>NW_026606070.1:33272500-34675217 GCF_029834395.1 Sorex fumeus
CCCCACATCTGCCCGGATCTGGTGAGCAACGTATCTGGGCACGTTGGGGAAAAACTATTCACCAAAAGAAGAATGGAAAGAAGGAAGGAAAGAAGGAAGGAAGGAAGGAAGGAAGGAAGGAAGGAAGGAAGGGAGGGAGGGAAAAGCTCTTTAAGCTTTCCCTTGGTGTAAGTGACTTACTACTCTCTTTTGTTTTCATGCATTATATTATGGTGTCTAGTGGAGAACTTCAAACTTTATGTTTTTGAATACTAGCTTCAACTATATATTTCCAGTTATCTTCAGTCACCTCTTCCTGATGCAGGATGCCCTTCTGTTTACACCTGCTCCTGTTTCTCCTTCCCACTTTCCATCAGGCTGTACTGTGTTCGTCACTAGGGTTTCTCTGGTCCAGGCAGATCTGACAAGCTAGTGGACCAGCACATCTGATGCTTGTCCACATGGAAGATTCTGGCACCTCTTTGGCCTTAATCTTACCAGGAGAAAATTCCAGGCAGACTTTATTGGCCTAACAGAAACCTTAATCCTCATAGAAATTGAGCTATTCAAAATAGAGCATCTCATTTTCATTGAGAACTATCTTCCTGCTTGTCCCTTAAATACCATACAAAACCTAATAAATGGTTTGTGAGGTTTTAAAGGGCAAATGTTTATTCATTATATTTATTAATGCTAATAGAAAAATGTCTATGTGGAGGTATAAATTAGGCATTGCTGGGAATAAATAAAAGACAGGGAACTAATACATTATAATTATATATACACACACAAACACACGCGTGCTAATACACACACACACACACCACACACACACACAATAACTGCTGTGCTGGAGTTCAAACTCAGGTCAGTAAAGCAGTACATGTGCTTTACTCCAGAGCCAAATCCCTCACCCTGACAGGGAATAAATTTTTCACTACGACTTTGGATAATCTTTAGGTATTGCAAAGTATTTGTCATTCAAATATTTTTACAATATAAATAGAAATGCCTTGGAAGGATAGAGGTAGGGGAACCAAAGGTGTCTGGCTCAAAATAGGAAGAAAAGTAGTTACACTGGAGTACGGGATACAGGCGACAGAATAGTTTTTATGAGATTGGTGCAGAGTAGAGAAGTTTAAAACACCATGCAGGCATTTGGAAAGGAGAGTTGTGATGGAATCAATGCTATAATAACAAATGGAAGAGCTATTGTCACACCCAAGTTCTTAATGAAATGACCAAAACACAGAAGGGGAGGAGGACAGAAATTTATTTTATAGCTTTAGACCCAGGGTTCACGATGGGCTTGGTACTCTAACCCATTCAGCAAATGCTTCAAGAACTAAGGTTGCATTTTTACTCCAAAAGTACGTTCCAAACTGTTAATTAAAATCTTGCAAGATTAATTATAGTTACATTCATACATCAAAAGGGAGAGCAAGACACAGCAAACAAATGATCCTTTACACTGCTCAGGGTCTGGGAAACAGATGTTTGCCGTGTATCCCATAGCCAGCACAGAAGGTTGCTCAGGGTCAGTTCACACTCCCCCCCCCCCCCCCCAACCCTTTTCAGCACAGCTGTGGCTTTTAATTACCAACAGTGGATGGATGACGTTTTCTTAAACCTTTAGCTTTAAAGATGTTGCTGTCCTTACAATCCCATTTGGGTACATAGGCACTGCAAGGTGAGAGATGTTAAATGAAGGCCTTTAACAAAGAACTGGAAGTGCTATGAAAAGAAAGGGAGGCTCCTTTTTCCTGTAATCAGAAAACAGAGGAGGAACAGAGCCTTCTGCAGTAATTTGGGTTGCACAGCTGGCAGAAACAGTATTAGCCCACTATTCATAAGCATAACATTCCCATTTGTCATGATTTTCTCAAAAAACTTTTTTACATGTAAGTGAATTGTTGTAGTGATCCCAAACCCAAAATATAACCTACTAAATCATACTGATCTGTAAAAGTTTCTAAGAACAGTCCTGTAGAGAGTGAGAGATTTGAATGTTATTTCTCTGAGATCACAGAGTCCTGAATTCTTCAGAAGAGTTGACTGTAGCCAAAGAGCTCAGCTGCGGTAATTTTATAAATTGTAGATTATCCCTAACTTTAATGCTCAAAGGAAGTGACACTCTTCCTTTCATCTCAGTGCTTCACTAAGCCTAGTGTAAGTTTCTGTGCTAAATGCAATGATCATCCTGCAGACATTGGGTGAAGTGTTAAGTCTCTTCTTCAGGTAATTTTGCTAATCAAATATCTTCCTCCATTACCAGGAAAAGTCACAATAGAAAATCTGTGAAGATTTCCACAGATTTAGAAATCACAGAAGAAACACGTAGTGAACCTCAAAGGGACTTGGGGGATGTTCTGTTATTACTGAAGCTCAAGGACAGTATGTTTGTTAGTCAGGATTCTCCAGAGAAGCAGAATCAATTGATGAATATAAACACACATTGAGAGAAAGTGAAGATGCTGAGAGATTTTAAGGAATTATGGCTGCTGATGAATCCAGAATTTACAGAAAAGGGTTGATGTTGTTTTTAATCAAAAGGCGAAGAGTCTTCCCTGAGATTCTCTCTTTGGAGGAGGTTAGTAATTTTTCTATGAAGGTCTTCATTTGATTGGATAAGGTCCGTCCACATTACAGAGGACAATCAGTTTTACTCAATGGTCACTGAATCACAGTGTAATGTACAGTTCAGATATAGATTTGCAACAATATATACTTGAAGCCTATATAGTGTTATTGAACAAGTTTTCAATAAAGCCTTTTTAAGTTTAGTTACTATTAAACTTTATTCATTAATTCATTTTTATATATGCATTATATTTTTAATTGTGTGACACTGGCTTACAATATATTAGCCACATTTTCGAATGCATGTTACCTCACAGTGGCCATCACTAAAGTCCCAATAACCCTCCACCAAAGTCTTTTGTACTCCCTTTATCCTTTGCTCATACACTGAATATCCTTTCTGGTAACCTCAGTTATGCAGTGAGAATTGAGTTTATGTTTATCCCCCCTGCTTATTTCTCTATAATCCCACATAATCATCTGTCATTTGTCATTTTCATTCTGTCATATCTGCTTACCATGGCCCTTTTTAGTTCTATCCATGCCTACCTGAAGACTATATTGTCACACAAGGCACAAATTCAACTGTTTTGGGTTGCACGGCTGGCAGAAACAGTATTAGAGAGGTGGATTCCAAGCAAAACCTGGGATCCACTACCAGAGATACTTGGCCAATAGGCTGACAGAAGTTCAGTGCAAGGGCTCAAGGATATGGCGCTACTCCGCCTTGTGCCGTGGGGACCATGAGGGCCATACCCAGGGATGTTTGAGGGCCAAAATAAGCCAGGAATCAAACCAGTATAGGAGGCACATTGTGTCTTTTGGGGAGTGGTTTTTGGCCTACACCTGGTCTAGCTTTCTGGTGCTCCATGACTATATCTGATTGTGTTCAGGAGACTATATTTTGGGAATCAAACATGCAAGACAAATGGCTTAGTTCCTGTATGAACCCTCCCCAGTCCCTCCTCATCTTTTTTTGTTAGTTAAGTGTTATTCATATATGTAAAAACACCACTTCTGTTTTCAATCATTCATCCTTAGGTGTTGTTGGGAAACAACTCAGATTGCTTCCCAAGCTTGAATCATAAACAGCTGTGCAGTAAACACAGAAATGCAGACATTTCTTTATGAATACAGTCTTTTGTTTTGTTTTACCCTTTCCTTTATTATTGTGACACTTGGTTGTTGTGCTTGCTGAAGGCTTCACACTTCTCATTGCAGGGCTTGTCCAAGTGTTCACTGGGAATTACATTCTTTAGTTATCTTACTGACCCACATGCGTGTGGCAGATCACAGGTCTGACTTGGGGTTCCCACGATTTTACATTTGTGGTACACATTGAGGCAACAAACTTGTGATGTGGGGGTTCCAGACAGCACAGCTGCCAGAATCATATTCAGTATATGTAGGTGGCACTGGATTTTGAACTTTGGGCCTCACACTTGCAGGGTGAACGCTTTTACTGCTGAGCTATTCCCAGCCCCCTTTATATATTTTTCACATATATATCTATGAGGCGATGCTGAACTCCATGGCAGATCTATTTTTAATTTTTTGTTTAATAGCCATACTACATTGCATAGACACTACACCAATTTGCATTCCCATCAACAGTGAGTAAAGGTTTCCCTCCACACACCCCGCTTCAGTTGGGCCAGCATGTTATTTCATTTTTTTTTTTTCTGATATATGCCGTTCTCACAGATGAGAGGCAATATCTTAGTTGGGTTTTGGTGTATATTTACCTGATTTTTTTTTCTTTTTTGGGGGATCACATCCAGTAATGCTTAGGGGTTACTCCTGGCTCTGCACTCAGGAATTACTCTTGGCAGTGTTTGGGGGACCATATGGGATGCCAGGGATTGAACCTGGGTTGGCCGTTGGCTGGGCAAATGTCCTACCCACTGTACTATCGCTCTGGCCCCCATATTTACCTGATTTTTAAAAAAGTAATATTTAACATTTTTTCATGTTCCTACTGGCTGTCTGTTTGGTTTTCTTCTCTCTCTCTCTCTCTCTCAACATTTGGCCCAGCTGTTTAGGCCTGACAGTTCAGTGCTCCTCATCCAGCTGTTCTCAGGTTCCATGTGATGCCAGGGATCAAAATTAGGACCTGTTATATGTACCAGTCTTTGAGCTATTTCCCTAGTCATTACATATTTTCTTTGAATAGATTTCCATTTAGCTCTTCTGTCCACTTTTAGTTAGGTTTTTGCTGTTGACTTTTTATAATTTCTATAAATATCTTGCACATCAACCTCTTATTGAATATACGATGTACAAATATTTTCTCCTATTTAGTAGGATACTTTTAGTAGGATACTTTTTTTTTAATTATATTCTTTACACTGTGCAGAAATTTTTTTCAAAAAATTGAAGTTATCTAAAGTTCTAAAGGTATCTAAAAGAGTCCTTGAGTAAACCACCTCAAATAATCTTTGACTAAATATCTGCATTTTCTGCTTTACCCAGCTGACACAAAAAATTAACCATCACAGGAAACTATATGGGTCTTTCTTTTGTTACTTCTTTAATACCGGTCTTCTTTTCGTTTTATCTTTTAAACTGTAGAGATACATGAGAATAAATTGAAAACAAAGTTAGTATCTTGGTGTTTGAGGTTTCAGTTTGGAAACTCCCAAGGTTGACAGCTGTCTCAACAGCTGTATAAAGCCCCATAAGCAAAAAAGTAATGAAGCAGACATAAAATATATGCAAAATAAGGAATGCTATGGGATCAAATATGTAAAGAAGTATTTTGAGAGCAGAAGAGTGAAATAGACAAGTCGTTCTTATCCTCATAAACTTATGCCTGGTCCACATTATCAATTTCCCATTGATTAAAAGGTTATTAGTTAGCTCCCAATTAGAAGTTCAGGGCTATTTGCTTAAGTGTTAATTGAAACCCGAAGGGAAGAATTTAAAATATATACCAACAGTTGTCTTTGTTGATCAAACAGGCAGAAATGAGAGACAGAAAAGAGGGCGGGCAAGATCCCCAAGGGGCTGATTCCCTTACTGTGCTTAAAACTGCTTCTGCTGCCACATGCTGGGGTTGACGATTCCTCTGAAAATTGTTACTGCTTCAATCCACCAGGGGTAGAATGTTTAATGTTCAGAATAATTTGGACCATCTGTCATCTAGGAGAATATGCACTGAAGCCACAGTGAGTGCAGAGCAAACAAATAATTTATTTCTCTGTTTACCAACATGGAGTTCCTGAAAAATTGTGTTCCGTGCAAGTCCATAAATATAATTTTGTTTCAAATGAACAGGCAGAGTCATTGTTTTGAAAGTCTGGTGATAAGTTCTTTCACAAGGTCAAAATTGAAAATTTTCTCCTGTGTTTTTTTTTTTGAAAGAGTTAACTCAGGAGGTGTTGCTGAGCTCAACAGGGTTGTAAACGTATCAGTGGTCCTTCTCCCTGCCCCTAATTAATTTTTTAATTAATATTCTGTTATTGGTAGAGGGGTTTTGTTTTATTTTAGGTTAGGAGCTCTACCCAGCGGTGCCCAGGGATTACTCCTTAGGACTGTGTCAGGAATCATTCCTGGTGGTGCTTAGGGGAAACTGTGCAGTGCTAGGGATTGAGCCCAGGTTGACCTCATGAAAGCAAGTAACTTCTTCGTGTACAGAATTTTTCTTCTCTGACTCCTGTACAGAGTATTTTACTACATTTCTTTGCAAGCATTACCTACATATGGATATCCCATTAATGTCGCATTATAGATGCTAAGCAAAGGATAACATCCTTTTTACATACACAGTTCACTTGGTTTGTGCTAAAATGCCTTTGATTTTAATGTAATCTTTCTTCACATAAATTGAATCTTACAAAAATGAATTTATGAAAATGTCCATGTTGTAGCAGCTTGCTAAAAATACTTACCATATATTTGGTACATGTCTACTTATCAGTCTCCTCACACTTCAGCACGAGAAGGTGATCATTGTTTTATTATTAAGACAGTCAAGAATACACTAAAATACAATCCTCACTGGATTGTGTTCTGTGTCATAGGTGACAGTCAGTCTAGGCTTGGCTTAATTACTGGTTATGTTTACTTTTAAAGGCTCACTTTCCTCTTCCATAAGAGGAAGCTAAACTAGATGACTTTTCAAGTTTGGTTTCAAACACAGTAGTAACCGGATGGTTCTTGTTTCTTCTTACTCCGGCCATAATTTAGCAAGAATGCCAACAGAGAGGGCATCGTAGAAAAACCCAGCAGCTTCACTCTAGATATGGATACTGCTTCTAATGCTATATGTAGAAATTTCATTTTTAACATCCAATTTTGTTTATAAACTTTTATTCATTTTTGAATATCCCTTGACATTGGATTTTACTATGTAACCTTTGTTTGTGTTCTTACTCACAACTAAATAGCTATGTCCATCCATGTTATTTGTGGCTATTCCACCCAACTACCAATTGCTGTTAATTTTTTATTAGAATGTCTCTGTTTACTCTAAAAGAGAATACTCTTCCTTCCAGACATGAACCTAACTTTTGTGATCATTGCTTTAGTTTGTTGTTCATAAGAATATTGATCTAAAAAAGTTAAAAATAATATAAAATAAATTTACATCATATTACCATCCAGAAGGCAGGAGCGATAGCACAGCAGGTAGGGCATTTGCCTTGCATGCAGCTGACGTGGATTCGATTCCTCTGTCCCTTTCAGAGAGCCCAGCAAGGTACAGAGAGTATCCCGCCCGCACGGCAGAGCCTGGCAAGCTCCCTGTGACATATTCAATATGCCAAACACAGTAACAAGTCTCACAATGATGATGTTACTGGTGCCTGATCGAACAAATCCAGAACAATGGGAGGACAGTGCTACAGTGCTACCATCCAGAATTAATTACAATTATCATTTTAGTCCCAGTTTCTTCAGATATTACTACTGATATTACTAAAGTCCCCTTTAACATTACTTCAAGTTCCATTTATGATTTTTGGGGGCTATTGTTTGGGGTTTGTGGGGTCCACACCCAGCAATGCTCAGGGTTTACTCCTGGCTTTGTGTTTAGGGATCATTGTTGGTGGGTTTAGAGCACCATATAGGATATCAAGGATTGAACCCTTTCTGCTGTGTGCAAGGCAAGTGGCCTACCCACTGTACTATCACTCCAATCTTAATATCTTGAGCTTTAAAGATATCTTTTAAAACAGCTCTTTCCCAGGAAGAAACACAAAAATATAATATATCCACAAAAAGAGAAAAATAGAGAGAGAGAGAGAGAGAGAGAGAGAGAGAGAGAGAGAGAGAGAGAGAGAGAGAGAAAGACACAGGTCAGAATTTGAAGATTGCTGAGTTAAACTGAGTAAATAACAAAAAGTAAGTTCTCAGGCACAAAAGAATATACAGCTGTAGTGAGAGATAAAAAGGAGTATAACTGAAAAAAAAAGGTGGGAAAGGTTAGATTATACAACCCAAATACTTGAAGATTAAAGCAAATGAAGTCTTTTCAAATTCCATCCAGTTGTTACTCACACTACTTACAAGAACAAGTGCAGAGCCAACTTCCCTGACTTCCTCTAGTCGTAGCAGGCTTGTAGTAATGGATTAAGAGGGCATGGGGCCAGAAGCTACATCTGAATAGATTTCACCTAACAGAAAACAGATGAGAGCATCCTTTTCAGGCCCAGACAGGTATTGCAGCTGTGTTCCACTGGCAGCCAAAAGTTACGGTAGAATATGGACTTAGAAAGAAGGGGTTCCGGGGAAATATTTCCTATTCTATTTGCTGTATGTCAACCTGGTTCTAATATCTATAGGGGAAAGCTGCAAAATAGTCTCTCTCCACGTACAGCAGGCAAATTGCTTACTTTGCAGGCAGCCAACCCTAGTTCAATCAGCATCAGGACATATGGTCCTCTGAACCTTGTCAGGAGTAGTCCACTGAGCCTTGCCAGGAGTAATCCTGAGTGCAGACCCAGTACGTTCTGGGATCAGTCGAGTGTGCCCCTTATCCTCCAAAACTATCACCACCAACTATCTATCTCCAGAAATTACCAAGCATTTCTAATTTTCTTGTTTTCCTCTTTGTTTTTTCCAAGATCTTCATGCTAAATTTTGCTGCAAGCCTTTAAAAATGTAATTGACTTTTTCTTTCTTAAAAAAACTAATGTAGTTCAGATAGCATGTTTATAATAGTATTAACATCTATAGTTTTTGTGTCCAGTTACTGGATCTCACCATCAGCAAAGTGCCCAAGATCCTCCATCAGTATCACTACATCACTTCTGGTCCATATCATCAACCCCTCACACTACATCCTTCTTGTAATCTTTGTTTTGTAATACAAGGCCAAAAGTTTGTTATCACTTCATATTATTTACTATTTATTTTGTTTCTGCATATTCCGCATATAAGGAGATTATTTGTTATTTGTCTTCCTCCTTTTTATTTAACACGATGCTCTTTCTATTCAAGTTGCAGCAAACAGCATAACTTTATCTATTCTTATCTCTGTATAGTACTTCATTGTGTAAATATATACCATAACTTCTTAATTCACTCTTCTGTCATTGGACATTTGGGTTGTTTCCTTGTTCTATCTATTACAAGAAGCTACACAATGAACATAAGAAAGCATATATCTTTTCAAATTTATGTTTTTCTGTGTTTGGGGGGGGGGTCAGATAGATACCTAGACATAGGATTATAGGATTGCTGGCTCTGTGGGAAGCAAAATTTCTTTGTTGATGTGACATCTTTGAAGATACCATTAGCTTCAATATCATGGAGGGTTTTGCTAACTTTGTCTTCAATGAACTTTATGGATTCCAGTCTTATGTTAAGGTCATAAATCCATTTTGATCTTACTTTTGTGCATGTCGCTAGGAAGAGATCTGAGCCCACTTTTTTGCATGTAGCTGTCCGGGATTGCCAGCACAATTTATTAAAGAGGCTTTCCCTGCTCCATTTCACTCTTCTTGCCCCCTTATCAAAGATTAGATGATCACATGCTTAGGAGGAGATGTCAGTATATTCAACTCTGTTCCACTGGTCTGCAGTTCTGCCTTTGTTCCAGTACCATGCTGTTTTAATTATTACTGCTTTGTAGTAGAGCTTGAAGTTAGTGAGGTTGATTCCTCCCATTTTCTTTTACCCAAGAATTTGAAAACAGAGATAGACAAAAGGGACTATCTTAAACTAAGAAGCTTCTGCACCTCAAAAGAAACAGTGACCAAAATACAAAGACAGTCTACAGAATGGGAAAGGATATTCGCCAAATACACATCCGACAAGGGGTTGATATCAAGGATATACAAGGTACTGGTTGAACAAGAAGAAAACAACCAACACCATAAAAAAATGGGGCGAGGAAATGAACAGAAACTTTTGCAAAGAAGAAATCCGAATGGCTAAAAGGCACATGAGAAAATGCTCTGCATCACTAATCATCAGGGAGATGCAGATCAAAACAACAATCAGATATCATTTCACACCACAGAGACTGGCCCACATCCACAAGAACAAAAGCAACTGGTGCTGGTGCGAATGTGGGAAGAAAGGGACCCTCCTTCACTGCTGGTGGGAATGCCGACTGGTCCAACCCTTTTGGAAAACAGTATGCACGATTCTCAAAAAATTAGAATTTGATCTCCCATTTGACCCAGCAATACCACTCCTGGGAATATATCCAAGAGAGGCAAAAAAGTATAGTTGAAGTGACATCTGCACTTGTTTGTTCATTGCATCACTCTTTACAATAGCCAGAATCTGGAAAAAACCTGAGTGCCTAAAAACAGATGACTGGTTAAAGAAACTTTGGTACATTTACACAATGGAGTGCTATGTAGCTGTTAGAAAAGATGAAGTCATGAAATTTACATACAAGTGGTACTATATGGAAGGTATGTTAAGCGAAATGAGTCAGAAAGAGCGGGATACACACAGAAAGATTGCATTTATCTGGGGAACATAAAGCAACAAAATGGGAGACTAACACCCAGGAGTGGCTGAGATTAGTACCAGGAATTTTGCTCCATGACTTGGCCACATGTGCTAGGGGAAAAGGAAACTCAGATAGAGAAGAGAGCACCAAATAAAAGGTGTTGGGAGGATCCTCCCAGGGTGGGAGAAGCATGCTGAAAGTAAACTATAGACCAAGCATGATTGCCACTCAATGCCTCTCTTGCAAACCACAGGACCCAAAAGGAGAGAGAGAGAACAAAAAGGAATGCCCTGCCACAGAGGCAGGGGAGATGGGGCTGTTGGGGGGTGGGAGGGATGCTGGGACCTGTGGTGGTGGAGGATGGGCGCTGGTGGAGGAATGGGTACTTGATCATTGTATAACTGAAACTCAAGCACAAAAATTTGTAAGTCTATAACTGTACCTCATGGTGTTTCACTAATAAAAAAATAAATTAATTAAAATTAAAAAAATTTTCTTTGTTGAGACATTTTTGGGAAAGCTCTTCTGTGCTTGACCATATTTACTACTTTCCATTTTGAAATTACTTCTATATTTGATTTTTAACCAAGACAGACTTACCACAATCCAGCTTCTCCAAACTTCAGAGTAACTTCTTCCTTATTTTAAACTTCTGAACTCTACTTTCATAGAACATAATAATTTAGAAAACTTGTCATTGAAACTATTCTCTCTCCACTTTGAGATATAGACTTTCCCCAATTTTTTCCCGCTAAATTTCTTTCCTTTCCTTTCCAATTTTTACTGAGGCATCATGCTTTACAATATAGTTAATGTCAGTTTAATGCATACAGTATTCTAACACTATTCCCTCCACCTCCCTACACAGTGTGACAAGGGCCCCTTCCACTCACTCCTGACTCTACCCCTATAGTAAGTTCATTTCTGGGCTCAATGCAGTTTTTGCTTCGATACTTTGACTTTTCTATCCCAATTAAGACACCCATTTTAGGGGCAAAAGCTATAGCACAGCAGGTAGGTACCTTGCACACGGCCAACCCACATTTCTTCCCTGGCATCCATATGGTCCCCCAATCCAGAAGTGACACCTGAGTATGGAGTTAGGAGTAAGCTCTGATCACCGCTGGGTGTACCCCAATGCCAAAGAGATTCTATAATGGTCCTTAACGTGAGATATCAGAAGGAAAAGAATCAACTTGTAATTTATGCTGTGTGATCACCAACACTCATTTTTGAACATCCAAGGAACATTGCATATATTTGAAAGAGACAAAACACAAGTTTTTCTGAGCCAAATCTGGGCAACTAACAGCAAATAATTCACACATTTACAGCAACAGGGAAGATTATTTTTGATCACAGAGGCAACTTTAGATCATCCTGAAGGCATTAAGTTTATGGTTTTCAGTTTCAGCTTTATACTAAAATTTCTCGGGGTCTTGGAATAAAACACCGCTAGGTTTCATGCCTACAGATTCTGATTTAATTGGTTGAGGTGTGATCTGGACAATTTATTCTAATTTGTAGTTAAGGTTGAAAATAATTGTTTAAGCTTCTGTAGTTTTCATTTAGTCATTTCTTTTCAGGAATTAAATGAGTACTTATGGTTAATACAGTTCATTGGCGACGCTATCTAGAATGCTAAAATAAATGTAGCTTGGTCTCTGCTTTACAATGAGCTTACAGGACAATGGGAGAGGCATAAAATAAACAAATACAATGCAATAAGGATTATGATTTTAAAAAGTTTGTGCAGAGTTATGGAAACATAGGTAAGGTGGCAATTAAAATCTCCCGGGGAACATTTCCGGATTCATTAAGCCAACAAGGAGTGAACTGCCAGAGGATGGAGGGGTTGTATGCAAATAACTTGTGGGTATAAACGAAATGATTAAAAAGCCAACCATTCTGTTAGCTGTTTTAGGTCTTTGTTTTACCATTGGTGTTGTTTTGGCTTTAATCTAAATTCACTGCATCCCTTGGCTAGGAAGTGCTCATACCTTACTTACAACTTCTACAAAGTTTCATCCAAGTCAGTAATTGACATTGTAGTTCATATTCAGGTCACCTGGGTTGTTTTATAACAAAAGTTTGTTGATTTACCCTGAGTGAAATTTTTGAAACCTCCCTTTTTATCATCTAGACACAGGTACAAAGGACACTGTGTTGTTATGAAGAGACATGGAGGTTCTCAAATGATATTGGAGTGAACAGCTATGTAAATTAATCCACTGAATTGTATTTTAAATAGTGGGATTTACGATATGTAAATTACATTGCTATTTAAAAAACAAAAGTGTGGCACATTTAAAGTGAAAAATAAATCACTCCAAAATTCCCTGGAGTGATTCTAATGTGTTATTTTGATTAAGAACTACAAACTTAAATCTTAAAGCTCACAGATGTGGAGGCTTTCAGTGCAGTGATTAAAAGTGGTGGCAACTGAGAAAAGGGACATCTTACACAGATAGAAGCTTCAACAGAAAGACTAATTGAGCCTTGACATGTAATTCTAAAAGACTGCCAACCTATGAGGGTACAGTTTAGATTACACTGCTTTATAGTTGAAGGTCCAAAATTGCAGTTCACCCTTGTAATTCACTCACACAAGCAATTTCAGAGATTTTAATATATTGTATTCTTTAGTGCTACATAAAATAATTCCAATGTGCAGTCTCTAAACCCTATTAACATCAAAATGTCTGTTTCAAAGATCACTATTATGGAGAAGTTAGACAGTTTAGAATACAAAAGTATGTTCTGATAAAAATAGAATAAGCACTAGTAACATTTTATAGTTACATATGAACCTCAAAAGGAGACAAATAACTTCTGTTTAATAAGTTAATTCACCAGAATGAAAAGAAACACTTAAACATCTGACTTTTAAGAAGTTATTTTTCTCAGCAGCCAAATCTGTCTGAGTTGATACAGACAGATCAAATCCACTAGTAGCCACGTCTCCACAAATGAGCTGTTCATACCTTCTTTCAGTGCAATAGATCTAATGCCAGTGTAACATAAAATGCTTCCTGTGTGGTTATAAGATAATAATTAAACTCATTTAAAGCTGAAGTTCTTTTTCTCAAAGTTTATGAGCAGGTATAATTTTACGTTGATTTCAATGCCAGTCATTTAACACATTTATATTGCAACACATCTTATTAAGGTGAACAAGTCAGCTTCAAGATAACCTGAAAAGCAGGTTTCACGGTAATCAGAAGTCTTCCCCCAAAACAAAATCTCAGGTACAGATGGACTCATTAGTGAATTCTTTCAAACATTTAAAGAGGACCTATTGCCTGTCCTTTTCAAACTTTTTCATGAAATTGAACAGAAACACCCCCAAACAGATTCTATGTGGCACATTACATCTTAGTACCAAAAGCAGACAAAGACACCACAAAATAAGAAAATTATAGGCAGATATCCCTGATGAACATGAATGCAAAGATCCTCAACAAAATCTTAGCAAATATTATCCAACGAATGATCAAAAAGACCATACACCATGACCAAGTGGGATTTGTCCTGGGATGAATAAAATTAGTGTTATTAATAACATGGGGCTGGAGCGATAGCACAACAGGTAGGGTGTTTGCCTTGCATGTGGTCGACATGGCTGACTCGAGTTTGATTCCTCCGTCCCTCTCAGAGAGCCCAGCAAGCTACCAAGAGTATCTCGCCTGCACAGCAAAGCCTGGCAAGATACCCGTGATGTATTCGATATGCCAAACACAGTAACATGTCTCACAATGTTACTGGGCCCACTTGAGCAAATCGATGAACAATGGGAGAACAGTGACAGAGATAATTTTATACAGACCAATGGTACAGGGTTAAATATACTGACATCTCCCCCCTCCAAAATAAGATAATCTAATCTTTGATAAGGGAGCAAGAAATGTAAAGTGGAGTAAGGAAAGCCTCTTTCTTTATCAAATTGTGCTGGCAAATCTGGACAGCTACATGCAAAAAAATGGGCTCAGATCTCTGCCTAACACCACGTACAAAAGTAAGATCAAAATGGATTAAAGACCCCAGCATCACACAGAAATCCATAAGGTACATTGGAGACAAGGTTGGCAAAACCCTCCATGACATTGAAGCGAACGGTATCTTCAAAGATGACAAGCTACTGGCGCCAAGCAAGTGAAACAGAGATAGACAAATGGGACTATCTTAAACTAAGAAACTTCTGCATGTCAAAAGAAACAGTGACCAAAATACAAAGACAAGTCTACAGAATGGGAAAGGATATTCGCCCAATACCCAACCAACAAGGGGTTGATATCAAGGATATACAAGGTACTGGTTGAACTCCACAAGAAGAAAATATGCAACTCCATCAAAAAAATGGGGGAACGAAATGAACAGAAACTTTCTCAAAGAAGAAATTCGAATGGCTAAAAGGCACATGAGAAAATGCTCTACATCACTAATCATCAGGGAGATGCAGATCAAAACAACAATGAGATATCATCTCACACCACAGAGACTTGCCCACATCCAAAAGAACAAAAGCAACTGTGTTGGTGCGGATGTGGAGAGAAAGGGATGCTCCTTCACTGCTGGTGGGAATGCCGACTGGTTCATTTCTTTTGGAAAACAGTATGGACGATTCTCAAAAAAATTAGAAATTGAGCTCCCATTTGACCCAGCAATACCACTCCTGGGAATATATTCCGGAGAGGCAAAAAAGTACAGTCGAAATAACATCTGCACTTCTATGTTCATTGCTGCACTGTTCACAATGGCCAAAATCTGGAAAAAAAACCGAGTGCCCAAGAACAGATGACTGGTTAAAGAAACTTTGGTACATCTACACAATGGAATACTATGCAGCTGTTAGAAAAGATGAAGTCATAAAATTTACATACAAGTGGCTCTCATGGAAAGTATCATGCTAAGTGAAATGAGTCAGAAAGAGAGGGACAGACACAGAAAGACTGCACTCATCTGGGGAATATAATAAAGTAACAGAATAAACACCCAAGAATATTTGAGATAAGTACCAAGAGGTCTGCTCCAGGGCTTGGAAGCCGGCTCCTTATGTTCTCCTCTTAATATAAACCTGGTTCAATAATAATCTGAGGCTGCCTCTACATGCAAGTTGGGTTCCTACTTTATATTTTGCTAAGAATTATTGTTCTCATGAAAATAATCCAACGAAATTATTATTAACAGTGTTGATAAGTCTTTTATTAGAAATTCTCAGTTGTCTTTTAAAAGGCATAATTGTGATATAGTAACTGTGTGTTCAATATTTTTTCTTCTTGTGCACATCGTTGTATTTCTAAGTTTTTTTTGTTTTTGTTTTACAGGTAGGTACTGCCACAAAAAAAGGCTTCTGGTTGATTGATGTAGATGGAAATGAGAGTCACCACTTCCAGGCCTGGCACATAGCACCCTCTAATTTGACCTTTCCTATGTTATCTTTTACTCTCCACCAACTAAGCAGGCTGCACTATAAAGTGTTAGAGAACAGAAGAGTCAGCTTACTGTGTATTCTTGTGTTAGGCTCATAGATAAGCAAAAACAATGGAATATATGTTAAACTACTAAAATTTTTATGTTGTTTTATTAGCCTATATAAACTACTCCAACAATGATAAAACTGATATGATAACCTGGAGGCTATTGTAATAGGATCTAATATACATGGTAGCACTACACCACTTGTGGCTCAAGTCATACTAATACTGGTTGAAAATAACAGTTAATTTTTTTCTTATGTGCAAATTATAGCTAGTCTAAATGATCATAATTATATATACATAAATAATCACATTATTTCATTTAAACTCCACAACCATTTTATTAAGTTTTCTCTACAGAACTTCCCCATGTTCAGTAGAGAAAAATATCTGTCTTCTCTGAGGTCATGTGACTGGTAATGCAGACATTGAGCCATAGCCTGCCCAGGTCTGTGTGATGCTAGTACCCGTGCTTTTAACCACTAAATCATGCTGGTATTCAAAGTTATTACTAATGCAGCAACTATAGTTCATGATTCTATTTTTTGATAGGTTAAAAGGGAATGCCCTGCCACAGAGGTAGGGTGGGTTGGGGGGATGGGGGGGTGGGAGGAATGCTGGGACCTGTGGTGGTGGAGGATGGGTGCTGGTGAAGGGATGGGTACTTGATCATTGTATAACTGAAACCCAAGCACAAAAATTTGTAAGTCTATAACTGTACCTCGTGGTGTTCACTAATAATAAAAAAATTTTAAAAAAGAAAATTAATACTTCAGTTTTTATAATGATGTTTGAAAATTCGTATCTGGTGGGTCAAATATTTTATTCCAAACCAAATGGGAAG
The DNA here is from genome assembly GCF_029834395.1 of Sorex fumeus. Taxonomy (NCBI): domain Eukaryota; kingdom Metazoa; phylum Chordata; class Mammalia; order Eulipotyphla; family Soricidae; genus Sorex; species Sorex fumeus. Next base: position 33,289,290 of record NW_026606070.1, read on the forward strand.
AATAAAAAGTTTCTAGCACATGTATATATACATGCATGAATTATATATACATATATACGCATATATAAAACATTATTTTTATTCATTTAAAAAAAATGACCAAATGGCTCAGACAACAGATGCTTTACCTCCTTCTATAGTCTGCTGGTTACTTCTCTGTATCTTTCACTTTCAAAAGCAGCCAACCAACCAACCAACCAACTGCTCAGATCTATAAAATTGTGTTAAAATTTATATAGATTTTCCATTGTATCTGATTCCCACTATCATTGCACAGCATCCCGAATTCTACAGTCTGTAGATGCAAATTGTCACTGTCAGTGTCACAGTCATCTCTTTGTTCATGGATTTGTCAATTTACTAGAATGGGCACCAGTAACATCTCTCTTCCTCCCAGCCCTGAGATTTTAGCAGCCTCTCCTTACTGTCTTTCCCAATGATTGGAGGCTCTTTCAGGGTCAGGGGAATAAGACCTGTTATCATTTATCATTACTGTCTTTGGCATATCGAATACGCCCCGGGGAGCTTTCCAGATTCTGCCCATGTGGGCAGGATGCTCTCAGTAGCTTGCCAGGCTCTCCAATATATATATATATATTATATATATATATTGCCAGGCTCTCCTATATATATATATATATATATATATATATGCTCGAGCAAATTGATGAACAATGGTAGGACAGTGCGCACGCTCTCTCTCTCTCTCTCTCTATATATATATATATATATACACACACATATAATGCAAATTAGGTTATGTTAATTTTAAAACCTATCTATGTTAGGGTTACCCTGGAACATCCTCCAAAATGGTCCAGCCAAACCACTTTCATTCCATTCATGAAGTCCTGTTTTCTTTATAAAGTATACATTTTCCAGAGTAGAACCAGTTAAAAACAGCAAGCCTGTTCATGCCTATTCTCTGACTACTAACCTTGTTTAGAACTCTGACATCATCTCTTGCCCCCGCTCTATCTTGTTCACTACAGTTAGATCACACAGTCCATTGGCTATTATTTTCCCCCAGGTTCAGGGCTCCTGTCTTCTTAGAAACTCTCTTTCCCCAGAGATTTGCCTTCTTGTCCCCCTTTTATTCTTTATGTCTAAGTACAAATGCCACATTATGGCAAAGTATTCCTTGATCAACCAAAAGTATATTTTCACCATTCCTCATCATTCAATTGTCCTGTTTGTTTTCTCTTGGACTCTTCTCAGGAATAGATATTATCGTAATTGTTTATTTACTCATAATATTAGCATTTTCCCTCCCCCCCATATACACAACTAGAATGCAAATTATTTTCATTTCCCCCCTCCCCCGAGCCAGTAGAGTATATAAAACGTACGGTAGATGTTGAACCAAATATTGTTAAATAATGAGTTGATGAATGAATCTCTTAAACCAGGGTGCAGAAACTCTTTATTCCATCCCCCACTTTAAAATGAGAAATAAAAAAACTCAGTCAAATAACTGTCAACATAACAAAGCATAATATTAACTCTTTCACAAGTAGTCAACTTGAATTGTATTTTGGGGTCTGCAAATACACCCAGTAAAGTTATCTAAATTATTTTTACATCACTAACCTATATGGCTTATTCAGCACTATATAGTGACCTCAAGGAGTTTGCGAGGCAGATGATGTTCTAGTACCCCAACTTCTAAAATCTGATAAATTTCAGCCAGAAAATGGAGCAAGAAAAAAAATCACTCAAAAGAAAATCTAATGATGTTTTCTATATACCAAAATAGACCTTATTTAAAGATTAGTATATAAAAATACATATATCCATATCATCCTGTATATACTATTTTATCACAGATAAGGAACCATGGACATAAAGTTAAAATAGTTTATCTACTGTTACATCAATAATAATTTTTTGGGGTGGGTTTGACTTAACTTTATCTCCAGAATCCACGTTTTTAGCTCTAACTAAACAAGATTTGAAATATTAAGATCAGAATACACTAAGTAAAAATGGAAATAGAAAAAAATAGAAATGTTTGGAAAATTTGTGTGACATATAAAAGGACATTCTTTTAATCAAAAGTTAATTACTATGTCTATAATATATCCCAATTATTTTAGGAGAAGTTTTTTTTAATGTATTAAATTTTGTCACAATTAAAGGATCTGGATCTGGAGTGATAGTGCAGCAGGCAGGGCACTGGCCTTGCAGGCAGGGCACTGGCCTTACCTTCTGGCCTCCCAGATTAAATCCCTGGTACCATCTATGGTTCCCCTGAGCCCTCCAGGAGTGATAGCTAAGCAGAAAAACAGGAGTAAGCCCTGATCATAACTCAATGTGTGGCCCCAAAGGTAAAATGAGGTGAAATACATAAAGTGTATGGCATAGAGTAGATGCTAGATAAATACTTTCTTAGAAGACAGACCCAATCCTCAGTAGACTTATTAATGAACATAACTTGGGTAAGAATTTTCTAGACTCCTCATTAATTAACTATTTCTTGGGATATTTTAATGTACAAAGACCTAGTGTTGTTAGATAAGCTTTTAGTTGGGGCAAAAAAATGTACTTATATATCTTTATTGAGAACTAGAAAGCAGCAGATGCTTTAAGTAACCAATAGTTATCAAAACTCAGGGGGAAAAATCACTTTGCCGCCAAGAGGCAGATCACAGAGTTAAGAAAAGATATAATTGTGGCTGGAGAGACAGTATAGTGGATAGTGTGCTTGCTTTGCACAGAACTGACCTGGATTCGATCCCTGGCACCATAGATGATCCTTTGAATATGCCAGGAGTGATGCCTGAGTGGGCTGGAATGACAGCACAGCGGTAGGGCGTTTGCCTTGCACGCAGCCAACATGGCTGACCCAAGTTCGATTCCTCCACCCTTCTCGGAGGGCCTGGCAAGCTACGAGAGTATCTTGCCCGCACGGCAGAGCCTGGGAAGCTACCCGTGATGTATTCGATACGCCAAACACAGTAACAACAAAAGTCTCCAATGAAGACGTTACTGGGCCCACTCGAGCAAATCGATGAACAACGGGAGGACAGTGACAGTGACAGATGCCTGAGTACAGAGCCAGGAGTAAGCCCTGAGTACAGTCTAGTGTGGCCCAACCTCTCCCACCTGCCCCCACAAAAAAACCCAAAACATGAAGGACACCACTCATGAATAACTTTTCTCTGCAATGGCCATAAACTTCAGTCACTGCTCTCACCTTTTTACTCTGTTTCATTATTGCACCACTTTTATCATTATATATATTTTAGACTGCAATTACTGTTTCCGTCTCCTACTAATTGGTACTTCAGGATGACAGAGACTGATCAAGGGCATTTGCCTTGCACGCAGCAGACCTGGGTTTGATTCCCGGCATTCCATATGGTCCTCCAACACTGCCAGGAGTAATTCCCGAGTGCAGAGCTATTAGTAACACCTGAGCATCGCTGGGTGTGACTCAAAAAGCAATAAATAAATAAATAAATAAATAAATAAAAATCCCAAAACCACAGAGTTCTCCAGCACCTAAGTAAAAGATATAATAAGAGAAGAACTCACAGAAAAGCTATAATAAGAAAAGAACTCACAGAAAATCTGTTGGGATTTTAGATTTAGGTTGAATCCGAGACTGACTGTAGCTTGAATCTAAATGACTGTTTAATGTCAGGCTGGCCTTTAGCATATCTCAGTCAAGTGACTTTTAGGGTTGATAATTAAAATGCAAGAGACTTGGTTAAATTTAAATTTTAAATAAACAACTAATAAATACTTTTTGTTTTGTTTTGTTTTGCACCACAGACAGCAGTCTTCAGTGGCTATTCCCAATTCTGAGATCATACAGTCTCTGGCCCTCCCCCATGCAAGGCAAGCACACTAACACTGAACTATCTAACTGAACTGGACATATTTTTTAATCTAAGTATGCCCTATGCAATGTTTAGGCAACTCATAACAAAAAATACTATCTTAAATTTAGCATTTAATCGGCCACCTCTATTCTTATTTGACAACCTTACAGTAACTTTCTGATATTTGTTATTTGGGAATGGGGATAAAAAATTGCAACTTCTTTTTTTTTTCCCCTTTATTTTATTTTATTTTTTTTAAAGTTGTAGATTTACAATTTTTTGTGCTTTGATTTCAATTATACAATGATCAGATACCCATCCCTCCACCAGTGCCCATTTTCCACCACCATGGATAATATCCCTCCCACCCCCATCCCCCCATCCCCCCGTCTCTGTGGCAGGGCAATCCCCTGTGTTCTCTCTCTCCTTTTGGGTGTTGTGGTCTGCAAAAGAGGCATTGAGTGGCAAACATGTTCAGTCCATAGTCTACTTTCGACATGCATCTCCCCTCCTGGGAGGATCCTCCAAACATCCTTTATTTGGTGCTCCCTTCTCTATCTGAACAGCCCTTTCCTCTAGGATACCCGGCTGGCCTCTAAGTTATGGAGTAATCCTCCTGGTGCTGATCTCAGCTATTCTTGGGTATTAATCTCATACTTTGTTACTTTATATCCCCCAGATGAATGCAATCTTTCTATGTCTATCCCTCTCTTTCTGACTCATTTCGCTTAGCATGATACTTTCCATATTGTGCCACTTGTATGTAAATTTCATGACTTCATCTTTTCTAAGAGCTACATAGTACTCCATTGTGTAGATGTACCAAAGTTTCTTTAACCAGTCATCTGTTCTTGGGCACTCAGGTTTCTTCCAGTTTCTGGCTATTGTAAAGAGTGCTGCAATGAACAAACAAGTGCAGATGTCACTTCGACTATACATTTTTGCCTCTCTGGGATATATTCCCAGGAGTGGTATTGCTGGGTCAAATGGGAGCTCAATTTCTAATTTTTTGAGAATCGTCCATACTGTTTTCCAGAAGGGCTGAACCAGTGGACATTCCCACCAACAGTGAAGGAGTGTCCCTTTCTCACCACATCCACGCCAGCATCGGTTGCTTTTGTTCTTTTGAATGTGGGCCAGTCTCTGAGGTGTGAGATGGTATCTCATTGTGGTTTTGATCTGCATCTCCCTGATGATTAATGATGTAGAGCATTTTCTCATGTGCTTTTTTGCCATTCGGATTTCTTCTTTGAGAAAGTTTCTGTTCATTTCATTGCCCCATTTTTGGATGGGGTTGGATGTTTTCTTCTTGTGGAGTTTAACCAGTATTTTGTATATCCTGGATATCAACCCCTTGTCAGATGTGTATTTGGTGAATATCCTTTCCCATTCTTTAGACTGTCTTTGTATTTTGGTCACTGTTTCTTTGGAGGTGCAGAAGCTTCTTAGTTTCAGATAGTCCCATTTATCTATCTCTGTTTTCACTTGCTCGGCCAGTGGCGTGGCATCTTTGAAGATACCATTAGCTTCAATGTCATGGAGGGTTTTGCCAACTTTATCTTCAATGTACCTTATGGTTTCTGGTCTGATGTTGAGGTCTTTAATCCATTTTGATCTTACTTTTGTACATGGTGTTAGGCAGAGTTCTGAGCCTATTTTTTTTGCATGTAGCTGTCCAGTGATGCCAACACAATTTATTAAAGAGGCTTTCCTTACTCCACTTCACATTACTTGCACCTTTATCAAAGATTAGATGAGCATATGATTGAGGGGTGATGTCAGTGTATTCAACCCTGTTCCATTGGTCTGCAGTTCTGCCTTTGTTCCAGTACCATGCTGTTTTAATTATTACTGCTTTGTAGTACAGTTTGAAGTTCGGGAGGTTGATTCCTCCCATTTTCTTTTTCCCAAGAATTGCTTTAGCTATTCGTGGGGGCTTATTGTTCCATATAAATTTCAAGAGTGTTTGCTCCATTTCTTTGAAGAATGTCATGGGTATCCTTATAGGGATTGCATTGAATTTATACAATGCTTTCGGTAGTATTGCCATTTTGACAATGTTAAGTCTCCCGACCCATGAGCAGGGGATATCTTTCCATTTCCTCATGTCCTCTTTTATTTCCTGAAGTAGCGTTTTGTAGTTTTCTTTGTACAGGTCCTTTACTTCCTTAGTTAAGCTGATTCCTAGGTACTTGATTTTCTGGGGCACAATTGTGAATGGGATTGTTTTTTTCATGTTGCTTTCTTCTCTCTCACTGTTTGCATATAGGAAAGCCATGGACTTTTGGGTATTGATTTTATAACCTGCAACTTTACTATACGAGTCTATTGTTTCTAGGAGTTTTTTGGTGGAAGTTATTGGGTTCTCTAAGTAGAGTATCATATCATCTGCGAATAGTGAGAGCTTGATTTCTTCCTTTCCTACATGAATGCCCTTAATATCTTTTTCCTGCCTAATCGTCATTGCAAGTACTTCCAGTACTATATTGAACAGCAGTGGAGAGAGTGGGCATCCCTGTCTCGTCCCTGATCTTAGAGGGAAGGCTCTCAGTTTTTCCCCATTGAGGATGATGCTTGCTGTAGGCTTGTGGTAGATGGCTTTAATTATGTTGAGGAAGGTCCCCTCTATACCCATTTTGGCTAGAAAAATTGCAACTTCTTTTGATGTAGTCCCATTTGTTTGTTTTTGTTTTGATATCTTTACCAACAGTGTCAAATCATTGAAAACAGCTCTGAGGTGCATAACTTGGAAAATCCTGCTTGTCTCCCTCAGTGTATTTTAATGAATTATGGTCTAATATTTATGTCTTTAATCCATGTTGAATTAACTTTTGTGGGTAGCATGAGATGCAGTTTCATATTTTTGCACATGGTTATGAATTTCTCCAGCACCATTTGTTGAAGACACTTTCTCTGTTCTACTTAATGCCTCCAACTACTTAGTCAAAGATGACCTGTCCATTAATCTGAGGTTTTATCTCTGGGTTCTTAATTCTTCCATTGATCTAAGAATCTCTATTGAATACCATGCCATTTTGATTAGTATAGGTTTATGGTATAATTTAAAGTCATAAAATTCAAAACATCCCATGTTATTCTTTCTCAAAATGTCTTTGGTTTTTTTTTAAATTTTTTTTGGTTTTTTGAAGAGTTTTACTATTCCATAAAAATTGTAGTAGATTTTGTTCTAAATGAATAAAGAATGTCATGGGAATTTAATAGACACCACGAAATCTATATAATGCTTTAGGTAGGATGATTATTTTTGACAAAGTTGCTTCTTCCAGTTAATAAACCTGATTTTTTCCATCTCTAGTGTCCTCTTCTATTTATTTCAATCATAATATAGTTTTCAGTATGTAATAATTGCATCAATAAAGGACTAGTATTATATATATATCCAATATGCTCTCAAAGCTCAGCAACATTATAATCTATCATCTATCTATCTATCTATTTATCAACAATGCTGTCTCAAAGCTCATCAGCAAGAATAAAAAATCCAATAATTTCATTTTTTAAATTGGGGAAAGAACACAAAAGGGCACTTACTAAAGATGATGAATGGATGTCCAGTAGGCAAATGAGGCAATATTCAATATCACTTACTATCTAGAAACGAAAATAAAAACATCAATGAGATACCATAGCACACCAATGAGTATGGAATATTATTAAAAAGCTTGAAAACGACCAGTGTTGGTCGGGATATGTTGAAAAAGGAACCTTCATTCACTGTTGGTGGAAATCCTATTTGGTTCAGTCTCTGTGGAAAACAATATGGCAAATCATAGTAAAGAATAGAAGTCCTGTATGACATAGCTATTTCACTTCTTGGCATTCACCACCCAAACACAGAAATGTTAAATAAAAAAGTTATATGAAAATCTATGTTCATTGCGGCATGAAACACAATAATGAGGATATGGAAACATCTGTCCAATGACATGAATAAAGAAGTTGTGTCATACGTGCACAATGGAGTAAGAAAATCTGACAGTTTAAAAAGATGAAATTTATAAGAAAAGATGAAATCTTTGCTTCAATGCACAGGGAACTGGAGGGTATCATTAAATAAGCCAAATGAAGAAGAACAAATACCAGATGATCTTGCACATCTTTGCCTTAGAGAGAGATGAAAAAGAGAACAGACAGTATAGAACCCTTGGCCTTGAATTAAAAAATGCAAATTATCAAGCAGTTAGGGCCACTGATTGTGTGTGAGGAGGGATTGAAGAGATAGACTAGGGGTGACCTAGGACCAGTGGCAGAAAGTTGTGGGCACTTTGCTGATGTTGGCAAACAATAACTTGGCACATAAATATTATAAGCATTAACACTATTGTACCCATTATAAGAACTATGTAAATTTTTCTATCAAAAAGAAAATCTCGGGGATATGGTGCCGCCAGCAGGTCAGTCTGTACCTGTGAGGCAAGTGCATCAGCAGCCTGATGGCGCCTTCAGACTTCCAGATACCCCAAAATTGCTGCTGTGCCTTTGGCCAGACCCCAAAAACTTGGGGCAAAGTTTACTAAGAAAGTAAATGGCCAAAAGTTAGGTATGTGGGAAACACACCCACAAACCACCTCCAGCTCAGCTATATAATTGGAGGCAAGGCCTCTTTGGTTCCTGATTGAACTGCTTAATGGCCATGATCCTAGAGACTCAGAAATGAATCTCGGAACCCAGTGGCTTTAGGTAGAAATGTGTCCGGTCTCTGCAGTAGGCTACCAGTGCTGGGCCAACCCAGGTGGGAATAGGATTCATGCCTTGGCCTGTTCCCCCTGGCGGCCCAGTGGCCGCCATCCATCTGAGGCCACTGGATAGTCACATTTGGGCCCCCAGTGACGAGACACACAGGGCCTCACGGGATGGGGGTGAAGCCGGGCTTGTCTTCCCCACCCCAACGAGACCCCAAGTTATCGCCCACAAACGGCCTCTCTGGCTCCTCATCAAGCTGCTCAACGGCTGTGATCCCAGAGACTCAGAAACAAATCTCTAAACCCAGCAGCTTTTGGCAGAAATGTGTCTGGACCCCGCAGTAGGTTACTGTCGCCGGGCCACCCCAGGGGGGGAAAGGGTGCTGTCCCTCCGCCTGTTTCCTTCTGGCGGCTCGGTGGCCGTCATCCTCCAGAGGCCACTGACAGTCAGGCTTGGGCCCGCAGTGATGAAACTTGTTGGGCCTCACGGGATGGGGTGGAGCCGGGCCTGTCCTCCCCACCCCAAAGAGACCCCAAATCATCGCCCACAAACGGCCTCTCTGGCTCCTGATCAAGCTGCTCAACGGCCATGATCCCAGAGACTCAGGAGCAGATCTCGAAACCCAGTGACTTTTGGCAGAAATCCCTCCAGATTTAAGTGTTAAAATTTCAGAATTTCAAAACCACATGGCCCTACTGCAGCCATGCGACATCATATGTTATTTATAACCAGCAATAGAACACAAATTGTCTATTGTTGCCTTTTCAGCAGATCTGAGTGTTGGGGTAAAATCTCAAATAATAATGGTGGGTCTGGTGTCAAAATATTGAATGTGATCAAAGTAGAGAGAGAGTAATGTGGAAATCATCTGCCCCACAGGTAGGGGGAGGGGGTGGGATGGGGGTATACTGGTGGTGGAGAATGGGCACTGGTGAAGGTACGGGTGTTTCATTGTATGACTGAGACTTAGACCCAAAAGCTTTGTAACTGCTCTCACGGTGATTCAATAAATAAAATTATTTCATTTCATTTCATCATCCTGTTAATCGTCGATTGCCTCGAGCAGGCCCCAGTAACGTCTCTTTCATCCTAGCCCTGAGATTATATTCAGGGCTCTTTAGGAGAATGAGACCCATCATTGTTACTGGTATTTGGCATATTTGGTAGGCCACGGGGAGTTTGCCAGACTCTGCCCTGTGGGCAGGCTACATTCGACAGCCTGCAAGTTTGTCCAAAGTAGGAATGAGATAATAAGATGTCGCGCGGCCGCGAATGCGGCCGCGCGGTTCCGGGATCTGGATTTTATAGTCTCTGAGTCTTGGCCGCTGATGGGATTACACGGCGCCAGGGGGCCAGGTGGTGGGTGTGACCCCCGCCTACTGGAATTTGGAGGATCTGGGTGGAAGATGCTCGACTCCAATTCGAGTAGGCTTGGAGGTCTCGGCCCCGGAACCCGCGTGGCTTTGTCCCTCTGCCAGTACCTTCAGGTGTGCGGAGAGTGGTCTCAGCATGGTGGTGGCTGGTCCTGGAGGTCTCCAGTTGCCGTAGCCCTGGCCGGGGCGGGGAGGAAAGCTCAACCCGCTCCCCTCCAAGGGACTCCGGGAAGGAACACCGAGGCGCGGGGGCAGAGACTGCACTGCTCTCGTCCGGGATCTGGATTTTATAGTCTCTGAGTCTTGGCCGCTGATGGGATTACACGGCGCCAGGGGGCCAGGTGGTGGGTGTGACCCCCGCCTACTGGAATTTGGAGGATCTGGGTGGAAGATGCTCGACTCCAATTCGAGTAGGCTTGGAGTAAATAAAATTATAAAAAATAAAAAAAAAAGTTAAGGTGGAGTTCATGCACAATTCAATCAGCTAATCAGTGGCTGAATAAATAGCAGTACTCCTACAAAAAAAAAAAGAAAATCTCACCTTTTTCTTGAAATAACTATATAAGGAACTATGTAAGAAAATCATTAACCTATTTTCAAAATCAAGATAAATTAACCATATATATTAAATCTCTTAGAAGAAAGTTCCCACAGCCCAAAATATGTTTGCACTTTATTAAATGGCATTTTTTTCTGATGAGTGCAGAAACTCAATAAAATTCTGCATAAAGTTGAAAATGCCTTGAGAGTTATGAATTTTCCTTCAATCTAATCATGAATTTTTTGATTTGTTATGTGGCCACACCTGGCGATGCTCAGTGGACCTTATGGGATTATTTGGGCTGAGGATCGAACCTGGGCCGTTCGTTTGCTTGCAAGGCAAATTCCCTACCTGCTGTTAATCATATGATTTTTAAAAAGTAAATTGTCATCATAATTTAGCTAGCATGCTTACACTATCGTTAACATGTTTTTGGTGCACAACATTATTAAACCGCACCACTACCCAAGTGCCCAAATAGCTCCACTTGGGGGGGGGGGGGGGGTCCGGAACAGTGCTCTCTGCGCAGGCGCACACGTATGCCGGCAGCTCCCGCGGAGTCCCCGCCCCCTCGGGGGCGTCACGTGGGCTAGCCCGTGCGGAAGAGCCGGGAGGCCGTGTCACGTGATGCGCGTCCCCGGAATGGAGCTGCAAGAAGGAACACCCTTGTGGCGGCTGCAGAAACTCCCCGGGGAGCTGGGTCCGCAGGTGAAGCGGGCGCAAGGGCTGTGCGCGCGGGTCGGGGTGTGCACGGGCCAGATCGGGCCTCCCTGGACGCCTGCCCGGCTCGCTGGGGCTGATTGGGAAAGGCGGGGAAGGGGGCGTGATCGCGGCCGCCGGCTTCGCGCAGGCCTGGGTGTGGGGTTTGGAGGTACCCAGTGGGGCGCCCGGCGATCGGGGGCTGGGGCAGCGCAGGGGGCACGACAGGTGTTGAAGAACGCGGACTCCCTGGAGTTTGCAGCTTCCTGGAGGTTTCATCCATTCGTTCAATACCCGGTTCACTCTGGCACCGGGACACAGTGCTGGGTGCGGGGGGTGGGAGTGGGGGGGTGGGGTGGGAGTGTCGTGGATACTGGGATGATCTAGACTAGCAGGTCCAGCCCCTTAAGGATGCGTGGGATGTGCACCCACATGAGAGAGAGAAAGTGCATCCTATACCCAGAGATTGGCTTTAGGGAATGGGTTCCCATAGGCCAGTTCTAGGCCCGCAAGCGGTAGTCGATGGGCCGGAGAGATAGTACTGTGATGCTTGCCCTGGCACAAGGGTCTCCCCGTTTCCATTCCCGGTACCACTTAGGGTCTCCCGAGCCCCCTCAAGGAGTGATCCCTGAGCACAGAGCCAGAAGGGAGCCCAGAGCCCCACTACGTGCGGCCCCTTCAGCCCCTCAGAAGAAAGGCAGAAGTAGTGTTATGTTGGACCATCGCATCCAAGAAGCATGCTGGATGGTGATTCTTCCTGGTTCCTTGGCTCTGCATCATTTCTTTGAGATCATCCCTGTCCAAGCCGACCAGGGTCTTGGCAATGCTTGTTCTGAAGATGGGAAACTGAACTCGAGTTACCCGTTTGTGGGAGGGATAGCAACCCAAGTTTGAAGCCTCGAGGGCAGACTTTAATTTTATCCTTACCTACTTTAAACAGGTGATCTACAGTACTGTTACTGGTAGGGCTTTGTGGGTACAAAGTTCTACCACCACTCCCTCCCCCAGGGTGTCTGCATCTCTCCTGGTCCCAGGGTTCCAGTTTCAGCTCCCCATCCTACCCCCACCCCTCAAGCTCTCTTCTGTGGGCCAGGCCCCAATTCTTTGTTTTCTATTGTCTTTGGGGGTTTGCCATTTGCTTACCACCATGACTCTTTATATCCCACGTTTGTAACAGATCACTGTGTCTGTCCCTATCCTGGGTAACTCTCACGATTTCTAGGTACAGCCCTGAAGGATGGGTCGAAGCCCTTCGAAGCATAAGGGGAGTAAAGTGCCCTGGGTAGAGGGATAGAAACGACAAAGACTTCTTGGAAGAAAGACCACTGGAGGTTTTTTTTGGGGGGGGGGGCGCAAGGGGTCTCTTATGGTTCTTAAAGGCTGGAGGTTTCTTTTTTGTTGTTGTTGCATTTTGGGTCACACCTGGCTATGCACAGGGGTTACTCCTGGCTCTGCACTCAGGAGTTACTCCTAGCGGTGCTTAGGGGACCATATGGGATGCTGAGAATCGAACCTGGGTTGGCCGAATGCAAGGCAAACGCCCTACCCGCTGTGCTATCTCTCCAGCCCAAGGCTGGAGTTTTACGTCCAAATTAGAACTGGGATGCCAGTTGGGAGCTTGTCCTTATAGCAAAGACACTGGTAGCATATATTTTGTTTTGATTTGTTTTTGTTTGCGGGATCCACACTCAGAGATGCTCTGATCCTCAGGGGTTACTCCTGCCTTTGCACTCCGGAATTACTCTGGCCTCATGCTCATGGGACCATATGGGATACCAGGGATAGAACCCTGGTTGGCAGCGTTGAAGGCAAGTGCCCTACCTGCTATACTATCTCTCCGGCTTCTATAATGTTTTTTGACAACGGCAAAATTTTAGTGTTTGAAAGATGAAGTAGGGAAGTAGTAAATAGAGGAAAACCTAGTGGTTACTCCCAGAGGAAAATCTGAGCTTCTTCCCTTTTCTCTCTCTTTTTCTAATCCTTGAGCTTTATTTTTATTATTTCTTTTTGGTTTGGAGTATACATGTAATTGTGCTGAGGGACTACTCCAGGCTTTGTGTTTAGGGTGTCATTCAGTGTGTGTGTGTGTGTGTGTGTGTGTGAGAGAGAGAGAGAGAGAGAGAGAGAGAGAGAGAGAGAGAGAGAGAGAGAGAGCATGTTTTGGAAATCAAAGGGATAAACCACACCAGGATTCACTACCAGGATCTCACCATTCTACAAAGAAGTGATCGTTGATGTCAAGAGAGGGGTGCGGCAGGGTGATACCATTTCACCGAAACTCTTCAGTGCCACCCTCGAGAACATCATGCGACGACTGGAATGGGAAGGAATGGGAGTGAAGATAGATGGTCGGCAACTACCCTCCTCCGCTTTGCTGATGACATTGTTTTAATAACACCAAACATCAGCCAAGCGGCACAAATGCTGGCCGACTTTGACCGTGAGTGTGGAAAGGTAGGACTACAGCTGAATCTTACGAAGACAATGTTTATGAGAAACAGCCTTGTTCCTGACGCCCCATTCGCTCTCAATGGAACGACCATCTCCGAATGCAACAGCTATGTGTACCTAGGTCGAGAGGTCAGCATGAGAAATGACCTGGCACCCGAGCTGCGCAGGAGGAAGAGAGCGGCTTGGAACGCCTTCAAGAACGTCGAAGAACTAGCTAAGAGGACGAAGAACCTCCGGCTCCGGGCACATCTCTTTGATTCCACTGTTCTTCCTGCATTAACATATGCCTCAGAGACCTGGGCCCTACGCAAACAAGATGAGAACGCCATTCAGGTCTCCCAAAGAAGAATAGAAAGAGCTATGCTTGGAATATCACGTTTCACTCAAATGAGAGAACGAATCCGGAGTTCTGACATCCGTCGACGATCAAGGATCAGGGACGCTGTCTCATATGCCAAGGTGTCGAAAATCAGATGGGCTGGTCACGTAATGAGATTTAAAGACGACCGTTGGACTAGAGCTGTTACTGATTGGATTCCACGGGATGTCAAGAGACCGCGTGGCCGCCCACCTACCAGATGGTCAGACTTCTTTGTCAAGATCACGAACGATCGGTTTGAGGCCCTCCATGTTCCCGGAGCGAAGAGATGCCATTGGGCTACACTAGCACACGACAGGGACAAATGGAGACGTTACTGGCGCCCGCTCGAGCAAATCGACGACTAACGGGAAGTTAAGTGATTATTATTATTAAACCACACCAACTTCTGTAGTATCTCCCTAGTTCCTTAGTCCTTTAGATTTGAAGCAAAAATCTAATATTATAAAAGCAGAAATGGGCCAGAGTGGGTATGGCATTTGCCTTGCACTAACCAGACCTGAGTCTATCTCCTACATCCTTTGTGGTCCCCCACACCCTGCCAGGAATAATTACTGAGCATAGAGTAACCTCTGGGCACCTCTGGGTGTGCCCTCCCACTCCTTAGATATGTGTGTGTGTGTGTGTGTGTGTGTGTGTGTGTGTCACGGTCACAATCACGGTCCTCCCGTTGTTCATCGATTTGCTCGAGCGGGCCCAGTAACGTCTCCATCATGAGACTTGTTGTTACTGTGTTTGGCAAATCGAATACATCACGGGTATTTAAGAAATTTGCGTTCTGTGCAATGAAAGCAATGCATGAAAACTTGAACTTCAACCTTGAACTGTAATAGCCATGACATTCTTGACCTAAGACTACAAAACACATTGTAGTTTTTAAATCTGTTATTATCTTTAGTCATGGCCCTTGTGGGGAAGCTTACCTTCTGGCCTCATTAAGTTTTCTTTGAACCTGACTTCTTAACTGATCACTTTGTCTCTGCTCTGTTACTCTGAATTCCTTCAGGGTAGGTTTCTTTAGGTTTACCTCAGAAATAAAACATGTTTGTTTTTTGACCACTGTGATAGAGTAGACTTTTATTTTTAATTTTCCTGTTGTTTGTAAAAAGTTTTTTTTTTTTTTAATTTATTGGTGTCTGTTAGGTGTAGTTACTATTTGGTCTTAAAGTACTTATAGTTGATAGATCTCTACTAAAAATCTTTTCTAAGAATCATAATAACTGGCAAAAATGGTACCTAGCAAAAATAGTAAGAAATTCCAAGATAAAATTAAAATTGAAATAGCATTGTATTATAACATTATACTTCTTGAGGTGTGCATCATTAAGAATCAACATGTAGGCTGGAGTGACAGTACAGTGGGTAGGGCAGTTGACTTGCACATAGCCATACTAGGTTTAATTTCCAGCATCCCATGTGTTCCTCTGAGCACCCCAAGAACGATCCCGGAGTGCAGAGCCAGGAGCATGCCCTGAGCACTACTGCTACTGCACTTTCTTTCAGACCTCCATGTGAAAGAAAGAAAGAAAGAAAGAAAGAAAGAAAGAAAGAGGAAATCAGCATGTGTATCTGTTCACTGAAAGACCCCTCTGTTCTTCCTCCAAGGGTCTCCTTTGTCCTGATTTATGCACTCCCTCATTCCCATTTTATGACCACTAATTGATCCTATGGTTCACATACTCATTTTGGTTTTATTTTGTTCATCTGTTGTTTCCTTTAACATATCACATGAAAGAAGTCATGTAGTGTTTTTCTTTGTAAGGTTTATTTCATTAAGCATCTGTTACAGATGTCTAGAGTTCTTCTTTTTGTAAGTTGCTGAATAGTGTTTGCCCATTTGGCAATTGCTGGGCACTTGGTAGTTTCTTATTTTTATAAATATTTTTTTTTGGGAGTGAACTTGTCTCTTCTTTTTTTAAAAAATTTATTTATTTATTTATTTTTATTTTTTTATTAGTGAAACACCATGAGGTACAGTTACAGACTTACAAATTTTTGTGCTTGGGTTTCAGTTGTACAATGATCAAGTACCCATCCCTCCACCAGCGCCCATCCTCCACCACCACAGGTCCCAGCATCCCTCCTGCCCCCCATCTCCCCTTCCCACCCTGCCTCTGTGGCAGGGCATTCCCCCTTGTTCTCTCTCTCTTCTTTTGAGTCCTGTGTTTTGCAAGAGAGGCATTGAGTGGCAGTCATGTTTGGTCTATAGTCTACTTTCAGCATGCTTTTCCCACCCTGGGAGGATCCTCACAACACCCTTTATTTGGTGCTCTCTTCTCTATCTAAGCTTCCTTTTCCCATAGCACGTGTGGCTGGCCTCCCAGTCATGGAGCAGAATTCCTGGTACTAATCTTGGCCACACCTAGGTATTAGTCTCCCATTTTTTTGCTTTATGTTCCCCAGATGAATACAATCTTTCTGTGTCTATCCCGCTCTTTCTGATTCACTTCACTTAACATGATACTTTCCATGTAGTACCACTTGTATGTAAATTTCATGACTTCATCTTTTCTAACAGTTAGATAGTACTCCATTGTGTAAATGTACCAAAGTTTCTTTAACCAGTCATCTGTTCTCGGGCACTCAGGTTTTTTCTAGATTCTGGCTATTGTAAAGAGTGCTGCAATGAACAAACAAGTGCAGATGTCACTTCAACTATACTTTTTTGCCTCTCCGGGATATATTCCCAGGAGTGGTATGCTGGGTCAAATGGGAACTCAATTTCTAATTTTTTTGAATCATTCATACTGTTTTCCAAAACGGTTGGACCAGTCGGCATTCCCACCAGCAGTGAAGGAGGATCCCTTTCTCGCCACATCTGCGCCAGCACTGGTTGCTTTTGTTCTTGTGGATGTGGGCCAGTTTCTGTGAATATTGTTTATTGGGGGTGGACATGTCTCTTCAAATTAGTACTTTTGTGTTTTTCTGGTAAATACCCATAAGTGGGATAACTGGATTCTATGAAATTTCTATTTTTAATGTTTTGAGGCACCTCTAATTCTGTTCTCCCTTATGGCTTCACTTGTTTACATTTTTGGTGTTTACAGATTATCTTGTATTTCTTTAATCTCTGCAACACTAATTTCTTGTCTGTTGAATAACAGCCATTCTCCTGGGTGTGAGGTGATACCTAATTATCATTTTGTGTTATATTTCTTTTATGATAAAGAGTATCATCTGCCTATTGGTAGTCTGTTTTTTGGGAAATATCCAGATCTTCTCTCTGTTTTAGTTGTTTTTTAATTTAAGTTTTATGCACTCGTTGCATATTTCACATATTAATCCAGTGTGAAACTTCTATTAACATCTTCCATGAATATTGAAGAAACAACAATGTGTCTTTAAAATTATTTTAGCTTCTGAAGGTGGGCAAAATTAGAGAAAGTATTGGGGTTTTTTTGTTTGTTTTTTTAGTGAAGCTCTAATTCTTATAAGAATAGTGTTAAAAGTTAAATTTCAACGTCAGCTGTTTTGCAGATAACATAAACTGCTAACAATATTTGTTTGCTATACAGATCTGTTTTATTATCTTACTGATATTTGCATTTACTTTCTCTTTTTCTCTTTAGTTACTCCACAAAGTAATTGATGGCATTTGTGGCCAAGCTTTTCCTCTCTATCAAGATTACCAGAATGTCTGGGATTCAGCAGAATGGACATATGTTCTAGAAGATATCACCAAATTTTTCAAAGTTGCAGTTGGTAAAAATTTATCTGATGAAGAGGTGACGTTACATCAAATTTCTAAACCCTATAATAAATAGTAAATGGGCTTCTGAATTGGTCTTTAGGGCACAAAGTAAGGGTCAGTAAGTATATAGTATAGAGAATCATTTAAGCATATTTAGACTAAGGTCAGTAAGTTTATCGTATAGAGCATCATAAGCATATTTGTACTAAAGTTCTGGATGTATATTTTGTCTTTTTTATATTTTAAAATTATATTTTAAGCATCATATGGAGGAATACCAAAAATTTTCTAACCAGCACCTATAGGCCTATTACCACCATTAAACAAGTGTTAATACTATAAGTGTTTCAGAAGTGTGTGTATAATAACACCTAAGTTTGCTAACCTCACATTAGAGATCACTCTTTTTGTGTTCTGTATTATTATATAAATATTTTCTGTTGTTTGTTGATTGCCTCGAGCAGGCCCCAGTAACGTCTCCTTCGTCCTAGCCCTGAGATTTTTAAAAAAGTGCCATATTAAAAGCTCTTCCAGGGTTAGGAGAATGAGACCCAAACATTTTCTATATTTTAAAAATATTGCATCTTTTAGGAGTGTATACAATTATTTGAGTCATCCAAATAGCACAGTGGTAGGGCATTTGCCTTGCGCACAGCTGGCCTGACCAAGCCCGGTTCGATTCCTCTGCCCATCTCGGAGAGCCTGGCAAGCTACAGAGAGTATCTCGCCTGCATGGTAAAGCCTGGCAAGCTACCCGTGACGTATTCAATATGCCAGACACAGTAACAACAAGTCTCACGATGGAGACGTTACAGGGCTCACTCGAGCAAATCGATGAACAGTGGGAGGACCGTGACTGTGTAACTCACAAATGATAATATATATCCATTTGTAATTTATTAAGCACCGTTGTGTTTTTGATTTATCAGTGTTGATAATGTAGATCTGGTTCTTGTATTTTTAATCCCTTTAAGTACTTGCTGATTGGAGTAAGTCTGATTTTTTTTTTTTAATGTCCTCTCTAAGTGATAGCACAGTGGTAGGGTGTTTGCCTTGCACATGGTTAACCGGGGTTCAATTCCTTCGTCCCTCTCAGAGAGCCCAGCAAGCTACTGAGAGTATCCCGCTCTCACGGCAGAGCCTGGCAAGCTCCCCGTGGCATATTCGATATGCCAAAAGCAGTAACAACAAGTCTCACAAAGGAGACGATACTGGTGCCCGCTCAAGCAAATCGATGGGAGGACAATGCTAATGTCCTCTCTAATGAATGATTAGGTCATCTGTTCTCTGTGAATAGTGCTGCTATTCAGTTTGTATGTGTCTCGGTAGACACACCTGGGCCAGTTTCCTAAGATAGATATCTTGAAGTGAAATGCAGCCACAGAATAATCTTCAATAGCATTCCTTTTGTACTGTGGTCAAAAAGTATGTTTGGGTATTTGCCCACTTTGAGGGTAAAAAAAATTGGAGTTAATGTGTAATTGTTTTTGATTTGGATAATCTGGATATAAATTCTTTGTTAGATACATGTATTTTGAATGCTTTCTCATATCATGTGTCCTTCCTTTTTTTATTCTCTGAATAGTACCTTTTAGTGAACATAAGAATTCTAATCATATTCAGTTTGTCAATAATTTCTTCTGATTTTTTTTTGGGGGGGGGAAGTGGGGAGGGCACACATGGCATGGTGGTATGCAGGGCTTCCCTCTGTCTCTGTGCTGTGGGATCACTCCTGGTGATGCTCAGTTGATCTGACGCAGTGCTGGGGATTGAACCTGGTCCATCTTTTCAAGACAAGCAGTACTATCTCTCTATCCTCTTTTGACGGTTAATGCTGTTCATGTTCTCTTTATATATGTGTCAAATTTGTGGAGATTTTTAAAAAATACTTTTGTATCAAAGTTCTGATATTTATAATAGTTTTTCATATGTAAGTCACTTAGATGTTCTGAATTAATATTTGTGTATGGAGTAGGGGCCAAATTTAATTTTCCCCCTTCAATTTCTTTAGGGCTGGAGCAGTAGTACAGCGGGTAGGGCATTTGCCTTGCACGTGGCTGACACAGGTTCGATTCCTCTGTCCTTCTCGGAGAGCCCAGCAAGCTACTGAGAGCTGTCCGCACGGCAGAGCCTGGCAAGCTCCCTGTGGCATATTGGTTATGGCAAAAACAGTAACAACAAGTCTCACAATGTAGACGTTACTGGTGCCCATTGGAGCAAATCGATGAACAACGGGAGGACAGTGCTACAGTGCTACAGAATTTTTCTTTGATGTAGCAGCTATGATCAAATGACCATTCTTGCCCATGAAATTTCTGTGTAGCCTTTTTTTGTTTGTTGTAAATCAAGTAACCAAATATGTGAGTTTTTATCTGGAGTCTTTATTTCACACAATTAGTATGTTCATCTGTATTTGTTCATAGTTCACTGCCTTAATTTTTGTAGAATTAGTGCTACTCATTATTTTATTTATATATGTTTGTGGTACTAGGGATAAACACCTGCAGGCTCACACATGTAAATTAAGTATTGAATTAAGTACTACTGAACCACATTCCCATCCCTCCTACATTGAACCTTGACTACTGTTAACATGAAATTGTCAGCCTTAGACTTCTTAAAGTTCATCTTGGTTTGTTTGTCATCTCTGCATTTTCATATGCATTTTAAAATCCTGCTCTGATTTTGATGAATGTTAGTCTGCTCAGCAGCCATAAAAAAATTCCAACAGATAAGGTAGCTTAACAAGTTGATACTGACTTGTACCACAAGTGGCTCACATTGGATATGGTTTAATTAATGAAGACTTCAGTGCCACTGTAATGTATTAAGCAATAGGAACTAGTTGGTCTCAGTTCTAGGGAGTAGCAGGTTAGGATGGGGGTCCCAGCTGATTCTGTTTTTGGGTCAGGGTTCTTTACTCTGCTGAAGACAACCTTACTTCTTATTGTGTACACCCCTGATTGTTTGAGAGGGACTGAAAGCAAACTTTCTTGTATTCTCTTTCTGTAAGAGCAGTAATTCCACCTTGAGAACCTTCAGGATCGCTCATGACCCCATCAAAATCTAATATTCAGAGATTTCTCCCACGTCCTAATATCTTACTGAGGTTCTGTTTCAACATAAGCATTTTATGGGAACATGATTAAGTCCATCGCAAAGAAAATATAGTTGGTTTCTGATTATACATTCTGTCTTGTTATTGTCATAATTGTAGAGATTTTTTTCTTTATTTTCACTATCATTTTTTAAGGATGCCTGAAAAGAGAGAATAATGATACATTTCCTTTTCAATAGGAAGTTCCTTTTACTTATTTTCTAACTGTATTTTTTATTTTTATAGATATTTCAGCAATTGAATCAATTGAATTCATCTCATCAGGAAACTGTCATGAAATGCTTGAAAAGTAGAAAAGATGACATCAAGCAGACTTTATTAGAAGAAATAGTTAATATTTCTTCTGCACAGCTAAAGGATTTTGATTGGCAGTTGAAGGTGAGAATCTACTTATCAAAAAAATTTTTTTAAATCTTGTTTTGGAGCCACACTTGGCAGTGTTTAGGGTTTACTCCTGGCTTTGTGCTCAGGGATCACTCGTGATGGTTGGGGGGGGTCATATGGGATGCTGGGAATCAGACATGGGTTGCATGCAAGGCAAGCACTCTACTCACTGTACTATCTCTCTAGCAATTATGTTTTTAATTTTT
Source organism: Sorex fumeus (assembly GCF_029834395.1). Classification (NCBI taxonomy): domain Eukaryota; kingdom Metazoa; phylum Chordata; class Mammalia; order Eulipotyphla; family Soricidae; genus Sorex; species Sorex fumeus. Next base: position 33,310,663 of record NW_026606070.1, read on the forward strand.
ATTTCTTTTTAATTTTTTTTAATTTTATTTTTATAAAGTAGTTCACAATATTTGATTACATTCAATATTTTAGCACCAATCCCATCAGCATTATACATTTCCACCACCATATTTTGGCTGTTTGCATTCTGAACCCCAACGCCTGTCCCAAAGCGAACCAAAATAATTTAGTTTGTTTGTTCTCATCTTTCTAGTCTTCGACTTTCTAGTCCCCTCTTGCCCCTTACAGCATAGTTATATGAAATCATGAAGGGTGGGGATGCACAAAGGTGGGGTTGAACAGTATCAATACAACAAGCAGATGTAAAGTTGCTCCTTCAGTAAATTAACCCAAGGACAAAATCTCAGCTGAGGGTTCAAGCACTCCAGATTACTTGGAGATCCGCTCAAGGACAGGATTCCATCCAGGGTGTATTGCTTTATCCTTTCCTCAACTAGTAATTCATTTAAACAGTTATAGTAAATTTACTTAGAATATTTCTAGTCATATTGTATGAATACAGAGATATATTAGCTTAAAGATTGACTTCCTGGGGACATCTCACTGTATATTCCAGACTGCTGTCCTTAGGCCAGGTCCTAACTCCAGCAGGGTCGTTATTCAGTTGCTTCTTTTTTGGTCATGACAGAATTTGTCCATGACCATACTTTTTTTTTTTTTGAAACAAACTAACTATATATTTTTATTTATTTATTTTTTTATCATTTTTTTTTAATTAGTGAAACACCATGAGGTACAGTTATAGACTTATAAATTTTTGTGCTTGGGTTTCAGTTATACAATGATCAAGTACCCATCCCTCCACCAGTGCCCATCCTCCCCCACCACGGGTCCTAGCATCCCTCCCACCCCCCATCCCCCCTGTCCCACCCTGCCGCTGTGGCAGGGCATTCCCCCTTGTTCTCTCTCTCTTCTTTTGGGTACTGTGTTTTGCAAGAGAGGCATTGAGTGGCAATCGTGTTTGGTCTATAGAATACTTTTAGCATGTCTCTCCCACCCTGGGAGGATCCTCCCAACACCCCTTGTTTGGTGCTCTCTTCTCTATCTGAGCTTCCTTTTCACCTAGCACATGTGGCACCTAGTCATGGAGCAAAATTCCTGGTACTAATCTCAGCCATTCCTGGGTGTTATCTTCCGTTTTGTTGCTTTATGTTCCCCAGATGAATGCAATCTTTCTGTGTCTATTCCGCTCTTTCTGACTCATTTCGCTTAACATGATACTTTCCATGTAGTACCACTTGTATGTAAATTTCATAACTTCATCTTTTCTAACAGCTACATAGTACTCCATTGTGTAGATGTACCAAAGTTTCTTTAACCAGTCATCTGTTCTCGGGCACTCAGGTTTTTTCCAGATTCTGGCTATTGTAAAGAGTGCTGCAATAACAAACAATTGCAGATGATGACCATACTTTTAATATATTATATTTATGGTGCTTAGCTTGTCTCCTTTCGATGCCAGGGTAGCTTACAGCTTGCCCTGAGTCCATCTAATCCCTTCATCGGGATGCTACTCTTGGAGTGCTAGGAACTAAGGCTTAAGTCAAGTTAATATGTGGATGACCAGGACTAAATATTATTTTGGAGTCAATTAACTCCCATGTTACAAAGCATAGCATGAACTGTATTCCTGTGTCTATACAAAAAGGATATTGCTAAATAAACTATGCAAATGACATAAAGGAAAGAGAAAAGCAGTATAGGATTACTAGTGCTGGATGGAATTGGGTGTGCCTCAGGGGCACTGTTGTGGGAGTAGCTCAATGAACCTTAAGTTCCTTGAGGGAGGAGCAAGGACAACCCAATGTCATCCGAAGCATGGGATATGGCGACATGACTATGGTGAGTTGTTTTCATATGTGTTTTTTTTTTCTTGCTTTTTGGGTCTCACCCAGCAATGCACAGAGGTTACTCCTGGCTCATGCACTCAGGAATTACTCCTGGCTATGCTCGGGGGGCCATACGGGATTCTGGGAATCGAATCCGGGTCGGCCATATGCAAGGCAAACCTGCTGTGCTATCTCTCCGGCCCCACATATGTGTTTTTTTTAATCTCATGTTTAGAAGAGAAATGTTTGTTTAAAGTTTTATACACCTAAAACTTTTATTGTTGTAGAATGCACCACAAAGGTTTCAAAAATAATTAAAATTTTACAGTTTGACTTTACATTAACTTGGATATAATAAAACTGACATCTAGGCCATTTATAATGGTATTATACAGTTATAGACACAAACTTTCGTGATTGCATTTCAGTCATACAGTGATCCATTACCCATCCCTCCACCAGTGCCCATTCTCCACCACCAGTGTTCCCAGTATCCCTCCCACCACGGTCTACCCTACCCCACTGCCTCTGTGGCAGGCATATTCCCTTTTACTCTCCTCTTGGGTAGTAAGGTTTGTAATACAGGTTCTAAGTGGCCATCATGTTTGGTACATAATCTCCTTTAAGCACGCATTTCCCATCCAGAGTGAGCCCTCAAAGCATCATTTACTTAGTGTTCCCTTCTCTATCCCAGCTGCCTTTTCCCCTAGCATGTGAGGCTGGCTTCGAAGCCGTGGAGCAATACTCCTGGCCCTTATCTCTACTATACCTGGGTGTTAATCTCCTATTCTGTGACTTTATATTCCACAAATGAGTGCAGTCATCCTATGTCCCTCTCTCTCTGACTCATTTCACTTAGCATGTTACTCTCCATGTCTATCCACTTATGTGCAAATTTCATAATTTCATCTTTTTTAACAGCTGCATAGTATTTCATTGTGTAGTTGTACCAACGATTCTTTAACCATTCATCTCTTACCAGGCACTTGGGTTTTTTCCAGATTCTGGCTATTGTGAACAGTGTTACAATAAACATACAAATACAGATGTCATTTTTACTGTATTTTTTTGCGTCTCTGGGATATATTCCCAGAAGTGGTATTGGTGGGTCAAATGAGAGTTCAATTTCTAGTTTTTTGAGAAAGTTCATATTGTTTTCCAAAAAGGCTGAACCCATTCCCATTCTCACCAGCAATGAAGGAGAATCCCTTTCTCCCCACATCCATGTCAACACTGGTTGCATTTATTCTTTTTGATGTGCGCCTGTCTGTGCGGTGTGAGGTTATATTTCGTTGTTGTTTTGATCTTCATCTCCCTGATGATTAGTGATGAAGAGCATTTTTTTCATGTACCTTTTGGCCATTTGGATTTCTTCTTAGAGAAAGTTTCTGTTCATTTCATCACCCTATTTTCTGATGGGATTGGATGCTTTCTTCTTGTAGAGTTCAACCAGTGCCTTGTGTATCCTTGATATTAACCCCTTATCAGAAGGGTATTGGGTGAATATCCTTTTCCATTGTGTAAACTGTCTTTATATTTTGGTCACTTTTTCTTTTGAGGTGCAGAAGCTTCTTAGTTTAAGATAGTCCCATTTGTTAATCTGTTTCCACTTGTTTGATCAGTGACATTTCAACTTTGAAGATACCTTTAGCTTCAAGTTGTGTAGGGTTGGTTTTGCTGACCTTTTTTTTCAGTGTACCTTATAGATTCTGGTCTGATGTTGAGATTTTTAATCTATTCTGATCTGACTTTTTTGTTAGAGGTGGTGTTAGAGGTCTGAGCCCATTTTTTTTTGCATGTAGCTGTCCAGTTTTTCCAGCGCCATTTGTTAATATGATCATACATGATTCTATTGTTTCTAGGAGCTTCTTAATAGAGGCTTTAGGGTTCTCTAAATATAGTATCCTGTCATCTGCAAATAGTGAGAGCTTGATTTCTTCTATTCCTATCTGGATGTCTTTAATATCTTTTTCTTCCCTAATTGCTGTGGCACGTACTTCCAGTACTATATTGAATAGAAGTGGTGAGAGTGGGCATCCTTGTCTTGTCCCTGATCTTAGAGGGAAGGCTTTTAGTTTTTCCCCGTTGAGAATAATGCTTGCTGTGGGCTTGTGATAGATGGCTTTGATTATATTGATATGATCATGGTTTTTATCTTTTCTTTTATTGATATGGTGGATTATGTTGATTGACTTGGGGGTATAAACCATCCTTGCATCCCCAGGATGAATCCCACTTGGTTGTGGTATATGATCTTTTTTGATAAGTCATTGAATTCTATTTGCTAATATTTTGTTTAGGATCTTCGCATCTGTGTTTATCAGGGATATCGGCCTGAAATTTTCTTTCTTTCCCCTGTACCCCCACACCTTCTGAAAAAAGAAAAAAAAAGAGAGACTGGTAATTTTGATTATACCATTCTACCTCTAGGGGAAAAATCTATATGAATTAAAAATATACCTGAAAAGTATTTGGAAAGAAAGCTATGGTCATTAGGGATCAAAAAGAAATTCCATATAGCATAGCTAGAACTAGATTTGGAGGAAACAAATATGTCTGTTTTTTTTTTCATTTTACTCTAGTACTATAATAACTTTATTATTATAACAATAACTTTATAGATATTTTAACACTATAATATACTAGTATTATAACACTATACTATCTTTATAGATAATACTCTATTATCTTTGTTGGTAAGAAAAATGCAGAAAAGAAATGGGTCCATTCATAGCAGGTTAAATGACCAAAATCATAATTTCTGTTTTCCAGAAAGGAGGTCTTGTGGTTGGAGAAATAGTACAAGAAAGGGCACTTGGTTTGCCCTTGGCTGACCTGAGTTTGATTTCTGGGATTCCATATTGTTCCCCAATACTAGCTGGAGTGATCCCTAAACACAGAGCTAGGAGGAAGCCTTGAGCACCTCTGGATGTCGTTTTGAAACAAAATCAGAAAGAAGGTTTATGTGATTATGGTCTTGGTTTAAAGGGTTTTTTTTTTTTTTCCCTTTATTTTATTTTATTTATTTTAAAGTTGTAGATTTACAATTTTTTGTGCTTTGGTTTCAATTATACAATGATCAGATACCCATCCCTCCACCAGTGCCCATTTTCCATTAAAGGTTTTTTTTTTTTTTTTTTGCATTTTAATGAGTATTATGCTTATCGGATTTTAAAGTGTAATAGAAAGTTAGAGATGTATTTAATGTGTAATCAATTTTTAGAATTATTTTACAGCAAATCACAGTGCTGGGCCAAATGATAAAATAATTGAAAGAAACTTGAGTTTGCCTTTGCCATCTCCTACTGAAGCTGTTGTTTTCATTTTTTTAAGAGATTAGTATTATAAATTTTCCATTTCCTCTGGGTTAATCTCTTGGGGTAAGGGGAAAGTGAAGTTACATAATTGAGTGTTTTTGTTGAATGGCTCCAATCAAGAGGTATGATGGGATGGTCTCTTGAAAAGTTATCATTAGTTTAGTACAGAGCTGATTATCACTTTAAACCATCCTAATTTCCAAAAAGTTTCCCTGTACTTTTAGTTATGTTTGTATTATACAGATTTCTGTAAAATTCTTGGTATTTTAATTGTGTGTGTGTGTGTGTGTGTGTTGGAAGAGGGAGTGTGTATATGTGTGTGTGTGTGTGTGTGTGTGTGTGTGTGTGTTTGTGTGTGTTGAAGGAGGGAGTGTGTGTGTTTGTGTCTCCATACCTGCAGTGGCTTACTCTCTGCACTCCAGGATCACTCCTGAAGAGGCTTTGGAGACCATGTGTGATGCCAGGGATCAAACCCTGGTTGGCTGTATGTGGATAAAAAAGCCCTACCTGAAAAAAAGTGCCCTTCCTGTGTGATATCATTACATTGTGGTTCCAGTTCTGTTTCTTTCTGTGTCCATTCAGTACTTCCCCACTGTTGGCTTTGTTCTGAATTCCCTCTTTGGGATAAAATTCTGACTGGTTGACTTTTTCTCCCCAGCTTTTACTCCCCATTCCCCCTTTCTTTTTATATTGTGTGTATTGATTGGGTATAGATTTAAATTTTTCTTTATTTTTTTTATCTTTCCACATATAATAGCAAACAGGAATATTCCTTTTTGTTTGTTTGCTTTTTTTTTGGGGGGGGAGCGTCCAGTGGTGTTCAGGGCTAGCTTCTGGCTCTGCATTTAGGGATCATTCCTGTTGGGGCTCAGAGGACCGTATGGGGTGCCAGGGATGATTATATCTGGTTCTGCTATGTATGTGCAAGGCAAGCTGTATTATTTCTCCAGCCCCAGGAACTCTATAAGAAGAAAAGTTACTATTAATCAGTTCTGATACATATTTTAACGTAGTCCTTGTACTCCTTACTGATCACAATCTCCCTAATTTTAAACAGCTAGCTCTTTCTAGTGACAAGATTGCGACACTACAAATGCCACTTTTAAACCTTCATCTCGATGTTAGAGAAAATGGCGAAGTTAAACCGTATTCTGTTGAAATGAGTAAAGAAGAGTTGCAGAATCTAATTGATTCCTTGGAAGCTGCCAACAAGGTATTTGTTATAACTCTACCATATGACTTGAAGTGTTTATTTTTTAATTGATATCAGTAGCGAGATAAGAAAAGCTCATAGTTAACTCTTAGATTTCTTTTCTTTGTGATTTGTTTTTATCAAGTGAAAAAAAAACATTGATATAGTCTACATTTCTAAGTTCAGATATTATTTAACACTTAAAGTTTTTATTTATTGATTTTTTTGTTGTTGTTGCTGGGGGTTGTGGTGGGTGCAGGAGAGTAAATCACTCCCAGCTGTGCTCAGTTTATGCCTTACTCTACTCAGGAGTTACTGTTGGTCAGACCAGACCATGTGTGGTGCCAGGGTTCAAACCCACATCGGCAAGCATGCAAGGCAGGCTATCTTTGTTTTATTTTAAGCAAGATATCGTTTTATTATTTTAACCCTAGTATTATTACTATCATAAGTGTATCATAAATAATAAAGAATGCTTATTTTTCAATCCTATTGACTTTTTTAAAATTATATTTTAATTGAATCACTGTGAGCTATGCAGTTACAAAGTTCACGATTGGGTTTTAGTCATAGAATGTTCCAACACGTGTCCCTTCACCAGTGTACATTTCCCACCACCAATGTCCCCAGTTTCTGTTCTGCCTTCCCTGTCCCACCTCCCTTCTCTTCTCTTCCTCTCACCCTTTCCTTTTGGGCATTATGGTTAAGGCAAGCTATCTTATAGCTATGTAGTATTTGCTATGCTCATTAATGATACAAACCAAATGTTTACCATGGAACTATGAAATAAGTTGATTCTGAAGAGCTTTAGAAGACCATAGTCCGCAGTGCTTGTGGTTACTCCTGGTTCAAAGCTCAGGAGTCATTCTCAGTGCCAGAGATCAAACCTAGGCCTCCCACATGCAAAGCATGCTCTCCTAACCATTGATCTACCTCCTTGGTCTCCATTTCCTTTTTGAAACTCAAAGCATTTTATCTAGTGATTTAATAGCTATCATTAAATTCAGTTATTGGTGCAAGTGTTTGGGCTCCTTTTGGAGGAGAGCAGGGGGAGCATAATGCTTGGTGCTCTGGAGTCACGCCGTTGGTGCTCCAGGACCAAATAGTCCCAGGCATAAAGCCCAGAACTCCAGTGTGTAAAGCATACACTCAACCTTTGACTCTCTCCGCCCCCTGCCCCACACACACTTGATTTAAACACCGTTGTTTACAAAGTTGTTCATGATGATTTGTTACAGGCATTCAGTATCCCAACACCAGCCCCCACCATCACTGTGGCCTTCCCTCCACCATTGTCCCCATTTTTCCAACCACCCCACAAGCCTGCCCCTGCAGATGACCCACAATAATTTATTTTATGCTGTTTGTAACCACTAATGGAATCATCAAAAAATACTTACGTAAAAGAAAATTTGTGAGAATTGTTGTATCTCACTGTCCTCCCGTTGTTCATTGCTCGATTGGGGCCCAGTAACATCTCCATTGGAGACTTTGTTGTTACTGTGTTTTGGCATATCGAATACAGTAACAACAAAGTCTCCAATGGAGATGTTACTGGGCCCGCTCTAGCAAATCGATGAACAACGGGAGAACAGAACAGGACAGGACAGTTGTATCTCACCCATGGTGACGGTAAGTCCTTGTCAGAGCATCGGCTAAGCTGTTGTTGCTAGTTGGGCCATCAGTGTTAATGTTTTTGTTAGTTTTTGTTATTTGAGTTTAGTTGGTTTCTACATTATATTTCCACCCAATCTGATGTGCTCCTACTGGGATGTTAATATTATAGTTTGGAGATGTCCAGAAACCAGAGTATTTAACTGGGCAGTGAGCTTACATGGTGGGATGTTACCTAGCATGTGGGATGTCATCCACCACCCAGCCCCCGAGAAGGCCTGGAGTTTTTAACCAAAAAAAAAAAAAAAAAAAAAAAAACCCTACACAGGGGTACACACCTGAAATTTTCAGCAGTTTGGCATCTCTGTGGAATTTAGTTTTGAGGCGGTGGAGTGTGGCTATAGGCATGGCAGCAGCTGTTGGGATACAGGAGCGACTGCCCAGGTGGGGAACTTGGCCCGATCCCCTCCCATGGTCACTCTGGAGGTCAGAGCCAGGGACTGGTGTATCCATGAAATGTTTGTAGCTAGTTGTTCTCTTTTGAGATTTAATCATGAGTCTCTGAAAACTGAACCAATAGATGAGCTCACATGACGATGGTGAGGTGTGGGTGTGACTTCTGGGTCTTCTGGAAGTAGGGGGTAGGTGAGAGTGGAGGGGGAGGTAGCCCCCATCCACCACCAGAAGGCTTGGAGCTCTCAGCAAAAAATTATGGTGGAAATTTTCAGCAGTTTTGCATCTCTGTGTTGGATCTTTTTTAAAAACCTGACTTTCTGGAAGCAAAACAAAACAAAACAAAACAAAAAAAAACCCGACTTTCTTCCCTAAATATGCTTTGCTTGGCTCTCTCCATTTTTGGAGAAGCCCGCGTTCTCTCTGAGCGCGTTACTCTCTCTCTTACTCTCCATTTCCCCACTTATCGGCTTACCCCTTTCTCTTCCTCCCCAAAAACCTCCAAATAAAATCTGTTACTTCACAAAAAAAAAAAAATGCTGTGCTTTACACAGTTAATTTGGTGAATCAGTGACTAACACAAATGTTCAGCATCCAAACTGGTAACCTCCTTGCTTTTGCCTAGGTCTGATTGCCTGAAGTAGGGATGTGGTTTAGCCTGCTATAGATGTTTCCTCATTCTGAATCAGAGATTGTGGCAGGTATGGACCATCAACATCTGTACATTGTACTTGCTTGTTACCAGTTTTTCAGGTCTCTTTTTAGGAACTTGAGTGTATTTCAGTTAGTAGATACTGGCATCATTCTGACAGAACCTGAGTGATTAACCTTCTCTTCTAACCTGCTGTACTTTGTGTTTTCAGGTTCTCCAGCCTTTGAAATAGCTGGAAATGAGAACCAGCACCAGCAAATTCCACTGGCTACAACTGTTATGCAGAGTGGTACTCAAAAAACCTGCGGATTTTGTCTTTTATATCAAGCTGGGGAAAGCAGTGTTGAGATTACAAAGATCAAAGATAAAAAAAAATCATCTTTTCTGAAGAACAGGAAATTACACAGGAAATGCATTAAAAAATGAAAGAAGAAAAAGCTATAATAGCAATTTATATTTTCAGGGTGATCGTTGTCTCATTAAATATTTCAAAAATCCTTATAGATAGATCATGCTGGTTTATTGAAAGCTAAAAGTAGACTTTAAAGTAATAAGCATATAAAGCACAAATGTACTTAAGTATTGCTTTGAAAAGTTATGTGATTGGCAAGGAAATATACATACTCTGGGGTCAGTAGTTTGTGGTTTTTTTGAAAGATTACTTTTAAAGAATGTGTAAGCTGCATATGTTAACTGAGGAGATTTCCTAACTTTCATATGTCAAAGGAAAGGTTGTAAATAAAAAATTTCTTCAAAAAAGAAGCTCTGTAGGCTTCAGCAAGAAAAATATCCTACATTTATGAACAATTTAAATTACAGAAACTAAAATTTTATACCAGAAGCAGGAAAAAGTGAAAACATATCTGCATTTCTGTCTAATCTAGAAAATGAGCTTTAATAATATTTTGTAGTGTAAATATTGCTGTGTAAATATCAGCCAAGACTGTAGAGGTTTACTTCTGTTATAAATAATAGTGGATTTAATAGTTTTAGATGTTAACTTCATTGGGAAAAAATACATTCTTGATATCATTTAACTAATAGTGAACATTTTGAACAAATAAAAAGTTTGTAGTTTCATATGCTGTTTTATTTTCAAATGACTTCACATAACACAGTAATACATAAATGTTTATCACCTGGTATTTGCAAGCTTTAGAGCCCCATCGAGCATGAGAATATTGTTTGAGGCAATCAGCGCAATGCTTATCATCCAAATGAAGATAAGTTGTAGTACTGTCCTCCCGTTGTTCATCGATTTGCTCGAGCAGGCTCCAGTAACGTCTCCATTGTGAGACTTGTTACTGTTTTTGGCATATTGAATACACCACAGGGAGCTTGCCAGGCTCTGTTGTGCGGGTGGGATACTCTCCGTAGCTTGCCGGGCTCTCTGAGAGGATGGAGGAATCAAACCCAGGTCAGACACATACAAGGCAAACATCCTACCTGCTGTGCTATCGCTAGCTAGGGGGGTTAATAACTGTCTGTCTGTGTTCTAGAACAGGGCTTCTTAAACTTTCCCACTCATGTGCTCTTTTTTGCCTGAGAAGTTTTAATATAGCCTTGAGTATATAGGTATAGATACTAGATATACAAATCAGATATTTACTGATAAGCGTTGAAAAAATAATTTAAACACATTTTTAAGTTGGTGACATTCCCATTTCCTTACATAATGTCATATGGCAAGGATGGTGAACCTCTTTTCTTCCAAGGGCCATTTGGATATTTACAACATCATTAATGGGTTATGCAATATAGGCAGAGGGAGCAAGGGCAGCCATGAGAAGCATACAGGTCTGTCCCATCATGTACCAGTTTACATGTCTCATGGGCTGTGATCTACTGGCCAGATGTTCAGAACCCTTCGAATGGGGTTACATCCCACAATTTAAGAAACTTGAATCTAGATAATGCTACTCAAAATATGTCTGCAGACTAAGGCCTATTTGCTAGAGTTTGCTGATTAGATGAGGCACTTAACTTGAGTCAGAATTTTCATCAATAGATTGAGATAGGGGGTTAGAGGGGGAATGTGGGGGTTAAGGCGCTTACCTTGCATGCTGCTGACCTACCTGGTTCAGTCTCAGCTATCACACGTGGTTCCCTGAGCACAACTGAGTGTGGTCCTCATCCCCCTAAATATACTGAAATATTGCTGTTGATGAAAATACAAACTGATTTAAATAGTGTCTTAGCAAGGCACTGAATATACTGTCGAGGAACTTCCACAAGCTATGGACAGTAAGTTTATCAGACTGTACTTTGAAATCCCGCCCTTTGTATAATACTTCCTTTGAGACAGAACACTGTTTTACTTATCCTCTAAACATGTGCTATCACTCTATTGGTATACTTACCTTCTTTATTGAAAACTGATGAGCAATCTAATAGATACACCTTCACACCATCATTTGATGCAGATAGTGAACCTCACTTGATTCTTGAGTGTTCTATTTGTCATCTCTGCTTCTGTTTTTCACCCCCTGCTACCCTCATAACCACTGATCTCTCTCTGTCTCTCCCTGTCTGTCTCTGTCTCTCTCGCTCTCCTCTGAATTAATTTACATTTTAAAGAGTTGAGTATAAATGGGACCATATAGGGGCCACTCTGTCAAGTGACTTCTTTAGGCTTTATTTTGTGTTTCATCCACATCATTTTTTCTATCAAGTTCACTTCTTTGTTGTTGTTCAAAATCTTCTGATGTCGAATTTTGCAATAATTGCTCAGGGACATCTCTTGAGGTTTTTTTTTTTTTAAATTTTATTAAATCACTGTGAGATAGTTACAAGCTCTCATGTTTGGGTTACAATCACACAATGATCAAACACCCATCCCTCCACAGTGCACATTTTGTACTACCAACGCCCCCAGTATACACCCCCTTTCCCATCCTCCCCCTGCCTGCATGGCAGACTCTTGAGATGGTGTTTTGGGGTTGTTCCAGGCAGTGCTTAGGGACTATTTGAAATTCTTTTGTATAGATTGGTCTTTTCTTTATATAGTATCAACTCATGCATATTTATTTCATACTTTGGGGTATATTCCAGTACTATTTGTTATTCAGATTGTTCCAGCTTTGGCCTTTGGGGACCTTTCAGTTGACATCCCCGTGTGACTGGGAATGGGTTCCGTTGATTGCTTAGCTTTTTGACTACACAAGATGCTCCAGGCTCATCCTACATCCTGCCCAGTTCTAGCCATTTCTGTAAGCAACCCCGTTTTTTCTTTCATGAAGCATGGTACTAGAAACTATGACAGGTGTGCTTACTGTGACTTGTATACTGTTCCTTTTAGACCCGTGAGCTAATAGAAATGTTTATATACTAACTCTTGTATAAACATATTTGTAGGTTTTTATAGTCACATGTTTTGAGATTAAACATGAGTTCATATATGCTGAGACTGTTTATTAATTCCTGCTGCATGAGTCATTCTACCTCTTATCTATAAACCGCATCGGAACATTAATCTGACTCCCACTATTGATTAACAATTCACTATTTACCAGATATATCTGGTAAGCCTCTGTTTGCTTGTAGGCTAAGGCTCTGCTGAAAAAGTGATTCCTATTTATTTTGCCGCGTAGAAGTTAATGACTCAAAGTGGTCATTAATTCTGTTACTTTATTAGATGGGTGGGTGTTAAAATATTAATATACCAGGATTAAGACTGATTATAAGCTATTGTGCTAAACATATGAATAAATTTAACACCTTGAATCTGTTTATTTTCTTATGACAATATTTTTCTGCAGGGAGGAAATGAGTTTGGAAGTTGGAATTCTTCAAATTAGGAGGCTGACAACTAGGCAAACTAATACATGCAGTGGAAATTTTTTTTGGGCGGAAGGTCACACCCGGCCATTCACAGGGGTTATTCTTGGCTATGCACTAAGGAATTACTCCTGGCAGTGCTTAGGCAACCATATGTGATGCCGGAAATCGAACCCAGATCGGCCGTGTTCAAGGCAGATGTCCTACCCACTGTGCTATTGCTCCAACCCCTGCAGTGGAAATTTTATAAAAAATTGACTTCGTGTTCTTCACAAATGTATGGTATTAAAGTTTAAGTATTATTTTTTCAGTATAAGGAAATGCAATTCTTTTTTCTCCCCAAACCCTCATATTTGAAGTTCAATCCTTCAAATATTTGTAAGTTCTACTATTTCAAAGGACTAAAAATAAGCTCCTGGAAAAGTGCTCACCTCATACCTCCATTCCTGTTGTTAGATAATAGTGCAAAAAATATCTTCCATATAAAGAGATTTAAGTTTGTATTGAATCTCACAATAAAAGTTCTCAAGTGATTGAGAACCCTTAATATTCTTTTTTTTGCCCAGTTCTGCCTTTTATTATTTTCTATTTTTTTAATTTTTAAAATTTTATTGAATCTCTGTGAGATACACAGTTATAAAGTTGTTCCTGATTGGGTTTTAGTCATGTTCCAATACCATCCCTTTACCAGTGTACATTCTCTCTCTCTCTCTCTCTCTCTCTCTCTCTCTTTCTCCCTCCCTCCCTCCCTCCCTCCCTCCCTCCCTCCCTCCCTCCCTCCCTCCCTCTCCTTTTGGCATTATGGTTTACACTACATGTTTGTCCCTTTACCTACATTTAGCACTCAGTTCTATTCCATTGTGTATCTGTACCATAGTTTCTTTATCTAGTCATCTTTTGAGAACCCTTAATATTCTTTTTTTTTTTAAATTTTATTAGTGAAACACCATGAGGTACAGTTGTAGACTTACAAATTTTTATACTTGGGTTTTAGTTATACAATGATCGAATACCCATCCCTCCACAAGTGCCCATTCTCCACCACCAATGATCCCAGTATCCATCCCACCCTGCCTCTGTGGCAGGGCATTCCTTTTTGTTCTCTCTCTCCTTTTGGGTGCTGTGGCTTGCAAAAGAGGCATTGAGTGGCAATCATGTTCGGTCTATAGTCTACTTTCAGCATGCATCTCCCATCCTGGGAGGGTCCTCCCAACACCCTTTATTTGGTGCTCCCTTCTCTATCTGAGCTGCCTTTTCCCCTAGCATGTACAGCTGGCCTCTAAGCCATGGAGTAAACCTCCTGGTATTTGTCTCGGCTATTCTTGGTGTTAGTCTCCTGTTGTTACTTTATATTCCCCAGATGAATGTGATCTTTCTATATCTGTTCCTCTCTTTCTGACTCATTTTCCTTATCATGATACTTTCCATGTAGTACCACTTACTTATATGTAAATTTCATGACTTCATATTTTCTAACAGCTACATAGTACACCATTGTGTAGATGTACCAAAGGTTCTTTTACCAGTCATCTGTTCTCCGGCACTCAGATTTTTTCCGGATTCTGGCTATTGTAAACAGTGCTGCAATGAACAAACAAGTGCAGATGTCACTTCGACTATACTTTTTTGCCTCTCTGGGATATATTCCCAGGAGTGGTTTGCTGGAGAACCCTTAATATTCTTAAGAATTACAAGGTCCGTCTGAAATATTGATGCCAATAAGCATATAGTACAAAGTAAGCTTTTATATGCAGCCATATTTAATTAAAAACATTTTATTTGTGTTTCAGGAATAAACAAGCTAACAGAAATTATACATATTTACAGCAATAAAATACAATTCAGAAGCTGCACAACGGCTTTTGTGACTAGCTGATGACTTCTGACACCAGCCTTCACATGTGTTTTCTTCCATTTGCCACAACATAAAAAATTTTGTAGTGCTATAGCAAAGAAAACCACAGCATGTTTTTATAGCAAAGCCACAATATTAACAAAAATAGCTACTGAACTACAGTCTGGGGACTGTTAGTGTCTCTGTGAGTCCTGAAATTGAGAGCACAAGCGTTTCTTGTGTCCTTACCTGATTGCATGTAAATTGGTTTCACATTTTACAAGAATATACAAGTACTCAATGAATGACTAAGAATAGAAAAAAGACCATAAAGGATAAAATGGTCAGGAATCAGAGAACATCAAACAGTTTCTTATTCACTGATTCACTGCTTCAAGGGACTTCTTTTTCTTCTTTTTTTTTGTGTAGAAATCACAGTCTACAGTCTTCATGGATTTTGTCCACAGATAATTTTTTTTAAATAGTGAAGGCAGAACATCACATACTTTAAGCACATAGAAAAGAATTAATGAAGTGTTGGAACATTTCAATCAAATCCCTAACAGAAAGGACACCATCAAGCACATTCTATGAAAGTTTGGTTTCAGATGTAAAAAGCAAATACAGAAAATCACGTTTCCTTAGACTGAAGAGCAATTTCAATCAGAAAATGCAGCATATATTAATACAAAATAGAAACTTGAATTATAAAAGTAAGGAGTCCACATTTTTTTCTTTGCATTTGTTAAACCTGTTCCATTTTTATTAAAATTTCTGTAAGTTTTTTCCAGAAATACTCATTCTTGCCATTTAGTCTTTTTTTTTTTTTGGTGGGGTCGTAGATATACAAAAGTATTGTGTGCTTATGTAAGAAAGCAAATGCTTATGTCAGAAGAGGAAAAAAATGAAAATACTGTAATTGATGTTCCTTTACAAATAAATGCATTCTGCCTGCTGAAATAAAGAGGGATAAAAGGATTATTTTATTTACAAAATTGTGTAATACCAAATCAGGGTGTGAATTAACTAAATTATATTTGGTAGGAGTAGAGAAAGACAGTTCAGCAAATTGATTAGTGGAGATTTAAAAACACAAGGGATAAAGCAGTTAGTGTTTGTTAACATATTTGGTGAGCTTTGCTTAATGGACTTTGAGAGGCAATGAAAATATTAATTTATTTCTGTATAGATATAGCACCTGCTCTTGAAAGCCTCAGCTATTTAATACAGAGTGCTGTGAGTAAATAGCAGGAGAATGAATGGTTTGGAGAGTTGAGTCAATTTTTGGATAAGATCAATTTTTTGGTGAGGTGGTAGCCAAAGGGGTGTTCCATATCTGGCAGAAGAATTACTTTCCATTTTTTAATTGTCAAACTTTCCTAACTGTCCAAAATCACTGGCACAAAGGTCTTTGCTTCCTCTGGTTGCATTTCATCAGGGAAAGTAAAGAAAAGAAGTTATTCTTCAAAGAGCATGGACAATAAAGAGAACTTTTTCAAGCAACGCACCCTCAACCCAAGCTGTGTTTCTCTCAAAAGCAGTTTATTTATAGTTAGACAATATTAAAGTTTTCAGTTGACATTTTTGTTGACCTTTTAAATGACATGACAACATTATTTTACATTTAGTCATTAGGCTCCCATCACAATTGCACAAAATGTTGCCTGGTGGTCACAAGTGAAAAATGTTTATTTAAAGAGGTGAAAGAAATCGATCCTTGTAAACATTAATAGCATATGGAGTTTTTTTTTTTAAAAAGCATGAATTCTCCACTTAAAAATAATGCTACTTTGTTAGTGTATGTCAAGAGGGGTACTGTCAGTGTTTCTTTCTAAATGAGTTGAGCAACACAATCGATATATTCTGTTATTTATTTATTTTAGTTATGGAGTCACACCCTGATATATTCTGTTATTTATTTATTTTAGTTTTGGGGTCACACCCAGCAATGTTCAAGGGTTACACCTCCCTCTAAACTCGGGAGTAACTGGTGGCAGGCTCTTAGGACCTATAATGATGGGGACCGAAACTGGGTCTGCTGTGTACATGGCAAATGCCCTCCCCACTGTACTATCTCTCTTGCCCAGTATAACACACTGTAATCACAAGCATTCCCTACTTAGGAGAGTAGTGGATCTTCTAAATATGAAATACAACTTGGACATATAATTCAGCTCTCCATGATACTGCAGAGGGTTAGAATAATCAAGGCGAATCCCTAAAAATATTCAACGGGCATTGTTGCAAAATGTAAACTATTTCAAGCTTTGTCTTGTGAGTATTTTAGAAAGATGTAGGAAGCAGATTAACATGAACTGATAAACTTTAAAAGAGAAAAAGCTGATATACTGCAATTCAATGTATTTGGGGACTTTCAAGTAGAAAAATATCTAGTAAGACTGGGGTGGCTAATTGCTACTCTGAGGTAAGGCTTGCAAATGATACTTTTAATGCAAATATGCAAATAATACTTATCACAAAATGGGGAAGTTTACAACTGATAAGAGGGGAAGCAGGAAATATATTTTCTCATGCATCTCTTTTATGCAATCTTGAGAGACAGATTTGAAAGCCAAGAACTGGTGTCTCTCTGTAATTAGTTCTAAATCTATTTCTTGGCAGAATGTTCTTTGGGAATATCCTCTTAGATGTCACATTTAAGTGTTCCATAAATGATGCAGTGTCGTCCCAGCTTCAATAAAAAACTTCCCATTGAATATTGATTCAAAAGGTTTTAAAAAAGGCAGCGTGGATAAACAGAGGCGCAAAGGAACTTGAAATGAAGATGACCCTTTTTCTTTGTAGGAAAAGCCGGTGTAAATAGCATGGCAAGTTCAATTCTTCAGACTGGTAGAGTATAGAATGGTGGCATTGGAAGTCAGCCTGTTTGACCATAAGTAATGGTAAACAAAATAAACCTCAGTCATCATCACTATTGTTTTGGTTCTGTTTTGTTTGGTGGGGGTCACACATGGAAGTTCTCTGGGGTCACTCCTGGCTCTGTGTTAGGCACATTCCTGGCAGGCAGTGCTGTGGTGGGATAGGGTTGGGTGGAGGGAGGAAGTGTGCAAGGCATACACTAAGTACATGGAACTTTCTGGCCTTCAATCACATTTTTTACTGACCTCAGCATAGGTTCAGTTATAGTGCTGACTGCATCTTAAAAATCCACTTTTGAGTGTGTTTCTCTGTTGCTATATTTATCAATGTAGTTCATTTAATCAGCATTTAGAATCTACTGTGGTTAGGAGGAGAAATGCTCTAAGCAATGCCAAAGAACCAGAAATAAGACTCCTAAGGGCCTTATATTTTATTTAAGAAAGGTGACTATTTCTAAAACTAGTGGAAAGTACGAAAATGAAATATATATGACTAGGCAAAGTAGCTACAAGAATTGAAAGGGTGCTAATTGGAGAGTGAACAGAATAGGGGAAGATTAATTGTAGGTGATTTTGTAGAAGACTTTTACCCAATTCACAATCCACTAGTGGGGAGTGGCTAGGAAAAGGGAATTGTAGAATATGAAAAGAAAATATACAACTTCAAACGCAAGAACAGTTTGGGATGGTGTGTGGCTATCGCAGTGGAAGATTAGAAAAATTCCAGAGAATCAGCTTTTCCTAATATTTCACTGAAAAGGGACCAGTGAGAAATAAAATAAGCATAAGTGATGGGAAAAACTGAGGTCACACTTAACTGATTCATGGATTCATGATCATATTAATTTATTAATATTTCCCATATTCTCCAGCTATAACAAGACACCATAATTAGTGTGCTACATAATGTGTTATAAACGGAAAGTTGAAAGTATGAAAGAGGGCTATATTTGGGGGAAATTATGTCCTGTGACTGTCTCAGGCAAATTGGATCATGTGGTTCCCTAATAGTAATTTTATTCAGAAAGAACTGGCGTCCATTTCAGTTAATTTATGTAAAGTAGATCCTTCTACACTTTCAACAAAATAATGAATGACTTTCTGTGTGTGCAATATGGAAAGTATTGAGAAGGGAAGAAAAGAAAATTGAAAAAGAGAATAGTGTTTATTGGGCATAGTAACTAGTTGTTGGGAGTGGAAATTGTTTTCTTTGTCTCTGCTTCCTACTCATATTTTTCCCAAATCCTGGATCATGAATGGAAAAAGAAATTAAGAAAAATCATAAAGTGAGTGGAGTGGAAAGTTTTGCCTTTGGAGTCAAGGGAAGCAGTGATTTAATATTAACTCAATCATTAGTTCATCAGATCTTGGGTAAATAATTTAATGTATGTTATCCTCTATAGAATAATAGCATTATAATCATATTTCTAGAGGGCTGTAGTGAAAATCAAACGTGAACATACATTTGGGAAAATATTTTCTGATGCTGTAGGCCTCTGTGTGACAGTCGTTAGTTATCCAAAGCTTCTAAAAACTTAAAAATATGTGCATTTAAATATCAAAGATACATTTTAAACATGCATTTAAAAAATACTATACCTTTAATCTCAGCCATTGGGCAATTCTGGGGGTGGGGTCCATGTCAATCAGTCTTAATAATTCCTGGACTCTGGTCAGTGTCCTGGATGGAGTGTAACCCAAATGTGACCAATGGTAAAAAAGGAAAAGAATGCTGGAGATTTTTGAAGAAAGATATCCTTATTCTTGAAACGAGACCCAACGTAATACTTTCTCTTGTTTTCACCACCTGATATAGATGCATGAGTGTAGGCATTTTACAACCAAAGCAGGTAGTGATAAAATGAAGATTTAGGAAATATGGGAGGAATTTGGGACCTTGATTGTACTACAGAAGTAATCAACCTCCCAGCAGTCAAATAATAATCTGATATTATTATTTACTAGATGTTATTTTCATTGAAACTAGTTGCTTCTTTTGTTCCTTGTATCTGCATCAGTTTAAGCCTAAATTCTCTTGGTGAGAGGTTACACATACGTTCTCTTTCCTTACAAAGGTAATACTTGAGGATTGGAGAGACTTCCCTTGCACTCAGCATTTCCCTTGCACTCAGCAGACCCACAGGTTCAATACCTGGCATCTCACATAGTCTCCCAAGCATCACCAGGAGTAATTCCTGAGTGCAGATTCAGGAGTAAGCCCTGAGCATTGCCGAGTGTAGCTCCCAAACAAAGCAAAACAAAAACATGACATTCAATCGGGTCACATATTGAATATAATTTCTTTAGGTAAAAAGAATAAGAAACCAGAAAAGGAAAACTATTACTTCAGTACTGTAGAGAGTAATGATTACACCCACATACAAGAAAGTTGTGACAATAGTTTCTGTAGCAAGGGTTAAGTTGAGGGGCAGAATATTAGGATAACTTTTCAAAGAAGAGGTCAATCCATTTAAGGAGTAATATACCATGAGAGGGAAGGATTTCTGGGCATACTGAAAATACCTTGAGTGTTTTCCAGCTAGCTGGGAGTCTTCTTTTTGCCTGAGACCTAGAACTTATCTTCTCTGCCTATAAAATATAACCCAGTGTTAAGATAAAGAGCTTCAGAGGAACATGAGCGGAGGGATGTGGGAAAATAGCAAGATTCCTGCTCAAATGTTGCCATAAGAAAACTTTTCCACTTACAGGGAGTATTTCATAGCTTTTCTGAGTTACAGAGAACTATAGAGACTATAAAAATTTATGTTGTCTTGAGAATTTTCAATGATCTTAAAGGGAAATACTGTAGTGTGATTAAAATCATAAAATATTTTGCCACTTATCTGAACACTTAAATATGTTATATATCTTTCAAAATAAATATGAATGGGTATTGAGTTCTATTTACGTTACACCAGATGATTTATTCCAAATCCATGAGTAATAACAAAATTGAGAGTGCTTTAATTTAGAGTGTTGTGTTAGCAGAGACCACAATGTTCTTGTACCTTTCTGATACAGATGAATCTCTCTAAAATTCTCTTGAAATTTAGTCCTGAAAGGTAGCTTAGAGGTACCTGGTAGTATGTGCAAAGTCACCCAATTGGGAGGTGGTAATGACATGATAAAAGCTAACCCATGCAATCCTAATTCCAAAGTGTCTTCCATCAGCCCCCCCGCTTTTCTACCATAGACCTCATTCATTTTGAACTCTTTAAGGGTAAATGGTACATTTCTTGTTATATATTTAGAGAACTCAGTTTTCTGTAAAGAAAGCTGTAGAAAGGAAGAAAATATTCTCTATATTATTTAAATGTTGAGATAGTTTGCTTTATGAGCTGTCAAATTACTAATCATATTTAATATTTTCTAAGGTGATAGTGTATTCTAGTGGAAAGCTATAATAAGATAAGGTATGAGAAGATCAAGTTCCTAGAGGATAGGCTGTAGGTAATAATATGCTATGTGAAGGCAATCCATTCTGGGGAGAATAATGTATTTTAAATGGTATATGCTATGGCTTCTTAGACTGTGGGTCACAACCCCATATGGGGTCACAAAACTGAATGTGGAGGTTACAGAAAATCTTAAGATTTTAAGTTTTCTGATCCACCCTTTGCAGTGAAACCACCATCAGGATACAGATTCTTAGGAAAACCCTAACAGTGAAAGCTACCCTCAGATACAACAGAAAATGTCAAGGTTGTAATTGAGGATAGAAAGTAATTTCTCTTGATTAGTAAATACTGATCTTTGATGGCAAACACAAGAAGACATATTGACTGAATTTGATTAAAACATCCAAAAGAGTCTACTCTTTATCTCATTTTGGGATGTTGCTGTGGTGCTAAGCAAAGGAGGAAGTCTTGACGCGTTCCCAAGTAGAAGCATGAGAGAAAGGTTACACTGGCTATATTGAAAGGTGGATGAAAATGGCAAAATCAGTTGCCTTTGCCAGGAATGCTGTTCAGATGAACATGGTGTTGAAGTTTTTATGACCACTTTGACAACTGTTCTGATAACTGTTGTCTGATCTATTATTTCAGCAAACCATAATTTATGCAATTAACTGCATGGATTAATAAACTAACATTCAACTGTTGAGTTTTGGACAACTAATTGTTTAAATATGAAAAAATAATTTCTTGTAGAATGGTTATTTTAATGATTTGTTATCAATAAATGATTGATTTGTATATATATTTACCTATATAATTGGGTTACATAGAAATTTCTGAGGTGAAAAAGGGTCATAAGTGGAAAAAGTTAAGAGGCTCTGGTGTATATTAAGGCTGAAGGAGTATATAAATAAATAAGATTGATGAATAAGAATTGATACAGTGTAAATTCACCACATTCCAACTATAAGGTAAGGATAATGGTCTTTCTTACTTTGGTATGAAGAATACACATTTCCATAGGTTTGAGATGAGTGGTTCTATTTTTACTTTAGTTTAAGTTAGACTAGGGGAGAGAAGGTTTATATAAAACCATATACTCCTTACATGAGAAACAGAAAAAAAGAAAATTCAAGATGAGAGGATACTATGACTTATACAAACTACCTCTGAAAGCCTTTGAAAGACAGTAGAAATTTGGTGAAATTATTAATGTGCTGTTTTTGGTGATTTTCACCGAATATAATCTTAACTATTTATGGGTAAGATGATAAGACTTAGCATTAACAAAAAGGAAAAGAAATGAACTGATTTTAGTGGCTTAAGGCATGAGGCAGGATGGCATATGTGGCTGGGAATGAGTGAGCATAAGTGAGGTAATTTATTTTACACAGCCCAAATTACAAAGTGCACAGACATATTTTAATTTTAACCTATAAGGAATTATACTAAAAGATCTCTCCCCTTCCCTATTTCTTATCAAAAGGAAACCCCGGGAGAAGTAGGCGCTAGGTAGCAATATCAATAGCTCTTATTTGTCCTTTGGTTTCCAACTGGGGTTATTGGAAGTTAATGTATCTACGACCCTGTTTACCGAAGGCAAAAGTGTCAAGTTATTTGGCCTCTATTTTATTCATTGATTTTTCCATTTTCTACAGGACAGGAAATGCAAGTAGGATTGTTTATGAGAAGGGATTCTTTCCATATGTTCAGAAGTTTTTTTTTTCCTATTAAATTTCTACAGAAAGCCTTGGTGATTCATGTGTTTGCTTAAGATGTACCCAGGATGTCTAGGTAGGGGCAGGAATGGTTATAAGTCCCTTAATGTACCAAGGATTATTACCTTAGAGAAAATAAACAAACAAAAAAACAACCTCTCAGACCTCTTCAGTTCAAGCAAGGAAATTCTTGGTCTCTGAGGAGTGAAAATAAACTTAATGTTCTTTATGTTTCTCCTCCCAGGAACTTAGCATTTTATGGTCTGCGGTACATAAAATGCTTATTTTGTGAAATCATAATCTTTAGCAATTAATTTTTTGTAAGTTTAGTTGATTTTAGTTACCTAGAAAAAGCATGACTAAAGTAAAAAAGCACAGTGTATTCTGGGTTCTGGAACTAGAAATGGGCTGACCTGCTGGTTTTAGGGGAGCATTTTTCTTAGTCAGTTGATAGAGGCTCCTACTTGGTACATTTGGTAGCAAAGTGTCCCACTAAAATGGCTACCCTAATAGCATTTGAGATGCTGGCATAAAATGTCCTTTCTTGTGAAGTTCCTGGATTAAGAAGGAGGTTGTGCACTCTAACGTATTACTGAGAATCTTATCTATGCTCCACTTTGCTTGGACATTATGTATTTACGCAGATGCTTTCTCTTTGGGACGACCGGTTTTCATGGAAACACATCTTATGGCATGATATTCCACCGTTCTGAGGATTTTTCCCAGACTATGAGGCTTGTCAGTATCATTTGCTATCTCTTCTTTTTTTCCTTCCTATCCTTTAGACACTAATATGTTCACCCTAATTAGACTCATCCATCCACTTTTACTCTTAGTAGAAGTTCTGGGAGACACTGCAGAAGAGAAAAGGTTAGAAGCTAAAGCTATTGGTGCAAATTAAGCTTGGAATTACCTGTGGAAACTGATCCTCTCTGACATTTTGGACCCTCTTGACAGCAGAGAGAATTCAGCGTCTGAATATAAGAATCGCCACAAATGACTGCTAAAAACACCTTTACTTTTCATGACAGTTCAGGAGCAGCTGGCTACAGATCCTGTCGCTGCTAGTGCACTGTTCCCAAGCCCCAGGGGATCTGTCATCCCTTTCAGTGGGGTTAGGACATGAGGCAGTGATGACAGACACCGGGCAGAGTCACAAAACTGCATACACAAAATGGCAGAGAAAGAGCAAGAGCAAAAACGATTCTGGTTTGGACCCAAATCATTTGTCATTTCACTTCATGAGTAAAAGCAAGTGCCTTATAAGCTTACATTATTTACAGTGCTCAGATTTTTTCAAACATTCACCCAAAGCTGAAGACCACCACGCAACAGGGAACAGTTCAATGAACTATGTACAGAATTTACAAAGAAGTTTACATAATAGTCCACATTCTGTTATCAAGCTTACTTTTATGTTTACTGTTGGCTTTTTAGGAAACAGATTTTGTTTGTTTTTCTATCCTGCTCATTCTAGTAACTTGATGAAACCAACATGATATACAAATGCCTGCACATTTATTTTTCCTTCTGCCTGGGAAATGTGAGCGTATTTTGCTTAGAAGAAAAAGTGGCACATCATCCTTTGGTTAGATTCTATTTCAAACTGTCCATGCTTTAAAACATCTTGTATACCAGTTCTTTGTAGATTTTAAACATATCGTTTTGTATTTAACTTGGAAAATTTTAATTGAGCTCTTTCTTAGATCAGCATTTATAAAGTTGTCATTTACTTTAGAAAGACAGAATTAGTCAACACTTCTGTGTATTGTACATGATGTTTGTTTAGAGAAAGCATATGCTGGGAACGATAAAGCAAACTTTAGTCTATACACCATATTTTTCTTTCTAGGTTTTCAAGATTGTTCACTGATCTTTATAATGCATAAGAAAGATGCTATTATGTAAAAGTATGTTAGTCAGCAGAATTACCAACCAGTCAGCTGTTTCTATTTGGCAATGTAAAAAATGAGGCAAGAGTCCTGGCTAATGCAAGCCAAAAATAAGTTTTTGCCTCTCAGAGCTGGTAAGTGGAATGAGTGTGTATGTTACCCCTGATGTTTAGGCCAAAGAACAAGAGTAGAAGAAATGAAAATGTAGTTATCATTGTCAAATGAAAGATGTAATTTCTGCTAAGTCTACACAGATCAAGTCTATGACCTAGTTTCTGTTCTTATGTATGAACTGTGGACATGAACATGATTGGCATGAGAGAGTCTTGCCATTTTTCAGCCTCTGAGGGCACTTTGATCATGCTGAAGATTATGATCATTTGCATGGCGAAGATAAAACAACCCAATAATGGTTAAATAATAACTCTCTACAATCTCATGATCAGAATTTTTCAGGAATGGGGACTCACTTGAAGAAAATAATGTCTAATAACTTTTTATGTTTTGCTGCATGATTTGAGGGTAAGACAGGGAGAGAAGCAGAAAATGAAGTTTCTGTCACATACTGGTGAGAGGTGGGAGTGGAGAGTAAGAGGGAGGGAAGGAGGAAAAGAAGGGAGAATTTGGCTAGGAAATACCTAGAAGAAGGAAGCGAAGATAAAGGTTATTAGCCAGAAAAATTACAGCTTCTATTTCCTTCATCTGCCACTGCCTTCAAAATCAAAACTACTTAGCATGATTTGCATTATAGTGGCTGTGCTCTCTTTTATGTCCAGAAGAACACACAGTCACGTTAATTTGTGCCTGATGACATATTCAGGCTTCTAATTTTACAATTCATAAGCCACTTTATAAGAAATCAAAATGTAATTCTTTCCCTCCCTTAAGTTGCTTTATATAAAAAACTATAGCCACCAAAATCTTTAGAATTCTGTAGCAAGGTAAAAAATGAATATATATGTTAGTCTGAGGGCTGGAGCGATAGCACAGCGGGTAGGGCGTTTGCCTTGCACGCGGCCAACATGGCCGACCCGAGTTCGATTCCTCCGCCCCTCTCGGAGAGCCCGGCAAGCTACCGAGAGTATTGGATATGCCAGACACAGTAACAATAAAGTCTCCAATGGAGACGTTACTGGGCCCGCTCGAGCAAATCGATGATCAACGGGAGGGTCTTTACCTTTACCTTTTATGTTAGTCTGAGGTTATATACACATAAAACCTCAGACTGAATCGTTTCCGAGAAGAATGATCTCAAAAGCTAAAGAAAATTGTAAATTTTAGATGCTCCTGTTCTGATTTACCACTTCATCCTTAAAAGCTTTAGGAAGAACTTTGACATCAGAATAATTCATTTGTTCTAGCTATCAGAAAAAAACAAAAAATAAAAAAATCAAGCAAATAACGACCCCCCCCCCCCCAACACACATTCAAAGCCAACTCCTGTGTGTGTTAAAACAAATGGCTACACTGTGGTTCCTGGGTAGTCAGTGGAAATAATGATTTTTACAATCACTGGGGTGAGCACATCACAGTCTATTCATGCATTTTCTGATGGCAAAGCATCTTACCCTGTCATGAAACTAATCAGTTAAAAGAAATCACTTTATCACCAAATTCTGGAGATTTCTTTGGATAAGTTACTATGATTATACAACTGAAAACCAAATGAAATTTTGATCCCCATGTCCCTCTGATTTCTTATGAAACCACTGAGATGACTTTTTCTAGTAAAAGCAGTCTACCTATTCCTACTATGGAACCTACATATTCTCTATAATTTGAGCATTCATTTACTTAGGGCTTTATTTCTCTCCTACTTTTTAAAAGAATATCTATATACGATATTCTCCCTGGTCTCATCAGTAGGAATTCAACCTTATCTTTCTAATTAACACTGTAATTTCTAGCAGCTGATGCTATTGTAAATACATCCCCTAATGCCTTAGTGAGAGAGCCAGATCATCAAATGAGGCAACTGTCTGTACTATGATCTCAATCCTTATTTTACATCTATGGATCAGGTCCCAAATCACCATCATTGGTTGGACACTTTAGGATTTCACCGAACCTTGCAAATGAACGTGTAACTTACTGAGGCTGAAAAAACAAGGCTTTAATGGCACAAATGGCATCTCAACTGTAGATGATTAAATACGTTTAGGAATGCATGTGGGGCTACCAAGGGGTCCCCCTGCTATGAAAAGCATGATGAAAGTAATATGTAAGCAGAGATAAGGCAGAGGTAATGACAATGAGTAATGAATGTAGACAGAATCTATACCTTAGAATTGCTTCTAAGTGTGTGAAGGCCCAGTGATTTTTGTCATTGGGGTTATCTGTAGTTTTGCGGTTTTGAAGATTTTCCTTAAAATAGATATCTGACCCTTTGGGAGAAATACACCTGTGTGTGTGTGTGTATGTGTGTGTGTGTGTGTGTGTGTGTGTGTGTGTATGTGTGTATTTCCTGAACATTTTTTCGTATTTTGGAATGCAGAGCTCAAAAGAGCAGAGTCACAAGTGCTGGCTGAGGTCTGTGCAACCAGCCTGTCACCAGTGGATACTGTTCTTGGAAGGCTAAGAAATATATACTATATGATTTAAGATTTGGCAGTTCAGGTAACTGCACAGGCACGCTTTTCACAGCACATAAATCTTGCCTTCCCTGTGAAAAGGACAATATTTTTCTCAACAGAAGCTGGTCTCCACGTCCCTCTTTGAAGCATCCCTCCCCTTTCTGGGGGAGGGGGGCGGCATGGCTTCATGACACAGGGTCAAGAGAGTTCAGGTTAATGACCAAAATTCAGGGTAGCTCCTTTGACAGTTAAAAAATGAAACAAAACAAAAACCTGTCTCATCCCAAAACTCATTCTCAAGAAAAAAATGAAAAATATTCTCTGTGACTCCCAGGATAGGTTCTAGCATTCATTGAAATATTGCCGGGAAGTCTCAGAGGCATTTTTCAGAATAGTCAGCCTAAGATTGAGGTGGATCTGGCATCTTAGGTTTAGTTCCCCTGTTCTGACCATCTCTCCCTCTTTCTTCTGTGAGGAAGAGCACTGCTAGAGGGGATTTGGGGGACGCCAGGAGGCAGGGATGTCTTCCTTCCCCTTCTTTTTGCTTTGGTTCCTTTTTGCTTTCCCTTCTTCCTGGAAAGTTACAACTTGTCAATGGCTTTGTTTTCTCTTCAGAGTTCCTAGAAATTGTGTTGATTTTGTTCGTTTTTGTTTTTGGCAGCGTGAGTTTGTTACAGCTCATCAGGAAGTGGTGTGCACGCGCACGCACGCATACACACACACACACACACACACACACACACTCACAGAGCATGGTCCTCATTTGCATTTTCATTGCAAGTCACCAAAATCCAGGGTCACAAAGGAAGGACTACTAAAGATCCACCCACAGGATGGAATTTCTCTCTCTCTCTCTCTCTCTCTCTCTCTCTCTCTCTCTCTCTCTTTCTCTCCTCTCTCTCTTTCTCTTTCTCTTTTTCTCTCTTTCTCTCTCTCTCCCCTCCCCCCTCTGTGTATGTGCATGTGTGTTTGTGTGTGATGTGCGCGCAACACGTGCGTGTTTGTAAACATGGCAATTCACAGAGCTCTCCAAAGAGCTGATAACCTGGACCACACTAGCCTGGAAAAACAGGAGACTTGTCCTTTTGGAAGTAAACATGGTGCAGTAATAAAACTGATATGCAAAACCTAACACAAATCGCATGGCTGAATCTCTTACCTCAAGAAAACAGCAGGAGGGCTGCAGGGGACCTGTGGGGTTCAAAGTCAAGAGGAAAGGACTCATACAAGCAACCCTTCGGACAGATCTTAGTGTACATAGTAAAGCCAATAAACGACGTTAAAAAGAGAAAAGGTGATGGGGAAGAACATTCGGGACCACTTGTCGATGGAATTCACATCAGTCAAGTCGGGGATCTTGACTTTGAGCTGCGACGCGCGCCTGCGGATGCGGCCCTTGCTGTGCGCCCCGTGGCGGTCCAGCGCCCGCCCGTAGCCCTCGCGGCTGCTCAGGGGCTTGCGGTAGTGGATGCTGGCGCTGTCGTACGCGTACATGGTGGTCCTGGGCTCGCTCACGCCCGTCAGCACTTCCGTGCCGCTCGTCTCGTTCCGGATCTCCAGGGTGCTGAGCAGAATGTTACCGTGGGCATCGACCTGACAGAGGGAGACACGCTCAGGCACAGCGCGGGGAAGGTCAGTGGTTTGCATTAACCTCTCGCTGGTTAACGAAGCCTGGACCAGAAGCTGAAGCAGCTGAAGCCTGGACCAGAGCTTGGGGCCCCGCCTGTGTTGCTGCACATTTGGCTCTGAGAGCCTCCTGGACTTAGAGATTAGCTGACGTCTGTCTCTCTACTGGAACTATCTATCTATCTATCTATCTATCTATCTATCTATCTATCTATCATCTTAGATCAGCAACGTCCCATTATCTCTTTGTCCTAACCACCGTTTGTAAGACACACTAGTGTCTATGGTTTAAACATATATAAATATATATATATATAGACGAGTGTCTATGGTTTAAATATATATAAACATATATTGTGATATGGTAATATTGTGATATGGTATATATCATATACCATAAATGTATAGGAATGTACAGTAATATATATATATACAAGTATAACTTTTGTTTAAACATATCATATGACTATCTCAGTAGTAAATATATGTATCTATACTATATGCTGTATAGACAATATTATATATATATGGATAATACATGTACATTAAACTCTAAACTCAGATACTCAGGGACCAAGCAGTTTCAATTTATATATCCTTTTTTTTTTTTTTTGCTTTTTGAGTCACACCCAGCAGTGCACAGGGGTTATTCCTGGCTCTGCACTCAGGAATTACTCCTCGCGATGCTCAGGGGACCATATGGGATGCGATGCTGGGAATTGAACCTGGGTTGGCCATGTGCAAGGCAAACACCCTACCTGCTGTGCTATTGCTTCAGCCCCCTATACTGTATTTTTTCTTAATTAATTATCCTTTACTGAATCCATATGTATGTGTGTATATATATGTGTATATATATATTTATTTATCAACTATGCCATAGGAACTGATAACAATTTTTCTTGTTATATTAGTGGTATATGGCAACATTTAATACTAGAAGCAAATAGGAAGCAAAACATTAAAAAATAAATCAGATAATCTTGGCTGGGGAGATGACACAAAGGACTGGAGCTCATGCTTTGAATGGTGGATTGCCTAGTTTGATCATCCTCCCACCCCCTTTCAACTGTAGGGGAACTCCCTGAGGGAGCTACTCTTAAAGCAGTGCTGCATATGGCCCCCAAAGGAAACAAAAACAAAACAAAACCCTAGATCATCTTACCTTCAGAGTTTATTATTTAATATTATTATTTTTGGTTTGAGGGGGCACACCGCCCATACCTAAGGCTTACTCTTGACTCTGAGCTCAAGGGCCACTCCTGCCAGGGCCATATGGAGTAGTGGAGATTGAACCCAGGCTGGCCACATGCAAGGCATGCTCATTAACCACTGGACTATCCCTCTAGCCCTTAGAGTTCATTATTCTTAACATTCCTAGCCTTCGCTTTTTGTCTCTCCACTGTACCTGCAAATACAAGTTCACGTGGCACATTTTGCTTTACAACCTGCCTTATTTCAGGCGTCATCCTTCCACATTATAATAAATAAATATTTTGTGATATCTTTATTAATAATATATGAGAATAAACAACCATTGAATTAACCTATAAGGCACTAAGGCTTGTTTTATTTTTGTAGTATTACATATACAAGATTTCAAGGAGTATCTTTCAGACACATCTTTCTGCATAGCTATAATATTTTCTCATGCGTAAACTGCCAGACAGAAATGCCTTCCTGGGTCAGAAGAATATGTGTGCCTCCACCCTGACTTTCCTGTTAGCACAATGGTTACTTCTTGTCACTCTATTGGTAAATTCATCAGGTTTCCTAGCTCTTGTTCTTATGCTTATTCTCTTAGATGCACTTTTGAAATTGTAGGGAATGTGAGTGCACCTGGATGACACCGTGGCTTTATTTAACTTCAAGCTGATGCAGTTTGCAAATTGATTTACCTGGAAGCAACTAGTCTCATTCATGCTGATGAGTGTGAAGTATTTCTAAGGACTGCACAAGCAACTGCATTTAGATCTAGTGTCAGCAATGTCTGCTATACAGTAAGTGCTCTGTAATTGTTTTTCACTAAGATTATCTTTGGTAAACAACATACTGAAAGTCCAAGATCCAGATAAACAGGCAAATAAAGTAAAGCAAAACCCAAGGATGAAAAGGTAGAGAATAGAATGGGAAAGAGACAAATATAAACACAAGAGAAAGGAAAGACTAGTACAGGAGGTTAACAATGATGGCTGGAAGTCACAGAAAAGAGAATTGTGATTAGCATTCACCATTCACTTAGCTTTACGGTTGGTGTTTCATGGAAACTATTGTTAAATATACTTGACAACAACAAATTGCCTCAGATTTGTTCTCCTAGCAAGTACCAGACCTGTGTTCATGTTTGTTTCTACAGAAAAAGATTCACTTCATAGATCTTGATCTTTATTACATCCCACAGTGCAGTTAGTGATGTAGTTATCTGGAGGTAGAAGTGGTGACTGAATCTGCCCTCTCTATTTCTCCCTCCATTCCCATCTATTCTGGTTTCCTTCTTTCTGTAAAACATTTTAGTCTAACTGGGTTGCCTACCATGTCTTTAACTGATACTTCCATTGGCTTTTATCTTTAGTCAGTCATGACGAACTCTTCTTGTTCTTGTTATAACTACTACTTTTTAATCCTACTGCATAGATAATTTCCGTTCTTTCTCATAGTGACACGCTAAATCTTACTTTAAGAGGTGAAGAAATAGGCTCAGAGAGGTTAAGTAAATTCTCTGAGATTAAACAAATATTAAGTACTAATTTGGTACTATCTCAATTCTCATTTCCTGTATTTTTGCATGTTAATACTACTTATTTCATGAATCAATTTAAACCTGAGTTCCTTTTGTAGCACTGTAGCACTGTCCTCCCATTGTTCATCGATTTGCTCTAGCGGACTCTAGTAATGTATCCATTGTGAGACTTGTTACTGTTTTTGGCAAATGGAATAAACCACAGGGAGCTTGCCAGGCTCTCCGAGAGTGACAGAGGACTCTAACACGGGTCGACCACATGCAAGGCAAATGCCCTACCCACTGTGCACTCCAGCCCCTTTTGTATATTGTCACTGTCACTGTCACCCCATTGTTCATCGATTTGCTCGAGCGGGCCCAGTAATGTCTCCATTGTGAGACTTGTTACTCTGTTTGGCATATTGAATACGTCACAGGTGGCTTGCCAGGCTTTGACGTGCAGGCGAGATACTCTCGGTAGCTTGCCGGGCTCTCTGAGAGGGGTGGAGGAATCGAACCCAAGTTGACCAGGGCCGGCTGTGCAGAAGGAAAATGCCCTAACGCTGTGCTAGCGCATTGGACTTGTATATTGTATATTTTCCTTATTCAAAGTAGCCTGAAGAGCTTCCTTTCTCTGTTTCTGCTGTCTCTCTCTGTCCCTCTGTCCCTGTCTCTGTCTCTGTCTGTCTGTCTGTCTGTCTGTCTCTCTCTCTCACACACACATATACACAGATTTATTGAATGGTATTATGAGCCAATATGATGTAATTCTGGGTGGCTAGGATATACAATTAACCCAAACCAGCATTCTTGCCTTTAAAAAACATTTTAGAACTGTTTTTTTTACAGCACATTTACATTCAGAAAAATATAGGACCTGGTAGAATGAATTATTTCAGCCAAACAATCGTAAATCATCGAGCGTTGCTAGAAAGTTGTGAGAAATTTGGAGACCTGGAGAGCACATTTCTAAAGAATAATCTGGCTTTTGTTGATAACTACCTTGAATGGAATAGATCTCAGTGTTGCCAAATGTTCTCTTTTGTCAGAGAAGGTGAACGTCTGCATTTATTTTCAGAACAAAGTCTCTACTTACAGTTGCTTCACTTCTGTTAGTATACTTTTTAGGTCAAACACAATACACCTGTGCTTTTGATCTGACTCTTGATACTTAGGATCTCTGGTCCTTGCTATTCATTTATTGTTTTGCATATATACATTGCATTATTACTAAGTTTTAGACTGTAATTCTGCTTTTTTAATGAAGAAGGCCTTTCCAAGATGTTGAGCCCATGTTTTCCCCTACTTTTCACAAAGAATGTTCAGAAGTGGCTTTCCATGACATGCCACTTTGAGACGTGGATTATTTCAAGATGAGGTAATTACCCTATGCCTGACTGTCTCCACCACGGCCCTACAGCTGAAGACCATCGAGGCCCAGCCAAGGCCATGCTGGGAGCACTCTCCACACACTTGGATGAGCCTCACGCATAAAAGAACTGACAGAGGAACCCAGGTGTGTGGGACCCGGGGCTGAGATCTCCAAGCCTGCACAGTTTGGGACTGGACCTGCCAGTAACTAGACAGTTACACCCACCAACTGCCATGTAACTCCAACAACGGCCAGGATCCAGAGATCATCACACTCAGCTCCTGGGAGAGAACAAGACAGAGTCTCCTACCCTATGCCTGACTGTCTCCACCAGGGCCCAACAGCTGAAGACCATCGAGGCCCAGCCAAGGCCATGCTGGGAGCACTCTCCACACACTTGGATGAGCCTCACGCATAAAAGAACTGATAGAGGAACCCAGGTGTGTGGGACCCGGGGCTGAGATCTCCAAGCCTGCACAGTTTGGGACTGGGCCTGCCAGTAACTAGACAGTTACACCCACCAACTGCCGTGTAACTCCAACAACGGCCAGGATCCAGAGATCATCACACTCAGCTCCCGCGCGACATCTTATCATCTCATTCCTAATTTGGTCAAACTGGCAGGCTACCAAATGTAACATGCCCACACGGCAGAGTCTGGCAAACTCCCCGTGGTATACCCAATATGCCAAATACCAGTAACAATGATGGGTCTCATTCTCCTAACCCTGAAAAAGCCTTGAATATGGCACTTTAAAAAAAAATCTCAGGGCTAGGACGAAGAAGACGTTACTGGCACCTGCTCGAGGCAATCGACGAACAACAGGGTGGTCGTGATCGTGATCGTGATCGTGAGGTAATTTGGTAACCTGCAGTTTTAGGAAAAACTATTTATCACTCTCGGTACTTAAAAGAACAAAAAATGGGAAAATACAGAATTAGTTTTTGTTTTTTAACCAGAAATGATCTTTCTAATGAACAAGCTATCTTGATGGTAGGGAGGCATCTAATTATAGAACATTTGGTCTTAGCCATACAAGTCACTTTCACTTCTGATGTGAGACACCTTTCTCTTTCCTTAAAGCCACAAATCCTTATTCTGTATTTTAGCTCAGAATATATGCCACCATTTGGTCTCACATATCAACGTAGTTCCCTTATGCATACATAATAACATGTTTTCTTCCAGGATCTTTTAAAAGTTCATTTGATTCATCAGCAGGCAAAGAGAAGGGTAAAGTGAAATTTTACCTACCAGCTAGAGCTGGTATAAGCTGGTGAAATGGTTGGGCATAAATAAATTGAGGGCCTATACCGAGTTATTGGTGGTGGAAAAGAAAGGAGAAATAAGATAGATCTTTTAGAAAAACTTATGAAAATAAAAATAAGATGTATTTGGCAAATGATTGAATTTAGAAGGGAAGGCAAGGGTAGTGATTTAGAAGTTTTCCATTAATCACAAAAGTTCAATTACAAAGGATTACACACTTAAGATGGAGCAAGAAGCAAAGAGTTTGTATGGACATTCTTTTTCAGGAACTTGCAGGCCAAAGAAAAGAAATAAAGTACTATAAATCAGGAGACCATGTCTTATCAGTCTGGGTTATCAAGTGAAACTGGAAGGAGACCCAGTAGAAAAAAGTAGAAGAGCTGAGAAAGATATATTTTTCTGGAAATGTGTGAGGAAGTTGAAAATATGAAGTTATCAGACCATCTTCAGAAGTGGGAGTGTTTCACACAGAGTTCTTGGAGTTAGAAAACTTCTGAGAGATGGAAACATGTAATGTAAGATTATGCTATTAACTGCTTGAGGTTGAGTAATGGGGAAGGTCATTGGAAATGACACAATACATGTATGGTACATATAGTCTGTGACCTATAATAATCTTTCTCTCTTCTTTATACTTTTTTCTCTATCTATCCATCTATTCCACATATATCTATGGTTAAAAAGTCACATATAGGAAAATTTATGTTTCTACTAAGGATGGTAGAAGTGATAAGAATCAAAGTGTTAAATTTCTTAAAAAAACAAAAAGAGACATTAGACAATTCATTAATACACACAAGTTTGTGGTTGGGTTTTTTTTTTGTTTATTTGTTTGTTTGTTTTGGTACCATGGGACACTCAAGAGAATGATAAAGCATGGATTTTTGTCCTTAAGACCACTATCTTCTTCAGAAATACAGGAGCAAAATATGATACTGGGAGAACAATCCAGAGTTTTAACCAAATTTTAAAAACAGGCCATGAATAAGGTTTCTAAAAGGGAGGAATCTTTGGAGGCTAGAAAGAGTTCCATGAGGCTGACAGGAGGTTTTTCTCTCTTTTTTTTTTCTTTTTGGGTCACACTCATCGATGCTCATGGATTACTTCTGGCTCTGAATTCAGGAACTACTCCGTGCTTGAGGAACATATGTGATACCCTTGATCAAATCCAGGTGGGCTATGTGCAAGGCAAACTTCCTACCCACTGTACTGCAGCTCCAGTCCCCTGAAGTGAGTCTTAAAGGATGATGAGAAGACAGAACAAAAGACTAGGAAGTGAACATTGTTTCTTCCTGGTTTTCTTATTAACTATTTGAAAATGACCTTGGGTCCTCATTCATACAGGATTTTTTCATTTATAAACAGTAAATATTCACTAGGTAAGCTGAAGGGTTTCTTTCTAATTGTCATTCATCTTTGACTACAGGGAGTATTCCATGAGGAGAATACTAAAAAATAGTTGTAAAATGAAAGCATTTTAACTGTATTGTACGCATCATTAAGTTACATTATAATGAAATCTCTGTATCAGTAAACAAGTTACCAGAACTCAGAAGAAGTCAGTAATGCATACAGACACTCCTCATTAAGCAGAAGTCATGGCAAACTAGATACATTTTTATTTAGATGTATTGGTTAACCTAGGTGCAAAATGGAATATGCTTAAAATAGCATGATTTTTTTAACTTCTGTAATGTATTCAAAGTGTTTTGTCTCATAGAATGCAGCTTTAAGTGATTTGTTACAGAAAATGTGTGTGTGTGTGTGTGTGTGTGTGTGTGTGTGTGTGTGTGTGTGTGTGTGTGTGATAGCTCAAAGTTTTTTTTTTCCCTTGAGGTCTGAGATTTTATTTCCCATCCTCTGAGCTTTTGACTTGGGGTAAGAGGTGTGTGGTAACTACATCACTGCTGACACCAGCAACTTGGTGCTCTAATTCCTGCCCTTTGCAGAGAAGTTTTCCTTCTCTCTCTAAATAAGGACACTCAAGGTATCTTATATTTATAGCCGGCACAGCATTCCAGAAATGATACCAGTGGAAATGTCACTGCTTCACCTCATAACCCATCTGTCTTTAGAAGCAACAATGGCCAAATAGTGAAATCACATATGAGTTTAATATAATCTTGATATCAACTATATATTTTTTTGGTAGACTGGTTTGAGTCCTACCAACTGGTACTCAGAGCTTACTCCTGGATCTAAGCTCAGGGATCACTTACGGGGTGTGTTCAGAGACCACGTAGGGTACCAGGGATTGAAAGCAGGTTGTCTACATGTAAGGCAAGCAAATTTATCTTATGTCTTCAGTGTTGCTGAATCATTAGATATATGATGATACCACCCATTCATATCACGAGTATAACTTAAGTCCTGATACCTGTTCACCCATTACTTCTCATTCTTTTTCCTCTCTTCCCCCCTTCATTTCTTTCATTCTCTGACCTTTCCTAAACATTAAAAGTCAAAGATGACCTAGGCATCTCCCCTTTACTATAAATTTTCTCACCCATTATTCTATATACCTGTAAGTGGTTTTGGTAAAGGAAATTCTACTTGATGATGTGGTTGAGTCTTATCATATGACGTGAAAGTTTTAAGAGGAAAAAACCCTGTAGTTTCTCAGGGAATAAATTCTGCTTCATGACTGTACCATGGACACTCTACCCATTTCTAGCATGGTCTGTAGATTTTGAACACAAGCTAGCAATATCAATTCTCACCAGAAGTTTCAACCTGTTCTACAGATTCCAGACTTGTCACCTTCCACAATGCCATGGGACAATTCCTTAAAATAAATCTTTTTTAAAAATGTATCTTTGCTTGTTTTTATTCAAGTTATTTCTCTGGAGAACTCTGACTAATACAAAGGGCATAGAAAAATCATAAGTCATTATCAGATGACTATAATCCAGAAATCACTGATGTATAATGACTGTTTTTCTTTCATTTTTATAAACCCTAGTGGGGGATTCATTTTCTAGTTTGGGATTATCCTTTTTCCCACTGCACCCATCTCACTCAGAACACCCCCTTCTCTGCCTTGGCCCCTCTGCATCTCCAGACAATGCCTAAGGGTTGTGAAAAAATGTTGTGGGCTCACAGAATTGAACGGCTCTGGATGTTTTCAATATAGAAATAGAGCAGAACTCATTTCAATGTAATTGGAATAAAATATAATCTTGTTTTCAGTGGCAGTTTTAAAGCTCAGTTGAGAAATACCTCCGGGCTCAATCTATTTGCAAACAGAAGTTATTTCCTTCTTGCTCACCAACTCAAATAGAGTCAGATTTACTGAGTGTTTCTAAAGCCCAGAGCGGAAAGCCAAGTGAAGTGGTTTTGGCCAGAGGAATGGGATGCTCTCCAGGAGCCCATAGTCAACCTGCTGAAGTTGTCCAATGTAATGGTTGCCTTCCCCTGCAGAGAACACAGACACACAACCATATTGCCACTTTCCTGTCCAACTCAAGTGAAGACATTCATTCTGCATAGTTATTCTTAGTCATTAGCTCTTGACACAGTTGGACATCCTCAATACCTGACCTTGTCTTCTTAAAGTGTTGGCACTCTGAGTGGGAGTGGAGGAGAATGTTAGGAGGAGGAGATGGGTGGCTTTGTGAGGATAACTTGTGAGTCTCTTTACACCTCCTGAAAACTAATGGCAGAAGGACGAACTTCAATATTGTTTCCAAAACAGCTGAAAGTTAAGAACCTATAGAAATCTAGACAAATGCACAATGTTCAGGAAAAGAAAACAGAAAAGATAAAATGAAACTACTGATTATTTTTCCACACTCTTTCTCAGGTAGACACACTTATTTTGGATTCCACTTCTCACTTCTCCAGCCTATGTATGGTTCTGCTGGTTCTGCTTTGAAATGCGCCCTGCTTCTCTATATTTTCTGGATTATTTTTCAAGACCTAGAATAAAATCCACAGGACCTCATGTAGCCTCTAATCTCATTTTCTACTTTCTGTTCCTTGAGATCTCTGTCCTGCCCTTTGGTTGATTGTCCCTGACATATTTTAAATCCTGACATATTTTAGTCTTGTTACTCTCACCTGGAATGCTCTTGCTTAGATTGTTACCAGGTTAAGTTATTTTATTTTCTATGTTTGTATTTATATTATGAGATCATCATTCATTTAGATATTTGTCAAGGATCTCAACTGAAATGTAACCCCCAGAATAGCAGTTACTTTTTTGTTGTTGTTGTTGCCCATCACGTTTATTTTTCATGATTATTTTTCTAGCACTTTTAAAACAGAGTCTGAGCTACCCAAAGGAGAAGTGGAGTTATTGCAGATTGAGGAACTGAATCTCAGTCCTGGAATTACCTCTCTGAACTCTGTTTGAGTTTCAGTGCATAAGGGCTGACACCTGACTAGCTAGAATGACTAGGATAATAGTACTGACTTGAGTGTGACTACAGATAACCTGGGAAGCTTGCTAAATCACAGATTTGAGGGATGGAGAGATTGTGTTGGAGGTAAGGTACTTGCCTTATATGTGGCTGACCCTACTTCAACTCACGGCACTGTATATTGTCCCTGAGCATTGCCAGGGGACCCTAAGCACAGATCAGGAATAGCCCCTGAACATTGCAGGTGTGGTTCAAACACGCCCATGGCTCACCTCCCCATAATAAAAGCAAAAAAGTCCATTGGTTTGCTTTCAGTTCATTTTAAACTTGGGACTTCACAGTCTGTAGCTTATAGTCACATTTTTAGAATCCTTGGACCATGGTGTAACAGCCTTTAGCTGAAGTTATGGCAGACAGAACATTACAATGCTATTATCTTATTTTCAGACAACTTAGACTTTACTGAAATATTCACTGTTCAAGACTGAGAAATGAAGGCTGGGGTAAAATATTTAAGTGGATGCTAGTGGGATATTATTGAGTTTGGGGTAGAGAATGATGGAAATAAGAAAACAGAAACTGTTTTACACACTGGGGTATTTTATACATAGACAAATTATTCACTAGTTGCTTTGGGAGTCCTAGTATCTCAGATAAATGCTTTTGAGAATTAAATATAAAATGTGTTGCAACCAGCAAACACACTCTATTCTGAATGATACGAATAAGGATCAATTTTCAGATTTATTTTTGATGAGCTTCTTAAACAGAGTCATCCAAAAATCTTATTAGTAATGTTTTGCTATTCATGTATAGAAGAGTGATTCTGTTTGGAGTAATGATTGCTTTTCACCTAGTTGGAAAAGAGAAAGTAGAATGTGTAATGTTAGTATGTGTGTCTTGGGGTTTATGAACTATTGAGCCAAAGGGGGTATGTTCTTGCTACTGCATCACATTAGGCAGCTCTTCTTCACTATATTAACTACATTTCCTTAGGCAATCAACTTAGCACTTTTTTTACTTTATTGCTCTTGACTGAAGAAGAATTAAGAGCAGAGCAGAGTCATCAATCAACTTAGTTTCTAATATACAAGGAGGAATTTGCTAGGAAAATCTATGAGAGGGCCTATTAAAATGTCAACACAGGTTGAAAGCAATCTATAAGTGACACACAGACATACATACATACATACATACATGCACCATTACCACTGGCCACCCTTCATCAAAATTAATTTCCTATTTTGGAAAAAATACATATATGTATCAAACAATTATCATTTTAAGAATAACTTTAGATTCTTTCTTTGGGGGTAACCATAGTAGTATAATAGGGAAAAGTTTCATAGTTACACATGAATTATAAAGGTATGCTTCCTAATTTTGTAATTATCATTAGTTTAGTAAATATTTAAAATACATTAAGTGCCTGTTTTGTGCTAGGCTTTGTGTCAGATATTGGAGCAGCAAAGAGAAAAGATAACATCTTTGTTGCCCTCTGAAAGACTTTTTATTTTGCTTTATAGCATTAATAGGGCTATTGTACATATGTTTGTGTGATGTTCACCATTTCTCTCATACAAATGTAAGTTGTTTTATTAGTTGGTGACTACATTCCAGTGTATAGATAGCACTTGTATAATATGAAGTCATTAAGGACTTCTTAAATTTAGAAAAAAAAGAGATAAACCTAGAGTGCAAGTATAAAGCTACAGGAAGACCAACTCAGCCTGAGGAACAAGAGAAGAAATCAGTGAAGAGGTGATTTGAAGAGAACAAAGTGAACCAATATTTCAAAGAATAAAAGCATGGCAACTGGGGGAAATTATGTTATGATTTCTGAGTAGAGATTATTGATGAAGGGGGCAGCAAGAAGTTAAGAAAGAGGAAAACAGAAAAAGATCACCGAGGCTGTGAGAGCCCATCTTCAGAAGTCTAGATATTTCTCTTTAAGAAAAGAATCTGGGTTGTGATGGATGCCTATTGGTTATACCTATCTTTGGGGTCAGAGAGATAGTACAGCAAGTAAAGTACTTGCTTTGCATTCTGCCAATTTGATTTGATCCCGGGCATCCCATGTGATCCTCTGAGCCTGCCAGGAATGATCTCTAAGTGCAGAGCCAAGAATAAACCCCAGGTGTGGCCTTCCAAAAATAAAAAACAAAGAAAGATCTGTCTTATTCCATTCAATCATTTTTTTGTAACATGCATCCCAGTCCCGTGCTTTTTTTTTTTTGCGCATGTGACTTTTCTGGGTCTTATTGAAGTCTTACTGAAGATCTTACTCTAAGATTTAGGGAAGGCATGCAGTCCAAACTTTGCTATCTCATATTTTCCATCTTTCTGTCCAGAGGAACTGAGTCTACATGAAAATAGGACTTCAGTTCCAAAAAGACAATCCTAGCATCTTTTGTTGATTAGAACAATTAAAGATATTGGAAAGTATCTCTGCTCCAGAGTTGTAGAGAACTTTGACATAGTAAATTAGATTTTCAGAGATCACCACATAGGAAAGAATCCACTGAAAATAAAGTCAGTATTAATTAAATCAGAAACAAGAGACAACAAGTCACACTTCCTAAAGAGATTTGATATTTTCATACTCTCATGTGGAACTGAGCCAAGTTTGGACCAACCAGTTGTGTGGTACAAAAAAATCTCTCTCTCTCTCTCTCTCTCTCTCTCTCTTTATAAAGGGGTAACTCCAAGTGGTTCTCAAGAGACAAAGTGGCAGCAGGGGTGGGAGTTTGGTGTCCCAGTGAATTCTGGCCAACAACCTGAGATTCAAGGTGAATGCCCAAAGATGCAATGTCACACAAGCCTTGCACAGTATCCAGAGGATCATGTGGTTCTGGGTTAATCACTGGTGTCAGCTGCATGCAAGATATGCATCTGAACCTCTGTATTACATCTTCACTTTGCTTTTTTCTTAAGCCTGTCAGGTAAGTCAAATTCTTTTCTTATTCACAAAAGAATTCTAGCTATTTAGTCATTAAAAAAATGGATCCAAAAAATGAGAAAGACAGTAAAGGGAAAGGGCAGGGGGGGAGGGTGGTAAGGAGAGTGAAAGAGAGAAAAAAAGATGTAAAAATATGAGATTCCTGAAAAGGAAAATTAGACCTAAACTCTGGAGACTAGATAATATTAGACCAAGACTAGAGGTTACAATGTGAATACAGTCAGAGTTAGGAAGAGGCCTGAAGGCATTTGCTGTCAATACAGGTTATCATTAAAAATAAAACTATCTTGCCAAGAGTTTTCCATAAAGCCAGTTGCTAAATTGGAATAGTTCAAGTGTCCTAGTTGACCTGAGGGTGAAGCAGTGATAAGTGGCCTGGGAGCCTGGGCCCAAGTAACTGTTCTAAGTTCAAGTTAAGGATGTCACCAGAACACAGCACTGATTTATAGTTAGAAAGTTGTCTGGATATGTAGAAAAAATAATATCAGTGAGTTGTATATTCACTACAATGAATATGAGTGGGAGAGAAGAGGCCAGATTTTAGTACCATATCTTACTTTGAAGGGCAAGTTCATATCTTGGTCTTTAGGGTTGTAGCTATACACTTAGGGCAGAGCTTTGGCAAATTCTACCGGTGTTTCTCCTTACTAAGATAATTTTGAAATAGCCTCTTATCACACACTGACAATACAACTAAAGCATTTTATTTGGATCTATTTGCAAATGGGCCAACATTATTGCTAGCAGATCAGCCTAAATGCTCCAAATTTGTATAAAAGTGGCTGAGAAGTAGTTAAATTACAACCTAGTTGAATTGTGAAATCTTCTTTCAAAATTCTAAATATCATCTCTAGCTTCAAATGATGCCTGAGGGATTCATGAATTCATAGTCTTTATCACTTTGGAGATTAAATCTCTCCTAATGTCTGGATTCAACATCTGTACATGTATAAAAAGATGCTTCAGTGGAGCCGGTGAAAATACAAATCAAGTAAAGCACGTTTGAAGCTTCAGTACCCCTTGGCATGATGGCACAGCCAATGCTATCAAAAGTAACATGTAATGAGTGAAAAATGTCACTGTATGCTTTAGGGATCCCTCAGATGAAAATTGTTTGAGGCCAGAGCATGTGTGTCAGTTGAATTCATTTATTTCATAAGAAAATATAAAAGGAAAGAGGAGAACCATTTGATCATTAAATAAAGAAAATTAGAATATTTTCTATTTTTAAAAATTGAAATGAGGCAATATTTTAAAATTCCACACAGGTGGCATTATTAACTAACTGATTAGAATAATAACCTAGAAGATAAAATAATGCACTTTGTTACTGGCATACTGTCTGACCCTTTTCCTGATTTTAGAAGAGAATAAGGAAGGTAGGAATAGAAAAACCTGTGCAACTGCTGGGATGATCATAAGTTGACTGAGATTGTAACACTCTGTTATTATTTCATCTAAATAAAAAAGAGTTTATGAAGTTTTATCCCTGGTACTAAATATATATAAATATATATATATATTTATCTGGCATTATGTGACACCATGATTCAGAAAGAAAAGCTAACATTGATTTAAAATACAGTTTTTGGAAAAGTCAAAAATAGAAAAATAAAACATAGCAGTCTATAAGACTGCATCCAGGCAAAATCTCCATTAGAGCACAACTAGGAATCAAGTGTAATTGCTTACAACTCCCATCAGCTTATCACCAGGGAAGTCTGATCAATCTACACACCTGCAGTTTTGAAAGTGGGTGATCCAGAACCCAAGGTGTTGGCAGAATAGTGAAAGGGAGATCAGAGATTTAACTCTAGCTCTGGATAAGAAGGAAGCTGTGATGTCATGATTCACAGACCAAAGAAGGAGGATAGAGAAAACTTTGAGGACAATTTAGAAGCTAGGACTTGAGTGGGTTCCTTCTAACAGAGGAGAATAATTCACATGGCTATTCCATGTGTTCGATTGGGATCCTTTTCTCACTCTTTAAAAATCTAGGGAAGGGAAGGACCAAAAAGATAGTACCAAGATTAAGGCACTTGCTTAGAATGGTGCTAGGGCCACAATGCTGCTTCGAATCCTGGCACCATATATGATCTCTAAGCACTGAGCAGGTGTGGTTACAAAGCACTATTAAGTGTGACCTCAAACCAAAAAAAAAAAACACAAAAAACAAACAAGGAAACATGAAAAAAAATCTAGTGATGTCTGTTTCTAGAATAAGCCACCAATAGCAGCAGGTACCTATAGCTGGGTATAGAGGAGGGAGGTGGGATCACAGATAATGCTTAAACAGAGAATAGGTCTGGTCACCAGAGGAGAGTGAAAGCAAGGGGATTTATACCCAGGATGATGAGGATAAGAAGGAACAAACACATCTTTCCCTCCAGACCCAATATCCACAGAAATAGAGCAAATACTGAAAACAAGTGCCACTGAACTGTCTACTAGAAAAACAAAGAACATATCCTAAATCCTCCAGCAGAATCAATGAGAATCAGCTGACATAGTGGGGAGTTTAACAACAGTGAATTTAAAGTAATTTTGATGAAGAAAATGAGACACATCAATTTCTGTACCATCCCACTGAAACTGAATATTATATTTTTAAATTGTAAATGGAAACTTCTCAGTGATAGATTATAAACCAAGACAAAACAAGGATCAATAAGTATATGAGATTGAAGTCAAACTGAACATCTTGTGACCATAGTCAAATAAAGTCAGAAACCAACAACTATAAAAACCCTGAAAAAATGCAA
Organism: Sorex fumeus; assembly: GCF_029834395.1. Classification (NCBI taxonomy): domain Eukaryota; kingdom Metazoa; phylum Chordata; class Mammalia; order Eulipotyphla; family Soricidae; genus Sorex; species Sorex fumeus. The sequence goes on from NW_026606070.1 coordinate 33,354,861, forward strand.
ACATTTGGACACAAAACAACAAGCTCCAAACAATTATCGGTAATTAGAAAATGAAAGTAGATATAAAAAGTTACTTGGAGACCAACTGAAATGAAGAGATGATATATCAGATCCTATGTAATATAGCAAGTTAATATTAAAAGGGACGTTTATAGTAATAGTTATTAATAAGCAAGAAAAGTCTCAAAAATTCTTACATTCAAAGGAAATAGAAACAAACAAATGCAAAAAGGAAGAAAATAAACTTAGAACACAAATAAAATAACCTAGAATACAAAAAGATGGCAGAAAAGATTATAGTGTGTTCCTAGAAATGATACATAAAATTGAAAATAAATCTCTTGCTTAACTTCTTTTTCTACTATGTGAGCTCTGGGCCCCATTTTGTAATCTGTTTTATAAGAATATTAAATACAGTTAACATTACCTGGACTTTGTTCATCTCCAGCTTATTCTTTTCATTGGCGCTCTGGTCTTGCTTGCCAGCTCCTTTTTTCTGAGGTCCTTTTCCAAAGAAGATGTAATTTACAAAGGCATATTCCAGCAAAGCCAGGAACACAAACACAAAGCAGCCCATCAGGTAGATATCAATTGCTTTGACATAAGGGATCTTTGGCAGGGTCTCCCTGAGGTGGGTGCTGATGGTCGTCATTGTCAGCACTGTGGTAATTCCTATGAAACAGAAAGACTCAGTTTAGCTGAAGGCACTTTTCTTCCTTCCTTCTTCCTTCCTTCCTTCCTTCCTTCCTTCCTTCCTTCCTTCCTTCCTTCCTTCCTTCCTTCTTTCCTTCCTTTCTTCCTTCTTTTTTTGAAGGGTATGGTGGTAGGGAAGAGGGCTTTTAAGCAAATGCCCAAAGGGTCCAGCAGGACTTCTGGCAAGACAAAGCCAGTAGGGCCACAAAGTTTGATTCTTAGGTAATTAGGCTCTACTTGGGCCCACTGGTGCTGGGGGCGGGGGTGGGGAGCAGGGTGAGGGCAGGCCCTAAATACCCACGCAACACAGGCACCATCACTTCTGAGCTTTTTTCCTGATCCTGAAGACACTTTTTATGTTTTCATTTCTAAAATTTAGAGCAGTGATTTTTGTTTTTATTTTTTTAATAGCTGCAGACTAGTGAAAATAGGATAAATATCTCAGGGATATTTAATGCAGAAAGAGAATCAGGGCTGGAGAGATAGTACAGCGGGTAGGGTTTTTGCTTTGCATTCGGTCAACCTGGGTTCGGATCTCCGGCATCCCATATGGTTCTCTGAACACTGCCAGGTGTAATTTCTGAATGAAGAAAGTAACCCCTTAGCATCAAGCTGACTGTGACCCAAGAAGCCAAATAAATAACTAAATGAAAACCATTATTTACAATAGGAATATTTATATATTAATATTTGTAATGACAGTGCTACAATGCATTTGCTAGAGCAAGTTTTTGTAATAATACTGCTGCATGATGCAGGTGTCATGGTCATGGTCACGCTGCATGATGCAGGTGTAGCATATGTTAATTAGAATTAGTTTTTTTTTGTATGAAATGGAAGGAAATTTCTGTAGACTGGCACTGGTAATGTGGATGGCAGTTGAAAAACACTGTTTTAGAGGACAGATGTCACTTTCTTTTAAGTGCCCCAGAATTAAGGTGCAGTGTGAGCAGTTGGGTGAAATTTGAATGCAAACACTGTAGACTCCTGCTACAGTGTGTGAATAGGTAATAAAATACATCAAGGATAGAAAACCAATTTTTTAAAATATAAAGGTCAAAGAAAAAAAGAAAGTATGTGGAAAGGCATATCATAATCCCATTGACAGGACTATTGCATATTATCATGTCACATTTTTTCTGCCTTCCTTCAGTCTCTCCTTTCTGTATCTATCTTTGTCATAATAATTCCCACAGCAGCCGCTAGCAAGCTCAAAGTTGGTATCATCTTAAGAATGGCTTTATTGCATGAATTTATATTATACAGGATCACAAAGTATAATCTTTTAAAAAAACAATGTTTGGTGTGTAGTGAGACAACAAATCAAAAGGTGAGATAAGAAAGTTGAGGATTTGCACTATTTGTTTTATGTAATTTTTACATATAATACAATCTTGATGTTTTAGCTTTTCTGATTTTTTTAGTTACCTTTATTAATTACGTTGTATTAACTCCAAATGTTTTGATTCCAACGACTAGAGTGAATCAATTCCCTGGAGTCAGGAATAAACTTCTTAAAAAATTTCAACTTTGGATTTGTAAAAGAAGTTTAAGACTGCAAACTCTCAGGAGGAAGATTTTGTTTTATCTATGTTATTAAATATGGCATTTTAAATATTAGAACATTTCTGTGCTTCTGAGTTTACTCACTGGCAGTGGGAAATGTGGAAGGGATATAGACAAGAAGGGACTTACAGACAGTGGTGGAAGGACATTCGCACATTGGTAGTGGATATGTAGTGATAACATTTTATGTTTAATACATAGTAAATATGAATATAAACTAACATATTTATAAATATTAACACTATTAGCACTATTATAAACCATATTATTTCATTAATGATAATAACAATAAGCATCTTGTGCTGATGGTAATAGTCATTGTGTTAGGTAATTAAATTGGGAAATATGTAGTACAAAAGAAGTTGTAATTTCTTGTCATTTGTGCCAAAATAGTAACATTGTACATTTGTGGTATAATATAGTTTTGAGCACTTATAATAACCCCAAATTTGACATGACTGTCATAATAGGTAGTTGAGTATAATAGGGCAGGTTCATCTTTCCCATTTTATACCTATGTAAACAGAAAGAGATGAGTTATTTGCTGTAGGTACCCAACTGATGCACAAAAAAGCAAAAATGTGTTAGGTCAAAGCACCTAAAAGCAGAAATATAACATAAGATATGAAACTTTATGACGTTACTTAAAAGTAAAGATAGGAGCATGAAGCAGATTTTCAATTTGAAGAACAGTAGGCAGAGGAAACAGAAGCAAGAAAATGAAAAGGCAAAATCTTGGTACCTATTTGCCATTTAGATGATTCTAGATAGGTTCTTTGATCTTAGTAGAACAGAAGAAGTAGGAATTCAGAACTATCATACAACAGTAAAAGTGGTGTAATTGAGTGATGTGCTGGACTGACAGAAATACTATCATGCATGATCTTATTTTTGATTTAAAATTTAAATGTAATCTAATATGACTCTAGCTAATGTGCATAGCACATAATTTATTTTCGAATTCATTAATCGCATTTATGTTCCTACTCCTTGAGGACAGAAATGTAAATAAATCAAATCAATGAGCTTGAAAGCTATCCCTCCCTGCAGTGGATAGCATGCTAGATTTTCCTTAAATATAGTCATACTTATATTCAAATAGTATGGTATTATAAACTATTTATTTTCCTTAGTAAACGTTGAAAGGTTGACAGGAGGTGGACACCACTGAAAAACTTAAGTGATGCTAGCAGGACCTGGTTGTTCAGTGCCAAAAGTGAGAAATCATTATTAATAGTATTGTAAACAAACAAAAAAATTAAATAAAATACCCACAAAAAACAAAAGTTCTGACCTTGTATGCATGAGGTCCATAAATTGAGTCCCGGAGACACCACACACACAAAGCAAGGTTGCAGAGGCTCTGCTGTGTGGGGGTCCTGGTGCCTCAACAAAGCATCTGATCTCCCATGTAATAACATGGAAGCTACTTTGAGGGAAGTGGGCAATCTGGTGGAGGGTGTGGTACTAGAATATTTTCTGAAGCAGTATTATTCAAAGTTTTGTAAATCATTGTGCCTAAAATAAAATAAAATTTTGAAAAAGAACATAAAATGTGCCAGCACTGGGGGGCATGTGTGTGACCCCTGGCAAGCATCTGTGTGAGCACTAGTAAGGAGTACAATTCCCTACTAAGTACCACAATACATAGTGTGAGCAATGCAACATGGAATGGGTGTTGCACCCCCTAACTCCAGAAACAATAGCATTTTCAAAAAGGGATGAGGAGAGGATTTTTTTTAAAGTGAGGGAGGGGTGGGAGATAGTCAAAGTGCTGAAATGCATGCTTTGCATGCAGAGATGAGTTCAATTCCCATCACAATTCCACCAAACATGTCAGGTCTGGCATTGCTGGGCCAAATATCAGTGGGCATGGTTAAACTTGCAATTACAGTCTAGTTATGAAAGAATATGTTGATCAGTTAACTCAGTTTGGCACTTTGAGAAGAGGGATATGTGTGTATGTGTATATGTGTGTGTGTGTGCATGTGTGTGCGCGTGCGTGCCTACATTCCAAAGTGATAACTGTAATGCCTTTATTATCAAATAAAGCTGATCCACACATTCAAATTCATCAGACACCAACATTTTCTAACTTTCCAAAGAACCCTTTAAGCCTCAGTTATAGTCCTTCAGTTTGTAGCAATCATTCAACCATGGCAAGATTGATTCTGACTTTAGCTCTCCCAAGTCGGAAACCACTTCCTATCCTGGTAATATCATTGTTATAGGTGACAAGTGTCTATGTCTTATTTAAATGCAATCAATTACATTTAAGAAAGACCCAGATCAATATTATTTAACTTTAGTTAATCTTCACAAGATAGTAATTCCCAACATTTGACATAACTTGCAAATAGTTATATTGCCTTTTGAGTCACGCCCGGTGATGCGCAGAGGTTACTCCTGTCTGGACACTCAGGAATTACTCCTGGCAGTGCTCAGAGGACCGTACGGAATGCTGGGAATCAAACCTGGGTCAGCTGCGTGCAAGGCAACCTCCCACCTGCTGTGCTCCAGCCCCCTGAAGTCATATTTTTTAAGCTTTCTCCAAACTCATTTGAGAATGATGCATTTTAAATGTTTTCCAGAGTAAAAATCAGGATCAAATTGGAACTAATTACAAAGTTAGAAAATTTTGTAACCAGAAGTTTGAAATATTTTCTGTGAAGCCCTAATGTAGCTTTGAATATGCACCAAGATTATTTTTTATTTTGCCAAAATGTTTGAAAGATACAATGTCATGCACATTAATTCTGTACTTAACTGTTTATTTTCAAACACTCTTCTGGTAATCTTGTATTTTTTTATTTTCCACGAGAGAAATCCATGTCTACAGTTCCAAACATTGGTTGTTTGGAATTGGAGTTGGAACAACTGGAAATCGAAACATTGGATTTGGAAGATAAATCATACCAGCCCTCTGAGGTTTGGGGAACTCATTACCTAGTGCCACTCTGGCTGCAGATGCATCATAGTTGATCCAAAAAGAAACCCATGACAGAATTGTAATCAGTGTGGAAGGCATGTAGGTTTGCAAAATGAAGTAACCAATGTTCCTTTTCAGACGAAAACTTAGCGACAGTCGTGGATATGCCCCTGAGTTAAGAGAATAAATACAAGAAAGGAAAAAAAGAAAAAAAAATTAGGTCATCACTTGGCTGAAACCTTCTTTATTTCACAGTGTTCCTAGTTCATTTTTGAAGAAATATCCTCACCTGTTGTGAACTCAACCTTCTTGGAAACCATCTTATAGTCTACAATTGAAAATTGAGGAAGCTCAATTTTGTTCACTCCAGTTACTGCAGCTTCTCCTCCATTCCAGTAAAACTCAATGTCATCAGTGGTATAGCCATCTGAAACCAAGAAGTAGAACAGTATTCAGTAGAGTTCACTTGATCTTGAAATTATTTTGAAGACAGCCTGGAATGTGGAAAAACTTTCTCAGCAAGAGGTTGTAAAATGACTTTGCTATCATCAGGATGCATGTAGGTCTCCTGTGGCTTGCTATTTCTGTTGGATTGGGTGGATGGATGCTTTTGCTTTTGCAGACATATATTTTGATCATTTAGTACAATGTAATATATTTTTAGCATCTTTACTTTAACTATGTCTACCACTGGGCATTCTTGGGTTGGATTGGGAGATGGCTGGATTCCACATGTCTGGATATTAATTTGAGCATGCATTATTTGACAATATTAGTAGCAACAGGAATAATTGAGCATGTGTTTGTTAAATTGGCAACAGAAAATGTAAAGCTCTAAGTATAAAGACCAAATTTGTACAAACCCATTAATAACAAGACATTAAAAGTGTACTTACTTTTGGAAATGTATAGCCATATGTACATATATACATATGTATGTGAATATCAATTTAGGAATACAAATATTAATATTCTTTAATTACAACTTAAAGAGTGAAGTTTTAATAGTCAAATGAGTGTATATATATGCATATATAGATATGTATATACATATATATTTTTTTCGGTTTTGGGACTTCAGTCAGCTGTGCTCATGACTTACTTCTGATTCAATGCTCAGGGCTCACTCCTGGCAGGGTTTAGGGACTCATGTGTGGTGCTAGGAGTAGAACTGGGGTCCACTGCATGCAAGGCAAGTGCCTTACCCATTGTACTGTCACGCAGACCTTGAACCAAGTTAATGCTTAATACTACTAAGTTAGATAAACACTTATTAATTTAAGGCAAAAGTATAGAGGACTGTAGACTGCATGAAAGGATCTACCCTGACGTTCCTTCTCTTTCTGCTTTTATTTCCACTCCCACTGCAGTGTTCTAGCTGTTATGGTCATCTAGGTGAGAAACCTGCGTATGAAAAATGTATGGGTAGCACTGTAGCACTGTCCTCCCATTGTTCATCAATTTGCTCGAGCGGGCCCAGTAACATCTCCATTGTGAGACTTGTTGTTACTGTGTTTGGCATATCCAATACGTCTCAAGTAGCTTGCCAGGCTTTGCCATGCAGGCAAAATACTCTCGATAGCTTGCTGGGCTCTCTGAGAGGGGTGGAGGAATTAAACCCAGCTCGGTCGGGCCGGTGGCTTGCAAGGCAAACACCCTACCTCTGTGCTATAGCTCCAAACCATTTAAGGCAAGGAAAAGGCTGTATCTGTCATTGTTTTCTAGAGAAAAATATTTTTTTTGAGTGCTTTTTTGGGTCACACCTGGCGATGCACAGGGGTTACTCCTGGCTCTGCACTTAGGAGTTACTCCTGGTGGTGTTCAGGGGACCATATGGGATGCTGGGAATCGAACCCGGGTCCGCCACGTGCAAGGCAAATGCCCTACCCACTGTACTATCTCTCCAGCCGCTGAGAAAAAGATTTTTCTAAGTTCATTTTATATTTATATTTGTTTCAAATATAAAAGCATTAAATCTTTTCATTTAGATTCAGGACTGTGTTCAAAGGTAAGCTTTTAATATAGTAGACATTATGCTGACCTACTTTTGATTAAAACCAGCTATACCTTTTTCAAGAGATAGAAAGAATATATTTAAAATTTGGATGCCAAAGGATTGCCATCATGACACTGCAAGAATGTAAGATATTTTAAACTATTTTCCCTGATTTTTTCCCCAAAGGGAAATAAAAATGTCAGCTTCATAGCTTTAAATATTTCTTTGATTTTGTTTTGGGGCCATAATTGGCATTGCCTGGGGGTTACTCCTGGCTCTGTGCTCAGGAGTCACTCCTGGTGGTGCTCAGGGGACCATATTGGAAGTTGCTAATCGAGCTCGGGTCTGCAAACGCCCTACCCACTGTACTATTTGTCCGGCCCTTAGTTCTTTAAATATTTTTAACTCCTCTGCAAAAGGCTGTCTTTCGAATTTTTGTCCTTCTGCACATTGATTGCACAACTGCTTCATATTTGTTAATTTTCCAGCCTTTGACAGTTATCATTCACTATAATGTGTTTCAATTTTCTTTTTTATTTCTTTTTAAATCATCTTTGTAGGACCAAGAACTTACTCTCTCTTCAAAGGTAATCTTCCACACACAGTACTTCATTTTATAATATCTCAGTTGTAGACACAGAAATAAAAGATATGTGCTTCTAGAGTTAATCCTCACTGCCTGAGAGACTGGAATACCTTCTTTACAGAATTTTGAATGAACTACATAGGACTAACTGGTTTTGGGCATTCCTCTGTTACTGTGATTTTTAACATTACTCTGAGACTCTGATATCATCTGATCTGAAGAGAATGAGAAGACAATTCATGGATTGAAATGAAATGTTTTCAAAAGACACATTGGTCTGTGATTTTCTAAAAGCACAAAATATAGGGAGACAGCTCAAAGGGCTGGGTTATGTGCTTCGCTTGCAGATGCCCCAGGGTTGATCCCTAGTACCACATGTACCTTGAGCATCATTGGAATCAATCTTGGAGCACAGAGCAAGGAGTAGCCCCAGCACTGCTGGTGTGGGTATAGCTCCAGAACACAACCAGAACAAAAAAAAATCAAACAACACTTCTTAGCAATAAGCAAACAACCCATTAAAAAAAGCCAATGTCTTTAACAAACACTTCACCAAAGAAGATAAAAAGATTACAGGGAAAAGAGCAAATCCAAAGATGCTCTTTATTATATGTTATCAGAGAAATGAATAACATAAACATGAGATTCAGGCCTGTCAGAGGTAGATGGGATGACTGTGGCCAAGATTACAGCAGAGAGGAGCTTCGTCTTGTAACTGTGTGTTCTTATGAACTTGAATGGATATATGTGTGTCTTGCTGACTATGTGACACTTCAAGATCCTGGTCGAAAAACTGACAGAAAGGCAGATCTTTAAGAACTCAGCATCTTGGATGCAAGTGCTTCTGTGAAGTCAACCTGGACCTGCTGTGAAGAAGAAAATGATATTCTAGGGCCCTACTGACCTGTGTCTCTTCAGAGTCATAAAAGACCTATCAACCTCAAACCAGTCAGTGAAATAATTCACTACATCTGTGAGATAAAAAGCAAATCAGCTGGTTTGGGAGAAGAATAGCATATGCCAGACAAAAGGATAATTTCTCCTCATGGACTTTTTATTTGTGATTAAAAAAATGCCTCAGCAACATCTGTCTAGTAAAATGGCATGGAAAAATCTTTCTCATAATGAGAGATGGAATCAAAATTAGTACAACACATTTCTAAAAAATCTTTTCGGAGGAAAAACAATGAATCTAAATTTAAAGCTCTCTTTTGGCCTGACAACTTGGGATTGGATTTTAGATTGGCACATCTCTTACCCTTAGCTTATCTTTCTATAGTGTTTTGCCATCTTTCCCTTATGCCCTGTCCTTGTTAGACCATTAACAGTTCACAATAAATCCACTAACTGACCTCTTCCAAGTGACAGTGCTCATGGTGCTGCTTTAAGTTGGCTATAGAATGTTTGAACTGGAATTATTTGTTAGAAAGGAAGCTCTTAAACCCATTACATAGAGACTCAGTGGAGGGAAGAACTATTTAAAGCTCAAAGTCTGAATATGAACTTCTGCCCTTGTTCCAATTTAGGTCTGAATTTATGGTACAATTTTTTTTTTACCTCATTAATCTTCTGAGCTTGTTGGCCCTGATGGGAGGGAGGGTTCATTTCTAATAGATAGACAAAAAGGTGGGCTGACAGAAGACAGTTTCTGTGTTCAACTTTAGAGCTGCATGTTGGAGGAAACCTGCTTGTTCATGTCTCTTTACTGAGCGCACAAACATGAGGTTTAACGGACTCTTCCTGGGCATCACAGTTTCTCTGGCTCCAACCTCTCTTTCATCTTTCCAGCTCTGTGAAGGGAACCTCTGTGCTCTAAGGCATAGACATCACTACTTTAAACAGGCAAGGGAAGTCAATGGAAATAATATTCGATATTACAATATACATGTTTTGAGTACTTTTATAGGTTGACGACCACATGAGACATTAAGAAAATTCAAGGGGACACAAAATTGAGCACTTTTGGGGATCTTGTGGCCTAAATGAAATATTTGAAAATTGTTGAATTAAGGGAGTTAAATATGGCTTTACAGAGGATTTGGTCAGTTGAGTGGAGAAGGCTTGTATACCAGGAAGAATAACTTGTGGGGCGAATAACATAAAGGCAGAGTGATGACAACATAAGTGGATATTTTCTGCCTATTTGTCCAACTAGCAACTCTTTGTGAACAAGAGAAATGGACTAATAAAGGAACCCTGAATATGCTTACGAACACCATAAAAATTTCAGATTTCAATAAAGGTAAAACTGGGTCAAAAGGAATAAAATGACTCGGTAGCTCTGACAGAGTGGGGGAAGACATGTAGGCAGATAATACAGACTAGTCAAATCCTTTTGCTGCCAATCAACTTGTATTAATGTAACTCTGTTTGTCATGAACAAAGTATAAAATCATGTTGATTTTTCACTTAGCTCATCTGTCTTTCTCCCACTAGGCTTTGAGTTCCTTGAGGTCAGGAATTAACTCCCGCTAAGTTTTAGATGCCAGTGTCTAGCATATGCATAAAATTTGCAGCATCTATTCAACGTCCAGTAAAAGTGTAGAGATGATTTTATTCCTGCTTCTCATCATCAGGACTGCTGACATTGCTACACTGACCATTGCTTGACAGCTAGGCTTAGCATGTGATTCTCATTCAATAAGTGGATCTTTACTGAGTACTATATGCCAAGTGGTGACAAAGTTTAGGTGATACTGTCATTGTCACTGTCTCCTGTTCATCGATTTGCTCAAGCGGGCCCAGTAACATTGTGAGACTTGTTATTGTGTTTGGCATGTCGAATATGTCACAGGTAGCTTGACAGGCTTTGCTGTGCAGGTGAGATACTCTGGGTAGCTTGCCAGGCTCTCCGAGAGGTGCGGAGGAATCAAACTTGGGTCGCCATGTTGGCTGCGTGCAAGGCAAACGCCCTACTGCTGTGCTACAAAGGTAGACAAAATGGCACTTCAGAGCAAAACTCCATTTTGAATTCTTCTATTGAAAGTACTATATGAACTAACTTCTTTAACCATATACTATGATCTTCAGAAAACGCAACACTACAGATCCCAGAATATCTCGCAATTTTTTTTCCCTTTATTTTATTTTATTTTTTTTTAAAGTTGTAGATTTACAATTTTTTGTGCTTTGGTTTCAATTATACAATGATCAGATACCCATCCCTCCACCAGTGCCCATTTTCCACCACCATGGATAATATCCCTCCCACCCCCATCCCCCCATCCCCCCTGTCTCTGTGGCAGGGCAATCCCCTGTGTTCTCTCTCTCCTTTTGGGTGTTGTGGTCTGCAAAAGAGGCATTGAGTGGCAAACATGTTCAGTCCATAGTCTACTTTATATCTCACAATTTAAGATTGTGGAGATCACATAGATTCCCTGAATGTCACAGATGGTATCCAAGGCACTCTTTTTTGCTCCAACGTACAGATGACTTTAATCAGGAATTCTGGTGTCAGATTTCTGTGGTCCTGAAATCCACAAAGTGGTCAGAGTTACTGAGTAACCTTCTCTGTTGTGGGGAAGCTATCAGTAAGCACTGAGTTCTGGGAGTCATTTCTAGGTACCCAGCACAGAGCCAAATACTTCATCTCTCCAATTTTATAAACTGCTCTTCTCTATATTAAATTCCTTACTTATGCTAGCCACATAGGCTTCTGCCACAGAAAGTAGACTGGAACACAGTTTCACTAAAGGGAATAATTATTTTCTCAGTTTTGGGATCTCCAGAGCTTTTCACAAAAATCTGCGTTGTGGATTATGCCAACCTTTCATTTGATCTTTCTGCATTCACACCCTGCTTTCTCTGCTCTGTTCTGACTGGTGGGGTTGGGCTCCCAACCTCCATTACTCCACATGATGTAAATGCACATGAAGTAAATGCTTTTTCCTTTGTGGAGCAGCCACAGTCTCATCTCAAGTTTCTCGATGTAGGGTCTTAACTGGATTAGAACAATTATTAAAATACCCTCTCCTTTGCCTTGGTGACTGGTACAGGCTTAGGTAGCTCATAGCAATTCCTTTGGCAATTAATGATTCAGAAATAGGCAGGTGATCCAAAATGGTTCTGTCCTAATGAATATCAGAATTTTAATTTGAATGTCAGTAAAGAGAAAGTGTTCCTTCCTCTCTGAGCTCTTGGCCATCAAGAAATAATGAGTTGAGAGAGGATGGCTCAATGACAGGGCTCCCGGTCTTCATCACTTCATGTGAAGTGCCACCACTGGGAAGAACTCACTGAAGATGAGAGGGCACAGGAGGAAAGGAGATTCTTATTCTGGCAGTGTGGCTGTACCACAGATACCTGTGATTACTGCCCGAGTACCAGGGTGGTTTTAGGTGCTCATAGCTGAAGAAGAGGTAGCACCAGCTTTGGTGACTCCAGAAACATCTACTATGGCATTTTTGGATAGGTCTCAGGCTCAGAGACTGCAGCATAGGGCTAGTAGTCGCTTTTGACTTTTGATCCTTCACATCCTTTTTCCTAACCCCCCTTTGCTTTTCCAGCCCTTTCATGCTTTGTAATCAAGGCTCTATATCAAATTCCCTTTTGGGGGAAAACCTTGAGTGTTTCTACTTTCCTTATGTGATCTTGTCAGTGTCATCATGTATTCTAAAATACAAATATTGCATCTGTTTGTTTAGATTTGCATAGATTCTGATATTTATCTCCTTTTGTCCTAGTTATATTAGAAATTTTTGATGACAAACCTCTTTGATTTTATTAAAAAATTCCTGTGTCTAAGAATCTAGAGCAGATACATTCTACATTAACTATCAGATACACCTCTCTTTCTCTCTCTCTCTCTCTCTCTCTCTCTCTCTCTCTCTCTCTCTCTCCCTCTCTCACACACACATTTAATTAAATTTTATTTTTGGAGTATGGGTTCAAGTCTTATATAGGTGATGTATACTCTTTGCCACTGAATTATATCCTGATCCCTCAACAAATACATTTTTGCTGTATGAATACAATAGTAAAATGCATTTTGCTACTTATAATTTTAAGCATATTGTCTCTGATGGATAATCTGTTATAAAGAAGTTTTTAAAAAATTTTTTTATTAGTGAAATGCCATGAGGTACAGTTGTAGAATTACAGATTTTTGTACTTGAGTTTCAGTTATACAATGATTGAGTACCCATCCCTCCACCAGTGCCCATTCTCCACCACCAATGATCCCAGTATCTCTCCCAGCCCCCATCCCCCAATCCCACCCTGCCTCTGTGGCAGGGTATTCCCTTTTGTTCTCTATCTCCTTTTGGGTGCTGTGGTTTGCAAAAGAGGCATTGAATGGTAATCATGTTCGGTCTATAGTCTACTTTCAGCATGCATCTCTCATCCTGGGAGGATCCTCCCAAAACTGTTTACCTCTCTCTGAGCCTCCTTTTCCCCTAGCATGTATGGCTGGCCTCCAAGCCATGGAGTGAAACTCCTGGTACTTATCTCAGCTATTCTTGGGTGTTAGTCTCCTATTTTGCTACTTTATTTTCCCCAGATGAATGCAATCTTTCTATGTCTGTCCCTCACTTTCTGACTCATTTTGCCTAGCATGACACTTTCCATATAGTACCACTTGTATGTAAATTTCATGACTTCATATTTTCTGACAGGTACATAGTACTCCACTGTGTAGATGTACCAAAGTTTCTTTAACCAGTCATCTGTTCTTGGGCACGCAGGTTTTTTCCAGGTGTTGGCCATTGTGAACAGTGCAGCAATGAACATAGAAGTGCAGATGTCATTTCAACTGTACTTTTTTTTGCCTCTCTGGGATATATTCCCAGACGTGTTATTGCTGGGTCAAATGAGAGCTCAATTTCTAATTTTTTGAGAATCGTCCATACTGTTTTCGAAAAGGGCAGAACCAGTTGGCATTCCCACCAGCAGTGAAGGAGGGTCCCTTTCTCACCACATCTGCAACAACACCGGTTGCTTTTGTTCTTCTAGATGTGGGCCAGTCTATGTGTAGTGAGATGATATCTCATTGTTGTTTTGATCTGCATCTCCCTGATGATTAGTGGTGTAGAGCATTTTCTTATGTGCATTTTAGCCATTTGGATTTCTTCTTTGAGAAAGTTTCTGTTCATTTTATTACCCCATTTTTTGATGGAGTTGGATGCTTTCTTCATGTGGAGTTCAACCAGTACTTTGTTTATCCTTGATATCAACCCCTTTTTGGATGGCTTTTGGGCAAATATCCTTTCCCATTCTGTAGACTGCCTTTGTATTTTGGTCACTGTTTCTTTTGAGGTGTAGAAGCTTCTTAGTTTAAGATAGTCCCATTTGTTTATCTCTGTTTCACTTGCTTGGCCAGTGGCTTGTCACTTTGAAGATACTGTTCGTTTCAATGTCGTGGAGGGTTTTGCCAACCTTGTCTTCAATGTACCTTATGAATTCTGGTCTGATGTTGAGGTCTTTAATCCATTTTGATCTTACTTTTGTACATGGTGTTTGGCAGAGATCTGAGCCCATTTTTTTGCATGTCGATGTCCAGTTTTGTCAGCACAATTTGTTAAAGAGGCTTTCCTTGCTCCACTTCACATTTCTTGCTCCTTTATCAAAGATTAGATGATCCTATGTTTGGAGGGAGATGTCAGTATATTAAACCCTGTTCCATTGGTCTGCAGCTCTGCCTTTGTTCCAGTACCATGCTGTTTTAATTATTACTGCTTTGTAGTAGGGTTTGAAGTTAAGGAGGTTGATTCCTCCCATTTTCTTTTTCCCAAGAATTGCTTTAGCTATTCGTGGGGGCTTATTGTTACATATGAATTTCAGGAGTGTTTGCTCCATTTCTTTGAAGAATGTCATGGGTATTGTTATAGGGATCACATTGAATTTGTACAATGCTTTGGGGAGTATTGCCATTTTGACAATGCTAATTCTCCCAATCCATGAGCAAGGGATATCTTTCCATCTTCTCGTGTCCTTTTATTTCCAGAAGTAGCTTTTTGTAATTTTCTTTGTACACCCTGGGTCGCTCACCATCCCTGATTCTATTCCTGTTCATCCCCAATGCTGTAACCATTCTTCCTCCCCAGGTCAGTCAATACTCGAACCCAGGACTTGGCTTTCTCTGCGTATGCGCCCCAGGTTTCCTCTAGGACCCTAGAATGCTCACCATGCCTGGGCCTCTTCCTGTTCATTCCCAACGCTGTGCCTTGTCTGCTTCCTCTCCCAGGTTGTACCCCCCAACACACCAGGTACCCGTAGGGGGCGTGCCATCTTCAGAACTGGGTTGGCCTCTGTAGAAGTGGGAGTGGCCTAATTTTGGGCCCAAAGACACACTCATACCCAGCAATCTCGTGTAACATCTCAATCTCCCTACCTCCATACCAACACGAAGAAACAATACAAATCCCCACCACAAGGGGAGGACGATGAAAAGACTCCAGAAGCCTCAGTAGGTGCAACTCACCTAAAGGACCTCTCTGAGAAAGAATTCAGATATGAAGTAATGAAGATGTTCAATGAACTCAGTGAAACAGTGAGGCAGATATCTTGTATTGTTCTTGAGCCAGATTTAGCTCTAAACTGGAATGAGTCTGTTCACAAAGCTCCCACATGTGGGCTTAGGTTCCAAGGAAATGGAAAATTAATTTTAACCCAACCGAATAATTAGGCGATATATGACAACCTCAGAATGATCTTCAAATGATAAGGGAGAATTTTGGCAGTTTTGAGAGTCAGCAATGGAGTTCAGAGTTGAGAGGAGAATAGGTAGCAGGTAAACCAAGACAGCACCTTTCATTGTCTTACAGGGCCAAAGAGCATATCACTTCAATGCCACACACACACACACACACACACACACACACACACACACACAGAGAATATGGCACCAATTAATGCAGGTTTTAATAAAATTCAATAACATGCAATAAAAAGTCTGGGTTTCCATTTCTAAAACTAATTGCACTTTGTTTAACTAAAACCTGTTAGGCTTAGTATTCAAGGCACTGAGATAATTATGGATTATCTGAGGGAAAGAAAAAGAATGGTCACTCCATTTCAGGTAGAAGCTGGAGTTCTCATGGGAACAATAATGGCAGCTGGAGCCAAAGAAAGAATAGAGGCTCAGAAATACACTATTATTCAAAGGTTACACAAGAACATTTTGCCACAGAGAGTGAACATCAATTTACTCACACCTAAACAACCTATTTACCAAAGGTTTTCCTTTATGAACCAGTGACTTCACACAGTGTCTCAATGCCTGAACACTTGGATACCAAGATGCTGTTTCCTAGCAACAATAACTACAAAGAAGCTCTCAAAATTTCCTCTCAGCCCCTGGGGACTTCTTAGTGGTACAGAAAGTACAGATAAAATTAAGTTGATGTCAATAGATAAAGATGCATGGGATGGTGCAAATGCAGAAAAATCTGGATGCTGATGTGCTTCCTTGCTATTAAGAACACTCTATTTTGGATGCCTTTTCTTATCTAGAAATAAAAACTATTCCCCACTGTGCTTAATAGAGCTGGTGGGATGGTCTAAAATTGTACTTAACCATGTTTTCTGTAATGTAGAGATTTAAACTTATAATCCATGAGTGGGTAGAAGTAAATGCATTTCCCTTTGTGAAGCAGCCACAATCTCATCTCAAGTTTCTTGGTGTGGGGGCTTAATTGGCTTAGAACAATTATTAAAATATCCTCTCCTTTGCCTTGGTGACTGGTATGGGGTTAGGTAATAAGCCGGGTTGGAGACTATTAGCTCATAGAAATTCCCTTGACAATTAATGGCTCAGAAATAGGGAGATGATCAAAAATGATTCTGTCCTAATGACCATCAGAATTTTTATTTAAGTGTTGGTAAAGAGAAGGTGTTCCTTTCTCTCTTAGCTGTTGGCCATCAAGTAATAATCAGTTGAGAAGGAATAGCTCAGTGACAGGAACCAGTATGTGTCCTCCCTGTTTATATCAATGTTTTCTTATATCTAATAGTGTCCTCAGTCATATTCTTAATTTCAACATTTCAAAAGTGATCTATTGAAATAAATATAATAGACTCCCACTTTCCACTTGCAGCTGCTCCTTTTTTTCTGCCCTTGTAGTTGTGTTGATTCTTCTGGTTGTTTGGGCTATGCTCTGTATTGCTCAAGAGTTATTACTAGCTCTGGGCTCAGAAGTGATCCATGGCAGAGATCAGGGAACTTTGTGTGGTTCTGGAGATGAAACCAAGTTGACTCAAGTTGCTGCCTGAGAAGCAAGTGTCTTGCCACCTCTACTATCTTCCTGCCCCTTGTATGGATTCTTTCTGTACACAATTCTTAGATCATTGAAGTGAATATCAGGAGGAGATTAGAAATCCAATGGGGTTTAATCTTTCCAGTGGCTCCATATCTGCTAATCTCATTGATTCAAAAGGTTACTTTGTATTCTTTGCTCATGTATCATCATCATGCTACACAGGTTGTTATCATGTATCCTGTGAAATAATAAACCAACTATGAAACTATGTTTAGGCATTTTCATAGTATTAATAAACCTTAAATACAACTTTATGTAATGGTTCAGTTCAGCTTTGACTCGTGTCTGACAGTCCATGGTTTGACTGGTTAGGCATGGTTAGGCATGGCCACCTCCTTGAATTCTCAGTGACATAATTATTAAGGTTTTTAAGGTAATTATTAGGAAATATGTTTTTATAGTAAGTAAAAATTCATTCGCTTGTAGAGGATTCATCATGCCTTCCTTGTCAGTTGATTGCAAATGAACCCAAGCCTTTTCCACATCACTGCACTTCCCCTTTCTTCAGAACACCTCTTATGGTCTCTCTCAGTCTTTTTTAAGATCTCGTCTTTCCTAGGAAATTCTCAGACTTGGAAACTTTTCTCAACTCTGCAATTTGTTTTCTTACATACTCCTGGAAGGGTGGTGCCCAGACTGTGAGGTGGCCACATCTGTTTTGTCCCTTCTGCCTCCTTGAGTTATTTAGCCACTTCACTTACTGCACTGACACAACCCCAGAATTGCTACTGCCCTGGTCATTGAGCCACTCCTGACTGATTTAGTGTGATATGCTGATCTGGAATAATTGCAGAACTTTCACATTTGGAATCTTAGAGCTCAGACATGTTTTCTGGTTTCTTATACACCTTCTGAGGGTCCTCTTATTTCCAAACCTGATTATGTCAGAAGCAAGTCAGGATTTTCAGATTTTTTCTTACTCTAACCAAGTCTTAAGATCATCAGTTTGGCCAATATATACATTTCCAGCATGATTTTACTAGAGTTTTCTCCCTTCCTTCCTTCCTTCCTTCCTTCCTTCCTTCCTTCCTTCCTTCCTTCCATCCTTCTTTATGATTTTGGGCTACACTTCGCAGTACACAGACTTATTCCTGGTTCCCGAAGGGCTCAGGTTCCATATAGAGTGCTGGGGGTCAGACACAGGCTGGCTGCATGCAAGGTGAGCTTCCAATCAGCTGTACTATCTCACTGGCCCCTTACTCCTTTATTTCTGTCTGCATCACTTAATCACTTAACTTCCCGTTAGTCGTCGATTTGTTCGAGCGGGCGCCAGTAACGTCTCCATTTGTCCCTGTCGCGTGCTAGTGTAGCCCAATGGCATCTGTTCGCTCCGGGAACATGAAGGGCCTCAAACCGATCGTTCATGATCTTGACGAAGAAGTCTGACCATCTGGTAGGTGGGCGGCCACGCGGTCTCTTGACATCCCGTGGAATCCAATCAGTAACAGCTCTAGTCCAACGGTCATCTTTAAATCTCATTACGTGACCAGCCCATCTGATTTTCGACACCTTGGCAAATGAGACAGCGTCCCTGATCCTTGATCGTCGACGGATGTCAGAACTCCGGATTCTTTCTCTCATTTGAGTGAAACGTGATATTCCAAGCATAGCTTTTTCTATTCTTCTTTGGGAGACCTGAATGGCGTTCTCATCTTGTTTGCGTAGGGCCCAGGTCTCTGAGGCATATGTTAATGCAGGAAGAACAGTGGAATCAAAGAGATGTGCCCGGAGCCGGAGGTTCTTCGTCCTCTTAGCTATTTCTTCGACGTTCTTGAAGGCGTTCCAAGCCGCTCTCTTCCTCCTGCGCAGCTCGGGTGCCAGGTCATTTGTCATGTTGACCTCTCGACCTAGGTAGACATAGCTGTTGCATTCGGAGATGGTCGTTCCATTGAGAGCGAATGGGGCATCAGGAACAAGGCTGTTTCTCATAAACATTGTCTTCGTAAGATTCAGCTGTAGTCCTACCTTTCCACACTCACGGTCAAAGTCGGCCAGCATTTGTGCCGCTTGGCTGATGTTTGGTGTTATTAAAACAATATCATCAGCAAAGCAGAGGTGGTGTAATTGCCGACCATCTATCTTCACTCCCATTCCTTCCCATTCCAGTCGTCGCATGATGTTCTCGAGGGTGGCACTGAAGAGTTTTGGTGAAATGGTATCACCCTGCCGCACCCCTCTCTTGACATCAACGATCACTTCTTTGTAGAATGGTGAGATCCTGGTAGTGAATCCGCAATAGAGCTCACGGAGGATCCTGATGTATTGGGCTTGAATGCCCTGATTGGCTAGGGCTTCAATGACCGCTTCCGTCTCAACAGAATCAAAGGCCTTCTTTAAATCAATGAACGTTAAGCAGAGCGGCATCTTGAACTCCCGAGAAACCTCAATGAGCTTGGTTATTGTGTGGATATGGTCGATGGTGCTGAATCCTTTGCGGAACCCTGCTTGCTCGCATGGTTGTCCTTCATCTAATGTTCTGCCAATCCTATTCAGGATGACTCGAGTGAACAACTTGTAGATGACAGACAATAGGCAGATCGGGCGATAGTTGCCAATGTCATGGATGTCTCCCTTCTTGAACAGTAGTACGGTCCTGCTGGTTTTCCATTGGGACAGAACCTTGCATTCAGACAGGTAGCGAGTGAAGAGCCGAGCCAGTGTATTGATGAGTACTGACGGCAGGTTCTTCAGGTGTTCAGGTCTGACCTTGTCTGGGCCGGGTGCTGTTTGTTTCTTTACCGACGAAATGGCGTGTCGGATTTCGGAGGGGAGAACGTTGGGAACAACATACCCATCCTGTGGAATTTGGTATGTTGGCAAGTGGACATGGCTATCGAAGAGATTTGAGTAGAAGTCATGGATAATCTTCTCCATTGCCGTTCTGGAGGATGTGATGGATCCATCAGGACATCGGAGGGCAGTCATCTTGGTCTTATAGTTGGCGAAGGACAGGCGGGCCTTACGAATACTTTTCCCGGCTTCTGCGGCATCTACCAGTACTTCTGCTCTTCTCTCTTTGAGGTCTTCCTTGATCGCATCTCTGCACTGCTTTGCAAGCTCGGAGGTTAGCTTGCGGTTGCCTGAGGCATGCGCCAAACCACGCTGGTGAATTAGCTCAAGAGTTTTCGAAGATAGGCGACTTTTTGTGGCTATCTCTCTCTTGGCGTTCCTCGCACATTCATGGAGGTGCTGAACCAGTCGATCGTATTCCTCATCAATGTTGTCAACAATGGCATCTTCCCATGTTGCCGCAATAGTACCAAAGAGTTTCCAGTTGGTGGTCATTCTGGGAGTTCTCTTTTTGAACTTTGCAGCCCTTTCTCCCCGCTCTGTGAAGTAGAATTTTGCACGAAGGAGATGGTGGTCCGATCCCATTCGAAATTTTGGGACAACAGCGACATCAGTCAGGCAAAACCGTCGATTGAATATGATGTGGTCTATTTCGTTGTGGAATCGTCCACCGGGAGACTCCCATGTCCATCGTTTAGATTCTGCCTTCTGGAACTGTGAGTTACCATGGATGGTCTTGGTCGACATGATGAACTCTGACAGTCTCTCACCCTGTTCGTTCCATTCTAGGCCATGGGTCCCGATGTGAAGTTCTTCAGCTGATCTTCTCGGTCCTATCTTGGCATTAAAATCACCCACAATGATCTTGTAGAAGGTGTGATCTTCTTTATAGAACTTCTCTAACTCCATGTAGAACTTCTCGATTTCTCTTTCATCATAATGAGATGTTGGTGCGTAGCCACATCTATTCAAATGTAAACGCCCGATTCGGGTTGTTAGGCATTCGAATGAATCAATGCTCTTGGCCAAGTTTGTGTTGACAAGGACACCGACGCCTCCAACACCTCTTTTATCGCATGTTCCGAGGAACAATTCTTCTCCAGTGTCGAAAACGGCATGGTGAGATTCGTGCCTTCTTGTCTCGGTCAGACCAATGATGTCATACTTGATCATTCGCGCTTGTACCATCAGGTCCTTGATGGATGCATCTGATGCTAGCGTACGTGCATTGAAAGTACAGACGATCATTTTTGTCTTCCTTCGTTGTGGCAGCCTAGGTCGGCCTTGAGATTTTGTCGGCCTCTCCTTTCTCATCCTTCTCAGTGCTGCCATGTCGGTGAAGTCTTCAGGGTCAGGTGAATGAGACCAGTTGTAGTTACTGGTTTTGGCATATCGAATACACAGCGGATAGCTTGCCAGGCTCTTCCGTGTGGGCGGAATACTCTCGGTAGCTTGCCAGTCTTTCCGAGAGGGATAGAGGCTTTTGGGGTGACCTCTAATCACCCTTGTAGGTGTTACCATATTTGAACCCTATCAAATATGGTACGACAATTCCAGTAGATGGGTATTTAGTGTCTTATGATGTGTCGCGTGGCCGCTTGCGGCCGCGCGGGTCCGGAAAGCGTCCTGGAGTGTGGCGATGGCTGGGTAGTGGAAGTCGTGTCGAGAGTGGAAGTCTGCCAGTGGGGTATTTATCTGGGTAGGGTGGGTCTCCTGTGCACAATTTGATCCCTGGGTGGTTGATGGAAGCAGACAGGGCAGGGTAGGGTGGGGCTCCTGATTAGAATCCCTTTGTCACCTGTGGTGGTGGGAGCAAGCAGAGAAGCTCTGTCCCTGGGTCCGCCGAGCCTGGAGTCCAAGGTCTCAGAGAGTTCCGCTTATCTTGTTCTGTGGGTCTTCAGTTGTGCGTGGGTCTCAGCCGGAGCTGCCGCGCGGGTCCGGAAAGCGTCCTGGAGTGTGGCGACGGCTGGGTAGTGGAAGTCGTGTCTGTCTGCATAATACTACCTAATCCATTAATCCTTATGTTCATTAGCCACATTTAACTATGCAGATCTTCAACTCTTTTGCTTTGGGAGACAACTTTCTATGTTATATTAAATGCACTAAATTTTATTTGTATTTTATGTTAAATGTAATATGTGCATGTGAAATTGAAGTCAACTCAACATAGGATTATATTTATGTATTAGTATTAGTTTTTTTTTCTTTTCTTTTTTTTTTTTTTTTTGCTTTTTGGGTCACATCTGGCAATGTACAGGGGTTACTCCTGACTCTGCACTCAGGAATTACTTTTGATGGTGCTCAGGGGACCATATGGGATATTGGGAAACGAACCTGGGTTGGCTGTGTGCAAGGCAAATGCCCTACCCACTGTGTTACTGCTCCAACCCCTGTAGTTTTTTTTTACCATTTAATTGAGGTAATGTGATTTACTGTATTGTTAATTATATTTTTGTACATACATTGTTCAACCCATTTATGTTCACTTATTTATGTTCCTTTATATTTCCTTACTTATGTTTCTTTACCTCCCACATACTAGAGAACTTTTTAAGTCTTGAGTTTATATATTTATATTGATCAATGAATTTCCTGATTCACTGATTTTGCAGTTCTATCAAATAAGAAAGTGAGGTTTCCTTTACTTGTTTAGAAAGATCAAGTTGCTTTTGTGACTTTATCATTCCCTTTCTACAGGGATCAAATCTTGCCTAGAGCAAATCTATCTCTTGTTTGTCTAGAATTTAGAATTCATGTTTCTTACCTTTCGAACAATAGAATATATATAAATATATGTAATATATATTATATAAACAAAATCATGTGAAAATGGAAATAAACTGTGAGTATAAATTAATTCTCATTAATATACTTGGTGTACTAATTTAAGCCTATAGGTTCATGTACTCATTATATAGTATATTAGTGCATTCATATACTTGGTGTTCTTATTTAAGACTATATTTAAGACTCTAGGCTCATATACTCATTAATAATACTTGGTGTACTAATTTAAGACTATAGGCTCCAATAATACTCATCCCTTCATGACAACCAGCTTCTTTTAATAAGGGCTAATGGAGTGATATTCTATTACTTTTTTATTGGTGCATATGTTTTAGGAAAATAGCAGGCCACAGAGCAGAGTCTGAGTTGCTTTATGGCCAAAACTAGTGCTGAAGTAGAAGATAATCACACCTGCAGAAACTAAAATTTAATTAAATATTTGTCTCATCTATCTACTATTTAAAGACATAAGATGTCTCAAAACAAATAGTCACCTGCATTTACTTTTATTAGAAGTTAAAGGTGAGACTGTTTTATGTCTCAGACAAAAATTTGCACCCATCTACTTTTAATTTGTATAAACAATCAGTAGGTTTTTCTGGGATACCTGTGCTAAAATTTTCTTTAATGGTCTTGAACCACTGACATCATCAATTGCATTTAGTAAACTCATGTGGATAATCGACACTTGATCTCAGCACCACATACGGTCCCTTGAATCACACCAGGAGTGATCCCTGAGCACAGAGCCAGAAGTAAGCCCTGAGCACTGCCAGATGTGGCCCCCAAACCAGCTAAACAAATAAAAGAACAAAAACAGGTGAAAAATGGAAAAAAACTGTGGCTATAAATTCTTATAAAAGATGAATTTCACAGTACTCCAACCAAAAAAACCATGTACTTCTTCAAGATTCTGTGATAAATCTTTGTTTGAAAATCCTAATATTGCTATTAGTGGAATTGAGATGTATCAGAATTATTGTGGTTGAATGTCACCAATGAGAGATTTCTGATCTTAATTTTAAAAAAAGGAAGATAAAGCCTTTCCTTTTTTGGAACAGTTGACTGTGCAAAAATCCTTTATTACTATATTCTCTAAATAATAGAGTGACCACATTCACTTGAAAACATAAAAATAGGGCTGAAACAGTACAGCAGATAGGGTGCTTGCCTTGCACATGTCATATCTGGGTAGAACCCCTGGTATCTGCTATGATCCCTTGAGCATGCTAGGAGTGATTCCAGAGTGCAGAGCCAGCAGTAAACCCTGAGCACTCCTGATGTGAACTCCCTGTCCCCCCCAAATTAAAAAAAAATGCTCAACCCCAAAAGCAGAGGATCTAAGCATTTATGTCAATATTAGAATATCATGCAAGATGGTTTTAAGCGCAAATTGATCTCATATGCTATTTTAAGAATGCTCCATCTGTTTGACAGTGGTGTGTGTGTGTGTGTGTGTGTGTGTGTGTGTGTGTGTGTGTGTGTATGTTGACAGGTATTGAACCCAAAGTCTCACACAACAAGGCAAAGAGCTCAGCTCTTGAGCCATATCCCAGGTGGACTTGGTGCCAGAAAATACAAAAATAAAACAAAAAGAAGTCAGACATACTCCAGAGAAGGAAGTTCTCTCTGATTTTTGCAAGCACCTAGTGAATTACATATGCCTTTATCTTTCTAAGGTGTGAACAACCGGGGCTGGAGCAATAGCACAGCGGGTAGGGCGCTTGCCTTGCATGCAGCCGACCAGGGTTCAATTCCCAGCATCGCATATAGTCCTCTGAGCACTGCCAGGGGGAATTCCTGAGTGCAGAGCCAGGAGCAACCCCTGAGCATTGCCGGGTATGACCCCAAAAGCTAAAAAAAAAAAGGAAGGTGTGAACAACCTTTGAAGCTTTGAAGACAAATAAAATAATATGTAAAACAGAATCCAAGACAATTATTCTGATAAATCAAATGTAGCATTACTTTAATCTTAATGTTCTGACAATGTTATTGTTTGCCTAAAACTCTAAACAGTTTACATAAAATTCATTATTTAATTGAATTTTATGACCTTAAAAGTAAGTAAGTAAAGGCCCTCCCGTTGATCGTCGATTTGCTCGAGCGGGCCCAGTAACGTCTCCATTGGAGACTTTGTTGTTACTGTGTCTGGCATATCAAATACTCTCGGTAGCTTGCCGGGCTCTCCGAGAGGGGCGGAGGAATTGAACTCGGGTCGGCCATGTTGGCTGCGTGTAAGGCGAACGCCCTACCCGCTGTGTTATCGCTCCGGCCCTTTATGACCTTATATGTCTTAAATGTGGAAAATCAGCCACGCTATCTTTCTGAAAATTTCTGAGGAATCTGCTACGGTCCCTTAAGCATGCTAGGAGTGATTCCAGAGTGTAGAATCAAGAATCCTGCATTGTTTCTCCCCCCAATCACGTTTTGTCTTTTTTTTTTGGCTTTTTGGGTCACACCTGGTGATGCACAGGGGTTACTCCTGGTTCTGCACTCAGGAATTACCCCTAGCGGTGCCCAGGGGACCATATGGGATGCTGGGAATCGAACCCGGGTTGGCCGCGTGCAAGGCAAATGCCCTACCCACTGTGCTATTGCTCCAGCGGACCCGCCCCCCAGTCACATGTGAATCTGTCTCTGTCTGAGTGACTATTGAGCTTTGTTTTACTATATTTGAATTATCTTTTGTACCAAGAAAAATCCCAATAAAAATTGCATAAAAATTCAACAAGTAATGGTGAAATATTTATAGTATGTTGTTACAGAAAAAAGGTTTATTGAAATGTGTATGCATGTATATATAGTCAAGAATAATCTTGAAATATGTAATAGTGTTATCTACAGATTATTATCTGAATTATGAGTGACACTTTCAATTAAAATTTTTGTGTGGTTAGCATGAAATTAAAAAAAACATAAATCATTGTTATGTTCTAGAAATTCCCTATGTATATTGTGGGAAAACAAGTTTCGCACTCCTAAAATTTTTAAAAATAACCTGTAGAGGGCACTCAAGACCTTCCAGATTTATATGGAGCAACTCAGGATTTTGTCTGACAATGTTTATCTTTTCAGCTTGGTAGTTTTAGATTTTTTTTCACTATGATTTTCGCTTTGGTTCACTGATTTTCACAAGGCTTTATTTTAAAATTTATTTCTGTTAAACGACACAATAATAACTGTGATTAATAAACCTTGTCACAAATTCAGATTTTCAACTAGAAATATTTATTTATATTTAAATACAGAAAACTCTAATTGATTATTAAAGAAAACAACTGGCATGCTTGAGTTATTTAATGCTTAAGCTATAATTTTTCTCACTAACATCTTTAAGAGGGATGTCTACACAGTTTTAGCTGTGCATGTGTGTACTGATAGGCAGCAAGCGATGTGGACTTTTTTTCAGATCTCCCCATTTTGATCTTGCAATAAAATGCATTAAGTTAAAAATGAACATTATAAAGATTCAGAGTTTGTTTTCTAGTTTTGATGAACTAATTTGGATCTTTCTTGATTCCTTTTGGGTATAATTAATCACCTCTTATTTCATAGTCTTTACTTACTCATGCTTGAATGACAATTACTGAGACCTAAGTTCAGTTTCTTACTCTTATGGCTTATCTATTGATGGATGCAAAGTATGTCTGCAACCTCTGCCCTGGGTTTTCATGGCTATTTTCCACAAATGTTACAGGATCATATAGCACCAAGTGATTGCATTAAAAATAGTTGGGTTTTATTTCCAACAAGATAGATTTCTCTAGCAATTGTCAACTACTGTTAAATATTCCATGGTTTTTGGATTCCCTCTAGAATCAGATAGGATAACCTTAGCAATTATAAAGCTATATACTTTTGTGACTCAGAGACTATTGCATGTTCTTATAATTTCTTGACTTTTGAGAGCTCCATGTTAATAGAATTTTGTAGAGCCGGGAGCTCACAGTTGTTTGTACCTATAGCTTAGCTGCACTTATTTCCAAGTGCCAGATTAGTGTCATGGAGGTTATGGTGGTAGGTATGTTGGGCACATTAATATCTGTGCTTTAAAAACTATATTGTATCTGGGCATGATGGAAAAGAAAACACAACTACCTGATTTATTATTGGCTTTGCTGGAATTGATTTTTCATGCTGTGTAATTTGGTAGTTACATTGATGAAACGTGGCTTACTGCTATTTTATTTATGTTGGGAACTTTATTTCTGATGTCCATGAAATAGGAAGACAAGCAAATATCAATTTATCTTTGAAGCTGCCTACAAGTTTGGGAAAAGCCGTTAGGAAAGGACATTGCTCTACAATTATTGCCCAATCTTAGGTTGGGGAAGAAAAGCCGTGATTATCATTTTCACTTTTCAGGGGAGAAAATGAAAGTACAGACTCCTGTGACCTGATTGGGAAAGCTGAATGCTCTCAAGTTTCTATCTGTGGAAACAGGGCCAATAATCGGTGCTACCTGACTCATAGGGAAGATAAAAAGGGTCATTTTGCAAAGTTACAGCTACAGAGTGCTTCTCAGAAGCAATCTATCATCAGAATACTTAGAAGCATTACAAGGCATCCTCTGGTATTTCAGCATGGTCTATAACTGTGGCTCTCAACTGTCAGTGGTTTCTCCCATATAGAGAACAATGAACAACACCTGGAGACAGTTTTGGTTGTCAATCCTGATGACAGCCACTGTATCTAGTGGGCAGAGGTCAGGGTTGATCCAAACATTTTACAGTGATTGGGAAGATGCTCCCTTAAGAAAGAATCATCAAGGCCTATAAGTTAATAGTGCCGATGTTGAGAAATCCTGGCCTCTACCTATATAGTGCTGTGGTTGGTGGAATGGTTTATATTAAAACTATTTGTATCGATGACAAGTGGTGCATAATGATATCTAGACCTCATTTTGAGCAGACAGAATTTTGGGAAAGATAGGTACAGAATTGTTTTGTAATCAACCCACAAATAGAATCTCTTCATTTATGATCCAAGAATCTCATTTCTGCCCCCGCCTCCCCCTGCTCCCCCCCAGCCAACTTAGTTGATATAATTGGGTCCACATATTACTTGGGAGCATGTATATAGAGTACTTAAGGGGACTTAAGAGGATCTCAATATATAAGGTACTTAAGGGTACTTAAAGGGTACCTCAATAACAGGAATGATAAATTCTTGACTCTTTTATTTAAAGATGCTGGCTTGAAATTCCTTTCCAAAGATGTCTGTACACTTAACCTTCCCGAAGAGTATTTTCACCTTGAAATCCTTATAGTCACTCAAAGATGATCCAAGGAAAAAAAGAGAGGAAAGAGCAGAGAGGGACAAGGAGTTATATATAAATTTGGAAAGACATGTCCTGCCACTGTGCCTTATCACGCGCGGTGGCGTGGTGGTGTACAATGTTAGACAGTTTCTTTAAAGTTCTGGGTAGGGTCTGTGCTTTGTGCTGAAGACAAACAAGCTTTGTAGTGAAAGCTTTGCATTTTCTCTTTTAGGAAAACAGATTGTTTGTTACTGTTTTTTACTGTTTTTACTGTTTGTTACTGCCCAAAACAGTAACACATCTAACAATGGAGACATTACTGGTGCCTGATTGAGCAAATAGATGAACAACGGGAGGATAGTGCTATAGTGACAGTGGACAGGAAAATAGACAGCAAGACCTGTTAGGACAATCATATTCTGGAAAACCCCCTGCTGTGGTTCCATGAGAGAGAAGGATTTCAGTGAAATCTTGAGAATCACGGGGACAGAACAGTTGTTCTGTGACTAGTTATCTCATTGAGTTACTTTATCTCAGTTTTACCTCATTTGAAGGATGTTGCATGGGTAGTTCATGCTACGGACCAAAGAGCTAATTAATTCAGGAACACAGTACTAGTGCTGGAGAGGTGGGTACTGCAATAATACTCACAGAATGTTCCTGTGTCGTTGGAGTGAGACTTCATCTCACCTGTGCTGTATTTATAAAGTCAGACACTGTTCCAGATACCCAACAGAAGGAACAGGGGAGGTTGAACAATCCCTCTTGGCTGAAACCCTCTGAGATATGGCGGTAGATTTACCACTTCTAGAAAATAAAAACAAACTGAAAGAGGAGTGGCATAAAGAGGAGATGATCCAAATAGTCTAAGCATGTTTTTTTTTGCTCTCCTGGTAGCATTTGTCCTGGTGGTGCGCCCTGAACTCACTCAAAACTAGGAGGAAGAGCAGAGAGAAAGAAACTATCTTATCATTGCATTCGCCACTGAATTTTCTGAGAAGGTTCCACTTAGAAAGAGGGTCTGATGGAAGCTATTAGATTGAGCAATATGATATAACATTAAATTAAATCGTAGACAATTTTTACAATTTCAGCTTGTAGTAAAAAAATGTTGCTATTCTGGGGACATAGAGGTAGTGAAGAGGATTAAGCTACTTGCAAACCAAGTGGCTAACTCTGGTTTGATCCTGGCATCATATCTGGTCCCTTGAATATGGCCCACTGGCTGTCAGGGTCATTCATGAGCATAGGGGCAGAAAAAGCCCATGTGCAACCACCAGCTGTGGCCACCATCCTTCTAGCATCACCTCCTCTTCACCTCAATTAACTGTGTTTATTGACTTTAGCTCCATCTAAAAGAAATTAGAGAAGTTAAAAAGTCCAGAGTCGTGATATCTTTGTAAAATAACCTTTGATTTTATATGACTAGAGCGACACTGGAATTTTATTAAGAAAACCTACAGTTAGGTTCTCATCATCAGAATACGAGGACTTTAAGCAAAAATTTAATTGTTTGATCCCCAAAGAATCTATATCTTTATCTATTCAATTATAAAGAAGGCAGCTAAATTTCTAAAAGTTGATGTTTACTAAAACATGGAACTTTAAATAAAATTCTATCACTGTATCACTGTCATTCCATTATTCATCAATTTACTCGAGCGGGCACCAGTAATGTCTCTATTCCTCCCAGCCTTGACTTAAGCAGCCTCTCCTTACTCATCTTTCTCAATGATTGGAGGCTCTTTCAGGGTCAGGGGAATGAGACCTGTTATCGTTACTGTTTTTGGCATATTGAATATGCCATGGGGAGCTTGCCAGGCCCTGCCCATGTGGGCAGGCTACTCTTGGTAGCTTGCTGAGCTCTCTGAGAAATATATATATGTATATATATACATATATATATTCCTCTCTATGATTTGTCGCCGACTGTCTGAACCCCATAAAATATGGTGTGGTAATTATGGAAAATGGGTAGGAAGTGTCTTATGGAAAGCGGCCTGAACTGTGGCAGCAGTCGGGTAGTGGAGGTCGGCTGCCGGGGCTGGGTCCCTTGGGATGGGGAGGGCTCTCACCTGCCCCAGAATGGGGCTCCTCTAGTGAAAACAGCCTGGTGCAGAGTCCCTAAATAAAAATTATGCTAGGATAATTCTTTATCATCACGATTTTTCTGTTATCACGTAAAAAAAATTAGAAGTTATTTGATTTAGGCCACAAATTGCTGACTACATGATCCCAAATGTGAAGATAATGCTCTCCAGTTATCTGGACTTCTTTTGGAACGATCACTGCTAGTTATTAGTTTTCATTTTAAAAGGCAGATTTTGGCTGCATTATGTTTTGAGAACTTAGAGCAATCAAAGCTCATGAGAATTCTCTGAGAAATTCAATATAAATATTTATGCTTCAAAGCTTACTGTTTGGCTGCTTCTTCCCTGTTGAAAATTACCTTTTACAAAAAGGCAGGCAACTGTTAGTTGAAAATTGGTTAAAAAGTTCCACATGGTGGACTTTTTAATTTTGAGGTGTAATGCATACATATCATAATAAGAAATTCCAGGAAGTCTTTGTATCAGATTATATCTAGAAAATTAGAGATTCTGTTTTAGAATAAAACCTGGAAATGAGTATCAGTGTCTAAATTATCACCACATATCTATAATATCTGTCATTTTGCGATTGTATACATAAATTCCTCTAATTCAGTACTTTTCACAGATCAGGTTTATTGCTAGACATTTACAGACAAAACCACATTATTCAATTTCTACATCAGACATTTGCAAGGAAAGTATTATATCTATTGAAATGGTTAGAAAACAGCAGTGTAAGGTGTTAATAAGATGGTCACAGACATTGTTATATTAGCTTTAGTCTGTTTCTGAACTCTTCCCTACACTGTTACTGTTTAGTACTAGTTAATTTATAAAATTGATTTATATCACTATTGTTTTTGTGGGTTCTTTTCCTAGACTCTGCTTTGTTCAAGTTTTTCTCCTGGCTCCATGCTCACGGATCACTCCTGGCAGGGCTCTGGGGAGCATATGAGGTGCTAGAATTAAACACTGGTCAGCCACAAGTAAGGTAAGCACTTTACCCAAACTGTCTAATCCTCTGGTCCTCTTTGGTTCATAACTCTGCCTGCTATAGAAGGAATTGCTCTCTGAACTATCAGGTTGACTCACACGAATGTGCTGATTACTGATTAATCATTTCTAAAAAATTGATGTAGCAACACTGTATATATTTTAGGAGTTTTGTGCAGATGTATCATCATTCTTTAAATGTATTTACCGCACAACACTCACTTGGTACCTGTATTTCCTCTGAATTACTTTGTTTTGTACAATCATGTTTTGTTAATCTTAATGTAGTGTTATATAGAATGCGGTGGCTCAGCTCACTCATGATTGTGGGATCACACAAATGAAGATTATAGTCTGGTTTTGATCTGTTGTCTTATCCACTTCTTGGGTTTCATTGCTAATTTATAATCTTGAATAGAGTGAAGTGTTTAAAATGTAGTGTATACATCATCTTGAATCCATCACCTCAGGAGAAATAGATGTCAAAGCAGCTCCGTTGCAGTGGAGAGTAACAGACATGCAATCCAAGGATTGTATTTGGATCTCAGACCTGACACTGCTCTGCCCTCCGGTAAATTGCAGACACCTTGAGTCTCAGCTATCTCCTCTGTAAAATGAGACTAATCACAACTCCCTCACACAGTTCTGAGGATTAGATAATTTAATTCAGAAAGCGTTCATTGCATGCATACTGTGTCCAAGCATTGTTATGGGATTTTGGTATAAACAGATCAATAAATCTTTACCCTGTCTTAACCTCAAAAGATCTTGTTGTCTTAAGAGGGTTGTAAGAAATAGGAAAAAACCAATATTATGTTAAAGGTGCTTGAGTAACACACCAAAAATGTCATAGGAACAGTAAGAAAGAAGTTGTAACAATCTTACACTGAGAAAAGAAATCAAGAGCAAAAAGTCCATATGTCTTTTTTTACACTCTAATAACCCTTTACTGAATAATTGGGTGAATAAATGAATGTTTCGTGAAGTCTGAGAAAGCTGAGAATAAACACTTTTTTTGTGTCTTTCATTTCTTAATGACTCTCTTATTGCTCAAATCAAGCCAGTTTAGCATGTCTTTCTAGTCCTGTCATGAGCTACTTTCTGAAACTGTTTTTCTTTTGTAATTCAAAAAGAGAACAAAAATATATACCTATTGTGGTATAAATCAGAGAGACAATGAATATTGCCAATGGAGTGAAAAAGCTGTCTATAGAATGGGAGAAAGTAATTGAAAACTGTGTACATGACAAGGGGATAATAATCAAAAAAATATTATACCATTAAATAGTAAAGCCAAAACCAAATAATTGAATTAAAAATGGCCAAAGGACCTCAAGGGACATTTTTTCCTAAAGAAAACATACAAATGCCAACAGAAAGATGATTAGTAATTGAGCACTTACTAATCATCAGGAAAACATAAATCAAAACTATAATGGGACATCACATAATATAACACCTGTTATAATGGCTCTTACTGAAAAAAATAAAACAACTGCTAACAAGGATGTGGGCGAAAGGGAATACTTGTTCACTGTTAATGCTAATGTAAATTGGCACAGACATTATGTAAAACAATATTACTTTTGGATATGTATCTGAAGAAAATGAGTCCAGTGTCTAAAAGAGATGGATCTGTACTCTTATGCTAATTGCAGCATTGTCCTCAATAACTTAGATATGGAAACAACATATATGTTTGTTGAATACTGAGGGGGTAAGGAAGTCTGAAATAAAAATACTGTATCCTGACAACTTGAATAAACCTGGAGGACATTATGCTAAGTAAAATTAATCAGGCACAGAAAGATAAATATTGTAGTTTGTTATTCATATATGAAATCAATGTTTTTATAACTATCTCTTTTAGCTTCTATCTTACCTGATCTCTCAGTTATATTTGTAGTATCTAATTATCTTTTTCTCAGAAACTCTTAATTTCTTTCAATTTTTTAAAAAGTTGCATTTATAAATTCTATCCTTCAAGGATTCTAACAGTTTCCTATCTTCTTAATGGAGTTTTACTCTGAAATAAAAAACTTGAATACTCCAGAGGAATATCTTACTAATCTTGAACTTTTATTTTTGGCTTTATATATTGAAGATGCTTGTGAAATATTATTTCCAGGACACAATTATCCATTGACACTTCGGCTTAAATTCCCAATAACCTGCCCATCTCATTCATCCTCAGATGAAAATGACTTTAGAAGATGAAACTCAATTTTTCAAAATGTAAGTCACCATATCATCTCTCAGCGCTAGCCTTCTTTATGATAATCTCATGTTATCAATTCATGACATGAGTATTCTTCATCCATTCAATACATCCTTGATTCTTCTTCCTCACTGTCAATGGTCTGACAAATATTTAGGTTTCTTCCTATTTATGGACACACAAAAAAAATCACACTTCTCAGACCTCTTGTAATTTGTAAGCCCAGGTCAGTGGACTATATCTCAAAAAAGACAAGCATTATTTTAGCTAAAAATCAGTGTCTAAATCTCTTTAACTTCTCCCCTTCTGTAATTACTCAAGAAAGTCTCATTTTCAGATTTTGTTGGTGTAAGACTGTGTATTTCCATCAGCTGGGTCTCTGGTGATTCTGTGCGCCCCTAACCCATATCAATTTATAATAGATATTTAGTGTAAACAGTATAGACTCTTTGTTGTGGTAAGATTGAGATTTATTTGTATGTGACTGTGGCATGATGCAGAACTCACATTGATGAACTAATTTCATCAACAAATCTTTAATTTCCCCCTTCTCTGCCCCATCCTTTCATAATTGGCTTCCTAGATTGCTTTCACAATTTCTTGGTTATGTTCACTAAAAACTCAAATTTGTATTTTTTCCCCAAAATTTTCTTTTACTGAATTATTTTTTGATAATTCCATTTGCCAATTTATTGTAGCAAATAGCATAAAATAAATTATTTCATGCTAAAAGGGATAGATTTGGGGGCAAGGCTGGGAGATCAGGGACAATGGTGGAGGGAGTATCATACTGGTGGTAGGATTGGTGTTGGAACATTGAATACCTGAAACAACTGTATTATGAACAACTTTGTAAGCCACAATACTTACAAAAAGTTTATTTAAATAGAGAAAAAAATAAAATTTGTATTCTTTATTTTTATTTATTTATTTATTTATTTATTTTGCTTTTTTGGGTCATACCTGGCGATGCACCGGGATTCCTCCTGGCTTTGCACTCAGGAATTACCCCTGGCGGTGTTCAGGGGACCATATGGGATGCTGGGAATCGAACCTGGGTTGGCCGCACGCAAGGCAAATGCCCTACCCACTGTGCTACTGCTTTATCCCCCCAAATTTGTGTTCTTTAAAATACATCTTCTACACAATATCAATTTGAATTAATACAAACATGACAATGTCATTCCCACTTTGAATCTTTTAGAATCATCAATTACCCATAACATCAATTTTCAAACTTTATACCCTAGAACAGTTAACTGTTGCGGTTATTTTCTAAATCAAAAAGACTAATGTTTCTGGGTTCAAGAAGATTATGTTGCCATGCATGTTGTTTTGGATATTTACAAATGACATCAGTAGGTCATTAAATGTGGTAAAGAATAACTTATCACAAATAATCTTTTCTCTACTTGTTGAATTCCTAGCCATTTGGAGGAGAATTTGGACTCAGAATTTCAGTATAATCCAGGTCCTGAATTCAATCCCCCACACAAAGAACACTCCTTTATCCCAAGCACTACTGTGAATAGACTGTTTGACTCAGCTAAATATCACTAAGAGTGGTCTAGAGTTTTCCAAACTCCACTTGGCACGATCCACATGAAATAGACTTATCTCTCTCTATATAAACTGACTAAAGTCTTGTCATCAATGTTATAGAAGTGCCCACTGACTAGGATTTATAAGAGTGAAACTGCTTTGAGTGTGGCTTTCTCTTTTACCTCAGTGAGCAGGATCCAAAATTGAAGCAAAGGTGGGACAAATCACCTCACATGCTGAAGATAACCATAAACAAGTGGAGCCACACCTCCCTTCCTGTGTCTACTGAGATTTTTTTGTCAACACAATGTTGTTCCAATTCTTATTTTCATACCAGGTCACACCAAAAGAATGAAGGAAAAAAGAGAAAAGTGGATATGGAGAGAGAAAGAAAAAAAACATGAAAAGTGACTTAGAAAGCTGTCATCTGTCACTTGTCACTAGTGGAGACAATTTCTCTTGTTTAAAGAGTGAAAAGGACAGATTGTACAGATATTAGAAATAAATGCAAGAAAGGGGCACTGTGCTTCCTTCTGCAATGGTTTCTTACTTAGGCAGAGAATTTCTGGTATGTCCTTGTGCCTGCCAAGAATAGGGTATGAGGTAACATTGTGATCCAGGGTGAAAGGAAAGGGGCAGTGGGGGAGCACAGCCTTTGTTGTCAAAATTAAGGTGCCAGTGTCACAGGTAGGTTCCCTAAGAGGGCGACTATAGTATAACATTGATTTGTCCTTCCTCCCTGGCCTCAAGGAGTTTAGGTTTACTGAGTAATACTCATCACAAAGCTCCCAAAGCACTCCCATTCCTCTGTGTTTATCTGTACCCTCTTTCTTTGTGCTCTGGTTCCCCCACCGGTTAATCACCTCTGTCTCCTAACCAGACTCTGCTAACTTGTACGGTCAGATCCTTCTAAGGACATTGTTTGTATTTGTAAGTGAAATGTTGCTTTTCTCTTCTCCTTATGTCCTTTGCATAGTTACTTCAGAGCAATGTCCTTTTTGTATAGACATAGGAAGACAGTTAATGCTATGCTTTTGCAACTTGGGAGTTAATTGACTCTGAATAATATTCACTCCTGGGCATCTGTTCTCTGGCCTTAAGACTCAGTTGCCCTTAGTTCCTAGCACTCCAAAAGCAGGGTTCTGGCCACGGACTGGATTGACCCAAGGCAGGCTGTAAATTATCCTGGCATTGAAATGGGCCAGGCCAAGCGCCATAATACTTAATTATAAATTAAGAGCACAGTTATGGACAAATTCTGTAGTGACAACTAGATTAGGACCCTGCTAGGGTTAGGAAAGACTAATCTGGCCTGAGCAGTGTTGTCTGGGATCTATAGCAAGATGCCCCCAGGAGAGCCACCCTATAAGCTTAATGTATCTTTTACTGTGCCCATACAAAATGACTAATATTAAGAAGTAGAATTAAGATGAATGTTTAAATGTTTATTGGACTAGGGAAAGGAGAAACAAACCCTAGGTGATATTTTGCCCTTGAGCAGGAAAGGGCTCGCCACTTGCCTGTAGGGAATCAGAAAAGGGCTTTTATATATTGAATATGCTATGGGGTCTAGGTGTGGTTGCTGCCCTGAAGGCTTGGAGGTTGGGCGCTAGACCAAGGCGGTGAGATGGAGCGTGGAGAGACTAGCATGGGGGAAGGAAGAGACGGGAATGAGGGGCAGTGTGTGACTGGAATGGGGTGATTAGTGATGCTGAAACAGGTACGTGGGGAGAATAGAATAAATGGCAACTGATCACCAACCAGCCTAGATGCCCTCTTCCCTCCTTGATGCATCTGTTAGTGAGGCTGCAGGCCGTGGTGGGGATGTGGCTCATGGCCATCGAATGCATGTGGCAGGGGAGAGCGAGAACACCACTGGGCCACTGCCGCTGATTACTCATTTGTTTTGTGATTACACAGGCTCCCTTCAGGACAACTGATCCCAGAAGAGATAGGTTTGTGATTGGGCTGCACCAGAACCTTGTGTGTGCACCTCTGTGTGGGGTGAAAGGAAGGATCAGCAGAAAAGTGATAGTTAATGATGCTGTTTCTTTACCAAGAAACCATGTGGCAAGGAAGCCCTAGACTCCATTCGAATTCTTATGCCCAAAGAGAAAAGAAACCTGAGAATATTGGCTGCCTGTTAGAGGGTGTGTGTGTGCCTGACTGGGTTAGCTGGAGAAGCACAGGATCTGCCATTAGTGTAATCACTGGACCAAGAAACAAAGACGATTCCCCCCACTCTCTATAGGTTCTTTCTCCCTTCCTTCAGTTGAAAAGAAAAATGCGGGCACTTTTACTTTAACCACAGTTCCTAGATACACTAGTTGAGAAAAGGTTGTGGTGGGAGGAGGCTGGCATTTTGAATGGTACCAAGTTAGTAATTTTTCTTTTAGTGAAGATAAGAAAGTTATGAAACGTACTTGAGACATTCACAATAAGAAAAGGGGATTCATCTGCATATGATGGGTGCCAGCATTGGACACAAAAGAAAACTATCAAAGTTCTGACTATTTGGCCTTGACTGTTTTACACTAAGTAATTTAACTCAGTCAGTGACTATGCATGCAAGTTTGTCTGTGTTTTACAAGAAAACACAAGAACTCATTTCTATCTGTTAATTGCTATTCCGGTGGAGCAATGGCACAATGGGTGGGGCATTTGCCTTGCACGCGGCGGACCCAGGTTCTATTCCTCCGTCCCTCAGAGAGCCCAGCAATCTACCTAGAGTATCCTGCCTGCACAGCAGAGCCTGGCAAGCTCCCTGTGGCATATCTGGTTTGCAAAAACAGTAACAACAAGTCTCACAATGGAAACGTTACTGGTGCCCGCTCGAGTAAATCGATGAACAAAGGGGTGGGGGGAAGTGCTACAGTGCTAATTGCTATCCATAAATGAACAACTTGGTGGTGCTCATGGAATGCCAAATGCCAGAATTTGACATCAATTATTTGGAATGTTAAATGCCAGATTTTGACGTTAATTATTTGCTGGCTCTAGAAGGTAAAAACTGGGAAAATAAGCAGTAGAGAGTTCTCTGTATATGTTTT
Source organism: Sorex fumeus (assembly GCF_029834395.1). NCBI lineage: Eukaryota > Metazoa > Chordata > Mammalia > Eulipotyphla > Soricidae > Sorex > Sorex fumeus. The sequence goes on from NW_026606070.1 coordinate 33,392,618, forward strand.
ATATGTTTATTCACATTAGAGCCCAAATAAATACATTTGTACCTTCCTAGAGCACAGCATCTTCCCAGAAATTCAGAAGTTACCAATATTACAATCCATTTTATCATAAATCAAAATTTTTACCAGTTTATTCTTGTTTGAATTATTATTCAGAGTAGTCAAGAACCACCTATAGCATCCCATGATGAATAGCTCAAATGTTGAATAGTTATTTTTACAAAACTTTAGAATAGAAATAAATTCTGTGTGCATATGTGTTGTGTGTGTGTGTCTGTGCATGTGTGTGTGTGTATTTTTTGATACAGGAAAGCAGATTTAATAAGTTACTTAGGAAACTAAAGAGAAGCATCTCTATGGTAAGTCTATATTTAGATTTTGCTATTTATTTTGGTGTAAGTTGTAAGAATAGAGTAAAAAAGAAAGTGAAGGATTCCAAAGATAAAGTCACAAAATAACTACATTTTTTTACATGTTCATGTTAGTCATTATTCTTGAAGTTGTAAAATAAAATACTTTTATTTTTCTTAATTTTATTTTATGAGCTGCTGATGCCTTCTCTTGTGAATGTTATTACATTTTTATGGTACTAATCATCACACATAGTATAGTGCAAATTTCTAAAGTTCTGGGTAGGAAGTGAATATCAAAATTAGGAGGAAGTTCAGAAGTTAACTCCCACTTTGCCAGTGGATATTTTGGCCAAGAGATATTAAAACTTTCTGGCTGAGTTCACACAGTAAGTTAAGAAATGGCAAGTTTGCAATTAGAAAAAAGAATTAGATGAGGACAGGGATATATTTTCCTATTAACTCAATAACTGTTCTTGCAAAGCACTATTGGTTTAATTCTAGGGAATATAAACTTAAGTGAGGAAATTATCTATTTTGTAGAAATGAGGGTGTATGTGTGTGTGTGTGTGTGTGTGTGTGTGTGTGTGTGTGTGTGTGGTATAAATAGATGTAGAGAAGTGAAGAGGTAATTACTGAAACCAAGATATAAGAAGAATAATTTGGTGATTGAATGAGTCCAACCTTTAATTTTTACAGAAAGAGAAAAGAAGTATGGTTTGCTTATGATCATGATTTGCTGGTATCAGACAAGAGTGATCTTGGCAGTCCCTGATGTCTTTTAAATTATAGGATATTTAGTATGAACTCATACTTAGGCTGCTTATACACATAGCTGGGATTGAGATGCTCACTATGGACACTTTTGGATGGTACCTAGGTGTTAGCAGTGACATGACATTGGGCCTGGAGGTCCTAAACTACAGACCTAACCAAGACTCATGATTTTGAGTTAAGAAAGGACTTTTACTGTGATAACAGAGATTATCAGAGGGAAATTGAACTGGATTTTAAAAAGATTTACTTTTCTCCTTCTTCCTGTAAACTACAGATAGATATTATCAGCTGACATTGACCATTCAGACATGAGGAGCTGCTGTGGGAATGCTCAAGTCAAAAGATGAGAGGTTCCTGGGTCTTTGCAAGAACACATGATTTGCATGGATAGTTATTTCTGGGGAAAGAGAGAGAGAGAGAGAGAGAGAGAGATGATATGAGAGAGAGATGAGCATCTTTCTTAAGGCAGAGAATGGTGGGATTTATTTGCTCTAGAAAATTATTTTGAGTCTTACCTTATATGTAAGGCAAGACAAGCAGGATAAATATTAGGATTAAAGATAGAAGGAGCTCCATGAAACTTCCCAATAGCAGAGTAAAGGGGTGTGTTTGAAGAAAGAGCCCATAGGAGGGCATAACCCTAATTTGACTGGAGTTTCTTTCATTTCTTGACTCCATTTGAGACAATAATCAGTACTTTACTTTTTAAATAGTTGAAGAGCTCTATGAACAGATATTAGAAATCCAGGGAAGCTATCTCTGAGGCTGAAAGAGCCCTGATTTCTTAGAATTACCTTTGGTAGTTAGAGGAAGCTTGCCTTTACAGTATTTAATGAGTTTTTATTTTCTGTCAGTATTTGGGGCTGGAGCAATAGGGCGTTTGCCTTGCATGTGGCTGAGCCGGCTTTGATTCCTCTGTCCCTCTCAGATTGCCTATCAAGCTGCTGAGAGTATCCGGCCCGCATGGCACAGCCTGACAAGTTCCCCATGGCATATCTGATATGTCAAACAGTAACAAGTCTCACAATGGAGACATTACTGGAGCCCGCTTGAGCAAATCAATGAACAACAGGAGGACAGTGCTATAGTGCTACGAGGGGTGAAATACTTTTATGAAGTACATGTTCTCAGACATGAGAACTTCCTACAGGTAATACATAATCTAATGAGGGAAATCTGACCTATGCTAAGAGGCAGATGTTATGCAGTAGCATATGATAAATTCAGTGGTGAATAGTAAAGACTTGAGAGTGCTTAAGATGTGTTTTGGTTTGCAGATAATAGTAGGTGATTATATTAGGTAATAATATAATGATAGTAATGCTGACTAATCACAAAACACATGGTATGTAGCAATGACATATGCATATTCAGATAGGAAAAAAAGCTCATGTGAGAGAAGTAAAAGGTTTGGAAGGAAGTCAGAGACCACATGGTAGGCATGTCTGGTTTTGCTAGATCTATGAGTCACTGGGATTGGGAGACACAAAGTTTTATTAGTCCAGTTGATAATCCTCTTGCAGTGTGACTGCCTAAGGTCATAACATCTCAGGAAACATTTAAAAACTTTGAAAAGCAAAGTAGCTAAAAAAATTCATAGCACAGGAAATTCAGTAAGAAAAAAAACATGAAGCATTACTCACTGTACTATTGATCCATGACAATGTAAATCTTGAAAAAAATTTTTTTGTTTAGTTTGAGGCCACACTGATAGTGCTCAGGGCTTACTCCTGGCTCTGTGCTCAGGGATCACTCCTGGCAGTGTGCAGGGGATTATCTACAGTGCCAGGGATCATACCCAGTTTGGTCATGTGTGAAGTGTCTTAACCCCTATACCATCTCTCCAGCCAATCTTTTCTTTCTTTCCTTCCTTCCTTCCTTTCTTTCTTTCTTTCTTTCTTTCTTTCTTTCTTTCTTTCTTTCTTTCTTTCTTTCTTTCTTTCCTTCCTTCCTTCCTCCCTCCCTCCCTCCCTCCCTCCCTCCCTCCCTCCCTCCCTCCCTCCCTCCCTTCCTTCCTTCCTTCCTTCCTTCCTTCCTTCCTTCCTTCCTTCCTTTCTTTCCTTCTCATTCTATAGAAACTAAAAACAAGGGGGAAAATATGAATTTTGACTAAAGGAAGTGTCTGCCCTCTCAGGAGTTGTTGTTCATCTGTTACTGAAGAATACAGGGAGATAATATTTTGGGATAGTGGGATGATGCTGAAATTCTTTTCCTTCCTTACCTTATTTATTTCTCTAAGTTAGTCTTCTCTACAGTGGTGGATAAAAAGGATTATTTAGTTTGGAATCAGAACAGATTGGAGATCTTAAATGGTTGAATTTATCCCATGGACAATGAGAAGCAATTGAGGCTTTTAAAAACAGTGGGTAGCATAATGAGAATGTCTTTATAGAGAAAGACATTCTGCTTGCAATGCTTAGAATATATGGGTAGAGGACAAAACTTGAGGAAGAGATGCTAGTTAAGTGTTTTTTCCTTGCAATAATTCATATCTATATTGCAATTTAAAGCCATTAAGAGACCTTTTGCTATTTGGGTGAGTAAAGTGTATATATATACATATGTATATATATTAACACATATATACATATATTTATATCCAGAGATTTGCTCTAGAGATTCACTTGGATAAACACTAAAGAGATATAAGCCTTAGAAAAATGGCTTAATGTATGTTTGAGTAAGTTTGCATGGTGGAGAATGGTTAGACACTTCTAAATAATGCAATACCTTTATGAGCTCTGGGATAATGTCAAAATGGGAACCTGAGGAGGGGGCTTATGATATGTATGTGGACATTGAATGCTAGAATAGAGAGTGCCAAAGTTAAGTTTTCCCATGATATACTTGTAGCTACTGTGTCAACAAGATCTCAGCAGGAAACAGATGGCACACTCTAGGTAGAGAAAGTCTATTAAACAGAAGGTCTATTTACAAGTCCAAGGACAGGGGTTATAAACCAAGAGAAATGAACAAGGCTGAGGGATAAAAAAGAAACCCAGGGCCAGTGGTAGGTAGAGATCTAGTTAATAACACCTTCTAGAACTGAAGAGCCAAGGAGGGAAAGATTACATGTGTTCTCAATCCAAAGGAAGAAGGTACTTATCTCGGCTATTCTTGGGTATTAGTCTCCTATTTTGTTACTTTATGTTCCCCAGATGAATGCAATCTTTCTATGTCTGTCCCTCTCTACCAGGAGGCTTACTCCATGGCTTGGAGGCCAGCCGCACACACTAGGGGAAAAGGCAGCTCAGATAGCGAAGAAAGCACCAAATAAAGGGTGTTGGGAGGATCCTCCCAAGACGGGAGATGCATGTTGGAAGTAGACTATAGACCGAACATGATTGACACTCAATGCCTTTTTTGAAAACCACAGCACCCAAAAGGAGAGAGAGAACAAAAGGGAATGCCCTGCCAGAGAGGCAGGGTGGGATGGGGGGATGGGGGATGGGAGGGATACTGGGATCCATGGTGGTGGAGAATGCGCACTGGTGGAGGGATGGATACTCGATCATTGTATAACTGAAACCCAAGCACAAAAATTTGTAAGTCTACTACTGTACCTCATGGTGTTTCACTAATAAAAATTAAAAAAAAGAAGGAAGCTGGGGGCTGGAGTTAATCCAGGTTAGTGAGAAAAACCAAGGATATTAATTCTTTGATCTTTACCCTCCTCCTAATCCCTGACATTTTTTGTCTGTTTTGCTTTGGTAAAATCAACCAGAAGACAAAAACTAAGCAAGTGTGTGAATACAGAGCATGGAAATCTGCCTCCCACAAAACAGAGGGGAGAGGTAAGGGGACAGAGAGTAGAGAAAGAGAAGATATCTCAAGTGGTGGAGCGTTACTGGTATTTTGGTAGTGAGCTTGACGTGTTAATATATACCTTGAAGACATATGAAATATTACTCCTAACACATAATAATAAAGCAATCAATACCTGATTTATTTTCTTTAAAGGGCAACTTCTTGGTGTTGCTAATCACTTAACCTCAGCTTGTGAAGAACCAACTATAATACCAAATCCTGAACAAGTGGTAAGTACTTAGTGATCATGGTCACGGTCACGGTCCTCCCATTGTTCATCGATTTGCTCGAGCGGGCCCAGTAACGACTCCATCATGAGGCTTGTTGTTACTGTGTTTGGCATATCGAGTATGTCACGGGTAGCTTGCCAGGCTCTGCCGTGCGGGCGAGATAGTCTCGGTAGCTTGCCGGGCTCTCCGAGAGGGGCGGAGGAATCGAACTCGGGTCGGCTATGTTCACTGTGTGCAAGGCAAACGCCCTTCCGCTGTGCTAGTGAAGGAATAATAAATTTCAAAGTAGGAGGTTATAAAGAAAGAACAAACAAAACCCAAAATAAAATGTACCTTTAGGGATTTCCCCGACGTTTAGCCATTCCTCAACTATTGAGGCTTTGTGTTTCTTTCTTTTAAAAATTAAAATAAAAAAATTGGGGTGTGTATGTATGTATGCTTATGTCTCTTAGGGCTTATTTCAGCCAATCAAGATGGCAATGTGATGAGAGGGCTTGAGGATGTGGTATTGCTTGGGTCCCTGCAGTGCCCTGGCCATCTTTAGTGTCAAGGTGTCAGGTGCCCCTAACACTTTTGCTATCTCACTGTCCCCTTTAAGGTAACAATGCATTATTATATTACGTAGATATCAGATGTACAACATTATTTATTAATGTTCACATACTACTAAGATCAGTACCAGTTCTGCAATTCATCATATAGTTGGCCTGACCCATTTACATTCTTTTCAGTTTTCACAACAGTTTACAGGAATACAAATGCTAAACCACATCCCAGCACTTCCAACCCCAACCATTTGTATTTCTGTAAACTGTTGTGAAAACTGAAATGAGAATTAAGGATATACATATATATATATGCATATACATATATATATATATTTGTTGTTGTTGTTGTTCTAGAATTTTTTTTCTTTTTCTTCCCAGAAGAGAACTAGAAAGGTGGAAGAATAGAAGGAACCAATATACATTTCAGTACAACTTTTATCTCTTTCCATTCTATGGCAAATTGTTCTTTTTTTAGTACATCAAAAATATAGTCTGAGGTACTAATCAACATCTAAATATTACCTTACAATTTTTTGTTGCTAACTGACCTACACTACCCAACCACTGCCACACTCCAGGCAGCTTTCCGGACACTCAGGCCGAGCCTCACACATGAATGAAGTCCCATGGAACCCAGATAATGCGAAACTTTGTGACCTTGGACTCTGGTCCCAACGGGGTCCCGGAACAGAGATCCTCTGCCTGCTTTCCCCAGTCTCTGGTGACTCAGGGATCACACCCATAAGCCACACCCTGCCGGCACCAGATAGTCTCCTCATTGGCCACCCTCCAGAACTCAGGATGTTCCTCCCAGATGGGAGTATAAAATGAGGCTCCCAGAACCATGCCACCGGACTCCATGCCAGGCTGTGGTGTGGGTGAGAACCCTCCCCACCTCAAGGGATCCAGCCCTGGCAGCTGACCTCCACTACCCAACCACCATCACGCTCCAGGCCACTTTCCGGATTTGCAGCCGCAGGACACATTGTAAGACACTTCCTAACCATTTTCCACAATTACTACACCATATCTGATGGGGCTCAGACAGTAAGCAACAAATCATAGAGAAAAATATATAAATATATGCCTCTCGGAGAGCCCGGCAAACTATCGAGAGTATCCCACCCACATGGGAAGAGCCTGGCAAGCTACCCGTGGTGTATTTGATATGCCAAATTCAGTAACGACAACAGGTCTCATTCCCTTGACCCTGAAAGAGCCTCCAGTCATTGAGAAAAGATGAATAAGAGAGGCTGTTAAAATCTCAGGGCTGGGAGGAATAGAGACGTTACTGATGCCCACTTGAGTAATTCGATGATCAACGGAATGACAGAGATACAGTGATGGTGTATGTTGATCACTTAATTTTTTCTTACTTCTATTTCAGTTTGTTCTGCTTTATTCTTTCGGATTTTTGTGTTTTCTGTATTTCCTTTCTATTTTAAAATATTTTATTTTGACTCTAAGAAGGAAAATTAAACATTCCTTAAACAATTTTATGCTCAACTTATAAGTGTTGCTTTTAACTTGGGTGTTTTAGATTTTATATTGTATTTCTCCGACTTTCTAGTTTCAGTTTTTATTTTACTTTTTTTTTTATGATTTATCTCATTGGTTTTAGTTTCTTCCACTCCTAGGTTTAATATTTATTATACTTCCAAAATTTAGGCTAAAATTATACTTAATTTAAATAATTCATTAATTTTTGTTTTGGGCACCCACTAGGTTATGAGGCCATATGTGGTACCCAGGATCAAACTTGGGTAGAGAATATGCAGGGCAATTATTTTACTCATGTACTGTTTTTCTGTGTGCACTCAACCCCACTTAATTCCATTTTAATATTTTACTATCTTTTGATTTTATTGTTAATAATGTTTTTCTAGCACTGTAGCACTGTAGTACTGTCCTCCCATTGTTCGTCGATTTGCTCGAGTGGGCCCAGTAACGTCTCCATAGTGAGATTTGTTGTTACTGTGTTTGGCATATTGAATAAGTCACAGGTAGCTTGCCAGGCTTTGCCGTGTGGGTGGAATACTCTCGGTAGCTTGCTGGGCTCTCTGAGAGAGGTGGAGGAATCTAATCCGGGTTGGCCCAGTGGGCCATGTGCAAGGCAAACGCCCTACCTGCAGTGCTATCGCTCTAGTAATGTTTTTATGATTTAAAAAAATTTTATTTATCTGTATCTTATTTTGGGGTGACACTCAGCTGTGCTCAGGCTTTAATTCTGCAAGGGCCATACCTGCTGTGCTAGCTCTCTGACACCTTGATTTTTGTTTTGACTTCATCGCAAAATTTCTTCTGTCTTTACCATTTTATTATAACCTTCTTGCCCTTCTTCTCTGTCCTCCTCTATCCTCCTCTCACACCTCTCTCTCTCTCTTCCCTTACCTCTTCCTCCTCCTCCTCCTCCTCCTCCTCCTGCTTATTGTTCTCTTTTTCCTTCTCTCTATCTTAACTTATATTGTAATTCAATTTGTTTTCATTATAACCCTTGGCAGTATAAGGAAAATCCATAAAATAAATGGAATAGATTAGAATTTTGTTTTCCCTATCTGTTCTATAGTCAATTTGCTGCTACACTCTTAACGACTTCCATTCACTAGGAAATAATGTTATCAAAATACTCAGACCTCTCAAAAATATCCACAGCAATAGCAGTCTATTCCAGTCTCTTTTCTGTTGATGAGGACTTTCTCATAATTCATTCTGGCTTTTATAATAGAATGGTGCTTGTAGTGGCTTACAAGCTTACAAGCAACAGAAATTCTGGAGGCTAAGGTTCACTATCAAGATTCTAGTAGGTTCAGTGTTCCATGAATGCCAATTTTGTAGGTCATACATGACCATTTTCTTGATCTATTCTCACATAACTGAAGAAGTCAGGGAGATCTCAAAGACCCAATTTGGTATTTTAGGGAGGAGGAGGGTCAATTCTCTGTGATTTCATTTGTCTCAACCTGTCTCAATAGACAAGGATCCTCCAGCCCATCCTTACAAAGCTTTACAATGGACAGAATTGGTTGTTCAGTATAACTACAGTCTGCATTGGTAACTGGGTACCAGAAATAAAGCTTAAAATAAGACCCTTTTTTCTTATTAATGTACTAAAATGACATAGGAAAGTGGACAGGTATTCTTTTAAACTCTGGACTAGGACGTGGTCTCATTAGCCTTCTGTAATCAGTGTGAGAACAGAAAACAAAAATATGGACGATTTTCAGACCTTGAATTTATCCTACTTGTCAAATTACAAGCATACACAAAAGTTGGCTAATGATAAATTACATGTCATAATATATGGGGAATGACAGTGTATATTGTAACCACAATATATATTGTATTTTATATTGTAGTCATATAACATGGTAGTCCAGAAGGAAGTGGAGGAAGACTGCATTGGAACCCTCATGCTGATACTCACTAGAATATCCAACTCACAAGGTTATTGAAATTCTCTCTGGTTCCACTTTTATAAAAAAAATCCATTTTAGTGAAAAGATATTAAGTGCTTACCATTATAACTTACAACTGCACATTATAAACTCTCATTAAACAACAATTACTATTACTTAAGACTTGGTTCAGAATTTCATCTCCATGAAATAATATATAAAAATGGCATGGGAATGTGTGCGTATACATATATGTGTGTGTGTGTATGTACACAGATATAAATATAGCCCCACATTAAACATCAATCCTCTTTATGTTTCAGTGTATCCCTTCTACATAGCATTTTTACATATCCTTTTAAAATAGCATTTTATACTCTACTAACAACATCTGCTTACATATATTTCTTTTCTATTACTTGATGAATATCTTCAGATCAATAATAATGTCTTTGAAACTTTATAGTCTCGTATGTAACACAATAGCTAGTATGTGGTTTATATATAATACATATTTTAAAAAATTATGATGAACAGTTAATGCCTAAGGACTTCCAAGAACTATGAGCTAAGTACCCTTAAGAGAAAGGCTCTTTCTATTATTTTCTAAGGGACTGATTAATAATAACTGAAACTTCTATATGAATCTTGTTCAGTCCTTTAAATTTCTAGATGGATCATGTACCCCTATAGTCCAGGATATGAGACTATCCTTATTCTTATAACCTGGATGACAGAGCATAGGATATGTGAAAGAAAAAGAGGTCTCCTGGAACTGTATAAAAATTTGTAACTTAGAAACAACTCATTAATTTGAAAGAGTTCATGGATTCCCAATCTGTGTGATCACATTGGAGATACAGACAGGTTCTTAGATGCTGTCACTAGGTGTTAGAATTTTATTCCTTTCCCCCTTGAATTGTTGGCCACACCCATCTCCACTCAGGGATTACTCCTGGCTCTGTGCTCAACAATCACTCCTGGTTGTGTTTGGGGGACCATGTGTGGTACTGGGCCAGGGTGAGCTGAAAGCAAATCAAGCATCTCGGACACTCTATTATCTCACTAGTCACAGAAATTTGGATGTTTTGGCAGAATCCATTCCCTTCATTTCATTATTATATATTTGCTATCACTCTAATCTCGCTCTGTACTTTGTAGACAAATGTTATAGAGTTGCCATAGTTCTGGTAGTTCTACCCATTTACCGTATGGCAGTGTGCTTCTGCTTCTATCACTCCCAGGTTATGCCATACTCCCAATTCATATGGTCAGGGCTCTATTATGTTATACTGAGTTCCTCAGAGCTCAATTAATATGTCTTCTCGGAAACATTTGACCCTTTTGTCTCTGAAACTCTCCTGAATTGGCTTCTTTAACACCATTATTTCCAAGGTATGTTCTACTTATCTGGAAGCTCTGTCTTAGAATTCTTTGGAGATGTACATTCTTCCAAGAATGATTTGAATCCTTTCCCCCTACTTCACACTTGTTTTAAATTTTCTTCATGAGAGAGTTCTTTGTGCTTTTTGCTCTTTGCCATTGTAACTTCGAAGTGTATATTTATACATATCAGCCTATACCTCTCCTCTGGGGCTGGAGCAATAGCACAGAGGGTAGGGCATTTGCCTTGCATTTGGCCGACCTAGATTTGATTATTCTGTCTCTCTTCAAGAGCCTGGCAAGCTACTGAGAGTATCCCGCCCACAAGGCAGAGCCTGGCAAGCTCCATGTGACATATTCAATGTGCCAAAAACAACAACAACAAGTCTCACAATGGAGATGTTACTGAAGCCTGCTTGAGAAAATTGATGAACAATGGGAGGATAGTGCTACAGTGCTACCTCTCCTCTGAGTTTGATACCCACAGCCTTAGAGTGAACTTGTCAGCTTTGGTTGAGGATGACAGCCATCTCCAATTCATTATTTTCAACATCACCTCTTGATCTCATATAAACCTACTATTCACACAAATTCAACAGTCACAAATTTGAGAGTCAAGCTTGCTATCTCCAATTCATTATTTTCAACATCACCTCTTGATCTCATATAAACCTACTATTCACACAAATTCAACAGTCACAAATTTGAGAGTCAAGCTTGCTATCCTCTTCCTCATTGCTAATATGTAATCTGTCATCATTTTTTTAGTGAATATAGACTTTATTTTATATATGTAAATATTTTTAACTGTAGTTGACACATGATTACATATTATTTCCTACAATATACACAGGACAAACTGAAAAGTCATTAGAGAAATGATTATACAACATTCATCCACATCAAAGGAGCCAACCTATTTATAATGTGGTGCCCATGATGCCAAATAAAAGGTCAAGGTCAGTTTCTAATCAAGATCAGCAGCAAAGATCACTGCATCTAATTTAGAGAGCAGTTTTCTTTGATATTCCACGGAAATATGGAATCTTACAATGTGACAAACTGATGTATGGAAGGGAAATTTTTATCAATAGAACAAGTTTAATGATCACTTCTTCAAAAAAGTTAAATAGTTCACAAATTAAACATTCATGCATGATAAGAAATGTTTAAATACCATGTATTGATTACAAGTTTTCTGATGAGGAAAGAAGGAAGGTTTACTGATTATACGTCCTAGAAATCAGTTTTGTTAAATTTATTTCTTTATTTAATTTTTATTAGTGAAACACCATGAGGTACAGTTGTAGACTTACAAATTTTTGTACTTGGGTTTCGATTATACAATGATCGAGTACCCATCCCTCCACCAGTGTCCACTGACCACCACTGATCCCAGTATCCCTCCCACCCCCATACCCCCATTCCACCCTGCCTCTGTGGCAGGGAATTCCCCTTTGTTCTCTCTCACCTTTTGGGTGCTGTGGTTTGCATTGAGTGGATATCATGTTTGGTCTATAGTCTACTTTCAGCATGCATCTCCTATCCGGGGAGGATCCTCTTAACACTTTTATTTGGTGCTCCCTTCTCTATCTGAGCTGCCTTTTCCCCTAGTGTGCGTGGCTGGCCTCCAAGCCATGGAGTGAAACTCCTGGTACTTATCTTGGCTATTCTTGGGTGTTAGTCTCCTATTTAGTTACATTATATTCCCCAGATGAGTATAAACTTTCTGTGTCTGTCCCTCTCTTTCTGACTCATTTTGCTTGGCATGATACTTTCCATTTAGTACCACTTGTATGTAAATTTCATGACTTCATCTTTTCTAACAGCTACATAGTACTCCACTGTGTTGATGTACCAAAGTTTATTTAACCAGTCATCTGTTCTCGGGCACTCAGGTTTTTTTCCAGGTTTTGGCCATTGTAAACAGTGCTGCAATGAACAAAGAAGTGCAGATGTCACTTCGACTATACTTTTTTGACTCTCCGGGGTATATTCCCAGGAGTGGTATTGCTGGGTCAAATGGGAGCTCAATTTCTAATTTTTTGAGAATCGTCCATACTGTTTTCCAAAAGGGCTGAACCAGTCGGCATTCCCACCAGCAGTGAAGGAGGGTCACTTTCTTGCCACATCTGCGCCAACATAGATTGCTTTTGTTCTTTTGGATGTGGGCCAGTCTCTGTGTAGTGAGATGATATCTCATTGTTGTTTTGATCTGCATCTTCGTGATGATTAATGATGTAGAGCATTTTCTCATGTGCCTTTTGGCCATTCGGATTTCTTCTCTGAGAAAGTTTCTGTTCATTTCATCACCCCATTTTTTGATGGGGTTGGATGTTTTCTTCTTGTTGAGTTCAACCAGTACTTTGTATATCCTTGATATCAACGCCTTTTTGGATGTGTATTGGACAAATATCCTTTCCCATTCTGTAGACTGTCTTTGTATTTTTGTCACTGTTTCTTTTGAGGTGCAGAAGCTTCTTAGTTTAAGATAGTCCCATTTGTCTGTTTCTGTTTTCACTTGCTTGGCTAGTGGCGTGACATCTTTGAAGATACCATTAGCTTCAATGTCATGGAGGGTTTTGACAACTTTGTCTTCCGTGTACCTTATGTAATCCATCATCATTTAAACAATCTCTGAGCATTTCTGGAGTCACTTCAGCTTTATTTGTCTCCACCGATTCCTTTCTTTTGGACCAAATGATATTTTTGAACTGTTCTAGTGCCTTCCACCCTGTGCCTCTCTAAAGGACTTTTTAATATAGCAGTCAGATGACTGATATCCAAGCACACATTCACATCTTCCATTATTCCACTGTATAAATATCCTCAGTGGTTTCCTTTGCTTTTCACTTAGAAGCCAAGAACCTTAACACAGCCAGCCGAACCCTGAGTGGAATTCTGTCTTTTTGCCAAGATATCCTCCTCAGTATCCTCTCAATTTCTTTCTGATCCTCTCAGTTTCTTTTTATCATGCTTTCATATTTCTTCTTGCTGCAGCTTTTGAAACCATTGTTATTTCTTTCTGAATATGGAATATTTTTTGTTCTTGCCTTGCTGATTAGTTTGTAATAAGTCCATAAGATATTTTCTTTAGGATGTTTTCATTAACTTCTCAGAAGAAATTTCTTTTTATACTTAGACAAACCAAATCATTAGTATCATCTTGTTCATTTAAGTCTTACAGACACAGCGAATCAGACTTCTTTTCTTATCCATAGCCTCTTGTAGGTCTGTATTTTGTAGTGATTTCACGAGGCAAAATAATAAGGCTTGAATTCTGCCTCCTGTTTTCACTGATTGTTTGAACTTTGTCAAATTAATATTTGTTTGATTTCATTTTACTCGAGTAAAGTAAAGGCCCTCCCGTTGATCATCGATTTGCTCGAGCAGGCCCAGTAACGTCTCCATTGGAGACTTTGTTGTTACTGTGTTTGGCATATCGAATACATCACGGGGAGCTTGCCTGGCCCTGCCGTGCGGGTGAGATACTCCCGGTAGCTTGCTGGGCTCTCCGAGAGGGGCGGAGGAATCGAACTCGGGTCGGCCATGTTGGCTGCGTGCAAGGCAAACGCCCTACCGCTGTGCTATTGCTCCAGCCCCTTGATTTCATTTACAGTGTAGAAATGATAACAGTGCTTATTCTCAAAGAGTTCTTGTGAGGAATAAATGAATTAAAATATACCTAACATTCAGAATATCTAATGCATAATAAGCACTCAGTAAATATTGATGTTATAACTTTTTTTGGTCAAATCACAGCTTGGATTTCCAGGGAGCTTCACTACTTCCACTACCCAGCCGTCGCCACACTCCAGGATGCTTTCTGGACCCTCGCGGCCGCAAAGCGGCCGCACAACACGTCATAAGACACTAAATACCCATCTTCCGGAATTGTCGTACCATATTTGATAGGGTTCAAATATGGTAACACCTACAAGGGTGATTAGAGGTCACCCCAAAAGCCTCTATCCCTCTCGGAAAGACTGGCAAGCTACTGAGAGTATTCCGCCCGCAGGGAAGAGCCTGGCAAGCTATCCGCTGTGTATTCGATATGCCAAAACCAGTAACTACAACTGGTCTCATTCACCTGACCCTAAAGGCTTCACCGACATGGCAGCACTGAGAAGGATAAGAAAGGAGAGGCCGACAAAATCTCAAGGCTGACATAGGCTGCCACAACGAAGGAAGACAAAAATGATCGTCTGTACTTTCAATGAACGTACCCTAGCATCAGATGCATCCATCGAGGACCTGATGGTACAAGCGCGAATGATCAAGTACAACATCATTGGTCTGACCGAGACAAGAAGGCACGAATCTCACCATGCTGTTTTCGACACTGGAGAAGAATTGTTCCTCGGAACATGCGATAAAAGAGGTGTTGGAGGCGTCAGTGTCCTTGTCAACACACACTTGGCCAAGAGCATTGATTCATTCGAATGCCTAGCAACCCGAATCGGACGTTTACATTTGAATAGATGTGGCTCACTGCCTGCAGTTTCTATCTTCGTTGTCTACGCACCAACATCTCATTATGATGAAAGAGAAATTGAGAAGTTCTACATGGAGCTAGAGAAGTTCTATAAAGAAGACCACACCTTCTACAAGATCATTGTGGGTGATTTTAAGGCCAAGATAGGACCAAGAAGATCAGCTGAAGAACTTCACATCGGGACCCATCCACAACGAAATAGACCACATCATATTCAATCGACGGTTTTGCCTGACTGATGTCGCTGTTGTCCCAAAATTTCGAACGGGATCGGACCACCGTCTCCTTCGTGCAAAATTCTACTTCACAGAGCCAGGAGAAAGGGCTGCAAAGTTCAAAAAGAGAACTCCCAGAATGACCACCAACTGGGAACTCTTTGGTACTATTGCGGCAACATGGGAAGATGCCATTGTTGACAACATACGATCGACTGGTTCAGCACCTCCATGAATGTGCGAGGAACGCCAAGAGAGAGATAGCCACAAAAAATCGCCTATCTTCGAAAACTCTTGAGCTAATTCGCCAGCGTGGTTTGGCGCATGCCTCAGGCAACCGCAAGCTAACGTCTGAACTCGCAAAGCAGTGCAGAGATGCGATCAAGGAAGACCTCAAAGAGAGAAGAGCAGAAGTACTGGTAGATGTGGCAGAAGCCGGGAAAAGTATTCATAATGCCCGCCTGTCCTTCGCCAACTATAAGACCAAGATGACTGCCCTCCGACGTCCTGATGGATGCATCACATCCTCCAGAATGGCAATGGAGAAGATTATCCATGACTTCTACTCAAATCTCTTCGATAGCCATGTCCACTTGCCGACATAACAAATTCCACAGGATGGATATGTCGTTCCCAATGTTCTCCCTTCCGAAATCCGACACGCCATTTCGTTGGTAAAGAAACAAACAGCACTCGGCCCAGACAAGGCCAGACCTGAACACCTGAAGAACCTGCCATCAGTACTCATCAATACACTGGCTCGGCTCTTCACTCGCTACCTGTCTGAATGCAAGATTCCATCCCAATGGAAAACCAGCAGGACCGTACTACTCTTCAAGAAGGGAGACATCCATGACATTGGCAACTATCACCCGATCTGCCTATTGTCTGTCATCTACAAGTTGTTCACTCGAGTCATCCTAAATAGGACTGGCAGAACACTAGATGAAGGACAACCATGCGAGCAAGCCGGGTTCCGCAAAGGATTCAGCACCATCGACCATATCCACAAGATAACCAAGCTCATTGAGGTTTCTCGGGAGTTCAAGATGCCGCTCTGTTTAACGTTCATTGATTTAAAGAAGGCCTTTGATTCTGTTGAGACGGAAGCGGTCATTGAAGCCCTAGCCAATCAGGGCATTTAAGCCCAATACATCAGGATCCTCCGTGAGTTGTATTGCGGATTCACTACCAGGATCTCACCATTCTACAAAGAAGTGATCGTTGATGTCAAGAGAGGGGTGCGGCAGGGTGATACCATTTCACCGAAACTCTTCAGTGCAACCCTCGAGAACATCATGCGACGACTGGAATGGGAAGGAATGGGAGTGAAGATAGATGGCCGGCAACTACACCATCTCCGCTTTGCTGATGACATTGTTTTAATAACACCAAACATCAGCCAAGCGGCACAAATGCTGGCCGACTTTGACCGTGAGCGTGGAAAGGTAGGACTACAGCTGAATCTTATGAAGACAATGTTTATGAGAAACAGCCTCGTTCCTGACGCCCCATTCGCTCTCAACGGAACGACCATCTCCGAATTCAACAGCTATGTGTACCTAGGTCGAGAGGTCAACATGACAAATGACCTGGCACCCGAGCTGCGCAGGAGGAAGAGAGCGGCTTGGAACGCCTTCAAGAACGTCGAAGAAATAGCTAAGAGGACGAAGAACCTCCGGCTCTGGGCACATCTCTTTGATTCCACTGTTCTTCCTGCATTAACATATGCCTCAGAGACCTGGGCCCTACGCAAACAAGATGAGAACGCTATTCAGGTCTCCCAAAGAAGAATAGAAAGAGCTATGCTTGGAATATCACGTTTCACTCAAATGAGAGAAAGAATCCGGAGTTCTGACATCCGTCGACGATCAAGAATCAGGGATGCTGTCTCATTTGCCAAGGTGTCGAAAATCAGATGGGCTGGTCACATAATGAGATTTAAAGACGACCGTTGGACTAGAGCTGTTACCGACTGGATTCCATGGGATGTCAAAAGACCGCGTGGCCGCCCACCTACCAGATGGTCAGACTTCTTCGTCAAGATCATGAACGATCGGTTTGAGGCCCTTCACGTTCCCGGAGCGAACAGATGCCATTGGGCTACACTAGCACGCGACAGGGACAAATGGAGATGTTACTGGCGCCCGCTCGAGCAAATCGACGACTAACGGGAAGTTAAGTGATTAAGTGATTCATGTGAAAATGACTTTTGGGTCTTTATTGTATAAATTCTTGACTCAGTGCTTCATTTTGGTTTGCATATAACAATACATGTAGTGTGTGAAGAATAGTTTAGATCACTCAAATTCAAATCCTAAAAAAATACAGTGGACTCCCTATTGTAATGATAGATATTTTATATTAAATAAGAGAAACGCTATTTGTACGACTAAATTTAAAGGCATTATGACTTGTTCCATTGATATATAATCAATAAAAAATTGAAAATTTCTTTGAAATAAAGTTTTTATCTGTACTCATACTTGAGAGGAATGGTTGTGTACTATAGTTAGAATCCATAACTAGAGGAAGGTTACACCTGCAGTTTAAGAAGTGCCTTCCACATTTGTTTCATTCAATTAGTTACTTTTTTACATACATTAGGAAATTAGAGTTCATTTTTATTTTTTAGTACTAAATAATGCTAATACTAAATATCGCTGTCGCAATAGCACAGCGGGTAGGGCTTTTGCCTTGCATGCAGCTGACCCAGGTTTAATTCCTCCACCCCTCTCAGAGAGCCCGACAAACTACCGAAAGTATCTTGCACCCATGGGAGAGCCTGACAAGCTCCCCGTGGCGTATTCGATAAGCCAAACACAGTAACAATAAGTCTCACAATGGAGACATTACTGGTGCCTGCTCAAGCAAATTCATGAACAACGGGAGGACAGTGCCACACTCCAAATAACAAAAATAAATTTTGAGTTTCAGTTCCTCTGAGATTGTTTAAAAAATATGTGCTGAGAATAAGGTAGCTTCTTACATTTTAAATCCTAAAAAATGATCTTTCTACTCTCTACTCTGTATTAGC
Source organism: Sorex fumeus (assembly GCF_029834395.1). Taxonomy (NCBI): domain Eukaryota; kingdom Metazoa; phylum Chordata; class Mammalia; order Eulipotyphla; family Soricidae; genus Sorex; species Sorex fumeus. Next base: position 33,410,852 of record NW_026606070.1, read on the forward strand.
CAAAAAAAAAAAAAAAGCTTTCTTATCCCACATCACAGATGTCAGATGTCTCTGTAACTCCAGACTCCACCAACAGATTAACAAGAGAATTCTCAAGATTATGCTCCATCTTTGTTTGTTTGTTTTTAAAGTTTCCTGCAGAGAGTTGAAAAAATCATGCCTTTGTTGTAAATTCTGTGATTATATTTGGACAAATTAGGTGATTCCTGTTTTTCAATGTTGGTCAATAAAATAGGCTCCCGAGTGAAACAAAATAATTCAATTTTACTTCATGTCATGCAGAAAGCACCTAAGGCTTAAACACCTTTTTTCCCTTTCAAAGAACTCACCACCTGTTTTGTGTAGGAAGAAATATTCAAACTCTACCTAATTGTGGCCATTATTTTCAGTTTAGGATCTTTGGGCCACCAATTACCCTTAATTTTTCTTGAAACGGGTTACAGTAGATATGAACATTAACAAAAAACAGAATGGGAAAAAATGACAGGGTTTTGTCTGAAAATTTTCATAAGGTAATAATCAGCCTAAGAACCAGTCCTACAGAAAATGGTGATTAGAAACAAGTAAACAGTAAAGATTTGAAAATCTTTGATCAATCCTCACAATTACCTTAAGGATTTAACTCAATAGCTTCACTATTTGTGTAATAACGGTGCCTTGATTTTACAGAATGCTCTCAGGGCAATTTACCCACTTTGAGTCATTTTTCTCCCCAGTTTTTAAAGTGCTCTCTAAGATTGTTAGGTATGTTGGAAAGCTGATTTAACTTTTTGGCCAATCAAGGACAAGAAATGAACAAATGTATGTGGAGGCACTTTGAAAAGTACGAAGAGCTCTACAAATGGACGATGGATTTGCTGCTATGAAATAACCGAGAGAAGAGCGAAGGTAGCTTTCTCAAACACTGAAATTCACTATTCAAGCCAATCTCCAGAAGAAAAAAAAAGACAAATGGACTCATCATGTTGCTTATTGCTGAGAGGTATATTCAGATCTCACAGTACTGACTGGTCCCAGTTGAGGTTTAAAAATCTTTTCAAGAGTCCCATGATTTCAGCCAAAATCTATCAGTCCTTGAACAAAATGTTATTTTGAGTAGCCTTTATACTATGCCATAATGCACTTCATTTGTTTTTCCCAACTGGTTTTATACTGGGAAATTGAAGTACAATTAAGTTCTTGTGCTTTTTGAGGAAAACACAATCTAAATTTTCAACGTAGTTGGACCTCATAGGCCTTCTGAAATTTACTAGAATAGAAGAAAATTGGTTATCAATAATATTAGTGTTATGATTTTGATAGTACTTATAAGCAGAACTGTCTTTTCAAATGAAGGGGGCACCAAATGAACTCTAAAGATGTCACCTAAATATGTAAAATCTCTCAGATAGATTTTATATTAAATCTAAGATACTTTCTAAAATGTTGCATTGAGAGTTATTTTGTTAGAGTTAAATTTCTGTTTTGCTTCTTCCCCAAAGGAAGCAGTCCTCAGCTCGTTCAGAATGTGACCACACAGGACATATGTTCACTGTCACTGTCACTGTCCTCCTGTTGTTCATCGATTTGCTCAAGTGGGCCCAGTAACGTCTCCATTGTGAGACTTGTTGTTACTGTGTTTGGCATATTGAATAGGTCATTACAAAAAATTACACAAAAGAAGTTCATTTAGAGTGAAACCTACTGATATGATTGGCATTCTTATTAGGAGAAATTTGGTTATCGATATGGAAGAATTCTGCAAATCTACTAGCTTTGGAGTTAAGCTTGAGCATGAACTTTTCCCTAGGCCTCTGCAATGTCGCTGGCTTACACACATAGATTTAGAACTTGCCATCTTCACAATTTTGCTAACCAATACCTTAAAATAAATCTCTCTCATATATGTGAATATATATGTTATACACATACTCTCTCTCATCTTGCTCTCTTTCTATTTATACATATATATGTTCTATATATATGTAGACACTGACACATACTTCATTCTGTTATTCTGGGGAATCCTGAGTAGTGCAATTACTTATAAACATTTATATTCTAAAGAAATATGAGTATAAAAACCTACTCCTAAATTATATATCCAACTTTAGTGGCAGAGTGAATAGACGCTGGGGTCATACTACTATGTTCAAATCTTAATTCTATCATCTCTTAGCAATATGTTTCTGAGGTAGATACTTAATCTCTCTGTTTTTTTCATCTGCAAGGTAATAACTCGGTTATGATGAGAATTTAGGTTGCAAAATGCTTTGGACACATTTAGTAGTATGCCTTGCTACATCATGAGCTCTCAAGACATACTAGTTCTTATTATATTGTTATGGGTTATATGTTGCTTCAGTGAAGGTTCTTCATTGTGGGCAGTTTAGTAAGCTAAGGCTACTTCAAAGAGAAAGGAATTTATTAAAAGATGCTATGGAATGTACTGTGTCCCAGGAATTGAGGAACTGTTGCCAAAATGTAAGCTATCGAACTGGTTCTAAGAGATCCTACAGCTACTGCCTGGGAACAGTAGCTCTACAGTGGAGTATGTGGAGACAGCATCAGCACTGGAGATAGGAGACCCAGGGACTCTCCAATAGCTGTCACAGGGCTACTTTAGTCATTGTGGATTGTTCATGTGCTCTTCTTCATTAGGATACTAACTTTTGATTTGATATTTGCAACAAGTTTAAGTGTATGGTGGCTCTGATTTCTGTTCCATGGCTAGAGGCAATGGGTAGTGGTAAAGTGAGTATCATATATTTTCAGTTTTGATTGGGAGAAACAGTCTTTGCCTTCTCAGATGTCCTTATAAAACATAGGGTTTCTGGGTATCCAAAAGTTAACAATTCACTATATTCATGAATGGATACTTAGAACCATCTAGCTGCTAACAGAGTCTCTTATCTTTTAGAAATTTAGTTCTAATCCTCATTTTCACCCCTATTGTGGCTATCTATAATAACTTCCATACTCATGCTCTTTAAGTTTTACATTTGTATGTGTGAATCTCATTGGTTCAGGAAATTTGATGAGAACTATGTCACACAGGATTCTATCATTCTTTCATTGTGTACAAAGATACTTCATTACTAGCCTTAGGGGAATACATCTCATTGCAAGAGTAAAAATATTGAGAAAAATAAACTTTGATAAGAATGAGGCTTGCATTTTAATTCTCTACTTAATGTTATAGTATCACTAGCATACTTCTTAGACTGAGTATCACATCTCCATTGATGAAACTGAAATAACATTAAATTACTGCCCTTGAAATCAGGTGAAACCAGAGGGTTCTGTTTTTGAAAACTGGGCATAATACAACGTGGTACTGAACAAAATAAGGTTTAAAATTGTGCATAAACCATTAGGGGTAGCAAAAAGATTAATAAAACAGTATTTAAAATCTTATTTTATTAATTTTTGATCCATGAAAAATTGCAAATAAGTGTTGTTATTTGGAGTGGTCCGTTTTTTTCTGGACATAATTGGTGAAACTTTTACAAACAAAATTTCACAATAAAAGGGCCAGTTTGTAAACAATGTAACTGTATATATCTATATAGATAACAATATTGGTAGCTTCCAGAGTGTTTTATTAAGGTTTTTGACCTGAAGAATAAAACAAGCTCCCTCACCACACGAGGAGCACAGAAGCCACCTTGCTATGACAGATCACTGTCCAATTATTAAACACAGCAGTTCCCCATTTCTCCCTCTGGCCTCAGTACAAATGTAGCTAGCAAGGGCAGGAAAGCAATAGAATGAGTAGCAACGGGTCATGGCCTGTCAAGCAATCTTTGTCTAACATTTGTTCCTTTAAAAAATTCTGCTTGAAGACCAAATTTTGAAGAACAGGGTATCTTCCTACAGCAACAAAACAACTATCCTAATAAATGACATTGGTCGCTTGCTTGGAAGTTTCTTTTGCATTCTGAAAATCAAATGAGCAAAGCATTGCTATTTGCTCCTTCTTGGAATGAGCAGATTAAATAAATGATATCTGTCAATTTCTGCTGTGGGCCAGGTGCTTTGCTTGGTCCCAGGAAAATGAAATAGCATTATTCAGATAGGATCTCTTTATTCATGGAATTTCTTCACCAGTGGGGAGCCAGATCTGAATCAATTTCAGTTTTGCTAGAGCTCGAGCGGGCCCAGTAACGTCTCCATTAGAGATTTTGTTGTTACTGTGTTTGGCACATCGAATACATCACGGGTGGTTTGCCAGGCCATTTGCCGTGTGGGTGAGATACTCTCGGTAGCTTGCCGGGCTCTCCGAGAGGGGCGGAGGAATCGAACTCAGGTCGGCCATGTTGGCTGCGTGCAAGGCAAACGCCCTACCGCTGTGCTCTCGCTAGAATGGTGGGTAGGCGCTTGCCTTGCAAATGGCTGTTCCCATGTTCAGTCCCCGATACCACGTACTTCTTAGCACTCTTGCCTTGATCTCAATTTCAGTTTATTTATTAAAATAAGCTGCTCATTTGTCCATTTTTTTCATTTAAAATCACTTATTGAATGCCTATGAGGTGCCAAGTATATGTGATGTACTGGGTTATCATAGTCACATTCAGTACATGTTGATTATGTGCCACGCCCTGTACCAGCTGTTTCACATACATTTTATACTTATAGTAAAGCAATGAGGTGCATATTATTTTACATACAGAAAAACAAAAGTTTACAAGGATAAAATAACTTTATGAAAGTGGTCTGCCTGATTGTCAGGCCCAAATGCCACCACTGTTCCACAGCCCTGCAGTAGGCATCCATCTTGTGACTCACACAGTTGATGAACCAAATGACTAGATCAATTTAAGTATACAGCGGGAGAATCACTGCTCCCTCAGGGCTCTTGATGTATCTGCACTAATGGTGCTAACAATTTCTATAAATTAGGAAAACAGTAATTAGGCCTATTGAGTTGAAATCCAGGGACAGAAATGGTACTGTAATAGTTATAGCCACAGAGAAGGAAGCAAAACCCAGAGAAAGCAATTTATTGCTTTGTTGAGTGACCCCAGGAAATCTTCAGACCATAATGTTTCTCTGTTTTAGTCCTTGAGAAAGTAAACAGATTTCATCCCCTGCCTTCTAATTCTTTCTAAGATTATCTTCAGAACTGAAAGCAAAGTCTCTTCATTTTGAAAGGATTATGATCAAAGTCTGGAAGAGTGAAATGGCAGTACATGAGATGAGAGGGAACTTCTTTACTGCCATCTAGACACCGAAGTGACTCTTCCTCAAATTTAAGATGATAGGCCCATGCTAATAAATGCTGAATCCAAGAAACTGAGGAAGCAAATAGACAAGAAGATATTGTCCTAGCACATTCAAGGAAACAGGAACCTAAGCTGTCAATGCAGGAAAGCTAAGAAACATTTTCAGTAGAGAGCCTCAGAAAAATTCAGAAAAATTCAGCAATTGCAAACAGCAGGTACCTGTAAGATTAGCTGTGTCAAGTGTCCAGCAACAGGGAATGTCTTCATCATGTTACAGCTACACGAAGATACACAGTGTAGCTGAATTTAAAGAAATGGGAAAGAAATCTATAAAATATGGAGAGATGCACAAGATTTGTGCTTAAGTGAATTATCACAATGCAAATATTGTTAAATGGAAATGCGAAGTGCGGAATTATGTACTTGGAATGTTACTTTTGTTAAGAAATGAAAATAGGACTGGAGAGATAGTACAATGGGTAAGACATTTGCCTTTCATGTGACTGGCGTGGAATTAGTACTTTGTACCCTATATGTTGCCCCACATCTTCCAGGAGTGGTCCCTGAGTGCAGTGTCAGAAGTAAGACCTGAGTACCACTGGGTGTGGTCCCCAAACTAAACATAAGTTATGTAAGTTACTAGTGCGATAGTCATGTATGATTATAGATAGGAAAGATATTTATAATTTATACATTATTCTATATTTAAGTCATAGTTTGTTATCTCTAAGATACTTAATTTTCTTTCTATAACTTCAAACTTTAGTGATTTTCTGGATGTTTCCTCTATGTCTTCTTTTCATTTAATTTTTTTTTCTATCATTGTCCTCTTAAAGCACCTGCATTTCTTACTCTGAATTCTCTCCTCAGGGAAACTTAGCTGTGCCTACAGCTTAACTATCAAAATATATAATCCCCAAATTTATATTCAGGATATAGCTTTCTTTACAGCCCCCAATCTAAACCAATAAGAAATCCCAAATTGGACATGTGATCTTTTCCTTGTTCCCAATTCAAAATTCAAAAGATTCTCATTCCTTTTATGTTGTTGTTGATATCCTTGCTTATTTACTAATATAAGCAAAAACCACTGGAAATTATAGGAGTAATTATTTATTACTTCACACTGACTCTTCCTCAAATCTCTTTTGTTATTACAGGTATTTCTTCTTTGATTAATTTCCATTCTTTCCTTTTCATTTCTAGGATCCATTCTGATAACCATCAAACTAGTTTACTTATTTTGTCAACCTCCATCAATCTGTTCTTAATACTATAACTAGAGTGATTTGTCAACACAATTGGTGATTAACTGATCTTAGGATAATGAAAAAATTCTACAAAATCCTGTACTATGAATCCTCTAGCTACATTTCTAGCTTCTACTCACACCATGGTGTATTTTCTCTCTTTCTATTATAGTCACATTCTATTTATTTATAATGACCCTCACATTTGCCACAAGGTCTTGTATTTGATGCTTTCTCTGTCTGAAATGTGCTCTCTTCTCCTTTTTGATAAGGTAATGTGTAATTCATCTTTTAGATTGCTAAACAATAGAACCATTTTCAAGGAAACCCTGTTAACCTCCATAAATCTGATTCCTTTGTTCACACTCTGATAAGTAGCATTATTTCATAACATTGTTTCCCTTCTTGGTTTAAGCCTTGGATAAATTTCCATCTTCTTATGTCTCATTGCTCCATTGTGAGGAAGGGGAAAAAGCCCTGGTCACCTGAGCATCTCTCCTTTTGCTTACCATTGTCATACAAAGCCAGACTATAGAATGGAAATGGCTAGCTACCCAACCATTTTCTGGTTATTTGATGTCAACTCTAAAACTACACTTGTGAGAGTTAATTAGGGATGAGAGGAAATTACACAATGTAAGAAAAATCAGGTGTAAAGATATAAATTTATTTTTTATAAACATTTTTTCATTCAAATTGTTTTTTTTTTCCTTTTGTGCTCTTCTCTATATTTTGTTTTTCTCTGTTTTTGGTTTTCTATTGAAATTTCCACCAATAATGTTAGAAGCATGATTCAATAATAGAATGAACACATGACTTGCATGTTTGGGTCCCCAAATTTAATCTCAGGCACTGCAAAAATTTTTTTAAAAGAGTTGCATACAGTTATAAACTTTAATATTGCAGATAAATGCTGCATAAGACACTGAAACATACCAGATAAATAGAAGTTTTCACTTATGATACTATTTATTAGCAGTCAAGGGTAGAAATATCCTTATGTGCCAATAACTACATAAAATTTCAAGAAATTTTCAATCCACCTAAGAAATTTGCATTTGTGCCCTTGGAACTTAGTTCTAGAGTACATATTTCACACATGTGAGTCCTAGGTTTTGAGGCCTGATATAAAAAAATCATAAACTAAGTCTTTAGCATTAAATAGCTGTGTAATTTTAAACAACCTGCTTACCATAACAGAGCACTGGCATCATGTCTAAAGGTTAGTGTACTTTCTTTTATAGAGAAGTTTGAAGATATTGTAAAACACATAATGCATGTGAAATATAATACCTGATACAGTTGGTATAGTTGGTATTCAATTGAATATTAATATATTTACATCTTTCATCTGTAGTAGGGTTACTCATCTACTTGCTGATTCTTCCAACTATGTTTGTAATCTAGTAAAGCATAGATTCTTTTTCTGGCATATATGAGACATACCAAATTGCAAATTTCAGAGCATCATTTTGGACCAGAGTCCATCAGTCATTCTTAACTGTTCTCTGAGTAAAAGCAGCTGACAGAATCTTCAGTGAGGTCATTATTGATTCCTTTATTCATACTCTGAACAAAGTTGGGACTGTTAGATTGTCTTCGGGGAATTTTCACGGCATTCAACAAATTAGCAAAGGTCATCAAAACAAATATACTTACTGAATTTATTGGTTCAAAATCATCAAGTCAGTGTTGTCATATTAAATTAGAGAACTTTCCATTGAAAATATTTCCATACAAAAGATCAAACTGAACTCTGTTTACATAATCTCTACTGCTGCTGCATTTTAAAGTCACACTCTGGAATCTGATTCACCTCCTATTTACACTTTGTTCAAGTTCCATCTATTTCGGGAAGCCAGTTCTAAATTCTCTAATATCTGATTTCAGGTCTGTTTATGTCTAGATTCAGGGTAGGCTTTTTTTTACCCCCTTTAAAGTTGGATTAATTTTTTAAAAAATTCTTCTTAGTCATCTGTTTCCACATATAGGCATGACTGAACTAGGTTACTACACTTTTACTGATGCACTTAATGACCCTTGTCTCTGTTTGGTTGATTATTCAAGTTTGTGAAGCAGCTATCAACCAGCATGACAGATTACATACACCATAAACTCGTGCTTTCCATATCTCTATAAGTAATGTTTACAAAGAAATATTTGAAAAGTTGATTTTATTTTTACATACATACTTGAATGATGCCTTTGAATCAAGCCAGACCATAGGTTGCTAGATGCATCAGTGACATCATTTTGGACCTAACAATCATTTACTGAATTGGACTTTAATGTTACACCAATGGACTATAACAATTATGAATAACTGATTGAGAAATATAACTGGATAGTAAATTTGGATGTGTTTTATGACAATCATGTGTTATAAATTGTTTGCTTGGCCCATTAGAAAACTTAGTGATAAATTTGGGTCCCCATTCAAATGGATGTCCTTTCTCTACTAATAACTTTGGAAATATTGTTTTTCCCCCACAGTTTTTCTTTTCCCTGGTCATCACAACTGCTTGCATATATTTTTTAATTAAAAATTTTTATGAAGTACACTTTACATCTTTTGCAGAATCATTAGAAATTAAACATAAAATTCTTGATAAGATCATTTAGTGAATTATTATAATTATAGTTTATAGACCATTATTTAGCAATTACTTACTGCTTTGGGTTCCTTTCTTGCTAATAGCTCCACAAATTAGTTTTAGGCCATAGGATATTTAAATTTGTTTTCTTGCATTCCTCATATTACCCCCACGTACAGGCTGTATAGCATATACTTACTGAATCTTTGAAAAGTTTCTGCACATAGGTCTGCTTCTCAGTAACTAGTTGTGTAATTTTGATCTCAATGTTGTTGAGCCTTGCAGGATTTTACACTCTTTATCTGTATTTGGATAATTGTTCTAAATAATCTTCAGTGTTTTGTCTGGTTTTAAGATTTCATCCTAAGTGCTTGAGTTTCTAAAAACATATTTACAGGATATAGATATTCTAATTGAGTAAACTATACAGTTATGAGTGTGACCAGGAAACATATGTATTGCAAAGACTGATAATAAAAGGAAGGGCTCTGTTAAGCAAGATTTTCTCTGTTCTATTAAAAAAAGGACACTTTCAGACACTTTGGTTCACTTTTTGAGCCTGAAGTTCAACTATAAAGTTGTGTGGTAAATAATATTGAGGAGACCAGTGCTCTTTTATGTTGATAGTTTCTCAATAATCAAAGTCTGGTCTCAATTATTTTTGTGAAAAAGAGGAAATGAGATACTATATGAAGAGAGTTAAGACCCTGTTTGAGGTTCATAATAATTACTTATGAAAAATGATAATCAAATCATTTAATATATCTATGATTTTTTTAACAATGACAAGAGAAAAAAATAGCATGTTCAAGCATATAAGATGTTGTGTAAGGGTTAAACAAAATAAAGAGAATTGTGGTGATCTTTTCACAATTTGTTATGTGTAAATACAAATTGTTATGTTGCACAACTGAAACTAATATAACATCAGTTATTTTTTAATGTTGATAGACACAAAATGTTAAAAATAAGAGAGACAATACCTTTTAATAAGTAAAGTTATTTTAGAGATTACCTTTCAAGAAGTACAAAGTGATATATAAATGCTGTGAATCATTATGGCAAATTCCTAAGAATATGGTGATGAATCAAGAAATGACATCTGTTGTCTCAAGGGGTATTTTTGAATTACTCTTTGACTGAACTGGATGACATTGCAAAACTGGTAGTTGAGATGGAAGCAATTAGAGTCTTGATGCTTCCTAATTTTAAATGGCCCAATACCTCATAACTTCTCCCCACCTGCCAATCTGCCTGAAATGTACATAATTTTATAATGCATATAATGCATATAATTTATAATGCATATAATTTACTTCAGTAAAAGAAAAATACTAATTTAATGGAATGGGGACAAAATCCTAAATTCATCTAAGGATGTAGGTACTATAAGGGCTGGGTTCATGTTCATTTTGCCCCCTGTACAGAAAAGATTTTATCAAACATTTGATGAACACATGATGGGCAAGTTGGGTGAACAGTGAAGATTCTTTCTTGGCCTTTCCTATTCTTACTCCTTTCTTATTCTTGTAAGAGAAAAGTATTCCAGGTTGTTTCAGAAAACTTATAAATAATATTAGTGAATTTTGAGATCACTTTGACATGTCTGTGTTAGATTGCTTTTTGTTAACTTGGAATCATGATTCCAAAAATTACAGAAGAGAGTCTGGAAACAATTTGTCCCAAATCTTTTTTCTCATGTAAGTTTGCCAGAGAGGGGTGTTGTTGCTGATTGGGAAGATGGAGGAGGAGGGCCATTATTTTCTGGAGATATTGGCTGCCATATGTGAGGATGGTCATATGTGGCATGGCATATGTGAGAATCACAATGAATAGTTATGCCTGTTGAGATGAAAATTATTGGTGGAAGATTCCAGAGACATCTGAGTATTGCATAGCCTTTCTTGCTTGGGTGCTTCAGGCTGAAATGTCTAATGTTATTTTCTTTGCTTTCTACTCACTAAAAGTTTTTAGGACTTACTCCTGGTTCTATGGTCAAGCATCACACCTGGTGGGGCTTCGGGGACCATGTGAAGTGTCAAGGATCGAACCCAGTCAGTTGTTTGCAAGGCAAGTTCCCTACCTGTTGTATTATCACCATGAGCCCAGTAAATTTACTACCTTATATAAATTAAATAATGTTCTATTTTCTTGATGGAAGCTTGATAAACAAAAAATCTCAAATATTAAATTTGCAAAATTTAAAAGTTAACTAAATGTATATACAAAAACACACATACCTATACATGCATATGGGCTAGAGCGATAGCAAAGCTGTAGGGCGTTTGTCTTGCACTCAGTCGGCCTGGCTGAGCCAGGTTCGATTCCTCTGCCCCTCTTGGAGAGCCCTGCAAGCTAACAAGAGTATTTTGCCCACACGGCAAAGCCTAGCAAGCTACCTGTGACGTATCCAATATGCCAAACACAATAACAACAAGTCTCACGATGGAGATGTTACAGGGCCCACTCGAGCAAATCGATGAACAATGGGAGGACAGTGACAGTGACAGTGACATGTATATATACAGAGTTATAATTAGCACTTTGAAAAAGAGTAAAAAATTAAAAGACATATGTTATTTACTAAATCATTACTTTCCAAAAATGCAAAATTCCCCTGACAACTGAAAAGTTCAAAACATCTTGTTATTTTCTCTTAAAATACCTAATTTTAACAGAAAAGCTTCCTATCATGAAAAGAATAAATTTTTAAACTCATAGCCCCAAATTTTTTAGATTCAACTACTTTTACATTTTTTAAACCCCTGTTTATCTGGAAATTCATTTGAATTTGGGGATCTTGTTGACTTTATCAAAAAGATGGGAATAATGACAATTATCTTAATTTTCTTATTGGTTATTGCTAATTTTAAATGAACATGTATGGAAGAAGTTCCTACATAGGCATATATTGAACAAACAGGGTAAAAGGTAAAGGTAAAGGCCCTCCCATTGATCGTCAATTTGCTCGAGCGGGCCCAGTAACGTCTCCATTGGAGACTTTGTTGTTACTGTGTTTGGCATATCGAATACTCTCGGTAGCTTGCCGGGCTCTCCGAGAGGGGCAGAGGAATCGAACTCGGGTCGGCCATGTTGGCTGCTTATAAGGCGAACGCCCTACCGCTGTGCTATAACTCCAGCCCATTGAACAAATATGGTGTATATATACTTATACATATATTTTTATGTATAAATGTTATGATTATGATTATCTAGACTCACCTTTGTAATTGGTAAAATTAAAATAAAATCTTATATTGATAAAAATTCAGAGTAACTTCCAGAGCACTGATGGATTTTCTAGTGCCCTGGTGGCAAAGGGTGCATGCACATCTCCAGGAAATATAGTCCAGTGTGGTTTGTTCATGAAAGGACTGTGACTGACAGAAAACATACAGCAGAACTGACACTTCAAGAAACAATAATGAGAACCTTTGTGTTTTAGTCTTGGAAAATTCTCCATTCACTTGAACTAAAACTCAGACCACCAAGGATTACAGTCTGCTCTTCCCCAGAAGGTTATGCTGACAATCTCATTTTATCCTGAAGTAACAAGAACAAGCAAAATAAATATCTCAGAACTACTAGAATAGTTTCTAATTGACCTACTCACTAGCAATACCACTATTTTGGCTATTGAAAAGACATGGTCAGGATTTCACAGTATAATTTGTTTAAAGCAGATCCTGTTTATTTATTGAGGCGAGAGAAAGTTTTAAACCAGAGCCAGGGAAGCATAGAAACCAGTTGCACAGAATTGCTCAGTATCCTGATAGCACTGAATAAATCTTTGAAACAAATTCCATGAAATTATGTTTTACTAATCTTTGAGTAGCTCTGTCCTCCCATTGTTCAACGATTTGCTCGAGCGGGCACCAGTAACGTCTCACAATAAATTGTAAGACTTGTTACTGTTTTTGGTATATCGCATACATCACGGGTAGCTTGCCAGGCTTTGTCGTGTGGGTAAGATACTCTTGTATCTTGCCGGGCTCTCTGAGAGGGGCAGAGGAATTGATCCTGGGTCAGCCATGTGCAAGGCAAATGCCCTACCTGCTGTGCTCCAGTCCTAATCTTTGAGTAGTGTTAAAATTATTGTTTCTATATCATGCTAAGTGAAATGAGTCAGAAAGAGAGGGATAGACATAAAAAGATTGCATTTATCTGGGGGACATAAAGTAACAAAATAGGAGATTAATACCCAAGAATAGCCGACATCAGTACCAGGAGGATTACTCCATGGCTTAGAGGCCAGCTGGGCACTCTAGGGGAAAGGGCAGCTCAGATAGAGAAGGGAGCACCAAATAAAGGGTGTTGGGAGGATCCTCCCAGGAGGGAAGATACATGTTGAAAGTAGACTATGGACTGAACATGATTGCCACTCAATGCCTCTTTTGCAGACCACAACACCCAAAAGGAGAAAGAGAATAAAAGGGAATGTCCTGCCACAGAGGCAGGGTGGGATGGGGGATGGGTGTGGGAGGGATACTGGGATCCATGGTGGTGGAAAATGGGCACTGGTGAAGGGATGGGTACTTGATCATTGTATAATCGAAACCCAAGCACAAAAATTTGTAAATCTACAACTGTACCTCATGGTGTTTCACTAATAAAAATTAAAAAAAATTATTGTTTCTTCATAAATTCCTGATCCAAAACAGTGTTGATATGTGCATATATACCACATACATGTCCCTTTTCTACCCAGTTTTTCTTTTTTTCAATATACTTGTCACAACATATAACACTATCACATTATATATTTTATATCATGGATGTTGTTTCATTTTATATCCTCCTCTCACAAGTTGTAAAACGAATACCTGGGCAGGTGATTGGTTTGATTAAAAGAATTCTTGCCATGTGAAAAGGAATATCACTGTATCACTGTCATCCCGTTGTTCGTCAATTTACTCAAGCAGGAGTCAATAACGTCTTTATTCGTCCCAACCCTTAGATTTTAGCAGCCTCTCCTTACTTGTTTTTCTCAATGATTGGAGGCTTTTTAGGGTCAAGGGAATGAGACCCATTATAGTTAATGATTTTGGAATATTGAATATGACACGGGTAGCTTGCCAGGCTCTGCCCATGCAGAGGCATACTCTAGGTAGCTTGCTGGGCACTCCGAGAGGCATGTACATATCACTATCACTATTACTCTGTTGTTCGTCAATTTGCTCGAGAGGGTGCCAGTAACGTCTCCATTCATCCCTGTCATGTGCTAGTGAAGCCCGATGGCATATTGGGGGCTCTTTCAGGGTCAGGAGAATGAGGACCATCATTGTTACTGTTTTTGGCATATCGAGAATGCCACAGGTAGCTTGCCAGGCTTTGCTATGCAGAAGGGATACTCTTGGTAACTTGCTGGACTCTCTGAGAGGGATGGAGGCTTTTGGGGCAGCCTCTAATCACCTTTACAGGTGTTCCCAGTCAGGCATATATGCGGGCAGGATACTCTCTGTAGTCTGCCGGGTTCTCTGAGAGTGAGAACTAGACAATAAGAGGTCACGCTTACACACACACACACACACACACACACACACACACACACACACACACATATACATTTCTCTCTATGATCTGTTGCCTATTTTCTGAACTCCATCAAACGTAGTGTGGTAACTATGGACAATGGATAGTAAATGTATGTCCAGAAAGTGGCCTGGAGAGTGGCAGCGGTTGGGTAGTGAAGGTCGGCTGCAGGGTCTGGGTCCCTTGGGCTGGGGAAGGCTCTTGCCGCCCCCCTCTGGGGCTCCCCAAGTGGAAACAGCCTGGAAAGGAGTCCGGGAAAGGAATACACACAGACACACACACATATACACACATATACAAAAAATATGCAATCACTGTCACTGTCCTCCCATTGTTCATCGATTTGCTCGAGCGGGCCCAGTAACATCCCCATTGTGACAATTGTTACTGTGTTTGCATATCGAATACATCACGGGTAGCTTGCTAGGCTTTGCCGTGTGGGCAAGATACTCTTAGTAGCTTGCGGAGCTCTCTGAGAGGGGTGGAGGAACCGAACTCAGGTCGGCCATGTTGGCCGCTTGCAAGGCAAATGCCCTACCCACTGTGCTATCACTCCAGCCCAAAATATATGTAATATATGTATATATACATATATAAAATATATGTAATACATATGTATGTATATATGTAAATGTATGAATATATATAAAATGTATGTAAATGAGCAAAGCTGAGTGTCTAAATTATTAACCAAGAATTTTCTTTTTAACTGCTTGATTTCTTAAAACTTTAGGTAGAAAATGCACTTTTCTATTCACACAGAAATATAAAAAAGTATCAATGTATGGAATTTCCATTTTTGTCTGCTAAAAGATTTATCTGTAGCTGTGTGAAATTCACAGTTGTTTAAAAGCAACAAATATTGGAGATTTTCTTCCTAAGAATTAGAGAGGAACCACTGAAAGTACCATTCTTTCTCTGTCTCTAAGTCTGACTGAACAATCCTTTACATGATACGTTGTAGATTATACAAAAATGTTGTGAAGCAATTTGCTAATCATCTAGATGTATGAGAATACACGGAAATAAATAGCTACATTTATACTTC
Organism: Sorex fumeus; assembly: GCF_029834395.1. NCBI lineage: Eukaryota > Metazoa > Chordata > Mammalia > Eulipotyphla > Soricidae > Sorex > Sorex fumeus. The sequence goes on from NW_026606070.1 coordinate 33,426,480, forward strand.
CAGTGCTATGGAAAGAGATCTATCCCCAGAGTATTTTCAAGTGATATTAAGTTAAATAAAAATGAACTGAATCATTGGCTTGTGAAGTCAACAGAAAAGTGCAGCTTTAGTGTTATGTTGAAATAACAGTAGAATGCTCTCCAGTTTCTCGCAATGACTTAATGTTTAATAAAGTAAAATTCATGAGATTAGGTCTGACGAAAATGCTCATTTATAAATGTAGCCTTAGGGGTAGGGGGACTGAGATGCAGTTATCTTATTATAGAAGTACTCAGTGTCAGGAATGATGTGTGTACAACGGACACTTGCAGGATGAAAGAACAGGAGTCTCTGGGAACCCAGAAGTAGGCAACGTGAGCCAAGAAGAATGAGACAAGTAGTTGCTTGTAGAACTCTGTTATCAGTTTAAAAGCTGAGGAGAAGAGGGTTTTGGTTGGTTGGTTATATATGGGAAAATCAGTTTTTTTGGTGAAAGCTGAGAGAAATGGGAAAAAAGTGGTTGGGAAAGAAGACGGAGAGTGATGAGAACATTGATAGTATAGGCAACAATAATCAGTGATGACACATGTAACAAGAAAGAAGAAAAGGAGCAGTGACAGTGAAATTGGAGCAGTTTAGGATTTGAGGGAAATCATAGAAGTGGTTGGCTGTGCTTTGGTGGTAGTTCTGACATAATTCAAATGTGTTAATTGCCATATCAGGCACTACACACATTATCTTAACGGGATCCCATAAGAACTTATACACCATATATTTTATTTCCATCTTCTAACTCTCTCAAACTCTTCCTCTGAGATCCAGTGAAAAACTCAGGCTTACACAAGCAAAATATTCCCTGTCTACAATGTCCAGAACTTTCACTATTTTCTCTCATTAAAACCTTGTTCTCTCTCCCCAAGCCCTTCAATGTATCTAATGCTTCCCCCCGCCCCAACTCTGATATTGGACCTGGGAGTTGCAGTAAGTAATTTTGGGGCTTGTTTTTCATTACCTCTTCTGCATTAATCTCATTTCCTCCATTTAGAAAACTCTAACTTTGAATTTCATGTACTTACTGCTTTTTGTCAATAGAAGGCGGATTCCTCTCTCGTCTATATATGTTTAGATTTTCACCTACCAGACTTGTCTTAATTTTGTGTTCAATATGCATGTAGGTAACTATTCTATATATATATCTAGCTTATTTTCCTTTTAATCTGTTCTGAAAAATATCTTCCATTCACTTTTAGCTATTGACCTTGTTATGGTCAATAATAGTGTTATCTCCATAATATCAATTTCATACAAGTTACTTTCTGGCTCCCATCTCCTATCTTTTCTTCTTCCTTTTTCTTTTTTTCTTTGGACACAACATCATGCTCAGAGGTTATTCCTGGCTTTGCACTCAGGAATCACTCCTGGTAGTGTTTGGGGGACCATATGGATAGCAGGGATGGAACCTGGGTGGGCCATTTGCAAGGCAAATTCCCTACCTGCTATATTGTTGCTCTAGCCTTTCCTATCTTTTCATAAGTTATCTAATATCCCGATTTCAAAATGTTTATGAGGGTCAGAGAAATAGTACCATACTTACTGTGTTATCTCTCTGGGCACGAAGATTTTGGTTTGTTTTATGAACTACACCCAACAATGCTCAGGGATTACTCCTGGCTCTGTACTCAGGAATCATTCCTGGTGGTGCTTGGGGGGACCATATGGGATGTTAGGGATTGAACCAGGTGTGCCATTTGCAAGGCAAATGCACTACTGACTGTATTATTGTTCTACCCCCTCGTATCTTTTCATAGTTATTGAATATCTTGATTTCAAAATGTGTATTGGGATTAAAGAAATAGTACAATAAATAGAGTGATTGTCTTGCACATATCTCACCTGGGTTTGAGCTCTAGAGCCACATATGATTCTCTGAGAAACACCAGGTATGAACCTGAGCACAGAGCCAGAATTAAGCCCTGAGCACTGCCTGGTGTGTCCCCCCCAAACAAAGTAACAAACATGGTAACAAACAAAAATGTTTATAGTCCACACATCTTATCACTCTATCTCAAGCCCTTTCCTAACTCTATTCCCGACCTTGCAAACATTTAGTGGGTAGTATTATAATTATGGGCTTATGTACTCTTCTCTAGCTCCCTCCTTGGCACTTACATAAAAATACTTTAATATTGAATAAGCCTGCTGTTCTCTCTCTAAACCTGAAGCCTTTGCACACATATAGCCAAAGGAAAAAACATACTAAGTGGTTGCATTTGATGTTCTCAGTGTTGATGCTGAGCATAGCAACTTCTCAGGTGAGACTTTTTCCTGCTCTAGTAAGTGATGTGACTATTATGTTTTACATGATCTCTCCAAGCATCCCCATCAGGTTTCCTCTTCCATCTGCCTACAAATTCCCCTACCTCGATTTCTTTTTTAAAGGACATATAATTAAGATTGGGGGTACAGTTTAAAAAGTTAGTGTATACTTAGCACATGCAAGGTCCTGCTTTAATTTCTGACACTGCATAACCTCTAGAGCAATGATAGGTATAGCCCTGGTGGACCCTTGTACTACTAGAAAGGTCCTGGCCACTATACCATCCTGCTCCTGAAAAACAAATGATTATGTGGAATACAAACTGGTCCAGTGTCTATGGAAAGCAATATGAAGATATGAATATTGCTCAAAATATTAAAAATTGTACTTCCTTATGATTTAGCAACTGTACCACTAGGTTCAGCCAAAGAATACAAAAACACTAATTCAAAAATAAAAATACACTGCACACCTGTTTTGTGCATTGCATTACTGTTTATAATAGATAGTACATAGAATCAACAGTGACTGGTGAGTGAACAAAAATATTTGGCATATGCACACAATATAATACTACTCAGGTTTTAAAAAAATAGTCTTGCTTTTTGAGATGATATGGATGCAACTGGAATGGATTACACTAAACTTTTAATTCAGAAGAAGTGGACAAGTATTGATAATTCCACTCATAGGTAAGATATAAAGAAACAAAGTATGAAGCTGGAGCGATAGTATAGCAGGTAGGGCTTTTGCCTTGCACACGGATGACCTGGGTTCGATTTCCAGCATCCCATATGGTTCCCCGAGCACTGCTAGAAGTAATTACTGAGTGCAGAGCCAGGAGTAACCCCTGAGCATTGCCGGGTGTGACCCCCCCCCCAAGCAAAAATAAATAAATAAATAAAATTTTAAAAAAGAAATAAGGTAAAGTAATAGGTCTGGAGCGATAGCACAGCGGTAGGGCGTTTGCCTTGCACGCAGCCAACATGGCCGACCCGAGTTTGATTCCTCCGCCCCTCTCGGAGAGCCCAGCAAGCTACCGAGAGTATCTCGCCCGCTCTGCAGAGCCTGGCAAGCTCCCTGTGACGTATTCAATATGCCAAACACAGTAACAAGTAATAGGGAAAGTCAAATCAAAACAAACCATTGAATTCTGATTTTAAGACTGAGGAAGTTGATGAAATGGTGGAGGGTTGATGAAATGGTCGATGAAATGATGAGCGTGGGAGAGGGATCTGGTTACTTTAGTGATGAGCATGATCTATATATTTATGCAAAGCTAAAAAAGTATGAACCTACTCATACTTGTACAGCTAAAAATACTCATAGCTTATTCATACTTATATATTCATACGTGATTTACAATGTTGTTGATAGAGATTTTCAGGCAAACAATGTTCCAGCGCCAACCCCACCACCAGGATTAACTTCTTTCCATCAATGTTCCCAAGGTCCTCCCACTTCCTAATCTGCTTCTTTGATAGGCATATTTTTAAGTTTACTTACTGTAGTTTGGGTCTCTGGCTCACAGTGTTGTTGACTGTTTTGAGGTCTTAAGGTTACCAAGAGAATCATGTCAATCGCTAAGAGCTGCCTTTGTTTCAGCTTAAGCTTTGTTTCACTTGAGGAAGTGGTGAGAATTGCTCATGAGAATCATCCAGAGTAAGGAATCAATGAGATTTATAATTCTCTACTAAAGAAGACTCACATCAAATTAGTTAAAAGTCTGGCAAACTTGGATCCTTTCCAATGATTCATTAAATCCCAGATCTCTATGTAAGTAAGGTATCCTTTGACCAAAAAAAAAAAAAAATCACAAAAACCAACCCCACCTCTCACTCCCAGAAAATAGTCAAATAAAATCAAACAACATTTTAAAATATTTTTTTTAAAACTCAAATTAAATCCTTGGGGGCAGACCAACAGTACAGCAGATAGGGTATTTGTCTTACATACGTGCAACCAACCTGGTTTCAATCCCTATTATTACATATGATTTAGAGCCTCCTGTCCCCACGCCTGGCTGTTCTCACCAGGGACTCTTGGAGGGGGGCGAGTTGAATTTCCCTCCCTGCAGTGAGCAGAGTCCCAGTAGCTGAAGACCTCTGGAACCAGCCACAACCATGCTGAGACCGCTTTCCACACACGTGAAGGTACCGGCAGAGGAACAAAGGCATGGGGGTCCCGGGGCTGAGATCTCCAAGCCTGCTCGGATCAGGGCCGAGCATCCTCCACCCAGATCTTCCATCTTCCAGTAGGTAGGGGTCACACCCACCAACTGGCCCCCTGGTGCCATGTAATCCCATCAATGGCCAAGACCCAAAGACTATAAAACCCAGCTCCCGGAACAAAACAGCACAGTCTTCTGCCCCTGTGCCTGGCTGTCCTCACCGGGGCCCCTTGGAGGGGGGTGGGTTGAGTTTCCCTCCCCGCCTCGAGCAGAGCCCTGGCAGAGCCCCAAAGACCTTCCGAACCAACCACAACCATGCTGAGACCACACTCCACACGCACGAAGGAACACCCCGCTTCCCATGAGGTTTCAGTCACTCTATCATGGCAAAGGAACAAAGGTATGCGGGTCCATTACAATATCCCAAATCTGTTGCTCAATACAGATAGTATACCCAGCCCTGGTTTATTGAAATATTGATTGTTGACAGTTCTTCGAGCATTATAAAGATACAACCCCCTTTGCAGTATTCCTGTACTGATCTGATTGCAGTTCATAGCAAGTGATTATCCCCTGAAGAAATAGAAATAAGATGGCCTCCACCATGCTCTTATTGGAATGACTTCAAAAGACTGTTTTTCACAGGTTCCTATAGACTCTATAGAAACTTAAGGTTTAGTATCCTTATGGCTAAGCTCTCTGCTTTTCCCATCTTTTAGATCATATGTATTGGCAGAGATCTAATTCAGTTCAGCTGACTGCAAGTCAATTCCCTTACCTAGTATATTAACTCTCCGTCCACTATATTTTGAGGGCAATAAAACATAAGTACTTTCCATGTAGTACCACTTGTATGTAAATTTCATGACTTCATCTTTTCTAACAGCTACGTAGTACTCCACTGTGTAGATGTACCAAAGTTTCTTTAACCAGTCATCTGTTCTTGGACACTTAGGCTTCTTCCAGATTCTCGCTATTGTAAAGAGTGCTGCAATGAACAAACAAGTGCAGATGTCACTTCGACTATACGTTTTTGCCTCTCTGGGATATATTCCCAGGAGTGGTATTGCTGGGTCAAATGGGAACTCAATTTCTAATTTTTTTAGAATCGTCCATACTGTTTTCCAAAAGGGCTGAACCAGTCGGCATTCCCACCAATAGTGAAGGAGTGTCCCTTTCTCGCCACATCCGTGCCAGCATTGGTTGCTTTGGTTCTTTTGGATGTGGGCCAGTTTCTGAGGTGTGAGATGGTATCTTATTTTTATTTTGATTTGCATCTCCCTGATGATTAATGATGTAGAGCATTTTCTCATCTGCTTCTTTGCCATTCGTATTTCTTCTTTGAGAAAGTTTCTGTTCATTTCATTGCCCCGTTTTTTATGGGGTTGGACGTTTTCTTCTGGAGTTCAACCAGTATTTTGTATATCCTTGATACCAACCCCTTGTCAGATGTGTATTCGGTGAATATCCTTTCCCATTCTGTAGACTGTCTTTGTATTTTGGTCACTGTTTCTTTTGAGGTGCAGAAGCTTCTTAGTTTAATATAGTCCCATTTATCTATCTCTATTTTCACTTGCTCGGCCAGTGGCGTGATATCTTTGAAGAAACCATTAGCTTCAATGTCATGAAGGGTTTTGCCAACTTTGTCCTCAATGTAACTCATGGTTTCCGGTCTGATGTTGAGGTCTTTAATCCATTTTAATCTTACTTTTGTACATAATGTTAGGCAGAGTTCTGGATGTCTCTTATTTTCTTCTTTCCAAGGTCTGCTTTAGCTACTTGTGGGGGTTTATTGTTCCATATATATAAATTTCAGGACTGTTTGGTCATTTCTTTGGAAAACATCATAGGTGTCTTTATAGGGATCACACTGAATCTATAAAATGCTTTGGGGGAGTACTGCCATTTTCACAACGTAAATTCTCCCAATCCAAGAGCAGGTGATGCATCTCAATTTCCTTGTTTCCTCTTCTATTTCTTGGAATAACATTTTTTAATTTTCTTTATATAGTTCCTTTAGCTTCTTAGTTAAGATAATTATGAGGTACTTGATTTTTTGAGGAACAATTGTGAATGGGATATTTTTTAAAAAAAATCTCTTCTCTTTCATTATCTGAATACAGGAAAACATGGACTTCTGGGTGTTTATTTTTTAGCCTGCCACTCTATAAATCTATTGTTTCTAGAAGTCTTTTGGTAAATTCTTTAGGATTCTCTATGTATGTATCATGTCATCTGCAAGTAATGAGGGCTTTACTTCTTCCTTTCCTATCTGGAAATCTTCATCTTGCCTAATAGCTATGACAAGTACTCCCAGTACTATACTGAATAAAAGTGGGAAAAGTGGGGAACCTTGCCTTGTTCCTGATCTTAGAGGGAGAGCTTTTAGTTTTTCCACCATTGAGGATAATGCTTGCTGTGGGCTTGTGGTATATGGCTTTGACTATATTGAGAAAGTTGCTCCAACTATCATTTTATTGAGAGTTTTTATCATGATCAGATGCTGGATTTTGTCAAATGTTTTTTCTGCATCTATTGGTATGTTCATATGTTTTTTTAAATTTATTTATTTATTGAGTCATTGTGGGAAAAGTTACAAAGCTTTCAGGTTTAAGTCTCAGTCATGCAAATATCAAACACATTCCCTTTACCAATACTTATTTTTCATCACGAAGAACTCCAATAAACACCCCCCCTCCCAATGCCTGTGAGGCAGATGAATTCTAGTTAACACTCTATCTACTTTGATTAGGTTCATTGTTTCGACAAAAGATGCACCATTATTATTTAGAGTTTACACCCCCAAATCAGACATGCTGAAAAGGCATTGTGAAATAATTTGTTTCCTACAGCTGGTCATAAGAATCAAATGATGCGGCTATTGTGGCCGCACGATTTTGGATTTCTGGTATTTTACTTATTAAGCCTGGAAGTATTTCTGCTGAGAGTCAGATAATTATGAGATTGGTTTCTGTGCTCTGGAGCCATGGCTGTGCCAAAGAGCCGCTCGTGGGGGGCAACTTGTGACCTCGGTAGGGCGTGAAGGATGAGCCGGGAACACCCCGCTTCCCATGAGGTTTCAGTCACCCTATCATGACCGGTTCATACCTGGCTTTCCATAAAGCTCCGTGAAGTGGCTGCCATCTTTCTTTCCAGAGGGAAAAAGGTGGAAGAGAGCATCACCCTTTCCCCTCCGGGAAGGCATGGTGGCGTGGATTAATGCATAGTCCATTCACTTTTCTGCTGCAAGCTGCTGGGCTCTGCATCAAGTCCTTGTGCTTCTGGAGCCCTGGCCATGCTGGAGAGCCGCTCGTCGGGGGCAACTCGTGACCTTGGTAGGGTGTGAAGGACGAGCCGGGAACGCCCCCTTTCCCATGAGGTTTCAGTCGCCCCATCACAACTGGCTCATTTGGTATGTTCATATGTTTTTTATCTTTTCTTTTATGGTGTATTATGTTTATTGACTTGTGAGTGTTAAACCATCTTTGCATCCCTGGGATGAATTCTACTTGGTCATGGTCTATGATCTCTTTGATGAACTGCTGGATTTTATTTGCTAGTATTTTGTTGAATATCATTGCATCTATGCTCATTAGGAATAATGGTCTGTAATTTTCTATTTTTTGTTATGTCTCTGTCTGCTTTAGGTATTAGGGTGATATTTGCCTCATAACTGGGAGTGTTTATGTTTCTTCAATTTCCTGGAAGAACTTGAAGAGGGTTGGCAGTAGATCCTCTTTAAACGTTTGAAAGAATTCACTAATGAATTCATCTGGGCCTGGGCTTTCATTTTTGGGAAGACTTTCGATTATCACTTCGATTTCCTTGATGGTAATAGGTCTGTTCAGGTATTTCAAATCTTGGTTCAGCCTTGGAAGGTTAGAGCAGTCCAGAAATTCATCCATTTCTTCAAGGTTCTCTTGTTTCATGACATAAAGATTTTCAAAGTAATTTCTGATAATCTTTGCATTTCTGTGGTTTCTGTTGTGATGTCTGCCTTTTCATTTCTGATTCAGTTTATTGGGGTTCTTTCTTTCTTTGTGAGTTGTGCTAGTGACTGATCAATCTTATTCATTTTTTCAAAGAATAAGCTCTTGGTTTCATTGATCTTTTGAATTGTTTTTTGGGATTCCATCTTGTTAATTTCTTTTCTGAATTTTATTATTTCTTTCCTCCTGCTTGGTTTGGCGTCCTTTTGTTGGTCATTTTCTAAGAATTTAAGATGTGAAGTCATGTTGTTTATGTGGGCCTTTCTTCCTTGCTGATGAATGCTTGCAGAGCTATAAACTTTCCTTTCAACATTGCTTTTGCAGTGTCCCACAGGTTCTGGTAGCATGTGTCCTCATTCTCTGTTTCCAGGAGTCTTTTGATTTCTTATATTTCCTCTCTAACCCACTGATTTTTCAGAAGTGAGCTGTTTAATTTCATTTTCTGTTTCTGTGCATGATTACCTCCTATTTTAATTGCATTATGGTATGAAAATATAGTTGATACCATTTATATCTTCTTGGGTTTTATAGAGGCAATTTTTGTGACTCAGCATGTGTTCTATCTTGGAGAATGTCCCATGTGCATTGGAGAAGAATGTCTGTTTGACTTTTGGGGGATGAAAAGTCCTGTATATATTTACTAGCCTTCTCTCTTCCATTTCTTCCTTCAAAGCCATTATTTCATTGCTGAGTTTTGGTCTCATTGATCTATCAGGAGATGAAAAGGTGGTGTTGAAGTCTCCAACTACTATTATCTTGCTACCAATGTCTCTCTTGAAGTCTATTAGCAATTGTTTTAAGTATTTTGCTGACCTCTTATTGGGTGCTTACATGTTTAGGAATGGAATTCCTTCTGGGTGCACATATACCTTGATTATTAAGAAACGGCCTTCGCTGTCCCTTCTAACCCCTTTCAGCCTGAAATCTATTTACTGGATACTAGTATGGGGCTTCCGGCCTTTGTGCAAGGGTTATTTGCTTGAAAAATATTTTCCAGCCTTTGACATTGAGTCTGTGTTTGCTCTATTCAAATGTGTTTTCTATAGGCAGCAGAATTTTGGATGTAGTTTTTTAATCCATTTTGCCACTATATCTCTTAATTGGTGTGTTCAGTTCATTGACATTGAGAGATTATTGTCACGGATTTTTATGCTATGTTTCTATAGAAATTGATTTTGTTTGTGGGGTTTGTATTGCCTTACAGTAGCCATGTCAGTCCTTCTTTTAAGGTTGGTTTTGATATGAAGTTCCTGAACTGTTGTTTATCCATGAAATTGTATATTATTCCTTCAAATCTTAAAAAGAGTCTAGACAGGTAAAGTGTTTTTGGTGAGGCATTCATTTCATAAAGTTTTTAAATCTATATTCCCCCATTGACCTCAGGCCTGGAGAGTTTCATATGATAGGTATGAAACTGTAAATCTAAGGGATGATCCTTTGTATGTAATTTCCTTCTTTGATCTTGCTGCTTTCAATTTTATATCTATATCTATGATATTTGATGTCCTGATAAGGATATGTCTTGCGGTCTTTTTCTTGGCATCTATTTTAGCCGGTACCCTTCAGGCTTCTTGGGTCTGGATGCCTGCATTTTCTAGCTCTGGAAACTTTTTAGTGATGATTTCTTTAACTATTACTCTCCTCACTGGGGCTGCCTCCCTGTCCCTCTGGGACTCCGATGATTCTTATGCTGTTCCTCTTGAATTCATCCCATATGTCTTTTACCTGGCCTTGAGCTATTTTGAAGTCTTTTTCCATTTTCTGTTGTTGCCTGTATGCTTCTAAAGAGCATATTCACGCTCACTGATTCTGTCTTTGAATGTTGTTGTTCTACAGTTGAGGGCACCCATTGAGTTTTTCATTTCATCTATGGAGTTTTTTTAATTGATAATACTCCTATTTGTAGTTTTATTATTTATGGTCTTATTTCCTCCTGTATTTTATTGGCTGTCTATTCCACTCTTGCTCTCATATCTTCCTGTATTTTATTGGATGACTGTTCCACTGTCTCTTTCAGCTTATTGAACATCCTCACCATTCATCTCTAAATTCTTTGTCATAGAGATTTTGTATGTGGATATTATATGCTGGGGCTTCAGGACTCCTATCTCCACCACTCCCAACCTCACCCCTTATTGGGTTATGTACTATCTTCCCATAGTGACTGTGAAAGTCTAGGGGTGGTGATCTCTCATTTCCTCTTCTAGGATATTTCTTTCCTTTTTGGTGTTCCTTTGTAACTATGTGAGCTACCTTGGAGATGAATCTTTTGGGTTATAGTCTGGGAGTATAACTGGTGACCTGGAAAAGCCACAGCCTGGAAAAGACACATCCTTCACATTTCTAACCTGTGGGTGGGGTTTAGCAGAGTACCATGGGTTTGAATCCTGTTCAATTGCCTCCTAGAGGTTCACCCAGGATCTGCAGGGCTGCTTCTATCCCAAGCCGCTCCCAGCTCTTTTTTCCATTTTTATGTTTTCATCCTTTTAGGGAACCCCATTTGTCAGTAGAAGAGGTAAAGGAAAATGAAGGGAGCAAAATTCAGAGCATAACAGTTTTAAACAGTTACTATCAACCTTGATGCATATTAAGGCGCCCAAAGACCTCTGTAGAATGTATACAAGGGCTCACCTTCCACAAAAGTTTGTTATTAGTTTGTTATTGGAGCATGCTTTATGGTACACACATACACAGACACACACACACACACACACACACACACACACACTTGGTTTTTCTGGGTCCACAGTGGCAATGTGCAGAGGTTACTCCTGGCTCTGCACTCAGGGGTCACTGCTGATGGTGCTCAAGCAGCCATAAGTGACACTGGTAATCAAACCTGGGTTGCCCACTTGTAAGGCAAGTACCTTAACCGGTGTACTATATGTATAGCCCTGGTTTCAAAAAATTTTAAAAACTTCCTTTCGAAAATATTTGTTTCAAAAATATTCTTAAAGATAATGATAGGACAATTTATTTTTGGTTTTGAAGTCACACTTGGAAGAGTTCAGGGCTACTCCTGGCTTTGTGCTCAGAGGTCACTTCTGGTGGTGTTCAGGGAACCATATGTAGTGCTAGGGATCAAACTTGGGTTGGCTATGTGCAAGACAATCATTCTACCTGCTGTTCTATCACTCTGCCTCCCCAAATAAAGCAATTTAAATATGGAAGTTGACTCCTAATGAAAACTAAATTAATATACTCTCTCATGAATACTCAGTGGATGTGGTTCACAGAACAATGAAGTCAACAACTTTGAAAGAAATATGGGCATTTGCTTATTCATGCATGTATGCTCATCCATTACAATTATGAGTAATGAGGAGACTTTGAAAACACAGTACCAGAGTAGTCATGCCCAGTAAACTAAAATGAATTGGGGGAATATTATCTAATTTAGAAGAGAAAGGATTTCTAATGCTTAGTTTTAATCATAACACTGAACAGTTTTGTTGCCAAAAGTCAGAAAAATAAATGCCTGTTTAGGACTGAACCAAGATAGATTCAGTAGAGATAAGGACCAAGAAAACCCCTTTGTTCATCTATGTCTGATCCTGTTCTTCTTATCTTACCTTCTTACCTAAAAACTAATGAACAAACTTAGTTTTGAAGCGAGTGAAAGTTTTTTCTCTTTTACTTTAAATATGGAAGCTGACTTCCATATTAATTTAGCTTTAATCAGAAGTCAACATAAACCCAGTGATGTTCAGGGTTTACTTACTCCTTGCTCTGCACTCAGGAATTACTTCAGAAATGCTCAGGAGACCATATGGAATGTCAGGGATCTACTCCAGGCCAGGTACATGCAAGGCAAGTGTCTTACCCACTGTACTATCTCTTCAGCTCTTAGAAAAGAGTTTTATGAGGTCAATATGGAGAGGTTTTCTTAAGATATCAACATTTCTGTACTATACTTTGAAATTTCAAGTCTGGCTACTCAAGTTAAGAATTCTTTTGCAACTGGTTTTGTGATGAGACAAATTATTAGCTTATTGCTTTGCCTTGTCTGTAAGATGGGGTAGCATAGTAAATATCAATGAATGTTGACTATCATCATGTTATATAATCATTATTAAGTATGGATGACAAGTGAATCAAAACCATCAGTTTAGAAGGGTATCCAGTTATAGAGATGAAAATAAATATAAAATGTATTTTAAAATTCTATAAAATGAATCTTAAAACAAGTGGCTTATACATAAAACATTAAGATATAGCAATAACTTTTATTTTGACTTCCTGTTAGAAGGTTAGTAGCAAAATGGTCATCTATAAGTGTGCAAAGGAGAGAATATTAAAGAAATCAAATCTAAGTCAGAGACTTTCTCATCAGTCTATATAGTCATTTATCCATCCATGGAAAATAAACAGTTTATAGGGTAGAAGTGAATAGCTATAATATTCAAGTTTATAGCCAAGTTGACTGAAAAACTAATTTTCATAAGAGGAACTTCATTTCCCCAGTGGCTTTTATTTTATAACTTTAAAAGATAAGACACTTTTCAGAAAGAGAGCTTTTCACAGTTTCAAAGAAGCAGCCTGGAACAAGGAATAAATTAATTCAGAAAATATTCCCTTCTTCCATACACCCACCCCTCTGCTCATCAAAAAAGCTACAGGCACTAAAATTCATTAACATTTCTATGAACATAAATGTGAAATATTCATTTTCATTAAGTAGTCTACTGAATATGACAAAATAAAATTTATCCAAGGAGATATCCAATGTTGCTAATTTCCTTGACAATGGGGACATAAAGCAAGGGAAGCCATGAATCATTCATGAAGTTCAATTTACTTTTGTTATTTTTGGGTGTTTTGCATCCATGAATAGAAAGTGTGCAGTATGTTGTAGATGTTATTTTAAAATTATTTCAGATCAGAATTAACAATTTGGCAGGCAGCAATAAATTAAGAATGGTTCAAAGGCTTCACTTGCGATTGTCCCATATTTCATATTTTTCTTGTGAATATTCATATGTTCATGTATTCATAATTTTTTTGTCTTCCAATTTCCTTTATAGATCTGGATCACTTTAGAACTAGTATTTTAGGCAAGCACATTAAAGTAATTTACTGGTGACGTAACTAAATTGTATAAGTTCTCTGAGTTTAAGATTTTTAGACTGAAAGTGGTTTTTAAGGTTATATACATAGCTAGACTCTCCATGTGGACTATATTCTACATTAATATTGGCGGGTGGTCATTGGTAGGAGGGAAAGTCTTTGATAAACAGGACTTAACCCATGAATGGGCAGCTCTGTTCATTGTAAAATATTTCTCATTCATTTTCTTTCATTTAGATCTGCTTACCTTCCTGTCCAGTTGCTGCTGTATGACCAGTACTTACTCAGCCCCAAACCTACATATGTTCACCAGTTAAAAAAACTGACTAAACTTAATGACTTCAAATCTAACATTCTGTTTATGATGTTTAATTTTATGTATCAATTTGACTGGGTCACAACATGATCAGATATTTGACCAGATTTTATTCCACATACTCCTAAATGTGTTTCCAGGTGAGGAATTTTATTTATTTATTTATTTATCTATTTAGTTTTGGGTTTGGAGGCCATACCTGGAGATACTCAGGGACCACCCTTGGTAGTATTCAGGACAAAGTGATACCTGGAATTGAACTAGGGTTGGCCACATCAAAGAAGCTACTTAATCCTTTCACTCTCTTCAGGTGCCAATCATTTAATTCAGAAGCTTGAGTGAAATAGGTTAACCTTATGAACATGGACAAGCATCTCCAATTAGCTGAAGGCATAAGTTGAAAACAAACAAATACAGAAACATTTACTAGAGTAAGATTTTTTTTCCATTTCTCTGAAATGCTACATGCTGTTTTTCCCCCATAAAATAAACACTATAAATATTTAATACATATATTAAGACATGAGCTCTCCCAGGCTTTAGTAATCAACATTATCACTCCATAAACCTTGAGACTTAGTGGCCCCTATAATTTTGCCAGCCTTCTAGTCCTTAGAAGGAATCCTCTTTTCATATGTGCTATTGATTTTGTTTCTCTGGTGAATTTTGATAAATACACTGGCAGATACCAAAATAAGTTCTCTTTTATATCCTAGTTACTTATATTATGCTTTGCAACCCAATAAGGATCATATAAGTATATGAAGGAAGTGACAAATTTGGCAACTGTAAAAGGTTTTTGAATACGCAATGACAAAAAATTAATTCAAAATCAACTTTGTAATGAGTCTGGTATTTCTGGAAGTGCCTTCCAGATTGCATTTCTCAGGTGAAAAGGGGTTGTGAGTGTTAGTAGTTTATAAACGCTTTTTTGTTGTTGTTGTTGTTGGGTTACACCCAGCAATATACAGGGGTCACTCCTGGCTCTGCACTCAGGAATTACTCCTGGCGGTTTTGGGGAACCATAGGGGATGCTGGGGATTGAACCTGGCTTGGCTGTGTGCAAGGCAAACGCCCTACGAGCTGTGCTATAGCTCCAGCCCCAAGCTCTGTTTTTTTTTTAATGAAAGTATTTACAACATTGAGAAGTGGTTATTATGTTTATATAAATTATTCTTGGACATTTGGTTTTATCGCTCCAGCGATAGCACAGCGGGTAGGGCGTTCGCCTTACAAGCGGCCAACATGGCCGACGAGTTCGATTCCTCCGCCCCTCTCAGAGAGCCCGGCAAGCTACCGAGAGTATTCGATATGCCAGACACAGTAACAACAAAGTCTCCAATGGAGACGTTACTGGGCCCGCTCGAGCAAATCGACGATCAACGGGACGGCCTTTACCTTTTGGTTTTATATTTCTCTATCAAATTATATGGCAAAGAAACTGATCTCCAATACGGTTAACCACGGACAAATTTTGTAGAACTACTGATGTCTCATGTCTGAATCCTATACTTATTTAGATTTTATTTGAAATTATTAATGTAGTCTATTATAAAATAAAACACACTATTGTAATTCTGTGACATTCACATTTTTCTCCAGACAATTTTCTATAGTTAAGTGAGAATGTTTTATTAACTAAACATATACAAGTAGTTTTCTTATTACTTGCTCATTTTTTTATGTGTGTGGACAAAAAAACAATTTTATTTGGAAGTAGTCAAACATTGTTACAATTGACATTGTGTCCAAGTTGTACTACCAAGATATTTATGTCAACACAATACAATAACAACATTCTTAGGTTAATAGGTAGATTGAATCGATGGTGTACTAACTTGAATACATTAAGCCAATGCCTAGTTTTTAGTTTCCAAATCTTAAAAAGAATTATAGTTTAGATAACATGGTTTTCTAATGTTAACTTTCATGGTTCCAATGTACAAAGTTAGTGGTTCAAACCCTTTTTTAAACAAGAAGAAAATATAAAATAATCAGGTATCACCTAAATGCTATTTTTGATAAATTGGCTATGGTTAGGGTGGTGGATGGTTGAGTTAATGACTCAAGAGAAGTAAAAAATAATTCATGGGGCCTAGCAATTGCACAACAGACGAGAATATATGCCAGACATCTGCAAAGTCCTGACTTTGAACCTGGCCCATAGTAGCTCCCCCCAAGCACCTCCAGGGATAAACCAGGTGATCCCTATATTGCTATACCTGAATAGGACCATACTGCTGGACTTGTGAAAATCTCTGCCTGTAAATATCCCCAGGATCTCTGAGCATTCCTTGAAAGCACACTTCCTCCATTTAAAAAAAAAAAAAGCAAAACAATCCATAGTGATTTACTACAGGTACCAGCCTATCAAAAATCCTGAAGTAATTAAAATGCTAGATTTTACTTTCTAGTTCATGATTTATGTTTTTATTCTTCACTAATAAAAATATTATCCAGTATTCTAATTACAAAAGTAGACTAAAGGTGGATCAAATATATTGAAAATAGAGCAGAATCCATAAAATACAGCATCCGAACTTTCCAGAAAATTGATGGCAGGAAAGTTTCAACAAGATGAGCACAGTGGATGTTGGAGCGATAGCACAGCAGATAGTGTGTTTGCTTTGCACGCGGCCAACTCGGGTTCGATTCCCAGCATCCCATACGGTTCCCTGAGCACTGCCAGGAGTAATTTCCTGTGCAGAGACCCAGGAGTAAAACCTATGCATCATCGCAGGGTGTGACCCAAAAAGAAAAAAAAAAAGATGACCACAGTGGCAAAGGCAACAATAAACAAATGGGAATACATCAAACTTAAAAATATCTGCGGAGCTGGAGTGATAGTACCGTGGTAGGGCATTTGTCTTGCATGCTGACGATCCGGGTTCGATTCCCACTATCACATATGGTCCCCTGAGCACTGCCAGGAGTAATTTCTGAGTGCATGAGTTAGGAGTAACCCCTGTGCATCACTGAGTATGATCCAAAAAGAAAAAAAAAATCTACACAGCCAAAGAAATTAAAGCTGTGATTAAAAGAAATTATTGAACGAGGGAAAATATTTGCACACAATGCATTAGATAAAGGATTGACATTACAGATCTGTAAAGCACTCATAAAACTTAACAACAAAAATTTCAATGACTGCATCCACAAATTGGGAAAGGAAATGAACACTTTCCCAAAGAAGACATATATTTCAGATGTCCAACAGGCATATGAAAGAGTGCTTGTCATCAATCATGATTAGGAAAATGAAAATCAAAACAATTAAATATGATATCATACCTGTTATAACGGGGCATATGAAAAACTAAAACAGCCTGTGTTGGCAGGGATGTGGTGGGAAAGGAACTCTCTTCCAATGTTTGTGGAAATGTCATCTAGTTCTATGGAAAGCAATATGGAAATATCTATCCAAAATATAGGAATAGAACCTCTATGTGACTCAGTGACATCACTTCTTGGCATCTATCCATAAAACTCAGAAACATTGATTCAAACATATATTTGCACACCTATGTTTATTCCCACATTTAGTGCAATATCCAAGGCAACTGCCCAAATATGAATGCATGGATCAAGAAGTTGTGCTATATAAACACAATGTAATAATACTATCAGCTCTAAGGAAAAAAAGCACAAAATTTGCAACAATGTAAATGGAACTTGAGGATATCATTCGGATTGCAAAATGTCAGAGAGAAATGGATAGCTGGATCTTACTCATGCGTGGGACTTAAAGATACACAGCAAGGTAGCAATAAAAGGCCAATGGTAACACAATGGGAAAATTTATTCATACGATCAAATTTGGGGGGATGGAATAAAAGGGAAAGGTATCCTTTGGGAAGAGAGGTGGTACACTGTTGATGATGCAGTGTTGGAATTATATGCATTAGAAATCATTAGCAGTGTTTTAAAATAGAATCTCAATCAATTAAAAATGATCAGTCTTTAATAAAGGACAGTTCATAGTTCATTTCTATGGTTTGGATGTGGCACTCATGGATATTTAAAACCAAATCCACCACAGTACCTTCATTTATTAACAACTTTCAACCAAGCAATTCATGTGAGTTTTTAAATCAGAATTTTACTTAAGTAGTATGCTAATAATTTTTTTTGCTCAGTTCCAGGATATAGTGGTAGTAGAACAACATCTATGTCTAAGTCTACATCTATATGTACAAAGCTATTTTGTCTGTTTCTGTATATATTCAGTAAAATTAGAAAATTAATACAATTCCTTAATTAGATGATAAATAAATTCACTTATTCTTAAATAAAGGTAAAGGTAAAGGCCCTCCCGTTGATCGTCGATTTGCTAGAGCGGGCCCAGTAACGTCTCCATTGGAGACTTTGTTGTTGCTGTGTCTGGCATATCGAATACTCTCGGTAGCTTGCCGGGCTCTCCGAGAGGGGCGGAGGAATCTTAAATAAAAAAATAAGTCACTGGAATTTTTATATTTTCCTTGACTATTCTGATGCTTATATCTGGAATAAGTTTTAGATTATCTAAATTATATCTCTCTGATAGTACTAAGTGGTATTGTAATGCTTCAAATATGCTACTGCATCTCTCAGTACTCACAATGAATTGACTCAAATGATTTCACTTTGGTGAATAAAAAACAAAAATAAATAAAATCACAGTGACCAAAATATTTCAATAATTGAGGAAGTTTTAGACTTACTGAGAAAAGTTGCAGTAGTCACTCACAAATAATGTTGTCTTTAAAAGCTAAATGAGAAATCCACTACAAATCATATAAAACCTCACTAGCTAGACCTGGCTCACTAGGAAAACATATATATGTTTATATAAATGTATTATGAATGTATATATGTAATGTAGGTGATTGCTATACATGAACTTGGAGGAGGATTCACCCATGAGGATCAATCATGGAAAAGATTGATGGCATGGCATGTGCCAGCTGTCATGATTATTAGTAGTATTGGTAGACCTCACCTACAGACAGGGAAAAGACTGTGGATATGAACATATTAATATCATTGAACTTCCGGGTGGGGGTAAAAGATTGCACTGCCAGTAGAAAGTTAGCTCTTGGACAAAAAAAAAATCAGCTCTAAACCAAGGCAACAGATCAATGGTTTTGAAGTATATGCATGCATTAGGTCCTGCATTCAATTCCTGACAGCATAAACCCTTAACACCACTGGATCTAGCCCTGACATTACCCAAGAACTTCTGTGATGACCCATTACAGACACGGCACTAATAGGCAAAAGCAGTACTGCATCGTTGTGTAAAGCAATGAACCATTAGGTGTGTATCAGGTCAACAGCTGCGATTGGTTTCTAGAGACAGCAAGCATTACTCAAGAATACTGTCTGCCTTGCACGCAGCCCACATGGCCGACCCGAGTTCGATTCCTCTGCCCCTCTTGGAGAGCCCGGCAAGCTACCGAGAGTATTCGATATGCCAGACACAGTAACAACAAAGTCTCCAATGGAGACGTTACTGGGCCCGCTCGAGCAAATCGATGATCAACGGGAGGGCCTCTCCCCTCAAACAGAACAAAAACAAAAACCTGAACCCTAGATTTTAAGTTTGCAACAACTGGACTGTTTGATTCCCTCCACCATTTTCTTCAGAGAAATGAACAGTTCAGAGTTCAGGCGATAATTCAGAGGCAGAGAACTATAACATAATCTTTTGGCATGGAAAGGGATTGCAAATGGCCACAGGGGTGAGGGGGAAGTAAGGAGCTCTCATCAGTTCTCTTCACCTCCTATTTCTGCCTCACTACCAGCTCTGTGATAAAGAGGATCTTTCAACTTATGTCCATTTCTTTTCTCACCAAAGCCATGCAAACAAGGGAGAATTCTAACTATACTGTTTTAGAATTGTTTGCTAAGTATGAGGAGCACGAAGAATAATATAAATCTAACATGGAAAACATAAAAAGAAGAATAAATCTATACGGCATCAGAAATTGAAGGTAAATGACAGAAATTGCTCCAGCGTAAGAGAAAAAAATGAGATTTAGTATAAATGAAGAGAATCTATGAGAAAGATCAGAGTACATTTGAAGGGTAAACGTCAAGACAATTGGAATTCAGAAGGTGAAATGAAAAAGAAGCAGAGGCCATGTTCAAATTAATAATTTCTGGGAACTTCAAAATTTGAAAAAGAATCCACCATTGAGTTACAGGAAACTGAAAGAACAATCCATTTTCTGGATAAAAATAAAAAATGATCAACAATGAAACAACATTATTTAATTTTCATGTCGCTGAAAAAATATTGATGACATCTGGGGACAAAAATACCTTACTTAGACTGTCATCAGACTTCTCATCAGAAGCCCTAAAGACTAGGAAACAATACAGTAATAAATCCACATTAAAAAATTCCAGTTAATATTCTATCATATTATTAATCATGATAATAGAAAAATAAATGATTTTTCAGACAAAAGCTAAGGGAGTTTATATTCATCAGATCTGACATACAAGAAATATTAAAAGGGGTTCTTCTACGTGAATAGAAGAAACAGAATAACATAAAGTCTTGCAAAAGGGGATAAATAGTATCACAGAAGCAATAACATAAACAACAACGATGCAATGGCAACTAAACATCGGTAACAACTAAGAGAGAAAGAAAAGAACCAAATCTGAATAACTAAATGATGATGAGTTTTGGCATCAAAGACTATTTTAGACATTGCTCATTTAATCTGGAACAAGGACACTTAGAAGAAAAATAAAGCAATTGAGAAGATTTCCAGGAAAACTACCCAAATTAAAAGTTAAAAAAAAAATAGAAAAATAAAGCACCCAGAAAAGAAGTTAAAAAAGTTTCAAGCCCTTTATCTCCACTACTATCTGAAATGTGAATAGTATGAAATCATGAATAAAAAGAAAAGGGACCAGAGAGATAGTACTGCCTTGCTTGCGGCTCACCTGGTATAAAAGCCCCTGGCACCACTCTGAGTTTTGTCAGAAGTGATCCCTGGGCTCATGCCAGAGGTTAAGTCCTGAGCATTGCCTGGTGTGTACCAAAACAAATCAAAAAGTACAGAGAGGCTGAATGGGTTAAAAACAGGATCCAGCTATGCACATGAGAGTCTTATATTAGAAGAAAAGACAAAAATAAGTTTAGAGTTTAAGAGTTGAGCAAGGTGTTCAAAGTCAATAATGCAGAGAAAAGGACAGAAATTGTTATTCTCATATACAAAAAATGCACAGAAAAATTGATATTATGTAATGTGTAAAGCATCTCAAGAAAAATAATCTTCAGTTTCTATACATCAAATATGGGGGTACCAAAATATATTAATTAAGCTAATAGGCTTCAGATCATACATCAATGCAGTAGTAGATTTCAACACACCACTTATAACAATGGACAGATCATTCGAACAAACAAAACCCCAAACAAAGAATGGCATTATATGAAATAACTGATGAGATATTAATAGATATTTATGAAAATTTCCAACTCAAAAATAATGAGAACATATTACTATATACAGAAAAGTATAAGACATTGTTAAATGAAATAGAAAAAGAAATATGGGAAGTTTCAGTGATCATGGATGAGAAAAATAAACATTAGAAACATATTAATATAATTAGATGTAACCTGAAGATTTAGCATAGTACTCAGTAAAATAACAATAGCATTTTCCCAAGGAAATAGAACAAATAATTCTAATATTTATATAAAACTACATAAGATTGTGACTAGCCAAAGCATTGCTAAGAGAATAAAAATAAAGGTCTCATGTTCCCTGATTTCAAACTAACAATGCAACAGTAGTTGGAAGAGTTTGGTATTTAAACTAAAGCAGGCACATGGAATAGAGAGCCCAGAAATAAATCCACATAACTATTGGTTTCTAATATATGACAAATGGCCCAGACCGTACAATAAAGAAAGCAAACCCTATTCAAAAAATGATGCTGGAAAAATTAAACAATCATATGTAAAAAAGCTAGACTGTCATTCAGCTACTACATATGCATAAAATTAGCTCAAATGGATTAAAGACTAAAATTTTATATTTTAAAAAAACACATTGAACTTCATATCCAGGTCATAAATATTGTAGAAGAAAACATATGTGGTAAAATCCAGGACCTTAACACCAGGCATCAATTTGGAAACTCAACTCCATGACAAAGGAAATAAAAGAATAAATAGATGGCAATATATAAGATTAAAAATCTTTTAAGCAATTGATGATTCTTCCACAAAAAGCAACCTAGAAATTGAAAGACTCTATCTGCATATTATAAATCCAACAAGGATTTGATATATAATATATCTAAAGAACTCACACAACTCAACAACAAAAAGGAAGCTACTCTGAAAACTGAGCAAAAGATATAAATAGAAATTTCTCTAAAAAAATCATATGGATGATTCGCCAACACTTAAAAATGCTCATTATCATTTATTATTAAAAATACAAATCCAAACCACAAAAAAGGATATCAGTTCATACTAGGGAGCACAATCTATATAAAAATGACTACAAATAAAAGTAAAGTAAAGTAAAGGCCCTCCCGTTGATCGTCGATTTGCTCGAGCGGGCCCAGTAACGTCTCCATTGGAGACTTTGTTGTTACTGTGTCTGGCATATCAAATACTCTCGGTAGCTTGCCGGGCTCTCCGAGAGGGGCGGAGGATTCGAACTCGGGTCGGCCATGTTGGCTGCGTGCAAGGTAGACGCCCTACCCGCTGTGCTATCGCTCCAGCCCACAAATAAGTGTTGGTAAAAATGTGGAAAACGCAAGGAGCTCTGGTATAGTGTTGTTGGAATGTAAATTGGTATCTTTTTGTGGAAACCAGTGTGAAGATTCTTTAAGATATAAAATGAAAGAAACATATAATCCAATAATACCACTAAGCATTTACCCTAAGAATACAAAAAATAATTTAAAAATACATCTGCATCCCCGTATTTATAGTAGCATTATCCACATTAGCCAATACCTGGAATTAACCTAAAAATACCCATCTATAATGACTGAAAAAAGAAGATATGGCACTCAGTGGAATATTATTCTCCATTGGGAAAGATGCAATTGTGCCATCTGAAACAAAATGGATGCAACTTGAAGTGATAATGCTATGTAACGAAAAGAAAGTGAAAAGCAATTTATGGTTTTAGTTATATGTGGTTGTAAATGAACAAAAAATGACTGACAAAATTCAACATAATAGCTTGACACAGTAGAAATTACGATAGCTACTGGAGGAAAAATGGGAGTAGTGAAAAGAATGGAACTTTGGTGATAGTTATGATAAATCTTATACATTTACAGAAGTATGAAACTATAGCCCTGAAATTCTATGATATTGTAAACCATTAATAAATCAACTTTAAAATGAAAGCAATATAACCCACAGGGCAACACAAAATATGCCATAGACCTGAAAAGAATCCTTAGCTTAAAGGAAAAACCTTATGAATACTTTTATAGTCATGGTCTTCTCATGAAAAAGACATGCAGACAAATACACATGAGACTCTAGCAGAGAGTTTGCTAAAAGAAAACAATATACAATGTTTCAAGTGGATAAAACATACACTAAAACAAATCTCAAAAGTCTTTTTATGTTTAAGTGTTTTCTTATATCAGAAGGCTTTATGAGAAACTCTACTTAGAAAAGGTGAAACATAATTTCATAAATTGCCGAAGTGGACTTTTCCTGAGGATGTTTCAAAATGACAACAGCTTTGAAACACTAAGATAAGGGAAAATGTCAGTAGACTGACAAACTCTTTAAAAGCTGTTGAGGTAATGTAGTTAAAATTTTCCTAATATCCACACTCACTGCAAGGTTGGACTTAGTTGGGTCATACAAACATCTTATTCCCCTAAGTAACTCACAACTTTCAATTTCCAAGGTACAGTTTTGTTCATCCAGAGGGTATCTCCGTAGATCCATCATGCATGCAGCTGTAGTTGTGATCCTGTTATGTGAGGGAGATAAAAGATAGTATCATAAGAACGTGGACTTTTCACTTCCAGGCTTCCAATTCTGAATTACGTTTACCATTTGGCATAAAAATCTGTGATTAAACATTTAGAAGAAAACTAGAGATTGGTTTATTATTTGCTGCCCACTAGTGGTGTGAGTTTGTACTGGTTAATTCACCTCCAAGAGACCATCAATCACATATCACATGTACCACGTGGGATACTGATGAGGATTAAGAGATGTTGGAATAGTGTATGCCCAAAACTCAAGTCAGTAAATAACTACTTAAACTTGGTAAATAACTAACTTAATTAAAACTTAATTAAAATGTATGATGGGAAGAAATCTCTTAGTTTAGTCTCTATACTTGGTAAGTATCCCTCCATATGATGCTTATTATAATAGTTTCTATTATGCCATGATTCTTCTTATATTTACTAACATCCTAGCATTGTCTCTGCCAATATCTAAAGCAAGTTCAGACTTATGGCTAGAAGGACATCTGCATACAAAAATCTACTTTTCTCTCTCACCTAGTTACAAAACACACCCATAAACTGCCCCCTGCGCCACTTAATCTCATCAATGGCCAAGATCCAGAGACTATAAAAGAAAGCTCCAGGAAGAGAGAAACGCAGAACCCCCTGCTCCCGCTCCAGGCTTTCTTCAGCGGACTCCTCAGAGGGGGACGGGTTGAGTTTCCCTCCTGTGCAAGCAGAACCCTGGCAGCCGAAAATCTCCAGAACCCAGCTACAGCCATGCTTAGGGCCACTCTCCACATGCTCTGACAAGTCTCATGCATGAAGGAACTGGTAGAAGAACCCAGATATGTGGAACCCCTGGCTGAGATCTCCAAGCCTGCCCTCATAGGGACTGGGCCTCCTTCCACCAGATCCCCCATTTTCTGATAGCTTGGCAATCACATTCACAAACTGCTCCTGGCACCAAGTAATCTCATCAATGGCCAAGATCCAGAGAATATAAAACAAAGCTCCCATAAGAGAGTGGCACAGCATTTCCTGGAGCATGTGACCGCATTTGCAGCTGCATGACCTTTTATAGTCTAGCCCACTGATGTACCTAAAGTAGCACACATGTGTTTGGGTTTAACATACTTGCTTGTATTCTCTGTCCCTCTAGAAGGGTCCGGCAAGCTACTGAGAGTATCCCGCCATCACAGAACAGCCTGGCAAGCTACCCATGGCGTATTTGATATGACCAAAACAGTAACAATAATGGGCCTCATTCTTCTGACCCTGAAAGAGCCTTTAATACAGCAGCGTTGGGAAAGATGAGTAAGGAGAGGCTGATAAAAATCTCAGGGCTGGGATAAGTGAGACGTTACTGGCGCCCATTCGAGTAAATCGATGAACAATGGGATGATAGTGATACAGTGATACAAAACACAACAAAATAACAGCAATGAAAACTATATTATGTAAATTTTCATGTTTCATATTTCCCACCATCGGTGAAATTTTCACTTTGATTCATTGTTGAGGCCCTGGTTGACCTAGAATTCACTAGGTGACATATAAAAGTAAAGATATACGGTTCTAAATAATTATATTCTGATATATATAAAGATATATCAGTGTTCACACCTATCAGTGTTTATACCATATTTACTAGTTTATTTGAATTTTAGTGCTTATGCAAATCTTAAAATCCAGACCTTAGCTATTCTATGAAGATTTTTATTGTTATTCATTTTCTCTTGACAGGCTGATTTCCCAAACCATGAGGTCTAAATATAACTTAATTTATATGTCTAATCTACTTTATGAACATTTGAAAAAAATTTGGAATTGGAAAATGTAGTTATTTAAGAAGTTAGTGGTCCTCCCTCATTTATCAATGCATAATTATATTGAAATAATTAAAATTGAATTTTATTGTTTCCTTTCTACCTTTATCTGCAGGAGGTACAACATTTAAAATTTCTCATAACTGCTCTGTGAAAATTTTTTAAGTACAGTCATATTATTTTGGGTGAGTGGGTAGATAATTCTTAGCTGTGAACCACAAACCTATATGAAGCCTGCTTGCTTTTACCGACAAAGTAGTGAAGATCTTGTTCTTAAAAATCCATAATATACTGTTTAAGAAAGTTAGTCGTGTGCTGTTTTATGGACAAATCATAATCTATTTTCCTAATCACCCATAATGGGTATTTACAGTGTTTCCTGTTCCTTACTTTTATAAATAAAGATACTCTAAAATCTTATAACTGCAACAAACACTTCAAAAATGAGGACATATAGAGGGTCAACAGGGACATAAAAAAATGTTCATTATCACTGATAATCAGGGAAATACCTCAGACTAGTGAGAATAGGCAAGAGAACATAAATATCCAAAAAACTAATATTTATATATCAAAGATATAAAACATAAAGCCAAAACATCCAAAAGGACAGAGAGAACACATGCTGGAGGAGATTCAGTGAACAAGAAACCTTACTCTTTGTTGGTGGAATGCAAACTGCTTCAGTTTCTAGATGACAATAATTTCAAAAAGCAAAAAATGTAATATATGTAATCTAGAAATTTGTATATCTATTTAAAGAACATAAAACACTGGGTGAGCATATATTTTCATACCTATGTTTACTGCAGTGTGATTTACAATGAAGATCAAAAAACAAAAAACAAGTCTTGTCCATCAAAAGAAGTAGATATAGAAGATGTTGTATATATGTGTGTATATATATATGCAAAACAATATATGCACATAACATGCATATGTATTGTCTTTTTTGGGCCACATCTTGCAGTACACTCAGAGATCATTCCTGGTGTAGCTCAGAGTACCATATGGGATCAAAATTGGGTCAGTCTCTGCAAGTACCTGCAAGCAAATACCCTACCTGCTGTACAATCTCCCTGGCCCCAAGAAGATTTGGTATAAGACTAATGAAATTCTGCTCATCTATAAGAAAAATAAAGTCTTGCATTTTGCTTGAACAGATGGAAACAAAGGGTATCATGTTAGATGAAACAAGTCACTGGATAACTGCACTCATGTGGGGTATATAAAGAAACAAAGTTAGTGTACAGATAATTTATCACTTGTATCACTTGTCACTTGTATCACTTGTCATCCTGTTGATCATAGATTAGTTCGAGCGGTGCCAGTAACGTCTCCATTCGTCCCTATCATGTGTTAGTGTAGCCCAATGACATTTGCTCGCTCCACGAACATGAAGAGCCTCAAACCATTTGTTCAGGGTTTCGACGAAGAAGTCTGACCATCTCGTAGGTGGGCAGCCACATGTTCTTTTGACATTCTGTAGAATCCAGCAGGTAACAGCTCTAGTCCAGTGGTCGTCTCTAAGTCGCATTACGTGTCAGGTCCATCTGATTTTTGACACCTTGGCAAACGAAGCAGCATCCCTGATCTTTGTCATTGACAGAGGTCAGAACTCTGTATTCCTTCTCTCACTTGAGTGAAGCATGATACTCTAAGCATAGCTCTTTCAATTCCTCTTTGGGTGATCCGAATAGCATTCTCATTCTGTTTTCATAGAGCCTAGGTCTCTGAGGCCTATATTAGTGCAGGAAGAATAGTGGAGTCAAAAAGATGTTCCTGGAGCTGGAGGTTCTTAATCCTCTTAACAACCTCTTCAATGCTCTTGAAGGCATTCCATGCTGCTCTCTTCCTCCTGTGCAATTCTGGCACCAAGTCGTCCCTCATGTTGAGTTCTTGACCCAGGTGCACATAGCTTTTGCATTCAGAGATGTTCATTCCTTTCAGAGCAAATGGAACATCAGGGACTAGTTTGTTTTTCATGAACATTGTCTTGGTGAGATTCAGCTGCAGTCCGACCTTTCCTCACTCATGGTTGAAGTCAGCCAGTATTTATGCCACTTGGCTAATGTTTGGTGTTATTAGAACGATGTCATCAGTGAAGCGGAGGTGGTGTGGTCTTCACTCACATTTCTTCCCATTCCAGTCTTCCCATGATGTTCTAGAGGGTGGCACTGAAGAGTTTTTATGAATAGTATTACCCTGACGAACCCCTCTCTTTATGTAGATAATCACTTCCTCATAGAATGGTGAGATCCTGGTGGTGAATCTATATTACAGCTCAAGGAGGATCCTGATGTATTGAGTTTGAATGCCCTGTTTGGCTAGGATTTCAATGAATGCTTCAGTCTCAACAGAATCAAAGGTCTTTTTAAAATTGATGAACATTAGACAGTGGCATCTTGAACTCCCAAGAAATCTCAATGAGCTTGGTCACCATGTGGATATGGTCGATCGTGCTGAATCCTTTTCAGAACCCAGTTTGCTCACATGACTGTTCTTTATCTAGTGTTTTGCCTATTCTATTCAGGATGGCTCTAGTGAACAGCTTGTAGACAATGGACAACAGGCAGATCAGGCGATAGTTGCTGATGTCGTGGATGTCTCCCTTCTCGTACAACAGAATGGTTATACTGATTTTACTTTGGGATGAAACCTTGCATTCAGACAGGTAACATATGAACAGCCGAGCCAGTGTATTGATGAGTATTGAAGGCAGGTTCTTCAAGTGTTCAGGTCTGACCTTGTCTGGGCCAGGTGCTGTTTGCTTCTTTGCCAATGAAATGACGTGTCTGACTTCGGAAGGAAGAACGTTGGAAACGACATATCCATCCTGCGGAATTTGGTATGTGGGCAGGTGAACATGGCTATCGAAAAGATCCGAGTAGAAGTCATGGATAATCTCTATTACCCTTCTGGAAGGTGTGATATATCCATCAGAATGTTAGAGGGCAGTCATCTTGGTCTTGTAGTTGGTGAAGGACATGCGAGCATTGCAAATACTTTCCCAGGCTTCTGTCGCATCTGCCATCACTGCTGCTCTTCTCTCTTTGAGGTCTTCCTTTATCACTTCTCAGACAATTTATAAGGTAAAGGTAAGGTAAAGGCCCTCCTGTTGATCGTCGATTTGCTCGAGCGGGCCCAGTAACGTCTCCATTGGAGACTTTGTTGTTACTGTGTCTGGCATATCGAATACTCTCGGTAGCTTGCCGGGCTCTCCGAGAGGGGCGGAGGAATCGAACTCGGGTCGGCCATGTTGGCTGCGTGCAAGGCAGATGCCCTACCGCTGTGCGGTGTCTGCCTTGCACGCAGCCAACATGGCCGACCCGAGTTCGATTCCTCCGCCCCTCTCGGAGAGCCCGGCAAGCTACCGAGAGTATTCGATATGCCAGACACAGTAACAACAAAGTCTCCAATGGAGATGTTACTGGGCCCGCTCGAGCAGACAATTTATAATTAAAATAAACCCTTAGGCTCTAACAACAGAACTGAGGTTACTAAGGGGGTAGGACCTTGGGTTGAAAGTTTTGAGATGACTGCAGCAGAGTCAGTCATTGTTTCTTTGGTGTTGGGCCTGGGGCAGGAATATGCTCTTAATGCATCCAAACATTTTTATTTTTATAAACTAATGATCTCTCAGTTAAAACTAAAGCATGCTATTTTCTAAAGATACTCAAAATAAAGAATGCAAATAAATTAAACCCATATTTTGTTAATATAAAATGACCTTGAAATTACAGCCCTTAATATCTATTTCACAAATCTGAAAGTGGAGATTAATGATAAGTATTTTGATATAGATAGATCTTTCTTAGGAACAATCATTCTGTGTTGTAATTGCATATGTACTTGCTTTTAAAAGTGGTTATTAAGTATTCTAAAGCAGGGGAAGGAAAGAAAAGCCTATGTATCAGGTAGCCACCTCTATAATCAATGGACCTTTTGAAAAACTATTTGCATTATTTACAGCTGATTGGTCTCTATAAGGTGCTTCAGATGGATTAAGAAAAAATTTTTTACTGCTCTGTGCCATAAATAAATTAGCCTGACCACACAAGTTAATACTATGTTGGCCTGAATGTCTTAAAAGGGACACATCAAATTGTGCTTGTTTTTTATAATTTAAAATAATGTTTTCAAATAAAATTAGAATAAAGAATTTGTTGAACTGTTTAAGACTTTTATGATATGGAACAGAGTTCTGTAATTACAACTCAAAAAGGAAGGGACAAAAGGGAGTTTTAAAACTTGAAATGTGGTAAGTGCCTTTCTCTGGAGAGTAGACCAGTATTGACAAACTGCTTGGGATCTTTCTGATCCAAATATTAAACACTCTTATATGAAAAGGGAGATACCACTGAAAGTTAGACAGGAAGCCCTCTTCACACAGATATTCATGAATACAAGTAAAAGGTAAAGGTAAAGGCCCTCCCGTTGATCGTCGATTTGCTTGAACGGGCCCAGTAACGTCTCCATTGGAGACTTTGTTGTTACTGTGTCTGGCATATCGAATACTCTCGGTAGCTTGCCAGGCTCTCCGAGAGGGGCGGAGGAATCGAACTCGGGTCGGCCATGTTGGCCGCTTGTAAGGCGAACGCCCTACCGCTGTGCTATCGAGCGATAGCACATTCGCATGAATACAAGTAATGGCCTTAAAAATTAAGCAATGGGATATCTATTTCTGTTAATTTAAGAATTTGTCTTTTCTAGATTTCTTAATGCTTTGGTTAATAGCATTCAGTACTGGGAGCTCTTTGTGAGAAGACAAGCAGCTCAGCAAGAATTCCAGGATCACGAACAAAAGAAGAGATAGGCTTGGGGAGAGTTCTGTTGAACTCTTCTGTTTTCTGAGGGAAGCAACAATGAGCCTTTCTAAGAAGGTTCCCTGTGTTTCCGTTTGCTCATCTTCCTTAAAGTAATTGCTCAGCAATGGTTAGTCATCTCTACAATTAATTAACACATCCACACAGCATTGTTCTCACACTGTGGTTGAAGCACGCTGCTATTCAAGCTTTGAAAATCAAAGGTACCAAAGATCAGAAAACTTGATGGATTGAGGGCTTCAAGACTCAATCTGGTTTTGAATTTTATATTTAACTTTTCACACTCAAGTCATTCATTCTGATTGTGTGAAAATAAATTATTATTGGTGATAATAAATGAAAGTACAACATATTAGAACAAGCTAAAAACAAAAACATTAAAATTACTGTTTTTCTGAACACAGACTTCCCAGAGATATATTAATGACAGTACATTTATACAGATTTATCTTTTAGCAAAGAAATTTAAAATTACTTAGAAATCCAAATTACTGGAATTTTGAAACTAGGTCAGAATATCATAGAGGGTCTAGTTAGTATTTATGGTCCTATGATACAATGGAACTATAGGAAATAATAGTTCTGTAATATTCATTTGTTTAGATTTATGCTACATTCCCAGCATCCCACATGGTCCCCCGAGCACTCCCAAGAGTAATTCCTGAGTGCAAAGCCAGGAGTAACCCCTGATCACTGGGTGTTGTTCATCAATTTGCTTGAGCGGGCACCAGTAACATCTCACAACAAATTGTGAGACTTGTTACTGTGTTTGGCATATCTAATACATCACGGGTAGCTTGCCTGGCTTTGCCGTGCTGGCGAGATACTCTCGGTAGCTTGCCAGGCTCTCTGAGCAGGGCAGAAGAATTGAATTCGGCTTGGCCATGTTGACCACGTGCAAGGCAAAGGTCTTACCTGCTGTGCTACCACTCCAGCCCTACACAACTTAAAATATCAACTGTATTTAAAGAATGTGAGAAAAATGGAAAATCCTGAATATGCTGAATATGGTGAGATTGATAGTGAGTAGAATAACCTGATTAATATTTGTATCACCTGATAAATTTCAAAGAACTATTTTTAGCTTCTAAGCTATATAAATATTTAGTTTTAGGTAATACTTATTGAGTGGTGAAAAAGTATGTATTATCTTCAGAGTTAAACTCAAAATTTATTTTAGGCTCTTAGAAACAAGCACTGATCTCTACCAATGTATACATATTAAAGACATGTAAATGTTTTACTTTTCCATGTCCAAAGTCCAAAGGCCCTCCCGTTGATCATCGATTTGCTCGAGCGGGCCCACTAACGTCTCCATTGGAGACTTTGTTGTTACTGTGTCTGGCATATCGAATACTCTCGGTAGCTTGCCGGGCTCTCCGAGAGGGGCGGAGGAATCGAACTCAGGTCGGCCATGTTGGCTGTGTGCAAGGCAGACGCCCTACCCGCTGTGCTCTCGCTCCAGCCCAAAGGTAAAGGCCCTCCCATTGTTCATCGATTTGCTCGAGCGGACCCAGTAACGTCTCCATTGGAGATTTTGTTGTTACTGTGTTTGGCATATCGAATACATCACGGGTGGCTTGCCAGGCTCTGCCATGCAGGCGAGATACTCTCAGCAGCTTGCCTGGCTCTCTGAGAGGGGCAGAGGAATCGAACTCGGGTCAGCCATGTTGGCTGTGTGCAAGGCAAACACCCTACCGTTGTGCTATCGCTCCAGCCCTATGGAGTAGTATTCTATAAATTAAACTTACTCAGTCAAACTTGTTCTGAAACCACCAAAGAATTTCATATGGTTAAATTATGTTAATCTCCGCAGTCCTGATAAGGTATTGAACTCCCACTAAGGATTACGTGTTAAAACTACTTTTCCCCAGAGTGTGGGGATTGATAACTACTTTTTCCTGAATCTTAAGGGGCAAAGCAACCTTAACTAATATGATACAATCTTATAAC
Source organism: Sorex fumeus (assembly GCF_029834395.1). Lineage (NCBI taxonomy): Eukaryota > Metazoa > Chordata > Mammalia > Eulipotyphla > Soricidae > Sorex > Sorex fumeus. The sequence goes on from NW_026606070.1 coordinate 33,458,874, forward strand.
AGGAACTTTGCTAACCTCCTTAGACTATCAGTTTCTTAGTACTGTAAGGTGTTACAACAAATTTAGTTACTTAAAATACAGCATGCATTCTTTACAGTTCCTGTGGACAGAAGTTCTCAGTTAGGTTTTTGATCAGGGACATATGTGAGGTTCTAGGGAAGTATCTAATTCTTGCCTTTTTAAAATTTATAGTTGGTACTTGCATTCCTTCCTTCCTCCATCTTCATCTTTTCACAGTATCAGAGATCAAAACCCCGATCTAATGCAGGTTAGATTATGATAGAACCTCACCCTGAAAATAACAGCATGAGCATTTTCGGGGGGGAGGGGCATTATTCTACTACAATGCATTTTAAAATAATTCACTACTTACAAAAGCCCTGTTGATACTATTTCATGAAATTTTAAAGATAGGAAAATTTAAAATTATGGTGATAAAAATGTTTACATGTTTATATAGTTGATTAATGAAGACACTGGTATTCAAAATCCCATTTTAGTTTCAATAATTAAGATTTATTTTCTTTCCAGTTATTATATTTAGACCAAGTGATTCCAAACATAGATTGTTTTAGTAAAATTTCTCCCACAGAGGTAAAACAAACTTAAAAGTTTTTCACTGATAAGGTAGAGAAGGGCAGAGAATGACAGAAATCAAGGGGGGCAGGGATGAAACAATAAGATAGGAAGCAACGGGGATCAGGGGTCAAGGAGATCCGAATACATCAGTAGTAAAGGAGAGGGATAGCTTAATATTCAAACCACAAACTCAACAACACAGAAAACAAGAGAGCCAAACTTCAACAACTGAACTTGGCAAATTCATGTCACAGTGGCAGGTGTAGGTGAGTGGGAGGGAACATGGGAACCCTGGTGAAGGGATTGGTGCTGGAACACTATATCTAAAACCAAATTATTTTGCAAATCAGGAGGTTTTCATAGCATTTACAGTTTTTTAAAATAAGTTTTGAGTTGATCTTATCAAATAGTTTTTATTGTTCATTTAAGGTTGGGCGTTTGCCTTACAAGCGGCAAGGCCGACCCGAGTTCGATTCCTCCGCCCCTCTCGGAGACTGGCAAGCTACCGAGAGTATCTCGCCCGCACGGCAGAGCCTGGCAAGCTACCTGTGATGTATTTGATATGCCAAACACAGTAACAACAAGTCTCATGACGGAGACGTTACTGGGCCCGCTCGAGCAAATCAATGAACAACGTGAGGACCGTGACCGTGACTGAGACATCTGTAATGTAGGATGTTAATCCTACATTAATTCAATCCTTAATTCAAGCAATAACAAGTATGAGAATGATAGATTTATCAAAAGTTAAGCCATACTGTGCATATAGAGGCCACAGCAGTGAAAGATATTCAAATTTATGATTATATTGACTGATTCTTTTGTTATGTTCTTGTTTCCTTGTTTGTAATACTAGGGAGTTTCAGAAGATAGAGCCTTTATATATTATTTTCATAAAGTCACCAGGTAGGCTATATATATCTCTCATTTGAGATCTTTCATCATTCCATTTTTTCTAAAAGCCCAAATATTTTCCAGGAGATAAATATTTGCATTTTCAGGAAAGCATAAACATTTCTTAGGAGGGAGATGTTTGAACAACTTACTTATTTGATGTCCATTTAAATAAATATGCATTAACCTAGGTTTGTTATGCTCTACAAATACAATTATTATGTAAAATAGAACATAAAATAAGAAAAAGGGTTATAAAATTCACATACTTATTACATGCAACTACTCAATAAATTAGTTATTATTTTTAACTATGTGCTACCAAATAACTATATACACATTTAAAATGATTAATATAAATATTGTATATTATCAATGCATGATGATTCATGGTAATCCCTAGTAAAATTCCTGATAACAGAAATTATAGACAAGAGAATAAAAATGATCTATAACTTTACCACACTTACTAGTCTTTTCAAGTTTATTGTTTATAGCATATGTAACATTTTTTTTCTGCTTTTCCATTAATTTTATGGCTAAAAATTTTCTTAAGCAATTAGTATGTTCCATGAATATAATTTTAAATCATTTAACATATTATTGGGAATATGTCATTTGATGTCATGATTTACTTAACTATTCTCCTACTAAAGGGCATCATTAGGTTCTCATAGTGATGCTTTGAAAAAATCCACATTCAATAACTAGCATTTGCATGTTTTTCCTCTTATGTTTTAAACTCTAAGCTTCTTTACTTAGGGGCACAGGTGGCTGTGACTTTGACTCTGTTCAGGTCTCACTCCTGCAGTGTTCAGAGGACCATCTGTGGTGTGGTGTGTCAAACTCAGGTCAACTGCATGCAAGGTACATGCTCTATCTCCTTTCAAGTTTCTATTTTCTTCACTCCTTCTCTTTTGTGCTCTTGGTGTTGGATGTTAATAATGCTCATTCCAGTGTAATGCCAAGCAGTCATTTTCAGGTGGCTAGCTATGTACCAAATGTTGTGTAAATAGGCTAATTTCTATTCATTTCTGTGCAGCCAGAGTGATTTATGAACTAGTTTGTGAATCTAAAAAGCTGTTCATAAATCAGAGTGGTATGGGGAAGGGAAAACCTTTAAGTAGTACCATTTTATTGTCAGTAGTAATTAATAGACCTCTGTCAAGGAACCAGTACCAGTCTCAGTCATGTTTCAGGACAGATGTCTAGTTGAGTTCCAGATAGCTTCCCAAATGATATAACTATGTTCATAGAATTGTGAAGTCTACATGAACATCTGTTAAATTGTTAACATGTTTAATGTTTTCTATTAACAAACAATTTATATACGTGTTAGGGATCAGAAAAATAAAGCTAATTCTTCTATAAAGCTAATTCTTCACAGCTACTTTATTTTCATCATTCTGATGATAGATCATTAGGAGTTTGTAGAGGACAAACTGAAAACTTAAAATAACAACAAGCTATTAGGTAGCAACTTAGAAAAAAAAGTCAAAATCACAGTCAAAGTTAAGGAAAACGTTTACTGGGATGTAATGCCATGATTGGATATACACGAAGTAAAGAATGATTAAATAAGAAACTAGAGCTAGGAAGAAAAGCAAATGCAGTTTTTTTCTTCATGGTTTTAATGTTTTTGTTGTTGGTTTATTTACAAGACTTCTTTGTTCTTGCAATATGGCAATTGCCCACAGAACAAATTGCTAATATGTTTCCTGAAAGATAAACAGAGTAATCTTGAAATGGGATTCTTGAGGGATATAAGTTAGATTCAGTGAGTGATAGGTTATTAAAATACTAGCATTGGGGACATGCGGGGCACATCTGATGCTGCTCAGGGGTTGCCCCTGGTTCTGCACATAGGAATCACTTATGATGGGCTGGGGAATGATATGGGATCCTGGGGATCAAACTCAGGTTGGCTGCATGCAAGACTAGTGCCTACCCACTGTAACTATCTCTCTGACCCCAAATTAGTGCATTATTTTGGAATGTTACTTTGATTACTGTGTCTGGCATATCGAATATGTCATGGAGAGCTTGCCAGGCTCTGCTGTGTGGGCTCGATACTCTCGGTAGCTTGCCGGGCTCTCCGAGAGGGGCGGAGGAATCGAACTCGGGTCAGCCATGTTGGCTGCGTGCAAGGCAAACGCCCTACCGCTGTGCTATCACTCTAGCGGAGCGATAGCACAGTGGGTAGGGCGTTTGCCTTACAAGCGGCCAACATGGCCGACCCGAGTTCGATTCCTCCGCCCCTCTCGGAGAGCCCGGCAAGCTATCGAGAGTATTCGATATGCCAGACACAGTAACAACAAAGTCTCCAATGGAGATGTTACTGGGCCCGCTCGAGCAAATCGACGATCAACGGGAGGGCCGTTACCTTTACCTTTACCTTTACTTTGATTAACAAAACAAAGCAAATATGAATAAGTCAGGAGTATAAAACACACAAAATTTTCAGTTCCCCCTAGGAATATTAGCAGGATAGGGATATCATTCGTTTAAAAAATAGCAAATATATTTTAAAAATACTTTGATATTAGTGGGGAAATACAACTATTTCCAATATGGTATATTGCGTTCACTATGTTTATTCATCTCTCTCAACGTTTGCAGATGGTTTGTTTTATTGAAAAACATCATGTAAACATGTTTAAGATTCTCTTAAATTCACTTTTGATTTCAATATCAAACACTTTCCTTTATTGGCACCAGGATTAGAACATTTCCAATAGGAAATAATGTAGTTTATTTTGGAGATATGGGCAGACTTTTTGAGAGAGTTTTGAGCTGGATGAAGCCATCTTCCTATCTTCTTCCCCAACCAAAAATTAACTAGAAAAAAATGGAAAGGGGTACAAAGTTACTCTCCTTATGTTGACTATAATTTTATTGGCATTTAAGAGTAGATGATAGCTCTAATCCTCTGAAAGTTGTTCATTGAACTAAGGAATCCATCATCTTATAGGAACCATTGTATTTGAAACTAATATGGATTTCTTCACATGTCTCAGCACAATTTGTGACTTGTTTGATTACTTGCTTCTTGTGTGACTATTGAATAGACAATAAATACACAAGGGAAATGTTTCCCAGTGATTCATTTATAAGTGCACTCCTCAGTACTGGCACAGAATTGAGGTGTAAATTAATAGAATTAATGTGTAATTTCTTGAAACACTGGGATAAGTACTTCCTACAAGAGAGAGAGAACTGGGGTTTTCAATGTGTAAAGCAAGAATTTACATAGCATGAGAGGATTTTTTTTTTTTAATTTATTTATTGAATCACTGTGGGAAAGGTTACAAAGCTTTCAGGTTTATGTCTCAGTCATGCAAATATCAAACACATTTCCCTTTACCAATACTTATTTTTTACCATGAAGAACCCCAATAAAACCCCACCCCCCACCCTCCCCGTCCCTGTGAAGCAGATGAATTCTAGTTAACACTCTATCTGCTTTGATTAGATTCATTGTTTCAATAAAAGATTCACCACTATTATTTAGAGTTTACCCCCCCCCCCCCAAATCAGACATGCTGAAAAAGCATTGTGAAGTGATTTGCTTTCTACGGCTGGGTTCAAGAATTAAATGTTGGTTTTGGATTTCTGCTCTTTTACCTATTGACCCTGGAAGTATTTCTACTGAAAGTCAGATAGTTAAGAAATTGGTTTCTGTGTTCTGGAGTCCTGGCCGTGCTGGAGAGCCGCTCGCGGGGGGCAACCGGTGGCCTCGGTAGGGCGTGAAGGGCGGACCGAAACGCCCCCTTCCCATGAGGTTTTAGTCGCCCCCACACTCCCGGCTCATACCTGCTGTCCACAAGGCTCCCATGTGGCCGCCATCTTTCTTTCCAGAGAGGAGAGGGCGAATGGGGCAACACCCTTTCCCCTCCGGCAGACTTGATGGCCTGGATCAATGCAGAGTCTGTTCACTTTTCTGCTCCAAGCTGCTGGGTTCTGCATTAAGTCCTTGTGCTTCTGGGGCCGTGGCCGTGCTGGAGAGCCACTCGCGGGGGGCAACTGGTGACCTCGGTAGGGCATGAAGGACGGACCAGAACGCCCCCCTTCCCATGAGGTTTTAGTCGCCCCCACACCCCCGGCTCATACCTGCTGTCCACAAGGCTCCCATGTGGCCGCCATCTTTCTTTCCAGAGGGAGGAGGGCGGAAGGGAGCAACACCCTTTCCCCTCTGGGCAGAAATGATTGCCTGGATTAACGCATAGTCCTTTCACTTTTCTGCTCCAAGCTGCTGGGTTCTGCATTAGGTCATTGTGGTTCTGGGGCTGTGGCCGTGCTGGAGAGCCGCTCGTGGGGGCAACTGGTGGCCTCGGTAGGGCGTGAAGGGCGGACCGAAACGCCCCCCTTCCCATGAGGTTTTAGTCGCCCCCACACTCCCGGCCCATACCTGCTGTCCACAAGGCTCCCATGTGGCCGCCATCTTTCTTTCCAAAGAGGAGAGGGCGAATGGGGCAACACCCTTTCCCCTCCGGCAGACTTGATGGCCTGGATCAATGCATAGTCCGTTCACTTTTCTGCTCCAAGCTGCTGGGTTCTGCATTAAGTCCTTGTGCTTCTGGGGCCGTGGCTGTGCTGGAGAGCCGCTCGTGGGGGGCAACTGGTGACCTCGGTAGGGCGTGAAGGACGGACCAGAACGCCCCCCTTCCCATGAGGTTTTAGTCGCCCCCACACCCCCGGCTCATACCTGCTGTCCACAAGGCCCCCATGTGGCCGCCATCTTTCTTTCCAGAGGGAGGAGGGCGGAAGGGAGCAACACCCTTTCCCCTCTGGGCAGAAATGATTGCCTGGATTAACGCATAGTCCTTTCACTTTTCTGCTCCAAGCTGCTGGGTTCTGCATTAGGTCATTGTGGTTCTGGGGCTGTGGCCGTGCTGGAGAGCCGCTCATGGGGGCAACTGGTGGCCTCGGTAGGGCGTGAAGGGCGGACCGAAACGCCCCCCTTCCCATGAGGTTTTAGTCGCCCCCACACTCCCGGCTCATACCTGCTGTCCACAAGGCTCCCATGTGGCCGCCATCTTTCTTTCCAAAGAGGAGAGGGCGAATGGGGCAACACCCTTTCCCCTCCGGCAGACTTGATGGCCTGGATCAATGCATAGTCCGTTCACTTTTCTGCTCCAAGCTGCTGGGTTCTGCATTAAGTCCTTGTGCTTCTGGGACCGTGGCTGTGCTGGAGAGCCGCTCGTGGGGGGCAACTGGTGACCTCGGTAGGGCGTGAAGGACGGACCAGAACGCCCCCCTTCCCATGAGGTTTTAGTCGCCCCCACACCCCCGGCTCATACCTGCTGTCCACAAGGCCCCCATGTGGCCGCCATCTTTCTTTCCAGAGGGAGGAGGGCGGAAGGGAGCAACACCCTTTCCCCTCTGGGCAGAAATGATTGCCTGGATTAACGCATAGTCCTTTCACTTTTCTGCTCCAAGCTGCTGGGTTCTGCATTAGGTCATTGTGGTTCTGGGGCTGTGGCCGTGCTGGAGAGCCGCTCGTGGGGGCAACTGGTGGCCTCGGTAGGGCGTGAAGGGCGGACCGAAACGCCCCCCTTCCCATGAGGTTTTAGTCGCCCCCACACTCCCGGCTCATACCTGCTGTCCACAAGGCTCCCATGTGGCCGCCATCTTTCTTTCCAAAGAGGAGAGGGCGAATGGGGCAACACCCTTTCCCCTCCGGCAGACTTGATGGCCTGGATCAATGCATAGTCCGTTCACTTTTCTGCTCCAAGCTGCTGGGTTCTGCATTAAGTCCTTGTGCTTCTGGGACCGTGGCTGTGCTGGAGAGCCGCTCATGGGGGGCAACTGGTGACCTCGGTAGGGCGTGAAGGACGGACCAGAACGCCCCCCTTCCCATGAGGTTTTAGTCGCCCCCACACCCCCGGCTCATACCTGCTGTCCACAAGGCCCCCATGTGGCCGCCATCTTTCTTTCCAGAGGGAGGAGGGCGGAAGGGAGCAACACCCTTTCCCCTCTGGGCAGAAATGATTGCCTGGATTAACGCATAGTCCTTTCACTTTTCTGCTCCAAGCTGCTGGGTTCTGCATTAAGCCCTTGTGGTTCTGGGGCTGTGGCCGTGCTGGAGAGCCGTTCATGGGGGGCAACTGGTGACCTCGGTAGGGCGTGAAGGACGGACCGGAACGCCCCCCTTCCCATGAGGTTTTAGTCGCCCCCACACTCCCAGCTCATACCTGCTGTCCACAAGGCTCCCATGTGGCCGCCATCTTTCTTTCCAGAGAGGAGAGGGCGAATGGGGCAACACCCTTTCCCCTCCGGCAGACTTGATGGGCTGGATCAACGCATAGTCCGTTCACTTTTCTGCTCCAAGCTGCTGGGTTCTGCATTAAGCCCTTGTGCTTCTGGGGCTGTGGCCGTGCTGGAGAGCCGCTCGTGGGGGGCAACTGGTGACCTCGGTAGGGCATGAAGGACGGACCGGAACGCCCCCCTTCCCATGAGGTTTTAGTCGCCCCCACACCCCCGGCTCATACCTGCTGTCCGCAAGGCTCCCATGCGGCCGCCATCCTTCTTTCCAGAGAAGAGAGGGCGAATGGGGCAACACCCTTTCCCCTCTGGGCAGAAATGATGGCCTGGGTTAACTCATCGTCCGTTCACTTTTCCGCTCTAAGCTGTTGGTTTCTGCATTAAGTCCTTGTGTTTCTGGGGCTGTGGCCATGCTCCAAACTTAACTCTGATTTTCAGGGAGAAAGATTGGGTGGTTTACTTCTCATTGATCACTTTGTACATAGAGAGATGTCGCGCGGCCGCGTAAGCGGCCGCGCGGTTTTGAGAAAAAGTCCTCGTTCCCGCATACTCGAGCTGTGTTTGTAGAGGCTTCTGGTCACCAGAGTTCCATCTGGGGGAGGCGGGATGCGGCGCCTACTCCATCTGGAACTTGCCGGTGCTCTCGGCTCTTTTTGGAACCTGTTTTTTCTTTTTTCTTTTCCTCCGGGATCCCGCACCCTCCATGTGTTCCTTCTCTTATTCTGAACTTTTCAAAGATGGCGCTGGGGGGCGGGCTGTGGGCGTGACTTCCGGGATCAGAGGTTACCTGGGAGGTGTAGTCCGGCAGATTTGAGAAAAAGTCCTCGTTCCCGCATACTCGAGCTGTGTTTGTAGAGGCTTCTGGTCACCAGAGTTCCATCTGGGGGAGGCGGGATGCGGCGCCTACTCCATCTGGAACTTGCCGGTGCTCTCGGCTCTTTTTGGAACCTGTTTTTTCTTTTTTCTTTTGAGAGGATTTTTATTTAAATCATTAAAACTTTATATTTACATCAGGAGACAGAAAAAGACTAGTGAGAGGGCTTTACTTTTTTTTTAAATTCTGGTATTGGTTGGCATACAGATTAAAGATCCATTTCTTTTATCTCAATTTAGTTTCTTATTAAAAACCATCTTGGGTGTGTTTGCTAAATAAATAGCCATAGGCTATTGACAGATGGATAGTTTCTAGAGCAATATGTCTGTTAGAAACAAACTTAGGATCTTTAATATTACAGTTTTAGATGTTATGTTGCTTAAGAGAGAGGTGTCATCAATATAGATCAACATCTGGGTATATTACACATCTGCATAATGGTATAATGCAATGTCACTTCAATAAAACATTTAGAAATGAAAGAAGTAGATATAATACTAGCATTTGCATTAAATAGTCCAAGCACAGACTCAGGTACTCTCTCCTCTTGCTATTGAGAATCATTATAGACTCGTGCCTCTTGGAACAAAAGTTAGTTTTCTGTCTAGGAGCCAAAAAAGCAACATTCATTAGTTAAAGAAGGAATGGAAGGATCGATCAGTGAGTAATCTGTGGAAGGTTCTTTCTCATACGAGAATAGTGAATCAGAAGCTGAGCTTTCCTATAGGAAAAGCAATGATTAATTTTTAAAAATTTTGTAAATGTATTGAGGGAGAATTCCAAGCTGTGCTCATGAGGTTCTGGGATCCCATCAGCAACTGACCACCAAAGTGACCAGTGGTTCAGTGCAAGGTTTGGGGATGTGATGTTACTGAAGTTCTGTGATACCAAGGATAGCCCTACAGTGCTGGGGACCTATTTACTATCTCACAAACTCCAGAGAGGAATGTTTTTAACTCAATAAAATATCAAATCTGCAACAATTAAATTAGAATGCTAGTTTCATAGAAAGTTAATAATTTTTGTTGTCTGGCTAACTTTTTTAATTTTAAAAGTAAAAGAGTTTACTTATGTAAATGTTTAGATAATCTAGACATTGAAATATACATGGACATAAAGGAAGAGAAGTAGAAATATCTGTCAAAAGAGGTAATCTATGTTAGATATAAAACTAGCACATTTTTAACACTTAAAGTAATTTTAATTGTCACTATTATTCTCTATTGAATGTAAATTACAATTATTTTCAATCTGCATTCTTGATAATAATGTTTCTTTATATTTATATCCATTTGTATAAAATAATTTATAGTTATATGTGAATAAGGCTAGGTTAATTTCTTTAAAAACATGTACTAGTCAATTACAAAATGAACAATTCACTGAATAATTTCATCTTTTTGTAGATTAGTTTTTCTTTTCTAAGGAGTTTTAATTATTAGAAATAACGGTAAAATTTATTTATGTCTACTTATCTTCCCTTCCCTATTGAAAGTCATTAAAATAAAAAACAAAAACCCTAAACATATTTTATTTTATAAGAATATGTGCATACATATTGTAGATTGTTAAAGTTCAATTATATTCTACTTAACATTTAAATATGTGTATGTATAGATGACCTTACCTATGCTATTCTACTAGGTGTTATCTCTAAGCATTACCTTTTGGTACACTAACAATAAAGTATATATTGGCCGTCTTCAGGCTTGATGATGGAACCTTGTTAATAGAACCTTTATTGTTCCAATTAACTTAGTAAGAAATTATTCTACATGAAAGACTAATTTAGTACCTGAGTACTTAAATGAAGATAAAGCATAGTTAGGCAACCACAAGCGAATGTCCGAGCTCACAAAGCAGTGCAGAGAAGCAATAAAGGAAGACAACAAAGAGAGAAGGGCAACAGTGATGGCAGATGCGACAGAGCCAGGAAAAGTATTCTCAACACCTGCCTGTCCTTTGCCAACTACTTGACCAAGATAGCTCCCCTCCAACATCCTGATGGATCTATCACATCTTCCAGAAGAGCAACAGAGAAAATTATCTATGACTTCTACTTGGATCTCTTCAATAGCCACTTGCCCACATACCAAATTCCGCAGAATGGATATGTTGTTCCCAATGTTCTCCCTTGCAAAATCCGACATGACATTTCATCAGTAAAGACGTGAACAGCACCTGGCCCAGACAAGGTTAGACCAGAACACCTGAAGAAACTGCCGTCAGTACTCATCAATATACTGAATTGGCTCTTCACACACTACCTGTCTGAATGTAAGGTTCTGTCCCAGTGGAAAACCAGCAGAACTGTTCTACTGTACAAGAAGGGAGACATCCACTACATTGGCAACTATAGCCCGATCTGCCTGTTGTCTGTTTTCTACAAGCTGTTCACTCGAGTTATCCTAAGTAGGATTGGCAGAACACTAGATGAAGGACAACTGTGTGAGCAAGCTGGGTTCCGCAAAGGATTCAGCATGATCAACCATATCCACAGGGTAACCATGCTCATTGAGGTTTTTCGGGAGTTCAAGATCCCGCTCTGTCTAAGATTCATTGATTTAAAGAAGGCTTTTGATTCTGTTGAGACTGAAGTGGTCATTGAAGCCCTAGCCAAACAGGGCATTCAAATTCAATATATCAGGATCCTCCGTGAGCTATATAGCGGATTCACTACCAGGATCTCACCATTCTATGAGGAAGTGAACATCCATGTCAAGAGAGGAGTTCAGCAGGGTGATACCGTTTCACCAAAACTCTTCAGTGCCACCCTCTAGAACATCATGTGACGACTGGAATGGGAAGGAATGGGAGTGAAGATAGACAATCGGCAACTACACCACCTCCAATTCACTGATGACTTCATTCTAATAACACCAAACATTAGCCAAGCGGAACAAATGCTGACTGACTTCAACCGTGAGTGCGGAAAGGTCGGACTACAGCTGAATCTCATGAAGACAGTGTTTATTAGAAACAAACTCGTTCCTGACGTTCCATTTGCTCTCAATGGAATGAACATCTCCAAATGCAATTTATGTGTACCTAGGTCGAGAAGTCAACATGACGAATGACCTGGCACCTGAGTTGTACAGGAGAAAGAGAATAGCTTGGAACGCCTTCAAGAGCATCAAAGAAATAGGTAAGAGGATGAATAACCTCCAGCTCTGGGCACATCTCTTTGATTCCACTGTTTTTCCTGCATTAACATACACCTTAGAGACCTGGGCCCTATGAAAACAGGATGAGAACTCTATTCGGGTCTCCCAAAGAGGAACTGAAAGAGCTATGCTTGGAGTATCATGCTTCACTCAAATGAGAGAAAGAATCTGGAGTTCCAACCTCCATCAATGATTGAGAATTAGGGATGCTGTCTCATCAGCCAAGGCATCGAAAATCAGAATGACTGGACACGTAATGCGATTTGGAGATAACCACTGGACTAGAGCTGTTATTGACTTAATTCCATGGGATGTCAAAAGATCGCATGGCAGCCCACCTACCAGATGGTCAGACTTCATCAAGACCCTAAATGATAGGTTTGAGGCTCTTCATGCTCCTGGAGTGAGCAGACACCATTGGGCTACACTAGTATGCAACAGGGATGAATGGAGACGTTACTGGTGCCTGCTCAAGCAAATTGATGAGTAACGGGATGTCAAGTGATCAAGTGAAAGCATAGTCCTAGTACCAAAAATTATATACACCCTTTAGTGGAGACCATTATTCTACTAAGTCAGTTCAAAGTGCTGTATATAATTAGAATAAATAAATAAAATAATAATAAATCAGAGCCAGAGAAATAACAGAGGGTCTGAGGTGCATACCTTGAATATTGCTGACTCTGGTTTGTTCTCCACTACCATATAGTTACCTGAACACCAAGGGCTGGGGCCCTCAATGCCAACATCCAAAGCACCTTAAAGTGGTGTGGTTAATACTTAGCATTGCCAGGTTTGGCAGTACTGCATCCTCTGATCTTAGAATTAAACTGCCCACTGATTGACCAAGAGCCACCAAAATAGCCCTTTTGACCTAGATTACCCAGGGAGCTCCAGTGCCAGAAGAAAATGTTGTGAAAGTATATAGACAATAGTTTTGAATATTCTAAATCCGTAATAATTTATATTTTATTTTTTATTTATTTTTTAAAAATAATTTATATTTTAAAAGTACAGTGCCAAATATTTTGAAGAGGCATGGAACTCTAAACTGAAAACAGATAGTTGTGCTTGGGGACCATGTGGAGAGAGGATGGAGCCCTGTGCTCCAGCTATTGAGCTCTCTGTCTCTGGCCTCGGAAGGTTATTTATGGAAATGATAGTTTCCTTCACAGAATCTCATAAATATGTTGCCAGTAAAGCATAGTTTATTGGTGAACCCAAATTCTCAATCCCTACTGTCACCAATGAGGAATAACTTACAGATCTTCAGCAAACCAGAATTAAACTCAGGCATGTTTTAATTTTGTCACCATAGGTGACAAATGTTAATTTTTTGATTCATCTTAAGGTGAAGTCAAATAAGATAATTATGCTAACTTTGTAACTTTGTTTGCGGGAAATTGCCCCCACCCCCCAATATCCCAAGGTTGGGATATTCCCCTGGGTAAAACAGTTTAGGTTTTAGACTATAAAGGTTTGCAAAGTATATTCAGGAAAGACTAAAATAGATAACAAGGCCAACAAAAATGAACTCAGGAAAGAACAGTAGAGAGAAGTTTAGGGTCCTTTAGATGCCTGCTGATTAGGTATGTAGAATATTCCAGCCTCTGCTCTTCTTGTGGCTATTGAATGTTGATGTGCTTGCCAACTCTCCTTAATGTCTGTCAGCTTAAACAATGACTCACTCATGGGAGGCCAGGTTGTGGTGGGGGAGGGGATGATATTGCCTTGAATAAATGGCAGCCTGTGAGACCAGGCCACCCTAAATCTTGGACAGTTCATGATGCTTCTTTTTTTTCTTATGTGTTTTTCTCTGTGACTAACCCCACTGGATGGAGGTTAGAGGTGGCAATCTGGTTGGCATTGGACAGTTGTTTCACATTTCTCTCCCCCTCCAATGATTTAGTTATGTTTTTGTTTCTGGTTTGCTGAAGATCTGTAAGTTATTCCTCATTGGTGACAGTATGGATTGAGAATTTGGGTTTATGGTCTGGCCATTTAATGATTTCTGTAAATAGGTTAATGGAGTTAGATTTCTATACTTGGTTGAATCAAACAACATGATATCTGATTTGTTCATCCCTCCATTTGTTTTATATGTTTGTCTATTTTGAGTTCAAATCAATTAAGAATCTGTGCCCAGTGGAATGGAATGCAGCTGTTTGATATTGGGACCAAAATTTTCTGTATTTCTACATTTATTATTGGCTGTGGCAAAGGAGCAGATATTCACTTATAAACACTGAGTGTCTTGTATTTCTAATTCAGTAAGGTCTGCACTTTTCATTATATGAGAGTGCAGTTTTATTATTCAGTTATAAAGTCTTATTATTTGGGAGCTCTATCTTGATTATTTAGACAAATAAGGGCAAATGAAACAAAATGTTCTTCAAGTTCTAGAAAATAAGGAAAACTCTACTTCTAAATTTTACATTTTGGGGCTGAAGCAGTAGGGCAATTGCCTTGTAAGTGGCCAACATGGCCAACCCAAGTTCGATTCCTCTGCCCCTCTCAGAGAGCCCAGAAAGCTACGGAGAGTATCTCGCCTGCACAGCAAAGCCTGGCAAGCTCCCCATGATGTATTTGATATGCCAAACACAGTAACAATTGTCACAATAGAGACGTTACTGGGCACACTCTAGCAAATTGATGAACAACAGGAGGACAGTGACAGACTTAAATGTTTTCTGACAGAAGCTGTTTCAGAAACATTTTAAGGGTCCAAATTTATCTAATTAAGATGAATCTTTTGGTAAATGGATCTAACCTAAAATTTTGGTTTAATACAAAGCAGATATCTTTTCTGATTTATCAGTATTAAAAATCAAACTTGTGTTTTACTCTGCTTTGGATTGCTTCCCTAAACGACAGATTTACGGGACAGAGAAATAGAACAGAGAGCAGGGCACTTGACCTGGATACAGCTGACCTGGGTTTGATCCCTAAGTATCCCATATGGTCCCCTGAGACCACAGAAGTGATTCCTGAGTCCAGAGCAAGGAGTAAGCCCTGAATACCTCTATAATGTTGACATCTGACTCTAATAACTGGTAGACTAAATTCCACAAAGTAAGGCATGAATTATTTTAGGGAGTGGCCAAATTTCATAACGAGTAAAGAAAAAATACCTAACAAAGAATAATTGTGTGTAGTACTGGGTAAATAACTTTTCTAGAATGTGGTTAATGGTTGAGAACAGTATGGTTGCTTTCATCACATCATCTGTTACAATCTAGGCAAAATCTCTCTACTTCCAACAACAATTGCAGTCTTCTTGAAATTGCAATTGCCATCATTTAAGTTTGAGTAGGACTGTAATGTGATAGTATTGTTATAGATCAGATGAATCTTTTTTTGTCAGAGAGAATGCTATTTTTTTTTCATTTTAAGTGAGCTCTTTAAAATAGTAGTTTCAAAATTGAAACAAAAACAGGCAGAAATAAAAGTTCTTGAAAACGTGACATTTCTCTAGTTTTTTTCTGACAGAATAGGGAATTAAAACAGTCTCTGTGGATCAATGGTCTGTGTTTCTCATCATCACAGATGATAGCAGATCCTCAGGGAAGAGTCAAAGAATTCCTCTGTGCCAATATGCATGAAAATTCAACCAGACCAAAAAAAAAGACTTATGGTGCTGATTTATTCCTTCACTCACTTCTATTTATTGATTTTTTTGTAAAAAAAATTCATTGATCTCTAGTAAGAGAATATGCTGGGGAGTGAACTCAGCACAAAGATATATATTCTGCACATAAGGGATGTATAATGTTGAACATATAAAATATGGATGTAATCTTTGTGGTTATTGACTACCTGTGTTTACAACCAGGTTTTTTTTTAACTATTGGAACTATTGGAAATTTTTAACTATTCTAAGATTCCTGACATCCCCATGACTCAGTTCCCTCTTTCTTAAGATGGGTCAATACTAGAATAAGATAAAATGAACCATTTAGTGCTTTATGATCTCTTAAAATTAAATTTTAATTAATTTTTTTAAGTGCTGGAGATCCAATCCAGGGCTTCACACAGGCAAGGAACATGGTCTACTTTTTAGCCACAGCCACTAGAAAATTCCCTTAAAGGGCAATGATGAAATACATACTTGCTATCATTATGAAGATTAAATTACTTCCTACGAGGAATCTCCAAATCACACACACACAAAAACATTTCAGACATGGACCTGATACATTCTAGAACCTGCTATGGTGTGAACAATCTCATGAGTTTCCCAGATATATCATAGTTGTCTGGAATTGGTCCATTTACACCAAGGCTTCTGACAAGTTTGCCCTCATGGCATTGGGTATAAGTCTCAGCAGTAAGGGTCGCAGAAGGAGCTTCATTCCTAAGCTTCCTCACACAGTTGTTAGAAGGATTCAGTTCTTCACATACAGCTATACTGAGAGTCTAAGTTCCTTGGTGACTATTATTTGGAGCCGCAATTCTCCACTACATAGGCATTTTTATAGAGAAACTTTTTAGTTGCTTCTTAGAGCAAATGAGAAATAACGAGAAGGAACAGCTAGACAAAAAAAGTCTCTTTTGGAACTCAATCTCAGAAGTGACATCACAGCACTTTAATTTATTCACTACATTTGCAAGTGAGTCCCCTGCTACAGTCATATTTGAGCAAAAGGAATACATGATGTGAGTACCAAAGAGCAAGCTCATTAAGATGCATTTTAAAAACTCCTTAGTGCAGGGTACAGTGCTAAAAAAAACAGGTGGAAATACTTTAAAACTAAGTCTAATGTGACCTGTGTTAAAAGCATAAATAATTATTCACAAGAAAGATATGAGGACTGTATTCTAAAGAGGAAGAATAAAACATGAGCATAAGAATCTGGTGTGATGAAAGTTTGTAAGTCTGTAACTGTACCCCACGGTGATTCACTAATAAAAAATTTTAAAACATAAATAAAAGCATATTACTTTAGACCCATATTTTTAGTGTTGAAATTTTTACTTCAACTGCCAAACATAATTTAGAAAATTTAAGAGGTGAAATAAAGTCTATTCTATTGACCCATTTAAAAAAAAAGAATGTGGTGTGATCAGTGCATAGAGAAAATCATCATTTTTTGGAGATGTAACTGACATATTAGTTCAGCTGTACAATATAATATAATATTAATATAATATAATGTTTTAATAACTGTATTTCTGTGAAATGACCACCATAGAAAGTCTACATAATACCAATCACCATTTTTTTCTGAATGATGAGAACATTACCAGATTTGCTTTCTCAAAAATTTTAAAGAAAATATTACAGTATTGGGCTGGAGTGATAGCACAGCGGGTAGGGTGTTTGCCTTGCACACAGCCAACATGGCCGACCCGAGTTCGATTCCTGCACCCCTCTCGGAGAGCCCGGCAAGCTACTGAGAGTATCTCACCCGCACAGCAAAGCTTGGCAAGCTACCCGTGATGTATTCGATATGCCAAACACAGTAACAAAGTCTCACGATGGAGACGTTACTGGGCCCACTCGAGAAAATCAATGAAAAATGGAAGGACAGTGACAATGACTCCAATACAGTATTATTAATTATAGTCATTCTATATTATTTATTTTTTCAGTATGTCATCCCTGTTATTAATTTGTCTATATTGGACATATTTTGCAAATATTGCCTACATTTTACAAGCTACTTGCTTACTATCTCTACTTAAATATTCTATGAGTTTCTTCTACACATTTTGAGTCTATGAAATATGGCTTTGAAACCCATTTGCTATGTTGTGTTCCACATAGCAACCATTCACCTTTATTTCACTTTCAACCACTGACACTCATATTCATACCAATCACTTAAACACAACTTCTTCATGTAATGAACCTGAAGCCCTATAATTCTCTTGTCTTCTAGCTTCATTAATTTAGAGAAATAAAAAAAACTACATAAAATTAAAAGATAGTACAATAGAACACCCATGTTCTCTTTTCTTGATTTAAAAATATCTAACATTGTATTATCTCTTTTATATTTATGTATACTATGCATGAATAACCACATGGATGAGATATAATTTTGTGAAAAATTTCCAACTAATTGTGATGGCTTACTCCTAAATACTTTAGCATAAATACCCTTGGAGCAAGAATTTTTCAGACTACAACAAAGTTACAAAACAATTTAAAGTTCAAGAATTTTAACTTTGAAGATTTTCATCCATATTAGAAATCATCTAATTATCACAAATGTCTTTTATAACTGTTCCTTTTACAAAAATGGCAGACTTGAACCAAGAGCTATATGTTATATTTTATTGTCATTGGTTATCAGACTCTTTAACCTTCTCTTGATTTGTCCCTTGTCATATTTTTATTTTCTAAAATTGACGTAATGCAATAGTTCATGTCATCTGTCTGATACAATGTCCCAAAATTTGGATTTATTTTTATTGTATTTTAGATTAGATTTACATTTAATACTCTTGGTCAGATACTTCTTAGGGAGTTCCATGTGTCTCCCATTGCTTCAAATCAAAAGGCATGTAATGTAATTTGTAATATTCATATAAGTAAACTAATTTAGTGATTATTGTCTACCTCTTTCTTTATCTAGACAAGGTAACATCACTGAAGCTCCTTTTCATCTAGCCTAAACGCCTTCAAATCCTTCTAGGGCAGACATTGCTTATTGATTGTCACTAAACCTATTGTTAGCCTCTTCCCAACCGTGCTGGAAACTGACTTCCTTCAAAAGTAGCAGTAAGATGCAGAATGTCTGCTGCATGTATAGAAAAGTTTTGCCTTCCTAATAAAATATACTGATAACAGTGCCACTCCTCTTCCATATTCTTCTTTGAGGTAAATAAGCAAAGAAGGTAAATTTGTTTACAGAAAGACTGTTTTCCCCTCATTAATTTGCTGAATCAGTGTCCACAGCTTCTAGACTTCATTGCATGATAAAAACAGATGAACTTTCGTTTTAACCACATTCATTTTATTTTTCTATTTCTTGCAAGCAAAAAGTGTCCTAAGTGATGGACTCAATGATGGTGAAGACCACTAGTCTTAGGGTGAGGAACTTGACAACCTACAATTACATTTGGTCAAATGCTGAACGATAAAATGGCACAATTGTCCAGGATAATGTCAACATGAATTTATGGTCTTCAACTTCACTCAGGCCATGAATCCAATTTTGTGTCTTTTTCTGTTATTTGTCGTGAACTATCCCTCCTATTGAACTCAAGTTACAATTAAGTAACCACCTGGAAAGTAGCCACCATATAAAGAATATTGCTTAGTAGATACACTCAGCATGAATAGTAAATTTTCTTCCTATCATCTATAAAGATTGGAGAACAATTCTTGCCTTTTGTTTGTGGTAATATTCTCACTGTTTCGTTTTATAGTCATATCCTCTCTACAATGTTAGGGTATTCGTCAGTCACACATCTAACATCCTTTCATGTTTTTTATTTGTCATTCTTGGTAAGTTTCTTCATTATTATCTACAAGTATATTTTAGACCACAATATAGGTACTTATACATATATGCAACTGAATTCTAAATAACTATACCAATAATATTATTACATTTATTGCACACATTAAATAAATGAGGAATGGGAGACCTTAACAGAAAACTTAAATTATTTCCTGGCTCTCTGTTTGTCCTATCAGGAACCAATGTGTTGTGATATTTAAAATTTTTTATTTTTAATAACTAAGTTATACTTTTTCCCCTCTTTTGATTTTTGGGCCACACTCAGGACTTATTCTTGGCTCTGCATTCAGTAATCCGTTGGAAAGGCTTGGGAAACATGGCCTCAGAAATTGAAGTTGGGTTGGCCACATGCAAAGCAAGTGCCTTACTTGCTGTATGATCTCTGTGGTTCAATAACTAAATTTCTTAATACATACTTTTTTTAGAACAGCATTGGCAGTACTTGGAGACCACTTAGGCCACTCACTGTAGTAAGTGGGGTGTGGGTTGAGCTATGAGCCATGTGTGTAAGGACTGAGCCCAGTGCCTTGAACATTTAAGGTATGTGTTCTACCATTTGAGCCAACCTTTATATTAATACATATTTAAAAATGACACAGAACTATCACGAATAAAAGCTATTTTATTACTTGAAATAAAATAGCTTTTATTTTTATCATTTATAATAAATGTATTAAGACATACAAATGTTTTCTTATTCATAATAAATGTACACTGTATAAGTATAAGCATAAGTATACAATAATTATACAGAAAAAATGATTTGACTTTTGAGTTAGTCATTGTTGCACACGAAAAGCTCTGAGGGAGTGGTATGCCTTCTCTGTTACAAAAGAATTAGCAATTGCTGGAGGGAGACTTAAAGAGTGGATTAATTGTGAAAAATTGTGTCTTTGAAATGGACCAAAATGATAACTTTACCATTTTACCTTATCTTTTATTGCTCTTTGAATATTTAAAACTTATTCCACTACTCATAAAATGATAGTAATACAAATGACATTTAGGTCTAAGTGAATCAATGTGAATTATGAAGTTACCAAGTTATTCATGATTGAATTTCAGGTGTACAATGTTCCAACACCAATACATTCACCAGTGTCCACTTCTCGACACCACTGTCCCCAGTTTCCCTCTGGATTCCAGGCTTGCCTCTACATCAGGCACTTCTTTCTTATTCTTTAATCCTTTAGTCACTGTGGTTTATAATACTATTCCTGAGAGGGCTTCATGCATATCACTTTCAGTATCAAGTCCTCATCCAGAAAGACCCTCTACTACTGTCACAGTGTCCCTACCCTGTCCACCCATAGTGGAAAGCTAACATCATCCTTAACACTTTAAAAGTGCTTTGCTCTATTAGGTTCTACTCTATTCATTCATAAAAATGCTTGCAGCTGCTAAATAAATTGATTTCGCATATAACTGAGTGGTTAATCTGAATCGAGTATCACAGAATGTTTTTTTTCTATTTGTTAAACTAAGAAACTTGGATTTTATGCTGAAATATTTAGGCATAGGAAGAGACCTAATGTGCAAGTGTATAGTATATGTTAATTGTCTGGCTGAATGATTCTGTCCATCCATTTTTTCACCTATCGATTCATCCATCCATCCATCCATCCATCCATCCATCCATCCATCCATCCCAGGGAAGGGTAGACTACGGACTTTTCTGTGCTTGTATAACATTTTAGTTTTGTTCCCTCAGTCCTTTAGAAGGGAAAACACAAAAATAACAATGATAATGAGCAAAAGAACACCCAGTCCTACAAGAACAGGAGTACAGCTTGTGCTTACTGACCCTCAGAGGCCATCTTTAATGAGCAGTGAGGTGGTTCATCTAAGTCACGAATTATCACTGCAGCTTCTGTTTCCTTAGAAACATGGCAACTGGTGAAGCTCTTGGCTCTAAAAACCACAGTAAATATCCAGTAGCCAGATGGTCTGGCAATCAAAATTGTTATGCCTTTGTGAACATTTATCATAAATTGGCATCACACGAGGAAAGACATTCTTTCAAGTGAGAACTGAACAGGGAGAGAAAAGTGTGATCTGCAGGGGTCTTTTGGGAACTGGCATTGAGGGGCAGGCAAAAGACAGAAACCTGACAATTGAGGATCCACCCACTCTGACAAATCTGTTTACTTGTGTTTTCATTACTCCTGGAGTCTTTTCACCTACTGAGGACAGCACAGAGAAAGAAATGGTGTTTCTAGCCTCACAAAGTTTACAAAAACATAGCATCCTGAGCACTTTCAAATCCCTCTTTGAGTAAATTTATTTCTTATATGTCTCCTACAAATGGGAAATGTGAACAGCCACCAACCAGGATAGAGGTTTATATATATATATGTATATATGTAAATATATGTGTGTATATATATATACTCACAGAGATTTATATATATGTGTGTGTATGTATACATACATATATATACACAGAGATTTATATACACACATATGCGCACACACGTACTTTATAGTCCAGAGATTTCTGAGTTCTGTAAGTGCCACTGCTACTGGTGAAATACATACTAGACCATTATATATGAATACAAGCTAAGTTAGAGGAAGTTAAAACAGTAATAAAAATAACTTACAGAAGTTAAAACAGTAATAAAAATAACTTACAGTTAGTGAAAGATTACTTTTAGACACCATTCTAAGCTCTTAACCTTATTAAATTAAGTATGAGGTTCTTTTTATTGTTGTCATTTCACATATCAATAGTTCAGAAACTAAGCACATGAAAAAGCTCAGGATAAAGTTGCCATTGTGCATGTGTGGGGCTCAGGGTTCAAGTCCTAGCACTGCAAAACAACAAAACAAAAACTAAACCAAACAGAAAAATGTGACTTATTAAATTTGCTCAGTCTCTAACCAATGATCCTAGTGCAGGTGTAACAGAGACTTTGCTTCTAGCCATTGAACAGCTTTACTATTTGCTTCCAGTAATATACAATTGTATATTGGGTCTCATTCTCCTAAAGAGCCTTGAATATAATCTCAGGGCTAGGATGAAAGAGATGTTACTGGGGCCTGCTCGAGGCAATTGATGAATAACAGGATGATGAAATGAAAAAAAATATGAATATACAATTGTAAGATGCACAATTTTTTCAGACTTTTTAACTTAAATCTATGTTGGAAATGTATCCTATGATATTTCTAAATAATTTCAGTAACTCTGACTAGAATTTAAGGCTTATGGTGCTTTCAATTGGCTACAAATTACAAGTACCGATAGTTCCACTATGATTTGTTACCTACTTTTATTTTGAAAAGAAATGATGACCTTCTAATACAGGTGAATAGAAATAAAAGAGACAAATATTTTCCATCCAATTATAAGGACCCCTCTAAATCTATCTATGGACCTATATGGAAGTTCCATAGATACATATTAAGGGTCCTTGTTAGAACTATGTTTCTCTGCCTTGTGCCTTGTATTGTCGATACCACCTTCTTGGTTCCTTAGGTATGGACATATTTTGGTGTCATGAAGTGGTATAATACAGGTTTCTAGTGAGTAAAGGTTAAAGACACTGTCAAATATCTTATGATACATAGGATAGTCCCATAGAATAAAGAATTAATCAGTTTTAGATATTAATAGTGACAAAATTAAACTCTGCCCAAGAGGAAGATTTGGGTTGGAGTTCAAATGTTGGCAAGTATAAGCTACTGATGTTGGAAAATATTTTGTCTCTTAAACTTTTATAATTAAAAAAGTATTTTGTGACGTTTAAAATGAGACTATTTGGGGCTGGAGAGATAGCACAGCGGGTAGGGCGTTTGCCTTGTTTGCAGCCAACCCGGGTTTGATTCCCAGCATCCCATATGGTCCCCTGAGCATCGCCAGGAGTAACTCCTGAGTGCAAGCCAGGAATAAACCCTCTGCATCACCAGGTGTGACCCAAAAAGCAAAAAAAAAAGAGACTGTTTACATCTACATGATGGACTTTTGTGAGGATAAAATAAAGCAGATGAGTGAGAATGCAACATCACATCTTGTTTTCAAAAAATTTTCATCTGTGTCATTGAGTTTTATAGGGTTATATTAAGAGCTATTTTTTTGTAAGCTATAGAGTCAGAATTTCAGGCATGTAATATACACAGAGAATTTCTGCTCTTTCTATTTATATTTTGAATATTTTTGAAAATATTATCACAAAAAGATCTTAACTACTCAATGTAATACTATAAAACAATTATTATTGTAAGTATGTTAAGATATACAAATATAAGAAAAGGATTTTAATGCCTTTATTTCTGAGTCTTTAATCAATAGAATGTGCAAATCACTGCAGGATTATGATAATAGGCTTTACTTTTGGTCACAGTTTGAACACAGCAACTTGAGAAGAAAAATGCACATTCAATTTGCTTCCATGAGTCATACTTTGGTGATTATTTTCTCTGTACAAGCATTGAAAACACATCAAATAAAATAGCAAGACTTTCACATTTCAAAATCACCTTTCATACTACCACTGACACAGAGCAGAACTTTCTCTTTCTCAGTTTCATGCATATGGTAATCAGTTTGCTTTCCTTTGAAAGAGATAATTATAAGAATCACAGAATACTCAAACCCTGCCATGTATATTTATGTTCACTAACACAGTTACACCAGGGATCAGCAGAAATATTACTGGTTCTGTTGGTTTAAATTAAATTCCTTAATCAATCCTCTGAGAAGTGTAATCCAGGAGGTAACTACCAAATGTGCATGAATTTTTTATGGGATTCATTCTGCAACAGTGTCTGGGAAACTTTCAAATATGAATCTTGCAAGGCATAAATGAGTTAGTGACATCAGACAAGGCATCTAGTAGTTTCGTGTTCTGAGAAATCTAATAACACTGCCTTGGCACAATTGAACATAACTACAAACTTCCACACATCCATCTCCCTTCCAAGTAGCAAAATCTATCACTTACTGTTTGCTTCTGTCTACAAAAACATTATTACTACTTAGTTCTCAGTGGGACCCTGTGAAGTCAGAACCATCACCTTAAGCCACTTTATCAACCTATGAAGTCAAGGCTCAGAGAAGTTTAATAATTTGCCCACAGTTGCTTAGATTGAACATAGCTAGGGGAGGATAGCAACACCTGTCTTTCTGAGTCCAGAGTAGTGGAATTTGATTCTAGTAGTAGTCGAATCTACTTGAGGCTGCCTTTCCTAATGTAACCCTTCACTTCTTTCTGCTTCCGCAATGTGGTGACTATTTAAGCGCTGCATTTACAACATTCACTGTCTTTAAAAGAAATAGTCAACATAGGTCTAGAGAACCAAGTTGTCAATATTTCAGTTCTCGAAGTTTTCAAAGACATTATTTCAAATGAAACATAAAAAATATTTGAAAGCAGACTTAATCTACTGGGTGACGCCTTCTCTGGGACTGAAAAAGAAATTCTTAGTCACGTGGCTGACTGTGGACAGCAGGTATATCACAAGGGTTGACATCGAAGTTCCAGCTAATGAGCTTGTCTGACTAGCTGCATAGGTCATGAGATCCCCCATGATCCTTCTGAATGAGCATCAACAAAGTCCATTGCCTACAGGTGACAATATTGCATGACTATAGCCATGCATTGTTTTTTGTTTCTTATAGAAGGCATGAATGTTTGCCTAAGGCATTACTCATCTGTCCTTATGACTTGTGGATAGCAATCTTTCCCCCATGCTTGAATTGAGAACTGGGGTCTTGACACTTCTGTAGAAATAGTGAGGCTGTCTCCTAGAAAGAGATCTTCGTTGAAGCAACATGTAGTGGTTAGACCCACCCTGCTAATCTAAAAGTTCATATAGAGCCAGAGAATATAATTCCTTTCATGTACAATTTTAAATTCCATGTAAGTGTTCAATAAATATTCTCCAATAATTGCAAGATCCCAGAGGAAGGGTAATAATAATGAGCTCCAAGTCTATGGATAATTCTTATACTGACTGAGGTAATTTAAGTACTAATTCTAAAAGCAGCTAACATTTGTTGAATTTTTAACTATGTGCTTGGCAAATTGGGGATGACTTTATATACTTATTACTTATAGGCCGCACAAAAGTTCCATTGAGAAACTATAATTTTGAAAATATATTTTAAAATATATTAAATTAAAACATCTTTGATATCATTAAATATTCATTTAACCATAAGATGTTTTTAAACATTCATTTTAAAGATGAAGGATCTGAGGCTTAGAGAGGTTAAGTACATTTGAAAGTGTCAAAACCTGGCTAAAAAGTAGAAAATTGATTTGATTTTGGAACTCCTTGTTGTATGAATACCAAAATTCAGGGGGTTCAATAGAAAAGAGGATGGGAGGAATAGGCAAATATTTGGCTAAAGGAAAAATACACTTATATATGTATATAAATTGTGAGTTTTTGTAATACTCATGTACACACACAGAAATAGAGTCAGAGAATCAAAGGAAAAGAGAAACGAGAGTGATGTAACATCTATCTACCTTCAATGTGTGTGCATGTACCTATGATCTGCTATTCACTTGATCACTTGACTTCCCATTAATCGTTGATTTGCTCGAGCAGGCGCCAGTAACGTCTCTATTTGTCCCTGTCACGTGCTAGTGTAGCCCAATGGCGTCTTGTCGCTCTAGGAACATGAAGAGCCTCAAACCGATCGTTCATAATCTTGATGAAGAAGTCTGACCATCTGGTAGGAGGGTGGCCACGCGGTCATTTGACATCCTGTGGAATCCAGTCGGTAACAGCTCTAGTCCAGCGGTTGTCTTTAAATCTCATTACGTGACCAGCCCATCTTATTTTTGACACCTTGGCAAATGAGACAGGATCCCTGATTCTTGATCATCGACGGAGGTCGGAACTCCGGATTCTTTCTCTTATTTGAGTGAAATGTGACATTCAAAGCATTGCTCTTTCAGTTCCTCTTTGGGAGACCCGAATAGCATTTTAATAACACCAAACATCAGCCAAGCAGCACAAATGCTGGCCGACTTCGACCGTGAATGTGGAAAGGTCGGTCTACAGCTGAATCTTACGAAGACAATGTTTATGAGAAACAGCCTCATTCCTGATGCCCCATTCACTCTCAATGGAACGACCATCTCCGAATGCAACAGCTATGTGTACCTAGGTCGAGAAGTCAACATGACGAATGACCTGGCACCCGAGCTGCGCAGGAGCAAGAGAGCGGCTTGGAACGCCTTCAAGAGCATTGAAGAAATAGCTAAGAGGACGAAGAACCTCCGGCTCTGGGCACATGATCTACTATTAAAAAGGTTAAATATATAGGAGAAAGATTTAACCAAGCTTAATTACAACGAATGATAACTGGCAGATATCCTGAGGTATAGTAGGAATACTTAGTCTATATTCTCATATGTAAGGCTTTTTAAATTGCCCAACTTTCTTTAAATAAAGTTTTGTTATGACAGAAACTGTAACTTGTTTATTCTTTTATTCCAGAATCCAGTACATCCAATAGTCAAATAAACAGCCAGTGGGATTCAAATCTAGACAGTCTGGCATTATAGACAATCTTCTTAACCATGACTTTGACCTGAGTCACAAAAAACAATTCCTTCTCAAATATAATGCGTTGTGCTTTTAGGACAGGACTATTTTCTTGTGTGGGTGTAAATCATTTTCTTCTCTGTTTTTCATGGAACTCTAGTAGAAAATAAACCACACAGAGAAATGTTGCCTGACTCTTAGTTTAAAAAAAAGTTGCATATCAGAGTTCCTTGCATCATCTTGCCAATTTCTTATTTAGCATGTGCATTGAGACATGAATAAATATAGCCGATTAGAGTGTCCCAGATGATGAGAGGCTGCCTGGAAGGATTTTATTTTACAAAGCTTCTGCATAACATGAAGGATGGAAATGTTCATAAATAATAGATGCATGTAAAAAAAATGAGAGATTCTGAGGTTTTTTAAAGCCATCAAATTGTAAGAATATTTTTTCTCCTTTTTCTAAGATGCTGTAGGTAGGTCATACAAACTATGAATACTTACTTTGTGGCTAATTAACTATTGAATAAGTTAGAGTCACTGCTTAATGGTTCACATCATCTAATTTGTGGATAATTGATTGTGCAACAGTTATGTGGACCTAGGTCGAGAAGTCAATATGACGAATGACCTGGCACCTGAGTTGCACAGGAGGAAGAGAGCGGCTTGGAACGCCTTCAAGAGCGTCGAAGAAATAGCTAAGAGGACGAAGAACCATGGCTCTGGGCACATCTCTTCAATTCCACTGTTCTTCCTGCATTAACATATGCCTCAGAGACCTGGGCCCTATAAAAACAGGATGAGAACTCTATTCGAGTCTCCCAAAGAGGAATGGAAAGAGCTATGCTTGGAGTATCACACTTCACTCAAGTGGGAGATAGAGAATCTGGAGTTCCGACCTCTGCCGATGGTCAAGAATCAGGGATGCTGTCTCATTTGCCAAGGCATCGAAAATCAGATGGGCTGGACATGTAATATGATTTGGAGAGGACCACTGGACTAGAGCCATTACCAACTGGATTCCACGGGATGTCAAAAGACCACGTGGCCACCTTACAAGATGGTCTGACTTCTTCGTCAAGACCCTGAATGATCGTTTTGAGGCTCTTCATGTTCCTAGAATGAACAGATGCCACTGAGCTACAGTAGCACGCGACAGGGACGAATGGAGACATTACTGGTGTCCGCTCGAGCAAACTAATGAATAATGGAGATGTCAAGTGATTGTGGTCTCCTGCCCTGTTTTCTAGTCCTATTTATTGCCTATGAGCAGTCCCATAGAATCAGACTGAGGCAAAGTCAGAAAGTTGGAATAAAATTAGTAGAAAGGTATTAAATGTATCGGAATACATAACAAAAATCTATAAACAGACTTATACAATAATAGATTAACCATGAAATAAGTTTTGGTCATCTGAATATTGTTCTGGAAGAGCAGTGTTTATGATGGAAACAGTATCATCAAATGTTTAACATATGATAGACAATGAAATAGCAAAAGCCCTTGATGTCTGGATTGAATCATTTAATTTTATTATTATATAAAAATTTCCTCCACCCTTCTCAGACAACCCGGCAAGCTACCGAGAGTATTGAGCCTGCACGGCAAAGCCTGGCAAGCTCCCCGTGACATACTGATGTGTCAAAAACAGTAACAAGTCTCATAATGGAGATGTTACTGGTGCCCGCTGGAGCAAATCAATGAGCAACAGGAGGACAGTGCTACAGTGCTATTATATAAAAATATTTACCTCTTTGTTCTGTGGGGACATACCTGACTGCTCGAAAGACCATACGTGGTACCAGAGATTGAACCAGGGGCAACCCTATGCAAGGCAAGAACATTGATTCCTATGCTGTCTCTATGGCCTCCACACTAAATTATTTGAAACATCCTTACACTTCTATTGGAAAAGAGTATTTTTAGTAATAATAACATACTGTAACAAAGAGTAACAACGACCAAGACATGAGTTGTGTACACATATCAAACTTTTTATGTCAATGATGAAAAATTTTTTAAATAAACATTATAGTACAAAAAAAGAATAAGTTTTAAATTAATATTATGAATCACCTATTTTGGAGAAAGGATGAAGGTACAGCACGTGGAGTATATTTTCTGAGGATTAAATTCCTTGTTTCAGAATGTGACTGGCAAGTAAAAGTCTGTGACTGAAGTAACTGACATCTGTTCTTCTTTAACAACTATACTACCACAGTTTATTTCAAATCTATTGGATAAATACAAAAAATGCACAGGCTGTAGAAATTGAGCATATAAGCTGTACTTAAATAAAGCCCACATGATTCTGAACTTCATGTAACTCACTTTGTTTGTTTCATTTAATAAATTCAAATTGATTGTTTTATTTTAATCATTAAAATTGAATTATCAGATTCATAGTAGTATTAAGATTAATATTTTAACCACCAAAATGCTTGCATCCCTCCACCACTCACTAGATTCTTTCTCACCTTCCCAAGTTTCCCCTTGGCTATATAGGCTGTACTAGTTTTTGTTGGCAGTATCTCAGGTTTGTTTTATTAGATTGGTCATTATCTATACCCTTGCCTTGCTTTATGTTCTACATATGTGTGAGATCATCCAGTATTTCTTTCTCTTTTTTTTACTCAAATTTTATTTTATTAAGGCATCGTGAACTATAAAGTTATATATAATTGGTTTTTTGACATACAGTATTCATCATCCCTCCATCAATGCCCCCAGGTTCCTTCTCTCGCCTCCCCCCCTCAATCCCCACCTCAATCACAGACTCCCATCTGGGTAAAGTATAGGAAGGAGAAGGAAAGAAATGGAGTGAAGAAGAAGGAGCGAAGAGATAGGTGAGAAGCACTTGGCAGGGAGTCAAGGGGATTCAGGTCTATTGGTGGTGTAAAGTAATGGCATAGCTAAACGATCAAACCACAAAGTCACAAAGTTAACAACACTGAAATCAGGAGACACAAACTTTAATAACTAAAATTTGAAAGATCCCCGTCTCTCACCTTTTGACTCACTTTACTTGGCATGTAACCCTTTAGAGGAACTCACTTTGAGTGGAACAAAAGAGGTGAAGTGAATTCCTTGTGTCATGGATTGCGAAGAAAATCCTTTGAATTAATTCCCAGTTATATGACACAGTTTGCAAAAGTGTAAAGAACTAAAATGTTCTAATTTAAAGCATAAGTAGTATTGTAGTAGTAAAATTCATTAACACTCTCATTAATTTTATTGAGATCTTATACCAACCAATAGTGTTTTTGAGAAGGAATACTTTTTCCTTGATGTTTATACCAATCAAAAGTGTTTTTGGAGAACGAATATGTTTTCCCTTGATGCTTAGAACTGCCAGTAAGTTCATTTTAAGACTACAAAGCAGGTTGAATTTTAGTTAGATTTAATTGGATTTGATTTAATTGGACTTAAACTTACTCTAGCCTGAATTTAGAGTAGTTTATTAACCATTGTATTTAATTGCTTTTTAATAACTTCATCCCCTTATTGCTCGCACCAACCATTTCCTCTGTCCTGTTATTGAAATGTCAGGGATAAATCTCAGGTTACAAATTTTGTGTTTATAAAATTTTTCTTGTAAGGAACTTCTGAGACTACTGTGCATAAGAAAACTGAAATGGCCCATCAAAGTTTTTCAGTTTTGCCATTTGCAATGGCTAGAGCTACACAAATACCTTGGGCAAGGGTTGAGTATGCCAAAGAGAGATTCTATATTGACATAGACTAAAGAAAGGTGTTTTAGAAAATACAATGGAGCAAACCAATGCAATATAGTATTAGAGGTGAGTTCATTTTAAAAATTAAAAATAAATAATTTTCTTGGATATGAGATAGCAAATATTTTTCTAAGAATTTTAAAATATTTTATGTTATCTATCATAAACATTTCTTGGTGGTCTTTTAGCAAATGGTTTATTTTTAGATAAAAGATAACTCTATTTTCCGTTTTCAAAATTATTCATCTTAAAATGCGAGAAGATATAACCCTTATTTCCACAATTCCTTATGTAGAAATTCACTTTTCTTTGGAAAATCTAGCAATACCACAGTGGTAGGGCATTTTCCTTGTGCACGGCCGGCCTGGCCGAGCCAGGTTTAATTCCTTCGCCCCTCTCAGAGAGCCCAGCAAGCTACTGAGAGTATCTTGCCCGCACAGCAAAGCCTGGCAAGCTACCTGTGGTGTATTAGATATGCCAAACACAGTAACAAGAAGTCTCACAATGGAGATATTACTGGGCCCACTGGAGCAAATCCATGAACAACAGGAGAACAGTGCTCAGTGCTCAGTGGGTAAGCAAAATAAAGGAGTATAACCTGCTGAGATTAAATAAAATTTATCTTGGGTTGGAGATTTGAATTTTAATTCTCATATTGTGGGTCAACCAGGTCATTTGAAGTTTTTCCAGACTAGCAAGAAAATGATTAGGTAGTTTCCTTGGACTGCTAAACTGAGGTGGGTTAGTGTTTTTAACAATCTCTTGCCTCTCTGGAAAGGTTATTTTTGAAGAGAAGAGTAGAGAATGTTCCAAGTTCCCACAGTTGTCATGGAAACCTTTTAGCTAGCTGAATAGGTTAGCAGGATTTTATGTTCCCCACTTTGACAAATACAAAAAGACATGATCCCAGCTTTGCATTACTAATCAGAAAACTTCTGTTTTCAAGTCTTCCAGCACTTGATTAGTCACATTTTCTTTGAGTTTTGTTTTTCTTCTTCTGCACAACATAAAGCAACAGGCAAGCTCTCTTTCAAAAATCATTCCCACTTTAGAAGCAGAGCCAAAATCGTGACTAGGCTGACCTTGTTGTGCTTGGGAGTAATACTGCTCACAGCTCTGAAAGGCTCCTGCAGGTTAATTTAGGTTCCTGCTGAAACTCTTCTGATTTGTTCTGACTTTCAATGGTTTCCTGGAGGTAAACTCACTTGCTAATAGGCAGGAATTGTTCCTCATTTTAGGAGCAACACTCTGCCCACACCAGCTTATAAAATATAGGTAATTTTTTGGGGAAAGGCACCTTAAAGCGAGAACCAAAACAGTCATACCACATGGGTAAATTCAGAACCAGAAAAATCTGACTTTTCTCTTTTATTTTCTGTACCAACTTCCCACAGTGCTTTGGCAAGCAGGAGTGATCTGAAAACTCAAAAGCAAAATGGAAAGCTAACAACTGCATTGCAGGCAAAGTATGAACAGTTTATTGATTGATTTGTTTTGCTTTTTGTTTTGCACCATTGCAGTGGTGCTCAGGGCTTACTCCTGACTCTGTCTGTACTCAGGGCTCACCTCTCGAGGATAGGGGGATGGGATGTCTGGAATCTTGGCATTGTCAGTGTGCAAGATAAGCACCTTGCCACTGAACGTTCGCTCTGGCCCCTGAACAATTTAACATAACTAGTTGAAGGTGTAAATTTGGGAGATTCTTTAAGAGGTATGAGATGCAGAGTTTTTTGTGTGTTTGGAGAGAGTTAATGGGCACCCTAGCGCATCAGGCTTGGTACGCAGTGCATAAGTAATGACTGAATATCATGGAATAATTGGAATGTGGGATTTCTAGCTATGAATTGGGGGTTGGGAGTCAGGGTTCATCTTGTCTTCTGGTTTCTCTTATCAATATAATGGAATTATCGTCAACATAATTAGTGAAAATGGATGAGTTTCTCTCTCTCTCTCTCAAACACACACACACACACACACACACACACACACACACACACACACTGTTTCTCAGCTCCTGACTCATGCTAAATGCTAACAGGGTAGACTTAGCAGGACAAAGGCACAGGGGACATCAAAGAAGAGTAAGAAACAAGAATAACAGAAAACAAGTAAACTGAGGAAAGGATCATAA
Organism: Sorex fumeus; assembly: GCF_029834395.1. Lineage (NCBI taxonomy): Eukaryota > Metazoa > Chordata > Mammalia > Eulipotyphla > Soricidae > Sorex > Sorex fumeus. Next base: position 33,491,493 of record NW_026606070.1, read on the forward strand.
AAGAATGAGGATTACTTTGCTGTCATTACCAGTTGGATCTGCCAAATTTATCAAGGGTTGCCTGTGCCAAAATTCATATCCCAGTGTTGGAACCACTGTACCCCAACTCTCAGTAGAGGCAACTAACAGATGATTTTAAAGAATCTGTTTAACAGTGGTTTTCATGATTTGATTATGAATCCATGAAATTCTGCTTTCTATTAATAAATGTCTCAATGTCTATTCTGTTCTATTGCTGAGTGAGAAACCTCAGATTAATAGATAAGTGCATAATGAGAAGTCCTGTCTCGATGTGGAAGATGGGATATGAGATTAGAGGATTTCAGAGTGGCCAAAGAAGAGCTCTATATTTTCCGTGAATTTAAATTGTGAAGAAAAAAGTCCATCAGAGCATTATTTTTGCATGATGAAAACTAATAAATTGACTTCTGCAAGTGAATAAAAAAGAAACTAATCTAAATTTCAAGCTACTCTTGAATAGTCTATATGACCAATCAAATCAAATGTAGTATAGATCATAACACCAATATTAAACTAATAAGAGATGTCAACATGCTAAGCACAAAAATAAGACAAATTGGGTTTTCCTTTCAGATGAAAAATGAGTTCTTCTATACTACAAAAAGTGTTTTTTTTACACACACCTTGGTAAATCTTAAATCTTTATAAATTTTGACAACTTTGTAGACAAATAAATGTTCATGTGTATAATGCAAAATGTATTCTAATATTTGTAGCCTATCTACTTATCATCTCTCCATATATCTATTTATGTAATTTTTTCCCAAATATCAGACTCAGTGATATATGGGAACTACTTCTACTTTAGTGCTTGGAGGATGCTGAGGTGCCAGGGATCAAGCAAAGCATGAGCCCCATCCAGTCCTTTAAGCTCCCTCTCCTGCCCCCTCCCACATATGTTTTATAGCACTGTAGAACTATACTCCTGGTTCATCGATTTGCTTGAGCGGGCAACAGTAACGTCTCCATTGTGAGACTTGTTGTTACTGTTTTTGGCATATTGAATACACCACGTGGAGTTTGCCAGGATCTACTGTGTGGGCGGGATACTCTTGGTAGCTTGCCAGGCTCTCCGAGAGGGATGTTGGAATCGAACTCAGGTTGGCCGTGTGCAGGGCAAACACCATATCCATTGTGCTAACCTGGAGATTAAGAAAAAATGCGTTCATTCTTCAGTTGTCAAGTTTTTAATCTGGAGACCCACTTCTGTTCAGGAGTTACACTTAGAGATCCCTTCTGGCAGTGCTTAAGGGACCATATATGGATCAGGGAATTAAATCCTGGTTGACTGCAATGGAAGTACTTTACTCACTGTATATTTGGCCCTCAGTTGATAAGTTTTTAAATAGGTTTTTAAAACATTACATATGTTACTCTTCATTGTTTCTTCTCACTATTTTTCACAATTGGCTATCGAGAGTATCTCGCCCGCACTGCAAAGCCTGGCAAGCTACCTGTGACATATTCAATATGCCAAACACAGTAACAAGTCTCACAATGTTACTGGGCCCAATTGAGCAAATCAATGAACAACGGGAGGTCAGTGACAGTGATAGTGACAGGTAATTAAGAAAATTTTTGTCTCAACCAAACTACATCTTCCAAAAATATTTTTATTTCTGAGCACAGAAAGCAAAATATTCAATAAATACAGAACAACTTGAGTGAGTTAATGACTAATGGATACTATGATTTGAAGAGTTCAATGAACAATAAAATAAAATGATACTCTCACCTCATAAAAGTGAATTAATTCCTAACTAAATCAAATTTTATTTTGTCATTATAATACACATACATGTTGAAAAACTCTAAGAGCTTTCAAGACAAAGTCAAAACCAAAACCCAAATAGCCTCTTTTCACTCTTCCCTACCCTGTAATCTGGCTTTCTAAAAAAATCACTTTCAACCATTTTTGCTTTTCCTTCTGGTACTTTCGAACTATAAAAGCATATGCTTTTGCTAGTGTATTCCACCAGCCAATTCCCTGACATGAATCTACTGTCTGATGATTCAATTAAATACAATACATGAACAAACCACACAGATTGAAGAGTTCAATCCTACAAGTTTGCTCCCACTTCCTATGTCAGCTGGAAATCCTCAAGCCAGCTATCTTCTTCCAGGTTAGCTACAGATTTGGTAGTTTTCACATTGTTATCTTCAGATTTGTTAATTTACTAGCACAATTCAAGGGCTTATTACAAATGTGATACTTCAAGTGGTGTTATAAAGATATAATTTGAGAATATTTAAATTGCAGAAATAAAGGGCTTGTGGAAGAGGTAGGGAGGACCCAGAATTCCCATGCCATCTCAAAGAAACATCGGTGGGACATCCCCCCCCGCCCCCAATATATTTATGTAGCCACAAACCTAAGAACTCCCTGGTCCTTCTCTGTCAGAGCTTCCTACAGATATATTTTAAAATACTTTCACACTTGAAATTATTTTTTGGTTAACTATTCTGTCTCTTTTTTCTTCTGTTTCTCCTATTTTTGTGTGCAGTGCTGGGAATCAAACCCAGAGCCTTACACATGCAAGGCAAGTGCTTTACACATCGAAGCCAAATCCCCAGCCTGAGCATCTTCTAAATTACATTTTCCCTCTTCTAATACAGGGTTTCTTTAGATTGCTCTTATCCTTACAGCTTGTTACTATACATGGCTTCTGAGCTGATGATCGACCGTTGAGATTCACCTTTGGAATTCAGGTGTTCATCCTACACATTTTTAAGTGCTTATTCTTCTAAAATTTTTTTTTTCAGAAACAAGACTTCAAGCAGTAGTTACAACCTTGAATTCCACAAATAGTTCACACTTTTTGGAGAATGATTTAGTATTTTGATATTTAGGAAATCTCAAAGTGAAGTCCTGGATCAAACTGGTCTCTGCCCTTTCCAAGTCTGTTAATTACCCTTAATTGACCTTCTTGGTGACCTGCTTTACTTGTACCACTCACAATGACTGTTTTGTGGTGCCAGAGAAGGCAATACCTTATGCGGCATTTTAAGAGCTAAAGGAAATGCCATTTGTCTCCATTAAATTCCTCACTCCACGCTTCTCATCAATCTTAATAATTATGCAGGGCAGGGGGAGGGAGGGGAACTTGGGGGTACTTGTGGAGGGATGCTGACATGGGGTTGGAGTTGGAACACTATAGGCCTGAAATTGTATTATCAACAGCACTGTACATCAAAGACAAAGAATAAAACATATTGTTAAGACTATTAAATAAAAATTCCTTTTGTCTCTATCTTCACCACGTCCCATTATTTATAATTCAGAATAAATTTCAACCCTTTTGTTGAGTTGGGATTGGGGACATTAAATCAATTAGCCACAAAGTATGATGTAAATATCACCGGAAGAGGAAATGGTAGTGATTTTAGCCACAACTGAGGAAGTTTCTAGTTTAAAACCCAACATTGCTCTGGAAGTTTCTAAATTTAGGATTGAATTCTATCTTATGATGTGTTCTTGATTGCATTGCTTTATTCGTCTCATATATTAGTTTTAATATTACCTATCTTGCAACACTGTCCTCCTGTTCATTGATTTGCTCAAGCAGGCACCAGTAATGTCTCCATTGTGAGACTCTTGTTACTGTGTTTGGCATATCTAATATGTCACAGGTAGCTTTCCAGGCTTTGCCGTCAGGGCAGTATACTCTCACTAGCTTATTGGGCTCTCTGAGAGGGGCGAAGGAATCAAACCCAGATTGGCCGCGTGCAAAGCAAACACCCTATCCGCTATGCTATCACTCAGGCCCTTGGATAAAGTAGTAGTCATAATAGTACTATACAGATAATTGTGTGTATAAACAGAGATAGACAGAAACCTTAGGATGTTAAAAGGACTGAATATGATAGTATATGAATAAAGAAAAACAACTTTGAGAAATTTCTTCCCGATATAAATAATAGGTATTAACTATTTCCAACATATAAATACCCTAGGAATATTAAAAATTATTTGTTTAGAGATCAGGTTTGTTTTACCCACTTTTATCACATTTTCTCTTGTACATGCCAAGTTAATTTTTATAAATAAGATAGATAGGTCATCCAAACCATTTACCATAGAATTGAGAATATCACTGTGGCCCATTTTCTATAGTCTGGGAAAATATCCTGCTCAATATGAGGGTCAAAATTTTCTTAGGATAAAAGTTAATAGACACAGGCATGCTGGGATTATTAAATGTTCCTGTCTTAAAGATGAATGTCTGTTGTAGCATGATCAATTTGACTGTGGGGATTGAATTGATCACATCCATGGCAGTAATAAAAGTCCCATTTCAAGTCTGCAGTCCACTGAAGTCAGCTGTATTTGAGCATGACCAGGCATAGATTCATTTGATTAAAGCCAAGGGTCCAGGTAGAAGCTATGTAGGAATATGATCAAAACTGACATTTTATAAATATTTTTGTGTGATCTGTTTGAATAGAAATTTATTATATTTATAATTACCTTGGACTTGGATGTAAAAGGGCTAGATTTTACAGAGCACTGATATAAAATTTATTTCTAATTGAACAAGATATTTTCTGGGAGAAGAAATTGAACTGTTTTGAGACTATATAAATAATGTGATTATCACAGTAGTTTTGTAGAAAATTGCATGTTGTTTTGTTCACCTAAAAAGATGTTCAAACTAATGCAATTCATCTGAAAATGAGATCTTGATTAGTAAACTATAATTTTCTTAGATTATGATCTAATCTTTTCTTGGTATATGTATTTGTTACTTCATGCTTTTCTATAAAAACCAGGTTGACTCAACATTACTGTCTCCAAACATTGCCAGAACTTTGCTAAATATTTCCAGAGTGGTAGGGTTTAGATCATCCCTAACTGAGAACTACAGTTTCAACCACTTTATGGCTCTAGAAAGTTTTTTTTTGTTCAATAATCTTATAAGGGTTTTGTTTTTTAATTTGAAATGATTTGAGAAAGCTATAAACAGGGCAGTAGCTCAAAGCCTGGAGTGCAACCCTAGCATCCTTAGGGCTGTGCTTTGATCCCTGGCACCACTTGGTATCTGGGTACTCCCAAAACACCTCTTAGATAGCCCTGGTGGGCCCAATATCACTGGGGTGACATCTCTTCCCCAAAACCCAGAAAGCTATAAATAATGTCTAAGTTTAATAAGTGAAATAATAAAATAATTATGTAATTTAAAAAATATACAATAAAAGAATACAAAAAGAAAAACTAGGCTTACTATATCCTGGCAGCTGACCTCCACTTCCCAGCGACCACCACACTCCAGACCACTTTCCAGTCCATGCAGCTGCACTGGGACATCATGGGACACTTCCTACCTATTGTTCATAATTACCACACCACGTTTGTTTGATGTTTATATTTAATATCTACATCTAATTTTATTTATGCATTTAAAGAATCCCTTCGGATACTTACTTCTAAAATTAAAAATAGATGTATTTTTTTATTTTTTTTGTATTTTTCTATTTTAACTTACAGTGAAAAGAAATTTATTTTGTGTCCATGATTCATAAATCATGACTTCTTATTCCAAAAAAATTGTCCTATTTTAAATTAAAATGTGACTACATATGTAATTGATATTTTATCTGACGTAAGTATGTGTATAGGTTCTATACAATATGTAACATAGAAGACAAATATTATTTTATGACTAATATGAATAATAATGGGTGTTTGAGAACATCACATAAATTACTACATATGTAATTTTCTGAATTGTATGTATACATAGTGCCATATTTATATAATATTTTATGCTATACTATATATAGTGTTTATATATACAAACACATACATATTTACATATATGGTAGTTTCCTAATAGTTTTATAGCAGCATCTTTATAGCTTTTGATTTCTGGATTAAAGAACTAATGTATTTAAATTTAAGGTGGTAGATGCATGACCTGAACTTATCTATGATTAGGACAGGTATCTGTGGCTTATTTATATTTAGAAAACTATCACTGGTCTTTGGAGCATATCTTAGCTATGACTACACTCATCTCTGAACTCTGATTACCAATTTTAATCAGTTCTGGAAAATTGAAGATCCATCTGTTTTCTGATGATGTCATATAACTCAAGTTACATATAACTATATAAGACACCCTACAATCAGGAATATGATACCACACACTGTGAGAAAATGAGTTATTTAATATGAACATGAAAGATTAAAAAGATATATTACAGAATGGTTTCTCATCTTCTTACAGCTTTTTCATCAATTTTTTAAGTTATCCATATTACAGTCATTTCAGAAACCTCACAGTAATTTTGACTCTCCCCTGCCTCTTTTATTCACTATTATTTTAAGTGTTGTCTGGTTGTCAGAAGGAACAGGCACTGAACTGAGGTGTGAGTCTGAAGAAAAACAAGGGTCATTTGTTTTTCACTAATTACTTTTGCAATGGTAGTACCTTAGATGATACATTAAAAAAATATCTAAAATGTTGCTATCACATAACATGTGAGGAACTAAAAGAGAAAAAAATCTGATTTTTTCCCCAGTTAAAGTGAATTTATAAGATACCAAAGTATGGATTTTCACCCATCTTTATTCAGATTGTTCACTTTTTACGATTTATAGCAATCTCTTCAACTATATGGTCATTCTTTTGTCTTTTCTACCCTCAGCTCTAATATATAAGAGAAAAAAAACGCCTTCCTTTCTCCTCTATACTCTCCTAGCTCTAAAAACTTGGTCGATTTATATTGTAGAATCTTAAGTCCCCTTCTCTCCTACCCTTTATTTTTGTACTTCAAAATGGTAGTAGTCAGTAGGAAAGACCTGGCATGCTCCAAGCTCCAAGTAGGACAATTTGATGGTAATTTCACAGTGGGAATAATTTTAAAAGTGTAAACAGCTTGTAAGAAAACTGTGAGGGCATACCAATCCCAATACCAAAAAACGCTGTTACCCCTAAATCTGAAGGGGAGTAGGGAAGAATTGATTCTAAGAATCTTCCTTCAATATAACATCTAATGCCAAAGGTACTCAAAGTTTGATCCTAGGCCAGAAGCATAAAAATAAACGGTGAACTATTTCCATGGTAAATTACTGGGGTTTATTTTGACACAACTGGTACAAAAATGTACTGAAACAGAAACTTGGGTTACAGCCTACCAGTCAGCAGTTTAACAAGAATTGGAGATTTCTGTGTATATTCAAGTTTAAAAGTCATTGCTATGTCTTATATTAAATATTACTTAATAGTAATATTTTCTTAAAATGTTGTATCTAATTATTTCATCTCTAAAACTAATTTCAGACATCAAAGAATCCAAGATCAACTTGTGATTTATAGTAACTAATTAAGTCTTTAAATTTTTTTTTTGGTTTAGATGCTTGGAAAGACCGAACCTAGCTCAAATATTAACCTTTTGGGAAAAAGGGGTTTTTGTGGGGTGATGCCTTCCTGGCTACTACTGGCTACTACTTCTGGTTACTACTCCTGGCTCTGCATTCAGGAACTACTCCTGTCTATGCTGGGGAAAACTTGTGGAATGCCAAAGATCAAACCCGGATTGCTCGTGTGCAAAGCAGATACCCAATCCACTGTACTATTACTCTGGTTCTGGGAAAAACCAATTTTATATAAGCATTTATTCAGAAGGGTGGAGAAAGAAGAAAAACTTTATGTAATCAGATTTCTTCTGAAAATGTGCCAGATAATAATGAATAACTACCCCCTACTCCTACTAATAACAACTAATGGTTTGAATTCTATTTAATTGTCTTAATTTCATAGATTAAAAAAACTGAAGCTCAAAGGGGTTATGTAACATGTTCAAAAATACAATACTAGCAAGTAGCAGAGTCAAACCTGGAACTCAGATCTGATCTTCAAGGTCAGGTACATAAAGCACCGAGTACCGTATTGGTTTTGAAATACAGAAAAAGCTATTGTCTTCAGTTTTTCTCTCAAGGATTATTTAACTTCAAACAAGTAGAGACAAAGGAGAAAACACAGCTTTTCTTCATGCAACGTAATTTCAATCAGTTTCTGGGCAAATGATAGACTTGTTAATCACATGGCCTAGTGTTCTCTCTTAAAAGCATCATGACAACTTGTTGTTTTGATTTTATTAGGTTTATGGTTGGCTATAAGTAATATCTAAAACAAGGGGCTGGAGAAATGGTACAGCAGGCAAGGCATTTGCCTTGCACATGGCCAGCCCAGGTTTGATCTTAGGCATGCCCTATGGTCCCCGACCCTGACAAGGAGTAATTTCTGAATGTAAAGCCAGAAGCAAGCCCTGAGCAAGATTGGGTGTGACCAAAAACCAAAAACGAAAATAAGCTCAAATTAAAAAAATGAGTTTTATTTATGATTTATTCTTGAATACACCGATAAGAATTAAAGGTTGTGTCTAAATACCAAAGTCTCTTCCAGATTCTTGCATTTTATGCCCTTTTCAAGGGAGGAGAGAGAAGTTGACACTATAGCTTTTGAGCAAGGGATAGAGCAAAGACTGCAATTTATTTTGTGGAAGTGGGAACATCATCCATCATGTATAATCCAGCAAGAGAAAAATATGATGTATGACTATAGAACCAGTGGCTGTATAATAGGGTTGGGATAGGGACATGAAGGTTACTGGGAAAGCCTCTCTCAATTTTATTTTTCACTGAAGGCATTCTCTGAAAGATTCTCTGGTGTAGAAATGGGAGGACTCAACCTTATTGATCTAGATATAACTAGATGAAAAAATGATCTTTAACTTCTATAAAATCACGACGGTATAGTTTCAATACTTTCGTTCTAAAATACGATGTCCCCCCCATTGTGAGTACTGTACCTTCATTTTTATTTGTAAGCATTGTTAACTCATTTTCTAATGTAATCTCAATAAATTCAGAAAAACTATTCATTTTATGGATAGCATTAATGATAAGTAGCAACACATTCAATAAAGCATACAATTACCAGTCCATTAGCTATTTTACTAAAAAAAACTCATTTTATTATGACATTTCTTTGGAAAAATACAACTATAATGGCTTTTTCTCTTTATGTGCTGGAAAATTATGTCCTAAAAATGCTAGCTTCAAAAATCTATTAGTTTCCTGTATGTACTTTCTCACAGACTACCATCATGTTTCATTTTAGATGTTCTACTTTACCATTTTAATTTTATCCGGGCAAGAGTAATGAAGCAAATGAAATAGTTTCTGTAATAAAGGAAAGTGGGTAATGTTCAAGATATTATCCCTTAAGGCTTTTGAATATATTTGATCATTAGAGGGAAACAATTTGTAAATAAGATAAATAAAGGGAATTAGAGGACAACAGACATTGCATCACAAAGTAACAATACAACGGTGATAATGGAAAGTTTCTTTACAAGAGTTGTTCTTTAGAGGTATTTCAAATATTAAAATGCTGTGTTTTCACAATCACCCTCTTAGTTTGCTATTCTGGAATTTCTTCATCTGACAGTCAACTTCTTTCATCCATAAAGTTCCATTTGTTTCTACTCTAATTAGAGATCATGTATTACAAATAGGGATCTCTATGGAGATGAACAATGAAAAAACTTGCCTGTCCTTTAACTTTTTTATGCGTGAGGCTAAAAATCACATCTAGGGTACAAGCGAGTGCAGTGAGTAGGGCACTTGCCTTGCATGGAGCAGACCCAGTTCCATCTCCAGCACCCTCATGTGATACCCACGCCCTTCAAGGAGTGATTCCTGGATGCAGAGCCAGGAGTTAACCCTGAGAGCCTTTGGGTATGGCCCAAAAGAAAAAAAAAATTATAACTATTCGTTTCTTTTAACTATTTTATGGTATATATTTTTTGACCCTTAGAACCTAGAGTTACAATTGCTACACGTGGATAAGACTGAAAACAAGTTATTTAGTTCCTTTATGCTTCAGTCCATTTATCTGTAAAATATTTGTACTGATTGTCTTTACTTTCTAATGTTATTATGGTGACTAAATAGTTAATGTGCATTTAAGTGCTCAGAACAATGTCCACAATATACTAAGCACTTAAAAAAGTATTTTTATTTACTATAGTTTTTATTACCAGGTTGGCTTTGATTTTCTCTATGTGAGTTTTTTTAACCTTTAATTTTGTTCACCTAGTTTTGATAACTAGTTTATGATATTATGGAATTTTAGGGGGTTAGCTCTCTATAATTGTGTGTAATTCTCACCACCTCCACCACCAAAGCTTCAGAGCAATAGGACCACTAAAAAGACCAATTCACATCCCTTTCTTCCCTTTCTCTCTTACAACCATCATAGTTTTCATTAAGTTCAGTGAAACTAAGTTTATGTGTTTGTTTGGGGTTTATTGTTTTCTTCTGTGTTTTTTTGTTTGTGCCTTCATTTGTTTTAGTTGTTTACATGAATAAAATCTTTTAGTATTTATCATATCCTTAGAGACTTTGCTCGTATAATTAGCTTAGTTTTATTCATTACTTTTAATAAAGAAATTAAACATAGAAAATTCTTTGAATAATAAACAAATTAAAAACAAAGACAACTACTAGCAATAGGTTCATTGGGAGCGGGACGTGGGGATGGGGCACTTATCAATGCTTAGGGCAGTAGTGGCAAGGCTTATATGTGGTGCTCAGGATCAAACATGGGTCAGGTCTGTGATAGGTAAGTGCCCTACCTGCTATACTATCACTTCAGCCCCCAATACTAGCAATAACTTTAAGGATAGTCTTTGAGTATTTTTCATATTGCCTGTTTTTTCCTTTCTTGGGGAAGAGACAAGTCATGTTCATGGACTATTATCGAATAGATTGGTGACCAACTTCAGCCTCTTCCTCTTTAATTTGTCATTAATATCTAGATTTTGTAAAAGTTTTCATAGGAGCAAGAAAAAAATGGCATTTTCTTATGTGACTATTTTACATAAAGAAAAATAGAATATTGGTAGATGCTAATATTCTAAGTAATTAACAACTAAAGTAAACCTGATATACTATATTTGAAAAAATAGTATTGGCCATTTGATACAAATTCTGAGCTATATACAAAAGAGTGAATTTTTCATTTTACAGCAGTTAGGCAAACGTTTTTTAAAAAATCAAAACTTTACCTATAAAATTTCTTATAGACCACACTATATTTTAAACTCTTAAGGACCCAGGATTATAATTTCTGATCCTTTAAGTAATCAAAGGGAAGCAGACAGAAACATTAGAAATGTCTCCTTGAATGTTTTCTGGGCTGAAAAGCATGAGTTGGAGGTAAAGTTCAGAAACCTCTAGGTATAGCTGTGTCTTGTGGATATGACCTTTCCAAAGGAATCAATGTCTGTCAGCATTGCAGCAGGGAAATTGAGCAAATATTGTTGCTATAAACTCTTCTAAGAATGAAATAAACCCAGAACACAAGGAGAACTAAGGTGAGATCATATAAAGTACAAACCCGCTAGCCTCACAGTCGAATAGGCAGATTTGTATATTTTTCCTCACAGTTTTGTAGATAGGCTCTATCATCAAGATTTTCTTCTCATCACCAAATACTAAGATTCAGAAATTAGTGAAGTTAGCTAATGTGTTCATAAGGAAAAAATAAAGGAATGAAAATTCTAGTACTATGCTACAACATTTTCCTCTATGTAAGAATTACTTTGCAAAAAAAAGTATAATTTTTTTTGTTATAAAAAAGATTTCTTGTTTCCACCCAACAAAGAGACAACATTACTATACACAGATTTTTACATTTCTTTCACTGGAAAAATAAGCTGTAAAACTATAAGTGATGCTTCAGATCTCAGACACTTTAGAAAGGGCTTTCTGAACTGCAAAAGTCTGAAAATGATCTGCAAGGGAAATGAGGAATGATGAGTCATTATTTTTTAAAAGGATTAGATGCCATCTATCTGGATTCTCTGTGGTTATTTCTCAGCACACAGTTGATTTGTTAAGTATGTATATACAAATCGATGTTCTTTTACATAGGAACGAGAGGCTGTAGGAAGAGGAATGAAGAGGGAGAATGGGAAGAAAGAAAAACAATAGCAGTCTCAATAAAAGCAATAACTGATATTATTGAAGATAAGTACCAAGGACACGCTAAGCTCTTGAAAGCCCAGAATTCCTCTGCCATTCACCAAAATTTGAGCAGATTCAAATTGTCATTGTTCACATTTTACATGTGTATTTTACACAAGAATGAGGTCATATCAGTTTAAATTAATTTCTGCTACCCCCCCCCCCCCCGCGCAAACTCTGATGACATAAAAAAGAAAGTTGTCTTTACTTTCTTGCTTTGAGTTCTAGATTCTTTTCCATCCTTTGTGGAGCTACAGCAGTACCTTCAGGCATGACACAGAGGAGAGTCGTGTGAGCACCTCACTTTCTCCCTCCTTCAACTTTCATTTTGTACAGACTCTCAGAAAGATTGCCTTCTCTCTGACTGTAATCTTAGATCAATAAAATGTTCATATTGGTCACTCTTGAAAAATGGAATTCATCATTCATTAAACATGTATGGACAACATATTGATACGTGCCACTTGAAAACAAAGGCTTCTTACTCTCTTAGAAAGAGCCTGATACTTATCTTAGCAAAAATAGGTCTGAGGCTTCTTTGTGATCAGCAAGGTTTCGACCTGTTAGTCCATCTTTTCAAACTTCTACCATTGTAAACCCCTTTTACATCAACTAAAAATAAGATAAAGTAAAATTTTTACTTTTTTGTTTTTCTTTTCCTTGCTCTATAAAGCTAGCTCAGGGGAAAAAAATAGGTTCTGAAAATCATCTCCCTGTAGCTGACTGTAAAAGTGGGAATAATCATCCCAAATATTAAATAATCACAAACATGTTATTCAGTCAGAAATGCAGGACTGGATGACAGGAACTCCTAACAAGGCCAACAACTGAATAAATTACCTCTTGATCTCTCCACTGAGAATAAATTCATGTAAATCCAAGGAAGCTGAGCTGCTGCTGCTGCTAATCCACCATGTGTAGTGACTAATTTTATTAAGTGAAATACAAGAAAAGGAAAGTTCCCTGCAACAGAAATATGCACAGAAATGATTGACTTGGCCTAAGCTCTGAGCCCTGTGGCGGTGGAGAGTGAACAAGGCCAATTAGGGTGGCTTGTCAGGCAGAGCCAGCGCACAGACAGGAGATGCTGGGCTGCCACGGGAAGGCTCATGAGCACAGGCTGAATCCATTCAGTGATTCACTGAGAATGTGAAAAACATCCCCCACCCCCTGCTCTTGATTTTGAGGTAAATTGCTACTGAGGAGATGGGTTGGAAAAGTTTGCTTTTTGTTAACTGAAATACTTAAAAGTCCTAAGTAAGGAATAATGGATGCTGCTATTTAATTTAATTTATTTTATTTTTAAGTAGAAGCACTGCTATTTATTAAGCCACTGATTAAGCTGATGGAAGCAGGCATGAACTCACTGGTTTTTCAAATTTTTTTTTGATTTTTAAAAAAATTTTTCATAAGGTCGTTCACAGTAAAAGCATGAACTCCTCATTACTTTTTAAAAAAATTTAAATTTTAAAAAATATTTTCATAAGGTTGTTCACAGTAATAGTTTGCATTCAATATTTCAACATCAATCCCACCACCGTTGCACCTTCCCACCATCATTACTTCGAATCTTCTCACCACCACCCCAGCCTGCCCCATAGGCAGATGCTAAAGAATTTATTTTATATTGCTTGCCATGAATAGTATAAAGTGTCATGCAGCCGTTAAAGAGGCCACGTGCTTCTGGAGTTCTAAAATTTTTAAATATTTGGGGTCTGGAGGCATATCTGTGGTGTGCTGCTCTTTTCCGATATTCATTTGTGAGTCTCTGAATCACAGACGTTAATGCACTTCAATGGTGCCCAGAGGCAGTTCTTGGACTTGACTGCTAGGGAACTAAACTGGCAGGCAGATGGGGGAAGGTTGCCAATCCTCAACTCCGTGAAGCCTTGAGTTTTCAGTCACTGGTCCTGCATATCTGGGTTTTTCAGTGGATTCATTCTCATGCGCGAGGGTCACCGGATGAGCCTGTGATGGTAGCCTGTGAGCATGGTGATGATTGGGTTTGGAGGTTTACGCCTGCTAGAGTTCATTTGGGGCAGGTGGAGGAAGGCACACACCTGCCCCTCTCCAATGTGCCCCAGTGAAATCAGCATGGCCACAGTGTGGGGAGACATCTCTGTGGCATACTGTTCTTTTCCAAGATTCATTTGTGAGTTTTTGTATCATGGTCAATAATGCATTTAAATGGCCTGCTTTTGATCTCTTTATAGATTTATTTATGGTATCTAAAGCAAGACGAATAAATGAGCTTGTATAGCTAAGCCAGAGGTGATTTGTAGGCATGACTCCCACATACCTAACTTTTGGCCATTTAATTTCTCAGAAAACTTGGTCCCAAGTTGGTAGGGTCCAGCCAGAGGCACAGCGGCAATTTTGCATATCAGGAAGCCTGAAAGCACTATCAGGCTGCTGATGCACTTGCTCCACAGGTATGGGTTGACCTTCTGGGTGGCACTGTTGCCCTAAAATGCTGCTATTTTAGATGCAGTTAAGTTCTTTCCTTGTTCAAATTTGTAAACTCAGAAGCTTTCTGGACCAAGCAATATAAACAATCCCTGTAAGTAAACAAAACTATGGAAATGATAGGACCTATTGCTAACTTGCTAAATGGACAGGTTCATGACTAATTAGGTGGTGTATTTTGTTTTTGTTTGGGGACACACCTGTTGTGCTTTGGGCTTATTCCTGGCCCTGCACTCCGCGATCACTCCTGGTGGGTACGAGGTACCATATAGGATGTTGAGGATGAAACTGGACCCCTGGTTTAATTTAACACTGTAGCACTGTAGCACTATCCTCCTGTTGTTCATTGATTTGCTTGAGCGGGCACCAGTAACATGTCCATTATGAGACTAGTTGTTACTGTTTAACTTAATTTACTTTATCATTTTTGTTTCCACTATATGATTTATATGAGTGAAATAATAGTGTTTATGTCTCTCTGAGTTATATCACTGAGAGTTATACCCTCTAGATCAACCAATACTGCATATGATTCCATTGTAAATTGTATACCATTGCTTCTTTTACATTGTCAATTAACAAAAACTTAGATAAAAGGTTTTCATGATAAAAAAATCTATTTTGCTAGCAGAAATCCAAAATCTTGAACCCAGCTGTAGAAAGCAAATCATTTCACAACGCTTTTTCAGCATGTCTGATTTGAGGGGAGGGGTGGTAATCTCTAAATAATAATGGTGCATCTTTTATCGAAACAATCAATCTAGTCAAAGTATATAGAGTGTTAACTAGAACTCATCTGCCTCACAGGAAATTGGAAGGGGTGGGAGGTGGGGTTCTATTGGGGTTCGTGGTAAAAAATAAGTATTGGTAAAGGGAAATGTGTTTGATATTTACATGACTGAGACCTAAACCTGAAAGCTCTGTAACTTTTCCCACAGTGATTCAATAAATAAATAAATTTAAAAAAAATCTATTTTGCTTACTATTGTATATTCATTGCCTAGCAAAAATCTCAGAATCAAAATACTCAGAAATTAAATTTTTCTAAGTTAATAAATCATATTAGATACTGAATTGACAGAGACCCAAAAGTGTGAATTTAAAATAAAATTTTGAAATTTACAAAATCTGTATGTTTTGATACAGTATGCTATTTTACAATTATATATGCAAGGGAAATAATAAATACGTTGTATTCTACCTTATTTTACATTGTAGTCCACCTAATATCTTTGAAATATATTATCTATTTTGAACACACAATATTTTAAAATGCTTATTCAAGTAACAAAAGCATTCTAGAAGAGACAATCTAAGATGGTTCACTTTAATTCAATCCATGTGAGAAAATTTGGAAGATTGGGCAAGTTTATGATAGAAATAGATGACACTGAAAAAGAGCACATGAGAAATCTCACTAACTTTGCAGATTTTTCCAAATATCAGACTTGGATAATCCAATATTTAAGTGGAATATAACCATATTGAATAGTTAAAGTTTTGTAGGACATAGTGGTAAATTTAAAAACTACAAACAAGCAGTAAATCTGTCTTATCCTAAGATTCTAATGTGAATTTAGAGGGTTAGTTTATCTTCTAAAATGACTTTGATTATGAAAGGCTAAGAGTTTGAGTTTAAATTTTTGTAGTCAATGTGGTATAATGTAAGACTTTGAGTAAGAAAATTAACTTTTAATATTCTTTCTTGTGAAGATTAATCTCCTGGGTGAACACAAAGGAAATGGTCCAGAAACACAGAGCTAGATAAAATATTATAAAGACCTAGGCATGAACCAGCTAAAGTAGTAGTAACAGGAGAAAAAGAGAAAGACATATATAAAAATTCCCAAGTGTATCATATATATGTATTTTAAATGCAAAAGTATTAAGTAAGAATGTAACTGATTTAAAAGTTAAAAGAACAAATACAGAACGAATGAGTTGAAACCTCATTAGAAACCTGTTAGCTCCTGGAGAGTAAGATCTGTGCCTTCTTATCTTATTATTGGAAACTAGTTGAGCAGTGTGAGACACATTTACAGGATCTCAATGAGTGTTTGCTGCTTAATGATTGATAAAGTAGAAGAAATATAGCAACATCAAAAATTGCATCTTAGGCACCGGAGAGAGAGGAAAGCAGGTATGGCACTTGCCTTGGATGTGGCTGACCCTATATCGTCCCTGAGCCCACCAGGAGTGATTCCTGAGAGAAGAGTTAGGAGTAAATTCTGAGCACAGCCAGATGTGGCCTTCCCCACCCTACCCCCAATTATGCCGTAATCTAGATATTTTCATGGATTGAAGGGAACATTTTGATTGTGCTTGTAGCAATACCAAAACACACACTCAAATCCAAGATGTTGCTAGAAGGACAGTGTTGTTTAAGTTAAAGCTAGTAATTGCCATCATCAAAATTTTGCAAGACAGAAAAAGTAATGGCAACTTTTCATAAAAGGGTATAAAAGGGACTCCCTTACCAAAAAGGCAACTAGATAGTATGTTTGCTTTTAAGTTTGGGAAAGCATAGCAGAACTTTATATGATGGAGCTATTTTATTTATTTATTTATTTATATGATGGAACTATTTTATTTATTTTTTATTGAATCATGTGAGATATAGTTACAGACTTATAAACTTTCATGATTACGTTTCAGTCATACAATGATTGAGCACCCATCCTTCCATCGGTGTCCATTTTCCACCACCAGTGTTCCAAATATAACTCCCGTCAACCCCACACAATCCCAACCCCTGCCTCTGTGGCAAGTATATTATTTCTTACTCTCTCCTTTTAGGTCTTATGGTTTGCAATACAGGTACTAAGAGGCCATCATGCTTGGTCCATAGTCTTCTTTCAACACACATCTCCCATCCCGAGCAATCCCTCCAACCATCATTTACTTAGTGGTCCCTTTTTAATAGCCGCTGCCTTTCCCCCCCAGCATGTAAGGTTGGCTTCTAAGATGTGGAACAATTCTCCTGGCCCCTATTTCTACTGTCTTAGGTGTTAGTTTCCTATTATGTTACTTTATATTCCTCAAATGAGTGCAGTCATTCTATCTGTCCTTCTCTTTTTGACTCATTTCACTTAGCACGATACTCTCCATGTTCATCCACTTATATGCAAATTTCATCTTTTCTAACATCTGCATAGTATTCCGTTGTGTAGATGTACCAGAGTTTCTTTAACCAGTCATCTGCTCTTGGGCACTCATGTTTATTCCCAGATTCTGACTATTGTGAACAATGCAATAATAAACATACAACTCAGATGTCATTTCTACTGTGTTGTTTTGCATCTCTGGGATATATTCCCAGGTACTGCTGGGTCATATGGAAGTTAATTTTTAGTTTTTTAAGGAATGCCCATATTGTTTTCCAAAAAGGCATTCCCACCAACAATGAATGAGAGTCCCTTTCTCCCCGTATCCGTGCCAGCACTGGTTGTTCTTTATTTTTTTTTGATGTGTACCAGTTTCTGTGGTGTAAGATGGTATCTCATTGTTATTTTGTTTTGTATCTCCCTGATGATTCTCGATGTAGAGCATTTTTTCATGTGTCTTTTGGCCATTTGAATTTTTTTTGAGGAAACTTCTGTTCATTTCTTCTTCCCATTTTTTGATGGTGTTGGAGGATTTTTCTTGTATAATTCTACTAGTGTCTTATATATCCTGAATATTAAGCCCCTCTCTGATGGATATTGAAGAAATATTTTTTCCCATTCTGTGGGCTCTTTCTGTATTTTGGTCACTGTTTTTTTTGAGGTACAGAATCCCCTTAATGTAGTCCAATTTGTTTATATTTGTTTCCACTTGTTTGGTCAGTGGCGTTTCATCCTTGAAGATGCCTTTAGTTTCAATGTCATGGAGGGTTTTGCCTACACTTCCCTTCATGTACTTTATAGAGTTAGATCTGATATTGAGGTCTTTAATCCAAATGAATCTGACTTTTGTGCTTGGCACTAGACAGAGGTCTGAGTTCCTTTTTTTTTTTTTTTTGCATGTAGCTGTCCACTTTTACCAGCAGCATTTTTAAAAGAGGCCTTCCTTGCTCCACTTCATATTTCTAGCTCCCTTATCAAAGATTGTGTATGGTATTGCCTTTTTCATATAACTTTCTTTTCTCTCATTATTTGTATATAGGAAAGCCATGAACTTTTGGATATTGATTTTATAGCCCGCTGGTACCCTTTGGTACCTGAATCTGATCACATGTGCTCTTTAGCTCTGGGAACATCTTAGCAATTATGCCTTTTACAGTTTCTACTTTGTCAGGGTTTTCTTCCTATCCCTTTGGGATGCAAATGATTCTTGTTATTCCTTTTGGTTTCATCTCGATTTTCTCTTGACATCTGTTGCTTTATTTTGAGGATCTTCCATTTTCTGCTGTTGTCTGGAGATTCTCTGCACCCATCTTGGAGCTCACTGATTCTGTCCTCAGCAGCTGTTAACTCTGTTGCTTAGGCCTTCCACTGAGTTTTTCATTGCACCTACCAAGTTTTTTAGGTCTGTCATTTCTGCTTGTAGTTTTGTTTTCATTTTTTTTACTTACACTCTCATATCCTCTTGTATTTTATCAGCAGTACATTCCTTTGCTTCTTTGAGCTACATATGCACCCTTAAAAGCTCCATTTTAAATTCCTTATCTGAGGACTTATATAGTTCATTATTAAGGTTTGATTCATCTGGGCTAGCAACTTCAATCATTAAACCTGGTGAATTTCTGCATCATTTTATCATTGTGACCTTTGCATTTTGGAGTTTTTTCCATGTTGTTGTATGTTTTATCCCTGAAATGGGACACTCTTTGTGTGTTACCGTGGCTTATTGATAGGCAAAGATATGTGAGGCCTCGGTTAACTAGTACCAAATAGGTGGGGTACTGACAAAGCAACATTTTTTGTGGTTTTGCCTTAGGAATTTTGGAGGTATGCAGTGATGGGTAGATATGGAGGGGTGACACTAGGGGTTCACACACCTGATGGAGAAGTTAGTTTGGTGCTTTGGGGGTGGCAGCTGGCAGGGAAGAGCAGTTCCTGGGTGAGATGCTGGGTGGAGGTGCTTCCCTTTGAGTGGAGGCTGAGGTTCAGGCAGGGGAATGGGTGCAGCTGGGTTGTTATATTTTAGAGAGAAGAAACATCATTGCATTATGCTTTAGAACTCTGCATTATTAAGTTCTTGTGAACAACTTTATATTTGTATTCAAAGCAATTTATCACCCTAAGGAAATTTTTTTTTAAAACCACCAAAACCACTAAAAGGGATGTCTTTATGATTATTATGATTTTGTTATTATTTTGCCATACTTCTTGTATTGCAGAACCATTAGGATTCAAAAAGTGAGTATTTCAGGAAAAAATTTCAAAAATACATTAATGATGTTAAACATAATTTCTTGATGGGCAATAAACACTCTTATCTGAGTTTTAACCAGTATATGTTTTATAAATTTTCTATTTGCAAATTTTAAAATAAAGGTTTTAAATATACATAAGTTTATCCATTTTAGGTTTGTCAAGAAGTCATTTACATATAAATTGATCAAATAATACAACATAGTGAATATCAACTGACAAAGTTATTATACATTTTGATAAATTCACACTTCTATCTCTAGAACTAAAAGCTCTGAGAATTAAGCTGGGAGAAACTAACCATTTTTCATACAAAGAGAAAATGTTTTATTGACAAGTTACATAAATCATGAACAGAGAATTTATTCGGAAAAGTATCCTGACAAGGCTGAATGAAGGGGAAGTTAAAGAAGCTTAATGCCATTAATTTTATGTTTCCAAAAAAGAGGCAAAAAATGATGACCATAAAATTTGGGCACAGTCAGAGTTAATTCTAATAGTTAGGCATTATTCAAAATCATGAAATATTCTTAAAGTTGAGTGAGGTTGTCAGTAAACTCTAGTACAGTTATCTTCAAATTTTAGGAATATGTTCTCAGACTTTTGGAGAGTGGTCAAGAGCAGAGAGAAGGTCGGAACGTTAGTACAGTGGGTAGGGCGTAATTTTAAACAGAATTGGAAAAAACAGACATCCATTAGGTATATTGTGAGAAACCAAATTAGTCTTTTTATGAATTATGAAAGATGTGAGTATTAATAGAAGTAGATCAAGTTGGAGATGATCTACTTCTGCAAGAAGAATGTTCTGAGTTTCATCCTGGCATTTACAATGTACATTGTATCAAATATGAAATTCAAGTAGTGAGTCAAATTTGGGATATGGGTTCATAAAACTGAGGTTCAGATGACTGATTAGAATTTTCAGCAGAAATATTACTTTTAAAGTCACAAAGGTGGTGCTGGAGAGATAGTACAGCATGAGGCTAACTCAGGTTCAATCCCCATATGGTCCTCTTGAACGCTGTAGGAATGAACTTTGAACACAGAGCTGGGAGTAAGTAAGCTATAGTGCAGTTATAATACAAATATATGTATAAATATAAATATTTATATTTTAAAATATTTACACTTAAAAATGGAAAAAGATAATCACAAAAGTGGGTGATTATGGATGAACCAAATGAGAAGAGGGTTTGTTGAATACATGGAGAAGATCAGCAACTGAAGTATTAATGGAGGACGAGGAACAAGAAATATGCATAGAAAATAAATAGGAAAGTTTGACCTCAAAGAAAAGTTTGGCCTCAAAATTTAAAGAACAATGATTAATATAAAAATGCAATGACCTGAAATATACCTAATAGAATGAGAATTAAACAGTCTTTTGTATTTGGCAATTAGCAGCCCTTGCTGATATCAGTGAAATGCCAGAAGTTAGTTTTCTCACTCTTAGGGACCAACTCTTGACATCTGTATTTTAAGCTTGGAGTAAAGTTACTCTTCTTGTGATGTTCTAAGAGTTGGATCCTTACTAAATACACCAGGTGACCCAGATGCTGTTATGACAGGTGAGAGAGGAGTAAATTTCTACTATGTAGTCAAACCCCCAGTTCAGTCAAGTTTTATGTTAATAGCCTTTTGCATATAGCCATTTGCAGACTAGAAAAATAACACCAATTACTTCATAAGGAATTTGAAAGTACACAATGCTGTATACAAAGGGAATCAAAATACTTGAAAACTGAGCCACATATTTTAAAATTACAGCATACTATCAAGTTGACCAGCATCCATTTGTTGCCATGGAAAAAGCTTTATTAAACTGTGTTAAAGTTGAGCATGAGTACAATGCTAAAAATATATTGGAATTTTCTTTTTATTATCTATATCTGGGGATAAAAGTAGAATAAAAGATTTTTTCCATGGGCATGAATGCATGATATTATGTTCCAGGCATGGTGTAAACATGGGCAAGGTACTCATAGAGCTTACTATATTTATGTGGTCAGCATGAAAAGTTAATAGTCAGTGGATTTGTCTGTCTCTAAAGTTTACACTACCCAGGCAGCTTGCACATTGTTATTTTGTGTTTTACAAAAATAAAAAGCACAATATAATAGACTAATTTCCACTGTCACCCAGTAAATTTTTATTTCTGTCTAAGTATATTTATAGTAGTCAGGAAGTGATTTATCTTCAAGAAACAGATAATTTACAGCTTTTAGTGATTGAGTCATGGGTTGCCAGGCCATTGGCCATTGTAACATGATTATAATTATTTTTCTAACTTTCTCATTTTACAGATGAAAGAACTGAGACTGAAAGATATTAAATGACTAACACGGTATTACTGTGATTTAAGTTAAGCATGTGACATTTCTGTTTGCTGACTATCTTGCTTTCCTTGAAATAGCTAATTTATTCTAAATTTCTCTTATGGAAAAATCAATTTGGTTAAGCATCACATTCTGTTGTTTCAATACAGAAGATCTTTATTATTATTAAATTGATACAAATCCTCTAGAACCTTCAAAAACCTTGCCAATGGCAAGGCTTTTTTCTCCTGGAAGGGAGCAACATGATGCCCACCATAGCCATGCCACCGGACTCCACGCCAGGCTGTTTTACTCGGGGCACCCCAGAGGGAGGCAGGTGAGAGCCCTTCCTGCCCCAAGAAACCCAGCCCTGTCAGTCGAACACCTCCACAACCAAACCTCCACCATGCTCACAGCTGCTCCCACATGTTCGGGCAGAACCTCACGCACAAGTGAACATATTCCTGGACCGTGCAGCCATGAATGACATATCATAAGACACTGCCTACCCATTCTCCAAGAGTACCACATCACATTTTATGGGATTCAAATAGTAGGCAACCAATCACAGAGGGAAGTACATATATATAAGCACGGTCCTCCCGTTGTTCATCGATTTGCTCCAGCGGGCCCAGTAACATATCCATCCTGAGACTTGTTGTTACTGTGTTTGGCATATCGAATACGTCATGGGTAGCTTGCCAGGCTCTGCCGTGCGGGCAAGATACTCTTGGTATCTTGCCGGGCTCTCCGAGAGAGGTGGAGGAATCGAACTCCGGTCGGCCATGTTGGCCACTTGTAAGGCAAACGCCCTACTGCTGTGCTATCACTCCAGCCCCACATATATATATATATATATATATATATAATATTTTCAGATATATGTATATGAAAACTCACATCACTCAATCTTTAACAACATCTTAGTGATATCCTAAAGAATGGCTTAATGATCCCTGTCAAAATAGAACAATCTTCACACTGTTTCCTCTATGAACACTTCTTTTTTGTAGCATTTTCAGCGTTTTTTTTGTAACAGACAATACAAAATATATTATTTCAGTTGTGCTTGGGACAAGACTTGGGGCTTGGAATGGAAACATCCAAAATATGGTGATAGGAAAGTGTAATGATGGTGGGATTATTGTTTGAATATTAATAGTAGTCAAATATTGTGAACTGCCTTATAAAATAAAAAAAATTAAAAACAGAAAACAAAAAACCTTACCAGTGCCAATGTGGGTTTAAGAAAAAACAAAATGTATAACTGGGTAACTTTTCCTTCTGGTTCAGCATTTTGAAACACATCCCAAGTCCCAGAGTTTTTGTATTTTTATCAGGTGATCCAGTGCATATGGAGGTCCTTACAATTTTGGGGGGCATTTTTTCATTAAATATCCATTATATGCTGCACTAGATTCTCTGTTGTTCTCAAGTCCACAAAGATCATACTCGATGTAATGAAGTCAAATTGAAATTATTTGAATTAGACCTTAGCCTAGTGATTAAGATCTAGGGTTTTGAAATCAGACAGACTAGATTCAAAGACTACTTCCACCATTTACCAGTTCTGGAAAAATTATTTCTCTTATGTCATATTGCTTGTCTGGAATATGTAAGGTGGATTGTATATGAATATACACTGCATACACACAGTGCCTGAAACTGTGCCAAGGATGGCTGTTTGGAAAAGCTAGAGAAGAAATTGAGTTCACTTGATGAGTTAAATAATTTGATCCACTTACACATGAGTCTGCCTTTGTTCATTTTTAAAGTCTCTGCTCTATTCACTTTATCATTCTCTAGCCACTCATAATCAATCTCAACCTCACTGACAGTGTATCTTATATCTATACTATGTCATCAAATAATGCCATACCCTGTTATTAAATAATTTGGCACATTTTAATAAAATGTCTTTTAATGAGCACACAATATTTTTCTGGCCAAAAAAATCATGGCAAAACTTTAAAATCACTGAACCAAAACTAGTAATGTCTTAGGCACAATGAGTTATAAACCTTGTTTAATATTTTCTATTTCTCTTTAGGTCACGTTCTTCACCCTTCCTTCACCTTATCTTGTGTCCTAGATGCAACCCTGATGTCCAGACTGCTGAAAGGGCCATATCATCTTGAACTCATTATGGATCTGCCTCTGAGTATAGAAGATAAGAGAGTGAGAACACAAAGAAAATGTGGTGTGAGTTACTCCAAGTTCCTTCTTCTAAAGGTGATCTTACTTTATGGTATCAGTTGTTCCTTTATGTAGATTCATGGTCTCCCTGACCTCATCCTTAAAGTTTAAGGGAATCCACTATGCTATTTCCAGGTACTGCTATATTTGAATGCTGGTTTTCCTTAACTGTGCCTTACCATTGTAGTTCTCATGATCTTTGGAGATCAACTAAACTTTTTCCAAATCACCTGCCTTTGGATGTGCTGTTTTCTATCCTGGATTATACAGGAAGCTTGTATGTTATTTAGTTGTTGGCAATTCCACAGGATGGACGTGTGATTATTTGAAAATCAATTTTCAAATAATTTCTGACCCAGAAGAAGATCCTTTGGTCTCAGTATTCTCTGACTTGAGATGCAGCTTAATGAAGTTATGCCTGTGACTAACAAGTTAGCTCAGGCCTAATCTTAAATCTGAAAAAGATCTTTGCAGTCGAATTGGAAGGAGAAAGACGAGAAAATTTTAGCATAGTGAGCACTATTTTTGTTGGGGAAAGCAGAAATTTCCTGTTATGTTATTGTCATTAAGTATCTGATCTGAATACTTTTCTTGAGAATCTGAATTAAGTTTATTCATTTAAAAAATATATTGTGCAGTGGTTGGAGGTAAAAAAGAATGTGCTAACTTTTCTCCTCTTATATATGTATGTCATTTATTGCTTTCATAATTTGAGACAGATTATTTAGCTTCACTTAAATAATTTTATCTCATATTTGCTATAAGGTATAAAGTCACCAATTACGTTGTTATGAATGCAATTGGGTATTGCAAAAAACTTTTTTGTAATTAAGTGATTCTTCTGCAGATCCAATTTCAGATATTTCTCTTCAATGAAGTGAATTATCTTGCCCACGGTTATACTCCCTCATGAGGATCCTCTAATTGCTCAAAATTGTGTGCAGGTACAAAGTAAACACTGACAACCCTTATTACTCCAATCATCATGTGGAGTTATCTGAGGTTCCTGCTTCTACTAACTATTTAAACTAACCCCTCTGCTCAGTGTTATTTTACAATATAATGACAGCAGCAAGAGGCAAATTAACTTGAAGACTTTGGTAAGACACATACCTTCTAATGACAGAATAATCAATCTTCAAAGATCATGAGAACTGCTACAACAGTGAAATTTTAGTCTCTGCTAAGGCTAGAATACATAGATATTGTCTCCAAAGTTACAGGAATTATTGCATCTGACATTTTTGCCACTGTAAGAGGACAATATTTGGGCCCTTTTGACATTCTGAAATCAACATATTCACTATGTAAGACAAGACCCTTATTCTTTATACTTTATTCTTTCTAGGGGGACTATCTATCCAATGCCTGTTCGCAATTGTATTTTCCTTTCTTTTCTTTTTTTTGCTTTTTTGGGGTCACACTTGGCCATGCACAGGGGTTATTCTTGGCTCTGCACTCAGGAATTACTCCTGGCGGGGCTCAGGGGACCATATGGGATGCTGGGAATCGAACCTGGGTGGGCCATGTGCAAGGCAAACGCCTTACCTACTGTGCTATTGCTCCAGTCCCCACAATTGTATTTTCAAAAGCAAATAACTTGCAGAATCTCACAGATTTACAGCTGAAATTTTGCCATAGGATGATTTTCACCCATATTTTAGTTAGATGATATTTAGATGAGAATTGAACTTAGAGTTAGTGCTAGAATGAGTTAAAACTTTTTGAACTGGGGTCAGAGTGAGAGTACAACAGGTAGGGTATGCCATTTGTTTTGCATGCCACTGACCAGGTTTTGAACCCCGGCATCCCATAAGGTCCTCCAAGTACAGCTAGGAGTGATTCCTGAGTGCAAAACCAACCTGAGCATAGCTGGGTGTGGCACCAAAACAAAACAAAAAATTTTCTGTGAACTGGTAAACTTTTTGGATTGGATAGAACCTAGTTGAGGTAGATATGAACTTTGGACTTCCACAATTTTGAGTGTTACAGACTGAATGTTGTTCCTAGCAAATGTGCATTTTGTAGTGCTGACCCTCAGTACCTAAGGATGTGACTGTTCTCAGGTATATGTTGAAGCTGTCAGTCAATATAATCTAACTGGTGACCTCAAAATAAGAGGTGATTAGAACATACAGATAGATGTTCTACATATACAAGGGCCTCATAATCATAGAGGAATCTCCATGTGAAATGCAGCAAAAACATTGCCATCTAAAAGTCAAGGAGAGAGGTCTCAGGATAAATTAAATCTGTCAAAATCGTGGTCTTTGGCTTCCTTTCAGTCTCCAGAACTGTAAGAAAAGTAAATTTCAGTTGTACAAGTCACCCAATCAATTGTATTTTCCCTTTTTAGCTCTAGGAAAATAAGATATCCTTTCATCTAATTATTTGTTTATATGCGTATATCAAACTACTTTATTGGTTTCTTTTAAGATAGATATGAAGTCAGGGCCTTAATTTCAGGTCTCAATCCCAGGACTCCAAGTAGCTTCAGTTAATTGTGTTACAACTGCATTGTAGCTCTTTCTGCCTAATCCCACCTCTTTAAATCTATCCCAGAATTTTCTGACAACCCAGTGAACTGTTCGCTTGCCTATGTCTGTCTTAAGGTCTGTTTACTGAAAACATGGCTTTAAAAAATATTTTGGGGGCCAATTAGAACTCTCCAGGGAAACTCCTGACTCGGTGCTCAGGGATTAATTCTGGCGGTTCTTAGGGGACTATTAGGTGCCATGGATCAAACTAGGGCAGCTGCACAAAAAGTGAGAGACTTAACCTCTCTACTATTTCTCAGGTACCCCTAAAGACTTTATTTTAAAGATATACACAAACTTCAAAGACAAATACAAGGACATCGTAAACAGTTGGTAAACAAGAATCTCAGTGTGGTCAGTGTCCAAGATATTTCACGTATGATGTATTATTATTTATATTGAAATAATACATTTTGCATGAATAAATCACTCAAATAATACTAACTCTGAATATGCTTACCTGAATGACACTGAGCAAATAAATCTCTAAATCCAGACTTGATCAAGAAATTATAGGGAAAAAAAGAAGAGGGAGAGAAGTCCCTGTGTGATGCTCTCAAACTCTTGATGGCGAGTAATAAAACAAAAAAATATGCATATAATATACATATAATATCTACAATATACATATTATGCATAATGCTGGATTCACTTGTATAATATGGTCTTTCTCTCATTTCCATTTGAAAATAAAGCAAAGTGAATAACTATGAAGTCAATGATCTTTATAGAAATGATCCTTATAGATTATTACCCACTTTGCATCATTATGCTTTCCTCCATTGCTAACTAAAAGCTAAACTATTGATACTAAAGAGAATCATTCAAAAGATATTAGAGGCATTTTATGACATATGTACACTACTCAAGAGCTCCAATTTTTACCAAATCACATGATTTAGTTCACATCAAATGGTATAGTCACCAGGGTTCAAGAAAATGAATGTGGTGATATTATGTATTGTGATATTTATTTGGGACTGGGATTTCCATTTCCCGTTGAAGTTTACTGCCCCCACCCCCCACCCCCCCACCTCTACGGATAAAGTCAGACCTCAGGGATTTTGGATGGAGGATTTTTAGAGATAAATCCCTTTCTTGATCACGTAAAAAAAGAAAGTGGCTAATTGTAGAGAATATGCTTGGGATATGCTAGAAGAAGAAAAAAGGAAGTAATAATAAAATGAGGCTTGTTTTAGAGGTAAAAAAATGAGAGGGATATAAACATTTCGTAGGTGTCAGTGTGGTCTTCTTACTGTCAAAGTCTCAAGGACTTTAGCAATTAAATGCAATAGTAAAGTGCACTTAACTATTTGCTCATTCCTCTGATATTGTCTTAGCTCATTCTCTTACCTCCACATGCCTTTGATCAAGTGTTCTGTTCTGAGGTATTTCTTCATCCCTTATTTTAAAAAATTTAACCTTTATTATCCAGTAATAGTCAAGAAATAATTACATAACATTTATTTCCATCTGACCTGGCAAGCTACCTGTGTTGTATTCAATATGCCAAACACAGTAACAACAAGTCTCAAAATGGAGACATTACTGGGCTGCTCCAGCAAATCGATGAACAACGGGAGGACAGTGGACAGTGACAATGGACAGTGACCATATAGTATATGTTGTTTTTGTTCCTGTCACCATTTTAGAGAGACAAACTCTCGAGAGCAGATATTTTTCTTGTTTAACCGTTACTATGTTTAATAATATTAAGGTGTTTAATAAGCAGGTACTGAGTGCATATAATTCTTGCATTGTTGGATAACCCAGAGAAGTGGGAGTGGCCCTGAAAATATATAGAACTTGATTTACCCAGTCTACTGACACGAAGTCAAGTTTATCCTGATTTTAGGAGAATAAAAATAGCTTTAATTTTTGATGATCAATAATTGTGGTTGCAAAATCACAAGCACAGCAAAACTCTTTTTTTCATAATAAACCTTATTCAGAAGAAGAAATAAAGTCTGTACAAACCTTTAATTTGGGCTATTTGTGTGACAAACAGAACTAATCAGAATTTGTAAAGACAATGATAATCATAAGAGTAGAATAAAAGTGTGTTGTCTACCATCCCAAAGAGAGGTATATTCACCTTTACTTCACTCAAACTGTTTCACTGAGATAATTTTACCTCAGAGGTCTAACAGTGTATTGATAATTCACATAGAATTAGGCCACATAGAATGGCTACAATTAATTTATTTTCTTTTTCATGCTTTAGGCTTGTCTTGATTAAAAAAACAACTTGTGAATCTGAGCTCTTCCAAGAAAAACAGAGGGCAGAACTCTTTTTGCATTAACTACTGTAGAATTAATAAGTGGGGCCAGAGTATTAGTACAGCAGGTAGTGTGTTTGCCTTGCACAAGGCCAACCCAGATTTAATCCCCAGAATCCCATACAGTCCCCCAAGCACCACCAGGAGTGTTTCCTGAGTGTCAAGATGGAATAAGCTCTGAGCATCACCCCTGTATCCCCCTACTCCAACTGGAAAAAAAAAAAGGACAGGAAGAGATCTCAAAGGGCTGTAACACATGCCTGATATGCAGGGAACTCTGGTCCGATTCCTGCACTGCCTGGTCCCTAGCAGTGATGGCCCAGGTTTTCCCAGTGCTGTTGTGCTGTATGTTGCTGGAGTGACTTCAGAACCCTGTGAGCATGCTTGAAAGACAACTCCCATCCTTCCCTTGCCCTCCCCGAAAAATGGTTTGTGTATTAATTTGCCTTCAAAACATGAAAAACACTGCTCTGTGATTCCTAAGTTGTTTACTTATGGGCACAAGTTCACTAAGAATTGATAAACACCATGCATGGAATCTTTACTGTGTACAAACTGGCATTTCCACATAAGTCTGCCTCCATCAGGAAGGCTTAGGCTCCTAACACCTCTCTATGGTAGAATTGGGAATCTCTGCTCTAAGACAGTGCTTACAGATAAATACTCCAATATTATTGTTTAAAGACACAGTGAATGGAAAAGTCAACCAAATCATTTTATTCAGGCTTCCAAGAGGGAGTTTATTCACTAATGGGAAATGTTTCAGAGAAAAGAAGAGAAGCCTGGAGGGTTATATAAAGACAAAGATATTGTTTGAACACATTTAATTAGGTTCTTTCCCTCACTGGGGTCCTCTACCTTTATCTTCCATATCTGTTCCTAAAGCCAGGTTCTGATTTTTTTCTCTATTTCTTTTATTGCTCTTTATTTACATAAATTACGTAGAAAGGGACAATCATTAGTATAACCTCTATCTGTCAGGCTTACAAAAAAAATAAAAGGCATATCAAAAGAAAGAAAAATATATTACACAGTTTAGAAAGATCTTAAATTATTGGTTAATTATTAATATTATATATTCATACATTTATTTTACTATTTTACTTCATTATCTCACATACAGAATAAATTTAGTGATATCTGTCTATAAAATTTTGAAGGTGCTTCCAAGCAGTGCTGGAGGGGTGGGCCGTCTGAAGTACTCTGCTAACCAGATCAATTCAAAGGCTTAGGATGCAGAGTGCAATCTGCTCAGGCCCCAGGGGCACTTGAGACCCCTCGGACCACTTTCAGAAGAGGTTGGGAACCTACAGGGTGCCACTCGTGTTTTCAGTGGGCTTCCAGGTTATAGCTAAAGACACTACACAGTGCAGTGCATATGCGGTATAGGGGATCACAACAAGCATTATCTCCCTGGCTCTATGTTCTTTTTAGGGGAAGGGGTTTGAGCCATACCCAGCAATGCTCAGGGTTTACTCCTAGCTCTGTACTTAGGGATCATTCCTGGTGGTGCTTGAGAGACTGTGTGTGGTGACAGGGATCGTCAGCCATGTGCAAGGCAAGAGCCTTACTTCCTGTACAATATCTCCATATCCTCTGTTCTAATTTTTAAAGGAAATTACAGGTCTTTTTTCCCTTGACAACTTTTATCTCATATGTGAGGACTTAGGCTCATAACAAATGAAAAATACAGTGTAAGGGTACTACTGAAAGTCTAGGGTAAAACAAACCTGTTTTGCTCTCAGATCTTGTAATCTAACTGGGATGAAAAAGAGTTAAGGAAATATGAGCACTTTTTTTGGTCAGGAATTTGAGAATATTATTTCTGGTGTGAAAGAAGGAGAAACAGTAGTGGAAGGAAGAGAGAAAAGGAGGGAGGAAGAGAAGGAAGAAGAAAGGGAAAAAAAGAAAGGAACAGGGAAAAAGGAAAATATAGTTCCTACTGCAAAAATGATGTCAGTTGGAGATTGTGTAATAAACCATTGCCTCAGGGACATTGTTCTTATTTGCTAGACTCTGAAGGGGGGGGAGCAGGGGACAAGGGAGAACAAATTGCTTAAGATAATCATGGCTAGCAAGATATCATTTAATTTCTTTGAGTTCTCACACTACTAAGTTTAGCAAATAACAGATCTGACACAGAACACAGAATTTAATACTTTCCATATTATAGAAAAAATGTTTGCTTGAAAATCACTGTCACTGTTCTCCAGTTGTTCATCGATTTGCTCGCCCAGTAACATTGTGAGACTTGTTGTTACTGTGCTTGGCATATCCAATACGTCACTGGTAGCTTGCCAGGCTTTACCGGCGGGCGAGATACTCTCGGTAGCTTGCCGGGCTCTCGGAGAGGGGTGGAGGAATCGAACCCAGCTTGGCCAGTCTGACTGCACACAAGGTAAATGTCCTACCACTGTGCTATCTCTCCAGTCCCTTGCTTGAAAATAAACTGCAAAATTCTTTTAAAGGGCATAACTATAGACCCGAGGAATATCAAGGCTATATAAGTTTTCTAGTATGTGCCTACAAAATAACCATAGTATTTAGCGATTTACAATAAAAAGTACAGCTATTTATAATTTTGGAGAGAATTCACAGATATGTATAGGAAGAAGAGTTGACAGATTAGCAGGAGAGATGAAAGGGATATTTGTGCACCAGAGGGTAATGATTTCACAAACATGAGAAAGTCCTAATTTACATAATTAGATAGGGGTGAAAAGAGTACATACCTCTAAAGTAAATAAAACGGGGCTGGAGATAGTTAAGTAGGGAAGGTGCTTGCTTTGCATCTGCTGACCTAGGTCTGATCCCAGTACCCCAAATAGTTCCCTGAGTGAGCTCAGGAGTGATTTCCGAGTGTAGAGCCTGAAGAAGGTCCTGAACACAGCCTAGTGTGGCACAAAAACCAGTACAATAAAATAAAGAACATAAGAATTGAATCTGGATTGCAAGCTGATGATGTCATTATCTGAAATAGGGAAGACAAAATATTTTAGAAAGAATTGAGGATCAGATGTTCATATACTCATTTTTTTCCCTGTTGGTACAATTTTTAGGAAAAAGTAATCATTAGGAAGACAGAAATGCAGGGATGTCTAAGCTGGGGGCAAATATCAGTGCGCTACAAGTAAAGAGGCAATTTTAAAGGTATGATTAAAATTATGAGACGAGATTATTACGATGAAATTGCCAAATCAGAGCAATTGAAAAAGATAAAAGTTATACATAAAGAGTATCTTCACCAAATACAAAAAATCATGAGTATGCAATATAATAGAAACATAGAAGCAGGAGAGCCAAGAATTTAGAAATTGCCAAGTTATGATAATGTACTCAGGAAATGTTATTTGGATGAGCAGAAGATCTTTGTAAATCTTGCAGAAGAAGATTTAATAATATTAGAAAGAGATTTAAGCCTGCAAGAGTTTGAAAAATATTTGATGTCTAAAGTAAAAGATCAAATGACAGCTCAGTTAAACAAGCGTCTTTAGGATATAGTCTCTTTCAGAGAGGTGGTTTGATGTTCCTTTCTATTTTAACCCTAGAAACACGGGATATTGAGTAATCTGTAGCACTATAGCACTATCCTCCCATTGTTTATTGTTTTGCTCAAGCGGGCCCAGTAATGCCTCCATTGTAAGACTTGTTACTGTTTTTGGCATATCAAATATGTCACCGGTAGCTTGTCAGGCTTTGCCATGCGGGTGAGATTCTCTCAGTAGCTTGCTGGGCTCTCCAAGAGGGGCGGAGGAATCGAACCCCGGCCAGCTGTGTGCAAGGCAAATGCCCTACCCTCTGTGCTATCGCTCCAACCCACTGAGTAATCTAATGGATTTAATTACGTTATGAAGTGAAAAATTTTCTTGGCTGAAATTTAAGAATTCAAAGAATTACATATGCTTTAGACAAGTGCAATTCTGAGATAATATATCATGAAAACTAGGTGTTGATAGGATAATGAGTATAGATCAATGTAATAATTCGAAAAAAATGGAAATATATCCAAACCAAAGTCACAGTAGGATAAAGAGTAGCACTGCAGCACTTTTCCTTGTGTTGTTCATCTATTTGCTCGAGCCGCCACCAGTAATGTCTCACAACAAATTGTGAGACTTGTTACTGGTTTTTTTTTTTTTTAGCATATCAAATGTCACAGGTAGCCTGCCAGGTCTTGACGTGTGGGCGAAATACTCTTGGTAGCTTGCCGGGTATAAAGAATAAAAGAGGATATTCACAATGATTAAAACATGAAGTAACAGAACTCTATAGTCTGTACCATGAATCAGAGAGTAGTCTTTCATCATTTTTGATTTTCTAAGTTCAGGTATGTTATTGTGTGTGTATAAAATAAGATAGGGATGACAGACGATAGATTGACAAGATTGAAGAACAGAGTTTAGGGAATTGAGTTATATTCTAAATGTTGATTTTCAAATGACTAATATCAAAGATCGATGACCAGAGGAATTGAAAGGACAACCACAACCCAGTGTGAACAATATTGAATGCAAAAGATTTTACAATGGCCTCATTGTAATGAAAGAGTTGAGAATCCATAGTTTATAAGTTTTTAAAGTTACAATGTAGTCAATAGAAAAATGAAAGAGGAATAAAATAATGAAAATAACATCAGTGGATCCCTGGGCACAGATGGGTGTGGCCCATAAACCAATAAACAAAGATGTATGTGACTTATTACATGTTGTATATCTTTTTAGAATTAAAGTATTTATATTTATCATAATGTATTTTATTGCATTGTAGTATAGCATTTTTATGACTATATTTTATTTTTCCATGCTCTTGTTCGATTTTTAGATTTTTTTTTTTTTTTTTGCTTTTTGGGTCACACCTGGCGATGCACAGGGTTTACTCCTGGCTCTGCACTCAGGAGTTACTCCTGGCAGTGCTCAGGGGACCATATGGGATGCTGGGAGTCGAACCCAGGTCGGCTGCACCCAGGTCGGCCACGTGCAAGGCAAACGCCCTACCCGCTGTGCTATCTCTCCAGCTCCAGGATTTTTAGATTTTTTATATATTTAATTATTAAGATAATGTTGTGATTAGTGTTTCTTTTTTAACATCTTTTGAACATATGTGTAAGAATATAAACATAGGACTGACATTTCTGAATTGATGAATGTATAAATTTATTTCATATGAATTTTTTTATCAAAGTGGTTCTCCCAAATGCATATTCTCTCCAGCAATGCATGAAAATTCCTATTGCTAACATACTGTCATATCTTATTTGTTGCTGAACCTTCAGAGTGCTTCATGTACCTTAGATATTATCCCATTGCCTAATTTGTAATATGCGAATATCTTTTTTCCCAATCAGTATGGTGCCTTTTAATTTTAGGCCTCATTTCTTTTGCAGTGCAGTATCCTTTCAGTTTGATATAGTCTCATTTTTTTACTTCTACTTTAGACAAAAAACTAATGTCCAAGATATAGGAAATATTCTCATAGCGCCACAAAAAACAAACAACGCCATTCAAAAAATGGAGGGAGGAGCTAAACAGATACTTCCAGTAAGAAGACAAAGTTGTGCACTAGGCACATAGAAAAATGGCTTATCATCACTGATTATCAGCTAAATAGAAACAAAATTAATGAGATGTCACCTTAGCCCTGGGAGAGCAGTTTGTTTGATTTCAGTGATATACTAAGCACTTGGAAAAGAGTGGAAGCAGCAAGGGCTGGTGAGGATGCGGTGAAAAGAAATTTTTACTCACTGATGGTGGGACTGTTCATTGTTCAGCCTCTTTGGAAAATAGTTTGGAGACTTCTCGAAACATTACAAATAGGACTTTTAGATAACCCAGTGATTCTACTCCTGGGCATTTACCCCAAGAACACAAAAACGTTATTCAAAATAAGCACACACACACACACACACACACACACACACACACACACACACACAAAACAGTATTCATCATAGCATAATTCAAAATAGCAAAGTTCTGAAAATAATCTGTATCCAACAACAGACGAGTAGATAAAATTGTGCTTTACATTCATAATTGCATATATTCAGCTATGAGGGAAAAAATTGCAGTTTGCTGAAACTTAGATAGAAGTGGAGGGTGTCATGCTAAGTGAAGTGATTCAGAAAGTGAAAGATAAATACCAGATGATTTAGCTCATATGCAAAACCCAAAGAAACAAAGAAAGGGATTAGAGGATCTCCAACACTTCAATGAGGAAGGAGGCAGTAAATCATCATGGGATAGTGGTAGAAGGATGTGAAAACACTGGTGGAGAGATTAGAGTAATAGTCTACAATTATAAAACAATAACTTCAGTAGTATTGTAAATTATTGTAACTCATTAAAAAATAAACATGTCAGATATTTTAAGTTTTATCAAAAACAAATTGATGTGTAAAGGTAACTACATTATTAACAAAGTTTACTATATTGAATTTGTGATTTGACTTCTCTTATTCTCAGTAAAAATTGAAATAATATAAAAATGTTTAAATTATTTCTTAACTGAGTCATCATGAGATACACTATTACAAAGTTGTTTATCAATGCAGTTCAGTCATACAATGTTCCAACACCCATCATCTCACCAGTGCACTTATCACCAATGATCTCAGTTTCCCTCCCCCTCCTCCCACCTTGTCCTGCATCCTGCCTCTATGCAAACACTTTTCTCTTTGTTTTCTTACTCTCTCTTTCTCTCTCTCTCTCTCTCTCTCTGTCTATCTCTGAGGATTTTTTAAAATTTTTATTAGTGAAACACCATGAGGTACAGTTGTAGACTTATAAATTTTTGTGCTTGGATTTCAGTTATACAATGATTGAGTACCCATCCCTCCACCAGTGCCCATTCTCCACCACCAATGATCCCAGTATCCCTCCCACCCCCCATCCCCCCATCCCGCCCTGCATCTGTGGCAGGGCACTCCCTTTTGTTCTCTCTCTCCTTTTGGGTGCTGTGGTTTGCAAAAGAGGCACTGAGTGGCAATCATGTTCGGTCTATAGTATACATCAGCATGCATCACCCATCCTGGACGGATCTTCCCAACACCCTTTATTTGGTGCTCCCTTCTCTCTGAGGAATTTTTAGCTTTTGATTTTTATATTAACCTGGCCATATTTTTGTTGTCATGAGTAATTTATATAATTACTAATAGCAGAAGGGGCTGGAGCGATAGCATAGAGGGTTGGGCGTTTGCCTTGCACACTGCCGACCCGTGTTCGATTCCCAGCATCCCATTTGTTCCCTGAGCACCACCAGTAGTAATTTCTGAGTGCAGAGCCAGGAGTGACCCCTGTGCATCGCCGGGTGTGACCCAAATAAAGCAAAAAAATAAAAATAAATAATAAAATAATAACAGAAGACAGAATTCTATCACTAAGAAACCTGGTACTGAATGAGACTCAAGATAGTATCCCAGCATTTCAACATACGAATTAGTTCTGGAGAGAATTTATGAAGGTCAGTGATACTACTTTCCCCCAGTATGCTTTCTATAATAACCATGATGGTTTTCTGAGTGAAGTGAAAACTATTTAGTACAGAACATATGATTGATCTGACACTATTCTCTCTCTGTCCCTCTTTTTCTAGAGCATCCTTAAAATATCAAATAGGGTAAAATTACAAAATCAATATTTAGAGATAGTATAATGAACTTTGAATCAGAGTGAACAGTGATCCCATATTTTTAATTAATTAATTAATTCACTTTTTTGGGTCACATCTGGTGATGCACAGGAGTTACTCCTGGCCCATACACTCAAGAATCACTCCTGGCCGGTGCTGGGAATCAAACCCGGGTCAGCCGCGTGCAAGGCAAATACCCTACCCACTGTGCTATCGTTCCAGTCACGATCCCATATTTTTGAAATGGTAATTTTTATATGTAAAAGAGAAAACAGTTCTCATGAAAGGTAACTTTTTTCAGTTCTTTTCTCAAAGAATAATAGTCATGATTTGTTTTTACCATTTATTTCCATTTCTTTCACTATTTTCTATTTTTCAAATCTTATTATTCTTTATGACTAATGTATTTCACTTCCAGTTTTCAATAAGATACAAGCACACTGGCCATTCATTTAGGCTAAGTAATATTAACCACTTGAAATCCTTGTGTGACAAATTTGACTGAGTTGACTTCTGAGGAATTATTCATTTTCACTCCGAGATCATGGCAGTTTGGATATCTATCCAGTACGAGTAAAACTTCAAAAGTGAGGTCTAAATGATGACATTGGCTTAAAATGCTTGCTTGACAAACAAGGCTGAGAGCTTAATGTCATGGTCTGTAATAACTAGTGAGGAAGAAAAAAACTTCTAAAGAAGATTGATTATCTATAGAGTACTGACTTAAAAATGACAGTAATTAAATTGGCCAAATTTTCAACATCTTTAGAGAATTAAAAAAAAATCATTCTTCCAATAATATGATTGATATTCCTTTTGTTTGTTTTGGGACCATATGCAGCTGTGCTTGGGGCTTACTCCTGGCTTTGCATTCAGCGATTACTCCTGCTGGGACTCAAAGGGACCATATGGGATGCCTGAGATTGAAACTTGGTTGGCCACATGCAAAGCAAGCACTCTTCCCACTGTACTATCTCTCCTGCTCTGATTATTCTTACGCTTATCATTTTTATTAAAAATAAAGGACTCAGTATTTTACAGTATAGCAGAGTATATTTTATATGTTAATGCATATTTTTGCTAATTCAGGATAGTCTTAAATTTTTCCTTCTGTTCTCTCCCTTCTACCTAGAGTAGGCTTTTATGGCAATAGTTGTTGCATATTAAATAAACAAATTAAACTAATGTTCTCTGTACCTTTTAAATACAGAATTGCATTATTAAAAAGGAAATGCTGATAATTTCCTGAGAATTCAATAATTATACAGAATTCAATAAGCATATAGATCAATAGTAATACTAAATATAACTAATTATAAAATTAGTATGATAGATAACAAAAAAATTTTTAATAGAGACAAACGAGGGATATAAGAACCAATATCACATGCTTTTAAGAAAAACAAAGTTTGAAGAAATTATGGTCATTATAATTAAAAAAATGGATCAAGTGTCATACCATATAGAATTAATATAATGTTGCAGAAAATATATCCAATATAGAGATATTTGAGACAACATACTATCGCTACATAGATGAAAAGACATTTTTGCTTATTCAGAAATCAAATGTGTTTATATAAGTCAAAGATGATTTCAATACTATATTTAGCAACTGCAGTTACTGCCACAGAAGCAGCTGTTTATACCTGCTCCCTGCTTGCTTTGAGAATTACATCAGACTGAAAGTGACAGAAAACATGAAATAATAGTGACTTAAAATCACCAATACTCCAATTTCTCTTTCTTAAATGCTAGATTTAATGTTCATGAAATGATATAGCAAGTCCATGATCATCAAATATACTAAGATTCAATCTCATTGCTCTTAATAAGTAGAATCTTAACATGTGGAGTTATCACCTCTTGTTTTACAGTGTTTACTTAAGCTCCAGTCAACATACAGATATTTCAGTGAGCACAACTAAAGATGAATAAGAGTAACAATATTTCTTGAGGGGAAGTAACACAATGGCACTTTTGATTTTATATCACTGAGTGGTGCATTTTTCATGACCCTAATTTGTTGTTGTTGTTTTGAGCCACATCTGGTGGTGCTCAGGGGTCACTCCTGGCTCAGTACTCAGGAATTATTCCTGGTCGTGGAGGGGGTCACAAGGGGGATGCTACGGATCAAATCTGGATCAACAGTGTACAAGGTAAGTGCTCTACTCACAGTACTATTTCTCTAGCTCCCCCTTAATTGGCTTTAATAGAAGCTAAGAAATGTTGTTGCAATCACATACCTAATTTTTTCTCAAGAATTAGTGAAGAAAGATATTTGGGGAGGTCTATAAGTCTATCACGATTATCAATGAGCTAAATAACCTTCTACTATCATGTATAAATTATATTTACTAATTATGACTTTAGAAATGAAAATAAGGGTTGAGGAGATTGCTGTTGTTTGTTGATTGGGCATTAATTTGGCTTGAATTTGAAAAAAATTTTAATTCAATTATAAAATATTAATTAATAAAACCCATGACTGATACTTGAACACTTTTCTAGTGATATTTTACACGAGTCTATTAAATTTTTAACATTTTTAGAGCAAAATTAAAATTCTTAATTTTCATACCATAGGGCACCCGTATAAATGTAAGATTCTCCACACATTCTAAAAATTAGTTATTCAGAACAAGATCAGAGAAAATATCTTATAACCGATTTCTGAGCCATGACTAGGAGACAGAGAAAGACACAATTACAATTTTCATGCAAGTAGAAAAATATTTGCCAACCAGACAAGAGGCTGCATTGGAACTGAGTGGTTTTTGCATTGAAAGAAAGCAGAGAACAGGGTAATCCAGGGCTGAAGCAGGACACACAATATTAGCTACAGACAAAAGAGTTCCACTGCAAGAGAGGGACTGGATATCTCAGAGCATTGATAGGCAGGAGAGCAAAATTACTCAGTACCAAAGACTGTGGTCTCACTAAGATACCATTTTAATGCAAACATCCTTGTGTCTGGGTGATAAAGGAGGGAAATAAGTTGAAGAGTAGTGAAATTAAGTCTTAGCAAAATGAAAAAAGGATTACAAAGTAAGAACATATTAAACCTGTTTTCTAAAGAATAAAAGAAAACACTACTGATTTAAGAAAGTGCTTCCTGAGACCAACAGAAAAATAGTTCCCTTCAGCTAAGAAATGCTATAAGCTTATACGAATAACAAAATGTACCTGTTATTCTTAGCCAGAAAATTTTAAGGTATTTCACAGAGAACAGAAGATGGAAATGAAAGCTAATGTAAAAAGAAGCAGAAATGACAATCATGAGAGCCAGCTGAAAAGCCATATCCCAACCCACCATGAAGAGAAAAACAATGAGGAAGAAAAGAAAACAACCCAGGCTGGGGGAAATAAATGAGTTGTGCATATATTTTGCATTATATTGAAACAATGAAAGAGGCTAATTCGTTCTTTTTTTATACCGAACTTTTGGTACTTCCACTTATCTATACTTGTGTCTCCTGTTCTTGGGATATTGAACTTAAGAAGAGGTATGGAGGATAATGTTGCGTAGGTTGGAAAGCACTTCCTATTTTATTTTTAATATATTTTAATGTTAGGATTATTAAAGTAATGATCCCATGCATATTTTGTAAGAATAATTAGAAGTTACAAACAATCTCTGAAAAAGAGAGATATTAAATGATTTCGGCAGAGCCTGGCAAGCTCCCTGTGACGTATTTGATATGCCAAACACAGTAACAACAAAGTCTCCAATGGAGACGTTACTGAGCCCGCTCGAGCAAATCGATGATCAACGGGAGGGCCTTTACCTTTACCTTTACCTCTTTAGCTCACAGCTTCTGATTTTTTTCTATCTGGCTTTGCATCAAGGAGGGAGAAAGAGTCACAGATAACATCAACTAGCTCCCATTGCCTTCCAATTACTGCTTGGGGTTGGCCAATGGGAAACCTAGGCAAGGGTCAGAGTTGGAAGAGCATTTGAGGGGAATAATGATTCATTTAGATCTCTGCTTGGAGGTTATGCAGAGTTATCCATATTGCTCAATAGGAGCGTTTTGTAATACAACATCTGTTCTCTCCATACAATTCTCTCTGAGTTCTGATAACTCCCCTCCTCCTCTGTCCTCTCTGTTTGAACAATAACCCCTAAAGATATTCATTTTCTCTGAAACCTGTGAATTTTACCTTATATGGAGAAAGGAATTTTGTAGGAGCAATTAAATTAAAGAATTTAGAGAACATTATCCTGGATTTTCTTAGGGTTTATATAAAATGGAGGAGGGGAAAAAAAGGGTGAGAGAAGACTGAAGACAGGGAAGGAAAAAGTCAGAGACTATGATGATATGAAGCAAGAAATAAGAGACACCTCTCAAAACCATCAAGGATATGGACTTCCCTGTTAACACCTGGACAGGAAAGATAATTTTGGATTTCTGACCTGTAATCAAAATGACATGACTAAGAAGTTTAGTTATTTTAAGCTATTAAATTTATGGTAATCTTTTATGGAATAGAACACTAATCACAGAGCTAGGGAAATAACCATTCGTTGTCTAGTTTTACTAGCTGAAAGTATCAGCTATTTTCTGTTGGTTATGCTAAACTTTATTCACATTTTATAAATAATTCTTATATTAAACTATGTTTACACAGTACTTCTGTGCTTTTTCTTTTTAGAAACGTCTATGAGCATCTTTTTTTCTTCACTTTGAAAAATGGAAATTAAGTTTAAGAGTATCTAATTGCCAAATGGATGTGAGAGTAAATAAATTAATAAAGTTGGTTTAATTAAATTTTCACAAGTAAGAAATTTTTAAAGTAATTTAGATCTGTTAGTTTAAAATGTTTTAGTTGCCCCATAGTATTGGGAGCCACTTCTATAGTAATGTAATTAGAATAAATAGTGCACAGCAGATACATATATGTTATCATATAGTTCATATAAGGCATGAATGCAAATAAAAAATGTGTTATGCATCTACACAATGGAATACTATGCAACTGTTAGGAGAGATGAAGTCGTGAAATTTGCTTGTAAGTGGGTGGACATGGAACGTGTCATGCTAAGTGAAATGAGTCAGGCAAAAAGGGACCGACATAGAATGACTGCACTCATTTGTGGAATATAAAATAACATGATATGAGACTGACACCCAAGGACAGTAGACACAAGGGCCAGGAATACTGCCCCATAGTTGGAAGTCTGTCTTATGAACTGGGGGAGGAGGCAGCTGAAATCACTAAGAGAAGGAATCACTAAGAAAATGATGGTTGGAGGAATCGTTCTGGATGGGAGATGTGTGCTGAAAGTAGATAAAAGACCAAATGTAATAACCTCTCAGTATCTGTATTACAAACCATAATGCCCCAAAGTATAGAGAGAGTATGGGGAAAATTGTCTGCGATGCAGGCAGGGGGAGGGTTGGAAAGAGCGCATATAGTGGGGACACTGGTGGTGGAGAATGTGCACGGGTGGAGGGATGGGTGTTTGATCATTGTATGACGGAAACTCAAACATGAAAGCTGGTAACTGTATCTCACGGTGATTCGATAATAATAAAAAAGAATATATGCTTTTTAACTCTTTGAAAATTAAAAGAAAATTAAGAAGAAAATAAAAGAAAAAATGTATTATGAAAAATATTCAGGGGAAATCTGAAAAGGCAAGTTATTTGGTAACATGGAAAGAAGAACATCAAAGTAGAGTTAATCTCATCTGGTTAACTCTAGCTTTAAAGCTTATATCCTAAGTGATAAAGAAGCTTAGCATTTAGACATTGGAGATGGTTGCTTGTCTCTGAGCTTTTCCCATACTGCATCTTTATTCTGAGAGTCTTTTCTTCCCTGTTCTCATTCCTACTTTTCATCTTCCTCTAGAAGCCGTTCATGACCCACAGTCCGGATTAGGTCTATACTCTCAGTGTATCCACGGATGCCTAAAACTGTCTCTAACCTGGTTAATCAAATATTGGAAATGTCTGTTACTTTTCAGTATCTAACTCCTAAATTGTGAGTTCTCTCTGGACAAAACTGTCCATTATTGTTTGATTCAAACTATCACAATGTCTTGTTCATAGTAAAGTTTCAACAGCATTTAATAAATCTTTTGTTAGTGAATAATAGAATAATATTAATTATCTAAAGCCAGTGTCACTTATTATATGAAAGTATTATTAAAAGAAAAATGTATTATGAAAAACATTCAGGGGAAATCTGAAAAGGCTAGAATTAATATTTCTAGTGTCAAAATTTTTAAACATTTTGAAATGAATTTTTAAAAATTTTACTTCAACTTTTGTTTTGCTTTGGGGCAGTGCTCAGAGGTTATTCCTGGCCCTGATTCAAGAATTACTCCTGGCAGTACTCAAGGGAGCAGGTGGGATACCAGGAATTGAACCCAGGTTTGCTGTGTGAAAGGCAAATGCATACCCACTGTACAAGTGTTCTGACCCTGAAATTTTTAAAATGCCCATCAGCCCTATTTAAGGATTTAGAACAAAAATAAGTCAGACAAAAATACTGCAAAGTAAAAACAGTTACCTTAAATGGAACAAACAGACATCAGAAGCAATGCTCATATGAAATTGAAAATTATAGATTACTGAATGACTTCCCTTTCAGTACCTGAATTTAATGTGGAGAGTTTATAATTCTATAAATATATTCAAGCTTTGATTTATCCATATGCTTTACAATCACTTTGTATGTCTCAGATCTTGGTTTCAGTGACTGTACAAGCTGCAAAATTATTTATATACATTTTCTATTGAAATAAAGTGGGTGAAAAATACTAGAGAACATTTAATGTACACTATTTCTTAGAGAAATATGACAGGGGCCTACCAGTAAAAGGTTTTCTATTAAAAGTTTTCTATTCCTCTCATCTTAGTGTACATTTAAGGCACAATAATTTATCAACAGTTTAAGGTAAACAGTATACTTTAGAACTGGGGAAAAGAAGTATTTTATTTAATATTTTGAGATAGTCCTGTATGCCATCAGCAGGAAATGAAATTATTTTGAAAGACAATGCTTTCCTTATTTAATAAAACTAACTTTTTAATTATATACAGAGTGCATATACACATACAGACACACATGTACATATAAACACATACACATACACACAACCAGTAAGGAAAGCCTAAATGTGCTAATAGAGGCTGCTAGATGTGTTGAACTTTTCCACGTATGACTCATCAATGGCCCATTGGTTATCTTTCTTGTCACAAAACTGAACATTTTTTCGTTTGTTTTGGAGCCACACCCATTAGTCCTCATTTCATTCCTGTCATGTTGGTCGAGGTCCCTCCTAAAGGAACCCAGGGAATCAACTGGCTCCAAGGATTGATTCCTATATTTCAGCATAAAACATATGCACACTATCCATTTGAGCATGAGGAGTTAGGTCCTTAGCATCACACACCACAGCCTCAATGATATGCTCCTATAAAACACACTGCTGCATTTTTTTGT
The DNA here is from genome assembly GCF_029834395.1 of Sorex fumeus. Classification (NCBI taxonomy): domain Eukaryota; kingdom Metazoa; phylum Chordata; class Mammalia; order Eulipotyphla; family Soricidae; genus Sorex; species Sorex fumeus. The sequence goes on from NW_026606070.1 coordinate 33,535,782, forward strand.
TTGTAAAGCTTTTGGTCTACACCGGGGATGCTCAGATATTACTTCTACCTCTAGAATTACTCAGGAATTAATTTTGGTGATGCTTTTATTTTTCAGTGAAAATAAAATCATCGAACTCTTAGGTTTTTAAGTACCTAGAGGCATTTAAGTAAAAAGGGGAATGGGAAGCTCTAAAATAAGAATCGTTAATGCTGACAGGTTCTAATATGGTGAAGTGTGACCTGTGATCTGAAGTGAGGTCTGATAACTGAAGGAACAGTATGGAATTTTGATCAATGTTATCCATAGTTTAGTAAAGTCATGTCTGCAGAGGTATAGTGGTCGATACTGAGTTAGTTCTTTAACTTTACAATGCTAGTTCATGTCAGTACCTAGTGATAAGCAAAGTATCCAGTTTGGGCCTTTTAAAATTGTGTTTTCTCAGAATCTATGTATTTTTATGGTATATGTGTTTCCTCAGAATCAATGTATTTTTATAGTAGAAATGAAAATACAATAAAAAGAGTATTTCATTATTTAAAACTGAGAGTGGTGTGAAAGAACCTAGGTTCCTCATGGAAAACTGGATGTGGAATATAAGTGAGAGTGAGAGATGGCCTTGTCCTAGTCCCACAAACCAGTTGAATTTACCTGGCTCTTTATTTATGGACACTCTATTTTTCAGTTTTAGATTCTGAGATATGTCTGAGATTCCGAATAATCCATGTTCTATCTACTTATAACTGGTCAACATTATAAGTTGGCATTTGTGAAGAGAAATAGAGGCACAGGTTAAATATAATGCCACATTAATATCAAACCAATGGATCTATTATATAGGTCAATTTTTCCTTATATGGGATTGTGAAAGCTTTGCTATGATATTGTGAGTTTTAAATTACCTGTCCAAGTTATTAATATAATGAAAGTTAATTCTAATCATCTTTCTATGAAAATCTTGTTCTCAAAAAAATCTCAAGAAGTTTATCTCCAAGTAGCATATGCTAGGAAGATGGAAAAATCAACTCACAAAAAAAAATTCAATGTAGCTTATACATGGATATTTAGTGTTTTTAGGTAGAGTGAAATAACAAACTGCACGTGTGTTAAATGTAGTAGCACTGTAGCACTGTCCTCCCGTTGTTCATGGATTTGCTTGGGCAGGCCCAGTAACGTCTCCATTGTGAGACTTGTTGTTACTGTGTTTGGCATATCGAATACGTCACAGGAAGCTTGCCAGAATTTGTCGTGCAGGCGAGATACTCTCGGTAGCTTGCTGGACTCTCGGAGAGGGGCAGAGGAATTGAACTCTGGTCGGCCACATTGGCCGTGTGCAAGGCAAATGCCCTACCCGCTGTACTATCGCTCCAGCAAATGTAGTAAGCAATAAAATAATGTTAATCACTGCATTTATTTTTAATAGTAACATTCATTTTCTTGAAAATAAGGATTAAATAAAGGTACTTTAATATATTATCAGACACTATCTTGGGATATAGTTGCAAAAGGACTATATAAACCTTTGGAAAATATGTGAGATCACTGTATTTAAGATCAGATGCCAACCAACTACCATGTAGAGAAATCCATTTATATCCTTGTCACTATTTATTAGAAATATTTATAAAATGGGACAGAATACTTAAAACTAATAAGGAAAATAATCACCCAGCACCAAGCATTTTCACCTTAGCTCTTTCAACCCTACTAATACTTCTTTCTTAAATATGTTTTTTCTTTTGTTTTACCATGGTATAGATAAAAAAGATGAACAAATTCCATTATGCAAAGGGAAGACTATAAGTCTAAGGTTAATTCATGATTTTGACAAGTTGTGTGTGTGTTTAAAAATCCTGTGATCTTTAAATGTTTTTTGATTTACAATACTATTAATAATGGTTTCTCATGGACATGATTCCAACACCAAATCTATCATCACATCTTAATGCTCAAATGTGAAATATTTTATTAAGTTCGTATGGTTCTTTTGTATTTAATTATGTAGTCTTGGTCAGCTCTGAAAATATAGATTATATTTGTCTTTTAAGGTGTTACAGGATAATTGTGCAAAATTATCAGAATAGTAAAGATAACTCTAAAAATATCAATGAAATATTATATCACGCCCAACTTCTACTTAGCAAAATACCCTTGATGGGCTCTTTTGAAGGGATAACCCCCCTTTAAAGTAAGGGGGTATCCCTTTAAAGTAAGGGGGTTACTCTTGGAACTTCATATCTACTTCTCTTCCATCAGTCTTCCTTGACTCAATAAATTTACAAAAGCTCAAGAAAAGACAGTAAAGAAGAAAATGAACAAAATGAAATTCATCTGTTCTAGATGGTAGTTGTAACTGGAAAAAAATTAAATAGGCTGTAATGCTAAAATTTAGGAACATGACTTTAGAATAATTTCTACAAAGTATTTTATAGAATTTCAGTAGGTATTATAGAACATTCATTCCCATAAATCTTAAACTGGATTGTTTTTAAAACTTGAAGTGAAATCAAGGTATATTGTCCAAATGTTTGCTTTAGAAAAAGTTCACTTAAAAATAAGGCAAAAAAGACCACAACACCCAAAAGGAGAGAGAGAACAAAGGGGAATGCCCTGCCACAGAGGCAGGGTGGGAGGGGGGATGGGGGGAAATGGGCACTGGTGGAGGGATGGGTATTTGATCATTGTATGACCGAAACTCAGGCACAAAGATTTGTAAATCTACAACTGTACCTCATGGTGCTTCACTAATAAAATTTAAAAAAAATAAGGCAAAAAATGATTACTTAGATATCAAAGATATTTCATAATTTTCATGTAAATTTATTTTGTGAGAATTATACAGACAAAATCTGGATTTGTGACCTAATCAAAGATTCTTGAGGTGGATATAACCTACAAAATTTGGAAATAGACAACTTTTATTTTCTCTGCCACATTTTTGCTCGTCTTTTATGATATATTATCTAATTTCTATAATTTTTATAATCTATTGTCTAAATTCTATTTCCATGAAGAATCCATCAGCAGATAAAAATATGAATTAAATTTCTTAGCACTATTTATAATTTGGATCTTATAATAAGATATAATTAATTACTATAGAAATTTCATATATTTAAACCTAATAAAATGACATTAGTATAGCTATGTGTGCATACACACAGATATATGTGTGTACCCACACATAGCCATACTAATGTCATGTGCATGTGTGCATGCTTGTGTGTGTGCGTGTGTGTGTGTGTGTGTGTGTGTAATGGCAACCAGAGGAAATGAAGGAAATCTTTTCCTAAAATCCACCTAGTACTCATTCACTTAGGCAAGAAGTTGTTGTCTTTTTAATAGAATAAAACTGAGGCCCCGGAGGAGTTGTATTTGATTGCATGAACAATTTTCTTGGTGGGAATAATTGGGAACTTCTTGTGGGAGAGAAGTGGGAAGAATTAGCCTATAAGATCCTTTCTAATCAGGATAAAGCTGCTCAAAAAGTAGTTTCTGAATATTTGACCTGTATTCAAGCCGAGCATCACTCTTTAGTTTTGGAAGTGCTAAAATACACATTTAATCACTGCTTATTTTCCCTAACTGTGATTCTGATTTTGATTTTCAAATACAAAAACATTACTTGTTTGTTGTGAGCAAGACACAAGAGCATATGTGTAGCAAGCATGAAACTGCAAATCCTAGGATCAAAATGTTATAACACTAATGGTTCAAGCATCCAGTTCAAATCATTTTATCAACTCATAAGATTGCTTGATGTATCTATCCCTTAAGTTTGGTTGTATCTGCTTCATTGAACTTTAAGGCCAGATTTTATTTTCTTTCTTAGCATTTCCAATAGCCATCAATTCAGAGGGACAGAGTATAATGTGTAGGGAAATTATTAAGCTGGTCTTAACCCAGCTGTTTTATTCTTTAGTCCTGCTTAAGGTCCGGTGAGCTCCTTGCTCAGTGTCCTCCCGTTGTTCATCAATTTGATAGAGCGGGCCCAGCAACATCTCCATTTTGAGACTCATTGTTTCTGTGTTTGGCATATTGAATACATCACAGGTAGCTTGCCAGGCTTTGCCGTGCAGGGGAGATACTCTCAGTAGCTTGCCGAGCTCTCAGAGAGGGGCGGAGGAATCAAACCCGGATCAGCCAGGCTGTCTGCTTGCTAGGCAAACGCCCTACCGCTGTGCTAACCTTGCTCTCATTTTCTTAACCCAGATGGAGCAAATGAAAAAGACTATGAGCAGCATGGAAGTTGTTCCAAAAGGATGAACATAGCTCTGTCCTGCTCAGGAGAGAGGTTTCACCTCCACCTACACTCTGAGGAAGTAGCTGCAATGTCTTGATGGAATGAGAGAAAAATCAATATGCATGGCAATCTGGTGTTGTGCCCAAGAGACCATGGACAGAAGATGTGCCAGATAGCATCACTGTGTCACAAATGAGGATTGTCACCAGCAACCAGTGGCTTTCTGTGTTAAAACAGTAACTGCTGAAGAAGCAGAACCAGGTATTCCCATTTCCTTACAGATCCTTCTTTTCTATTGTTAAATAATCCCTATCCACTGTTTGCCTCTACCCCATCAGGACCAGTACTTTTTTCTCCAGAAAATCCTGCTGAGAAAGTACCCCCATAAGAAGTAAAGAGAGGGGAGCTGTCACTTCTTTTCTGTTCTAAATTTTGAATGTCCACTTTATGACATTCTGTCCCTTCAGGGAATGAATGAGAGAAATATCCTCTCTCTGTGGCCTTTACATTGGAAGATGAATAGAACACTATGGAATTGGTTTGTTCACTTGGACAGTATCTTTTTCTTTTTGTCAAGAAGCAGTTGGTGTAAAATAATTTATATCCTTGAACACTGAGATTCCCTGGGAGAGGGACTTTTTCCATCATGAGGAAAGAATTCTTATTCACACTGGTTAAGAAGGCTGTGAAGAGCACTCCTTGGAAATTAACTACTTCCCCATACAAAGAATATCTCTTTAAGATACTCATAAAAGTTCTGTGCTTGTTTATCTCTTCATTTATTTTATTTTTCATGCTAGTTCCAGTTGTCTTCATCTTTAGTAGGAACCACTTGCATACTGAGACATACATCAATGTTTATTTTATACATATATCTTCATACATAAATATATACATCAATGCCTATATTAATGTATATCTTTATGATCTTTATATCAGTATGATTTTATTATACATTGATTTACTTATACAGGATACATTAATGAGATAAGAACAAATGATCTCCAAAGTGGATTGATTATTTATATATAGAAGGAATCTCAAAGTTATGCTTTCTTATCCACACAAGATGCAAATACTTGTATGTGAATGAAGGCTACATCAGGGTCTTTACTAACTAATTTAAAGTCAGAATGTTGAGAATGGAGAGACTAGAGACAAAACTATTGCTGAGATGTGAGGTAGTGTATGTTGAATAAGGAAGGAAGAAAGTATGGCCTTGTTGATTTCTTTAAGGCTAGAGGGTTATGCTTCTATGTCAGTTAATCTAGACAAAGATGAAATTGAAAGTTTTGACTGGAACAAACAGAATGGAAAAGACTACCAAAAACAAGCACATGTATAATTTTGATGAAAATTGTTTCCTGTTGACTGATGATGTGGTATTTTAGTCAATTTAAATATATATATATATTATGAAGTATTTGGGCTGGTGAGATAGCACAGAGGTAGGGCATTTGCCTTGCACATGGCCAAATTGGCCAAACTGAGTTCGATTCCTCCGTCCCTCTTGGAGATCCTGGCAAGGTACTGAGACTATCTCACATGCATGGCAAAGCCTGGCAGCTACCCATGATGTATTTGATATGCCAAACACAGTAACAACAAGTCTCACAACAGAGACATTACTGGACCCGCTCGAGCAAATCAATGAACAATGGGAGGCCAGTGACAGTGATGAAATATTTAATAGATTAAATATTTATAACAGTACTATATTTAAGACCATATTTTTCTCTTTAAGTCTGATTAATAAGTGAATTTTCCCTTGCTGTCACTATGTTTCACTGTCCAGAGGTCCCAAATACTTAGTTTCAGTGCTTATAAAATTTATTATGGTGCACTGACCAGGGGTCACACACTGTGGCACAAAGAACCACATTTGGCAATGTGGGATACTTTTGGGGATTGAACTAGTGGCTCCACACATGAAAATCAGATGTTTTGCTTTTAAGACATATTTTAGGGTTCAAATTCATGCCTTGTGAGCAAAATAATAAAAAGCACACAATTTTATCTAGCAATGCCCCAGCTTAAGGATAAATCATTTCCAATAATAGCTGAATCCACCTGTATGAATTCAGCTATATTGGAAATTTCTCTGTATAAAAATACTGGTGTTGTGGCCAGAGAGACAGTAGAGCAAGTTGGATATTTGCCTTGCAGTGGAGGAGCTGGATTTGGCACCATATAGGCAACCCTGAACCCCTTCCGACCAAAGAGTGATCCCTGAGCACAGAGCCAGGAGTATGCCCTGAGCACAACCACGTGTAACGCAGGACTTCTTATACTCCTCCCTTCAAAAAATAATTAAAAAAATACTGACTTTCTGATTTTGCACCTTTTTTCCTATGAAGTAATCTCAAGTAAGAGTATGTGCTTGGTTACTTTCCTCATCCTTCAATAGTCTAAGAAAGTTACCCAAAATATGTTCTTTCACGTGCTCTAGTTGATCTGTCCATTTTCAATATAAAAGGGCAATTAGATCTAGGCAGATGACAGACAAAAAGCAGATTTCTTTGTTATGGCATGCATGACATTGGCAACTATCGCCCGATCTGCCTATTGTCTGTCATCTACAAGTTGTTCACTCGAGTCATCCTGAATAGGATAGGCAGAACACTAGATGAAGGACAACCATGCGAGCAAGCCATGTTCCACAAAAGATTCAGCACCATTGACCATATCCACATGATAACCAAGCTCATTGAGGTTTTTCGGGAGTTCAAGATGCTGCTCTGTCTAACATTCATTGATTTAAAGAAGGCCTTTGATTCTGTTGAGACGGAAGTGGTCATTGAAGCACTAGTCAATCAGGGCATTCAAACTCAATACATCAGAATCCTCCGCAAGCTGTATTATGGATTCACTACCAGGATCTCACCATTCTACAAAGAAGTAATCATTGATGTCAAGAGAGGAATTCGGCAGGATGATACCATTTCACCGAAACTCTTCAGTGCCACCCTCGAGAACATCATGGGACGACTGGAATGGGAGTGAAGATAGATGGTCAGCAACTACACCACCTCGGCTTTGCTGATGACATTGTTTTAATAACACCAAACATTAGCCAAGCAGCACAAACGCTGGACGACTTCGACCGTGAGTGTGGAAAGGTCAGACTACAGCTGAATTTTATGAAGACAATGTTTATGAGAAACAGCCTTGTTCCTGACGCTCCATTTGCTCTCAATGGAACCACCATCTCCAAATGCAATAGTTATGTGTACCTAGGTCGGGAAGTCAACATGACAAATGACCTGGCACCTGAGCTGCGCAGGAGGAAGAGAGCGGCTTGGAACGCCTTCAAGAGCGTCGAAGAAATAGCTAAGAGGACAAAGAAACTCCGGCTCCAGGAACATCTCTTTGATTCCACTGTTCTTCCTGCATTAACATACACCTCAGAGACCTGGGCGCTATGAAAACAGGATGAGAACGCTATTTGGGTCTCCCAAAGAGGAATTGAAAGAGCTATGCTCGGAGTATCGCATTTCACTCAAGTGAGAGAAGGAATCCGTAGTTTCGACCTCCATCAATGATCAAGAATCAGGGACACTGTCTCGTTTGCCAAGGTGTCAAAAATCAGATGGGCTGGTCACATAATGAGATTTAGAGACAACCGCTGGACTAGAGCCGTTACCAACTGGATTCCATGGGATGTCAAAAGACCGCGTGGCCGCCCACCTACCAGATGGTCAGACTTCTTTATCAAGATCATGAACGATTGGTTTGAGGCTCTTCATGTTCCTAGAACAGACGCCATTGGGCTACACTAGCACACGACAGGGACAGATGGAGATGTTATTGGCGCCCGCTTTAGCAAAACGACAATCAACAGGAAGTCAAGTGATCAAGTGATCAAGTGAAAATCTCAGGATTATGATGAAGGAGACGTTACTGGTGCCTGCTCGAGGCAATCAATGAACAACAGGATGATCGTAATCGTGGTCGTGATTCTCTAGGTGCTTCTTTTTATATTTCAAATAGTCTGAAAAATCATTTTTTCTTTTTGTTTTTGGGTCACACTTGGCAGTGCTCAAACTCATGTTTTTGTACTTAGGGGTCACTTCTGGGCGTGCTTGGGGCAACAAATGCAGTACTGGGGAATCATACCCATATTGTCCACATGCAAGGCAAGTAAGTGCCTTACTTGTTTTTCTGGGTCCCAGAAATAACTTTTGAATCCAGGAACATCTCTTATTAATGGTATTCATCTAGTATTCTTTTCTCAGCATAAGGTGAACTTTTAGAACTTTGCTTTTTTGAGTATAGTACTTACAAATGACTAGGCAAGTCAATTTGAAGTGTTTAATGCCTTTACTAAAAACCATAAACCATAAACATCAGAAGCAAAACTGTGTTTTCTTGATAAAACTTTGCTAAGACTCTATATTCCATATTCTTTAAATATTAATGGAGCTATCCATGCAGTGTTTGAAGCTGCATTTCAAAAGTAAACATACCACTCCCCAGGTGCTTCCCCTTATGCTGCAGTTTGCTGTTTCTGGTACTTCAATTCCAGAAATCCTTTCACACCCAGGACCAGTAATTCATTGATCCTATATGGTCTTATGTCAATCCCCTAAAATGTACTCACATTCCTCCATACATATATTAAGTTCCATGCATGATTATATAACCACACCTTTACCTATATCTCCAATTCTCTTACCAATCTATCTCTTTGTTGAATTATTTAGCTAGTGTAGTCTCCATATATATTGTACATCTAATAACTCTATGCATACATCCATCACTGCAGCAAATATTGGTAGAAAAAGAAAATAATTTGATCAATATCTTTTTAAATTTTCAGGATCATGAAGTGTCCTGAAGATTCGGCCAGAAAATTATCTTTTCCACAGTTTAAGTAAATTTTCTCATGGATAACGCTTTCTTCTGACTCTTTATTTAAATGTTGAACATTTTGCTCTAATTGCTATTATTTCAGTTAATAATCTACCGACCAATTAGCATACCAAATAAAAATCATCAGAAAAAATCTCACACTCCCAAGACACATATTTTCTTATCAATCTTCTTCCATAGACTTCATCTTATCTATTTAGTGCACATGTCTGCTCACTAAGTCCTGAAACTGTACCTGTGCAATGCCTCCTAAAACAAAGGAACAACTCTCTTTTTTTGGCTTCACTGCAAACAAGGATCCAACTCTACCTTCTCTTGCAACTTTGCCTTTTCCTTTAGTTCTAGAGCATTGGTATTATAAAATAAACGTGATTCCTGCTATCATAAATGTTTATTTTTCTTTATTTCTCATAAATTCAGTCCTATGTAATACACAAAATATCTTCTTTGATTTCTTGTATTTAAATATATTGTTCTAATAGAACAAGGTTCAAAACAATAGAAAATTAGTAATATTTTCGAACACTGCTTTATCCTCATCTTATAAAACTGATTCTAGTACATAAAATGTACTCTATCTGATTAATATAGTGTTTTATATGAGCAAGGCAAAGGCTAAATTTGCAGAATTTTTTCATTCAATCACTATCATAATGTAATATGGTATAGAATTTATATTTTCCAACTGGGCATACTTAGGCATTAGAAAGCAAAATTGGTTTGCTTTCCTAGAACACTGCCAAGCCGGAATTAAAACTGAGCAAAAGCTTAACTCCAAAGCTCATTAACAACTATACTTCACATAATTCTCCACATTTCTCAGGGTTATAGATAATATCAGTTTTCATTAACAAACTTGGTTTGCTATGTACAAACATAAAATGATAAATGTTTTGGATTTTTGTTTGTTTGTTTATTTGGGGGGGAGCTGAAGTGATAGCACAGCGGTAGGACGTTTGCCTTGTAAGCGACCAACATGGCCGACCCAAGTTCGATTCCTCCGCCCCTCTCGGAGAGCCTGACAAGCTACCGAGAGTATCTCACCCGCTCGGCAAAGTCTGGCAAGCTACCTGTGATGTATTCGATATGCCAAACACAGTAACGACAAGTCTCACAATGGAGACGTTACTGAGCCCGCTTGAGCAAATCGGTAAACAACGGGAGGACATGACAGTGACAGTTTATTTGGGGGGAAGGATTTGTTACAGACTCTGTGCTCAACTATCTTTCCTAGTGGTGCTTAAAAGACCATATAGGGTACATAGAATTGAACCTAGGTGGTTATATGCAAGGCAAGTGCCTCACCTGATATACAATAGTTCCAGCCCAAATATCTACTTTTTTCCTATCATGCTCATTCATATTGTCCAGTAAGAAGTTATAAAATTAACATTCTAGGCAGTTGTCTCATAATGATTACTTCTTATAAAGTTTTTCTATCATTTCTATAATAAATTACTAAAATCTTTGTAATAGCACAAATTTATTATCTTACATATCTGAAATTTAGAAATATAAAAGTGAGGAACTACAGAGAGAGTTTAATGACTTGAGCATGGACTTTGCATGGTGGAGGCCTTGACTTGATCCCCATGATTACATAATCAGGTATTACTCCTCGACACCAAGTTGGCTGCATTTCCTTAGTATCTCTAAGTGTGCCCAAGAAAAGATGAAAGAAAAAGTATCTGGAAATAGATATTATGGGTTAAAATAATGTCAGACATTTTTTCCTTTTAGAGCTGCTAGAGTAGGATCTGTTTCCTCTGCGTTTTTCAGATTCAAACAGCCACCACATTCTTTAGCTAGTGGCCACATTCTCTTTTCAGTTTGAGGTATCACTGTCTTTGTATCACTCTGACTTAGACCAACCTGTCTCCCTCTTAGAAGGATTCAGCTGACTACTTTTGAGCAACAGAACAGTTCAGAGTATATCCTTGTTTCAGATTTATGAATTCCATTTACCCTAAAAGGTAACACATCATAGGTTCTGGAAAATCATTTGAAAGGCATCATTCAGCCTACCAGTCTGCTCTCTAGCTGCAAAAGATTCATGTTTATGCCAGATGCAAAATAATTCACCCCATCTCAAACTCTCTTACCTTTTCAATCCATTTCAGCATCAATTCAAGTTGAAAATCCCTTGTAGGTGTCATCAACACAGTGTTCAGTATCTAAATTGTCTAAGTTAGTTACAGGGGTGGCTGTGGGTATAGTTCTTAATTGATTTTAAGGACAGCTTAAGTAGTAAAGCAAGTTATGTGTTCCCCAAACACAATGGTGGAGCATACATAGGAAAAAAATTATAATCACTATCACCCATTCAAATAAGAGAAAATGAAGGGAAATAAAGAACCATTGATACTAAAAAATTTAGAAACATATCCAGGCAAACCCCACCAGGTTTTAAAATTTGGGAAATAGTCCTTTCTGGCTTAAGGTTTCACAATCTGGATCCAAAGTGCTATTCCAGAACACTCCTTTATGATAAAAGCTAAGTGTTATTCATGAGGTTTAGCATGTAAAAATAAATGGCTTAAAATAAAAAGACAACCTACTGAATGGGAAATGAAATATTTCATGGTAGACATCTGATAAAAGGGGTAATATCCTATTCGCAAATCTCAACAATAAAGATCAATGAGCCCATAAAAAATGGGAAGAGTAAATGAAAAGATACTCAAAGGAGACATATGCCTCCTGGCATTCAGAAGAGTGTTCATCATCACTTATTGTCAGGTATGTGCAAATCAAAATTAGAACAATATATTATTGACACCAATGAAAATCACATACCTCCAAAGGACTAGAAATAACCAGTGATGGTGGGGTTGTGGAAACAAGGAAATATCACTCATTTTTGGTGGGAATGTCATCTGGTGCAGCCTCTATGAAAAACAGTATAAATATTTTTAAAAAAAACAAACAAAACTAAGAATAGAGCTTCCATATGACTCCGAGATTCTACTTCTTAAGATCAAGGCCCCAAACACAAACACATTAATTCAAAAAGATATATGCACACCTATGTTCATTGCAGGACTTAGTCAAATGTTCAGATATGGAAACAATAAATTTGTCCAATGATGACTGAATAAGAAACCATGACATAAACACATAATATAATACTATGTGGCCATAAGATGATGAAATCTCAGGGGTCAAAGGGACAGTGCACAGGATAGGGAACTTGTTTTCCACCTGGCTACCCAATTTCAATCCTCAGCATCCCATATGGTCCCCTAAGCCTTTCAGAAGTGGTCCCTGTGCACAGAGCTAATATTAAGCCCTGAACACTGCTGGGTGTGGTATAAAAACAAAACAATAAAGATAGTTTGCTGCAAAGTGGATGGCACTTGATTGGTATAAGTGATAAGCAAAAGGAAGAAAGACAAATTGTGGCTGATTTCACTCATTTGTGTTATACAGAGGAATGAAGCAAGGGGATATTATCAAATGATGAGAAACCTTTGGCCAGACTACAAAAGTCATATGATCAAACATATTAGAGAAAGTAAATGCAAGTGTTGGCAAAGGCATGGGGGAAAAATAAACCATTAGAAAATTTGACCAAACATTCTGTCTTGTGAAAATTCATTTACATTTTATGTACGAATTGTGAATCTTTCCACTCTATGCTCAAAGATAAACTCTCAGGGGAAGATTAAAAAATTCAAAACTTTACTTTTCAGATCTACCTTTGTTCCTGTTTCCAAGATTATATCCAGTTTAGGTGAGGATTGGGGTTTAGGATACATTATTGGAAATAAAAAACTATTAGTGTCATTATTTGTTTTCTTATTGCAATATCCTGAAGTATTTACTGTGCTTATTCTTGTTTTGAGTTTTCTATACAACTAGGAATTCTTTCCTGATTTTACTTTCATTATTTACTTTACTTAGATATTAACCCACATTATTGTGTTTTGGACCAGAAAAGGAATGACTATAGACTTTAACATCAGCATTTATTCTTGAGTCACTGGAAACCTTTCACAGGTTTACTAAACTTCTTACGCTTTAAGTTATCAACAATAAAAATGAAAAATATTTTTTCATTTATTTCTGATACAATTAAATGAAATAACTACCTTCTTTAAGACAGTGTATAGGACCTACAGAGCATTTAATGAAACATTATACAAATAAATAGATAAAATGAATAAATGAATGAATAAGATGTTCCTGTGTTTAAGGGTATGACTCATTACTTATGAGTATAATAGGGGTGACTAAATTTTAATAATTACCAACACTTAGTTGCAATTTTGGGCTGGAGCTATTGCACAGTGGGTATGGTATTTGCCTTGCATTCGGCTAACCCAGGTTCGATTCCTCTACCACTCTCCGAGAGCCCAGCAAGCTACTGAGAGTATCCCGCCTGCATGGCAGAGCCTGGCAGGCTCCCCGTGGTGTATTCAATATGCCAAAAACAGTAACAACAAGTCTCACAATGGAGACATTACTGGTGCTCTCTCGATCAAATTGATGAATAACTGGAGGATGGTGCTACAGTGCTACAGTTGTAACTTTGAGTATAAAGTAGCAGAAATGTGGTGGAGGGATGGGTACTTGATCATTGTATAACTGAAACCCAAGCACAAAAATTTGTAAGTCTATAACTGTACCTCATGGTGTTTCACTAATAAAAAAATAGGAATCCAAATTTGGGTTATTGATTTATGTACATAAAACACAACCACTATCCATTTCTCCTTCATAATGCCAAGAGACAGAGTCTTTTGAAATTAATGAAATTTCAACTTTAAGACTTTACACTTTAATGAACTTTTTCTCAAACCTTATAAGGATCCTATTATCTATTGAATTGCACAGCTTGGGGGCTCTAAAATCCTTTATATTCCTCTGCCCTGATTCCAAGCCACTTCTTAATTTGCAGCTGTGGCTGTTAGAAGATCCTTTGGCTGCTGAGTGCAACACACCTACAAGGAATCTTGCTCTGGTTCTCACTGATACCAAATTTCTGTTTTTGAATATATTCATTGAGTCTTGTAATAACTCTTGGGAATTATCTCAATAAGTCAATCTTGGAAAATATTGTACCAGATACTTGAGAGTAAATTTCTATTTGGTAACTTTTGTATAATTATGTGTTGGTTATTCAAACATCCACTGTATGACTAACCATGGGAAAATAACATTTCATAAGAACGTTGGGGAAAAAATAAAAAAAGAACATTGGGACCTCAGGGTATCATTAAAATAAAAGAAGCAAAAGAAAAATTAGGAGTTTAATAAAACATATCTGGAATGAGAAGAGATAAAACAAACAAAAATGATAGCTTTATCTATTTTCATTCACTTTAATTAACAGAATTGGCAAATGGGAAATGCCAAGTAAGAAGACTAGCAGAAATCACTGCTTATTCTAAATAGCTGAGCTAATCAGGAGGAAATACATAAGCTTGTTTAAAAGAGTATGTATATTGTCATATGATTCTCATACTGGCTAAATAAAACATATTCAAATCTGAAATGCAGGACTCAGGTTGGTTTTTTGATTCCAGACAAGCAGACCATCTGACAAAAAATGACGTCAATTCTATTCTGCACTGTTGAACTTATGTCCTGGATTAATCAACCTGACATGAGGTTTGCAAGAAATAAAAGCAGTGTATTAATGAGCTTGCAATGAGGGTTCTGGAGTCAAAGCATAAGACATTTTTATAGTTAATGAAACCGGTGGAAATTTAGAGAGAAACCAAGTGTAGATTAATGTTGTTACTTTCAAAATAATCATTAGTTGTATCTCATTCATGAACGCTGTATTTGAAATAATGTATTTTGCATGTTATTTAGATGATAAAAAGAAGTTTCTGAACTTTTTTATGGTGTTCAATTACCAATCAAAATTTGTATAATTTTGCCTTATTATTAAGTGAAGATGATTCTAACACTCCAATGATGAGTCATGGACTAGGGAAATGGTTTAATTTAAATCCACTACACAAGTATATATTTATTCACAGTTAGAAATATATACACAACACTGCTTCATTTATGAACCTTTCTCTTTGCACCAAATCATATTAATAAAACAGATTTGGATGAAGTCCCCTTAGTGTAGACACTTGTTTCATTACGGAAAAAACTTTCTTAAGGGGGTAGTTTGAGGCCATGCCTAGCTTCGCTCAGGAATTATTCCTGGCTCTATACTCAAGGATCACTCCTGGCATGGACTGGGGGCACCAAGGGGTTAAAGGGATCATATCTACGTTGGTTATGTGAAAGGCAAAAGCCTTAGCTGCTATACTATCTCTCCATCTTGACAAAAAATAGCACAGCGGTAGGGCGTTTGTCTTGCACGCAGCTAACATGGCCAACCCGAGTTCGATTCCTCCGCCCCTCTCGGAGAGCCTGGCAAGCTACCGAGAGCATCTCACCCACACGACAGAGCCTGGCAAGCCACCCAGGATACTGTGTTTGGTATTCGATATGCCAAACACAGTAACAACAAAATCTCCAATGGAGACGTTACTGGGCCCGCTCGAGCAAATCGATGAACAACTGGAGGGCCTTTACTTTTACTTTACTTTAATCAGAGAAAAACTTCAAGAATTTTGTTTTAGACAAAAATATTTGAACTTAATTCCAAAAAACAAAAGGTGGAAGACTTAAGTGCTGGAGTGAACAAGTAGAAAAAGGAATCTTATTGAGATTGCTCAATGCTATTAGACCATCTGTGATTGCAAATTGACACTTACCAAAAGTTAGACTCTTACCTTCCCATGGGGACTGGCGATAGATTCCTTATCTTCGTTATATTTGTAGGAATGACTCAGTTTCTTGAGTAAAAAACAATACTGGGGAAATATATCAATCAGGATAATTTCTTCAATATAAGGCCACTTACTGGAAACCTATTTTTTGCCAAATATCTATATTTTCTTTTAATTCTTTCGCAAAGTTCTAGAAAATATTTGATATTAGTCTACTTTAATATTGAAAAGATATTGAGCCTTAAAGAGTTTAAGTTCATTGTCAATGTTTATTAATTGTGCATGGTTGCTAGCTAGCTCATAGTCTTAATTACTTTCTTTATAACATGGGATGATACTACGTATCCCATAGGACTTTGGAGAAAATTAAAACTCATGCTTATTTATACAATATTGGTTTCATGTGAATTGAAAACTGCTTTTATACATGGTTAGTAATGTGGATATGAAGCCTTACTTAAACATTTAAATTTGAATTCAGGTTGAATTTCCAGCCTCTGTTTTTCTCAGTCAGATAAAGTTAAAGTTAAGTAACTACTTTCTATAAAACAGATATAAAAAAGATATAAAATAGTTCTCACTGTGATTGTTATAAGAACTAAATCAGTTAATACAAGTAAATCCCTTTGAGAGTTTTATTCCAGAATATTTAGTTTTAATTAATATTGATGTGGTGTTTTAAGTATATAATTAAGTTTATATCTTAAATTTTCATTTATAAAAATTTTAACAAGAAGTAAATACTTTATGCTTCTCTTTTTTTATATAAGTACATTGAAGATGGAGTGCAATCTTATATTCCAAAGTGTCTACCATTTAGGTTAAGGGAGAAACATAATTCATGAGCCATTGTTCAAAACTGATATATTACTTGATCACTTGACATCCCGGTACTAATTGATTTGCTCGAGCAGGCACCAGTGACATCTGAATTCATCCCTGTCATGTACTAGTATAGCCCAGTAGCATCTGCTCGCTCCAGGAATAGGAAGAACCTCAAACTGATCATTCAGGATCTTGACGAAGAAGTCTGACAATCTCGTAGGTGGGCAGCCACGTGATCTTTTGACGTCCATGGAATCCAGTCTGTAATGGCTCTAGTCCAGCAGTCATCTCCAAATCTCATTACATGTCCAGCCCATCTGATTTCTGACCCCTTGGCAAATGAGACAGTGTCCCTGATTCTCCATCGTAGACGAAAGTCAGAACTCCGGATTCTTTCTCTCATTTGAGTGAAGCATGCTATTCCAAGCATAGCTCTTTGCATTCCTTTTTGGGAGACCTGAATACCGTTCTCATCCTGTTTTCATAGGGTCCAGATCTCTGAGGCGTATGTTAATGCAGGGAGAACAGTGGAATCAAAGAGATGTGCCTGGAGCCAGAGGTCCTTTGTCCTCTTGGCTATTTCTTCGAAGCTCTTGAAGGCGTTCCAAGGCGCTCTCTTCCTCCTGTGCAACTCAGGTGCCAGGTCATTCAAAATGTTTACTTCTCGACCTAGGTACACATAACTTTCAGTCGGAGATGTTCATTCCATTGAGAGCGAATGGAACACCAGGAACAAGACCGTTTCTCATAAACATTGTCTTTGTGAGATTCAGCTGTAGTCTGACCTTTCCACACTCATGGTCGAAGTCGGCCAGCATTTGTGCCTCTTGGTTAATATTTGGTGTTTTTAGAATGATGTCATCAGCCAAGCGGAGGTGGTGCAGTTGCCGACCATCTATCTTTACTCCCATTCCTTCCTCTCTCAGTTGTCGCATGACATTCTCGAGGGTGGCACTGAAGAGTTTTGGTGAAATGATATCACCCTGCCCAACCCCTCTTGACGTCGATGATCACTTCCTTGTAGAATGGTGAGATCCTGGTAGTGAATCTGTAATACAGCTCATGGAGGATCCTGATGTATTGAGTTTGAACGCCCTGTTTGGCTATGGTTTTGATGACCACTTCAATATCAACAGAATCAATGGCCATCTTTAAATTGATAAACGTTAGACAAAGTGGCATTTTGAACTCCCGAGAAACCTCAGTGAGCTTGGTTGCCATGTGGATATGGTCAATTGTGCTGAATCCTTTACGGAACTCGGCTTGCTCGCATGGTTGTCCTTTATCTAGTGTTCTGCCAATCCTATTTAGGATGACTTGAGTGAACAGCTTGTATATGATAGAAAACAGGCAGATCGGGCGATAGTTGCCAAATATATAAATACATATATTTATGTATATTTTATTTAGTTTCAACAATCTTAAGATTAAATCTGCTCTGCTTAAAAAAATTAAACTATGTTTTAATCTAGTTTAAACTCTTTTGTAACTTGGTAGTAGAACTTCTTTTGCTAAGAGGCATACCCAGTCATGTTCAGGGCTTAGTGTTGGCTCTTTTCTTAGGAATTCTATGGGGTAGTCAGGGATTAAACCTAGGTTGATTGTGTACATGGCAAGTACGCTACCCACTGTACTATCACTTCAACTTTAGAGGTGGGACATAAACAATTTATAGTATAACTGTGAACATTGGTGGGAAATATACACTGGTGAACGGACAGGTGTTGGAACATTTTACGACTGAAACCAAATCATGAACAAATTTTTAACTATGAAAAACAAAGATATATCAATGAATTTATAATGAATAGAGCCCAGCAAGCTACCGAGAGTATCTCGCCCGCATGGCAAAGCCTGGCAAGCTACCCATGATGTATTCGATATGCCAAACACAGTAACAAGTCTCACAATGTTACTGGGCCTGCTTGAGCAAATCGATGAACAACGGGAGGACAGTGACAGTGACAGTGACATCATGGACTCATATTTTTTTTTGAAATATTCTGTTTATATTTTCTCTGTTTAAATCCAAGTGGAACTAAATTGTTTTCCTTTTATTTATTCCCAGAAAAAAAAGGCATTCACTGTGCTTTGAAGTTGGGTGGTTCAATACTTTTAAGAATTACAGTGAATTTCTGGAACTTATATACATTTATAGCAGTACAGATGCTCCATTCCTTTGTTCATAAATTTCAGTTTCATACCATTTTCCTCCAGGTAGGTAATGAAGAAGGCCTTAAAGACTGAGGAACAATGAAGATATTAGAGATCTAGCGTTCCTTTTTCAAGAACCACTATAAAACATATAGTTACATATTAGTCTGATTTTGGTGTGATAATCCTTAAGAAAATTTTAAGAACAGAAAAATGAGAAAATAAATTATTTGGTAATAATATAAATCCACTGAATGTCCAATTTAGGGATGCACAGTTCATTAAAAAACTGTCACATTTGATTATTTGACTGTTTGTATATCAGATTTCTGATAATATGGTTTTCATGTTATTGGGGGTCTCAACAAATAAATGTATTATTTACTAATTTTACTTAAATAAAAATGTGTACAATATTTCATAATTTTTAGGTGTTCAGATTCATACTTTAACATCTATAAATAGGTCTGCAGGCTGATTATAACAAAGCTGGGAGCAAAATAAAGGTGAAAAAACTTACTTTCAGTAAAATGATCATATATTATAATGGTTGTATTTGAGCCAAACACTGAATGACTAAATCCACCATGAAATTTGGGGAAAGAATATCTCAACAAAGGGAACAGAAAGAGATTCCTGATGTATGAAGAACTAGGCATTTTGGTACATCTGCAATATGAAAACTTTGGGATCATTTTTCTTTCTTTCCCTTATTAAATTGTCTAACATGAGTTTAACAACTTAAGTCTTTGCTGGTTTACTCGCTCTTTGATGGTCTTTTCTTTACATTACCAACATGCATAAATACTCTGCTGACAATTTTATGCTCCAAAAGAATCTGACTTTTAATTTCAAAATATGAAAATACAAGGAATGGAGTGTATAAGGAATACAATTTATCTTAGGTCAATAAAAAAACCTTTTAGTTGACAAGTGGAAACCTGGTTCCCAGCACTTATGGAGATAACAGTCATTACAACATATTGAATTTTCTATGTTTACAGTCCAGTTACACTCAAGATGTGGTTTCTGAAATGTCAAGCCCCACATTAAACACAAGGTATGCATTTTCATAGAATCCCCAGGAGATTAAACTTCTCAAAGCCCTAGTTAACAAAAAAAAAAAAAAGACTGCCACAAGAGATGAAAGTCTGGTGAAATTGATAAAGGTTGGTGAAATGGGTAATGGTGGTCAAGGTAAATATATTCAACCATAAGTTAAATGAGGTCAAGAGATGCAGTGTATAGCCAATAGTCCACAGTGCTGTACTCCTATTTGAACGCTATCAAAGAAAATATATTTCTGAATTCCTCTTTCAAAGGAAAAATCCTATTACTTCATGAGGTGGTGGACCCTACCTAAAATAACTATAATCATTTCACCACACATATATCCATAAAACCATAATATAATACGCCTGAGACAAATACAATATCATATGCTAATTATACCCCAATGACTCTGGAAAAATTGAAAACTAGGAAATTGGGAGTGATGAATAAGATTAAAATTCTTATCTCAACAACTACCTTTATGACTTGACCAAACAAACATCTCCAAATTTGTGTTCCTTTCTCCTTTGTTCTTAGCAAAATATATTGTCATGCTTTGAGATCAGGTGATGAAAAAGCTTTTGAAAATGGTGGTGATGGTGCAATATAGACCAAGAACAAGTTAAGGAGCTGAAAGAGATGAAGTTTGTGGGAAAAATTTAGAGATCATACATGTAAAGTGATTAGTACAACTGTGTGTTAGTTTAGAGTATACTGCACAATACTTGATAATTGAACTATTATTTGCCAAGTTAATTAAAAATTAACCATCCATTTAATTAATTTAGATAAAATTAAATAGGTCTATGAATGATTGGGAGGCAAAAATATTTCCTCAGCTATTGAGTAAACAGCTAAAAGACATACCATATAACACAATTATTTTTTTAACTAAATCTTCCTAACAGTGGCTCTGGTTAGCTTTAAAAGAGATTTTGGCAGGTATCTTTACTGAACCCCAAAATGACAGGTGATTTTTCAGTCTATTTAGTGAATCTAGAAAAGATTGATAACTATGGGAATCAGATCAAATATAAACTCAATGTTGCCTCTGTCTAAATTATTTTTGGGGAAGGCCCATACCTGCCTTTGTTCAGGATTTATTTCTGGCTCTGCATGCAGGAATCTCTCCTAGCTGGATTAAAGTGCCAGGGATTGAACCTGGATAGGCAAGCACCATATCTGCTTCCTGTTTCTCAGGATCCTATATCTAAACCAATTTTTGGCCTTTACCCTGCTGGAAAAAATATCCCTTAACCCTCTCGCCACCCCCACCCCATGCCCCTGCTTTCCTCTTGCTGCTGTCTTGGATCATTAAATGTCAATATAATTACTTCCTACCGAATAGGGCATGAGAAACTAGTGAAAATCTCCAAAGAAGTGTCCAACTTTGTGTTATAGTGTGTGAGAGCTCACTGCACTGTAGCACCATAGCACTGTAGCATCGTCCTCCCGTTGTTCATCGATTTGTTCGAGCGGGCACCAGTAACATCTCCAATGTGAGACCTTTTGTTACTGTTTTTGGCATATCGAATATGCCACAGGGAGTTTGCCAGGCTCTGTCGTGCAGGCAGGATACTCTCGGTAGCTTCCCGGGATCTCCAAGAGGGAGGGAGGAATCAAACCCGGGTCAGCCATGTACAAGGCAAGCGCCCTACAAATGCCCTAGCCTCTGTGCTATTGCTCCATATCTCTCTCACTGCATTACAAAACATATATCAACCCAACACTGTGAAGCAGTCAAAATATTATTTGTTCAACACTGTAATTCCAGAAAATTTGATAGGTTTTAGAGAAAGAGAGAGGAGTAAGAAAAGCCAACTTTTAAGAAATCTCAGTCTAGTGTGGTGAGCAAGGCAGACTCTTGGAGTCTGTGGTTAACACCTATCTACCCCTTTAACAAAATTCCCACATGCAAATACAAGTAGCTGCAAATATCCAACACAGGCTCTCCTGTCCTATATTTCATCCTCCACACTGTCTTAAGAATTAGCCTTGATACCAAACAAGACTTTGTGTCTCTATCTTCCACATGTAGCTTGAGTCACTCATTACTGCCATCGTGCTATTTGTAAATATCCTTCTTATCCTCATAAATTTAATTCATATATTTAATCCATATGTGAAATCTTCATCAACTCCACAAGTTGCCCTAACAGCTGTTTTTTATCCCTTCTCTTTAGGTATTTTTTATCATTCCTAAACGTAATTCAGTATGACCTACTTAAAAAAAATCTACCCACTGTTCTTAATTTTCCTTGAAAGACTTAGACTTTGTTTAAGGAGGGGTGAGTGGAAAGAGTCCTTGGTATACTGGTGAGAGGAAGCAGGCACTCGTGTGGTGGATGTAGTACTGAGGAAACATATGTATGAAACTATTGTTAATAGTAATTTAATTCATGGTATCTCAATAAAAAATGGGGGAAAAAGACAGACTCCCATTACTCTGCAACTCTGTTTCATTTATACATCTCTAGAATACTCTTTACACTGTACAATAGTTTTTTGCTTCCCAGATAAATAATTCCCTCTAAATATAAGATGCATCATTAAACATCATGTTTCAGGGAGCTCTAATGTCACTGGTATATAGTAGACTTAATTCTGGAAGTAAGGTGGTCCTATATGACTTTAGTAAAAAGGACGTTTCAAGTTATACTTGAGTACTATCACTGATGTTGATTGATTATATGTTCTTGCTAAAAGAAATGCCTCTGGCTCAATAATATGTTTTATTTATTCATTTTTTGACTTTTGAGTAGTTTTTCAATGTTACATATCAGAGAATAAAGAACCATGAAAATGACTTCTAGATTTTCCTAGATATATTTTGTGGCCCCAATTATAATTTTTCCTTTTTAATGTCAGTTATATTTGTATGAAACATCAACCAGAAACACACCTGGTAAATAAAATTGCTTATCAAGCTAAAAATTAATTTGTATTCTAACAAAAATATTTTATGCACAATAATTTAAAGTACTGTTAATGATGCAGTTTACTGCATAATAGATTCTGTAGCAAGAAAAAATGTAAAAATAAAGAAACTTGACTTGGAAAGATCCATAAAATGTCACACTATGTACATTTAATTTTATGGAGAGCAAAATTCATTTTTTAGATCAGCTTTTCAGAAATAACTGTTATACTATGAACCCCAGCTATGAAGAAATGAAAAAAGGTATTTTCAAGAGAGAAATGATGATAATTCTAATTAATTAGAAAGAAACAATTGAAGAGATCACTTTTTTTTAGGTACACAGCTTAGCATTCATTTATAGCTGTTCTCAATGAGTGTAAGTAGTGAGTATTGCTAAAAAAAAAAAAAAGAAAAAACTTCCAAACTAGCATAATTTAATTTCTTTGTTGTTGATTTTTGTTTGTGGGCTACACCTGTGAATTCTGGGGGTATTCCAACTCAGCGCTTAGGGATACTCTAGTGATATTCTGGAGACCTTGCCGTACCAGGAATTGAACCTGGGACTACTGCAAGCAAAGCATGTGCTCCAATCAATTAAATTCCCAACCCAACCCAAGTTTAATGTCTTACTAATGAAGTGACTTGGGATGGAAGTTACCTTTGACTATCATTTCTGCCACTTTAAGCTGCATGAGATAATAACTCTTTTTTTTAATTTTTATTAGTGAAACACCATGAGGTACAATTGTAGACTTACAAATTTTTGTGCTTGGATTTCAGTTATGCGATGATTGAGTACCCATCCCTCCACCAGTGCCCATTATCCACCACCACTGATCCCAGTATCTCTCCCACACCCCATGCCCCCCATCCCACCCTGCCTCTGTGGCAGGGCATTCCCTTTAGTTCTCTCTCTCCTTTTGGGTGCTGTGGTTTTCAAAAGAGGCATTGAGTGGCAATCATCTCTTAATGAAAACTTTATCTACAAACTACAGTGCCACCAGGATCATATATAACCTACATAAAAAAACTGTATAGAGTAGTGACATTTTGTTTTATTACAGAGGATAAATTAAACTTTAAAGGCACTGGAATAACATCACAGTAGTGCTTCTAACCTTTTAATTTAATCAACCTTCTTTATCTTCCATTTAGAATATTGATACTAGTTTTCCTCCATGGGATTTTATGAGAATGCAGTAAAATAACACTGCATTTCATCGAGATTAACATATAACAAGTACTAAAAAAAAAAAACCTTAACATATTGTTCAAATGCTAATTACTATTATTTTATAGTTTAGATAAAATACCTCTAATAGCTCTAATAGCCAATAACTATTGAGCTATTTAAATGCCATAGTATCTAATAAAACCCACTATAAATAATATGACAGAATTATGTTATTTTTTAAACTGAAGATGTTTTGTTTAGTAGACTGATACTTTGGTTATTTTTCCATGGAAGGTGATTTTAGTGTTTCATGATAACTTTTTTTTGGCACAGAATTGTTAATTGAGAAAGTGGTGGGTACCTTACAGATTAAGAAAAATAATTATTATAAATTTTCATAACTTTTAAGATCTCCAAAGTACATGGAAAAAGTTTTAAAGATATCTCTTTTTATTTATTAGTCATTAGAGTCATTCCTATCTGTTATTTAATTTAATTTAGTGTCTGGAGATTTGTGGGGCCACAAATGGCTGTGCTCAGGGCTTATTCCTAGCTCTGTGTAGGGATCCATATGCAAGGCTGGAGTTAGAATCAGGGTTGGCTGCCTGTGTGCAAGGTAAGCATGTTACCTAAATTACCCTCTCTCTAGTCCCATAAAAAATATTTGAGACCACCCAAATTTTTCTTGTTATTAAAAAAAATATTTGGGACTACCCAAATTTTTCAGACATGTTTTTAATCATGAATTAATATTTACAGAAAACTAATTTTATCCAAATTAAAAATGATGGAGAGGATTGCTTCTATGATTTGGGATCCATATTCTGATACTTAGTGTGTCTGCCGATGTCCTCGGCATCAATGACTATCTGATGGACAACTTGCCGGTCATTTCAGTGCAGTGATTATGAGAGAGAGCTCAAGACTCACACTGCAGGTTTGTCTTAGTCACATTTGTTTTCAAACACTCCTCCCACCAATTAGTTCCTTGACTTTGTAAAACTGAAAGCACAATTAGGAATGTTGATCAACACTGTGTTTGTTAAAACATTTTGAGAGATGTGCTTATTGTTAATGCAATATTATGGATGCATGTGGCATTGAGAAGACTTTTAATTAAGCACTTTGGGAACCTTCTGGAAAAGAGTTATATATAGCTCAGTCATGGCCAGCTTTACATATTGCTCCATGTTTTCACTTGGTTAAGTATAGCATATCCACACATGGTACTCCTCCATGAGACATCTGAACAGAAGGATCGTGTTCCAAAGAGAGCAGCAATCTGTTGCTGTTAGTTTTAAAGGATTCTGCCCCAGCATTTGAAATCTGGATTGCGGGCCAATTTTTGATCACTGTTTCCAGCCCTTGGGAATACATTGTTTTTTAATACATGGATAATTACTATTTATTTAACTCTTACTATTTGCCAGATACATTACATGCTATGATATATAACATGAAAATGCTGTTCGTTGGTGTCATGAGCATCTTTAAATTAAGAAACTCAAGTGTTAGGAGGTTGATTTTTCCAAAATATAGAGGTAATAGGAAGAGTTGAACTCGAACATAGTTTTGTATGATTTTATACACTGCTTAAAAATATGCTGCACTATCTTTCATGTCAAAATGTTTTAACTTGACACAGATTATACTTTAAACTAAAATTTAATTCATTCTTTTACATGACTGATTTCACATTAGCTGTGAATTTTCACTCCATGATAGAGAAATGGTACAACAATTTTACAAAAAATGATAATTTTTGTTTCTCCTAAGATTTATTTGGGAGGAAGGAAAAAAGTTAAGAGATGGAAGGTCACTTTTTCTGTGTAATCCTATTTCTTATGAATCATCTCATGAAAAGATAGGTTCAGAAAAAAATAAAGAATCTTGTTGACATTTAGGTCCCAAGTACTAGTCATTTTTATTTAAAAAATAGAAATGAGCAGCAAGAAAACTCTTGCAGAAGAAAATAAAAATATTGAAAAAGTAAGAAGAGCATTTTTCAGGCACCATAGCAATAAATCAAATTAAACATAAATCCACTGCCTATTTGGGGGGATTTAAAGCTGGTATGCAAGAAATACTGCCCTGTTACCTTAGTAATAGCTCAGAAAAAAAAGTGAAAAGCATAATTATGGCATAGCAAAGTAATTGTTTTGCAGTAAAGGTAAGGTAAAGGTAAAGGCCCTCCCGTTGATCATCGATTTGCTCGAGCGGGCCCAGTAACGTCTCCATTGGAGACTTTGTTGTTACTGTGTCTGGCATATCAAATACTCTCGGTAGCTTGCCGGGCTCTCCGAGAGGGGCGGAGGAATCGAACTCGGGTCGGCCATGTTGGCTGCGTGCAAGGCAAACGCCCTACCCGCCTTGCTATGGCTCCACAAGGTCAACTTTTAAGTCATACCCACTTTCAGGTAATCTGTCTAAAATGACATAATGTTTAAAAATCCCTTTGTAAATGATTTCTGACTTCAGAATCATAAAATTCAGATTTTATGATTCCTACCTTCAGCATTATTTAAGTGTGCATCAATGGGCTGGAGCGATAGCACAGTGGGTAGGGTGTTTGCCTTGCATGCGGCCAACCCAGGTTTGATTCCCAGCATCTCATATGGTCCCCTGAGCACCTCCAGAAGTAATGCCTGAGTGCATGAGCCAGGAGTAACCCCTGTACATCACTGGCATGATCGAAAAAGCAAAAAAAAAAATGTGCATCATAAAAAACCTCTTGTGTTTATACTACATTAACTTCATCACTAATAGTCCAATTCTATCCTTTATCATATCATTGATTCTTCATTTTGCTTAATAATCTTAAGAATTTTATTAAAACAGCAAAGAAATACATAAAGTACTTATCACGGTACTTTATGTATAGTGGTTTCTCTTTTGTTTATCTGTAGAGTTAAGTATTAAGTTAATGCAACTTAATAAGTATTAAGTAACCTAATCAATAAACTAATAGAAAAACTTAATATTATATTTTATTGAATAATTTTAAGATGCAAATTATAAACCAACTAATAGTAATGACAACAATTACACATACAATCTTGAGTAATATGGTACACTCTATACTACATGTATGCATTTTTCAACATTAGATCATTAAGTTAGAATTGCTTCTGTATTAATCTGATTACGAGTTGACTTGGTCTGGTCTGGGCTACTATTTTTAGAAGCTAGCACATTTCCGTCTTTGTTAAACTGTGACTACTGAGATTTTGCCCTTAAACCATACCAAATGATTCCACTCTATTTTTATAACATATGTAGTGAGAAAATATAGCATATGCAACAAGGAAAAATGTTCTTGTCATGGTCTAGATACCTATGAGGGACTCTGGCTTTTGAAGGATAAATATTTCTCACAGTTCAAATTTTAGCATAAAACCATAAGCCCATCCCTAATGGCTGGATCCCAAAGTCATAGCTGTTATATGGTGATTGAAACTAGGTTTTTCTTTCTTTTTTTTTTAAATCATAATGTCTAATAAGGATTCCTCTAATAGCATTAGGAGAACAATATAACTGGAAATAGAGTAGGAATACTGATCATTTAAGTGGTTTTACCAAATTATGACTTGTTGCTGCTGAAATCTGAGGGAGAAACATTTGTCCAGTACTATTTCAGACCCTAAGGTTTTCCAGAGATGGCACTATCAACATCACACACCTACTTGATAGGACATTTGTTGTCCATATTTTCAGGAAATGCACTACAGACTATATAGCTTGCTGTTGCTTTCCTAGGTCATTGGTGGACATTGAACAAAAGTAAAACACCCATTTAAGAAAATAGCAAATGACTAAAAATTATGACCCACTATCCTTACTGTCATACTGTAGCACTGTAGCACTGTCCTCCCATTGTTCATCAATTTGCTCGAGCAGACACCAGTAACATCTCCAATGTAAGACTTGGTGTTACTGTTTTTGGCATATCGAATATGCCGCAGGGAGCTTGCCAGGCTCTGCTGTGCAGGCGGGATACTCTCGGTAGCTTGCCGGGCTCTCCGAGAGGGACAGAGGAATCAAACCCGGGTCGGCCTCATACAAGGCAAATGCCCTGCCCTCTGTGCTTTCGCTCCAATCCAACTGGAGTAATAATGTAGTAATATTTAACATTTTTGACAATAAATATGGGAATAAAAATAGAACATGAAATTAAAACCTGAAACAGTGCTATAAATTATACTACATTTTCTCTAAACTAAAACTGTAAATGCTATATATTCAAACAAGGTCCTGAAGTTTTTTAAAAGCTTATTAGCAGAATCTGAATCTCTCAGAATCTCATTTGGCATGTGTATTTCTAGATAAAAGACACAAAGGAGACTGTTCTTCAAAGGCTCTTTATCTTTTTCTAAAAATGGAATTCCTCCTTGCCCTTTTGATATGGGGTGCATAAAAATGGCACTATATTTTCAGCAGATATGGTTTCCTGGGTACAGAATTATCCTGTGACACAAAAGATGAAAGTACATAATGCTCAAAAATAATGAGCAATAACAGAGTTTCCTGAATCAAAATAATGGCTTCATTCTTCTCTGACCCCACTAATCCAAGACTCAAAAACTCAGAGCATAGAAAAGAATAAAATTTCTCTTCATTGTCCATTTTGAACAAACCTTGAGATTTTCTAAAAGGCTAGAAGCAGATATCATCAAAGATAATCCAAGTGATTCTATAAAGGCCACAAAAGAGCCTTCTCTTTAATCTCGAAAACAGCTGCACCTTACCAGGAAGTAGAACAACACTCTCAAGAGATTGGCTTTTAACCCGCAGAGAAGTCACAAGAATAGGAATACCTACCGTTTGTTGATTGCTTACTATCTGTGACACTTTGCTATACATTTTAAAAGTCTGTCTCCTTTAATTAATGCAGTGATCTTGAACCATTGGTACTATTAATATTGTATTATAGAAACTGTGGGCTCTGGAGAGATAGCACAGGGATAAAGGCATTTGCCTTGCACACAGCCCCCTAGGGTTGTATCCATAGCTCCCCAATGGTCCCCAAAGAATACTGAGAAAGATCTCTGAGCAGGGCAGAGCCAGGAGGAAACCCTGAGCACCACTGGGTGTGACTCAAAACAATAACAACGACAAAAAGAAACTGTGACATAGAATAATTAACATGCCCAAGCTATGAAGTTGAACTATTGGAGGATTATATGGTTATATTCAGAGAATGCCTCCAACATTTACACTTTTAGGATTCACAATGTTTCTTTTAGCTCTAAATATAGGCTAATAATCCATTTTTTAGTCGGCCTCACGTTCACAGCTGGGATCCCTATGCCTACTTTAGGTTTGTATTTGTACTTATCGGAAGTTTCTATAAAAGTTTCTAATAATGAGAGAGACTAATCAATGAGAAATGTATGAGAAAAATAAAATAAAATTATGAATAAGCAAAACCAATGTTCTCATTCTAAAGTATCATACTTTATAAAAAACTGAAATACAGAGAATTATCACCAGATACAATTTATGAATAAGGCAATTGAGATTTAAAAAGTGTTCCCAGTTTCACTCCTGCCCAATGGCCTGTTCTAACACAGGCTTTTCTTTTTTTTTGTATTAGAAATGGTTCTTTTTTTGGTACTAGAAATGGTAGTTTACAATACTGTTACTGAGAGGGTATTACACATATCCTTTCACCTCCATTCAGAATCCAGACCTTGTCCAGAGTGAGGACTTCCTTCTATCATTGTCTTAGTGGTCCCATCCCTGACCTCTTCCCCCTGCCCCATACAGTGGCTATATACCATAACTTTTTTTCATTTTCTTTCTTTCTTTCTTTCTTTCTTTCTTTCTTTCTTTCTTTCTTTCTTTCTTTTTAATAACATTGTTTATCATTTGTTACACTCAATATTCAAATACCAATCCCACCATCATTGCATCTTTCCTGCAC
Organism: Sorex fumeus; assembly: GCF_029834395.1. NCBI lineage: Eukaryota > Metazoa > Chordata > Mammalia > Eulipotyphla > Soricidae > Sorex > Sorex fumeus. Next base: position 33,565,665 of record NW_026606070.1, read on the forward strand.
TATTCTTTCCAACTTTCCGAACTACCCCTCAAACCTGCCCCTATAGCAGTCCTGAATAATTTATTTTATATTTCTTGATATAAATAATTTGCAAATAATGATCAAAAAATGTTTCCTCAGAAGAAAATTTGTGAAGATTGTTATATCTCACCATGGAGCCCTTAAGCCCCTGTATAAGAGATTACTAACATGTTGTTACAGGTTAAGGCTTCTGTGTTTATATCTTATTAATTGAGATTGGTTGCCTTCTACTTTACATCCCATTCAATGAGGTATGGTACTCTTGGTTCATCAGTGATGAAGAGTTTGAGATATTTCGCATCCGTGAATGTGACTGTGCTCTTCGGAAATTCAAATATTTTGAAGGGGGTGATACAGTAGAAGTTAAATTTTAACTGGATTTTGACATTGGGTTCCTGACTACTTAGCCTGATGAGGTGTCTGAAAGCATCACTGCAAACTGTTGATCTCTTTCAAGATTTGTATATCAGTCTCTGGATCATGGCCAGTTAATGAGCTTATTTGGTGTCAGAGCAAGTTCATACCACAGCTTCTTTCCCAGTCATCTGTTTTTCAGAAATTGGGTTGCTTTTGATTTTTTGCTACTGTGAATAGTGCTACAATGAAAACAAGAGTGTAGATTTCTTTTCTATATTGTGTTTTTGAGTTTTGGGAGTATATTCCCAAAGGCAGAATAGCTGGGTATTATAGTTATTTTTCTCACAAAAAAACAAGCAGCTGATTTCTTTTTTGGGGGGGGGGGATGAGGGAGGTGTGTGGGGAGGACAGAGCCACAACTAGAACTGTGCACAAGGTTCACTTCTTTCTCTATTCTCAGGGATCACTCCTGTCAGTGCTCATATGTGGTATTGGGAATCAACCCCAAATTGATTGTATGCAAGGCTAGTGTCTTACTCATAGTACTCTCATTCCACTGATTTTTTTGACACCGCTCTTATCATTTTGGGGGTCTTTTTGGGTCACGCCCAGCGATGCTCAGTGGTTACACCTGACTCTGCACTCGAGAATTACTCCTGGCAGTGCTCAGGGGACCATATGGTGTAGGATAACACTGTTTTGTCCTTCCTCAGGTAGCTTATGTTTATCCAGTCACATCCATCCCAGAACACTGAACTTGTATTGTAAACAATGTCCTTTCTGTATGGACACAGGAAGACAGTTAATATTATGCTTTGTAACTTGGGAGTTGATTGACCCGAATAATATTTACTCCTGAGCATCTGCTTTCTTGACTTAGTTGCCCTTAGTTCCTAGCACCCCAAAAGCAGGGTCCCGACAAGGGACTGAATGGACCCAGGGCAAACTGTGAGCTACCCTGGCATTGAAATGGGCCAGGCTAAAGCACCAAAATACTCAACTATAAGTTGAGGGCATGATCATGGACAAATGCTGTCATGATCCAAAGTAAGTAACGATGAGACTAGGACCCTGCTGGGGCTAGGAAGACTAACCTGACCTGCGGACTGCAGACTGTATAATGAGATGTTTATATCTCTTACTGTGCTCACACAGAATGACATTGCTAGAAATATTAGAAGTAGATTTACTACAACTATTTATGTAGAGTACTAGCTGAGGAAAGAACACACCCTTGTTGGGATCCCACCCTTGATCAGATCTCCTAGTAATCTGGAGAAAAATCTCTTTAGATGAGATTTTATCCTTGAGTTAATCTCTTGGAGGAGTGGTCTTACCTCTCATTGTCAATATCCAACATACCTTTGTGTCACTGCCTTACCGTGATTGCTATATAAACTAAGACTGTAAGCTCAAGGAGAACAGAGTCAGAAGTGAGAGAGCTCGGGCTCCAGAGATCCAGAGTCAAAGCCAGAAGGAGAAGGGGTTCCAAATTGGGGCCCAGAAGAGAAGGAGGCAGAGGTGATACAGGAGTGAAGAGGATTGTAATAAACTACAATTGATGTTGACCAGCCTGGCCCTCATTTCTTCCTTCGTCTGCCCTTGGCCAACAGCCATAATGATCCAGGCCACACACCGTGGCTCAAGAGCACCGAATGCAGGAGGTGAGACAGTGCCTTCCAGTGAGCCTTCGAACACACAACCTTTGGTGTGCTAAGATTTTACAATATGGGATGCTGAGGATTGAACCGGTTCGGCCATGTGCAAGGCAAATGCCCTAACAGCTTTACTCTGGCTCTATCTAAGCTTTTTTGGACACCAAAGAGTTAAATCCTATCCTATTTAAAGCACCATAGCACCTCTGAGATTCTGGATGTCTGGGTCAATTCCCAGGCCAAGAAGATTAAGTGAAAATAGGTGTCATGAAAATTGCCTTTACATACATAATGCATACATACATAAACACATATATGCATAAACATATATAAACATATACACTTCACGATACATACACATGTAAGAAATGTTTCAATATGTTTAGGTATTATTAAAGAACTGGTTCTAAATATTAAATTATAAATAATAGTCTAATGAAATAAATTGAGATTATTTATAAAAATTCACAAATGATCATCTGGGCCTAATACTTCTTGGAAGTAGAGTAATTTATAATTACAATACTATACATAAATTCTAATTCTATAATTAGAATATAAAATTCAGATCACTAAGATATTTGTTTCTTATTTTCTTCTTTATTGCCCCTTCCTTCTTTTGTCCTTCATTCTCTCCTTTCTCTTTTATTAATTTCCTCCTTCAATTTCTCCCTATTTCCTCTTCTCTACCAGATTCTAACACTTCTTTCTTCCATCTTCCCTTTTTCCTCATTTTATTCTCATTTTGATTTCCTTTTTCCTAAGAGTTTGCATTGTAACATACCATAAGAATCTTAAAGTTAGAATTTGAGAAAATGCAGAAAATGTGCTGGAACTATAGCACAGTGGGTGGGGCGTTTGCCTTGTACTCCACTGACCCGGCTGACCTGGTTCAATTCCTATGCTCCTCTCGGAGAGCCTGGCAAGCTACCGAGAGTATCTCACCCGAACGGCAAAGCCTGGCAAGCTTCCCGTGACATATTCAATATGCCAAACACAGTAACAACAAGTCTCCCAATGGAGATGTTACTGGGCCTGCTTGAGCAAATTGATGAACAACGGGAGGACAGTGCTACAGACAGTGCTACAGTGCAGCTTTTAAAAAGATGATTTTGGTCACAGCTTTTACTTAATTTTTTTGCATTAATTAAAGAAATTTAATTATAACGCCATATCCACAGATCACATTGTCATATGATACCTATGGCACTGCATAATTATTTAGTTGCTCATTCAGTATTGAGTTGTGAAACCATAATGATCAAAAGAAGATTGTAATAAATACAATTTCATCATGAGACACCTCATATCTAGATGAACAAAACATTTAAATAAAATTTTAAAATTATGTGAGGCAACAATTTAGTCCTTTCACTGGCGAGCATTTTGAAGAATTCTCTTATATACTTCACTGGTGAGGCTCTAAAATATAAGTCATTTACAATGTGATGGGAATAACAATTCTGTAATTCTTTGGATGAAACTATAAATAGAGTCATGAGGGGTTTTTTTTCCTAATAAAATGAACTTTCTTTTTTCTCTTTCTTCATATGAATTAGAAAGGTTTTTTATCTTAGCAGGACAAATTTGTCAATATCAACCAGTCCTCCTCCTCAAATACCCAATCAACCCACAGCTTTATTCTCTGACATCTACTCAACTCTATCTTTATGCAGCCTATCTAATAGCAAACCTGTGCAAGCTGCCAGGATTTTTGAACATAAGCAAATTGTCTAACAGGAAAATTTGTAGAAGATAAAAATTATTTTTTCAAGATACACAATCAATTTAGAGATCTAACATGAAGCAGAAATGCCAAAGTTCTTGAAAAATCAGCAATGGTGGGCTTTTTTAATTTGCATTATCAAAGTAAATGCTCCACTTTTTTTGTTACAACAGATGATTAAGGCATGATGAGATGATCCTCCCGGGTATAGTGGTAAAATTTCTTTCTTTTCGTATTCTATAAATGTAGTCACTGATTTTATTCTCTGGCACAATCCATGCTCAAGCACTGTCAGAAACATTAAAGTAGCAATTAAGAATAGAGTTAGGTAAAGAAATTGAGTAAGGGAGTCCTCAAAACCTCCATTACGCCATAAGTGTTTTTAGCTAATATTAGTTTTTTACCATTATTAAATATGAAACTTTGAAACATCTCTTTGGAATTTCTAGTCTTTAGTATATGTAAGAGGACCAGGCAAAATTGTCTATATTAATAACTCACATACTAGGGAGACCTATTCTCATTTATGCTATGTACCTTTTGCAATTATGTGCATTTCTATAATGGTGAGAAATGAAAGCATCATAAGCAGACAAATATTTTCCAAGAAATGATCTGCTAAGAAAGAAACATACAGGACAATAATAAGCTGTTCTGTGCAAGAAGGGGCTAAAATTGTAGACGGAGATAGTATTTTAAAATATGACTAGATTTTATGGCAGAGTCTGGCAAGCTACCCGTGGCATATCCAATATGCCAAAAACAGTAACAATAACAGGTCTGATTCCCCTGACCCTGAAAGAGCCTCCAATACGGTAGTGTTCGGAAAGACAAGTAAGGACAGGCTGCTAAAATCTCAGGGCTGGAACGAATGGAGACATTACTGGCACCCTCTTGAGTAAATCGATGAACAACGATGACATGATACGATGATAGAGTGATCACTAGATATACATATTTGTTAAAAAGAGAAAAAAGTCAAAATAAATGATAATGCTTCTCCATGATGAAAGTAATGCATGGTTGAGTATTTGAACAGCAATAAATTTCTGCTTTATATAACTTGATTTTAGAACCATGTGAATGTCTTATGTAACAAAGAATATAATTACATAAACATTTAAAAATGACAGTCAAAGAAAATGTAGTGAAATACAATAAAGTATGAGACTATTTCTAAACTGAAACTTAAAACAAAATTTAAAACATTGAAACCCATTCGAAATCCCGAAAGGAATATATTTTAAAGGCAAAAAAATGTTGAAACTTAACCCATTTTTGTTATCATATCATTAATGATAATTATGTTTTTAATTTAAGGGGAGTTTATATAATATGATATTTATTATAGAATAATAATTATTATTCTATAATAATTATAATAATATAACAATCATTATAATCATATATAATTATATATTATAATTATTATATAATCATATATAATATATTATATAGTTTATAATTTATATATAATTATTATAATAAGTAAAAAGTAAAGGCCCTCCCGTTGATCATTGATTTGCTCGAGCGGGCCCAATAACGTCTCCATTGGAGACTTTGTTGTTACTGTGTTTGGCATATCGAATACATCACGGGGAGCTTGCCAGGCTCTGCCGTGCGGGCAAGATACTCTCGGTAGCTTGCCGGGCTCTCCGAGAGGGGCGGAGGAATCGAACTCGAGTCAACCATGTTGGCTGCGTGCAAGGCAAACGCCCTACCGCTGTGCTATCGCGATATTATATTTTTAATTTAAATAATGAAAACACAAAAGGGATGTACTGTGCTTTTATACAATGAGGATGAACAAATTGTTGTTTCTTGAGATGAATTATGTCCCCTTTGATTCATATATTATTTATTTATTGCTTTTTTTGGGTCACACCCGGTGATGCACAGGGGTTACTCCTGACTGTGCACTCAGTCATCACTCCTTGAAGTGCTCATATGAGATGCTGGGGAATTGAACCTGGATTGGCCGTGTGCAAGGCAAATACCCTACCTGCTGTACTATCATTCCAGCCCCAGATTTCTTTTTTTTTTTTTTTTTTTTTGCTTTTTGGTTCACATCTGGCATGCCTGGCATGCTTAGGGGTTACTCCTGGCTCTGCACTCACTTGTACCATCACTCCGGCCCTTCTGATGCATACATTTTCAACCTCATCCACAATACTTCAAAAGGGGACCACATTTGGAGACATATCGTATGACTCTATATATTTACACAATATGTATGTATATATAAACACACAACACCTGTACTATGTATTTGTATATATGCTTAGATAACCAAATTATATTTTTAAACATAATGGGTCTTCATACACATTTCACAGCTTACAACTCCCCATTGGGATTCTTCTGAAAAGATCTGAGAAAGTTGCGTTGGTTTTCAAGGAAACCAAAATAAATGATTGTTGTCCTGGACTACTAGGGAAGCAAGTGAGTGACAATGTCCAATTAATGAGTAAATATCAAGGCTAAATACTAATTGTCTATAAGAATCCTAAGAGAGGAGATGAAAAAAAAATCCTAAGAGGAGCCACTTCAGAGAACTTCCAGGTTGGTGAAGGTGTGGAGATTAAGGGCACATAAGCTCCATGCCTTTTCTTCCTACTCTGTGCCTTCCTTCCAGGTAACTATTTCTTAGTTACACCTTTTGTATTAAACTGTCATCTAGTGAGTAAATGGTTTTCATGAATTCATGAGTTTTGTGACAAATTAGTCAAACCAGAGGCAGAAGTCCTGTCATTAATTCTCTGATATGTTTCTCAAAAAGAAACACAGGTCACATAGTCTGCGCTTGAGACTGCTGTCTCAAGCAGAGTGATTTGGGGAGACTAAACCTTTAAATGGTGGGATCTGAGGCTCTCTTTCCAGGTAAAGAAATAATGACAAAAGTCACACAAATTCTTAGACTCCCAGTGGGGTTCAGAATTTCTGGTTGTTATGGGAGAGCCTTCACCTTAAATTGGATCCCAGATCCCCAGTAGAAGAAATAATCAAGCTAACGTTATAATACGAGGGTAGACTCTAACCCAACATGATGGATATTCTTACAGAAAGGGATACACAGAGAAAAAGGTGATGCAGACATAAGGAGAAGGCAGTTGTCTCCATTCTATGGAGGGAGACAATTCCATCCCTCATGGAACTTGCAAGGAACTAACCCTGCTGCCATCTTTATATTTACTTCTAGAATCTCAATCTATGAAATAATAAGTGCATGTTGTTTAAGCATCCCATTTTTAGATTTTGTTTCAGCACCTTTAGAATAATAATACAATGATATAAACATTAATGGGTTGATTATAATGAATGGTTCACATTGTTAATGCCTAAAATCATTCATCAATATTCATATCACAGTCTGACAGGGAGCTGCTGGATCATTTGTTAGAAGTAAACAATATGATTTATAAAACAGTCTTACCAAAGCACAGCAAAAAATTTAAATGATCAAGCTTTAAATGTATTGAATAGAGAAACTCATTTACAGCAAAGGGATACAATCACAAAAGAAAGTTTCCTTAAAATAAAACTTACAAGAGATAGGGAATAGAGAAACAAAATGAAGACTGTCAAAGATATTTTAGATAATTAATAAGTTTCTGCAATCTGCGTTCCCATTGGACATGCTATATAAAAATACTAAAATTATAAGATGAGAAAAGTTGCATTACATATCCTAAAAATTTTTACCTGTAAAAGTAGCAATTTGCCACTCTGATAAATAGGCAGAGCACTTATAAGAGTGTTTGCAACATAGTACAGCTTCAACCATTTAATTATCTGGTTATTGGTTTAATTGCATAATACAACTGCTATCAGTAGTAGTTCAACTTATGTCATGTGTACATCTTACTCTGTATACACTTACTTACAGTGTGTACACAAGCTCACACGTATGCTCAACAACATACATATGCAGTTCCCAAATTAACTCATATTGGGCTTCACTATGTTTTTCATTACATGTTTTCACAAAAATCCTCAAAACAATCCAACATATGCTAAACTTTGAAAGGAAAAGAAAGAAAGATTTGTGAATATTTTAAATAAAAGGCAAGGGTCATAAAGGGAGAGCAAAAGAAGGACCATTTTAAGGAGGCTAACAACTCTATTTGATATCTTTCCAGAATGAAGTTGTTTTGTGCCTGCCATTTCCAGGGAAAGACAAACCTTGTCTCAGCACCCACAGGGCCAGCTCTTGTTGCTAACTGGTATTTTCAGCCAGCTGGGTGATGTTTACATAAGAGGCAGGACACATCTGGTCATTAATAGTGATAATTGCTCTTTGGTTAAAAGCCATCATTTCTATATAGAAAATGTTGCAGCTGACAACTATTGTGAGTCAGGTGACTGCATCCCATGAATTTTTATTTCCATTTTTTAATTTGTTATTTTTTTCTAAGAGAGAGAATTCAAAGATGAAGGAAATCCAGTTTATACTTTCAATAAATCTACAATGTTTTTGAATCACAGGGAAATAACTCTAAGGCAAAATTAGTATCATAAGAAAGTCAAAAATAGCATAAACTTGCTAGGAAGTAGTGTATCAAATGAGTGTTCTGACATGGGTGGGAAAGTTGTATTGGTCTTCATTGAAAAAAGCAAAATTGAGAGATACCCATTTAAACCAAAAGAATAAGATAGGAGTGAATGTTAGTGGAGGAAAGAGTGTCTAGGGATAGAAAAAGGAGGGGACTTGACTAGAGTTGTGAAATGAAATACAGGTTTCCTCATTTAATATGAATTTCAGATAAATTAGCAAATACTATTTTGCAGCACGCATATGAACCATTTAGTACTTGGCTCATAATTTGTGGTTGAATTGTCTTTGACATATTTATGGAAATAAATTATTTAATAAAGTTTAGTCTGTAGAGTAGAAGAAAATGGGTATTCATATGGGAAATATATTTTGGTCATCTACATAGTATATCTGTATGTATGATAAAATAAAACATGAATTGTACAAAGAATAAGATTACACTCACAAGTATTAGAAAAAATGAGATAGGAAACTTTTCAGGAAGTGAGGAAAGATCTTGATTTAGGTGTTAGGAAGAGAGATGACTGAGATAGACTGGTATGGAAACAGTATTATATCTAAGATATGTGATGTCAAAGAGGCAAGGTATTTCTATTGACCTGAATGATAGCTTTATTAAAGACCATGTAAGGAGGAGAAACTGGTTTTAGAAAAAACAAATAAGATAAATACGGATCATATCAGGAGGAACAAAAACAGTGAACACAGATACAAACAGATGCTCAGTAAGAAATTCAAAATATTTTTCTGATGTCAGTAGTTTTTAATTGTAGATATTTAGTTTTTCTTAATTCAACCAATTGGTTCAACATATAGAGCCATCTTTAGTTGTTGGATACAAAAGAGGTACCAGCAAGGGGCTAGCAAAAAAAAATGGGAATAATAAAACAATGTTTTGGGTCTTCGAATTCCTGGTTAGCTATTACTCTGAAATCTCACAAAAGTGAAGAGGAAAGATTTAGACGATGCAATGTTTTTTGCTAACTTTTGAAAATCCCTTTTTTGGTTTTGTTAGGAAAGCAGTTCAGGTAAGAGTCATAGTTTTAGAGATTGAGTAATAAAAACATGAGTTGTGAAAAGGGCAGAAGAAACCAAAGCTGAAAGAGGAGTGGTGCTTGAAGGGAAACAGAAACTGAGTGGAAGCAGCCCATGGAGAGGGAAGATTAAAGATTCATGAAAGAAATAAGTCTGATAAGAGGGTCCAGCAAAAAAATGAAATACTTGGATGGAGAAATTTGCCTCATAAAAAAGAAAAATCTCTATGTAGTTGAAGGAGGAAGGAAGGAAGAAACATTCTAAAGACTTGATGTGGGATGTGGTAAGAGAGGACATTCCTGCTCCACTTCAAAGTAAGAAATGACCCTGCACTTTGAGAAGAGCAGGAGCACAGATTAAAGTTCTAGTCTTTTAGCAAGTCTTTTTTTTGTAGACTTACAAACTTTTGTGTTTGGGTTTCAGTTATACAATGATCAAGTACCCATCCCTCCATCAGTGCCCATTCTCCACCACCAATGAACCCAGTAGCTCTCTCACCCCCCAATTCCCCCTACCCCGCCCCACCTCTATGGCAGGGCATTCCCTTTTGCTCTCTCTCTTTCCTTTAGGGTGTTGTGGTTTGCAATAGAGGTATTGAGTGGCCATCGTTTTCGGTCTATAGTCTACTTTCAGCACACATTTCGCATCCCAAGTGAGTCCTCCAAACATCCTTTACTTGGTGTTCCCTTCTCTATAATGCTAAGTGAAATGAGTCATAAAGAGAGGGACAGACATAGAAAGACTGCACTCATCTGGGGAATATAAAGTAACAGAATGGGAGATGAACAACCAAGAATAGTTGAGATAAGTACCAGGAGGTCTCTTAGCAAGTCTTACAGCACATCTTAGGCATGCTGCGTCTATATACTACAACATGGGGAAGTTGAAGTGTTTGTAGGATTATTGAGTATCATAATGTATGTTGTTCCAACACAGATAATAGAGGAGCAGGAAGCTTGAGGAATGGAGTCTCCTCAGTAGGTGGTATGAATGTTACTCAGTAGCCTAGTGCTTCTAGAAATACCAACCTCAATCAGGCACCACTCTATTTATTTGAGTGTTTACATGACTTTATGAAACATTTTGTATAAAAAACCTGATTTGCATAATACCCAAAAATAGAAAACAGCATATTCTATTCTTGTGGCTTCACTTAAATTAATATACAGCATTGTGTTTGAATATAACAACAATTTGATGTAGGTAATAATACTAATTTATAATTATGGGATACCTAGTCAAAGAGCTTTTAGATGTACCTAGTCAAAGAACATTCAGAAGATCCCAATGACTTTATCATGGCAAAAAGCAACACAACACATTAATGTATGTTCTTATTTCTTGTGACTATACTATAAGTTGAACTTAAATAATGGAGAAAACACAAAATTTCTGATTACCTAGTCTAATACATACAGTCACAAATATACAAAAGCTTATTGGATAAATATTTTGTAGAACTCTACTTAAAGAATTATGTATGGTTGCTACTCTTGAAAAGACTATTATGATGGGAAAAAAGTACATTGCCATTTTTAAGACTAAAAACTGTGATATCAGAGAAAATCAAATGACCATGCCTTAATACATATGGTAACAAGCACAACAGAGCTTAGAATTGGAAAAGTATATAGAGTTTTGTCCAATACCTTCCCTGGAAGGTTGAGAAATCTGAAGACGAAAGGGAATACTTGGGTTACTGATGGTCATAATGTGGTTAGGTGACATGTTTCTTGACTCATAAATCTTTGATATCACAATGATGCCATCACAGTCGCAAATTTTCACTAGACTTTTGGAGCATTATTTCCAGGGTCAGAATAATGTTATATTATATGACACATACTAGGTTAACATAGAGTTTTCCAAGCTAGATTACTATCTTTTCTGGACACTAACAGAGTTTTACTAGTTCTTCATGTTTTTTTCTATTTTTCATTAAGTAATAAGGATATAAAATGTTCAGTATAGAGGAAAATACTAATTAAGTATTTTCTATATATTCATTTAATATTCATTATTCCATAATAACTTCCTAGTAATGAATAAATGATTATTAGACCCTTATTGCAGATGATGAAACCAAGGCTCAGTGATTACATAAACTGTTCAGAAAATGGAGATGAGTCCAAAATTGACCTCTGACTCCAGGTATCATACTTACTTTTACAATATTTTTTCATTTCTCTAGGGTATATAAGACAAAGAAAACTAAACCAGAGAGGAAAGAAGTATGGAAGAGGAGAGTAGGGTGAAAGACATGGCAGAAGGAACAGTATCAGAGTTGACTGGAGCTTCTTTTGTTGAGGAAGGGTTCCCCAACAGTGCTCAGGGCCTAGAGGTCACTACTGCTTGGAAATACAGTTCTATGCCAGAGCAATGCAGAACACAGGGGCAATGAAATACTGGTGGAGGTATTTTATATACATGAATTTCCAAGAATCTGAACTCAGAGCCTCTGTAGGTAAGTCACATGAGCCATTCTTATAAGACGGTTTGATGCTCTTGTAAAGAAAGTTGTTGCCCTAAAGACGATAGCATCTAGATAACGATAAATGATAAATATTTATTCTTTAGGATATTATTACAATGTACTAGTTGCAAAGGTCTTTAAGAGTGCTCCAAGGAACAGAAATCAATATTGTACAATTTCAAAGATTTGACTTCTACATATATCTAAAAACTAGTAGGATGCCTTCCTTAGATGAGGCATTTCTCTACTTTATATTTTAGTTCTGTCACTTTAAAATGGGAAGGAGATGAAGAAGAAAGAGGTGGAGTAGAAGTGACATTAAGTACTGAAAGTCTTGAGTACTTTAGTGATAATTAGGTGCAGTGACTTTGTATATCCAAACCAAAAACATTAGCATGATTATAACCATCTTACTTAAACTACAATAAAAAATTTAAAATAAATAAACTCAAATTAGAAAATTAATGTCTCATTCAGATACCTCCTTTTAGGGAAAAAAGACCTATACATTCAACCTTATGGTTCTTCAATTTGAGAAATGTTCAAAGTAAGATTCTGTAAATTTAGAGTAAAACTTGCTTCTTTCTCATCCCCAAATTTCAGTTGTCTTCTTCTAAAAACAAACAAACAAACAAAAACTTTGCACACACTCAGCTATTAACATAGTTGCATGTGGTGTGATTGACTCATATAACTCAACTGGGCAATGGAATTATTCTCCCAAGATATTTCAAAAGAGTGCTTTATTACTTTAAACCTTGGTTGTGTCCAGTAGATGTGTCATCATAGATAGTAGAGAACTTAAAACTATATTTTCAATGTATTAGTCATTACTAATGATCATCAGAGATCTAGGATTAGTATGTTTTGCTTGTAATAACTATCAATATAATCAAGGAAATTTTTAAGTTAGTTCATATGTTTTTGAGAGACTTTTATGTCATATTTTCAATTAGTGTTGAAAGCTCTTAGATCACTGAATGGTGAAAATTATCTGAAGATCATTTTGGCCAGATTAAATGATACTACTTTATTGTATAAATGAAGATTAAAACTATTAGCCACTAGATTAACAACAAAAATTTTATCATAAATACTTTTCATTCAGGCCCTGAAAAATGGGGAAAAGAGCATAACAGTCACTTCATCTGAGAATTCAAGATTTGTGCAGCCATAAATTGAAATATTATGATACCTAACTGGAGTTAACTTGGCATTGGTAGTTTATGGATTTTGGAGGACTTATAAATACTTCAAAACACCTTCTTCATAGACTAAAAATAACAACAAAACTCGGTATTTTATTGGAAGAAATGGCAACTGATTTGAAGTGATACAAAAATATTCTAATGAACTCCTAACAAAATGGATATTAATAACAGTCCTTCATAATATATAATGGAGGAATTTTATATACTTTTTAACACTTTATCCTTAAAAATAAAACAAAACAAAGCCCACTATCTTGCAAAAATACACTTATATTATACTTATATACATAAAAATACACTTATATTATATACACTTATATATAATACACTAATTAGGTATTAATTAGACATAATCAAAATATGGAAGAAATATCATTTTCATGTATTAGAAGAGTTAATAATTGTAAAAATCTTAATGTACCCCAAACTAACCTGTAGAGTTAATGCAATCTCTATTACAATTTAGGCAAACATTTTTTGGGGGTAGAAACTGACAATTTAATTTTAAATTTATAGGCATATTCAAAGTGTCTAAAATAAGAACAATCTTAAGTTAATTAAAAGGTGGATTATCTTTACTACTTGACATAATGACATATAGTTATGGAAATTGAAATAGTGAAATCCTGCCTAACATGAAAAAATAAAACAATGGTGCAGAACTGAATATAAAAATAAATTTTCACCAAATAGCACAGCGGGTAGGGCGTTCGCCTTACACGCGGCCAACATGGCCGACCCGAGTTCGATTCCTCCGCCCCTCTCGGAGAGCCCGGCAAGCTACCGAGAGTATTCGATATGCCAGACACAGTAACAACAAAGTCTCCAATGGAGACGTTACTGGGCCCGCTCGAGCAAATCGACGATCAACGGGAGGGCCTTTACCTTTACCTTTACCTTTATGTATATAAGATATATATATTCCCAATAAGATATATATATATCCTGATGGGAAAAGAAAAGTCTATTTAATAAACAGCACTAGGATAAGTGAATAGAAATAGGGAAAAACAAATGTCAACTCCTATCTCACACAAAATACAAAATTAATTCAGTATATTGTCATATACCGAAATATAAGAGAGACATATTTAAGGAAATGCTATTACATAAATCTCAAAGTCATTATAAACTATTGTTCAAATTCTTAAGTATTGATTGCCAATTCCTCTGCATACTTGAGTAGCTATTCTCAATACCCAGAACACTTAATACCTAGAATTATAGCTCAATATGGGTAGTTCAGATGTATTTAAGCAATTGATTTTTTAAATGTAATTTCTATAATTGCTAGATATGAAATATGTTTGCCGTAGACAAATTCTCATATTTCTGTCATTATTATTTGCAGGTTAGGGCAAATAATTAATTCACTTTCCTTCAATGCACAAAGACCAAATGGTTCCAAAAGATTTTCTGATCTTTCATATAATTATATAATACATATAAATCTGTTTATATAATCTTAGGTGTTGTCTCCTTTCTTCCCATTTCAAAAGTAAAAGTAAAGTAAAACATCAAATCACTTACCGGAGTCCATAGAGAACTGTTCCATCAGGATGCAGTCGAATCATTCGATTCTTTACTGTAACTCCATGCACAAATGATTTCTTGTCATTCAGAAAGTAGGTGTCTGGTACCCAGAGTTGATCAGCCACCCTGTTGTCTAGAGTGAGATTTAGTGGGATTCCAGAATAAGAAAGTCTTTTGTCTTTCCAAGACTGCTGGAAATACATGGTGAGTGTATAATCCTGAAAAACAAAACCCCAAAAGAAATCTTACCATCGCCATTATAATTGTTAATATCATCATTATCATCATCATTATCATCATCATCATCATCACCATCATCATCACCATCATCATCGGCTTTCTATTTATTATGTGGAAAGATGTAGAATCACAGATGCTAGATACCCATTGTCTTGTTGTCCCTTATAAGTTTCCCTTAGAATATATTGAACTTCGCATCTTTATGCATATATAGAGAGCAAAACAGCTAGTTAAATGAACCAGGGCAATAACTGAGTGCAATGTATAAACATTTCCACCAATACATTCCCCACACCACCACCATCTGAAGGGTGAACGTCCCTGTTTTGTGTGATATGATAGGTTATTTTGAGGGGTATCCGTAAATTCATTTAACTGAATTCTTAGATCTGAAGTTAAAGTAATGATACAAAGAAAGTCATGAGGAAAAAATAGGCCAGGTGATATATGTTCAAAAAATCTCTCTAAATATTATATTTGAAGTAGTATATTTGCAAAATAATAATAAAAGTGAATGAATATACAGTTGTTTCTCAAACTAAAAATTCCTTTCGGAAGAATGCTAGTTTTCTTGTAATGGTCTAAAATCACTATAACCTAAATGCTTCAAATAACATCTTGTCTATAAATTCTAAAAAGCACTTCACAAGGTATTTTGGAATGGATGGCTGACATTCATATCGAAACTGCTCAACAATTTCTCTTAAGTCACTCCTGCTTTGTTTTAGAAATTGGTTTGAATTTGAAGTCAAATTTGTGTTTAAAATTTCTCATCTCTTATAAAAGGTTACACCAATGACATACCTTTGCAAACCTTTTTTCTGCTCATATTTCCCCTGGCAGTGAAAGACAGTAAGATTGGGGTCATTAAACAGATTGTCCTAAAGGAGAGGGCAGTGATGATTAGCTCAGAGCTTGACTTCTTGTTGGTCTTTTAAGAACTCTATTAATACAAAGTGCAATTGCCCATTGAAAGGAAATAATTAGCAGGAAAATACAAAGTATTTAAGATGTAGGTCCTAACCTTATACAAACTGAGGTTCACTTCTTTTAAAGGACATTTGATCTGGTAATAGTGACTTTGTGACTGCTTTAGCAATGGTTAAAAAATTTATACACGTTTGAAAAGAATACAGACAGCCCCTGAAAAATGGGGAAAAGAGCATAACAGTCACTTCATCTGAGAATTCAAACAGATGGTTAGAGCCAATTGAATTATGAAAAAGTGCTCTTTGTTACTGATTATCAAGGAAATGCGACACAAAAAATGACAATGAAACGCCACCTCATACCTGTGCAAAGAGCTACATTAAAAACTAGGGACAACAAGTGTCGGTGGAGTGGAGAAAATGACTTTTATACTCTTGATATAAATGTAAATTATTCCAATCTTTGTGGAAAATATAAACACTGCTAAAACTATATATATATAATTTTTATAATATATAGTTTACACATAATATATACATATCTTAAGTGATCCAGATATACTATTCCTAGACATCTATTCCTAAAAACATACTCAAAGAAACTGAAAAGATATATAGATATGTGCACATTCTTATTTATTACAGCATTATTTTTACTTACTAGAAGCTCAAGACCTGGAAACAACCTAAGCACCCATATGCTCCCATAAATCTATTAGGAGTGATCCCTGAGAACAGAGTCAGGAGTAAGCCCTGAGAACCTCTGGGTGTAGCACAAAAATAAAACAAAACAAAAATTCAAAAATGCTTGTATTATTAACAAACTGAGGTTACCTAAGAGAGTGGAAAGGAAGATTTGTAGGAGAGTGGGAGTCATTTTTTATTTTAGTTTTTAATAAAGTTGTTTATGATGATTTGTTACACTCAATATTCCAACACCAATCCCACCACCATTGGACCTTCCCACCACCATTATTTGAGAGTGGGAGTCTAATGGTTGTGATGAAGGAAAAGTTATAGTTAATTTTAAATATAGTGCACTGTGGTAACAAACCTCATAAAGAGGTGTAAAACTGTATCCTACACATAAACAGTTTCATTAACTTATGTTATCTTAAAGATAAATAAAGGATGACTGAATAAATGCAAGATATTTCAGAGGGAACAGTGTAAGCATTTATTTTTTTCATAGACACCACCCCAGAAAATTCTTTTTTGTATGTCTGTTGGTTTAAGTCAGTGGTAATCTCATTGTTCTTCAGTACTCTCAGTACTTCAAGGTACTTTCAAGGTCTTGAAGTACCAGGGATCAACTCAAGACCCTGAATATACTAGATGTCTTCTTTACTCCTTGAGTCATCTCTCCAAACCGATGCATCTTGAATATAATGGTTAATTGTGATTAGAGCTTATATTCATTATAAACACTATCTTATATTTAAATTCTTTAAAAGTTCATCAATATACACTTGGGGATATAGGTGAAGCACAATTTGCATAAAGTAAGGTATGACTTCTGTTGATTGTGCTCAAACATAAGTATACACACCGGCGACTATCCAAATGTTGTATAGGAAGTTGGCATTTTACCCCTTGCCGTTGTAGTCAAATCCCTGAATACATTGTAGAATCCAGCATTATGAAGTGCTTTGCCTATATTTTCTTGATCAAATTTTTGAATCATATTCAAGTCTTAAATGCATGTTGAGTTAATTATTGTACATGGTGTAAGATAGTGATCCAATTGCATTCATTTACAAGTCACTATCCTGTTTTCCCAAACAGTTCATTGAAAAAATTTTCTCTATTTTCTGCTCTTGACTCCTTTATCACAATTTAGGTGCCCATACATGTGAGATTTTTAATCCTGGAATCTCAATTCTACGTCATTAATGTGTCATTGTTTTTTATTTCAAAACCACACAGTTTTTACTACCCTAGTTCTATATTATTATTATATTACCCTAGTAATATAACTTAAATTCCGTATTCTTGGTGCTTTCATTAATTGTCTTTTGTTTCACAATTGCTTTGGCTACTTGTGGTCCTTGTAAATTTTAGCAACTTTTATTTTTCTATTTTATTTTTCCTTCACAAATGTTCACTGGGAGTTTGATAGGATTACGTTGAATCTATAAAATGATTTTTTAACTTGGTCCTTTTACATTATTAATTCTTCTGATCTATACTTATGAGGTTGAACAGACCTGAGGAAGACTGGGAGATTCCTCTGATTCCTGGAACTAGTTGTAGTGCTGGGAGGTTGGGTGGGCCTGGTTATGACTGCAAACATCATAGTCACTTGTGCTTGCCCTCAGTCATAATGCCAAACTCATAAATGTCCTGGAAGGAATCTAGGAATTCATTCCACATGTCTGGCACCAGTTGTGGCAGTGAGTTCTGGTGAGACTGATCAGTGAGCAAGAATATATGGTTGGATTTCTAGACACCAGTTATAGCTGAAGTTGAACAAACCTGGACAGTGACTGGAGACTATAAACCTGAGTCCCTGGCAGCAGCTAGCTAATATAGTCATGCAAACCAGAGCAACATCTGCGGAGCCTAAGATAGGGTACATCTGAGAGTACACTGGGCCTGACTACCAGAAAGCAGAGACTATGTACCTGTCAAGGAGCAGAGTCTAGATGACCATGTACTAACAAGGGACCACAGTAGACCTGATGGCAACTAGGGAATACTGTCATAAGCACCTGGTAACATCTATTTGCCAGATTGTTCTGAACAGGAAACAGATGTGCTCAAGCATAACACAAGCAGAGTAACTGGAGTGTGTCAAGTTCAAAATGGTTAACCAGGAGTTTTCATGGGGCCAGCAGCCACTAAACTTCTATGTTCACAGTGACTTGGGTAGTTCCTGCTGAATTACACTTGCAAGGGGTTTGGAATCTGAGGCCTAGCTGCTCATAGGACATGGGCTTTGCAGCTGGCAGAATCTGGTTGGCCATGAGCCAGCAAGGGCATGCAGGCAGGAGGACCATCTTCCGAAGCTGGTTAAATCTAGGGAGGTCTGTGGAGTGCTTTCTGCCTGGAGGGGTTATGACTCCCTTGATAACAGATCTAGACTGGCAGGGGTCAGTCTATCTGTCAAGAGTGAGCACTCTTGATAATTATCTTTCAGCCTCCAGCCACTTAATAAAGGTTCTGTGCTTTCATCAAGCATTTGGCTCCAAGGTCTGTTACTCTCGGGAATGAAATCTAATGTAGCATGCACCAACACTTCTCTCAGCTTGGTTTTTAAGAAGTCATCAAGATGGGACCTGCTAGTGACTCTGACCCCTATTTGTGCTCTATCATTCCTTACCTCTCATTTGCATACAGATAGTGAATATAACGGTGGCTTTGGGGCACCAGGTGTTCAATGCAACCTTGCCCCTGGGCAAAACTGTATCTTAAAAACCTGTCCTTCATTGAATCTTTTTGCGTCATGCTGTGGGTCCTATTGTGGCACAGATATCTCTGTTCCCAATCTATCTGGATATTGTCTTTTCATCTCTTTCCAAATAAGTTCATTTGGGTGTCACTTTCTTTTTTCTTTTTCTTTTCTCTTTTTTTTAAATTTTTGGGCCACACCTGGCAATGCATAGGGGTTACTCCTGGCTCTCCACTCAGCAGTTACTCTGGGCGGTGCTTGGAGAACCATATGGGATGCTGAGAATCAAACTTCGGTCGGCTGCGAGCAAGGTAAATGCCCTATCCACTGTGCTATCATTCCAGTCCCTGGGTATCACTTTCTTGTGGACCGAGTTTCAGTGTAGATTTGTGTGATCACAGAAGATGTAAATACTTTCTCCCTAATTGGCTACCTTGGCCCTTCAAGATTATAACCCCTCTCCCCCAAAAACATACATTTTTTTTGTTTAATGACAAGGTCACTTACTCTTCGTTATCAGTTGTATGAGGCCCTACTTAAAGGTCTAAAATCTCATTCCATTTTGTTTTCATTTAACATAAACAACCCACAGGGATATATGCAATACTTTTTAAAAAACAGTAACAGTGTACTGCCTTATTATGAGCACCACTTAGGACAATGAGGATGAAGTTTCTTTAGAAACCATTATATACTAAATACATAGAATATAATACAGTTAGAGTTGTGGTGTCAAGACTGAGAGGGCCTATGTGCATGTAAAGGTTTCAGATCTGCTCGAGTCTGACCCCAGCCTCATTACTGAATGTGAGGATGTCTGGGAAGGAATCAGAGAATTCAGTCCCAAGTGCCTTATTATATTTAAATCTGTTTGCTATTTAAATATCATACTTCCAATTTACTTCACATTTGCATATTCATTTTCATAAGTATTTCTATTTTTAAAGAGATGTGTATGAAAGGACTTATAGGCAGAAGGACACTATTGACCATAAAGAAAAGCAACGGTGTGTGACCAATGATAAATCTTGGTGTTGGGTTATTATTTTTAATTCAAATTGTATAGAATAATTAATAACTAAGCAAAAGCTTATTATTAAAAACTTTGCCTTGAGGATTAGCACAATCATCAATCGGATATAAGTTTCAAACTCACACTTAATATTCATAAGCTTTCCCATTCTCCAGAGTCTTCTGGAGGATTTACACATGAGACTATGGGGTGAAATCCTTATCATACATTCTTTTCAATATCCCACATTCTTCTTTTTATTGTAATGTATAAGGGTTTATCATGGCAAAATAACGGAGTCACGGTCACAGTCCTCTCCTTATTCATCGATTTTCTCGAGCGGGCCCAGTAACATCTCCATCGTGAGACTTGTTGTTACTGTGTTTGGCATATTCAATACGTCACGGGGAGCTTGCCAGGCTCTGCCGTGCGGGCTCCACACTCTCGGTAGCTTGCCGGCTCTCCGAGTGGGGCGGCCATATTGGCCGCTTGCAAGGCAAACGCCTTACCTGCTGTACTATCACTCCAGCCTGCAAAATAACATTTGTAATAAATACTACAATTACTACTCTGTAATAAATGAATAAAAGGCAATAGAAAAGAAAAAGTAATGGAGACATGGATAATCTTAGCATAAATTTAATTTAGGGTGTTATTAAGGGGGAGCCAGATAGATAGTAGAGGAGGATAAATCACTTTTTTTTTTTATTGAACCACCCTGAGATGCAGTTACAAAGCTTTCATGATTGAGTGTCAGTCATAAAATAATCAAACACCCATCCCTCCACCAGTGTACATTTTCCACCACCAATCTCCCCAGTATCCCTCCTGCCATCCCCCCAACCCCACCCCCTGTCTCTATGGCAGACAATTTCCATCTTATTCTCTCTATACTTTTGAGCATTACGGTTTGCAGTACAGATACTGAGAGGTCATCATGTTGGGTCCTTTAACTAATTTCAGCAAACATCTCCCATCTAGAGCAATCCCTCTAACCATCACTGACTTAGTGATCCCTTCTCTATCCCAGCTGCCTTCTACCCCAGCTCATGAGACAGGCTTCAACTGTGGAGCAGTCTTTCTGGTGGTTGTCTCTACTGTCCTTGGGTGTTAGACTCATATTATGTAATTTTATTTTTCACAAATGAGTGCAGTCCTTCTATGTCTGTCCCTCTCTTTCTGACTCATTTCATTTAGCATGATACTCTTCAAGTCCATCCACTTATAAGCAAATTTCATTTCTTCATCTTTACTAACAGCTGCATAATATTCTATTGCGTAGATGTACATAAGTCACTTTCTTTACATGTAGCAGACCCAAGTTTAGCATAGCCTGTGGTTCCCCAGGCACTGCAAAGAGTGACTCCTGAGCACAGTGTGAAGTAAGTCTAAAACAGCCTGATGTAATACCAATTTTTTACTCCTGAAAAATAGTAAAATGGTGAGTGAGCATATGTGTGTGTTTGTGTATGTGTGTTTATGTATGTATGTGTGTGTATGCAGATTTTGTCACTTCCTTTTTGGGAATGTTGCTTCCTATTAAGAATTAACTACCCACATATATTCAATCAATTTGCTCTACACACTTACTGTTTTAATAAATATGACTCAATATCACATCATTGCTCTAAATTCAACTAGTAATTTTTAAAGTGGGTTTCATGGCACAAATGACCTACAGAATTGTTCCTATAAATTTCTATGATTATCATCCTAATTTAGGATCTGATTCTATGACAAACGAGAATTTTGACATATGAAATTGATAATAAAAAATTTTAATTATGATGATCATTGTAGTGATGATACTGAACAATATGAGGCCTAAAATACAGAAAAAAATATCTCCTTTTTCATTATCTATAATACATAACATATAACATGTTCAACAATTAATTTCTTTCCTTCCAGAGAGCATGAAATCTATTAGCTCATGGTTTTTATAAGTCTTCATATCTATCATTATATTTTTTCTCAAAACCCTGTGATATAAGAAAATTGTCTCAGGGAATTTATAATTTAAATATCTGAAAAACAACTTCATTTAAAGAAATTATTCTTACTACATCTATCTTAATATAGATAGTGATAGTGACATCTCAATAGATTATTTAATTTTAGTGTATCCTATTTTTGGATGAAAAAGAAAAGTTTAAAATGGATATATTTTGTTCTACTCTAAAACAGATTTTTGATTAATTCTTTGTTACTCATCATGTAAGCGCTCCAGGGAGAATGGAAAGTTTTTCAAAAGAAATTAAAGGTTTTAATAATTTTTCTTTCAGATGTATTTACAATTGTTCAACCAGTTTTCTCTATTGTGCAAACTACTTGTTGAGTGAGAGGAAATGCTACCGATTTAATAACTGTACACTCTAGGGAATTTTTTGACACTGAGGCAAATTAATGGAATTAACGGGTATGAGATTGCTAATGAAATTGGTCAGGCTAATTCAGGCATGAAAAAACTTGCATCACCAAAGAAAAGCAAGAGGATACTGAACCAGTAGGGCATAACCCTCCTTCAAGGAACACACTTTTTAAATCTAAAAAATTTTACAAAGGAGCAAGAAAATGTTTGTGGTAAATAAAAGCATTCTGGATGATGAAGGTAATATTCTTCTTCTGTCAGTAATTTTAAACTGAACCATTTTCCTTAGGAGACATTTACAATACTTAATGGACATAATTGGTATTAAAGGTGATGTGCTATTAATATCTAGGGATAGAGAAGAGGTATGTTTCCTGTAGAATGTAGGGAACCGTCCCTCCAAAGCACAACAGCTACGTTATAGAATTATCTGACCTCAATTGCCAATGGTTTCTCTTCCTTGGCACTGCATAGGAGGGTGGCTGTCATCTCTTATTGGACAATAGGACCACTCTCAGACCCTCTGTGAAGCCCAAGATCACCAGGTAGAGGACCAAGAAGTTCATCAGACATCAGGCTACCAATTTGCCAAAGTTAAATGTCAGTGGAGGAAACCCAGAAGTATTAACAATAAAGTGCATAAAGATTCAAGGGCCACAATTAATACTATGTAGTATGAGATTTCATGTTTTTGCATAGGCTTTACCAGCTTATTAATATTAAGAAATTACAGAAGATAAACCTTCATTACATGTACCCCTTAAGATTTAAGGAGATGGATTTTTCTAAGTAAGAAAATGTAGCAGGTAGAGAGATAAAAGGATGTAGTAATATATGGTAGGAAAAAACATCATCCAAAATCTAAAACAGCCCAAGGATATCAAAGCTTCTGAGACAAAAGACCCACCTCAGGAGTCTGGACAAACCATTGAGATGCAGAATTCCAGGCCCAGTGCCAGGCTGGCTGGATCCCTGGAAGGAATGACTCAGGGGTAAATGGACAAAGGCTGCAATAGGCACTCAAGAGAGCTCCAGGGACTGGAGCCATAGCACAGCAGGTAGGGTATTTGCCTTGCACGTGGTGAACGTGGTGAACCCAGTTTGATTCCCAGCATTCCATATGGTCCCCCGAGCACTGCCTGGAGTAAATGCTGAGTGCAGAGCCAGGAGTAACCCCTGTCCATCACCTTGTGTGACCCAAAAAGAAAAAAAAGAAGGGAACTCCAGAAGCCTGATCGTTTCCCTTGGAAAGCCCCACTAACTCCCATTTGTGTTCTTTATTTGGGAAAAAAGACAGTTATGGAAAATATCCACACATAATCTTGCCCTACTCGAGACTCATTTCTTCCAAAGAAGTCAGTATTTTCTTGATCATGTATCTCTCTTTTTCTATTCCTTTATTTTCTGAATAAACTTTTCTTGATTAAAAAATTATTTATATATGGGTGAGTGGTATAGCCATATATCCCAAACACAGACTCACCAAAACTAAAGACATAAGGTTTAAACCGGTACAGCCCCTGCCTTTGTAATGTGCCTGTTAAATTGACAAGTGGCGATGGAGTAGGGTGGGATGAGGAGGGAATGTGGGAACACTGGTAGAGGGAAGTTGACACTGGTGGAAGGATTGGTGTTGATGTATTATATGCCTAAAACTCAGCTAACAATATCTATGTAAACCAATAAATAAAGCAATTGTAAAGAAAACAAAGCACATGCTGAAGGAAGTTCCTGATATACATCAAAGAGCTCAAGCTTCTGCTGACATGCAAACTTTTACTGTGCTGAGATCACTCAGACTTTCTCCTCCAAGAACGGCAAAACAAGTGTGCAAAGAGCAGACCAGTCATCACCAGAGTCACCAAGTGCCAAGCTACACAAGAAAGAAAATGAAAAAACAATTTCTGGGCACATTGTATAGCATCATGAAAATCATAAATCTGAAAACAAAATGAAGCAAACCAGGAGCCAGAGTTTATGAAACAAGGGATAGGGTATTTGCTTTACATGTGGCCAACCACGGTTTGATCTCCCTGCATCATATATTGTCTCCGGAACCCAGCCAGGAGTGATACCTCAACTAAGATCGAGGAGTAAGCCCTGAGTACTTCTGGACATGGTCCCCACACCAAAACAAACAAACAAAATACAAGTCAGAAACTGCTAATAATGTCAAGGTTATTAAATACTGCCTTAGATGAAAATATCCTTATTTTTGGTATCCACAAAATTGTTTAAACCTTTTTTCATTATTTATATGAAATTTCTGTGCATGTATGTATCTAATCCAAGGTTTGAACATATGCCTGAAAATGTTTTTAGGGAATACTGAAATTAAATGGTTTATAATTTTACACTTTCCCTCAGAAATCATTTGATAAATACCTAAGGGGCTGAGATATGGCTCCGTGGTAGTGCATTTGCTTTATTGTGTGTACTTCATGACCTGGGTTCAATGCCTGACACTGATTGGGACACACAAGACAACAGACAGGGTGAGATTAGGACAGGAAAGGAACTATTGTTATGGAAAGTCATAAGGGTGGGCTTCTGGGTTTTCTTGATAACCTGGATGACCTAGGCTCTGCTCAACAATCTAGAGGGAAAAACATTCTAGATGAATGGAAGATGATCATCTCAGCATCCTCACCCATTTTACCAGCACGTCTCCTTTAATATCAATAAAGAAATGCTTACACACCTGCCTTTGCTAAAAAGATATTAAGGGGATTGTTCCTGCAAAACTGTATGTCTAAAACTCAATGATGAATAACTTTGTAAATCACAGCATTTCAATAAAATTTTCTTATAAGACAAATAAAAAAATTCAAATTCTTAAGCAGTATTAAAATTTTGTGCATTTCAAGTAAATATTTTATGTATTTCCTCTTAAAATAGAGAGAGAGAACAGAAATAGTTTCTGCCTTTCTCTGGGATCCTTCTTTAAAAAACTCTCCTGCTCCCACAAGCTGGGAGCTTCCTTGCATTCTTTTTGTTTGGTTGTTTTTGGTTTTGTGGGGGACTCACCTGTCTATGCTCAAGGAATCACCCTGCTCAAGGAATTGCCCTATACTCAGGAATCACCTCTGGTGGTGTTGCAGGGACCATATAGGATGTCCAGGAGTGAACCCAGGTTGGTTGCAAACAAAGCAAGCACCTTACTCACTATACTATTTCTATGTCCCCTTTTCTTGAATTCTTTTCCCTTCTTTTCTCTTCTCTCAAATAAAGTCTTTTCTGAATTCAGCTACTTAATCTCCAGTCATTATTTTCAATCTTGACTGCTTAAGGACAAGAACCTGGGTTCCTGTACCCACTATAAGAGTAACCATCTCCCAAATTCAATTCCTTAATAGCAGAATATTGATATAAATTATGTACTTTAGACAAATATAGTATGGCTGACATGTTCTCTGAATCCTTTCATAACACAAAATAGAATAAAGCAAGGAATCAAGTATCATTAATTTCTATGTGGAATTTTTTCCGCATTCTAGTTTTCCTCAAAATAACCTACCAATTCATATGAGATAATATATATATAACCTAAAAGAACACAAACATATAATTAAAAGGAGGAATAATACGGTAAACATACAGCCTGTATGAAGTCTCCCCAGGGAAAGAATTTGGTGACTGTCACTCTCACTGTTTGCGGTATAGCTTGTGTAAAGACTGCTACAAAACTAACATTGTATTGTCACTTTTTGCTTTCATTATAAAAAATATTCTTGAGGTTAATTTTGGTTGGTGAAAAATAGGTACCAATATAGGTCTTTCTAAAACTGAAGTGGCAAGAACCAAGTGATAGTACAGAGGACAGGGTGCTTGATTTGCACACAGCCACTTCCTGCCACCATGTATGATCCTATTAGTATTGCCAGGCACGATCCCTGAACATAGAGCCAGGAATAAACCTTGAACAGCTCTAGATATGTTCCCCAGTTAAAAAAATGTATTGACATGGCGTGTATATAGTCTTTAAAGAATCAAGGCTTTTGCACATATTCATTTTCATCTTTCGTTTTACCATTTTCCCCCCCAGGTATGGTGAAAGAATCCATATTAGGGCATCAAATTTTTGTGTACTTTAGCTAACTTGCAACATTGCTTTCTGTAAAACTGCTTGGCTGCTTTGCACCTGGGGGAGAGGGGACTTGGAAAGTGAACAGGGCATAACTTCTTTCTAAACCAAGTGTGATAGGATTCAGGTGTATTTACTGTCCCTGAAATGTATTGTCTCAGTAAAGCACCCTGCAGATTTGGGTAAAGGATAACTCAGGATGCGGGGGGTTGGGGGAAATTGCCCTTTCCTGGAGTGAATTGTCTCACTAAAGCACCCTGCAGACTTGGGTAACTCAAAACTAGGATGGTCAAGGGAGATTACCTAAGGCTTAATGATTCCGGCTATAACCTTGCTTGTGCTGACAATCGATGTACTTAAATGCTGATCTTTGAATCTATAGGCTAAGCAGTGAGGTACTTTTAAATGGATTGGTTAAGAAAGTATATGTTGTTACAAATCTATTGGCTATGAAATGCGCGGGCTTTGCTGTAACGGCCAGTGAAGGCCTATATAAGATCCCTTTTGAAGAAGTTCAGGGCTCTCAGCCACTGCCCATTTTGGGGTATGCTGCAGAGCCCCAGCATGATGGTCTAAATAAACCCCGTTTTTACTCCTGCAGGAATTGTGTCTATCTGGTCTCTCCGCGCCTCCCAGGGCTAGGGAACTCCTGATCCCAACAATGGCATTTGCCTTGCACGGGGCCAACCCCGGGTTTGAGTCCTCTGTTCCTCTCAGAGAGCCTGGCAAGCTACGAGTGTATCCCACCCGCACAGCAGAGCCTGGCAAGCTCCCTGTGGCATATTCTATATGCCAAAAACAGTAACAAGTCTCACAATGGAAACGTTACTAATGCCCGCTGGAGCAAATTGATGAACAAAGGGAGGATAGTATACAGTGCTACAGATAGATCGATTTCGTTGATATCAAGTCATCTGAATGAATATCATTGGGGGTCCCAGACACAAATCCCCGCTTCCTGTAAAATATTTATGCACAGCGGTAGGGCGTTTGCCTTGCACACGTCAGCCGGCGGACCCGGGTTCCATTCCGCCGCCCCTTTTGGAGAGACCGAAAAGCTACTGAGAGCATCTCACCCACTCGGCAAAGCCTGGCAAGCTACCCGCGAGGTATTCAATATGCCAAACACAGTAACAACAAATCTCACAATGAAGAGGTACTGGGACTGCTCGAACAAATCGATGAACAATGGGAGGACAGTGCTACAGTGCTACAGTTGAAACTTGAGATTGGTTGTCTCAAGCCCAAACCTGTTTTCCGCAGTGGCTGATTGTAGTGGAGCTGTGAATCATTGACTACCATATCTACAGTACCTTTGTAGGTGGAAACTGCCTGTTGACTAAGCAAGTCACATTCTATAGCATATGATCCTGCCTTCTCCTACCTTAGGAACAGAGTATAGATATTTTATTTAACAGCCTCTGACTCATATGTAGAAAATATAAACATGCTGGTTCAAAAGGATAAAGTGGATCTCTCTATGAGATGAAAAATTTAAGACAAGAGCTATAGGAGCAAATGCTAAAGTCATGACATAAATTTCCAGCTACATTGCTGTTATGAATCAATAGGCATAGGTAAAGTAAGTAAAGTAAAGTAAAGACCCTCCCGTTGATCATCGATTTGCTCGAGCGGGCCCAGTAACGTCTCCATTGGAGACTTTGTTGTTACTGTGTCTGGCATATCCAATACTCTCGGTAGCTTGCCGGGCTCTCCGAGAGGGGCGGAGGAATCGAACTCAGGTCGGCCATGTTGGCTGCGTGCAAGGCAGACGCCCTACCCGCTGTGCTATCGCTCCAGGCATAAGTACTATGATAAAAATGAGAAAACCAGCCTGTGTTTGAAGAAAGTAAAGATAAAGCAGAAAACGGTTATAAGACTATATGTGTGACATAGTTATTGAATGAGTAATCAAGTGTTTAAAGACTTTCTACTTTTGACTTCTGGCTTCTTTTTTCTTTTTTAAGGGTTGAGGCAGTGCTTTCAAGCAGTGTTCAGGAGGTCTAGATCTTAGAGCAGGGAATTAAGGAATCCCTGGGGGACTCTCAGAGGACTGTGTGATGTGACTTGACTATATACAGAGCATGCCCCTTAAGCCATGTACTAGCTCTCTAGCCTCCTGTTTTTAGTTGCTGTAAGATCTGCTTATGTTCACTACTTCAGCATCATTTGAGTCCTTTCTGCAGTTTACAATGTTCATTGTTCTAAAAATTAGATTCGTTTTTATTTCCTTCAACCAGATAAAATCATGTGCTGTTCAATATCCATAACAGAATCTCATTGAGAAATAATTATACAAATTAAGAACACCCAAGACAATTTCAACCAGTCTTCTGCTGCATAGCCCTAATTTTTTTTTTTGGTCACACCTGGCGATGCACAGGAGTTTACACCTTGTTCATGCACTCAGGAATTACTCTTGGCGGTGCTTGGGGGACCATATGGGATGCTGGGAATCGAACCTAGGTCAGCTGCGTGCAAGGCAAATGCCCTACCTGCTGTGCTATTGCTCCAGCCCCTCTGCATAGCCCTAATTTTAAAATAATGTAGCCATGATGAGAATTTTGAGATTCACCTATGTCTGTAACTTTCAAAAAGTGGTTGACATGTTGGGTTTTGTTTACTAACCAGAAAAACAAGGAGAGAGAAGTAAAGACTATTTGTTTCTTTAAAACTTTTTTCTTTTATTTGGTACTAAGGAGTGAACTTTGTCATCAGACATAAAAAGTAAGGACTCTACCAATGAGCCATATACACAATACTGAGTATATTTACTTCTATCAAAAAATTCCTTAGTAAACACCATGGCAATTAATTAGAAAGGCCGATTCATTAGGGGGCTTAGTTTATATGTTGGCAACAATAAGTTTTTATAACAACTAAAAATGCACACACATATGCATCTCCTGAATGCACACAACATGCATCAAATATGCACACAACATGCATCTCCTGAAAGCAAGGTTTCATAATTCATGACTTCATAGATAATATTTTAATTAAAATAAAACTTTTTTTTTCTAATGGAACTTCGTCACCTTCTGTGTGTCTCCATGTCACCATTAAATATACTCTGTAGTAGAAATTCATAAATGTGTCTCTGGATTTGCTCTTAACTTCTTTTTTCTTAACATCTAGATGTATGTTAATTATTACAGTACTTCTACTTACTCCTAACATATTTAAAGAACATGCAATTTTCTACTACCATTTTTACCAAAGCTTGTGTTCTTATTTATTATTGATTTTTCTCACCAACTGTAGTCTGGTTCTAGAACTCAGAGAACATAATCTTCTTTTACTTTTTATTTCATCCTAAATAGTCCCATTTGGTTTACCCATCTGTGTAGTCAGATTTTTTTTTTGTTACTCTTGTGTTCTCTGAACAAATTTGGAATTAATCAACCCTGTATGTGAACAAAAAGCATTGGTAGTTGTGGTCCTATGCCAAAATAAATTTATCTAAGGGAACCACACAGGACACACTGTGATACATGAAACACATATGGTATTGACATGACTATTGAATGTATTCTGGTGTTCTGATGCAATTAATTCCATGAGATTCGTATAATAGCCTGAAACTGCACTGATGTAAGGGCTTCAACAGCTATAAAATCTAATTTCTGGTCTGGAAGCTATAAAGATATATTTAGCTTACAGATAAACATGATTCCTAATGATGAAACAAGTTTGTTAACATGGATCTGATAAAATTTATATTTCAAAACATGACTGTCATATACTATTCTCCAACTGATCGAGACACAAATAATTAGAGATGTTTGAATGGCAAGATATAATGCGATATTGGCCTTGAAGCAGGGAAAATATTTCTAGAAACCTCTGAGTCAAAAAGACCTTAAGTTATTTGAAAAACTAATTCTTTCAACATTTAATACTTATTATGTTTAAAGAACTGCTCCATCAATAATAGTATTTTCCTTGTAAAATAAAAAATATAAATAAATGGGACTATATTGAACTAAATACTTCTGTGATGAGATAGAAATGAGACCTAAAGCAAAAGAACACCACTACTGGTAGAACATATTTGCACACTCAATGTCAGGCAGAGGTCTAATATCCAAAATAAATAAAGCACTCTCAAAGATCAACATAAAACAAAAATCCCATAAAAATGGGAGAGGAGATGAATAGAAATTTTCTGAAGGAGAACACAAGGATAACCAAAAATTTCATGAAAAGAAATAAACATATCCCTGATTATCAAAAAATGGAAATTAAAATAACAATGGATTATTACCTCATACCCTGTCCTCCCATTGTTCATCGATTTGCTCTAGTGGGCCCAGTAACATCTGCATTTTGAGACTTGTTGTTACTGTGTTTGGCATATTGAATACTCTCAGTAGCTTGCTGGGCTCACCTAGAGGGGTGGAGGCAAACACTTTACTGCTGTGCTATTGCTCCAGCCCACCTCATACCCATGAGAATAAATGCCAGCAGGGTTGTGGTAAAAAAAAAAAAAAAAAAAAAAAAAAAAAAAAAACCTCTCATCCACTGTTGGTGAAATCATTGCTTGGTTCAGCCTTTCTAGAAACCAGTTTGGAGACTCTTCAAAATATTAAAAATAGAACTTCCATATGGCTCTGCAGTTCTATTTATGGGTCTCTATCCCAAAAACACACACAAATAATACAGAAATACCTATGCACACCTATGATCATCAAAGCACACTTTATAGTAGTCAAGATCTGGAAACCATCTAAGTGCCCAATCCCAGCAACAGATGAGTTGAGAACTGTGGTATATGTACACTACTCAGCTCTGGGGAAAGATGACATTTTTGTAGGTTGCTGCAATTTAGATGGACGTAGAGGGTGTCATGCTAAGTGAAGTGAGTCAGAAAGTAACAGAAAAATACCAGATGATCTCATTCATAGGTGCCGAGTAAAAAGAAACAAAAATAGGAATTATGCCATCCCCAATAGAAACAAATTCTGAGACATGATAAATAGAACTGGGAACTAGGGTTGAGTGGGGCACCATTGCAGAACGGGGAATGACTGTGGGATAATGGTGGAGAGATCTGGAAACACTAACTGGCAGGAGGGTTAGTCCAGTGCTTTACAACAATACAATAACTTTAATACTGTTGCAAATTATAATACCCAATAACAAAATTTAAAAATAGTCATGCCATATGTAGTGGAGAAAAATTTGATTCATACATTTCCTCACCTGTCCCAAGGAACTTGTATACCACTGGGGAAGGCTCGGCTCTGGTATTTTTAACTGTACTCTGTAGAATTCTCCATCCTCTGTTCTACTTCAAACCCTCAGATAAGTAAGAGTTTCATCTCTCTTCATTCACGGCTGTCACCTCAAGGAGACAGTATTTTGATAAGGAGCATCTCCGTTTGTCAAGCCCTGGCATGACAATAGAGACTAGACTGAAGTCAAAATTGACTTCACAAGGTATTAGAAGTAAAGTGAAGGAGAGGGAAGAAATGTATGAGATACTGAGAGCAAAATTTGATGACCTTTTGATATGTGAGATTATAAAAGAAGGAACTATCAAGGATTAGGGCAAGGTCTCTAATAAAAATGAAGAGAGAGCTAACAATAAGAATTGGCAGTTTGGGGGCTGGTGATGACTAAGTTTTCTTGGTCTTATTTGAGTTGTGGGTATTTGTAACACTTGCAAGTGGTTGTGCCAAGTAAGTGATTAAGGGTCAGAACACACAAACACAGGGCTGGGGCGAAGCACAGCAATGTGAGTCATGAGTGACAGATGAAGCCCAGGAAAAGAATTAGCTCACCGAGGAGAAATGAGAAGGTAAGCAGAGGATAAAACTCCTGGGAAAACTGACTCCAGAATTAGTCGCTAATTTTTCCAAGTTTCCATAACACTCTTCTACTTTGATTGTAAAATGTATTTGTAATTATTTCTGAGTCCCACAAGATTTTTCACCACCCAGGAAAAAGGTTTCATTCTTTAACTACTAGCTACAGTGGAGGGGAAGTGCTCAAAATTTAACAAACTGTGAATTCTATAAAGCTGCATGATAGGGGCATTCAGTATCAAAGTAAATATTTCAGTGCAATTTTATTTTTGTTGCAATCAAATTCCTGAATATTGCATATGAAATATTTTTAATGCTCACTAGTTCCTGAAGCTTATAGGCAATTAGGATTTCAGTGACTATTTCTCCAATATAGGCAAAACTAAAGGTAGATGTATAGAGAATTAAAAACGTTTAGTGTGGTGATATTGGTTAACTATCTAAATTGAACTATGAATGCATGAACAGAATGGTACCCAGTATATTTCAAGCATGGAAGCTTTAGAATGTGATGGTAGCAATAAAGTGGGGTAAGCTGAAAAATTATGTCAATCCAAATTCAGCCAAGATTATGTCACTAGTTAGAAGATAAGGAATGAATTTATGGTCATTTTCTATTAAGCAAGACAATTTCCTTTTGTGATTTATGTGTGAACATTTAAAGGCAATAATCTATAGCACACATTATAGGTCTTGTACTGTTTTATTGGAAAAAATAATGTCTCTGGAACTAAATTTAAAATTATTACTTTAGAAAAGTAATACTTATGCACTAATATCCCTCTGAAGAGTCAAGTATTTCTGATATCTCTTAGAACTTTCACTTATATTCTTTGAAAGAAACACTAAAGTACACTCTCAAGAAATATATTTCCAAAACTTAACAGGAAGATGGAGTTTCATAAAATTATTCATGAGATTATCACTCCACAGAGACTGTGGATAATACTGTCTGGGGAGTTCCCGGGGGAACTCTCAAAATAGCTTAGATAGGCAATGTCTGAATGTCATCTTGATTATGTTTACTCTTCTTCTTTATCTTCTCTTTGTGTGCAATTCTTTAAATATTTTTTCCGTTCATAAATAAACACCATTAAAATATTGGTGACTTTCTTTTTCCCATTGAAAATAAATTTATCCCAAACCATAAAATATATGGAAGATAAGAGGAATAATCTCCATGATATTGACTTCTGTAATGATTTCAAAAATTGGAATTCAATGGTAGGGAAATAAAAACAAAAGTGGAATACTGAGATTACATTCAACATTCTTCACAGAAAAAGATCCTATTAAAACAAGCTATATTTTTAACTGAATAGGAGAAAATATTTCTCCAATTGACTAGGAGAAATATTCCTGTGCCTAATAGTAAAAGTCTAATAAAACATCTAATAAAAGTCTAATATTTAAGATATGCAAGGAACTCAAAACATTCAACTACAAGACAACAAAGAACCCCATCAAAAACTGAAAAGAGCTAGGCAGATACTTTTCCAAATTAGACATACAAATGACCAATATGCACATATAAATTCTCATTATTGCTTACTGTTGGGGAATTTCAAATAAAAATAATAAGATAACTTTGCATATTTACTGAGATCTATGTTAAAAATACAGAATTAGTAAAAGGTAGTATGGGTGTACAGGAAAAGGGACACTCGTACATTGCTGATTGGAATGTAAATCTGTTCAGCTTCTATGGAAAAGTGTGAATATTGTTCAAAATATTAAAAATAGGTTTTAAAAATAGATACATTAAAGTAGAATCTAGTAATTCCACTTTGGTATGCCCAAATTACACATTTTAAAGACCTAAGCAAGCTATATTCATTGAAGTGCTATTTGCAAAACCAAGAGACAGAAACAACCCAAGTTTCCAGCATCAGATGAGTAAAGATGTGAAGTACACATACTCATGCATACACCGCACATATATACACACACAATGTAATATTATTCAGCTATAAGATGAAATTTTGCCCTTTTCAATAACATGAATGAAACTGGACAGTGACTGCTAAGTGAAATATGTCTGATGGAAAAAAGACAAATACCAAATAAACCCTCCCAGACTTTAGAGTTAGAGAAGCAAAGAAAAAGTACACAAAAAGCCAAAAGGGAAAACAACATCTTGATTTAGCCACAGAACTGAGTTTTCCACATGTGGAAGTGTGAATTAAAATAGGAAAGGATTCTTATGAACTATAGAAAATATATTGATTCTTTATTGGTAATTGGTGGGGCAAGTTTATTTATTCTGAAAATCAATTTCATCTTTGTGATGGTCATGAAACTGTCAATAAGACTGCAGGAATGGTAAATTGATTGTGTATGTAACAGTTTTAAAATCTTTTATACCTATAATTGTACAAATAAGGAAAACCAAGTAGCTGAAAATATGTCTCGGAACAATTTTGTGCCTAGATATGTGTGTGTGTATGTGTGTGTATATATATATTTTTTTTTCTTTAAGTCACCATATATATTTATATATATATTATATATATATATTTCTCCTACTACATACATCATATGCATAGACTCCTCACCAGGCTGTTCTCACTCGGGGTGCCCCAGAGTGGGGCAGGTGAGAGCCCTCCCTGCCCCAAGGGACCCAGCCCCAGTAGCCGACCTCCACTACCCAACCGCAGCCATGCTCCAGGCCACTTTCTGGACCGTGCAACACATTATAAAACACTTTCTACTCATTTTCCATAATTATCACACCATATTTGATGGGGTACAGATAGTAGGCAACGAATAACAGAGAAAAATATATAAATATATGCCTCTCGGAGAGCCCAGCAAGCTACCGAGAGTATCCCGCCTCTACAGACAGGGCCTGGCAAGCTACCCATGGCATATTCGATATGCCAAAACCAGTAATAACTACAGGTCTCATTCCCCTGACTCTGAAAGAGCCTTCAATTGTTGTGAAAACACGAGTAAGAAGAGGCTGCTAAAATCTCAGGGCTGGGAGGAATAGAGATGTAACTTGCACCTGCTTGAGTAAATCGATGAAGAACGGGATGACAGTGATACAGCGATACACACATCATAATAAACATTGCATATTCCATATTATTGAATATTTACCTATGACCACACTTAAATAGTTGCTTTCTGCACACTGTTTAAATCTTACAATTATGAGAAATTAAATTAATATCTGCTTTTAACAGATGATGTTCTATGTTTCAAAGGTATCCAAAGTTATTGTTCTCAAAAATGCCAGAATTGTGATTTGAAGCCAAATTTACAGATTTTTAAATTCCTGGTTCTTTCTAATGCATCCCATAACAAGTTATGGTTTAGGCAGTTACTGTCATCAGAGTTTTCCTCTTAGGATATGGATTTTATCTTCTGCCTTTGCCTTTTTATGTTTTTATGGATTCCAATTAAACATTAAACTTCACAGTCCTCTTTATTTTTTTAAAATTATTTTTACTAGTGAAACACCATGTGGTACAGTTGTAGACTTACAATTTTTTGTGCTTGGGTTTCAGTAATACAATGATTAAATACCTATCCCTCCACCAGTACCCATTCTCCACCACCAGTGCTCCCAGTATCCCTCCCACTTCCCCCAACCCCCACCCCATCCCACCCCACCCCTGAGGCAGGACATTCCCTTTTGTTCTCTCTCTCCTTTTGGGTGCTGTGGGTTGCAAAAGAGGCATTGAGTGGCAATTATGTTCGGTCTATAGTCTACTTTCAGCATGCATCTCCCATCCTGGGAGGATCCTCTCAACACTCTTTACTTGGTGCTCCCTTCTCTATCTGAGCTGCCTTTTGCCCTAGCATGTGTGGCTAGGCTCCAAGCCATGGAGTGAACCTCCTGGTACTTATCTCGACTATTCTTGGGTGTTAGTCTCCTATTTTGTTACTTTATATTCCCCAGATGAATGCAATCTTTCTATGTTTGTCCCTCTATTTCTGACTCATTTCACTTAGCATACTTTCCACGTAGTACCACTCGTATGTAAATTTCATGTACAGTCCTCTTTAATGTTTCATCCATTACCATACCTATATCAGCCAGTGGTGGTATGAACACCAAGGCTAAGCACTTTTCTGTGTATCATTCATATCCCTGCAGAATGCCCAATCCAGTCAGTTGTTCATCTCTGCTCTGGAATATTATTCAGATGAGATGAATATTAATTATTAAGAAGTGATAAATGGTCTATAATAATACTTAAGGAATATAGACATTAAAATGACTTGTTTTAGTCATGTGACTTTCATATTAGAAAGTCACGAACATACTTTACTACTTTCTATAAATCTTTCCTAAATAATTAGTTATAGCACCAACTGTGTTTCCCTTATACAAAATTAGTTCTAAGTGACAGTAAGATGCAAAGCAAATATGGCAAGTGCTACAAATCAAGAATATTTCCATTTAGATTGTGGGAATATGATAAGACTCTAGAAATGGATGAGTATCAATTTTCTGAGGGTATTGTCTGTTATGATGAGCCTTCATGGAGCCTTTATGGAGCCCTTATGGAGCAATGAAAGACTGCTCACAAACTGAAGCCACAGTTGGAATGAATCTGTGTTTGTTATTTGTGAATCCTTAGGGGTGAGTGTGTGTTAGGGAGTGGAGAGACTAAGTGTGTGTGTGTGTCTGTGTGTGTGTGTGTGTATGTGTGTGTGTTGGGGTATGATACAAACTAAGGGAATTCTCCTATTCTGGTCACCTTCAGGCAATTATTACATCTACTACTCTTAGGATTTTGAAATAATTTGGGGTATTTATCTTTTTTTCCCCTTTTTTGGGTCACACCTGGTATTTACTCAGGTGTTACTCCTGGCTCTGAACTCAGGAATCATTCCTGGAGGTGCTCAGGGGACCATATGGATGATGGGAATCAGACCCTGGTCAGTAACGTGCAAGGCAAATATTCTACCCGCTTTACTATTGCACCAGCCCCTATCTTGAGTGTTTTGATGACTGTTTTTCTAAATTCATTTGGATATGTATAGAGGTAAATTGTAATTTCAGGGTTTCATGGACATGGTTTCTATCATCAGATACTTTTGCTCTAACTGCTGTGAGATATTGTACTGTGGATATTGTTTTGCCTACATTTACTGCCTAGCTTCTTAAACCTCTGATTCAGGGCATAAACTGAATGTGGGGGATAGGGGCAATCATAGAAAACTGGCAAAAGTGAAAGGTTTTTGAATGCTATAGCCAAAAATTCATTAAAAATCTGGTGCTCCACCCTGCTGCATTTCTTCGGTGGAAGGGGCTGCTCTGTTCTAAAGCAGATATTTTTCCAAATAGGCCATACAGGACCCAACAGTCCAAGGATGGGTAACAGCCTCAGGTGCAATTGGGGCATTTTCTGTTTCATAGATTAGGGTCTCTACTGTGCAGGGTAATTTTTTTTAATTCCTTGAAAAGCAGACGGCAGGCCCCAGATGTCTGGGAACCTCTGGTTTGGAGTGAAGTATTTTATATATGTAAAGTTGTTTTCTTTGTGCAGCTTTTAGTCTAGTGTAACAATTATAACAATAACCTGTTTTTAACAGGTTATCGTATAATAGCTCACAATTTCCTCCCAAAGTCTAAGGAATCTAGTACTAATAGAGCACATCATCTCATTTCCCCCCTGGACTCAAGAAAACCATCTAGTGTATGGTAGTGTGCTTTAGAAACTGAAAGTTTTCTTCTATAATTAGAGTATTAACTGAGGAGTGTGAAAAGTCAGTACATTTATTTTTTACATGGAAACACTTGACACTGCCTAAATCAACCATTCCTTGAGTCTGATGGTGTCAACATAAGATGTATTAGTTGACTGTGTTATGAAACAATTGTTTACCTTAGAGGTGAAGATACCTTATTTTACTTTTTAATTGGGGTCATACTACCACCAATGCTGAAGCAATAGCACAGTGGGTAGAGCATTTGCCTTGCACACGGCCAACCCAGGTTCAATTCTTCTGCCCCTCTCAGAGAGCCCAGCAAGCTACTGAGAAATTATCTCACCCACACAGCAGAGCCTGGCAAGCTCCCAGTGGCGTATTCATTATGCCAAAAACAGTAACAACAAATCTCACAATTTATTGTAAGACGTTACTGGTGCCCGCTCGAGAAAATAGATGAATAACGGGAGGATGGTGCTATAGTGCTACAGTGCTATTGTCTGTTATGCATTACTTACACATATCTATAATCAAAAACAGTGGAAGGCTGAATGAGGGGACTATTAATGGCTCCAGGAAGAACCATGCCTACCAACTCTTACAAATGGTCCTCAGTGAAAGGTTGAACCACCTGTCATAGTGATCAAATCAATCAAATTAGAAATTAGCAGAGCCATTCTTGATTATATATAAATATATATACACACATACGTATAAAAAAGCACATTTGAATTTTATAACAATATCTATTTATTATGTATATTTGTTATGTTCTAGTTTGGCTTTTATCATTTTTCACCAGATTTATTGCAACAGACTTCTACTGTGTCTTCTGCTTTTAGTTTTTCTCTTATCTATTCTATGAGGTATACTGTCACTGTCACTGTCACTGTCCTTCCATTGTTCATCAATTTGTTCGAGCCAGCCCAGTAACATCTCCATCGTGAGACTTGTTGTTACTGGGTTTGGCATATTGAATACGTCATGGGTAGCTTGCCAGGTTTTGCTGTGCGGGCGAGAAACTCTCGGTAGCTTGCCGGGCTCTCCAAGATTGCAATTATAATCGTGATTTATCCAGTTAAACTTCAAAGAATTCTCAACGTTGTGTGGAAAAATATCAAAATTATGAGGATAAATGTTCCCAGAACAAACTATGTGCTTCTTTTCCTATTTTTCCAGTCATATATCTTAATTGGTTCCTCTTTTTTTTCTATCATTTAGACACAATGGTCTTTTATAAATTTCTCAAACAGGATATTTTATCTTGCTTTGAACTGTTCTTGACCTAGATCTTTCTCTTTCTACTTTCTCTCTTGCCCTTTGCTTGGCTACTCCCTATGAATACAATGCAAGATTGGAGGCCAAATTACACCTTTTTCTTTTGAATCAGAATCAGAAAGCTGGCCTCTGTTTTATGTTCCCATTGCATTCTTTTATTATAGTCTATAATATACCGCTGCAGGAAAAATGGCTCAGTGTTCTGTTTCCTCCACTAGACTTAACTTCCATGAGATCATAGCTGTCTTGTTATCATGCAGTACTGAGAATGAGTTCTCAATTTGAAATATGTTCAGTAATTATTTGTTGAATAAATAAATAAGTGGATTATGAATGGCAAAAAAGCACATGAGAAAATGCTCTACATCATTAATCATCAGGGAGATGCAGATCAAAACCACAATGAGATACCATCTCACACCTCAGAGACTGGCCCACATTCAAAAGAACAAAAGCAACCGATGCTGGCGTGGATGTGGCGAGAAAGGGACACTCCTTCACTGTTGGTGGGAATGTCCACTGGTTCAGCCCTTCTGGAAAACAGTATGGACGACTCTCAAAAAATTAGAAATTGAGCTCCCATTTGACCCAGCGATATCACTCCTGGGAATATATCCCAGAGAGGCAAAAATGTATAGTCGAAGTGACATCTGCACTTGTTTGTTCATTGCAGCACTCTTTACAATAGCCAGAAACTGGAAGAAACCTGAATGCCCAAGAACAGATGACTGGTTAAAGAAACTTTGGTACATCTACACAATGGAGTACTATGTAGCTGTTAGAAAAGATGAAGTCATGAAATTTACATACAAGTGGTACAATATGGAAAGTATCATGCTAAGCGAAATGAGTCAGAAAGAGAGGGATAGACATAGAAAGATTGCATTCATCTGGGGGATATAAAGTAACAAAGTATGAGATTAATACCCAAGAATAGCTGAGATCAGCACCAGGAGGATTACTCCATACCTTAGAGGCCAGCCAGGTATCCTAGAGGAAAGGGCAGCTCAGATAGAGAAGGGAGCACCAAATAAAGGATGTTTGGAGGATCCTCCCAGGAGGGGAGATGCATGTCGAAAGTAGACTATGGACTGAACATGTTTGCCACTCAATGCCTCTTTTGCAGACCACAACACCCAAAAGGAGAGAGAGAACACAGGGGATTGCCCTGCCACAGAGACAGGGGGGATGGGGGGATGGGGGTGGGGGGATATTATCCCTGGTGGTGGAAAATGGGCACTGGTGGAGGGATGGGTATCTGATCATTGTATAATCGAAACCCAAGCACAAAAAATTGTAAATCTACAACTGTAAAAAAAATAATAATAAAAATAAGTGGAATAGAATAGGGGTAAATCCAGAGACTAGAAACCCAGTAAAAGCACAATAGAGGTAATCTTTCATTGTGGTAAAGAGGTAAATTGTACTATGAGTTAGAAGACTAGTTAGTAAAAGTAGGAACTAGCATGAGGGAAGGAGTAGAGTAAAAACATCAAAAGGAATAAGAATGGACTTAAATAGTTGGGTGTAGGTATAAGAGATGAAGAAAAAAATTGAAAGTACTAGAGAAGCACCAGAATTTAGAGAATAGTTGATCTATTTAGGTTGCAGGATAATCAGTCAGTCTTCTTGAAGTGGAGATATAAATACTGTAGCTGATTTTTGAGAATCAAACAATGTCATTGGTGCAGATTAATGCATTCTCATCCATAACCCTGGTTACAAAATTTCAAATGAAATTTAAAGATAGAGCAAAGACTAGGATATGAGAGAAACTTAGTTCATGTTAATATTTTTCTTCAGACAGAGGGCAAAGATGTTCTTTCAGTGAGTGAATGCGGGATAATTGATATTATCCAGGGAGGGGAAATGGCACTTGTGACTATATATAGTCTAAGTATCAAAACATGTGGAAAAATTTGCAAACCCATGTGAACAAAATTCTACTCTCTAGCTGAGAAAAAAAATGTATTCTCATGTAAATATCAAGATGTAAAGGATAATAAGGTTCATTTTATTTATTTTTAGAGTGCCTTACCACACTCTAAGGAGGTGAGTGTTTCAAAGTTAGATATTAACAACCAAAAGGGACTCAGAAAATAAATTGCCTTGAATAATTTACCATTTAGCCAATCAGATGTCTTATTAGAGTCATATTCCAAGACATTCCTTTGAAGCACAAATTAAAGGTATTAACTTTGCTACATTAGAACATAAGTCTAACATTTTCTACATACATTATCTTTTAGAACTCACTGAGAGAGAGGGCCAGAGAGCTATCACAAAGGTAAGGTGCTTACCTTACTCTAACTGACCTGATACTATCCCTGATAACTCATAATAACCTGAGTGCTTCTGGAAGCAACCCCCAAACGTCACCACGTATAGAGGAGCTACATTGTTGTATATCTCAACTGCAGCCAACAGTGCTGAGGACAGAAGATCCAAACCACAACAACCAAATTTTTAAATGAACCTGTATAGGAAACAAGCAGGAGTGTTGACCAGAATCTGGGGACACTGATGGAGGGAAGTTGACACTGGTGGTGGAACTGGTGCTAGAATATTGTATGCCTGAACCACAACTATACATAACATTGTAAATTAAGGTGTCTTAATTAAAAAAATTAAATTAAAAAATTGACCAATGGGGATGGAGCAATAGCACAGTTGGTACGGCATTTGCCTTGCATGCGGCCGACCACGGTTCGACTCCCAACATCCCATATGGTCCCCTGAGCACCGCCAGGAGTAATTCCTGAGTGCATGAGTCAGGAGTAACCCCTATGCATCACCGGGTGAGACCCAAAAACAAAAAAAATTGACCAAGAAAGATGATTCTCTAGAGAATATAAACCTGGAGAAATGAATTTCAGATATAAGGAATATTTTTGGCAAATTAATTTGCCAGACAGTGAGTTTCTTTCACCTAGCAAATAAATAGATCCCCAATTCTGTATTCAATACTTGTAATTCCTACCAGGACTATCTGAACTATTGAATGTAATTCTGAGAAATTCTTTCATGGAATCTTATTTTATAGAGCATTTTTACAAATAAATTATTGCTATTAATTCTCAGATTATCTTTAAGAAAACATGACTTGGTTATTCCCAACAGTTTCTTCAAAATCCTTTATGAGCAATGTTTATGCTTCCATTAACCTATAAAATTTCTTAATATTTTCCTTTTCCTTTGTAATCTTTTCAATGAAGCAAAGGGAATAACATGTAAGCTTATCTTTGCTATTTATAAGCAATTATTTTCATTAATCGAGATAGACAAAGAGTTTATTCTTATCTTTTCTTAGGTTTATAGCATTTTGTTTTCCAGACCCTACAATTTACTTTTGGCAATGAAAATTTGCTTGAAAATATAACTACTCAAAACTGAAAACACAACTCAAACATGATGGAAATCAAGGATGAACAAGTCATATAGCTACTAAGCAGTTAGCAGAAGCATAATGCAGCTTGATTTCCCTCCAGTTCGCTAGTCCTTGCATGCAGCCATTCTTTCAACTAGAAAACAGGAAAGATGGAAGGACAAGAGTCTTATATAAAAAGATCAGAGAGAGATGAAAGGAAAAATGAAACAGGCTATGCTGGTGAGGTTTTTTTTCCCCCCCATTTACATGGAGCCTTTTAAAACTGTGTTAAAAATCCCCAAGCAATTTCTCTCATGTCACAAGTTAAGGAGTTATCTATGAATGAGTCAGACTGAGAGTTGCCATGGTAACAATTCTCATCTGTTTAGAGTTAATCCCCTTCTGATGGTGTCACTGAAATACCTTAGTTTGAAGAGGACCTGTAGTTTCCATCATATTTAAATATTCATTATGTTCTATATGCATTCCCTGATTTTGCCAGATTACCTGACTGTAAATCATTTTTAGAGATCTATAAATAGACATGCTACGTCATGCTTTCATCTGGAAGATGAAAGACAAGTCTATAAAAATCCTTTTTATCCTCATAGCTCAATCTCTCTTTCTTTTACATTCTCTCTTCCTTTTTCAAAGTCTAAGTATGTGTGTATATATATACATATATATTATTGGCATTCTTCATATTTGAAGAGGAATATGAACAGCAATCATGAGCCTCAATTTTCAGGAGAGTGGCTGAAAATACTTGCATACTTTCTTCTCTGCAACTGCACATGAATACAAATGATTCTGTAGTTTAGTGTGAAGTTGCTATGGGTAGCATTTGTGTGGTTTCCTGATTTAAATTCTGGGGATGATCTACTTGGCAGAATAAAGTTGCTTGTGGTTGGCATACCTCCATGAAAAGAAGTCCAGACTCTCCTTTGGCAATTGGGGTTCTCTATAATCTTCCTCAAGTCACTTTTCTAACATTTATCCCTTGACTACCTATTCACTCAAGTGTTCCCTGATGCAGAGACAAATAACTAATCATTGTTTCCTTGACATCTTTTCATTTTTCCATATATCTGTATGGTTGTACTGCACCCCTCTTCCCTACAGTCAAATCCTCCTTACCTAAAAAGCTCAAATTGATTTTATTTCCTTCAAAAACATTTTCCATCTTAATATCAAGCAAAATTTATCTTCCTCTTACTCTGATCTTTGTTGTTTATTCTATTGCTATTATAGCATTTATGCATTTAATTTTGGTTGGTCATATTTTAACTATTCATCTGTCTTCCTATGCTTTGGGGGGCATGGCCCATGTCTCATTCATCATTTATGCTCACAATATCAACATGCAATCATAAATAGATGGTCTCTATATTTAAATATATTGATACAAACTGAATAAAACTTTGTTACCATGGC
This sequence comes from Sorex fumeus, assembly GCF_029834395.1. NCBI lineage: Eukaryota > Metazoa > Chordata > Mammalia > Eulipotyphla > Soricidae > Sorex > Sorex fumeus. Next base: position 33,609,814 of record NW_026606070.1, read on the forward strand.
TCAGGAAGAGAGCCAAATGAGGAACTTTGTATTTCAGGTTGTTCACAACTTGAAAGTCCAGTCACACTGCATCTAGTCTGGTCTTTTATATAATGTAGATAAGGATTCCATTTCTGAGTTATGCATTACTTTGCTGTTAGCTGTGATGCTTTCTCTAAAATCCACTGTTGAGTGGTACTTTATGAGATTATAGATATATAGCACATGATTAGAATATAAAATCTATAAATATGAACTCAATTATAGATTTTTCTTCTATTTAGTCTTATTGCCAATTAATCTTTCTAAGATTTCCTCATAGTTTCTCACCATTAGACTAGTATTAAACAAGATAAAATATAATAAAAGGGGATTTCAGTACTTATGGTTATTTGTTCGACAAATAGTATTTATTACTATTGAAAATGATAATCCAAAAGTTCATCTTATATCAGTTGTTATCAACGATACTACTGTCATTCTTTGTTGTTTTCATATTACATATAAATAGTTTTCTGAGATACACAAACATGCTCAGAGTATTTTTAAATATATTTGACCATACTTTGGTCAGATGACATTTGTAGGCAGACCATACACTCTGCTATAAAGAAAAATATGTACTATAATCCTTATATAATATACATATTGCATTATATATTATGCTTATATATGGCATATGATTATAAATTGAGCTTGAGTATTCATTCTGCATATTATATATGCCTTATAGTGATTAGATACTGTTCTAAATTTAAATGGAAGACACACAATCAGGATCAGAGTTAGTAGCATAAAACAAAAACAAGATTTTCAGATATAATTCTGTGTATAGAATAAAATGGAAAGTAATAAGAATTGGTGAGAGTAGAGGAATCAAAAGTACTTACAGATAAAGCAACAGACAAGCAGCAGAGTCAATTAAATAGTATTGCCAAGAATCTCCAGAATTACTGGAGCGATAGCACAGTGGGTAGGGCGTTCGCCTTACAAGCAGCCAACATGGCCGACCCGAGTTCGATTCCTCTGCCCCTCTCGGAGAGTCCGGCAAGCTACCGAGAGTATTCGATATGCCAGACACAGTAACAACAAAGTCTCCAATGGAAATGTTACTGGGCCCGCTCGAGCAAATCGACCATCAACGGGAGGGCCTTTACCTTTACCTTTACCTCCAGAATTACTTATAAAAACTTTCTACAAAATCAGGGAGAAAGAATCTTCTTCAAGATAATGATTGGTCATCTATAATAAATCCATAGTCATTCTTAACATTAAAAGTCGTATCTCCCTGGTGCCCTGCCACAGAGGCAGGGTGGGATAGGGGGATGGGGGGTTGGAGGGATACTGGGATCCGTGGTTGTGGGAAATGGGCACTGGTGGAGGGATGGGTATTTGATCATTGTATAATTGAAATCCAAGCACAAAAATCTGTAAGTCTACAACTGTACCTCATGGTGTCTCACTAACAAAAATTTTAAAAAGTTGGCATATTAAAAAAAAAAAAGTCGTATCTCCCTGAAATCAGGAACAAGGCAAGGATGTTCACTTTCATTCAATATAATATTGAAAGTTTTAACTATAGAAATTAGGCAATATAAGTTAAGGAGAACAGAATTAAAAAAGAAGTCAAATTACTACTATTTGCAGATGGCATGTTAATATACATGTTAATATACCCTGCAGAGTCCACTAAAAATGCATAAAAATAATCAACTAGTACAGCAAAGTACCAGACTACAAAATTAATATGCAAAAATATGTTGCATTCCAATTTGTAAATAATAACCAGAAGAGAAAGGTATCAAAAAGATTGTTGCACCAAAACACTGTCCAAAAGTATCAAGTACCAAATAACTAACTTGACAAAGATGTGAAACACCTACGTCTTGAAAACTGTAAGTCACTTTTAAAAAGAAATTGTATGGTCCTTTAAGAAAAGAAATGGAAAAATGTATAATCTCTGGGTGGCTAGGGGAAGCCCTGGCGTTTTTCCCCATTGCCACCTGGGTTCAGTGGACTCGGGTCACTCCCCCACCCAGGGCAGCCCAGGCCATCGGTGGATGAAGTTGAAAAAACGAGGGCCAACTTGGTTGGTGATCAGTTGTTGTTTATTCCATTCTCTCCACGAGCCTGTTCCAGTCTCACTAAGCTCCGCATTCTAGTCTCACATGCCCCTTATTCCCATCTCCTCCTGTCTCTTCTGCTCAACTCTCTGTGCTCCCTCTTGCAGCCTGGTCTCTCTCTACATGCCTGCTCCTCATTTCCCCCCTACATTCTTCTCCCTCTGTCCCCCTTGCTAGTCTCTCCATGCTCCATCTTTGTGTCCTGATCTCTCTCATCTCTCTCCAACTCTCCACATTGCCAGTAGTCACCATACACCTTCCAGCAGCAAAATCAACATATCTAAAGCCCTTCTTCTGCTCAAGGGCAAAATACCACTTAGGGTGTTTTTCTCCTTTCCCTAGTTCAATAACTTAATTAACACCTTAATTCTACTTCTTAATATTAGTTATTTTATATGGACACAGTAAGAGATACTTTGAGGCTTGTAGGGTGACTCTCCAGGGAACATCTTGTCACAGACTCAGACTACAGTGTTCAAGCCGGGTTAATCATTACTAAACCTAACAGTGTCCGAATCTAGTTATTACTTTTTGGATCATGACATAATTTGTCCATGACCAAGCTCTTATCTTGTAGTTAAGTACTATGGCACTTTGGCCAGGCTCATTTTGATACCAAGGTAGCACATAGCTCTGAGTTTGCCCTGGGTCGACCCAGTCTCTCATCAAGACCCTGCTTTTGGGCAACTGAGACTTAAGCTGAGAGAACATATATCCAGGAGGAAAAAATCATTCCGAGTCAATTAACTCCCACGTTACAAAAGCATAGCACTGTCTTCTTGTGTCCATACAAAAAGGATATTTCTCTGAATTAATTATGCAAAGGACTTAAGGAGAAGAGAAAAACAATATTTAAGTTAATAGAGCACAAAGAAGGGGCTGGAGCAATAGCATAGCGGGTAGGGCATTTGCCTTGCTGGTTCGATTCCCAGCATCCCATAAGGTCCCCTGAGCTCCGCCAGGGGTAATTCCTGAGTGCAGAACCAGGAGTAATCCCTGTGCATCGATGGGTTTGACCCAAAAAGCAAAAAACAAAAACAAAACAAAACAAAACCAAAAAAAACAGAGCACAAAGAAAGAGGTTACAAATAAACACAGAGGAATTGGAGCACTGTGATGAGAGTAACTCAATAACCCTAAGCTCCCTCTGGCAAGGCAGAAAGGACAAACCAATGTTATTCTACAGAAAGATAAGCATATTCATAGATTTGAAGAATCTGCTTTCTACAAATACCAAAATTCCAATGACTTTCTTCAAGGACTTAGAACAGTTACTAATAAATTTGCATTAAATCATAAAATACCTTGGATAACTAAAGTCATTCTGAGAAATAAGAAATTAGGCAGTCTCATATTACTGTGGTTGAAAATGTACTATACAGGTATAGCCATGGTAGTGGAATATGACCAATACCAACTATTTTATAAGAAAGGTACTAATTATCTAGAATGCAGTAAACATTGTCTGTTCAACAAATGGTGTTGGGAAAACTGGATACCACATGCAAAATAATGAAACGGGGGAACTGCAGAGATAGTACATTGGGTAGGGAACTTGCCTGCACATGGCAGGCACTGACTCAATCCCCAGCACCATATCTGGTTTCTTGAACCCCACTGGGAGTAATCTTTGAGAACACAGCCAGATGTAAGCTCTGTATGCCTTCCCCCAAAGTTAAATTGAATTTATGTCTCACATATTATACAAATCAATACGAAGTGAATTAAATACCTTAAAATTAGACCAATGTTAACAAAATGCATTGCAGGAAAAAATAGGCCAAACACTACAGGAATTGGACCAATGGTATTTTCAGTGATATGATTCCAATGACAAAGACAATAAAAACAAAAATAAACAAATGGGACAACATCTAACTTAAAAAGTTTTACAAGGTCAAAAAGTACAGAATAAAATTAAAGGGTCTCACAAATGGCGGAAAATACTTGTTCACAATCACTTGATCACATGACTTCCCGTTAATCGTCGATTTGCTCGAGCGGGTGCCAGTAATGTCTCCATTTGTCCCTGTCGCATGCTAGTGTAGCCCAATGGCGTCTGTTCGCTCTAGGAACATGAAGAGCCTCAAACCGATCGTTCATGATTTTGATGAAGAAGTCTGACCATCTGATAGGTGGGCAGCCACACGGTCTTTTGACATCCCGTGCAATCCAGTCGGTAACAGCTCTAGTCCAGCGGTCGTCTTTAAATCTCATTACGTGACCAGCCCATCTGATTTTTGATGTCTTGGCAAACGAGACAGCATCCCTGATTCTTGATCCTTGATGGAGGTCGAAACTCCGGATTCTTTCTCTCACTTGAGTGAAACGTGATACCCCAAGCATAACTATATCAATTCCTCTTTGGGAGACCCGAATAGCATTCTCATCCTGTTTGCATAGGGCCCAGGTCTCTGAGGTGTATGTTAATGCAGGAAGAACAGTGGAATCAAAGAGATGTGCCCGGAGCCAGAGGTTCTTCGTCCTCTTATCTATTTCTTCAATGCTCTTGAAGGCATTCCAAGCCACTCTCTTCCTCCTGCGCAGCTCGGGTGCCAGGTCATTTGTCAACTTGACTTCTCCACCTAGGTACACATAGCTGTTGCATTCGGAGATGGTCGTTTTGTTGAGAGCGAATGGGGTATCAGGAATGAGGCTGTTTCTCATAAACGTTGTCTTCGTAAGATTCAGCTGTAGTCCTACCTTTCCACACTCACGGTCAAAGTCGGCCAGCATTTGTGCCGCTTGGCTGATGTTTGGTGTTATTAAAACAATGTCATCAGCAAAGCGGAGGTGGTGTAATTGCCGACCATCTATCTTCACTCCCATTCCTTCCCATTCCAGTTGTCGCATGATGTTCTCGAGGGTGGCACTGAAGAGTTTCGGTGAAATGGTATCACCCTACCGCACCCCTCTCTTGACATCAACGATCACTTCTTTGTAGAATGGTGAGATCCTGGTAGTGAATCCGCAATACAGCTCACGGAGGATCCTGATGTATTGGGCTCGAATGCCCTGATTGGCTAGGGCTTCAATGACCGCTTCCATCTCAACAGAATAAAAGGCCTTCTTTAAATCAATGAACGTTAAGCAGAGCGGCATCTTGAACTCCCGAGAAACCTCAATGAGCTTGGTTATCGTGTGGATATGGTCGATGGTGCTGAATCTTTTGCGGAACCTGGCTTGCTCGCTTGGTTGTCCTTCATCTAGTGTTCTGACAATCCTATTTAGGGTGACTCAAGTGAACAACTTGTAGATGACAGACAATAGGCAGATCGGGCGATAGTTGCCAATGTCATGGATGTCTCCCTTCTTGTACAGTAGCACAGTCCTGCTGGTTTTCCATTGGGATGGAACCTTGCATTCAGACAGGTAGCTTGTGAAGAGCCAAGCCAGTGTATTGATGAGTACTGACGGCAGGTTCTTCAGGTGTTCGGGTCTGACCTTGTCTGGGCTGGATGCAGTTCATTTCTTTACTGATAAAATGGCGTGTCGAATTTCGGAAGGGAGAACATTGGAAACGACATATCCATCCTGTGGAATTTGGTATGTCGGCAGGTGAACATGGCTATCAAAGAGATTTGAGTAGAAGTCATGGATAATCTTCTCCATTGCCATTCTGGAATATGTGATAGATCCATCAGGACGTCGGAGGGCAGTCATCTTGGTCTTGTAGTTGGCGAAGGACAGGTAGGTGTTACGAATACTTTTCCCGGCTTCTGCCGCATCTACCAGCACTTATGCTCTTCTATCTTTGAGGTCTTCCTTGATTGCATCTCTGCACTGGTTTGCGAGCTCGGACATTTGCTTGTGGTTGCCTGAGGCATGCGCCAAACCACATTGGCGAATAAGCTCAAAAGTTTTCGAAGACAGGCGTTTTTTTGGTGGCTATCTCTCTCTTGGCGTTCCTCGAACAATCATGGAAGTGCTGAACCAGTCGCTCGCATTCCTCATCAATGTTGTCAATAATGGCATCTTCCCATGTTGCCGTAATAGTGCCAAAGAGCTGACGGAGGCCCAGCTCTGGGCAACCAAGTGAACGGCTCCTATTCCAACCAGGTACAGACCGCCCCCAAGGGCCTGGGACCCTCTGTGCGCATGCCCAGCTAGCTCCACCTCCTAGGAATCCGGTTTTACCCCTGGTCTGCGTGGGACGGGCACGGAGGCCCAGCTCTGGGCAACCAAGCGAACGGCTCCTATTCCAACCAGGTACAGCCTGCCCCCAAGGGCCTGGGACCCTCTGTGTGCATGCCCAGTTAGCTCCATCGACGTTCCCAACTCCTCGCTCAGTGCCAGGGACTCTTTCCGGAGCCGCGGCCGCAAAATATTTTCCCACTTCATATGCCATAGGAACCATAAGCTACCTTCTTCGATGGAAACTTCTCTAGTTTAATTCAGTCACTAGAAACACAGTAGCCAATAACTCATAAGTCTATCTTAAGTCACACTGCATATCAAGCAGAATAGCAACAGTGAATGTTAAGGACTAAACCACAATTTTCACAATGGTAAAGCAACGCAAAAGCCCACCAAACTTTCTTATTGAAGAGTCTAGCCCAGATGACACCAACAGTACTGCAGTGTTAGACAACCTCTCTGACAAGGAATTCAGGAAGGAGCTACTTAGGATGCTTAGGGAACTAAATGAAACAATGGAAAGCAATGCCAATAGAAGACAAGAGGATTTGAAGGCAGAAATGAGGAAAATGCAATCAGAAATGTCAGACCTGAAAAACCTCGTAGGCGAATTGAAAAACTCAGTGGAAGGCCTCAGCAGCAGAGTAACAGCTGCTGAGAACAGAATCAGTGAGCTCGAAGATGAAGTTCAGAGACTCTCCAGAAAAGAGCAGAAAATGGAAAAGAGACTCACAATTCGGGAACAGATGGCAAGAGAAGATCGTGATGAAGCCAAGAGGGGTAACATAAGAATTATTGGAGTCCCAGAGGTACAGGAAGAAAACCTTGATGAAGAAGAAACTGTCAAAGACGTCATTGCTACAACGTTTCCAGAGCTGAAGAAAACTTGTGACCATATTCAGGAGGCCCGAAGGGTACCAGCTAGAAGAAATCCGAATAAAAATACCCCAAGACACATTCTGATCAAAATGACCAAAACCTTAGACAGAGACAAAATTCTGAAAGCAGCAAGATTGAAGAAAGAAATCTCTTACAAAGGAGCATCCGTAAAATTCACAGCTGATTTTTCTGATGAAACCCTTATGGCCCGAAAACAGTGGTGGGACATAGTGAAAAAACTCAATGAAATAAATGCCTCCCCAAAAATACTTTACCCAGTGAGACTCTCATTCATAATAGAAGGAACAACACACAGTTTCACAGACAAACAACAGCTCAGGAACTTCATAGACTCAAAACCGTGGTTACAAGAACAACTAAATGGGCTATTTTAAGGCAAGAAAGGCCCCTCAAATACACCAAATTTCAACAGAACAATGGGACAAAATCCAATAACAATAATCTCTCTCAATGTCAATGGGCTAAACGCACCAATTAAAAGACATAGAGTGGCAGGATGGATTAGAAAATTGAACACAACATTCTGCTGCCTGCAATAAACGCATCTCAATAGTCAAAGCAAACACAGACTCAGAGTCAAAGGCTGGAAAACAATCCTACAGGCAAACAGCTCCCATAAAAAAGCTGGGGTAGCCATCCTAATATCAGACCACATCGACTTCAGGGTGAGGAAGGTCATAAGAGACAGTGAAGGTCATTTCTTATTGATCAAACGATCTGTACAACAGGAAGAACTTACAATAATAAATGTATATGCACCTAATGAGAGACCAGCAAAGTACTTAAAACAACTACTCATAGATTTGGAAAAAGACATCAACAGCAACACAATACTACTGGGAGACTTCAACACTGCTTTGTCACCTCTTGATAGATCAACCAGACTCAAACTTAGCAAGGACATACTTCATCTGAGGGAAACAATGGAAGAAAGGACTTAGTAGGTATATACAGGACACTTCATCCACAAAAAGCTGAATACACATTCTTCTCAAGCGTACATGGAACATTCTCCAAGATAGACCACATGCTGAGCCACAAAACATGCTTCCATAAAATTAAGAAGGTAGAGATTGTATCACAATCTTCTCAGACCATAATGCGCTGAAATTAGAAGTAAATCACATACAAAAACAGAAAACTAAAACAAACACCTGAAAATTAAACAGTGCTCTACTGAACAACGAGTGGCTTAGACAGGAAATCAAAGAGGAAATCAAAAGATTCCCAGAAACGAATGAAAATGAGGACACGAGTTACCAAAACCTATGGGACACAGCAAAAGCTGTGTTAAGAGGAAAGTTTATAGCTCTACAAGCATCCCTCAGGAAGGAGCAGCGAGCACACATAAGTAACCTAACCTCACAGCTTAAGAGCTTGGAGAAGGACCAAAAAAAGGAGCACAACCCGAACAGGAGAAAGGAAATAATAAAACTCAGAGCAGAGATTAACGAGATGGAAACCCAAAAAACAATCCGAAATATCAATGAAACCAAGAGCTGGTTCTTCGAGAAAATTAACAAGATTGATAAGCCTCTAGCAAAACTCACAAAGAAATGGAGAGAGAAAACCCTAATAAACCGAATCAGAAATGAAAAGGGGGTCATTACAACAGAAACTACAGAAATTCAAAGGATCCTCAGGGAGTACTTTGAGAAACTGTATGCCACGGAACATCAAAACCTCGAGGAAATGGATAAATTCCTAGACTCCTACAGACTCCCAAGGCTGAACCAAGAAGACCTGGAATACCTGAACAGACCTATCACCATCAAGGAAATTGAAATGGTAATAAAAAGTCTCCCCAAGCACAAAAGTCCTGGTCCGGATGGATTCACTAGTGAATTCTTCCAAATCTTTAAAGAGGACTTACTCCCAATCCTCTTTAAGCTTTTCCACGAAATTGAAATATCAAAAACACTTCCGAACAGTTTCTACGAAGCAAATATCACACTGATACCAAAAGCAGACAGAGATACCACAAAGAAAGAGAATTACAGGCCGATATCCCTGATGAACACAGATGCAAAGATCCTCAACAAACTACTAGCAAATAGAATCCAATTACTCATCAAAAAGATCATACACCATGACCAAGTAGGATTCATCCCAGAGATGCAAGGATGGTTCAACATTCGGAAATCAATCAACATAATCCATCATATCAACAAAAGAAAAGATAAAAAGCATATGATTATATCAATAGATGCAGAGAAAGCATTTGACAAGATCCAGCACCCCTTTATGATGAAAACCCTAGCCAAAATGGGTATAGAGGGGACTTTCCTCAACATAATTGAAGCCATCTACCACAAGCCTACAGCAAGCATCATCCTCAACGGGGAAAAACTGAGAGCCTTCCCCCTAAGGTCAGGGACGAGACAAGGATGCCCACTCTCTCCACTGCTGTTCAATATAGTACTGGAAGTACTTGCAATAGCAATTAGGCAAGAAAAAGATATTAAGGGCATTCAGGTAGGAAAGGAAGAAATCAAGCTCTCGCTATTCGCAGATGATATGATACTATACTTAGAGAACCCAATAACCTCCACCAAAAAACTCCTAGAAACAATAGACTCGTATAGTAAAGTTGCAGGCTATAAAATCAATACCCAAAAGTCCATGGCATTCCTATACGCAAACAGTGAGAGAGAAGAAAGCAACATGAAAAAAACAATCCCATTCACAATTGTGCCCCAGAAAATCAAGTACTTAGGAATCAGCTTAACTAAGGAAGTAAAGGAACTGTACAAAGAAAACTACAAAACGCTACTTCAGGAAATAAAAGAGGACATGAGGAAATGGAAAGATATCCCCTGCTCATGGATCGGGAGACTTAACATTGTCAAAATGGCAATACTACCGAAAGCATTGTATAAATTCAATGCAATCCCTATAAGGATACCCATGACATTCTTCAAAAAAATGGAGCAAACACTCCTGAAATTTATATGGAACAATAAGCCCCCACGAATAGCTAAAGCAATTCTTGGGAAAAAGAAAATGGGAGGAATCAACCTCCCGAACTTCAAGCTGTACTACAAAGCAGTAATAATTAAAACAGCATGGTACTGGAACAAAGGCAGAACTGCAGACCAATGGAACAGGGTTGAATACACTGACATCTCCCCTCAATCATATGATCATCTAATCTTTGATAAAGGTGCAAGTAATGTGAAGTGGAGTAAGGAAAGCCTCTTTAACAAATTGTGCTGGCATCACTGGACGGCTACATGCAAAAAAATGGGCTCAGAACTCTGCATAACACCGTGTACAAAAGTAAGATCAAAATGGATTAAAGACCTCAACATCAGACTAGAAACCATAAGGTACATTGAAGACAAAGTTGACAAAACCCTCCATGACATTGAAGCTAATGGTATCTTCAAAGATGCCACGCCACTGGCCGAGCAAGTGAAAACAGAGATAGATAAATGGGACTATCTTAAACTAAGAAGCTTCTGCACCTCCAAAGAAACAGTGACCAAAATACAAAGACAGCCTACAGAATGGGAAAGGATATTCGCCGAATACACATCTGACAAGGGGTTGATATCCAGGATATACAAAATACTGGTTAAACTCCAGAAGAAGAAAACATCCAACCCCATCCAAAAATGGGGCAATGAAATGAACATCCAACCCCATCCAAAAATGGGGCAATGAAATGAACAGAAATCTGAATGGCAAAAAAGCACATGAGAAAATGCTCTACATCATTAATCATCAGGGAGATGCAGATCAAAACCACAATGAGATACCATCTCACACCTCAGAGACTGGCCCACAGTCAAAAGAACAAAAGCAACCGATGCTGGCGCGGATGTGGCGAGAAAGGGACACTCCTTCACTGTTGGTGGGAATGTCCACTGGTTCAGCCCTTCTGGAAAACAGTATGGACGATTCTCAAAAAATTAGAAATTGAGCTCCCATTTGACCCAGCAATACCACTCCTGGAAATATACCCCAGAGAGGCAAAAATGTATAGTCGAAGTGACATCTGCACTTGTTTGTTCATTGCAGCACTCTTTACAATAGCCAGAAACTGGAAGAGACCTGAGTGCCCAAGAACAGATGACTGGTTAAAGAAACTTTGGTACATCTACACAATGGAGTACTATGTAGCTCTTAGAAAAGATGAAGTCATGAAATTTACATACAAGTGGTACAACATGGAAAGTATCATGCTAAGCTAAGCGAAATGAGTCAGAAAGAGAGGGATAGACATAGAAAGATTGCATTCATCTGGGGGATATAAAGTAACAAAATATGAGATTAATACCCAAGAATAGCTGAGATCAGCACCAGGAGGATTACTCCATAGCTTAATGGCCAGTTGGGCATTCTAGAGGAAAGGGCAGCTCAGATAGAGAAGGGAACACCAAATAAAGGGTGTTTGGAGGACCCTCCCAGGAGAGAGGGGAGATGCATGTCGAAAGTGGACTATGGACTGAACATGTTTGCCACTCAATGCCTCTTTTGCAGACCACAACACCCAAAAGGAGAGAGAGAACACAGGGGATTGCCCTGCCACAGAGGCAGGGGGGGATGGGGGAATGGGGGTGGGGGGGATATTATCCATTGTGGTGGAAAATGGGCACTGGTGGAGGGATGGGTATCTGATCATTGTGTAATCAAACCCAAGCACAAAAAATTGTAAATCTACAACTGTACCTCATGGTGTTTCACTAATAAAAAAAAGTGTCAAAGAGCTCCCAATTGGTGGTCATTCTGGGAGTTCTCTACTTAAACTTTGCAGCCCTTTCTCCCCACCCTGTGAAGTAGAATTTTGCACAAAGGAGACGATCCCAAATGGAATTTTGGGACAACAGAGACATCAGTCAGGCAAAACCCTCAATTGAATATGATGTGGTCTATTTCAGTGTGGAATCATCCACCGGGAGACTCCCATGTCCAATGTTTAGAGTTGGCCTTCTGGAATCTTGAGTTACCATGGATGGTCTTGGTCGACATGATGAACTCAGACAATCTCTCACCCTGTTCGTTCCATTCTCGTCCATGGGTCCTGATGTGAAGTTCTTCGGCTGATCTTCTCAGTCCTATCTTGGCATTAAAATCATCCACAATGATCTTGTAGAAGGTGTGGTTTTCTTTATAGAACTTCTCCAGCTCCATGTAGAACTTCTCAATTTCTCCTTCATCATAATTGGATGTTGGTGTGTAGACAAGGAAGATAAAACTGCTGGCAGTGAGCCACATCTATTCAAATGTAAACGTCCGATTAGGGTTGTTAGGATTCGAATGAATCAGTGCGCATGGCCAAGTTTGTGTTGACAAGGACACCGACACCACCGACACCTCTGACACTTCTTTTATCGCATGTTCTGAGGAACAATTCTTCTCCAGTGTCGAAAATGGCGTGATGAGATTGGTGCCTTCTTGTCTCGGTCAGACCAATGATGTCATACTTGATCTTTCACGCTTGTACCATCAGATTCTCGATGGATGCATCTGATGCTAGTGTACGTACATTGAAAGTACAGACGATCATTTTTGTCTTCCTTCGTTGTGGCAGCCTAGTTCGGCCTTGAGATTTTATCGGCCTCTCCTTTCTCATCCTTCTCAATGCTGCCGTATTGGTGACGCCTTCAGGGTCAGGGGAATGAGACCCATTGTAATTACTGTAATTGTTCACAATATGTCATATAAAAGGTTAATATTCAAAATATGCAAAGTACTCACAGAGATTAACAATAAAGTCAAATAAGCCCATCAATAAGTAAGAAGTGAGGGGCTGGAGCGATAGTACAGCAGGTACTACAGCGTTTGCCATGCACCTGGCCAAGCAGGTTCGATTCCTAGCATCCCATGTGGTTCCGTGAGCACTGCCAGGAATAATTCCTGAGCACAGAACCAGGAATGACTCCTGTGTATTGCCAGGTGTGACCCAAAACGCAAAACAAATAAATAAATAAATAAATAACAATGAAATAAATAAATAAGAAGAGAAAATGTACACTTCTCTAAAGGCAGACAGATATCCAGTAAGCATTTAGAAAAGTGCTTATAGAAAATACAAATTGAGATGACAGTGAGATATTATTTTATACCAATAAGTACTGTTTATATCAAAATACCAGAAGTAAATTATGTTAGGTGGGAATGCTGGGAAAAAAAGAAACTATCATTCACTTCTGATGGAGTGTTGACTGCTTCAGTCCCTATGAAAAGAGTATAGAGATTTCTCAAGAAAGTAGAATAAAGTTTCCATTGTCCTGTAGCACTGTCCTCCCTTTGTCCATCGATCTGCTCGACTGGGTACCAGAAATGTCTCCATTGTGTGACTTCTTGTTACTGTTTTTTGGCATATAGAATGTGTCATAGGTAGCTTGCCAGGCTTTGCCGTGCAAGCGGGATACTCTTGGTAGCTTGCCCGGCTCTCCAAGAGGGGCGGAGGAATTGGACCTATGTCTGTCCAGGTCAGCCATGTGCAAGTTGAACGCCCTATCCGCTGTGCTATGGCTCCAGCCCTAATTTCCACTTCTTGGTATCTGCTCTTCCTGCAAAACACACAAAAATATTTATTTGAAAGACATATGTGCACCTTCGTTTATTGCAATTCGTATAATAGCTGACATATAGAATCAACCTTAGTGTACAATGACTGTCACTGTCCACTGTCACTGTCCTCCCGTTGTTCATCGATTTGCTCGAGCGGGCCCAGTAACGTCTCTATTGGAGACTTTGTACAATGACAGATGAGTGAATAATGGAGGTGTGGTATATACACAAAATGGAACACTGAGAAGACAGAAGGAATGATGAAATCATGCATTTCTCTGCAGCTTGGATGGAATCTGGGAGGTTCAATGTTATAAGAAGTCATAAGAAAAAAGACAAACAATGGATGTTCCTACTTATTTGTGGCACATAGGATAACATGACAAGGATATGTAAGGTATCAAAGGTGGGCAAGTTCTTCTAGAATATAGAGGTGGAAAGGCCATAAAAAGAGAAATGAGGGGGAGAATAAGAAGAGGTGGCTTGAAGGTAAAATCAAGGTGAGAGTCAGGGGCTATGGACAATTTGGGGACATAGAAGTGAATTACGTAAATTTATCTAAACTGCTAAAGCCAGCGTAACTATAATCATGGGACTTAAATAGTAATGGTTAAATATGCACTTATCAACCAGGAGAGCTGGAGTGGGGAGTAGGATGGAGGAAACCTGAGGACATTGGCAAAGGGATTAGAGTAGAACATGGTCTGTCTGAAGTTAGTCTATTGTTGACAGCTTCATAAATCACCATACCTGAATGAAACATTTTAAAAAAGAACTTACTTGAACCACAACTTGATGTTTATTACCATTGTGCTTGCTAGTATATTTTAATTTCTATTTTATCTTTTTCTTTATGAGTTTTGTTAAATAATTAAGTAAATGAATTATATCTATTATTAACAAATAAAGAATCTCTAGAACATATACTGAATCCTAAGTCAAGTCCTATTTCCTAGTGAAGAACGGCTGTGAGGATACTAAGATTGCTGTCAGTTTTAACAAACTCCCCATATATCATATTCCCTTTACAAGCTGATAGTTCCTATCCTAGCATTTCAATGATTTATATTTATATATGTGTATTTTGTCATACATATCATAAGAAAATTGTTCAACTGTCTACTATTATTTTTTCTAGTGTTATATTCCAGGGACTTTACTGGGCATGAAAACCCTGTGGAGAATTATTTCTTCCCTTCTTTATGTCATCCTATGCCTTACTATGAAACAACATACTACTTCTCATTTTATCAAGTTATATGTCTGTACCTCTTCTTAAACTCCACTTTCCAGGATGGCATTTTATACAAAAATTTAATAGCATACATAATATGCAGAATATACAGGTTTGTTAACGATCTTGGTGATTTTTGTTGATGAATAATAGTGCTGAGTGTGATTTCCAAATAGCTTATGATCATAATATATATAAATACACAAATATAACTTTATTTATAGAGCTAAAAAGTTGCAAAAGAAACACACAATCTTATATTATTTGATTTCCTATATAAATAAGTATTTGGGGAGTTCTATATGTCTGAAAGTTTTATATTATGTCCTACTATTGTGGTTTTGAATTTTGTCAATGCTTATGTTAATTTTTTCTCTAACTAAAGTCTATCTCATGCTATTCTTTTTATTCTGAAAATTCTTCAGGCAAGCACCTGTGACATTTCATAGAAACAATTTTTAATGCAATGTCATAGAAAACACATTGACTAATTTATCTTTTCTCCTCAGCAAGACCAAGGAAGATTAGCCAATGCCTTTCATTTATAATTCTCTCCTGAGAAACTGAATTCTTGGAAAAAATTCTCTCAAAGAAATTAAATTTTCTCCAGAAAAAATAAATCTTTTGCAAAGCTTTTATATATATGTGCTAGATCTGATTTTTGAAATCTTCAATATATTTAGTTTCAAGGCTTAAATTATTTGATGAATCAAATAATATTTAATAATATGGGGATTTCTGTCTAATAATATTTTGGCATGAGACATAGTCAAGCAAATAGGGTTACAACTGGTATCCAGAAAAAAGAACTAGTTGAAAAAATTCACTCAAGATGTCTACAAAGAGGAGGAATAAAACTTTCCTTGAGCCTTTTCTATATGCCACTTTGGTTTTCACTTTTTATATATTGTTGCACATTATAGGTTTAGAGATTAATGAAAGAAGACAGTGATATGAGAATGAGAGTGAGGAAGAATTTAAAATGTTGAAAATGTCTGAGTTGGGCCTTTATTCCAGATATGTGACCTTCAAAATTATGCTTCCAATAGTGGACTATATGGCAGCTGCCCTAAACTCTTCCCCATTGTCCAAGATATTCTCATGTTTCCTTCACAGAATTTGTGATTATGACCTTATTTAAAAAAAACATGGCTGAATAAATTAATTAGCTTCATATGGTTCTGTCTGGATTATCTAGCTTGATCCGGTAGTATGTACCCTTCTAAGAGGCATGCAGGGGAGAAACACATGTTAGAAAATGAAAAGGTTTTGCAAATATGGAAGTCAAGGTTGAAATGATATAGGCAAAGGTATGAAATTTCTGGACTCATGGGAAGCTATAAAACACAAGAAATGATTCTCCCCTTCAGATGGAGTATGGACCTGTGACACCTCAATTTCCAATGATTGAAGACCAGAACTGACATAACAGTGTTTCTCTTTAAGTTAGCTGGTTTGTGGTAATTCATTGTGGCAGTCTTAGGAAATTGACATACTTCCTAAAGTTGCTCTTCAGAATTGTGTGCAATTTTTGGTATATCCAATAACAAAGTCCAATAGTCAGTATTTTAAATAAAGTGCTCAGAATTTTAAGTTCCATGAGTAGAGTCTTTATCCTACCCCTGATTTCAGTGTGATGAGAAAGAAAGAAAAAGTAAAAATAAACCATTAATAAATAGTCTTTATTTACATGCAATATTTACCAGTGTGTATTATGCAAAAGAGATATCTTAGGTTTTAGGGATACAGCAATGAATAAAGCAGTAACTTTTTCATACACAGAGAGATTTCAGGGTGAAATAGCTTTAGTTCCTAGTCCTAGAGTAGCAATAAATTAATTAGCAGAGGAAAAAAAGACTATGTCTTATTCATTGTAGTAGGTGTGAACTGGTTTTAAAATTTGTACAACTACTGTTATTATTTTATACAATTATATTATTGTTAGCTGGTGATCAAATATGCAAAATCAGAGATGTGCAAGGCATATATTCTACCATTCATATCCATTTCTTCCCTCCATTACATCAGTATCATTATTATCACTATTTTTATCCTTTCAGTGAACATCTAAACAATATGTTTAGAAGTTTAAGACCAAAGACAATGTCAACCTGATCTAGTGATGAAATAGGCAATTCTTTATGGGGGATTACAGGACAAGTACATCTGAAAATTATTTTATCCAGGTGCCATTAAGTAATCCCATTATTACTCCACTTTTACTAGAAAATAATACTGCACTCAAAATAAATGTATTTTATCTTTTAGACCCTGTGGATTCCTCTAAAATCTTTCCTTAAAACTGTGTTAGTGTATGTATGTATGAGTGTGTGTGTTTGTGTGCGTGTGTGTGTGTGAGGGGCAGGTGGGTAGCAGAGGGGGTTTCTGTCAAGATACAGTAATAAGCAGAGAACCCTGACATTTTGGATCAGAATGCCCTCAGAGGGGAGGAAAATAATACAGGGGGGAAATGAGAGCTACCTCAGAAGACACATTTTATACAATTCACTGTGTCTGAAGTCAGCACTGCTAGGAGGGCATTGTTCACTCAATTGGCATGCCAAAATGAGAGAGAAAATGTGGAATCCCAGTTTTGGGTGACATCCTCTAGTTTTCTCTTTGGACCTTCAGTGGAAGAAACATTTTAGCTTGGTGCTGCTATGCCATAAATTCATGGAAAATTTACACTAAGCTTCCACAGCTATAGGTAGTCACACAGTTTTTTTAACACAATATACAACATACTTTAAGTTTGTAGTGAAAAATACAACTAAAATACTGACCCCCAGAGGCTTTTCCATAAAGACATGGTCTGTATGAAGCAAAAATGAATTTTTAGTACAAGAAAACTACATATATGAAAAGGTGTATTTATTCTGCAAGACAAAAGCAAATGTTAATAAAGGAAAATCAGAGTCAAGTGGCGTCTAACTACCTTCCACAAGCAAGCACCATTTTGGCTGTTGACTTCCTTGAGTATCTTTTTTGTTTGTCTTCTCTTTCTCTTATGCCTACCAACCTAACCAATTACCGATTTCCTTTTACAAAATTTACAAATATACTTCAAATTTATCCCCATCTCTTCTTTTTATTTCTATGACCTTGTTGTTTTCTTTCCTTTTGTTGTTCATTTTTGGGCCACACTTAGTGGTGCTCAAGGATTATTCTGGGCCCTGAATTCCGGGATCACTCCTGGAGGGGCTTGGAGGATCATATTTATTGCTGGAGATCTAACCAGGGTAGGCCAGCTATACTATCTCTTCAGTACAGAGAATATGTTGAGATTTTCAAAGACGGCTATGATTTGGAAGTTGTTAAAGAATTTGTATATCACATGTGACCCTATTTCATATAGAAAATAATCGGCTTTTTGATTAGCTATTATGTTTGTTCTACTTGGGGAGACCAAAGATCTCATTCTACAGAACAAAGCAAAGAAGTAATAGGCTAAGAGATCTATGACTCAAGTAGAGGAAGGGGAGAGGGCTCTTCATTTAGGCTGGAGTTAAGAATAAAAAAGAAGTAATGAGAAGTCCAGAATGCCAGAGCTCAGCAGCACAGTTTGTGTGATCTGATTACCCATGTTGTTTTGTATGTCACTGACAATGTACAATATTTACCTCAAACCTGACAAATGGGAGTTGCTAAGATAATTCTATCCTTTTAATCAAGTTAGAGAAATGGAGTTTAGGGGTCATTTGGGGATTTTATTGATTTGCCTGGTACCTAAACTGTTTGGGAAGCATTTCCATTTATTTCTCTAGCAATTATAAATTTTATACTTGCTACTGAACTAAGCCATCAGAGAATTGCAAATTTTGATTAGAAACCATTGGCTTTGGGTAGAACTGGCCTTTCTCAATTACAATTCCTCCTTGGGGTACAGACCTAATATGTGAGATAGGGGAAAATTTAGATGACCTTTTTATATTATAAGATTACAATAGTGCGTTCTCATGGTGTTCACAAAATTTGTGCTTCTTATTAAGGTTTGCTTTTTTTAAAAAAAAATGTATCCTGGGAACGTTGTAAGGTTATAAGGGTATGCTTTTCCTTATTTGATTAGGCTGCCAGGAAAAAAAATAGAGATGTAATCTTCTACCTCTCTATAGTGCTATAAATCTGTTTCCATGTGATAGTTTTTCAGTTTCTTTGCTTTTATTT
This sequence comes from Sorex fumeus, assembly GCF_029834395.1. Classification (NCBI taxonomy): domain Eukaryota; kingdom Metazoa; phylum Chordata; class Mammalia; order Eulipotyphla; family Soricidae; genus Sorex; species Sorex fumeus. The sequence goes on from NW_026606070.1 coordinate 33,628,873, forward strand.
TCCTTTTCTCTTGTGAGTCTCCCAAGTAGTTCTTAGGGGAACTGATAGTTACTCAGTATTCTTGACCAACCAGAACAGACTTTTCATACTAGGCTTCAAGGATACATAGTTTATCTCTCATGATCTTGAGTAAGACACTACCTGTCTGTGATTAGGGGACTAAGTGGTCCCAAGGTTTGAACTCAGGTTCCAGAACATACAAAGCATGTATCCTTTGTTGCCACAGCCCATATGATATTCTTATTTCTGTCCTACCTTTATTTCACCTTAACCCACACTTATTATTTTATTTATTTAATATTTTACAGGCTATATATTTTGATTAATTTTTATATCCTCTATGAAATGCATTAACATGAGTTCAGAAATGCAGAACCTCAGACTCTTTCCCAGATACACTGAATGAGAATATTTAATAATATTCAGCTAACATTAACTAGAGAAGTATTCTTAGTGGGGTAAAATATTAAGAGAAAGCTAACATAAAGTTACCCAGGTTAGTGGTTTAAATTATATACATATTTTAATTCTGAAAACATTCAATTATGATGAGCTTTATGCATGTTAACTGCAATATTCAAATTGAGTTTACTCAGCTTCTTAGAATACTAATCAACACTACTATAAATCCTAGATCCATCTCAGATTAAAAGACACATTCTTCTCTTTCAAATTTGAAATATCTATGCTAATCCAGAAACATGAATCAAGATTCTACTATTTCTTTACAAGCTAGAGAGGGATGGTTTTAAAACTGAAGTCCATAGAGTCCCATAAAAATAATTCAGTATCATGGAGAATACATAGAAATATGTATTTGATCATAGCTGAAACTTTCTATATAAACTGACAAAGTACTCTATATACTAAAATCAAGTGCAAATTTTCTTTCTGTACAGCCCATATCAATGCATTGAAATAAGGTAATCATTTCTTTTGGAGACATACACATTCTATTCAAATTATTTCTTAGATGATTAGTTTTGGTATTCCTGTATTTACATATGCATATTTTGGATTAAAACAAATTGATTTTCCTAATTAATTCGAATTTTAAATAAATGTTTAAATTAGAAAAATTTCCTAAAATAGATTTATTTTACTTTTGAGTTATATCATTCCAAATTAAAAAAAAAAAATTTTGTGGACTGAACCCAGCTGTGTTCAGTGCTTATTCCATATGCAGTGTCAGGGTTTGAATCCAGGTTGATTGTTTACAAGCTAGCACCTTACCCTCGTACTATCTCTGCAGTCATCAATTTTTTTTTTAATTTTTATTTTTATTTTTTTTTATCTTTTTTTTTTATTAGTGAAACACCATGAAGTACACTTATAGACTCACAAATTTTTGTGCTTGGGTTTCAGTTATACAATGATCAAGTACCCATCCCTCCACCAGTGCCCATCCTCCCCCACCACAGGTACTAGCATCCCTCCGACCCCCCATCCTCCCCCCCCCGTCCCACCCTGCCGCTGTGGCAGGGCATTCCTCCCTGTTCTCTCTCTCTTCTTTTGGGTACTGTGTTTTGCCAGAGAGGCATTGAGTGGCAGTCATGTTTGGTCTATAGACCACTTTTAGCATGTCTCTCCCACCCTGGGAGGGTCTTCACAACACCCTTTATTTGGTGCTCTCTTCTCTATCTGAGCTTCCTTCTCACCTAGCACATGTGGCTGGCCTTCAAGTCATGGAGCAAAATTCCTGGTACTAATCTGAGCCCTTCCTGGGTGTTAGTCTCCCGTTTTGTTGCTTTATGTTCCCCAGATGAATGCAATCTTTCTGTGTCTATCCCGCTCTTTCTGACTCATTTCGCTTAACATGATACTTTCCATGTAGTACCACTTGTATGTAAATTTCATAACTTCATCTTTTCTAACAGCTACATAGTACTCCATTGTGTAAATGTACCAAAGCTTCTTTAACCAGTCATCTGTTCTCGGGCACTCAGGTTTTTTCCAGATTTTGGCTATTGTAAAGAGTGCTGCAATGAACAAACAATTGCAGATGTCACTTCGACTATACCTTTTTGCCTCTCTGGGATATATTCCCAGGAGTGCTATAGCTGGGTCAAATGGGAGATCGAATTCTAATTTTTTGAGAATCGTCCATACTGTTTTCCAAAAGGGTTGGACCAGCCTGCATTCCCACCAGCAGTGAAGGAGGGTCGCTTTCTCGCCACATCCGCGCCAGCACCTGTTGCTTTTGTTCTTATGGATGTGGGCCAGTCTCTGTGGTGTGAAATGATATCTCATTGTTGTTTTGATCTGCATCTCTCTGATGATTAGTGATGTAGAGCATTTTCTCATGTGCCTTTTTGCCATTCGGATTTCTTCTTTGCGAAAGTTTCTGTTCATTTCCTCGCCCCATTTTTTGATGGGGTTGGGTGATTTCTTCTTGTGTAGTTTAACCAGTACCTTGTATATCCTTGAAATCAACCCCTTGTCGGATGTGTATTTGGTGAATATTCTTTCCCATTCTGTAGGCTGTCTTTGTATTTTGGTCACTGTTTCTTTTGAGGTGCAGAAGCTTCTTAGTTTAAGATAGTCCCATTTGTCTATCTCTGTTTTCACTTGCTCGGCCAGTGGCGTGACGTCTTTGAAGATACCACTAACTTCAATATCGTGGAGAGTTTTGCCAACTTTGTCTTCAATAAACATTATGGATTCCGGTCTGATGTTGAGGTCATAAATCCATTTCGATCTTACTTTTGTGCATGGCGTTAGGCAGAGATCTGAGCCCACTTTTTTGCATGTAGCCGTCCAGTTTTGCCAGCACAATTTATTAAAGAGGCTTTCCCTGCTCCATTTCACTTTTCTTGCCCCCTTATCGAAGATTAGATGATTATATGTTTGGGAGGAGATGTCAGTATATTCAACTCTATTCCATTGGTCTGCAGCTCTGCTTTTGTTCCAGTACCATGCTGTTTTGATTATTACTGCTTTGTAGTAGAGCTTGAAGTTAGGTAGGTTGATTCCTCCCATTTTCTTTTTCCCAAGAATTGCTTTAGCTATTCGTGGGGGCTTATTGTTCCATATAAATTTCAGGAGTGTTTGCTCCATTTCTTTGAGGAATGTCGTGGGTATCCTTATAGGGATTGCATTGAATTTGTACAGTGCCTTGGGAAGTATTGCCATTTTGACAATGTTGATTCTCCCCATCCATGAACAGGGGATATTTTTCCATTTCCTCGTGTCCTCTTTTATTTCCCGAAGTAGCGTTTTGTAGTTTTCTTTGTACAGATCCTTTACTTCCTTAGTTAAGGCGATTCCTAGGTACTTGATTTTCTGGGGCACAATTGTGAATGGAATTGTTTTCTTCATGTCACTTTCTTCTCTTTCATTATTTGCATATAGGAAAGCCATGGATTTTTGGGTATTGATTTTATAGCCTGCCACTTTACTATACAAGCCTATTGTTTCTAGGAGTTTCTTGGTAGAGTTTTTAGGGTTCTCTAAGTATAGTATCATGTCATCTGCGAATAGTGAGAGCTTAATTTCTTCTTTCCCTATCTGGATGCCCTTAATATCTTTTTCTTGCCTAATCGCTATTGCAAGTACTTCCAGTACTATATTGAACAGCAGTGGAGAGAGTGGGCATCCTTGTCTCGTCCCTGACCTTAGGGGGAAGGCTCTCAGTTTTTCCCCATTGAGGATGATGTTTGCTGTAGGTTTGTGGTAGATGGCTTTAACTATATTGAGGAAAGTCCCCTCTATCCCCATTTTGGCAAGGGTTTTCATCATGAATGGGTGCTGGATCTTGTCAAATGCTTTTTCTGCATCTATTGATATGATCATATGATTTTTATCTTTTCTTTTGTTGATATGATGGATTATGTTGATTGATTTCCGAATGTTGAACCATCCTTGCATCCCTGGGATGAATCCTACTTGGTCATGATGTATGATCTTTTTGATGCGTTGTTGGATTCTATTGGCTAGTATTTTGTTGAGAATCTTCGCATCCGTGTTCATCAGGGATATTGGCCTGTAATTTTCTTTTCTTGTGGTGTCTTTGTTTCCTTTTGGTATTAGAGAGATATGGGCTTCATAGAAACTGTTTGGGAGAGTTTCCGTTTTTTCAATTTCCTGGAAAAGCTTGAGAAGTACTGGCAATAGGTCCTCTTTAAATGTTTGGAAAAATTCGCTAGTGAATCCATCTGGACCTGGGCTTTTGTTTTTGGGAAGACTTTTGATTACAGTTTCAATTTCCTTGATGTGAATAGGTCTATTTAGGTACTCTATATCTTCTTGCTTCAGCTTTGGGAGATGATAGGAATCCAGGAATTTATCCATTTCTTCTAGGTTCTCTTGTTTCGTGGCATACAGACTTTCAAAGTAGTCTCTGATGATCTCTTGAATTTCTTTAGTTTCTGTTGTGATATCCCCATTCTTATTTCTGATTCGATTTATTAAGGCTCTCTCTCTCTGTTTCTTTGCGAGTGTTGCTAGTGGTTTATCTATCTTATTTATTTTCTCGAAGAACCAGCTCTTGGTTTTATTGATCTTTCGGATTGTTTCTTTGTTTTCCATGTCGTTGATTTCTGCTCTAAGTTTTACGATCTCTTTCCTTCTGCCTGATTTAGGCTCTTTCTGTTGATCCTTTTCTAAGGTCTTGAGCTGTGAGGTCAAGTTGTTTATGTGCATCGTTTCTACAGTCCTAAGATATGCTTGCAGAGCTATAAATTTTCCCCTTAATACAGCTTTCGCTGCATCCCATAAGTTCTGGTAGTTTGTGTCTTCATTCTCATTTGTTTCCAGGTATCTTTTGATTTCGTCCTTGACTTCGTTCTTGACCCACTCATTGTTCAGCATCGAGTTGTTTAATTTCCAGGTGTTTGATTTTGTTCTCCGTGTCAGTGTGTGATTCACTTCTATCCTCAGTGCGTCATGGTCTGAAAAGATGGCTGATACAATTTCTATCTTCCTGATTCTGTTGAGGTATGTTTTGTGTCCTAAGACATGGTCTATTTTGGAAAATGTTCCGTGCGCACTGGAGAAGAATGTGTATTCTTTCTTTTTGGGGTGTAAAGCCCTGTATAGGTCCATAAGCCCTTTCTCTTCTATTTCTTCTTTCAAAGCCAATAATTCCTTGCTGGGTTTTGTTCTTGTTGATCTATCCAGAGTTGATAAGGCAATGTTGAAGTCTCCAAGTACTATTGTGTTGGTAGCGATGTCCTCCTTAAAATCTGTTAGCAGTTGTTTTAGATATTTAGCTGTTCCCTCATTAGGTGCGTATACATTTAAGAGTGTGATTTCTTCCTGCTGTATGTATCCCTTGATGAAGAGAAAATAGCCTTCACTGTCCCTTCTAATCTTTTTCAATGTGAAATTAATGTTGTCGGATACTAGTATGGCCACCCCAGCTTTTTTGAAGGGGCTGTTTGCTTGCAGGATTGTTTTCCATCCTTTGACTTTGAGTCTGTGTTTGTTCTGGCTGTTGAGATGAGTTTCTTGTAGGCAGCAGAATGTTGGGTTCTGTCTCTGTATCCATTTTGCCACTCTGTGTCTCTTCAATGGTGAATTTAGACCATTGACATTGAGAGAGAGTATGGTTATGGGGTTTTGTGTCATTTTCTGTAGGGTGTGTTGTGGTTGTAGGGTTTGTCTTTTCTTATAGTAGCCCCTTTAGGCCTTGCTTTAGGTTTGGTTTTGAGTCTATGAAGTTCCTGAGCTGCTGTTTATCTATAAAATAGTGTACTGTTCCTTCGATTTTGAGGGAGAGTTTAGCTGGATAGAGTATTCTTGGGGAAGCATTCATTTCAGTGAGTTTTTTGACTATATCTTGCCACTGCCTTCGGGCTTGCAGGGTTTCCTCTGATAGGTCTGCTGTGAATCTAAGGGGTGCTCCTTTGTATGTGATTTCCTTCTTTGCCCTTGCTGCTTGCAGTATTGTGTTTCTATCGGCAGCATCAATCATTCTAACTATGATATGCCTTGGAGTGTTTTTGTTGGGGTCTCTTTTAGCTGGCACCCTTCGGGCTTCTTGAACCTGAATGGCTGCATTGCAGAGCTCTGGGAATTTTTCAGCAATGATTTGTTTGACGGTGTTTTTTTCGTTGGGGTTGTTTCCCTGAGGTTCAGGTAGTCCCATGATTCTAATATTGTTCCTCTTGGAATCATCTGCTAGGACTCTGATTCTCTGTAGAGCCATTTTGAGGTCCCTTGCCACTGTTTGTTGTTGCATGTTGGTTTGTTGCAGCTGATCTTCCAGGTCACTGATTCTCTCTTCAGCTGCGGTCATTCTATTTTTAAGAGAAGAAACTGAGTTTCTCATTTCATCTATGGAGTCTTTTAATCGTGACATTTCTGCTCTCATTTCTTCGCGTAATTTGTCAATTTTTTCTGTGGTGTTACTGTCTGTCTGTCTGACTGTTTCATTGAGTTGATTGAACATCTTGATGACTTCATATCTGAATTCTGTGTCAGAGAGATCCCTTAGGTGAGCTGTATCGACAGAATATTCTGGATGGTTTTTGTTCTCCTCCACTTGAGGTGGGGATTTTCTTTGTTTCTTCATATTGCTGAGTAAGTTGGGGACTAAATTCCTTGGGAACTAGGTTCGTTTGAATTAGTAAAGAACCTGCGGCCGCGTAAGCGGCCGCCGGCTGGAAAATAGGCCACGCCCACTCTGAAGCCACGCCCACTCTGAAGCCACGCCCACTTCTGAAGAGGCCACACCTCTACGGAAAACTGGGTTTGAGATGAGATGAGCGCCGCATGAGTAGTGAAGAGGGGACGGCAGCCGCTCACGGCTGCGTTTCTCCAGGCGTCTCTGCAGTCATCAATTTTTTGTAAAATTTTCAAGAAAGTCAAATAAACAAATGCATTTAATTATTATCAGGTAAGGATATTTTATAAGCATTTGTCACATTATCTTATGGTTTAGAAATGGTATAGAAATATTGTAATTGTTCATTACAGGTAATGAATTGTATTTAATTTTCAAATAGATGTGGGGAGGTGAAAGAAGTAGCAGAGAGATCAATTATGATTGATACAATATATGATAAAGACTTGGGAAGAGTAACAGATAGTGGTGTTGGAGAAAAGAGATAGCTCAGAGAAATACTGAGAAAGCACTCATAAGGATTTTGATACATAAGATTTGAGACTGATGCTTTCATTTAATTCTCTTCTAACTCTGGGGTGCCTCTAGTGAGCTCTTTTTATCTATCCTTTAACTAAACTGTGCTGAAAGTGAACTCCTTGGGGTAGTACGTTCCTTCTTTTTCTTCTTCTCCTGGAAGTCATCTTGCCATAGATTTATCTGCATGCAATAAGATGGGATTGTTAGTAGCACTGTTCTCTTTGTTTCTTTATTCAACTTTTGGTGCACTAAATCCCTTGTGTTTACTGGCAGTTAGTAAAGATTACCACAATGAATGGAGCTCAAAACCTTCCAAAAGAGTATCTTACCATTAACATTGAAAACAATTTTGACACATACTACTCAGATGGGCTGGAGTGACAGCACAGCGGGTAGGGCGTTTGCCTTGCATGCAGCCGATCCGGGTTTGATTCCTCTGCCTCTCTCAGAGAGCCCGGCAACTTACCGAGAGTATCTCGCCCGCACTGCAAAGCCTGGCAAGCTCCCCATGACATATCCGATATGCCAAACATAGTAGCAATAAGTTCTCACAATTTGATGTGAGATGTTACTGGTACCCACTCGAGCAAATTGATGAAGGGGAGGACAGTGCTACAGCGCAGTGCTACTACTCAGATGTTAAAAATGACAGTATTTTGTCAATTTTGCTACTATCTCCATTAATCACTCTATCTCTAAAATGGTCTTGCCTTATTTATCTAAAATGATCTGGCCTTCTTTGTCTTCAATGCTCTTTGTAATGTCAATTTCTGCCCTTTATTCCATAGAGTGTGCTATATGCTAAAAAAAACCACTTATGACTCCTTTTCAGAACTAATTTCAAGACTAAGTTCAAACTTTCTAGTAATATCAAATCATATTAATTGACAGATTTTAATTAATAAGTTTAAGTATAGGATATTTACATATTTTAAAAGAATACATATTTGCACATTAAAATAGAATATTTTGTGTAAAATAAATCATTTTTTACACTATAGTGAAGCCATACCACAGCGGTAGGGCGTTTGCCTTGAGTGCGGCCGTCCCAGCCAAGCCTGGTTCGATTCCTTTGCCCCTCTCCAAGAGCACAGCAAGCTACTGAGAGTATCTCACCCACACAGCAAAGCCTGGCAAGCTACCCCTGACGTATTCAATATACCAAGAACAGTAACAAGTCTCACAAGGGAGACATTGCTGGGCCTGCTCGAGCAAATCGTTGAACAACCAGAGGACAGTGCTACAGTGCTACAGCTATTTTTTATAATTTTTAGAAAGGGTGTTCTTCATTGTTCTGTCGCTTATATTTGACAATGTTTATTTTATTTCTGTTTGGTTTTGTTTTGGGCTCACATCTGACTGTTTCCAGAGTTTACTCCAGGCTCCGAGCTCAAGATCATTCTTTAGGGACTCAGGAGACCTTTAAATTATTTTTAATTATTGTTGTTCTTCACAGCTTCATGCATTGGTTACATTGATCTGTTAATTTTTTCTCTTTATTTTGAACAAAGTTAATTATGGGTGGATTTATTGTGTATATTGCCTATGAGATAAATTTACCCTGTAATTATTGATAAATGAAGGGTACAATTATCTAATTCCTTATACTTTAAAAGATAAATAGCTTTAATCTTTCACAAAGTATAGATAAAACTAATATAACCTTTAATTTTAGATACCTAATGATTCAGTAGAATATGATTAAAACAGTACAATTAACCTTTACTAGAAATATCATTAATTCTTAACTGTAAGAAAAATGTAACTAAAATGACTTGATCACTTGACATCCCGTTACTCATCAATTTCCTTGAGTGGGCACCAGTAATGTCTCCATTCATCCTGTTGCATACTAGTGTAGCCCAATAGTGTCTGCTCATTCTAGGAACACGAAGAGCCTCAAACAGATTGTTCAGGGTCTTGAAGAAGTCTGACCATCTCATAGGTGGGCAGCCATGCAATCTTTTGACGTTCTGTGGAATCCAGTCAATAACAGCCCTAGTCCAGCGGTTGTCTCCAAATCTGATTATGTGTCCAGCCCATCTGACTTTCGATGCCTTGGCAAATGAGACAGTATTCCTGATTCTTGATTGTCAACGGAGGTTGGAACTCCGGATTCTTTCTCTCATTTGAGTGAAGTGTGATACTCAAGCATAGCTCTTTCGATTCCTCTTTGGGAGACATGAATAGCGTTCTCATTCTGTTTTCGTAGGGCGCAGTTCTCTGAGGCTTATGTTAATGCAGGAAGAACAGTGGAATCAAAGAGATGTGCTTGGAGCCGGAGGTTCTTTGTCCTCTTAGCTACTTCTTCAATGCTCTTGAAGCCATTCCAAGCCTCTCTCTTCCTCCTGTATAAATCAGGTGCAAGGTCATTCGTCATGTTGACTTCTCGACCTAGGTACACATAACTGTTGCATTCGGCAATGTTCATTCCATTGAGAGCAAATGGAATGTCAGGAACGAGACCATTTCTCATAAATATTGTCTTCGTGAGATTCAGCTGGAGTCCGCCCTTTCCACACTCACGATCGAAGTCGGTCAGCATTTGTGCTGCTTGGCTAATGTTTGATGTTATTAGAATGATGTTATCAGCGAAAAGGAGGTGGTGTTGTTGCCGACCATCAATCTTCACTCCCATTCTTTCCCATTCCAGTCATTGCATGAAATTCTCAAGTGTGGCACTGAAGAATTTTGGTGAAATGGTATCAGTCTGCTGAACCCCTCTCTTGAGATGATGATCACTTCTTATAGAATGGTGAGATCCTGGTGGTGAAACATCATACAGCTCACGGAGGATCCTGATGTATTGAGTTTGAACGCCATGTTTGGCTAGGGCTTCAATGACTGCTTCAGTCCAAAGAGAATCAAAGGCCTTCTTTAAATCAATGAATGTTAGACAGAGTGGCATCTTGAACTCCTGAGAAACCTCAATAAGCTTGGTTTTTCTGTGGATATGGTCGATCATGCTGAATTCTTTTCGGAACCCAGCTTGCTAGCATGGTTGTCCTTCATCTAGTGTTCTGTCAATCCTATTCAGGATGACTCGAGTAAACAGCTTGTAGATGAGAGACAATAGCCAGATGGGGCAATAGTTGCCAATGTCGTGGATGTCTCCCTTTTTGTACAGTAGTACAGTCCTGCTGGTTTTCCATTGGGATGGAACTTTGTATTCAGACAGATAGCATGTGAAGAGCTGAGCCAGTGTATTGATAAGCACTGATAGCAGGTTCTTCAGGTGTTCAGGTCTGACCTTGTCTGGGCCAGGTGCTGTTCACTTCTTTACCAACAAAATGGCATGTCAAATTTCGGAAGGGAGAACACTGGGGACGACATATCCATCCTGTGGAATTTAGTATATGGGCAGGTGGACGTGGCTATCAAAGAGATCCGAGTAGAAATCATGGATAATCTTCTCCATTGCCCTTCTGTAAGATGTAATAGATCCATCAGGACGTCGGAGGGCAATTGTCTTGGTCTTGTAGATGGCAAAGGACAGGCGGGCATTGCAAATGTTTTTTCCAGCTTCAGCTGCATCTGCCCTCACTGCTGCTCTTGTCGCTTTGAGGTCTTCCTTGATTGCTTCCCTGCACTGCTTTGTGAGTTTGGATGTTTGCTTGCAGTTTCCTGTAGCTTACGCCAAGACACATTGGTGAATGCGCTCAAGAGTTTTTGAAGACAGGCATCTTTTTGTGGCTATCTCTCTCTCGGTTTCCCTAGCACAATCATGGAAGTGCTGAACCAGTCAATCGTATTCCTCATCAATGTTGTCAACGATGGCATCTTCCCATGTTGCAGCAATAGTGCCAAAGAGCTCCCAGTTTGTGGTCATTCTGGGAGTTCTCTTCTTAAACTTTGCATCTCTTTCTCCCCACTCCATGAAGTAGAATCCACTACCTCCACTATTCAGCCACCACCACGCTCCAGGATGCTTTCCCAGTGCTCTGGCCGAGACTCACGCATGAGTGAAGCCCCGCGGAATCAAGTAAGCGGAACTCTGTGACCTTGGACTTCATATTCAACGGGAGCCAGGAACAGAGATCCTCTGCCTGCTCCCACCAGTCTCTAGAGACCAAAGGATTAAGACCAGAAGTCCCACCCTACCCTGCCCTGTCTGCTTCCACCAACCTCCAGCGACCCTGGAATTACACACATAGAAGGGCTGGAGCGATAGCACAGCGGTAGGGCGTTTGCCTTGCACACAGCCAACATGGCCGACCCGAGTTTGATTCTTCCACCCCTCTCGGAGAGCCTGGCAAGCTACCGAGAGCATCTCGCCCGCACGGTAGAGCCTGGCAAGCTCCCCATGACGTATTCGATATGCCAAACACAGTAACAACAAAGTCTCCAATGGAGACGTTACTGGGCCCACTCGAGCAAACACTAAAATCACAAATGTGTAAAATCAACACTGAAACAGTAATAAATCTTGTCATTATTATTATTATTATTATTATTTGGGTGTGAGGGTTGAGAAATTATTCTTGGCTCTGTGTTTAGAAATGACCTCTGGAAGTGCTTATAGGGCCAGATATAGTTTGGGGGAATATAAACAGGATCATCTGCAGGCAAGGCAAGTGCCTTACCTCTGTACTATATCTCCAGTCCTTCATAATTACCTTGAACAAGATAGATACTGGCTGAAAGTTTTTGAGTACTGAAATATAAATAAAACATGATTTAATACTGAAATTGAAATACTACTCTTCCTCCAAACCTCCTTTTACTTTCTTACTTAAAAGTACCTTATTTCTGGACCACAGAGTTAGTATAGGGGTTCAGGTGCTTTTGTGGCATGTGGCCAACCTCAGCTCAATCCTGGCACCACAGTAATTCCCTGCACGTATACTTCTGGGAGTGATTCCTCACCAAACACCTAGGAATAAATGCTGAGAACTGCTGGGTATGACTCAAAACAAAATAAACAAAGATACCATACTTCATACCGGGATGAATGGAGACGTTACTGGCACCCGCTCGAATAAATCGATGAATAACGGGGATTAAGTGATTAAGTGATTAAGTGACCATACTTCTGTGTTAAACTAGTGGATCAAAATTTAATGAAAAATAGAATTAATAAATATTATATATAATAATTATAACATAATTATGTAATTATTTAACAATTATTGAGTCAAAAATTCTAATTGTGATGAATAAATCTGGAGGTTCCACCTTAATCAAAACACAAAGCATCATATTTGCTGCCCCTGTAACAACATACCAATACCACGTGGCTTATAGTGAGATGCCAGTGAGAATTAGTCTTGCTTTCTGTGTTAGCCCAGCCAGAAATGCATAATCTAAATCTAGTCATAAGGAAACACGAAACTCACATTGACTTAAAGTCTATAAAATAGGTTGTCTCATACGTAAAATAAGTTATCTCAAAATCCTGAAAGACCATAGGCTGATTTTCACTTTTCTTCAATAATACCATCATTAAATATTAATAAATACATAATTTTCTAAGTCAATGCATATAAAATAAACCTAAATTCTGAAGGTGAAGGTGAAGGCCCTCCCGTTGATCATCGATTTGCTCGAGTGGGCCCAGTAACGTCTCCATTGGAGACCTTGTTGTTACTGTGTCTAGCATATCGAATACTCTCGGTAGCTTGCCGGGCTCTCCGAGAGGGGCGGAGGAATCGAACTCGGGTCGGCCATGTTGGCCGCTTGTAAGGCGAACGCCCTACCCACTGTGCTATGTGCTATCGCTCTAGCGATAGCACAGTGGTAGGGCATTTGCCTTGCACGCAGCCAACATGGCCGACCCAAACCTAAATTCTAACTACATAAAACCTGAATAAACTGCTTTGTCTAAGCAGCAGTCAAGTGAACATTAGATCACATTTTTTAAGTACAATATCTAAAACTAAAATTTTAGTTATATAAGCTGTCTCTGTATCATTGTATCACTGTCATCCTATTATTCATTGATTTGCTCGAGCAGGCACCAGTAATGTCTCCATTCGTCCCAGCTCTAAGATGTTAGCAGCCTCTCCTTACTCGTCCTTCCCAAAGGTGCTGCATTGGAGATTCTTTCAGGGTCAGGGGAATGAGACTTATTATTGTTCTCATTATTGCTCTTGGCATATAGAATACACCACAGGTAGCTTGCCAGGCTCTGCCGTTCAGGCAGGATACTCTCAGTAGCTTGCTGGGTTCTCCAAGAGGGACAGAGAATGTATATAAGAAAATACAAGCAAGTATGTTAAAGTATGTTAAAACCAAACACATATGTGCTGCTTTAGGAACATCAGTGGGCACAACCTCTAGCCAACCTATATAAGCTATACAAATAAATTTTGCTATTTAAGATAAATTAGTAATGGTTTTTAGGTATTGGATTGTCAATTAGAAATCATTCAGACTATTTAAATCCTTTCTGACAGCCAATCTTATCTAAGAATTTAGTAGTTTATAAAAGTTCAAGGAAAGTTAGCAGCATATTGGAAATATAAACTAAGGCATCAAGCTTCACTTATCAGTTCCTTCACTGCATAATTAGACATGTAACATTTGAAAATGACAAATATTTCCTACTAATGAAATCTAGTAAATTCAGACAGTGATGAAATCTTAATCAATAGCTACATTACATAAAACTGATTTGCACTCAGAAATAACAAGATTGTCTCGAAAGAACAATGGACGTAAAATGACCTCTTCAGATTTCTTGCTGGGTCATGTAACACTGTAGCACTGTCCTCCGGTTGTTCATGGATTTGCTGGAGTGAGCCCAATAATGTCTCCGTTGTGAGACTTGTTGTTACTGTATTTGGCATAAACGTTACTGGTAGCTTGCCAGGTTTTGCCATGGGGGAGAGGTACTCTTGATAGCTTGGTACCTGGCTCTCTGAGAGGGACGGAGGAATCAAACTTGGGTCGACTGGGTCGGCAGAGTGCAAGGTAAACGCCCTACCCACTGTGCATAAAATTTGTGTGTGAAGATGAACACATAAGGTTTTTAAAAAATTTATCCCCGTCATTATTGAAGCACCTTACAACACTGTTAATGATAATTTTATGATACATTGTTTCAACACTACACCAAGCACCCAGACTGTCTGCTCCCTCACCAAAGTCCTAAGGACTCTGCCCACAAATCCCCTTCCCTCAGGTAAACTCAGTTCTCTAGAAGTATTCTTGAGTTTAGTTACTTTGGGCAATTTGTTATTCCATTATGTAAATTTGTTGTTCCATTATATAAAAGAAACATATAAGATAGATCTCTCTCCTCTGACTTTACACAGCACAATAGCCTCTACCCACCGGAGCCGGAATGTATTACAAGTTGAGATGTTTCTGGAAAGTATAGACAGATCTTCACTTTGGGTTTTATGCTACTTACTGCCTTATCACTGATTATAGAACTGTTCTCTATAGTTTACTCAAGGACATCAAAAACTTTCCTTGAAACTTATTTTACTTTCTTGAGTATAACACTGCTTCTTTCAATCACAAAATATTGTTGAGTTTATAGAATGTTTCAAGCACAGTAATGATTGGCAGCAATGCAGAAACAGATGAAGCACAAGAAATACATGTTCTTTTTGGTCCATGGAGCACATAATACTCCTTTTTTTCATTATACCTATGACTGACTATAGGGAAAATACATAAAGATAATGACTTAAATACAAAGATAAAATGGTAATTAGTGACATAATGAAACATTTTAGACTCCTCTAAAAACAATTCATTGGACTGAGAGTAGTGAATGGAAACCAGACATTAATGGTAGGGTGTTTGCATATATAAGGAGATGTTAACCACTTAGTATCTGTATGGAAAAGCATAATGCCCAAAAGGAGAGACAAACAGACAGACAGATATACATACACACTGACACATACATTGGGAGGGAGGGAGAGAGAGAGAGAGAGAGAGAGAGAGAGAGAGAGAGAGAGAGAGAGGAAAAGTGCCTGCCATAGAGACAGGCTGGGGGGAGTTGGGAGGGTAGGAAAGAAACTGGGAACCACTATGCCAAAGATAGTTGGAAATGATCACTCTGGAAAGGAACTGAGTGCTGAAAGTAGGTAAATGGAGAAGTATGATAACCGTTCAGTATCTGTATTGCAAACCATAATCCATAGTCCAAAAAGACTGTGTCAGTGTATGTGTGTGTGTGTTTGTGTGAAAGAGAGAGAGAGAAAGAGAGAGACATGGAGAAAGGAGTGTGTGTGTGTGTGTGTGTGTGTGTGTGTGTGTGTGTGTGTGTAGAGAGAGCTGGAGAAAGGAGAAAATGGCTGCCATAGAGACAACTGAGTGCTTGGGAGAGTGGGGTGGGAGGGAAACTGAGGACATTGATGGTGGGAAATGTACACTGGTGGAAGAATGGGTGTTGTAACATTGTACCACTCAAACAGGATCATGAACAGCTTTGTAATTGTGTATATAATGGTGATTCTATTTAAAAAATGTTTTTAAAATGGAAAGATGTTGAAGTGTAAAAGTTCATTACCTAAACATTTCTGCAATTTTATAAATCAAGATTATATCAATAAAATATAAACAAAATACGTCTTTTTAAAAGTGAGTAATAGGACAATTTAACCATTCCTGGTTTGGGGAGAAATAAGTGTTCTTCATGAAACAGAACCCTTTGAATACAGCCATGTAAGGAAAATAAGTAAGAAATAGCCATCAAGCCGAGAGAAAAAGTTTTTAATCAATTGAGGTCTTAGTTAAATAGCTTTCCAGGAAGTCTTAAAAAGACTCCTCAAACTCAGCATAATTATGTTCAACCACTCATAACTATTCATATTTATTCTAATTATTCATAATTATTTGTTTAATTCTCTCTCTCTTTCCCCCTTTACTCCTTAATATTCTTTCCTTCTTGTTTGCTTCTTTTCATTCTTAGGAGATGTTGGGCCACACACAGTAGTACTCAGGACTTAATCCTGAGTGTGCTCAGTGAATACTCCTGGTATTCTGAGTGACAATATGATAATTGAACTTGGGTTGGCTTTAGACAGGGCAAGTGCCTTAACCCAGATACTATCTCTCAGCCCTAACTGTATATCACTTTCACTCTAAGTGTCTTAAAGTAGGAAGTCATATCACTATTT
Organism: Sorex fumeus; assembly: GCF_029834395.1. Taxonomy (NCBI): domain Eukaryota; kingdom Metazoa; phylum Chordata; class Mammalia; order Eulipotyphla; family Soricidae; genus Sorex; species Sorex fumeus. The sequence continues at coordinate 33,645,034 of NW_026606070.1, forward strand.
AATATGACATGCCTATGAGTCTCAGCACATCATAAAGAATGAAAAACATATTGGCTGGAAGCGGGTAGGGCGTTTGCCTTGCATGCAGTCAACATGGCCGACCCGAGTTCGATTCCTCCGCCCCACTCGGAGAGCCCGGCAAGCTACCGAGAGTATTCGATATGCCAGACACAGTAACAACAAAGTCTCCAATGGAGACGTTACTGGGCCCGCTCGAGCAAATCGATGATCAACGGGAGGGCCTTTACTTTACTTTTAAATAAATACATTAAAATTTAAACTGAATGACTAATTTAATGCTCAGTTATATTTGAAATACCTGAAGGCTTTTTCTTTCTTTTTTTTTTTTTGAAGTAAAACAGATTTTATTTGAAGGGGGAAGAGAAAGTGAGAGAGAGTGGAGAGTAACATGCTCAAGAGAGAACCTAGACTTCTCCAAGGGTGGAGAGAGCCCCCCTCCCCCCCATCCCAGCACTAGACATGAAAGCATGAAAGTACACATCTCAAGAAGGGAGATGCAGGGCTATACATTTGCTCAGGTACCGCATGTGCTCAGCCACATGGGCATAAGCAACACATGGGCTCAGGCCCTGAAGGCTTTTTCGATGGTGAAATGCTTCTCAGTACTTTTTTCTAATTTGACCTAACATTTTTCTATTTTGAGTGTATTTTGTCAGTGATTATTTTGCCTCTCTAATGAAAAAATAGGCTCTGCTAGAGACATCATTAACTGAAGAGTACATTTTAATACCAAGACTTTTGAACAGGGAATGATGATAGAGGTATGACAATAAAAGAGATGGAAATGTTTAAAAATAAATTATGGTGAAAGTTCACAGCCATTGAAGGATTCTGACATTGTGCATCTTTGAGATGATTTTTGCTAAAGGTATTCTCATGGAAAAATCAAATTAATAGGTCAAATAGTTCAAAGTTTGTGGTAAATACTAGTTTATATGGAGATATTCTAATCATTACATGCTATGATTAGCATTGCATCTGTTGCAATGCGCCATTTACTTTGCAAGCAAAAGTATTGTGCTAAGAATTGAATTTTAACTATAGAGTTCAGGATTACCTTCTACTGTGGTGAAGTACATTTTATCCTATGAGTTTCCTTTTATTTATGTTTATTAATTTATTTTTGCTTTGGGGGGCATGCTTGGTAGTGCTCAGGGGTTACTCCTGGCTCTGTGCTCAGATTTCGCTATTGGCAGTACTCAGGGGATTGTATGGGATTCTGGGGATTGAACCCCAGTCAGCCATGTGCAAGGCAAGCTCTCGACCAGTCCCAAGTTTTCCTTTAAGATTATGAGTAAATTTGGCGTGCTTCTGTCTGGTTTATATTTAATAAAACTAATCATAGTTACTAACAAGTTAAAGTGTTAAATCTCTCTTATTGCTATTTATTATTTAATGTCCATTTTTTCTTTTTCTGACTTTTTTACATTAAATATTTAATCTTCTATTGAAAGGCTTCTGTTGATTTACTTCAGGTAGCTAAAATAACTACAGTTACCATTTTTAGTAGTTGCTCTGTAGTTTAGAATATGCATGTTTATCACAATGTGAGGCATTTTTAATATAATTTTACAGATAAAACAACTAGCAGCAAAAAATGCACCTGTGCAAGATTACACAGTTCATAAGAGGCAGAGAAGTGTAGAAGAGGAAATAAAGAATTTAATCTAAATGGGATAGTTCAGATGAAGAATAACAAATAAATAAAGGATCAGTGACAAAAAATGCATGAAGATCACAGAAAGAAACTAGATGTCACAATGCTATAATGGCTGGTGAATTAATTAACAACAAAGAAACAGTGTCCTAGAAACTGTGTTAGTAATAAAGAAATTATTTCCTTAAATAAATTTTCTATTTATTTCCTGGCCATTGTTACCTATTAAATTATTTAAGCTAATTTCATTTGCACATCCAAAATATGATCATACTAGAAAGATAGTACAGTAGGTAAAGTGCTTGCCTGCCAAATGTGGTAATACAAATGATTTGTATACATAATGTAGGTACATATATACATATATGTGTGTTTATTCATATCTATCAATATATTTTAGCTTGAATTCTTTTAAAAATTATTTTATTCTTTATAAATCATGAGCATGGTGGTATCATCCTCATTGCTCCACATAAATAAAGCTCTTCATTTCACTGTTCTCATAACCAAAATAATAGATAATCTACAGAAAATACTGTAATAAGGAGATAAAATTTAATATAAAGAGGTATTCCTAATTTTTGGTATTCAAACTGTAACTGATTTTGTTCTATTTTTGAAATTCTTAAAAATAACATGGTAAGGGACAGCTGTATTATGAACATGGAAGCAGAGGCTAGCCACCTACATAGAAAACATTTTTAGTACATCATCTAGCTCATGCAAGAATGGAGGCTCACTGTAGAGAGAAAGAGATGGAGGGAAATTTATATTTTGTCCAGCTCCTTTATTCTCTACTTTCTATAGGTTCAGTTATATTACTGATCTTACCCTAATACTTGCCAGTAAGCATTTTCTTCTCTGCCTCAATCTGTACAAAGCCATTAGTTTAAGTTTGTGAATATTTTAATCTATTTCTAAAAATGTTTCCAGGAGCTCAGACACTAAAAAAATAACAAGTACTGAATTAAAAGCTTTCATAGTCTTATTCTTAATTTCCTCCTTAGACTTTTCAATATGCTCTTACATCAACAGCATAGTCAAATGTAAATCTGATGACTTTTACCATTTAAAAATGTATAATCTGGATCTAATATGCTATTATCTCAATATGTAACACTCTCTGAAGCCAACATTCAATTTTAAATGTTTTTCTTTAAGATCATGATGTCTTTACAAAAAGTATTTTATAAATGATCAATTTAGACCTTTTATTTCCTTTATAAAGATAAAAGCACTATGAATTTAGATATTTATTTTCTCATTGATCTATGGGATTTTTTATTATTACTCTATGTTGGGGCTACACCCAGTAATACTCAGGGGTTACTTTGGATTTGAACTTGGGAATGGTGGTGCTCAAGGGACCATATGGGCCATCCACATGCAAGACATGGCCTACCCTACATACTATAGTTTCAGCCCCTGAGCATATGTATTTTTTATCATTCTTTTTAGGATTTAAATTCTTTGATGAAAACAACTCCTCCGCCCCTCACGGAGAGCCCAGCAAGCTATCAAGCAGCAAAGCCTGGCAAGTTACCCGCAATGTATTCGATATGCCAAACACAGTAACAAGTGTCACAATGGAGATGTTACTGGGCCCGCTCAAGCAAATTGATGAACAACAGGAGGACTGACAGTGACAGTGACAGTGATGAAAACAACTGTTATTTCTGTATTCTGGTCACAAAAGTGCCTCATATAAGTGTATGAAAAATTCTTATTTAAATTAATGAACAGAAAATACTGATTACATTGCATAAATAATCTAATAATTATTTATGCAGTAATTATAATAAATATCCATTATGATATCAAAATACGAGATGAGAGAGCTATCAGGAGAATTCTGGCTATACCATTCTTTGAAAGCAATATTTCTACTTTTGTACATGAATAAAAAAAACAGGCTGACATTTATTTCATTACTTCTCAGTTCTGACTCTAATTTTATACATGGAATTGTGACTCTACTAAACAGCTCTTGGTGTGTCCATTTTATGCTTAGATTCCTCTGCTTATAGGGGCTGAACAGTGGGTACTTGACTGGAGGGAGGAAGGGAAGGGTCTTCCATAAAGTATTCAATAAACTTGAGGTTCATGGCTTCTGAGAGCCTAGGGCATTTGGCAGGAGTGAGCTTCTTCATCCTTGCAGCAACAGTTTTGTGGTTGACACAGCTGTTGTTGCAATTCAAGTGTTTCCAACACTTCAATAAGCTCCATGATGCTTCCTCTCTGAGATAACCAGCTTGTACTGAGCAGTACCTATTTCTGATTCCTAAATTTCACATCTGTATGGCTTCCTCTTGCACCCTGTTTCAGTATTTTTATTTTTTTACTTTTTTAATTGAATAACTGTGAGATAGACCTTGTTTAAGTTATAAGAACCTAACCTCTTTCTTTTTTTCATCAGTCAAAGAGTAGTTTGGAGATGAAATTACTTTCTGAAATCAACACTTCCATGATACCTTCCTATTCATTTTCTTTTTTTTCAACTGCCTAATGTATCAAATTCAAAAGTTAACTTATCAAGTTAACAAGTATGTATCAAGTCTAAAAGTTAATTCCCCAGAATGAATTCAGCAAATTGAAATTTAGCATTGTCGTCTAAAATGTTAAACCTTGCGGCAGAAAAGTGTTTCCTTGACCTCTGATGTTTTCATGCTTTAAGCATGAATCCAGTTATTTGAGTTGAAGGCAGAACTCTGGGTGACATATGTACACAGAATGATTAGTGTTAAATGTTGACAATATTTTTCCCGAAGCTCTGCTGTAGGCCATTGGTAGAATCTTATAGTCCAAACAATAGTCTAGAGAGTATTGGAGTTAAAAATAGAGATAACATGAAAATGGATTATAAAACCAGAGAATGCAAGTGCTTATTTTTTAATTCAAAATAACAAGCTTAACAAATGCATTTTTATTATTAAAAATTAAATATGACCAAATCACATAGCAGAGTCACTAAAGTGTTTAGCTTTCTTATAATTAAAATCCCATGCTATACTGCTTCATATTTCTTATTACATAACAACATGGTAATTGTCAGGAAATTACATATGGGAATTTAAGGAGTTATAGGTGAAAAATTGCATTTTAATAAATCTAAGTGATTCATATTCAAATTAAAAGACATTACTTGATTATACTAAATGATTGATGTTAATTTAGGATGATCCTTCATTTTTTAAGGCCCTGGTATGAGGAAACCAACTTAAAATTCCATACATTTTTTTCCACTTTAATAAAATTACATGTTAAAACTCAACTCAATGAAAATTAATTTGCAAAGGTATCCTCTGAGATTAAATTCACCTCTATAGCTGATATATGTTTATAGAGAGATATCAGGTATATTTCAGTTTTCTAATTTCACATGTATTTGTTGTGTGGTATATAATTATGTGTGAAATTTTGAAAATATAATTTCATTTTTTTGGTTATTATTTGTTTTGAGGCCAAACCAGCAGTACACAAGACTACTCCTGATCTAGATGACTTTTGAGTCCATCATTCAAAGCATGTACTCACCCTAATGATCTATCTCTCCATCCTAAAATTTTATTCAACCACATTAACATTTGAAGAAAATATGTTTTATAAACAGATGCATTTCAAATTATGAATATTTTAAGTTAATTAAAAAAATTAACTTAAATAAGTTAATTAAGCTTTTTTTTTTGCTCTTTTTTATTTTTTTTTTGCTTTTTGGGTCACATCCAGTGATGCACAGGGGTTACTCCTGGCTCTTCACTCAGGAATTACTCCTGCTGGTGCTCGAGGGATCATATGGGATTCTAAGAATCGAACCCGGGTTGGCCATGTGCAAGGCAAATGCCTTACCTGCTGTACTATCGCTCCAGCCCCAAATTATGCTATTTTTAAAAGAAAATTAAAGAGGGTATCACAAACAGAAAGGGAAGACACTACTTTTATTATAACTTCGTTATATTTGATTTTTAAATTTTAGAATTAATAATCACTTGTTAGTTGAAAAGTCATGAATCAGTTGAATAAACACTAACTAGTTGAAATATCTTGAATGCCCCAGAATTGTTTTCAAATTGAATTTTCATAGTATCTAAAATATGATATTTAATCTCGCCCGCATGGCAGAGCCTGGCAAGCTCCCGTGATGTATTTGATATGCCAAACACAGTAACAACAAAGTCTCCAATGGAGACGTTACTGGGCCCGCTCGAGCAAATTGACGAACAACGGGAGGGCCCTTACCTTTTACCTTTTATATATGTTTATTTCTTTACTTCATATTTATGAGCTCTAAAAGTACATATAATTTCTTTACAAATGTCATCGAGGCTATTTGCACATATAATCTGCAGTAAACTTTTGTTCAAACTAAGAATTTAACATTTAAATTTGTTTACATATAGTAGTTCTCATTATTTAAGTCTACATAAGAGAAATCAGTTATTTGAAGTACACTACAACTGAGTATTTTCTATAGTGAATAACTTTATACCATTGTACAGTATTTTTTGACAAGCAGTAGTGCACTGAGTACCCTAGTATTAGCTGGTATTTAGCTAGAAATGTGATTGCTTAGGTCAAATGTCCCACACATCTTAAAGCCATAATACATACTGTCAACTCAAGGCCTGTGCTAAAGAACAGTTAAATGTTACAATTTCTATGATTTCTCACCAATATTGGTTGACTGATGCAAAAGAATGAATTAGAACTAGAAACACTACTTCACACGAAAAGTTAACTCAAAATGGATTAAAGATTTAGATGTTAGGCCTGAATCCATAGAATTTGTTAAAATATAGATAAAACTTTTCATGATAATGGCTTCAATGCTGTTTTGTTGCTCTGACTCCTGTTGACAAAATAAAAAGCAAAAGACAAATAGTACTGCACAAAAGTAGAGCTGATTAGCACAGCATAAGAAAACTATCAGTAAAGCAAAAAAAAAAAAAACCATCACAATGGGGGGAAACTTTTGTATACCATACTTCTGACAAAGGGCTAATATCCAGTGTATATACAGCATTGACAAAACACTACAACAGCAATAACAACAACAGCAAACTATATAAAAGAATGGGAGGCAAAACTGAAGATACTTCTTAAAAAAATGATGACCAATAATCACATGAAAGCCTACTCAGCTTCACCAATTATCTGGGAAATAAGTATCTAAACAATGAAATTTCACCTCAGAGCCATAACAATGACCTATATCAAAAACACAGGCTCCACTAATTGCCCCAAAATAAGCTGTAATATATATGCATATATATATATACATATATATGCATTAGAAAATTCCTTTGCTATAAAATGACAAAATCTTGCTGTTGCTATAACACTGATGAAACGGAAAGGGGTCATGATAAGTTCTAAAGAGAAAGACAAATGTGGATAATCTAACTCACATGTAGTCTATAAAGAATAAATCAAGGAACAACATCTGATTTAAAAAGACCTTAATTTCTCACCACAGAACTGAGGTTATAAGTTGAGAGTTTCCAATAAATCGATGGAGGTTTATTGTATATGCACATATATTTTTACATAAATGTTTCTGCTGTTTTGATTTGTGCTTATCATCATCAATATCACACTGTCTAGATTACAGAAGACTTAAATGTTTTAAAATCTTGTAAAGCAAAAATGAAAGCTTACTTTTTATGTGTGACGTATTTATTCATCTTGTCTCCAACCAGTTTCATATTTATTATAATTAACTCTCTCTTTTCCTTATCTTTGAGTGTATATGACACCTACTCACATTGCCAAGTTGATGTTACTAACATTTGAGGCAGGAGTTTGGCTTGGAAATGCATCTAGAGCTACGATGTTCAGTTCAGCTAGTCAGCCTGTTGTTATAAGTCCATGACACTTATCTCTGGAGATGCTTGGATGTACATATGCATGCACATATGCATGTGCACATATATGAATTTATAAAACTGCTTCTTCAAAAATTATATCATACCTATTCTTAAGAAGCATTGGAAGAGTATTTTATGAGTATTTCATATTTCATGAGTATTTCATCAGGTATCTCATCACCTACATTTCATCATATATGCATATTTCATAATTGATATAGCATCTCATATACACTATGAAACAATCCCCCATATTGTTTCAATTATGAATGAAGCACTTAAAATTACATCTGAGATAAAAGTACAATAACTGAGAGAACAGTAGACCTTTATGCAAGATTTTAATACAGCAAAAATGGGGCTAGAGAGATAATACATAGTTTAGGGGCCTGACTGCTAATAGCTTACCCTGTTTGAACCTCAGGTCTACATCTGGAACTCTGAGCCCTACCAGAGGAGTGGTCCCTGAGAACAGAGCCAGGGGCATGTTGGGTGTGATCCCCAAATCAAAATGTAATTAAGTAATACAACAAAAGCAGCATCAAATAACTTATCACATGTAAGGAAGCTAGCTGCAAGAATCCTTGCCTTACATGACCTTTGTTTGAAGCCTTTCTAGTCAATGTATTACTCAGTCATTTGTGAATAAATCTCATTAGTTATACTCACTAAAATTAGCAGCCAGAGCAACAAGGCAGTGGGTAGGGCATTTGACTTGTATGTGGCCATCCCACATTTGATCCCTGGTACCGCATATGGGAGCCCCAGGCTGCCAGGAGTGATCCCTGAGAACAGAACCAGGAGTAAGTCCTGAGCACTGTTGGATATGGCCCCTAAATGAAAAATTAGTAACAAAAATATTAATAATTAAAAGTAAATAAAATTAAAATTAATAGAAAAATGTAAAAGGAAACAAATATTTTTGTTTTGTTTGGGGGGCACACCAGGATGTACTCAGGGCTTACTCTTGACTCTGGGCTCAAGATCACTTCTGGTTGTTTTGGGGGAGTATACGCAGTGTTGTGGATCAAACTAGGTTTACCATGTGCAAGGCAAGTGTCTTAACCCTGTTCTCTCTCCAGACCCCCCAAAACTAATATTTTTAATGATTAAATGTCCCTCAAACTCTTGACATTTAGAATCTGTAGCTTTTTATCATGAAATAATTAACAGATATATTAACAGAGGTTTTAGCCCCTAAAAAAAAGCCAACACATCTATTTTTGGACTCAGAACATGAATCAGTAATTAAAAGTTAACTGAACTTTGAATTCTGGAGAAATGGCAGAACAGATGCCAGAAGCAAAACTACTTGCTAAAACACAAACATAAATCAACTGCACAGCTCAGAAAATAACCTCTCAATTCACAGCCTGGTTTGCCAAAGAGACACCTGCATGTATCTATTTGAACGTGGGTCACCATGCCACAGAATGGATCTCAGGGTGTTTGCTGAAGAGACTCCAAAGCTGTCTGATGTACATTAGTCACCATTATTGCTTACAGACCTGACCCTGCAAAGGGCATATCCAAGATTTGAAATAACAGTTCACATTCCAAACAGATTATGCACTGTGCTGGTGACAGAGATCAAACTATGGAATAAAATTAATAGCAATCAATGAGGAAATAATGAAGTGATGTCATCAAAAATACAAACTTCACAATATACATATATATATATTTCTATCAACCCAAGGTGAATATATATCCTTTTATAAGGCTATAACACTATGGAATCAATAATAGGTGATATTTTATCACACAAAGAAGCTTTAATTGAAGAATGACATTCTATCAAGTATTTATGTCTTTTCTAATAACAACAGTATAATAATAATTCTCAACAAAAATGAAAACAGGGATTATTTCAATCATATCGAAAGTAGGCATCACTCTTTGAAACAACTCGAGTCCACAAAGAAATTAAAGGATAAGTGAAAAATTATTGGAGAACAATGAAAGAAAAGAGACAATTTATCAGATCTTCTAGAATGTAGCAAAATCATTGTTAAAAGACAAAGCTCACTGCAATACAGTACTGTATTAATAAACAAAAATTCTCAAGTAAACAACTGATTCTGAAAGATCCAGCAAAGGAAGAACAACTACAACCAACATCAACTGAAGGAAAGAAACTATAAAATTAGAGTTGAAATAAAAGAGAAATGAAAAAGAGGATATGAAGGTCAACAAAGGCAAGATCTGGTTCATTGATCAATAAAATTTACCAATAACATTTATCAGCCTTTAGTTAAGCTCACCAAAAAGAACTACAGAATACTCTGATAAAACAATTTAGAAATTAAAGTGAAGTACCAGTAGGTATTGTATAAATGCATAGCAACATGAGATTACTGTGCAATATCTGTGCAAACAAATTTTATATCCTAGAATAAAAGGTTGAAATTTTAGAATCACACAACCTTCTGTATCTTAAGCAAGAGGAAAATTAGGCTGAATTATGTAATAAATGAAACTATGTCTATACCTCAATACATAAAATATTAATTCACAATAAGTTAAATATTTTTATAATATTATATCATAATTCATAAACTACACTAAAGAGAACATAAGTGAATCATTCCAGGACCACAGAAATAAAATTGTCACTGGAGAACTCAGTCTCATTACTAATGGTAACAAAAACAAGTGTCAAATCAAGAGTATAACAAATTCAACTCAACTAAGTGAACTAAGTCCAACTTAACAATGAAAGGGCAAGCAAGAAAATCAAAACAATGGGCATAAGATCTGAATAGATGCTTCTCCAAAGAAGCCATTCATATGACCCTGAAGTGAGACTTTCACATGAACTAATGATCAAGACTCTTTATTATTAATTGAATGCAAATCAAGACCACAATGAGCTATTTCTTCAATCTGCTGAGAATGGCCTGTATAAGGTAAAGGTAAAGGTAAAAGGTAAAGGCCCTCCCGTTGATCGTCGATTTGCTCGAGCGGGCCCAGTAACGTCTCCATTGGAGACTTTGGTGTTACTGTGTCTGGCATATCGAATACTCTCGGTAGCTTGCCGGGCTCTCCGAGAGGGGCGGAGGAATCGAACTCGGGTCGGCCATGTTGGCCGCTTGTAAGGTGAACGCCCTACCGCCGTGCTATCGCTGTATAAGAAAGGTTGAAAACAGCTATCCTGGCAAGAATGTGGAGAAAAAGGAGCCCTGATCTGTGTTGGTGTGCTGAATGTAAATTACTGAAGAGAGTGATATAAATTGCCGAAGAAGATAATGCAAAGTTTTTCTACAAAGTGTAAATACCAAATATTCTGCAGTGAGACACCTAAGCATTTATTGGAAAGATACAAAAACAATTCTAAAGGGCATATTCATAACAGAATAATTAATAAGAGCCTAAATAGAAATAATCCTATGGAATATACATCTTGATGGAATATTATTCTACCATTAAATGATAAATTGTGCCTTTTGGAATAAATTGATATAACTTACCTTGGTTATATTAGGAGAAATGAGGAAATAAAAGAATAATTACCAAATGCTTCACTCATAAGTGGAATATGAATAATATTTTAAGTGGAAAATAAAAATCATAACATAGCTAAACAAATTCCTAGACATGGTGACAATGATGGTAGTTGCTGAAACAAAATGGGAAGGAAGTGAAAGTAATAGATCCAAGGGTATGTTTTTTGGTGGAAATATGACATTGAATCTTTGGTCATGTGCACCATTTGTGGATAGATACCATGAGATATACATATGTATTATACATATATCACTGTATCGCTGTATGACTGTCATCCCCTTGTTCATTGGTTTGCTCGAGCATGCGCCAGTAACGTTGACACTTGTTCCAGTCCTTAGATTTTAGCAGCATCTCTTCATTTGTCCTTCCCAACGTATTGGAGGCTCTTTCAGAGTTAAGGACACGAAGCCCATTATAGATATTGTTTTGGCATATTGGATATGGCACAGGTAGCTTGCCAGACTCTGCCTTGTGGGAAGATAACTTTTGGTAGCTTGCCAGGCTCTCCAAGAGGGGTAGGGTCAGGGCTGGCTATACATATACATAGATGTAAGGTAAAACTGTATCCCTAGAATTCTATGGTGTCAACCAGTGCTAAATCAGTATAAACTAATTACATTTTTATACAATTATTAATTAATTATTATAGCACTGTAGCACTGTCTTCCCAATGTTCATCAATTTGCTCTAGCAGGCACCAGTAGTGTAGCTTTCCAGGCTCTCTGAGGACAGAGGAACTGAACCCGGGTCAGCTGTGTGCAATGCAAATGCCCTACCCGCTGTGCTATTGCTCCAACCCAATTGTTATAAAGTTATTAACTAATTATATTAATAAAAATATTAACTAATTATTTTATAAAATAAAATAATCTTCAATTGACTCTAAACATCCTAATATTTGATTGTATTTTATTTTAGTAAATATAAATTAAACGTAGTTCAGGAACAATTTTTGGTTAGGTACAGGAAATATATAGTTATATATAGATGAGTCTTTTCCTTGAGAATTTCATATAGAAAATACACATTTAGAAAGACGGTGGAAAACTTTATAATGGTGACCATTCACTATTTATTTGTTGCCATAAAGTTTGCAGCGCCAGGCTGTTTCCACTTGGGGCACCCCAGAGGGGGGTGGGCGAGAGCCCTCCCCACCCCAAGGGACCCAGCCCCGGCAGCCAACCTCCACTATCCAACCTCCACCACGCTCCAGGCCACTTTCCGGATGCTAGGGCCAAGCCTCAGGAAGAAGTGAAATCCCTTGGAACCCAGGTAATGCTGAACTTTGTGACCTTGGACTCTGGACTCAATGGGACTCAGGAGCAGAGATCCTCTGCTGTTTCCCTCAGTCTCTGGTGACCCAGGGGTCACACCCATAAGCCATACCCTGCAGGTGCCTGATAATCTCATCGACCACCCTTCAGAACTCATGACTGCTCCTCTCAGATGGGAGTATAAAAGGAGGGCCCCATAACCATGCCACCAGACTCTGTGCCAGGCTGTTTCCACTTGGGGCGCCCCAGAGGGGGCAGGCGAGAGCCCTCCCCACCCAAAGGGACCCAGCCTCAGCTGCTGACCTCCACTACCCAACCACCGCCACACTCCAGGCCACTTTCAGGACACATCATGGGACACTTCCTACCGATTGTCCATAATTACCACAACATATTTGACGGAGTTCAGACAGTATATATATATATATATATATATATATATATATATATGTATATATATATCGGAGAGCCCAGCAAGCTATCGAGAGTATCCTTCCCCGCCGCATGGGCAAAGCATGGCAAGCTACCCATGTCGTATTCGATATGCCAAATCAGTAACTGTAATGGGTCTCATTCCCCTGACTCTAAAAGAGCCTCCAATCATTGGGAAAGACGAGTAAGGAAAGGCTGCTAAAATCTCAGGGCTGGGATGAATAGAGATGTTACTTGCACCGGCTTGAGTAAATTGATGAACAATAGGATGACAGTGATACAGTGATAAAGTTTATTAACATGATTCTAATGTTTATCTAAAAAGATTTCCTAATTCTAATGTATTTCCTCTTGACATTCAAATTAGAAAACTAGAGCTTTATGTAGTCTAAATGATTTTCTTCCAAAGTATTTATTAATCACATTTCATTCTATTTACAGATATCATAAGTATGTCATAACCATACCTTGTTTTGTGAGAATTTTTAAATTAATTCTTGACAGAGATATTTTATGGAAACCAACATTCAGGGTCAGAGAGACCCTACATTCAGGGTCAGAGAGACCCTACCTATCACATAGGTCACTTGCCTTGCACATAGTTGTTCAAGTTCAATCATGGCACCTTTTACAGTCTTTTGAACCCCACTAGGAGTGATCCCTGAGCACAAAGGTAGGGATAATCCCTGAGTACCACCTTGTGTGGACCAAAAACCAAAAGAAAAGAAAAAAAATGAACACTCAAAGTTGAGCCATCCCTTGCTACTAAGTTTTAATAATAGTCATGGTCACGGTCCTCCCATTATTCATCGATTTGCTCGAGCAGTCCCAGTAATGTCACCATCCTGAGACTTGTTGTTACTGTGGTTGGCAAATTGAATACGTTATGGGAAGCTTGACAGGCTTTGCTGTGCAGTCAAGATACTCTCGGTAGCTTGCTGGGCTCTCCGAGAGGAGTGGAGGAATCGAACCCGGCTCGGCCAGGCCGGCTGCACGCAAGGCAAATGCCCTACTGCTGTGCTATCACTTAATAGTAAGTGATAGAATAAGAGATTTCACAAAACTAATGTTTTTCCTCAACACTGAGATTCTTTACAACAGGTCACTGAAAATTAGCTTAAGAATTTAAGTGTGCAGATGCTACAGATTTGATGTTAGAGGACTTTCTGAGAGCAGAATGTGCTTGAACTAAATCTTGTCAAATGGCATGGTGAAACCAGAAGCTTACTAGGTATCACAAAGGGGTCAGGTGATGCTTATTCATATAGTGGTTTAGAAGCCAAATGGTTCATATCACCTTAGTGTATGTCTTGAATCCCCTCTAACATATGAATGTTTTGCTACCTGTGAACTAAAAAAATAACTACTCTTCTGAAAACTAAGTGGATCTGCTTATCTAAAATAGGAAAATAAATCTTAGATAAAACTTAACATATTTTTTTTTGCTTTTTTGGGGGGGTCACACCCAGAGATGCGCAGGGGTTCCTCCTGGCTCATGCACTCAGTAATTACTCTTAGTGGTACCCGGACGACCATATGGGATGCTATGAATCAAGCCCAGATTGGCCACTTGCAAGCCCTGCTTGCTGTGCTATCACTTCAGTTCCTAATTTTTTTTTTTAATTTTCTGATACTTAGAATTTGATTCTGTTTGCCCAAAGAAAAATGTCAGGCCATCATCACTACAGTAGCACTTTAGCACTGTAGCTCTGTCCTCCCATTGTTCATCAATTTGCTCGAGTGGGTATCAGTAATGTCTCCATTGTGAGACTTGTTGTTACTGTTTTTGGCATATTGAATACGCCCTGGGGAGCTTGCCAGGCTTTGCCGTGTGGGTGGGACACTCTCGGTAGCTTGCCTGGCTCTCTGAGAGGGACGGAGGAATCAAACCCGGGTTGGCCGCGTGCAAGGAAAATGCCCTACCTGCTGTGTTATCGCTCCAGCCCAATCATCATCATCACTACAGTAAAGAGAAAAAAGTTGAACAAAACTATCTAAACACTTAGAAATTTCAAGGGAATATAAAAAAGTACAGACACATTTTTTCTTATGTAAAAATAATACAAAAATAGTTTACAATTTCATGTTTCAAAATTTTTAGCTATAACAATTTAATGGATTTAGGAAGGCAGACATGCAGAAAAAGTGAACAAAGACAAAGCATGGCATTACACATGATGATATAGTGATATTTTCTTTGTGTCCAAAGACATAATCTGAAATAGTTTACACATTTTTGCTGTCAGGGTGAGCATTGGCAGATATCTGTGGCAACTGTTTTGTAAGTGAATGATATTCCATATTAAGAGCAATCTGCAGGAAGCCAATTCAAGTAATTGAGATAAATGCGTTAGGCTAGACATGAACTTCCAAATACTTCACCAGTAGAGCAGAAAAAGAATTCTTAGTAAAAACAAAATAAAATAAGTCTTTTAGATGTGATTCCCATAAATACTTCATTAAAAACTGGTTGTAGAATGTACCTTACAATTTATATTATTACAAAATGCTCAGATAAAACTGACATCTAAAAGTCACAAGCTATTTGCAAATTCTCAAAGGTTAAGACTTACTTATTCTCAAAATAGCAAGGCAAACACCGATGTCATGAATGGCTTATACCTACATAATTTTAATTCTATCTCACTTCAAATATGGTAAGTGTGCTGAGGTTGTTCTTGGCAAAAGAAAACAGATGAACTAACACCATCATTTACTATAAGAATATTAGGTAAACAAAATGGTTAGGTAGAATGAAAAGGTAAAAGGTAGAATGAATAAGACAAAAATTATTTTACAGTCCATTATTTATACACTAGGCTATTATGCATTATTTCCTTATATCATATAAATAACCATATGAAAATAATTTTCTTTTGATTTTACAACAGGCTAGTTCTAGAATTTACTTTCAAAAGTAAAAGTCAAATGCATTACCTAAGATTTGAAGATGATATAAATTACATATATTGTTGAAGTGCAGGAGTTTTATTGTTTTGCCTCTATTTTTCCAGTTACTTTAATCAAAATATTTATTTATACTTTCCTATACCCTCCTCCATATAAAAATACACACAAATTTAGATACTTAGAATTTCTAACTACTTAATGTAAAAAGATAGGATTAGTTTTTTTTAAAGAAAAATTAAAATGGCTGGAAAGATAGTACAGAAGTTAAAGCACTTGACTTGTCTGCAACTTAAACTAGTTTGACACCAAGCACCACGTATGTCACCCAGAGAATGGCCAAAAGTGATCCCCAAGCAGAAAGAGAGAGAGAGAGAGAGAGAGAGAGAGAGAGAGCCAGGAACAGAATCTGATCACTTCC
The DNA here is from genome assembly GCF_029834395.1 of Sorex fumeus. Classification (NCBI taxonomy): domain Eukaryota; kingdom Metazoa; phylum Chordata; class Mammalia; order Eulipotyphla; family Soricidae; genus Sorex; species Sorex fumeus. The sequence goes on from NW_026606070.1 coordinate 33,661,117, forward strand.
AGCTGTGATACCCAAACAAAACTAGAGTTAAAAAGTTGATAGAGTCCCAAATCCTAAATTGAAATAGATAGATAGATGATAGATTGATGATAGATAGAAAGATATAATAGATAGATGATGATGATGAAGATAGATAGATAGATAGATAGATAGATAGATAGATAGATAGATAGATAATTGCTTAGATTTGTGATACCAAAGAAAGGCATTATTCATAATTGGAGTACATAAGGACAGTGATGGAGTGTCTTGGGTACTTTGGTAGAAATGAAGGTGAAAATGTAGTAGCTTCTTACATCAAAAACTTAAGAACATTGGGAGGTAGGAGACTCATACATTGGCAGTATTGAAGTGTGGTTCTATAGCTGAACCACAGAACCAAAAAATCTAAAAGCATAAAATACACAGTACAACAGACAAACATAAAGATGTGACAGTTAAGAAAATAGGCTGAGGGGTGGGAGGGAAACTGGGAACACAGGTGGAAGGAAGATGACATTGGTGACAGGAATAGTATTTGAACATTGTATGCCTGAAACTCAACTATGAATAACTTTATAAATCACGGTAACAATGAAAAAATTAAGTACAAAAATAGATAAATGTTACAACTATTGCAACCATGTTACCTAAATTATAATAAAAATTAAAATGCAAAAAGAAACTTTTTAAAAAAAATTCATGAGCCAATTAGAGAGATGAAATATACTGACACATAGTTCATAGTATAAATGTTTGCAATCAAAATTTGTACCTCAAATACATAAGTACCATGAAAAGTTATTAAGTTCAAAACCATTTTCAAAAAAGTGTGATTAGGTTCATCATATTAGGATTTCTAAAGAGTTCACAATAAAAAAAATGATTGCCAGAAAACTTAACATTGAAGTTATGAGTCACCAATTCTTAGGTGTCCTAGTAAGGAAATGAGTAAAATAAAAGAATAGAAAAGTCTAGGATAGAGAAAAGAGATATCAAGGGACATCAAAAGCATCAAACACAAAGTTGAAGCATATAGTACCTGCAGCATGGAGATGCCAATCTCTTAGGAGCACAGGGTGCATCACTTAGAAAGTTATCATGATTTGTTAGCAATTTATTTTCATGACAAAAATTTTGAATTAGAAACTGTTCATATTTGCATGGTCCTTACATATTATGTAGATGATCTTGGTTTCAAAACTGAAGGTTGGAATAACTGCCTAATGAGTCTTATGGTGAACTGACAAAGATCTCTCGGGCTTCTCTTGAAGATACCTGGGATTAATCATAGACCAAAACTGCGTCTAATTCCATTAGCTAATAAGAAAGGTCACAGCCAAATCTCTGGACAGGAATTCAGTTATCTATCTTATCTTCATGGAAAAGAATGGGAAAACACATTCTTAGACAACATACTTGATACTGCTTGCCCACAGTCTATGGCAGGCAGATGATTTAAAAAATGATGGGTATGAACAACTTGTGCCCTAACAGATTTAGACCATAATCTTGGCTTTAAGATAATGTCAAATAAGAAACCTATCTCTGTATAATTAGTGACTGAAATTAACTCGAATTAAGATTATAAACCTCTGGTCAACTAATTCTTCCTATTCTCTGCATCCATTTAGGAAGAACTCTGAGAATAGCATTTTCAAGAAATAATGGATTGCTAGAGGGACCTACACTCAGAATTGATTTCCTGACATAACATGGTTCCCTGAGAGCGGTCCTGGAGGCCTGCATCACCACACAGGTGTCCCTAATGACTGTACTATCTCTTCGTTCCAGGAAAGAGTCTTGCTTAACTTTGAAAGATGTTTCACTGTAAAGTTATCTGTACCTATAATATAAATCGACTCCACTTGCCTCATAGTTAAAACCCAGTTTCTTCATAAAAAATAAAATGAAATAAAAGTCCCTAAAGTGTGGTGATTGTTTAGATAATATTTGTTAAATAAACTGAAACACATTTCTTTTACATTTTGGCCCCTGGTTAAATGAGGAATTAATTGTTTTGTCTTTTGGACTACACAGAGAAAAATGATGGTGCTTAATAAGTAATCACACTATCCATGTGAAAATTGATATGATTTACTACAGTTTTCTTTTGGGACTCCATTAAAATATTTTAATTGAATGAAAATCAAATTCAAAATTATTTACCATGACTAAAAGTGTTTCTTACTTATAAAACAGATTCTCAACAATGCCATTTGAAACAAAATACCTCTATGGTTTATTGAAACTGACTACAATAAACTTATCTAATTACCACTAAGTTTTAAACATTCCAATCAATTAAATATTTGACGAAGATAAAATTTTATTACTCACAATTTGTAAACTATGGCTTGTGCAGCTTCTCTGTTATAATTCAATCAAAAAAGAAAAGTGAACTGTGCCTGAAAATAATGAAATTACCACTACTAATGGAGGAAAGACTTATTTCTTGACAAAAAAAAACAAGGATAGAAATGGTTTTTTGTGGGAGTCCACAGCTATGCTTGAGCCCAGGGAGGCCTCTCAGTGATAGTCTGCCCAATTGTCTGAGTTGATGAGCTAGTGATGTTCTGCTTAGAGTAGGGGTGAAAAACTCCAGTCCTTTTCACTATCTTTCAAGCCCTAACAGTGTTTTTTTTCTGTTCTGTTTTTCTTTGCTTCTGTTTCAGGGCCCACACCCACCTGTGCTCTGGGATCACATATCCCGGTGTTTGGGAGACCATATGTGGTGCCAGGGATTAATCCCGGGCAGTCACGTAACATGGCGAGTGCCTTAACCCCTTTTCTCTCTCTCTCTCTCTCTCTCTGCAACCCAGTCTCCAGCCCCAAGCAGTGTTTGCAATATTTCTACATACTTCAGAATATATTTAAAGGAGACATTGGTGAGAAACACAGTAAAGATGGAAGATAGGCTGATAATCTGAGTAAATGTTTCATACTATTTCTAAATAGAGATTTCTAACAACTTGCTCTGTTCTCAGCTGTAGATCAGAACCATTAAGTTTATCCGCATATGTTCCCATCTAGTTTAATTTACTTTTATTCCTTTACTAATGTTTAGTATCTTTGACTCTAGACAGCATTCTTTGGTTTTTGATTTCTGAGTTCTTTCTTGCAATATATTTAATTCAATCATTTTCTTTTTATCTGGATATTCCATTTCAACTTGCAGGGCTTTACATATTGACCTTAACAACGTCAGTGTTCCATTAAAAAAAAGATGCCAGAAATGCACCATCCATAAGAAAAGCTTGGTATATGCAAACAAAATTCTGGTTAAATCCTTGATATTTCCTTAAAATCAGAGACAAACTACAGAAGGGTTCAAAATTCACCTTTGATAGACTGGTAAATTTCAAAGGTAAAGTTAATGTTTTAGATACACAATTCCCAGAAGTTTCAGAATCCTGATATATATCACAACCCCACACACTCCTTTAGTCTCTAAAATAAAAAAAATGTAACCTTATATTTCATAGCTCCCATATTTTCCACTCAAGTCATACTCATTTTCTCTGCAAAGTTCCTTTTGTAGTCCTACTCTTTCTGAAACCATCATAACTTCTGGGCAATCTTGTACTTTCTTCTCTCTCCCACTATGTATGACTGTATGATTATGTATCAGACAAATCATAAATAATAACAAGGGCACAGTTCATAAAAAATTATGATCAGATTGTAACAAGGAGACTATAAAAATTAAAATAAACTTCAATGATCTTCAAAGTCACTTGCCTCCTCAATTTTGGGGGGGGGGAATGGGGGAACACATGCAATGTTGCTCCTGACTCTTTGTTCAGGAATTACTCCTGGCAATACTCAGGAGACCACACGGGATTCCAGGGATCGAAACCTGATCAGTTAGTGCAGACAAATGCCCTATCTGCTGTCCTTTTGCTCCTCATTTCCTCATCTCCTCAGTGTTATTACCCAGCATCCCCACTGATTCACTCTTAAACCAATAATCTTTTTATAAATAGCCTTCTTTCTGATCACCCAGCTCTCTCCACTGTATACCATACTTTCAGCCACTTTCATAATGATCATCTTTTATTAAGTTTTGTTACAAAAGTACTCTGCAAAAATATTAATGATTTATAATGATATCCAAGAACACAATCCATTTGTATACTGCTTTGAAAAATTTCAAAGGACCCTTTATATATAGTTTCATTTGAATACTCACCAATCATCTTAATATTCAATGTAACTTGTAATCACAGCTTCTTCACTCACAACTCCTCAGAAAGTCTATATGCTTTAAAATAGCTCATTGTACTTTACTACAGCAACTGACAATAGAGAATGTAGTCAACTTAATCTTTTGGAGGGAATTGCATTTTTTGTCTCCTTTAGTCCAGTGTTCTGGTTGGCAGGGATTTATTCATTTGCTCAAAATTGCTAAAAATGATTACTAACACCAGCAATAAAATGATGTCATTGTCCTTTATTCTCTTAACTAATTCTTATGATGAGAACTCACACTAAATGAATTCATTCATTTTAAGTCCCCGAAAACCAATAATCATAATCATTACAACATGACATTCTAGAAGGCTATGGAGAGGCTTGTTTATATACTTTGTGGGAGTCCTGAGTTTGATATCCTACTGTGTCAAAAGTGGGCCACTAAGTAGTAGTGCTGAATGTAACCCCAATACTCCCCATCCAATAAAAGACCATGAAATTCTAAACCAGTTAACTTGTAGTATGACTGAAAGCCATAGACTATTGTTAAAACTTGATTAGGTGGAAAATTCTCTTCACTTTCTCTTTGTGATTTGTGATTATTAATGCAAATGAACCTCTGAAATTTGCAGCTAGACATGTTTACTTTTTTTATCAAAGAAGTAATGAAAAGTTCAAAATTCATGTTTTATTTAAGCCAATATTGATTCTTACAAGAGTTGAATTTATATGATGTTTTTAGAATTATTGTAGTATAATTATTGAATCATCTATTTCAGAATATTTTTCAAAATTTTCTCTTTATACTTTCCCATTTCCTTCATGGATACACATAATCTAAAAACAATGGAAAATAAACCTGGATAAATAAATTCAAATGACTCTGAGATCTAAGCTAAAAGTGTTCTGTTCAAAATTCAATGGCCCCTCAACCTTTTGCAGAATTAATTTTCAAGTGTCTGTGAAATTCATCTGAGGGGATTCTGACTGTCAGTGGTAGCAAGACAAGTTCAGAGAAAATGAATCGAATGTCATGAATATAAAATTATAAAATTGTGCATCTGAAATGAATTCAAGGTTGATTCATTTAAATTGGAAAGGAGAGATTTGGTTTGTTATAAATACAATAACTGACTCTTTGATAATGGAAAACGTGGACAAAACTAAAGTATTGGTGATCAAAACATTTTAATATTCAACAGCTTTTATTAATTTCTCTAAAGTTCTGTCTAATTAAAGATAAAACAAAACTCTATGAAATTTACATATATAGCTTAAATGTGACAACTATATGAAATAGAAGTTTTCCAAAATTTTTAAGTTTTAAGAAAATGCTTGGAATTTTGGTTACCAATAGCTACATTTTTTCCCTCCATATTAAATTTCTGTAATCCCATAAACATTAGCTGATTCTTATAACTCAATATGAGACCATCACTATTATACAGTTTTTGTTTTGTGGCCACATTCAATAGTGCTCAGGGCTCATTCCTATATCTGAGCTCAGGGATAACTCATGGCAGGCTTCGGGAGACCATATGGAGACACGGAGTTCAAGGGATCAAACCTGGTTGGCCACGTGCAAGGCAAGCATCATACCTGCTGTACTATTGCTATAACTCCCTATATGGTTTTATTTATTTTAATTCATTAACTTCCCAAAACAGGCCTAAAATTTTGTTACAGGAATTTGGCGACTGGCTTTCTTTAACATATAAATAAGCACAAATATGAAGAAATTAAGTAACTTTCCCTGCATCACAAGGTAGAAAATAGGACCTCCAAGATGTCATTACTGTCACACTGAAAATTAACTGCAACAAAAACATTATTTCTTATTACATATTCCAATTGTAATAAATTAAATTAACATTTAAAAACTCTCCAGCATATAATATTATAATATTTCCAAGGGAAGGTAATCAGGGTAGTGAGTAGATGGCATTTAGTGGAGCACCAAGGTTGACATCATGTGGAGATTAAGTTTCAATATAAGAGAAATCGATTTGCTTGAGCAGGCCCAGTAACGTCTCCATTGGAGACTTTGTTGTGGGCTGGAGCGATAGCACAGGGGTAGGGTGTTTGCCTTGCATGCAGCCAACATGGCCGATCCGAGTTCGATTCCTCCGCCCCTCTGGGAGAGCCTGGCAAGCTACTGAGAGTATCTCGCCCACACGGCAGAGCCTGGCAAGCCACCCGTGATGTATTCGATATGCCAAACACAGTAACAACAAAATCTCCAATGGAGATGTTACTGGGCCCGCTCGAGCAAATATGAGAAATGGTGTAAAAGAACCCAAGTCAAACCAATTCATGGAATTTAGGATTATGCTTATCTTAGCAAGAGATATTTAAAATCAATTACTCCAACTCTCCTGTAAGGAATCCAAAATCATTTACCATAGATAATTAAACTTAAAAACTAAACAATATAGATTTTATTACAATATTGAATTGCTTTTTTATAAAACTAATAATTCAAAAGACTTCAATGAGCTCATATCAGTAATGATATGAGAAAGACGATTAAGAATTTTTATTTTGGTCATCAGAGTTAGACATAGAGACCAGGTCTGGAATAACAGGCTCTGTTGTTATTTTGAAAATCTTGAGCAAATTAATTAATCTCTCCAAACTTCAGTTTCTTCTGCAAATTGAGCATGAGTACAAATGTACTTCAAAATTTTGCTCTAAAGAGAAAAAAATAAATAAAACAATACACGCATGATGTAAAAAGTTCAAAAGAGCCCCATTTCCAAATGGAACAAGCCCCAAATTCAGCAAATCTATAAAACTACAACTTTTCTTAATCAATTGGTACAAAAGACAGCAAGGCAAAAAAAAAATTTTAAGGAAATGCTCTTCACTACCAAAGAGAAGTATAACTCAAATGATTGCTTTTTCTGGGGTAAAGGCCATATTCTATTAAATGCCAGTTTATCTCTCAGAAATATCCACAAATTCCTTCTAATATACATTAAAACCTACTTCTAAGTGTTCCCTCTTGTATGGTTCCTTCTTTGATCCAGACATTTGAATAGAGTTGACCACTCGTGGTTGAATATTTTCATAGTTAAGTGAGTAACTCCCTGGTCCTCCTACCCTGCTTGCTGCAATATATGGTAAGAAAAACAGTATAGAACTTAATGAAATATGATTGAAACCCAAGGAATTGTGTGGGAGCACAGAAAGGAGTAATTGATTCTGGATAAGAAATCCTGAAAGACTTCCATTAGAAGGGCCATTTATTTATAATTGTACCACAATTTCAAAAACAAGCTGCAGGTCATGGAGAGAGCTCCAGTGTCCACATGTAGAAGGAGGCTCTAGGCTCAATTGCCAGTACCATAGTTCCTCCCCACAATGCACTGCCAGGTGTTGGTAACTCATCTGACTGGTAGCCCACCTGACTAGACACAGGTTCTAAAGAAGGGGAGTTATGAGTAAGTGGGGAGTGGCCACTAGACCTGGATATGGTTCATTTTGTGGGGGAAACCTATAAGTGACAGGACATTCTTATTTTGGTTCTTTTTTGGGGGAACCACACCTGATGATGCATCCTTACTTTTTTTAAGAACCATCTCCAGGAAGTTGAAGCGATAGTATAGTGAGTAGGGTGTTGGCTTATATACAGCCAACCTTGGTTTGATCTCTGGTTTGACCTCGTGTAGTCCCTTGAGCCCTACCAGGCGTGATTCCTGAGAACAAAGACAGGAAAAAGTACTGAGCACTGCCAGGTGTGGCCAAAAGACTAATAAATAAATAAATTAATTAATAAAATCAAAATTAGCTGTATGTAAACAAACATTGCAGCCTCATTAGTTATATTTACAAGACCAGAGAAATAACATTATATTGTTCCCTTTCTTTAAGAGTCTAACAAACTTTTCTTTATTGACGTTTTTCCCAGAACCTGAATCCAAAAACAGCCAGTTTCCTTAAATGTAAACAATTATTGAAATCTTTATAAATGATTTTAGGTGTCTACATATAAATCTTTAAGTATATTATAAACAATAAATATGACCTGCTATATATCATAAAAGGTTATTAAGCAATCATGGCTCTGAAAAATCTATTTATACAAATAATTTTCTTGTTACTTCATTTTTTATTAAAGTTTAATTGGAAATTGGTCCTCATTTTCTGGAAACATAAAATAAAATTGCATTCTCTTAAAATGTCTCTCAGGTCTTTGGAATACAAAAATGACTTAAGTAAAGGCATATAATTTGTTTTCTTTAATGTATTCATTTTTGATAATAACTAAATGTAGTTTCCAGAGTGAAACAAAATTAAAATGACAACCAGTGCTGGCACGGATGTGGCGAGAAAGGGACTCTCTTTCATTCTTGGTGGAAATACAAATTGGTCCAGCCTTTCTGGAAAACAATATGAACATTCTTTTAAAAACTGGAAATTGAGCTTCCATATGACCCAGCAATACAATACCACTTCTGGAAATATGCCCAAAAGATGCAAAAAAGCACAGTAGAAATGACATACCTCTCCACCTGTATTTTTGTTGCAGCACTGTTCACAATAGTCAGAATCTGGAAACAACCCGAGTGCCCAAGAACAGACAACTGGTCAAAGAAACTTTGGTACATCTACACAATGGAATACCATGCAATGGTTAGGAAAGATGAAGTCATGAAATTTTCTTTTTTTGTTGTTTTTGTTTTTTTGTTTTGTTTTGTTTTGTTTTTTTGTGTCACACCTGGCAATGCACAGGGGTTATTCCTGGCTCTGCACTCAAGAATTACTCCTGGCAGTGCTCAGAGGACTATATGGGATGTTGGGAATCAAACCCACATAGGCCACATGCAAGGCAAATGTCCTACCCGTTATACTATTGCTCCAGCCCTGAAATTTTTTTATAAATGGATGGTCATGGAGAGTATCATGCTAAGTGAAATGAGTCAGAAAGAGAGAGACAGACATAGAAGGACTGCACTCATCTGTGGAATATAAACTATCATAATATGAGACTAACACCCAAGGACAGTAGAGACAAGGGCCAAGAATATTGCTCCATGTTTGGAAGCCTACCTCAGGAGCTGGGGGAAAAAGCAGCTGGGATAGAGAAGGGATCACTAAGTCAATCATGGTTTAGGGATCGCTGGGGATGGGAGATTTGTGCTGAAAGTACATAAAGGACCAAACATGATGGCCTCTCAGTATGTGTATTGCAAACCATAATGCCCGTAAGTAGAGAGAAAGAGGGAAACTGTCTGCCATAGAGGTAGGGGGAGGGGTGAGACGGAGGTAGGGGGGTAAGGCATACTGGGGACATTGGTGGTCGAAAATATACATTGTTGTAAGAATGGGTGTTCGATCATTGTATGACTGAAACTCAAACATGAAAGTTTTGTAACTGTATCTCTTAGTGATTCAGTAAAAAAATAAAAATATATATAAATGTTGTAAATTAAATAATTTATAAAAATGTACAACTAAATGCCTTTTTTTGTAATCACTAAATAAGACATTAGCAAAGAAACTTATTATAGGAAACCATTATGATGATTTATTGAATTTATTAGTAAATCTGATATTTATTAAATAATAAATTGACAGCATTGGACATCTCAATCTTGGGTGAATGTGTAGTACCATCCGCAATTTTAACTTCATCTTATAGTGATTTTCCTCAACTTTCTTGCTTGAAAACTGAGAAAGATTTTTCTTCAAACCTGGTGAGTAAAAAAAATTTTAAGTCCTAGATATAAATTTTTTTTCTTCCGTATCAATAAATAAGCTAAGGGCAGACTAAAAAGTATATTTCAACTTATTAACGAATACAAAACCTCTTTTTATTTGTAGGATAAATTATGTTTTTATAGTCACTATCTAGCACATAAATAGGCTGACATCTTTATTTAAAACAAGTAAAGAACAAGCACACGGAGAGATACCTTGACATTGGGTACATCCATAAAATCTGATTTTCAGGGCTCATAAGCAGAGTGCTAGAGTCCAGTGTCATTCTGATTCTGACCTTGAGGAAAAAAAACACGTTCTGTAAAGCAGTGAATGTCTGTTTTTTCCTGTTCTGAGACTGAAAAGTATGGCAAATTCTTATTTCTCTAAGATAACAGTAGTTCCCTGAGTCCATGATGTTGCTAAATTCCCACAAACAGAGAAACATTATTCTGAATAATATTTAGTTTTCTCTTTTCTTCTATGACGGACACATCAAAAACAAGATAGCACAGCGGGTAGGGCGTTCGCCTTACAAGCGGCCAACATGGCCGACCCGAGTTTGATTCCTCCGCCCCTCTCGGAGAGCCCGGCAAGCTACCGAGAGTATTCGATATGCCAGACACAGTAACAACAAAGTCTCCAATGGAGACGTTACTGGGCCCGCTCGAGCAAATCGACGATCAACGGGAGGGCCTTTTACCTTTTACCTTTTTATCTTTAAGGACACATCTGGTGGTACTCAGGGCTTACTCCTGACTCAGTGATTAAGGATCACTCTGGTAATGCTCAGGGATCAATCCTGATGGTGTTGGGGATAAAACTCAGGTTGTCTGTGGGCAAGTCAAGAACCCTACCTGCTGTACTATCTTTTAAGCCCCCGAATGAAGATGTTTTGAGAGAGCCATGGCAGTTTTCAGAGAACTAGATGGTCTTTCAATGCAAGGACCGGAGAATGTGAGGCTGCATTACACTCCTTCCCATGGTACTCAGGGATCTTCAGGGCTGCATATATCCATACTCCAAGGATCATGTTGTGTTGAGAATCTAATCCCAGTTGACAAAATACTAGCTTTGTCTCCAAGATGAAGATTCTTTATCAGGATTACAATTATACATTATCTATATATCTAAATATGTCAGGGTGAAAGAAAGTACATTTTTTCCCTAGAAGACAAACTAGGAACAGTGCACATAAACTCCCCACTTTGAGGACACGCTAACAGTAATGAACATCCAATGATGGAATGGATTGCTTCTAAAGAGTTGCAACTTTTTTTAAATAAGAATACACAAGCAGATGCCAGGTTACATCTATCTGGGTTTTTTAAAAATACAAACAACAAAAGCAAACTCATTGGGAAATCTCCAGTTTGGTTTCACATTGCTAGTACAACATCAAATGACTAGCATGACCCTCCCTCACCACCACTAGAAATTAAGAACAAGCTTTTAATCGTAGGCAATTTACATGAATTCACACCACAGAAGTCAATCACTTCTTTTCTCTATGTATTCCTCATATAGTTAAGTGAATTCCTATGAGATAATGAATGTTTTGGGGGGTTTTTTGAAGCATAATATAAGTATTTATTTATTTTATTTTTATTTTCAATAAGTTGTTCACAATAATTCATTACATTTAATATTCGAATACCAATCCTACCACCATTGTACCCTCCCACCACCATATTTCAAATGTTTTCACCCCAAATTCCAAACCATGCTGCCCAAAGCAGAACCAAAACGATTTTGTGTTGCTTCTTATATAATCCACTAAAAATGGTCCAATAAAGTTTCCTTACAGGAAATTGTATGATGATTGTTGATTTCATCATGGAGCCATTAAGCCATTGTATAAGAGATTACTACCATGCTTGTTAAAGGTTAAGCCTTGTGTGCTTATATATATACTTATATATAAAATTATTTGTATAATTTTTTCCTATGAGATTAGTTGCTTTCTACTTTAAACCCCACCAAATGTTGTGTGCTACTCTTGGTACATCAGTGGTGTAGAGGTCAAATGCGGCTGTGCACTCTAGGAATTCTAGAGTTTAGAATACGATTTTACAGCAGAATCACTCATGGATGTGGATCATCTGAACCTGTGAAGAGAGGCCGTGAGAGTGGTGGTGACTGAGTTCTGGAGATTTTCAGCTGCCAGGGCTCTTTCGGGGCAGGGAGGGGAACTCACCCATTCCCCTCCGAGTTGCTCTGGATAAGACAGCCTGGCATATGTCTGGAGGCATCTCTGCACTTGTCATTCTATATTGATCTCTTCAGTGAGCTTTATTTCTGAGTCTCTGGATCAAGGCCATTGATGAGATTATATGGCATCAGGGCAGTTTGTGGGTGCAACTGCCAAGCTACTGATAAGCTTAGGAGATGGAGTGTTGCCCATTCCCGATATGAACTAACTTGGAGATTTCAGTCACAAGTCCCGCATACATGGGTTTTTCTGCAGATTCACTCATGGGTGAGGCTCGTCCAAGACTGTGAAGAGCAGTTGCGGATATTGAATGTTAATATTCACTTTAACATAGTTCCATGACATACTACGAAATAACTCTGAGCCTTATGTTATGAATTGATGTCAATACTGTACCCTGTCAGGCTTATTATTTGGGGAAGAAAATTTTTTTAAAAAATACTAACATTTGGTAGAACTATAATTGGGGAAATAAACAGTTCCAAATGGCAGATAGCAGAAGGGTTTGGAGTGATTCCTCTGAGAATAACAACATTCCCTTATGAAGTTTCATGATGAAATGTCACACACCATAATGAACTCTGTGAAGTACAATGAATAAATAAACCTCAAAGCATACATTGATTTTGGGTGAGGCAGGGAGCTCTAAATCTAGGAAAGACTGGTAACTTACAATGAGGTAGGAATGGAAATAAAGGGATATATATATAGATATATATATATATGCTACAGTGCCACATATATATAAATATATATGACATTTGAGTGTGGGTACAAACTTGAACATTGTATTCTAGATTACTATGCTAATTTATTTTTATATAAATGATTTACAGTCTTTGTATTGAATGGATTGCCATTTAAGAAACTGCAGAACATCTCATATATCACTTATATATATGCATATATGATATATAATTAAGTATATTCTTAGCTAAGTGTCTTGTACTTATACAGGACAAGATCTGTACAAGTATGTGTCCTATAAATGACACAAACAAGTCAGAGTTACAGATATTCATACATTGTAATGATGCTAATATTTTAAATAAGCTTGAATGTAACAGAAACACTAAATCAACATAAATGTAATCATCAGACCCTGATATAAAATATTATTTGTATAGAAGAGCCATACGCTGTTTTAAGAAAGACATATAACTTAGTTACATTCATTACAAATATGATCCTGACATCAAGTTCTTTTAATATCCAAGGTTACCCTCTCTTTGAATATTTTAATGTCAGTTTTATTGAATTATTCATATAAATGTATGCAGTACCAGAAATAGTAAATATTTAGGAACCTTTGGGCTAATCAGTAATGAATACTCAGGTGAAAACTCCAAGTCCTAATGAGTCTTACATGCTAATAAGGGGGTGGGAAGATAAATAATGAACACCATAAAGAGGTAAAATATATGTAAATGGTATTATGTACTATATGTGAAAGTATTGTGACAAAAAAAAATTCCAGCAGCAATAACCAAGGTGGTAGATAGTAGTTCTCATCCTTTCTACACAGTCTCCGGACTGGGATTGGTCTACAGAGTAGTAGTGAAGAACACTGCTCTAGGGGAGAATATATTTCCTTGTCTTTTCCACTTTTGAGCAGCTACAAATATTTCTTGGTTCGTGAACCTTTATACTTTGGTCAAAGTGCACAAAATTGCAGCTACCTGACTTTTCTTCCATAGACACTTACAACACTTAAACAGTCTTTCTAAGTTCCTGTCATATGTGGGAGAAGGCATTCATTTTTAAGTGCCCACGTGATTTACATTGTTCTTACCTGGATCATGTAAATTAATCTTCCCATCACAGCTGCAAAATTCTTTTCAGTGATAGTACAGAGGATAATGTGCTGGCCTTGCATGCAAAAGACCCTGATTCAATCCCTGGCACCCATATAGTTTCTACTACCCACTGTCAGGAGTGTCTCCTTAGCAAGATCCAAAAGTTAGGCCCTAAGCACTGCTAATTGAGGCCAAAGAGTACCTCCTACCCCATCTCTTCTTAATTCCTTTTGATACCTTAGGTAAAATATTCACAAAAATTAAGGATTGGGTCATAGACATCATTAGGAATTGGAGGTGGAATCTTATTTTTCCTACCACACAAATTTATAACAATCTCTCTATAATTCATACTGCTTTATTTGTGAACATTCTCTTTACAATAACCTTAATTTTTGCAGAGATAGAGCTACTGGGCCTACCTCACCTCAGTAAGTAACATATCTTGTTTATAATGTCTCATCCTTTAATCTGATTTTTCTCACTGTTGAATTAGAAATTTCCATTCTTATTGTTTGGGATGGCAAAACAGAAAAATAATAAGGTGCCGAATAGTTTTCTAGGAACTAAAGGCAAAAAATAGTCATATTTTCTTTCCATGCTTCAGAAGTTTTATATTTACACTAGCAAGAGCAAAGATCCCAGAAGATATATTAAAGTATGCTAGACCACCATCTGTGTTAAGACAGGAGGACAGACTATATGGCATATGGAGGTATGTTTCTAGAATTATGACTCCATGACAAAAATATTTTAAATAGAATTAAAAGCAAAGTAAAATATTTGTCATTACCCAACCCTAAAAATTTTGGTCTTTTCCTCAAAATTCTGGTTAGCTTAATAATATTTTATTCCACCAAGATAAAGTTTAAATGAATTCAAAATAATAATTCTCATTTAAATTCCAGGTAAGGACAACTCAAGGAATATGATACATGCAGTTGATCTTCTTTTGAATAAAAGTCCTCATTAAGTTATCAAAGACAATTGTCATTTCTATTACAGAACAAGCACAATTTGCAAAGAATACATTATAGCCACATCTGTGATATTTCAAGAGAGACTAACTCGGCAGTGACAACTAATGAAAGTGTCTGAAGACTGCGAAGATTAAAAGATCAGTTTGAATCAAGAATCAATTTAGTAAGTTCATGAGTCATAAGTGCTCTCAGTGTTTCCCCCAGGCGCCACGAGGCTAGAGGGACAATGATCTTGCATGCAGAGTAGTCATCCCGGTGCCAGGGTACTTGCTCCTGATATGCAAGTTCACTACATCCTTCTTACCTTCTTTACACATGAACATAAACCCAGTTTCTCAGCTCTACCCAATATTTCCCAGCATAGCTATTTTCCTTTAATAATTAGGACTTGTGATGAATAACAAGATGCGAGAGTTTGTTTGTTTTGTTTTTTCCCCTTCTGTCTCAGGGGTAAAAGTAGTGGTATGAAGAATTGCTTCTTATAACTTTGTTATTTCCCACAATTAGGAAAATAAAAATTTGACGGCATTAAAATTAATGGACAAGAGTATTGATCTTAGAGGGTGGGTCAGGGGGAATAATGAAAGCATTGATAATAGGGAATGCTGCCCTTGAAAATCTGAAGATTAATAGAGGAATGAAAAAATAATATAAAAACAATGGGCAATTGTAGTAAAATAAATAAAAATAACTGAATGTTTATTATCTATACAGAATTTCAAAAAGATTAGTATTTAAAGAATTTTTGATTAGCAACAATTAACTTTGAAGATAATATAAGAGGTGTCCATAAAATAAAGTTAAATATTTTCCTTAACCCTAAAAATAGGAAACAAACTTTCTTTTTCCAAATGGCATCCAAACGTATATATTTAAAAGAAAAAGTTTTCTATAGGCTTCTGCATGTGAATTATCAATTAAACTTGGAAAAAGAAAACAATTCCAGTAAACCCAGTAGCTTATGAAACTATAATGATAATACTATGGTATGTTATAGTCCATTGCATTTATGGGCTAGAACAATAGCACAGTGGGTAGGGTATTTGTCTTACACACGGCCAACCCAGGTTCAATTTCCAGCGTCCCATATGGTACCCTGAGCACCACTAGGAGTAATTCCTTAGTGCAGAGCCAGGAGTAACCCCTATACATCACTGGGTGTGACCCCAAAAGAAAAAAATTAATTTATATTCAAATTGGGTAATACAGAAGGTCTATTCATAGGTTTTTTTTTTTTTTTTTTGGTAAATGTTGGAAAATTTTATTTCTTCTTTTTTTTTTTATCTTTTTTTATTAGTGAAACACCATAAGGTACAGTTATAGGCTTACAAATTTTGTGCTTGGGTTTCAGTCATACAATGATCAAGTGCCCATCCCTCCACCAGTGCCCGTCATCCATCACCATGGGTCCCAGCATCCCCCCCACCCCCCATCCCCCCCGTCCCATCCTGCCTCTGTGGTTTTGAGAAATCCCCATACTGTTTCCCATAGAGATTGAGATACACTTTCTTCCATATCCCTTGAATACCATATCCATGCTAATGCTGCTTTTTCCCCCCAATTTTTTAATATATGCTGTTCTAAATGATGATAAGTGAGAAGATAACATTATTTCTTTTATTTGTAAGCCCTGATAGAAAGAGATGAACACTATTTTATATGACTATTGGTCATCCTTATGATCTCTTGGGGCAAATGTCTGTCCATCTCCTCACCCTATTTTTAGATAGTGTTATTTAATTTTTGTGGTTGAAATTTGTGTGTGCTTTATGTATCCTGGATAATGACCTTTAATATGATGTATGGTGTGTGAATATTTTCTCTCATTCAGTACAATTTATTTTTATTCACTAATGCTTTTTTAATTAGACTTGTTTTCTAATTGTTTATTTTTGAATTTGTTATCTTTGTCAATGAAATCAATTCACTGAAGACAACTCAGGTTGATACTTGGAAAGTATTAATCTTTATGACATAATTGAGCAATGACCACAATTAAACTCTAAATAACATTGCAAACCAGATTTGCAAAATTAATATATGTAACATGACATCTTATTAATAAATTACTTCTTTCATTTATTCATTCAACAAATTTTAATTAAATATGAGATGCATCATGTGCTTTATAATTTCTGTAAAATAATAGTAAACAAAAGCAAATATAAGAACACAAATTAAGACATAATTACAGAGACCATTACTACAAAGAATGCAACCAGAGGAGGATGAGGGCTGCCACAGACCTCCTGCTTAATATCCATGATCTGAGGAAGCAACTTTGAGGAAGTAATTGATGAACAGAGATAAAAATAAGTGAAGGAGGCATGGAAGCATATCTCAGACCGCAACAATAGATGAAGATCCAGCAAGGGAAAAGAGGCAACTAGAAACCTGACAGGACACTAATGTGGCGAGAGGCCAGAAATCAGAAATAATTGAGGTAATGGTATCTTATAATACCAGTGGGGTGTCCTGGAAAGCTTATGAAATGCCAGAAAAGTTTAGCCTTTACCTAGTCTTTACCTAGAATCAGGTTTTTAGTACCCATCATATCACTGTGCTTTGGGTGGGGAGGAATAGGATGAGGAGTGATGGGGATAGTGCAACCACTCAAGGAAACTGACACTTTGGTTTTGTTTTTTTGGCCATACCACCATGTGCTCAGGAGTTCCTCTTAGCTCTGTGCTCAGGGATCAGTCTAAGTGGGCTTGGGGGACCATACGGGATGCCAGGGATTGAACTTTGGTTTGTTAGTAGCAAAACAAACAGTCTAGCAGTTAACTATAGCTCTTGACCCAAAGCCTTCAATTTGGTGTGTGTGTGAGGGTGGGTATTGGAATGCTTTATGCATAAAACCCTATTATTAATGTTGGAGATCATGGTGCACAAAATATTTTTTTAAATCAGAACGTAAAACTTACCTTTTTGCCTATTGTCTAGGGTAAGATATGATGAATAAAGAAAAAATCTGAAGTAAAAGGTGATGGCAAGTCACCAGAATAGGAAACTAAAAGAAGGCCACGATGATTTTTAGGCTTGAAGAATATCATGAATAAAACATTGTGCCACTCACTGGGCCAAGAGGCTGACCAGAGGAGAGTCATGAGAATGGATTCTGCTTAAAAGAATTACCTTAGTTTAAGATAGTCCCATTTGTCAATCTCTGTTTTCACTTGCTTGGCCAGTGGCATGACATCTTTGAAGATACCATTAGCTTCAATGTCATGGAGGGTTTTGCCAACATTGTCTTCAATGTACCTTATGGATTCCGGTCTGATGTTGAGGTCTTTAATCCATTTTGATCTTTCTTTTGTACATGGTGTTAGGCAGAGATCTGAGCCCAGTTTTTTGCATGTAGCCTTCCAGTTTTGCCAGCACCATTTGTTAAAAAGGCTTTTCTTACTCTACATAACATTTCTTGCTCCTTTATCAAAGATTAGATGATCATATGCTTGAGGAGAGATGTCAGTGTATTTAACTCTGTTCCTCAAAAGAAACAGTGACAAAAATACAAAGACAGTCTACAGAATGGGAAAGGATATTCCCCAAATACACATCTGACAAGGGGTTGATATCAAGGATATACAAAGTACTGGTTGAACTCCACAAGAAAAAACATCCAACTCCATCAAAAAATGGGGCAATGAAATGAACAGAAACTTTCTCAAAGAAGAAATCCGAATGACTAAAAGACACATGAGAAAATGCTCTACATCATTAATCATCAGGGAGATGCAGATCAAAACAACAATGACATATCATTTCACACCAAAGAGACTGGCCCACATCCAAAAGATCAAAAGCAACCAGTATTGGCGCGGATTTAGCGAGAAAGGGACCCTCCTTCATTGCTGGTTTAAGTGCTGATTGTGTCAGCCCTTTTGGAAAACAGTATGGACGAGTCTCAAAAAACTAGAAATTGAGCTCCTATTTGACCCAGCAATACCACTCCTTAGAATATACCCTGGAGAGGAAAAAAAGTATAGTCAAAGAGACATCTGCATTTGTTTGTTCATTGCAGCACTGTTTACGGTAGCTAGAATCTGGAAAAAACCTGAGTGCCCGAGAACAGATGACTGGTTAAAGAAACTTTGGTACATCTACACAATGGAGTACTATGTAGCTGTTAGAAAAAATAAAGTCATGAAATTTACATACAAGTGGCACTACATGGAAAGTATCATGCTAAGCAAAATGAGCCAGAAAGAGAGGGACAGACATAGAAAGATTGCATTCATCTGGGGAACATAAAGTAACAAAATAGGAGACTAACACCCAAGAATAACTGCAATAAATACCAGGAGGTTTATTCCATGGCTTGGAGGCTAGCTACATACTCTAGGGGTAAAAGCAGCTCAGATAGAGAAGGGAGCACCAAATAAAGGGTACTGGGAAGATCCACCAGGATGGGAGATGCATGCTGAAAGTAGAATATAGACCAAACATGATTGGAACTCAATGCCTCTTTTGCAAACCACAGCAACCAAAAGGAGAGAGAGAACAAAAGGGAATGCCCTGCCACAGAGGCAGGGTGGGATGGGGGGATGGGGAGTGGGAGGGATACTGGGATTGGTGTGGGTGGAGAATGGGCACTGGTGGAGGTATGGGTACTTGATCATTGCATAACTGAAACCCAAGAACAAAAATTTGTAAGTCTACAACTGTACCTCATGGTGTTTCACTAATAAAAATTTTTAAAAAGTTGCAAGTTTAATGTGGAGGAAACAGCCATATAAACAAATATCCTGACCTTGTTTTGTCATTTATACCTTCCTTTATATCCTAGTAGAGGTTCTGATATGAAGTGTAAGTTTAAAAATAAGCAAACCTTCTGAAAAACAATGTGGACATTCCTTATAAAACTAGAAATTGAGCTTCCATATGACCCTGCAATATCACTTCTGGGAATATATCCCAAGGGTGTAAAAAAAGCACAATAGAAATGACATCTGCACCTATATGTTCATTGCAGCACTGTTCACAATAGCCAAAATCTGGAAACAACCCAATTGCCCTAGAACAGATGACTGGTTAAAGAAACTTTGGTACATCTACACAATGGAATACTGTGCAGCTGTTAGCAGAGATGAAGTCATGAACTTTGCTTATCAATGGATAGACATGAAAAGTATCATGCTAAGTGAAATGAGACAGACAGAGAGGGACAGGCATAGAAGGACTGCACTCATTTGTGGAGTATAAAACAGCATAACATGAGGCTGATACCTAAGGATAGTAGATACACAGGACAGGAAGATTGCACCATAGCTGGAAGCCCGCCTCATGAGCAAAGGGAAGAACGCAGCTGAAATAGAGAAGGGGTCACTAAGAAAATGATGGCTTGAGGAACCGGTCAGAATGGGAGATTTGTGCTGAAAGTAGATAAAGGACCAAACATGATAACTTCTCAGTGTCTGTATTGCAAACCATAATTACCAAAAGTAGAGAGAGAGTATGGGGGGAATAATGTCTTCCATAGAGGCAGGGGAAGGGTAGGAAAGGGGGGTATACCAGGGATATTGGTGGTGGGGAATGTGTACTTGTGGAGGGATGGGTGTTTGATGACTGTGTTATTATAACTCAAACATAAAAGCTTGTAACTATCTCACGGTGATTTAATAATTTTTTTTTAAAAAATGAGCTATGCTAATGTGACGGCTAACACACTAGTGCACAGTTTTCCCCAGTCCCCTTAATCATTTATTTGGAAATAAAAATGCGTAATTATAATAAAATAAATGAAAATGAGCTATGGCACAGCTTCTTAACTTCAGCAATGCTAACTTCTTCAATAGAATTTTTTTTTATTGTGGGGATGTTCTGTATATTGTAGGATGTTTTCCGGCACCCAGGTCCCTATCCCTACATGTCAGTTAGCAAGTTGTCTTCTCCTTATATATGACAGCAAAAATGTCTCTATGGATCAGAGAGATAGGACAGTTGGAAGCTTACTTGCCTTGCATGCTGCTGACCCAAATTGATCCCAGGAACCCCAAATGGTCCCCCAAGCCCAACAGGACTGATCTCTGAGTACAGAGCCACGAGTAATCCCTAAGCACTGTGTTGGGTAAGGTCCCCAAGTAAAAATAATCAAAATGTTTCTACATGTTGTTTTAGTGTCCTCAGTGGAACAAAATTGTCCCTCAGAATTAATGTTAATAGCACTAAGAGCAATTAGTGCTATTCTGAGTACAAAACCACATTAAAAGAAAGTTTTACTCTCTGAAAAGACAGGAGACACTTTCTGGAAAAGTATTATAGAAGAAATAATACTTAAGTGGGCTAATAAAGAAAGAGATGGAAAGTACAAGGTAGAAAAATGTTATTTCGGTCTACATACACATACCTCAAATTATACAGTTCATTTAGAATTTATCTGGTATCTTATTCTACTCTGGTCCACACCATCTAGTTTATCTACTCTCAAATTTCTAAAGTGCCTGGCTAAACTTTGTCTACACTCTCATCTTTATTTGAATAAATAGGTTCTCAACTCTTTAGCAGTTAGTGAAGGAGAACAGCTTTTTAATTTTCCTTTATGCTTTGAGATCAATAGAAAAGATCAGTGTTAGCCAAGGTTCCTGTTTTAACTCTTGAGCAAGAGAAGAAATCATTAAAATGACTCTAAAATATTTCCATATGCTATTGTTAGGAACTCAATGATTGGTTCAAGGTTATATCTGTCTTCTTAGTTGACAGGGAACCATCAATCAGTCTGATTGATTTTCACTAAACTTCACTGCTATTCCCACTATCAGATTCCAGTTTTATACAAGCCTATACTTGGACACTTCATGTAACTAAAAGTAAACACTGCAAAATGACATAATGTAGTAATTTTGTTACATTTTTATAATCTAAAGTAGATGAGATAGGATAAGTCCATTGCAAGGCATTCTGATTACAATTTATTATATTAGGCATTTTCTATTTCATGAAATTAATAATGTCGTTCAAATTCCTTTGCTAATAGGATATAAAAGTAAACAACATATTTTCAATTTCCTATCTCTCAGGCAGGTCATACGTGGTATTAGCAATTTTCTCAATCATAACAGCATTTTTTGTTGTACTTAAAATCTCTGATAACATCAACACATTCCTGATGAGAAAATCTACTGACAAAAGCTTACTCACAAATGTAAAATGACATTAGGCAGAAATTATTTTCGAGAATTATCATAGGAAGAAGTCTAGGTTATAACCTGTCTCTGGAACTTGCAAATAATGTGATACAACTGAAATTTTCAAGCTTTTTTTTTTTATTATGCTTGAAAAAAACATTTATAATTTATTTTAAAAATATCACCACTAGGGGCCAGAGCAATAGTATAGCAGGTAGGGCATTTGACTTCATGTAGCAAACCCAGATTTGATCTCCAGCATTCCGTATGGTTCCCTGGGAATCCCCAGGAGTAACTCCTGAGCGCAGAGCCCAGAGTAAGCCCTGAGCATTACTGGGTGTGGCCCAAAAAACAAAAATCAAATGAACAAAAACACAAAACAAAAATACCAAAACACATCATCTCTAGAACAAACTAATTTTTAAATATCCACTTTCATACATATTCTATGATTCTCCCATATTTTAATAATATAATTATCTATCTATACATATATAGATTATTCTTCTCTATGCACTAGAAAAAAGTTCTCATTGATTTTTTTGATTATGTAATACTAAGAAAATCTGGAATCTTTAAAATTATTTTTCCCCATCAATTATATTAGAACTTCTACCTTAATGTTTTCTGACTTTGGGGCCAGAGTACAGTGCAGTGGGCAGAGCAAACCTGGGTTTGACCTCTGGCACCATATGTGGTCTAGTGAGCACTGCCAAGCGTGATCCCTGAGTGCTGAGCCATGAGTAAGCCCTGAGCACCAGTAATTGTGGTTCCAAAACCAAAAATAAAATTAATAAAAGTTAAGTTTTCTGTGTTTATCTGATTTTTAGCCTATGGAGGTATGAATTTCTATATTCATGTATGGCAATTTATACATGTATACCTGTAGTCAAACATACTCCACCCAAAATTTCTGAAGGAGTGGGGGTTACTGCTCTCACTTTTCTAATAAGAAAATAGACTCAAATGATCACAACAGTCCATTTCATTTTGCATGTTGCAATGAACTTTGTTTAGAGATGTTTACAAATAGTCACCTTTTGTTCCCCAAACCAAGGCTTTTTTCAAAGGTGCCTGTAGCACTGAGAAAAGACTGTGTAATAAAGGTGTAATGGGACAGAAAGTAAGAATGAAAAACTATGCTTTTAGAAGTAAAATCTAAAGACACAGGCCACTGAGTCATCATATAACCTCAGAAACACAATAAGTATTAAATGGCTAAACATTGAAATATTGTAAGTTCTTTCTTCTTGGCTGGAGCGATAGCACAGTGGTAGGGAGTTTGCCTTGTGCGCAGCCTGCCCAGCCGAGCCTGGTTCGATTTTCCGCCCCTCTCGGAGAGCCTGGCAAGCTACCAGGCTCTCGCCCACACGACAAAGCCTGGCAAGCTACTCGTGGCGTATTCGATATACCAAACACAGCAACAACAAAGTCTCGCAATGGAGACGTTACTGGGCCCGCTCAAACAAATCAATGAACAATGGGAGGACAGTGCTACAGTGCTTCTTGGCCTTTATCCCACTCTGGGGGCTTATCAATGATCATGATAAGCAGTAAATCACATGTAAATTTTTTGCTCTTTTGAAAATGCAAGCTTAGATCACAGAAATCATGTGGGTTTAAGGATAAAGATTTTTTAAAAAAAATTAAAACAGCTTGGCAATTGACAACTAGAAGAAAAGCAAAGCAGATGGAGTCCCTGGTTTTCACACAGGGTTGATAAGTCAACTGAAGTCTGGAGAAAGGCCCTGAATCTGAGCAGTAAAAACTCTGTCTAGTTTTCAGAGACAACCATATTGCCTCTTCATTATAAAACATAATATTTCTTAGTTTTCAAAATAAAAGCAGATCTTGTAAACATGGACTATGGCCAAGAAAAATTACAGTTAGATGATGTTTTGGAGAATCAAGCAGAGTGATAGGATGATGGTTAATGCCTGGTCATGGATGGGGAACCCCAGTTTGTAGCATAGGGATTAACAGATAATCTATTTAATGTTAGACAGCACAATAGTATCTATTTAGTGTTATACAATACAATAAGAATTCAATTTTTTGAATTTATAGTATTAGCTTGATGCTCAATAAAAATTGTAAAAGAAACACCTTCTTCATGTCTCAATGTGTAGGCATCCACAATTCTGACTTACCTAGCCAATTCCTAATCATATATTTCACTGGGGCTGGAGCGATAGCACAGCAGTAGGGCATTTGCCTTGCGTGCAGCCAGCCCTGCCAAGTCGGGTTTGATTCCTCCGCCCCTCTCGGAGAGCCCAGCAAGCTACCAGAGTATTTCGAGAGAGAGTATCTCGCCCGCACGGCAAAACCTGGCAAGCTACCCATGACTATTCAATATGCAAGCACAGTAACAACAAGTCTCAAAATGGAGAGGTTACTGGGCCTGCTCGAGCAAATCAATGAAATCGGTATTTCACTGGAAATCACTTTTATCCTTTATACAACAGGCAACGGAAATACACAAGCCCTTTTCTCCAGGGACCGTTGCCTAGTATTACCCCAGTCTAATACTCCCAGTCTTATAGTTCTAGATTCATTCTTCTATAATTCTTCAGGTTTCAGTTTAGGCATCACTTCCTCAGAAAGATCTCTACTCTTCTCTCTTCTCCTTTTATTTTTTAACTAAACAAATTCATTGTGGAAATAATTAGAGAGAGGTAGATTCAGCTTCAAGAGAGAACAAATGTTTCTCCAGAATGAAGACAGCTTCTCTATCAACTTCTGTTTAAATTTACTTTCTTTGAACCAGATCTCCTCATCTCAATCTTTCATTTGCAGTACTGGACTTAAGGTGGGGGCCACAACTCAGGGTGCTCAGACTTTACTCTTGAGTCTGTGCTCAGGAATCACTCCTGGAGGACTGGGGGCCCAAATGGGATGGCAGGGATGGAACCCCATTGGCCTCATGCAAGGCAAGTGCCCTACTTACTGTACTATCGCTCTGAACCCCCACATTGTGAGGTTTAGTTCTGGTTTTAGTTTGACTCAGCATAGTCATAACTGATAAAACATCTGCTTTCTTCACTGATGAAGTTTATAGTACAAATTCCTCTGAAAATTAGAAATTTTCCCTTACAAGTGGACAGTTTACAACATTACTATTTTTTCTCTAACTTTTTCTTCCTCGTGTTTATTAAAGATCTTCCAATATAAATGATATTTTAGAGGTTTGGTTTTCTTAATGTGGTGCCTTAAGATAAATTTCTTAAGAAATATTGCTTACAAATTACTTGAAGGAAAGCAAAATAATTTTAGGTAAGGAAATTACAATTAAAACCTGAGTTATTAATGTTTCCATAGATCATACATTTATGTTTATACACATTACTATTTGACTGAAACTTTGCAACATGCCATTCCCAGAATACTATACACTTAATTGATTTTGAAAATTCTTCTTTAAGACAGGATTTAACAATATAACAATATAATTAGAAATGATCACTCTGGAGAAGAACTAAGTATTGAAAGTAGGTAAAGGGATATACATGATAATCTTTCAGTACCTGTATTGCAAAACACCATGCCCAAAAGGAGTAATAAAGCAAGAGAAAAAGAAAGAGAGAGAGAGAGAGAGAGAGAGAGAAGAAAAGTACCTGCCATAAAGGCAGGCTGAGGGAAGGGTGACTGGAGATAAACTGGGGACATTGGTAGTGGGAAATGTATATTGGTGAAGGGGCAGGTGATGGAACATTGTTTGATTGAAACAAAATTATAAACAACAGTGTAGCTGTGCATTTCACAGTAATTCAATGAATACATATATACTTATGAATGAATGTATATTTATAAATTAGCACAGCGGGTAGGGCATTTGCCTTGCACGCAGCCAATATGGCCAACCCGAGTTCGATTCCTCCGCCCCTCTCGGAGAGCCCGGCAAGCTACCGAGAGTATCTCGCCCGCACGGCAGAGCCTGGCAAGCTCCCCGTGAAGTATTTGATATGCCAAACACAGTAACAACAAAGTCTCCAATGCAGCCATTACTGGGCCCGCTCGAGTAAATCGACGAACAATGGGAGGGCCTTTTTATAAATTAACATATAAGGGATTTTTATGGGCCAGTGTGATGATCCATTGTGTAAGGCACTTGACTTGCACAAAGTCAACCCAAACTCCCGGGACCCAATATGGTCCCCTGAGCCCATCAGGAATGATCTCTGAGTCAGGAGTAAGCCCTAAACTTCACTGGTTGTGGACCAAAACAAACAAACAAAAATATTAAAAGGATTTTAATTTAGGATATAAACAAGACTGGTGATAGCGAGCCACTGGCCTTATCTCACTTTTAAAGTGCTCTTATTGGAGATTCCAGTCACATTCTGGGCACCTAATCTATGCTAATTATAATTTATTCTAAATTTCTTAGAACCTGAACCAGGAGTAATCTACATTTGAGGAATGAGAACTTTTAGAATCAGGCAGTAAGGAAACTGAAAAATATTCCTATCTAACACTGCAAATTGTTACTTTGTGTCAAGAGCTGTACTAAATTTTTCTATGGTTGTATCAATGGACTCTAGAATATACTATTTTATATCAGAGCACTCACACACATACACAAATACACACAGAATCATGAAGAGAAAGAGAAGAGGGGTGTAGGAAAAGAGAATGAGCGTGAGGGTAGAGAGATAGATTGAGAGAGATCGAGAGAGAGAGAGACAGAGAGCATTTTTACTGGTTGTTGACCTTGAAATACAGAGAGGAATATTCTAGGCTTAAAGGTCCCTGTGAAGGTAGACAGTAACAAGTTTAACCAGTCAGTAGTGTTACGTTATACTGATTACCAGCTGAAAATCTAGGAGACAAAAAGTACCTTCTCATGTATTTGCCTAGCAAAGCCAAAACCACATATTGGCAGAAGCATTCCCACAGAAGGCTGAAATAGAAATAGAGTGACATTTCAGTCCAACATACTATTTATTTAAGCTGTTATTGATATTTGTCCTTGAGACTTTTAATTTAATTTTTCCCCATGAAAGAAGCCATAGCTACTTTGCATTCATATTGATGACTTACTCTAAAAATTCCTTTTTTATTAATACTGGTCAGATTTAATTTAAAGGAATCAAACTACATTTTGCTTTTCCCAGTTGTAACTGAGATTTTCTTCATCTGAGACAATATAACATTATATTCATACCCAGGGGTTATATAGATAGATTTTGGAGACAGCAATAGCTAACTATAACCAAACACAGTTGACTGACTGCAGAATCCTTAGTGACTATGTTTGATCCAAAGTGACAAAAGATAAGTAGAAGCTTGGGATGAATCCAGAGCAATTACTCCTTGAGGAGTAGTAAAGGTGGCATTGTTAACAGATCCAGTGGTTCCAGTTAGAAATCACAATTCCAAGAGAGAAATGAGTCAGGTACTGGTAGGACAAGCAGGAAAGTGTGGAATAAGAATGGATAGCAAGTTAGCAATGAAGTATAGTTGCACTGAAAAACACTGGCCTGTCCAACCAAAAGGTCCAGTGCCGACCTAAGGGATTATTGCTTCAGTTTATTACTGATCAGTTTGCCTGAACATACCTCTTAATCTCAGGTCTTAAATGTGAAGCACGGAAAACACATTAATTACATTATTGTAATAATCAATGATAAAATTCAATGTTCTTAGCTTTATGTTTGTGTGTAGGTATGGTGACTAGATTTCTCGGTATGACTAAACTACCTGTGGCCACATAGCGGCCACCCACCTAAAATTAGGCCGTGCCCACCCCTACAGGAGCCACGCCCACTCCTACAGAAGCCACGCCCCACGGGACCTGGTGTGGGGGTGGGTGGGTAAAGACTGGGTGGTGAAGAAGATCAGCACAGCTTGGGGGATGAAGAGGAAGAGGCAGAGGCTCCGGGCTGCTTTTGTTCCAAGGTCCCAGAGGACGCCTGGGGCGTTTGCATGGAGAACGCCAAGTCCTGGGTTCGAATACCCACAGATAAACTGATCTGGGTGGGGAAGAAGACCAGCACAGCT
Organism: Sorex fumeus; assembly: GCF_029834395.1. Classification (NCBI taxonomy): domain Eukaryota; kingdom Metazoa; phylum Chordata; class Mammalia; order Eulipotyphla; family Soricidae; genus Sorex; species Sorex fumeus. The sequence goes on from NW_026606070.1 coordinate 33,689,108, forward strand.
TGGGGGACTAAGAGCTCAATGTTCTTAGCTTTAAATGAGCATTTAGTTCACACAATAAAACAATAAGGACAACTTTAAGTCACTAATAAAACAATCCCCAGCAATCTTTGACAATCTTGTACTTGTGTGTGTGCGTGTGTGTGTGTGGGGGGGGGGGGGGCATGTGCTGCCCCATATGCAAGCACACAAATGACCATCTTAAGAAATCCAAAGGCTAAGATAAAATATGGAAAGCTGAGGATAGTGTCACTCATCAACCTAAAAGTTCTGCTTTGCAATGCTGAGGACATTATCAAGGTCTGAGTTTACAGTCATCACTAAATCATTGAGAACCCAACCATTAAAAGACTAATGGTCTCCGACACTTATTTAATGCTATATTCATTCTGGTGTGCCCACAAAATTCTTGTTGGAAGTAGGGCAATCTATCCTTTCTCCTCTTCCTTTATAAAAGCAGAGTATATCAATCAAGACACTTCCATAGCACTTCAGCAGGAGAGGTCAGGGTAGCCTATTATGCATGAACTTCTGATAATTTCACACACCATGTTGTATATAATTTTCTACCACAGGCAATATTAAAGTGAATTCTCCAATGTCCTTCAGAAGGTGAATCTGTTGAATTTATGATGTTAAAGTTCAGAATGACCATAAATACACAACATTGTGATAAACATTGTGATAAAACAAAGGAAGCTTTGAGAAAAGAGATGTTCTCAGATACTTAGTTAACCAAGTGTTAGCTTTTTTGTAAGTATAAACAAAACACTGAAGAGTATTTTAGGGACACTTAGAAATATGGTTTTTTTTTTTGCTTTTTGGGTCACACCCAGCGACGCACAGGGGTTACTCCTGGTTCATGCACTCAGGAATTACTCCTGGCGGTGCTTGGGGGACCATATGGGATGCTGGGAATCGAACCTGGGTTGGGCCATGTGCAAGGCAAACGCCCTACCTACTGTGCTGTACTCCAGCCCCAGAAATACTACATTTTAACATTCCTTTTTGAAATTTAAAATCAAGGATCTGGAACATTATTGGCATCCCACATCACCGGACAGAACAGAGACTTCCAATCCATTATATTCCCTGCTGCAATAATTTCCTTTCTAACTGTAGAAAAAAGTTTACAGACCATAGATGACATAACTTTAAGTCATTTAAGAAGCATTAGAGGATGCTATAGTGAAAGTTATATTCTCTTTTATATATTGTTTAACACTTCTGATTTGCATATAGTTTTAAAAAACACTGACATAAAACTAATATAATTTTTAATGCCTCTCTAACATCTGCTAGTCCCTGACTTTGCAAAGACAGCAAATTGCAAGCACATCAGGAAGCAGCATCTAACTAGAATTTAATAAAATTGGGGGAAGAGAGACCCCCAGTGATACTCAGGGAGGCCAACTGGGCTGGTAGTTTAATGCTAGAGCCTGAGGATGTGGTACTACTCAGGAGCCAGGGGCCACACAGAGGTACTTTACTGGCACTTGGAGGCCTCTAGGGTCATGCTGAGAAATGTTTAAGAGGTTACATGGTGCTGAAGTGTGAAGCAGTGTTGGGAACATGCAAGGAATGCACCCTAACTCCAGTACTAACTCCTAGATCCCAATAATAATTTTTATTGAATTTACTTCAAGGTGATATTTATTTGTCATTTACAACAATGATGTGAATTTCTTTAAAAATTATTTTTCGAGGGCAGGAGGGAAAGGCCGCAGTGGTGAGGGTGAACAAAAAATAAATAAATAAAAATTATTTTTCAAATAATTAATTTGGCAACAAAATGTGGTTAAAATTAAATATTATATAAATGATAACTCAAGTATTCATCAGGTATTAAAGAAATCAGGAAGGCAGTCTCAGTATACTGAAACCAAGTGAAAAAAATACAGCAATATCTTTTATACCACTAAGTATGCTTATCTATTCTTATATACGTGTGTATGTATAAATTGATATATTATCTAGTACTATCTTCAACTATTTAATAGCACTGTACTCCCATTGTTCATCAATTTTCTTGAGTAGGCATCAGCAACATCTCCATTGTGAGACTTGTTGTTACTTTTTTTGGCATATGGAATACGTCACAGGTAGCTTGCCAGGCTTTGCCATGTGGGTGGAATACTCTTGTTAGCTTGTCGGGCTCTCTGAGAGGGGTGGAGGAATCGAACTCAGGTCAGCCGTGTGCAAGGCAAACACCCTACCCGCTATGCTATTGCTCCGGCCCAACTATATAATACTAATTTTAAATATGCAAGGGGAGAACAACCATTTCTATTTTATAGTAAAATACTATGAACTTCAAAGAAATGAAATAACTAGTAAAAGAGCCCCAAGAAAAGTTAACTTCATTTCTCCAAAAATTATTTTATTACATAGCCTATTATTTTGTCTAGAAGGAATCTTGTCTTACCAATCAATAAAAATTGAATGTGATATAAACAAGATACACAGTGTTAATTATATTTTCATAGATTCTTATGTAACACTAGAGAAAACACTATACTATCTCATATTAAAAATTCAATATTTTAAACAGGTAAATTGAGATATACCAACTAGAATGTTATGGATAAAAATGTATATATTTTTAAGTATAAAATTAGTATTCTTTAGCGTAAGAATCCTTTTTGAAAGCTTACAGGGCTGCAGAGAAAATATTAAACAACTAAAAAGAAACAAATATAATTATTAAATTTCTTGGTCTGATTATTTGCCTTATGTGGATTTATATAAGCTACTCTGAACTGCACTATTTCATTGAATATTCAAAACAACCAACTGGGTAGGTTATTTTAATTCTGTAAATAAAGAAACTGAGGCTCTGATAATTCCAAGACTTGTTCTCTTGAAGTTGAACTTAAATATTTGCATAAACATGTCTCCATTGCTTATCCCCATAATAATTCTGGGGGAAAAAGAAAATCTGATTTATTTTATTTTATTTATTTTATTATGTAGGAGTACTGCTATTTATCCAGCCATTGATTAAGCTGGAAAATCTGATTTGTTTTGGCTAAAGTTGATCCATTAAATTTTTTGTCTTAGTTTTATATAGCTTTGCAGTGGAATCAAAGCAGCACTGTGTCAATTTAATCTTAGATAAGTTTTAATTCAGAGTATTCCATTCCTCAGGATCACCATCCATTGTAAAACATAATCTTACAGGATTAGAGTTAAATTCACTTCTTTTTCATCCCACTTTCTACTTAGTGTTCATAGTGTAAGGACAGGTCAAGTTGACACACTTAGCCTGCATAATAAATAGTTTTCACAATATTACTAAGTATAATGATGCACTTTTTTCTGTAAAGACATAAATCTAAGCAAATTCTTTTTCTGCTTGTACATAAAACAATACATTGGTGTTTTTGATTGGTGAGATGCTGTAGAGCTCCTTTCTTAGTCTGAAAATTCCCCTTCCTTTCTGGTAGAGTGCTCATAAGACCTTCAAGGTCATCTTTTTATTAAGAAATTTGTCTCTTGAAGGTTTTATTAAAAAGAACAAGATTCACCTAGGAGAGATTACATAGCAGCCCATGCTAATATCTTCATTTATCATAATGCACTGTATTTCTATGACATAATACTTGAGAGAGCCCTTGCTCAGTGCTCTCTCTCTCTCTCTCTCTCTCTCTCTCTCTCTCTCTCTCTCTCTCTCCCTCTCTCTCTCCCCCTCCTAACTTCTAACATTTCAAAACTGATGAAATACTATTATTAGTTCCATTTCACACATGAGGAGCAGGGACTGTATTTCATTTGCTGTGTATGCAGAGATAATTAGTGGTAGGAAAGAGTTAGTTTCTTCACTGAGCATCTAAAGCTCTTCCTGCACAGACAGAAAATCCTGAAGGAACAGGATTCCGGACACTGAGGATGAAAACGACAAGCTGGAGGATAAAAAATTCTCAGAACTTTTGACCAGCACAATTATCAATCTGGCATGATTGACCAAATGGCACTTGCTATAAAAAAAATAAAAAGGGACACCATATAAGAGGAGACAAATGATAGTATTTGGGCATACTAAAATTGAAAAATATCCTTAGTACCTCTTATTTCACACTCTTATTTGATAGAAGGTCAAAGTAAGGCTCATTATAAAGACTAAGGAGAAAACTAGATGACATAGAGAAAGAAAAAAACAGCCAAACAGAAAATCAGTTCTCCTAATGGGATAAACCAAGATTTCTCTCTCACTTTGGCACTGCATTTCAGAGTAACTTATTAGAAAAAATAGTGTGGATCAAATTTATTTTCAGTGTAAACTGAAAATTTGTGTTATGTAACTGGAAATTTGGATGGAAAACATAAGAAGATGTGTGTGAAGAAGGGGGAAAATGTGGGATGGAGAGAAACATATTTGTAATTAACTATGTATTCCATATATTATTCATGTACCTGATCATATATCATATTAAATAATTAATTAAAATGATCTAATGAAATACCTAAATATTACTCTGAAGTCCTTTGATAAACTGATTTTCAGTAAAAAGTGAGAAGTACAATGAATTTTCTTGCGTGGCTTCTCTAAAACTTTATTTAGAGGGGTGTGATATTCTGTAGGCAAATTCTTCCTTGAATGATTATGTTTTCCATAACATGATTGAAAGAAGTGAAGTATTTTTGGTGAGTGTTTTGACAGGATATATTTAGCAATTTGTAAATAATAGAAAACTTGATGATTGTACATTCTACTCAAAATATATTTGCCTCAAAGATATTTTTAAGGAACATAATACAGATGACATGGAATAGGAAGAGTAACTCTTTAGTGGATATTTCACATTCCTATTCATTGTATTTGTTTGTTTTGATTTAGAGGCCTCATCTGGCAGTGCACAGGACATAATATTGGTTTTTACCTCAGGGATCACTCCTAGAGGGGGTTGGGGAACCACATGGAGTATGAGGGATCAAACCCCGGTTAGCCACATGTAAGGCAAATGTCCTACCCACTGAACCATCTTTCTAGCCCCACATTCTTCTTTGATTTATGATTTTTCCTTCTTGATCTAGATGATGGTAATGATATCCTTACCTTGTAGATTAATTCATCACGTGTGTAAAAATTATAAAAAAATAACTGTAGACTAAAGTTGTTAAAGGATCATTCTGGGGAAAAAACGTGACCAATATACTTAGGAATAAGGTAATATATGTTTAATTTCTCTATTTATATCTAATCCAGTGATGTCAATGGTATGGATACTGACTCTTGAGACTCAATCCATTTCAATTTCTGATTGAGTTTCATTGCATTCTGGAATTATGCAACAAACTTTCTGTTATGCAAGCTCCACTGTGTAAGTGGAGAGTAGGTGATACATAGGGACTGATTGTGGGGTTAGGAAGAAAAACCAGGATGAGTATATGGTTAGCGCTCTAAGCAGATGGTGTAACACACTGGGGTGATTTTATGTAGCCTGGGTTATGACATAAGAAATGGTTAGTTCATGATTCGATGTCAAGTCTGGGATTCCAGTATTAGCTGAAATTAAAGTTGTTTTTACTTTATCTGCCAGGTTTAAAATGACTTTTTTTTTTGAAAACTATGAATGAAAAGAATGAAGTAGAAAATACTGAAGTGAGTATGTTTTGTTTACTTGGGAAAAGCCTTGTTCTGTCCCATAGTGTGAAAAATGCATTGCATCATAGGATGGTCTCAGCTGAAGGTCAGGATGCTGCCATATTTTTATCATTGATGGAATCAGACAAAGGAGAGAGATTAAGGATGAAGAACTGAGAGTTAAGAGAAAAACAAGGCCAGGTTACAACTGACTCGGAAAATTGTGCAGAAATTGGGGCAAGTTAGAAATTGTCTGAATACTCAAGGAGGTAAGACTCTCCCATCCATTTAAAGACTGGAGAGATAGAACTTATTCTAGACCCCATGTGACTAAAGTATTTCAATCCACAACTATACTTGAGGAATATTTATGAGTTGACCCAGGTGCTCTCCAGTGAATCTAGATTATAAAGGACAGCCACTACCAGCCAATGCCTGAGTGCTGTCTCTAATTCCTTCTCAGGTTTCACTTCTGTTATTTTCATATATTTTCTAATATTTTATATGAACTCATATAGGAGTGAAAAGTAGGAATTTCTGAGGAGAAAAAATATCTTTTTTGAACTATTTTTGTTTTTTATTATATCACCATGAGGTACACAGCTACAAAGCTGCTCATGATTGGGTTTTAGTCATACAATGGAAGAATGGGTGTTCGACTAAAACCCAATTGTATGACTAAAACCCAATCATGAGCAGATATTTTTTCTACTTCTCACACCTATATACACTTACACACAAGCATGCCTCTATGGGAGACACTTTTCTTCTTTCTCTCTCAGGAACAAATATCTTTAAAAGAATAATCTGTCTTGTTATTAAAATAGGTATAAAATCATAACATCTAAATGAATTTTCTATATAATACAGATATGCTGACTCAAGGCAGGAATGTAAACTAAGTTTCTTCCTTCCTTCCTTCCTTCCTTCCTTCCTTCCTTCCTTCCTTCCTTCCTTCCTCCCTCCCTCCCTCCCTCCCTCCCTCCCTCCCTCCCTTCCTTCCTTCCTTCCTTCCTTCCTTCCTATTTAACATCTCATTTACTGCTTTGACTTGCCTGTTGCTGCAGAAAAAATGATAACACATAGGACTGTCTTTTAAACTCTTGCATCCAAGAAAGCAACTCTATTGGACTATGCTATTTCTAAGCTCAACACTAAGCTAATGTCTATAAAAGCAGCATTTGTGTTTCTCCAATCTGCATATATAAATTCTCATATCATTTGTGAAAGCTAGATCAGCTGGTACCTATGGAATGGTGCCGGAAATGCCTTAATCTATCAAGAAACCAAAGAGGGGGGAAAAAATTACACAATGCTTCTGATATGCTGCCACTACAGGAACATTGCAAGCAGCATTTCCTGCTCTCTGGATTCCAATAATTCAATTCTGGGTGCTAGTGACTCCTCTGTGAAAGAGTAACATCGACAGTCTCACACTGGCAGTGAATTCTCATGGAAGTCATTTTTAATCTTGGAAGAAACTTGCTCTAAAAACAGCTCATCTTCAAGAGACGTTGGCAAGAAAGGACAGAAATCCCTGCCCACCCTCCTCACCCCATTTCAGTATATTTTAAGTGAACTGTCCTTAAATGCTGAAATAATCCTGAAATATTCCTACTACCACAGCTGCCATTTATTTGCTTTGGTGCTGTGCTGAAAAATACATAGTTTCATATTCATTAACAATTGCAGCCTCATTGACAATTATACTTTCAATTATAGCTTCTTTTCCTTTTATTAGACAAATGAACATTGATATTCTATATAAGACTCACATGCCAATTCATCTTAAGTCTTGCCTGTTACTTACCTACTTGCTAACCCTTTTAATATATTGTATATACATGGTAAAAATGGAATTATAGCAGTAGTTAATGTCTATGAAACACTCCTTATACTCATGCTCCAAGCACTTTGATAAGCACTTTATAGACATAATATAATATTATCCTCAAAAGAATTCTAGAAACTCTGATACCATTAACCCCATTTTAAAGGGTAAAATGTTCTGCTTCCATTTCTTTGCCCAGGATGCTTCTGGATCATTATTTAGTGCATATCAGAGGATTTTACATAAAGTTTAGTGGGCAGAATCCAAACACTAACCTTGCCTGGAAGAACACATTTTAGAAGAGCTACAAAATACTTTGAACTCCTAATTGGACACCATTTTGGATACAAAGCTATATTATATAGTTGAGCGTACATGTGGTTTTTCATTTTATTGTTTTTTTATACAGCATAAGAAGATACTATGGAGGCTTGCATGAGGCTATTTGCTTTAAGAATGACTTTATGAAAAACAACGATTTTGTAATTCTATATTTGTTATTTTTTTAACATTTATATGGACTCCTTTTTGGTAGTTTTTATTATAGCTAAGGAAATGTGTTTACAGTGGTGTTGACATTTGTGGTTTTGGTGTATAGTTCCCTCACCACCACCAAAGTACCCAAGACCCACCACCTCCATCCTATGTCACTTCCATTCTGGTTATTACTCCCCCACCATCGCTATAATAATATTAAAAATACTTAGCATCAGGACAGTGGTGACTAGTCTTTGGCACATCAGTGGTGGTGGAAATGTGTAACTTTGTACACCATAAGCATACACATTAAAACTATTGAAAAATAAATAAATATACAAATCTGAACACTCACAAAATTTATTTGCAGAAGAATGCAGCCCAATGAAAGCAAAATGTAATTGCTGGAAGCAATCCGTTAAAGCACAGGTAGATAAATAAAATATCAGAACTTACAACTTCTTCATGAACAAAAGCCTCGTCTCCACTTGTTTGGCCTTCTCTCTCTTTAGGTTTATATTCACCACAACACTTATGATCCTATTTACACCTGAGCTTTTACTCATACAGAATAGTGGACTAACTATTTTTTCTAACTGTGTTTTCTAATTGTTTTGTTTTGTGTTTTTATGTATTCAGAAAAATATTTCAGATGTCTCAATAAAATTCTTTTCTCAAATGGATAATAAAAGCAAGGAAAAAACTGTTTATACATTTTTTATGATATGTGCACAATTTTTTAATTAAGAAGAAATGTAAATATTTCAAACCTTTGGTAACTGGAAGAGGATGCATTTTTTTCTCTTTGCTATTATACCATGGATAATATTTTTCATCTCCTTTCATAATCGTCAAAGCAGATAAGAGAAAGAGATATAGTTTGGCAGCTTCAACAGTGACTACTATCCAGGGTCTGCATCTATACCAATTTTGGACACACTTGCAATTAACCCCATGGTCCGTGTTTTAAAGGTCTTTATGAAAGAGTATAGGTTTATAACAAGATCTGTTTAAATTAAAATGATGAAAAGTTCTAGGTGTGCTAAATAACATAAATGTTTAGTGAATAATCAATGGTGACACTCTCACTGTTTAAATTCACATAAAATATCTGATAAAATTGTTACCCTAACTTAAAGTACTGCCATCCTATTTATAACTGAGCTTTATACTAATATAGAATACTGTACTAGCTATTGGCCCAGCTGAGATGATTGTATAATTTCCCAATTTAATTTAATAAAATTTGTGATAGAGTATAAATAAGTTTTCAATAAACACAAGAAAAATTAGGAAATTGAATCCATCTCTGCTTTTCCATGTGAGAGTATATATATAATCAAGTAAGTGCTGTGAAACTATCGTTCGTAGAAAACAAGCATCTCTAAGTAGACTAAACCTTTCTGCGCTGCTTGTTCATTATGCAAACTTCTGCTTTAAAGAGATTTTATCAAATTGATACCAGATAATAAAAACTATGTTTAGCTAAATATTACTGAAATAATACAATAGATCTTTTCATAAAACTGTTTATATAGGATAGCTCTGTTGGGAGCCATAGAAGCAAAACTGCCATTTGCTCTGGTAGCAATGGTCTTTGGTAGATTGAAAAATTTCCAGTAACATATGTAGCTTGAATATGTAATCTGTTGTGAGTTAAAAAATACTAAGTTTTAACACTTTCCCTTAAAGTATAATATCAAGAGAAACCCACAATAATGAATTTTCTAGAATTATAATCTGTGTGTAGGCTCTATGATAAATGCCATGAGTTGTTCAATTGGTAAATCATACGACACCAGTGTTCTAAGCACAAAAATGTTATATTAGCCTTCTCGATTGAATAAATATATTTGACAGCCAATGTTTGTTTGAGAGGGCACAAAAGAAAAAATGTTGAGGATTCTTTTCACTGAAGATAAATGTTTTGTTTCCACTCAGCCAAGAGTTTTACACTGCATCATTTATAAGTCTTTACAGATGACTAAGAGAGTATAATGACTTTATTTCCTCTGTAAATCGTAGAGCTATAACTTACAATCACAAAATGGTCCTCAAAATATACCTCAGGTTTATCATCCACATAACCCTCATAACCCAGTTAAGAAAAAAATTCTATGTTTTCATTAAAATATAGGCTATATTTGTGCTATATTTGTTTCAGTTGACTTTACAATTAATAATTTAAAAACAGAAAATATTAAATTGAATGCATATCTATTAAATCTATGCCCTGCTCTATTGAAGACATAAGGAATAAGTCAGAAAAACAAATAGTTAAAAGTACCTCCAACATTTCTATTGATAAGAGACAGAAAAAATAAGCAGCTAAACAAGAGAGTTTGTAACATTTCAGTTGTTAATAAATTTTATTGATAAAATGAAATAATTAAGAGAATAATGAGTGGCGAGGAAGAAACTGGTTGGGGTAGGTAGAAGTTGATATCATTATACTATACTTGCTGGAAAAAAGAAAGTATCACAGAAATGTGAAGATATCGAGAAGGAATAATCATTCAGAAATCTAAGTATATTTTAACTGAGAAAACTACCACAGAAAACTTTTGAAAGGAATATATAAAATATTTGAGGTAACAGAAAGAAGATAGTTGTAATCAGGGCCTTAATCAGAACTTAAAAAATAAGTCCAGTGAGAGACTTAGTGGAACCAGGAAGATTTTATAGACCAAATTAAGGTTTTGAAATTTATGTTCAATGAAAATGGAATCAATTAAAATGTGAGAATACAGGAGGAACATTATCAAACTTGGAGTTTAAGAGCATCACTCTGGTTGCTGTTAAGTTTGATTTAATATGTCTTACTTAAAGAAGAGGATTTAAATCAAAAACTCTTTGGCATAATCCAGTATACTCAAATAACATGAGACTTGGGACTGGTTGGAGGATCTGATATTGGATATGGAAGAGAAAAATTAAAAATTATTCCAAGGCAGTAAAGATAGAGCAGAGGTTAAAGTACAGGCCTTGCATGATATTAATTCATTCCCTGGTATCACAAATGGTTCCCCAAATACCAACAGGAGTAATCTCAGAGCACAGAGCCAGGAGTAAGCCCTGAACACCAATGAGTGTCGCTAACAAAAGAAATTATTGAAGAATAGTGTGGTTGTGAGACTAGAAAAATTGTGGAAGTGTCTAGTAATGGGGAATTTAGAATCAAGATTTTGTTCTTGGACTTGTTAAATTTGAGGTGAACCTTAGACACCTAAATAGAGATGTCAAAAATGTAGTATGATAGATATCACAAATTTATGTGTGAATGACTGGCTTTAAAGACATTTAAAATAACACTGATATTTAATGCCTTGAGATGGGATGAAGTCACTCAGTAAGTTGAAAGAACAAAGTTTTGGGAAAAAATGCTTCAAAGTTTAGAAGTTAGGAAGTCATGAAAAACAAGGAAACATATGTAAGAAATAGTCAAGAAGATATGGATAATATACACCAGATTGAGTGTAGAAATCCTGGGAAGCAAGTGTACATACAAAAGAAGAAAGGCAAATATAATATCCTCATGAAGTAAAACCATCTGAGAATGGACCATTAGGTACAGTAATGTAGAGTTCTCTGGAGTTTTTTTTTTAATTAGTGAAACACCATGAGGTACAGTTGTAGACTTACAAACTTTCATGCTTAGGTTTCAGTTATAAAATGATCAAGTACCCATTCCTCCACCAGTGCCCATACTTCACCACCAATGATTCCAGTAGTCCTCCCACCCTCACCCCACCCCACCCCACCCCCACATTACCCCGCCTCTGTGGCAGGGCATTCCCTTTTGCTCACTCTTTCCCTTAGGGTGTTGTAGTTTGCAACAGAAATATTGAGCAGCCATGGTGTTCGGTCCATAGTCTACTTTCAGCATGCATCTTGCATCCCTAGTGAATCCTCCAAACATCCTTTATTTGGTGTTCCCTTCTCTATCTGAGCTTCCTTTTCCCCCAGTATGTGCTGCCGGCTTCCAAGCCATGGAGCAGACCTCCTGGTACTTATCTCAAGTATTCTTGGGTCTTCGACTCCCATTCTGTTACTTTATATTCATTCCCCAGATGAGTGCAGTCTTTCTATGACTGTCCCTCTCTTTCTGATTCATTTCACTTAGCATGATAAATTCCATGTAAAACTACTTGTATGTAAATTTCATGACTTCATCTTTTCTAACAGCTGCATAGTATACCATTGTGTAGATGTACCAAAGTTTCTTTAACCAGTCATCTGTTCTAAGGCACTTGGGTTTTTTTCAAATTTTGGCTATTGTGAACAGTGCAGCAATTAACATAGAAGTGCAGATGTCATTTTGACTATACTCTTTTGCCTCTCTGGGATATATTCCCAGGAGTGGTATTCCTGGGTCAAATGGGAGCTCAATTTCTAATTTTTGGAGAATCACCCATATTGTTTTCCAAAAGGGTTGAACCAATCGTTATTCCCACCAGCAGTGAAGTAGGGTCCCTTTCTCGCTACATCCATGCCAACATGGTTGCTTTTGTTCTTTTGGCTGTGGGCCAGTCTCTGTGGTGTGAGGTGATATCTGATTGTTGTTTTGACCTGCATTTCCCTGATGATTAGTGATGTAGAGCATTTCCTCATGTGCCTTTTTGTCATTCATATTTCTTCTTTGAGAAAGTTTCTATTCATTTCGTTGCACCATTTTTTGATGGGGTTGGATATTTTCTTCTTGTGGAGTTCAACCAGGACTTTGTATATCCTTGATATCAACCCCTTGTCAGATGGGTATTGGGTGAATATCCTTTCCCATTCTATTGAATGTTTGTATTTTGGTCACTGTTTCTCTTGAAATGCAGAAGCTTCTTAGTTTAAGATAGTTCTATTTGTCTATCTCTGTTTTCACTTGCTTGGCCAGTGACGTGTTATCTTTGAAGATACCATTAGCTTAAATGTCGTGGAGGGTTTTGCCAACCTTGTCTTCAATGTACCTTATGGATTCCGGTCTGATGTTGAGGTTTTTAATCCATTTGATCTTACTTTTTTACATGGTATTAGGTGGAGATCTGAGCCCATTATTTGCATGTAGCTTCCAGTTTTGCCAGCACAATTTGTTAAAGAGGTTTTCCTTGCTCCACTTCACATTTCTTGCTCCCTTATCAAAGATTAGATGATCATATGTTTGGGGGGAGATGCCAGTATATTCAACCCTGTTCCATTGGTCTGTGGCTGTACCTTTATTCCAGTACCATGCCGTTTTAATTAATACTGATTTGTAGTAGAGTTTGAGATTAGGGAGGTTGATTCCTCCCATTTTCTTTTTCCCAAGAATTGCCTTAGCTATTCGTGGGTGCTTAATGTTCCATATGAATTTCAGGAGTGTTTGCCCCATTTCTTTGAAGAATGTCATGGGTATCATTATAGGGATCACATTGAATTTGTACAATGCTTTGGGGAGTATTGCCATTTTGACAATGTTAATTCTCTCTATTCATGAGGAGGGGATATATTTTCATTTCCTCATGTTCTCTTTTATTTCCGGAAGTAGCCTTTTGTAGTTTTCTTTGTACAGGTCTTTTGCTGTACTTTTTCCTTAGTTATGCTGATTCCTCGGTACTTGATTTTCTGGGGCACAATTGTGAACGGGATTTTTTTTTTTGATGTCACTTTCTTCTCTCTTATTATTTGCATATAGGAAAACCATGGACTTTTGGGTATTGATTTTATAGCTTGCAACTTTACAAGTCTATTGTTTCTAGATTTTTCTTGGTTGAGGTTTTAGGGTTCTCTAAATATAGTGTTATAACATCTGTGATTAGTAAGAGCTTGATTTCTTCCTTTCCTACCTGAACGCTTTTAATATCTTTTTCTTGCCTGAGCACCATTGCAAGTACTTCCAGTGCTATATTGAACACCAGTGAAGAGAGTGGTCATCCTTGTCTCGTACCTGATCTTAGAGGGAAGGCTCTTAGTTTTTCCCCATTGAGCATGATGCTTGCCATAGGCTTGTGGTAGATGGCTTTAATTATATTGAGGAAAGTCCTCTGGAGTTTTTTATTTGGTTGGTTGGTTCATTTGTTCTGCGGAGTTTATTTATTTATTTATGTGGTGCTGGGGATCATAAACAGCAGGTCTGTCTGACACAAACAAAGCTGCCAGGATCATATTTAGGGCATATGGGCCACAAGGGATATGAACTCAAGTTTTCAAGGTGGGTGCTATACATCACTAGGTTATTCCTTCCAGCACAGATGTGACATGTCCTGTTCAAGCAATAAAATTCAAAGTCTGGTTTCATTGACTGCAGAAGGAAGCATGTTGAGAGAAATGGGGGTAGTACATATAGTTGACATGTTTAGAGATTTGGAATATAAGGAAAAAGAGAAATGGTACAATGGTAGATAGTTATAAAGTGATAAGAGTTATAAAGCTCAAAGGAGATGGTAATGCACTGGAAAAGCAATTTTAAAAACAACAGAAAAATATTTGTCCGTGGATGAAGGGGAAGTATGGAGTATTATTTCTATTTCACATTAGGTTTTCTAATTCAATGCTTATTGAAAGCAATCATACCTATAGAGGTTCTATGAGTCTTCCAAGAACAGGTATGGGGGAAGAAGCAACATTCAGAGAAATTATTAAATCAGAGTAAAACTTCATAGTAATTAAAATGCAAAAGTAGAAACACGACTTTTTTCTTTCTTTCTTTTGCTTTTGCTTTTTGAGTCATACCCAGTGATACTCCGTGATTACTCCTGTCTCTGCACTCAGGAATTACACCTAATGGGCTGAGGGGAGAACACGGGATGCTGAGGATTGGACCCCGGTCAGCCACGTGTAAGGCAAATGCCCACCCACTATTTTATTGTTCTATTGCTCCGGCTCCCAAAATGACATTTTTAGGAAGAGAGAGTTTAACATTTCTCCCTATTGTTAATTGCATCACCTTCCTGAAATCAGAGTTCTTTGTACTGGACAGATGCCAACTGCTCTTAGTGCCTTGACAGCTGAGTTACACATCTTACAGCTGACTTGTTATGTTGATTGTCTCAAAATAGAAGACACGGTGATCAAATGCAAGTATGCACAACTCAACATATTTAATACATTATAGAGACACACAACTAACAAATAATTTAGAATCTATTGAGTTCCTTTCTCCCCCCCCCCATCCCATTCTTAAAAAATAATTGAATAAATGCTACTTTTACAATGTCCATTTTTAGGTTTATCCAAACTTAATAAAAGCTGTGATTCCAAGTTTATGAATGAATTCATTTTTT
The DNA here is from genome assembly GCF_029834395.1 of Sorex fumeus. Taxonomy (NCBI): domain Eukaryota; kingdom Metazoa; phylum Chordata; class Mammalia; order Eulipotyphla; family Soricidae; genus Sorex; species Sorex fumeus. Next base: position 33,704,247 of record NW_026606070.1, read on the forward strand.
AAAATAGGGTTCATCCTAATTTCTAGCCTATGAAACAAAAGCTGAACTATCATTGTTCCATTTGCGGCAGTTATTCAATTTTTGGCTAAACTGAAGACCTACGAGCCTTGATGGAATGCGAGCCTTGATGGAATGAATCAGAGTTCTCATAGCAAGAAGAAATTATAACTTGAAAATTTAAAGTCATGCCATTCACTGCTCTTTGAGATTCTATTCTAAACTATCCAACAAGCTCATTTTCTCCTGTCTTTAACTTCTTTGCACAATACTTTCTTTATCTTCCTTCATGTTTTTATGATGTCAGTGTGTGAATGGAGCGATCACTATGACTGACGAGCTGCCTAACTACCCTGAAAGCATTGAGAAATTGCTTTGCTTCTACAAGAAGGCAGTTTTCCATCATTTGCGAAAGTGGAGAGAGGGACCAGCAGGGAACTCATGTCTTCTGGATATAGACAGTACAGAATTAGGTTCAAGGGAGCGAAGGCTTTATTATAGGAGAGAAGAAACATTGTTTTTATTAATAAGGGTTGCTGTTCGTTTTAGGCAGCGTTGCATGCTGCTATGTGGGTGTTAATATGCCATTTGTCTTTCCAACATCTACTGCTATTTAAAATGTCACCAGTTTTTCCCGGTGGTGAGGTAAAACCATGGGAACGGCATTCAAACCACTTCACAGAGTACAAGCCAATTTTAACAAATTCATAATTAAAACTCAGCCAAATCTTTCCTTACACTGCCAAAGTCCTTCCTGTGTGTTTCCCAATTAAATACCCTTACTGTGAGGAAACTTGCTTCTACAGATGCCAAAACTGAATCACTAATGTCTTCATAACAATGAGAACTTTCTGTTCTCATACAGCTTTTAAATTCTTTAATCCCATTGGCTTTCACAAACGTTTTGCTACATAATGCATCTGCTAATTCATTAAAAAGGTATTTTCTGTGTGCCTCCTACATATCAAAAAGACTGTTCTAGACTTGGGATAATCAAAGCAATATCCTTTCAGGCACAGTGTTGCCATTTAAGCCCAGGAAGTAAGTAAATAACTAGCTAGAGAGTGAAATATTATGTTGGTAAATTTGTTGAAGAAAAGGGAGGTAGAGAAAAGAGAGAGTGATGGGACATGCTACTCCTTAGAACACCCAACAGATTTCAAACTAAATAGAAATATCAAATTTCTGGAAAGCAAAAAGGAATGTACAGACCACAGGCAGACTCATTTTGACGCTGATGAAGCTGTTGAGGCTGAACCTTTTTGGTCCTTCACTTGATTGGATTCCCGCTAACGCTCTGAAAAGGGCCCTGCCACTGTAATCACAAGATTACAGATTTTTTTTCTAAAATTTGAAAAATAAGGCATTCTAACCACAATTGGTTGTGCTTGCTGCCCCCATTTCATTTCCATTCCTATTTACAGCATGTTTTCCTCCTTCTTCCCCAACCGAGAAACCTATTAGACTGACAGTGACATTCTGTTTGTGGGAGAAGCTGTTGGTGCCACGGAGGGGAGGCTGCATTGTGTGGATCAAAAACAAACAAACAAAAAACAAAAACTCATTTGGGCCTGAGAGATAGTACAGCTACATCAAGTTAGAAGCTTATCTTGCATGAGGTCAACCTGGTTTTCTATACCCACAAGCACCACAAAGAGAAAGATCTTAAGTTTAAAACTTAAGAAGAAAACTCATTTGTGATGCAGTGGCTTTTTACATAACCTGAAGCTGTCTTTCCAGAGTAGGAATCCAAGTCTACTCCTGTATCTATGTTGTTGAGGTATAGTGGGCAGCTGCATAAATAAATAGGTTTTTATGATGTCAGCTTATGTGTAAATGACTGTGATCTCTTTTATCTTCAACTTCATATACAATGTTTATATTCTCTTATCTAAAAAGTAGCTTCCAAATTGAATAAGAAATAGACTCCCAGCACCTACTTGACTCTGAGTAAGAAGTATGTTTTGTGTCACCCTGATGGAAGTTTGCTCTTTGAACAAAATGTAAACCAAGGAAGAGAAAACTTGAGGAGTTGACAGAGGTAATTTATTTAGAATCCTAGAGACTAGTCTAAGATTTTAGTATTTTATTCTAAACAGGAAAGGAAGTCATTAAAGTGTTTTAAATTAAGAGCTACTCTAATCTAAATGGAGTGTTGGAATGAGTCTGGAGTTTTATTTGGAGAATATATTTGAAGCAAATAAGCATGGATGTTTTGAACCCAGAAAGAAGGCTACTGGAATAATGTATGGAGATTACAGGGCTTGAATTAGAGTGATGGCTACAAATATAGACAGAGAGTCAAATTTGAGATATCTGTGAAGGTACATTCATCAAAATTTGTTGAAGGTTTGGCTATGAAGTGTGCTAAGATTTTTGGTCCAGTAAATTGAATCAGTTGTAGTTATGCTTATTTTGGGTGCTTGGGCCATGCCCAACAGTGTTCAGGCTCTGTGCTCAGTGATAATTCCTGGACTTTGGGAATCTCATGCAGTTCTGGGAATTTGAACTGGAATCCACTGCATGAAAGATAAGTGCTTTACCAGCTAAACCATTTCTACAGCCCCATGAAGACATATTTTGAAACAGGAAACACTAAGGAATTATAAGGTTTGAAGTAAATTTAAGATTTTATTTCTACAAAATCTTGATAATCCAGAGACTCATAAATAAATCTCAAAAGAGATAAACAAGCTGCAGAGATGCTTCTGGACCCCAAAGTCATCATCCAGTGAAAAATTTAACTATAGCTGTATCACTCCATTCAAAATTTTATGGAGCGATTGCACAGCAGTAGGGCGTTTGCCTTGCATGCAGCCAACGTGGCCGACCCGAGTTCGATTCCTCCGCCCCTCTCGGAGAGCCCGGCAAGCTACCGAGAGTATCTCGCCCGCACGGCAGAGCCTGGCAAGCTCCCAGTGACATATTCGATATGCCAAACACAGTAACAACAAAGTCTCCGATGGAGACGTTATTGGGCCCACTCAAGCAAATCGATGATCAATGGGAGGGCCTTTACCTTTACCTTTTACCTATGGTTGAATAAACTCTACACCACTGATATACCAGGAGTAGCATACCACATTGGATAGGATGTAAAGTAGAAGGTTTGGTTGAGATTGGTTAATTTCAATAGAGAAAATATTAACCTATGAGGCTTAACCTGTAACAACATGTTAGTAATATCTTATACCAGGCTTAATGGTTCCATGGTGAGATACAACAATCTTCACACACCTTCTTCTAAGGAAATCTTTTTTGATCATTTTTAGTGAATTATTTATAATGAGCAATAAAAATAAATTACTTAGGGACTGCTATAGGGGAAGGATTGAGTGGTGATTGAGAAAATTGTAAATAATGTGAGAAGGTGCAATAGTGGTGGGATTGGTGTTGGAATATTGAATGCAACAAATCATGAACAACTTTATAAAAAATATTTTATAAGATCTGAGATATTTTCCAAGCTGACAATAAATTACACAAATTTTAGTCATCCTTGAGCCACTACAGATATTTAACAGCATGGACAGGGTAACACCACTAGATTATAAAGAAACCAAGACAGGAAGAATCTATGATATATCACTGCTTAGAGAACACTAAGTCTTCTAATTGTGAGAACAGTCTTTCAAGTACAAAATTTTTTAAGGATTTTTCTGAATATTGTAGAAGGAGGAGAAAATAAAGTAAAATATTTCATCTTTTAAAAATATACTTAGAGCACTGGTGACATATACAGTAGGTAAGACACTTGCTTTTTATGTGGTCAACTCAGCTTTGATTACAGGCACCCCATGTGGTATTCCAAGCTCCTCCATTACTGATCCTTGATCCAGGATTATAGCCTGAGCATTGCTGGATGTGGAAATTTTTAAAATAAAAATAAACCTATATATTCAAATAGTTCCAAGTTACATAACTAAATTAAAATAAATGGCCTTGCACGTTTTACTAAACTTTTCACAAATTGCCATTTAAAATACATATTCCATATGAAAAATATTCTAGGTATATACAATTATCCAGATAAGAACATAGTATTTTTTTCTGGTAGAAACAGATTTCCATCGTGTCAGGAAAAGCACAAAGCAATAAATTAATCTCTGACTTGTCAAAAAAAGACATTGCTTCAAGCTTGACCTGAAGGAGTCACTGGAAATCTGATGGGAACAGCTCAGGACTGGAAAAATCCTTTTGAGAAAATGACCCTGTCTGGTTTTCACTCTGTTCTTAGTAGAATTTGGTATAAATGGCTTACAAGTGCCCCTTAATGTGATGCAGTTCAAATGCTATCAGCTGTGTCACATCAGATTGAATGTGGGCTTACCAGGACTTCAGGACCCAATAAGGCACAAAGCAGCATAAATGAAAGACCTCATAAAACTAAATAATGCAATAAGGTCTCCAAGGAAAAGATAAATATGACTCTGATCTACCTTGGCAGCATCATATCTGTCTCTATTACAGAATGCAATATGGGAATGAAAAATAAGAATAGATATTACCATTTGAGAGTGAGGAGGGGCTGAACTGGAGCAAGATTCCAGGTGACAAATTCACCTCAGGGAAAATGGCACACCCAACCAGATGAATCAAAAGAAAGTATGTACAGTTATGAGCATTTGGGGAACAAAACATCTGTTGATAAATTCAATCTTAAGAAGTCCACATCTCACCAGGGAGTACGTTGAAGATGAGAAATTTTCCTGCACTGACATTTTTGGAGTTTTTAATGTTTGTTTTTGTGGCCACATACAGCAGTGCTCAGGGTTTATTCCTACTTCTGTTCTCGGAGGTCTCTCTTAGCAGTGCTTAAGAGAACATAGGCAGTACCATAGACTGAATAGAAGTCCCTGAACTCCTGTACTGTCTCTCCATTCCCCTCTCCCCTGCAATGACTTAATGCTTTTGTAATGCTTTCAACAAGAAGCAAAGGTATTTTGGACATTACTTCATTCATGCCACGAGTTATTTCAATCAGCTCAGTTTATTTCTCAAAACACATTTTGAAGGGCTGGAGCAATAGTACAGCGGGTAGGGCATTTGACTTGCATGCGGTGGACCCGGATTCAATTCTCAGCATCTCATATGGTCCCCCAAGCACTGCCAGGAGTAATTCCTGAGTGTAAAGCCAGGAGTAACCCCTATACATCACTGGGTGTGACCCAAAAAGAAAAAAAAACACTACATTTTAAGCATTTATAACCTATGCAGTTAGTGGTTAAAAGATAATCAAGTTACTTTTATTAGTAAGAATAATTAAAGATTCGAAACATCATCACTATAGGGGAGCAGAAGTTTTTTATATTAAAACCATAAAAAATACTATTTAGTATGTAATCTAAACTAAAAACTAAAATAAAATTTAAACAAGATCCAACCAACCAACTTTTTTTTTCTTTTTTTGCTTTTTTGGGTCACACCCGGCAATGCACAGGGGTTACTCCTGGGTCTGTGCTCAGGAATTACTCCTGGCAGTGCTCGGGGGACCTTATGGGATGCTGGGAATCGAACCCGGGTCGGCTACATCCAAGGCAAACGCCCTACTCACTGTGTTATCGCTCCAGACCCCTATTTCATTTTCTTTTAGTGTCTGAGTCTAACAAATAAATAAAAATTTTAGTTTTAAAATTTTTCCTGTGTGAACTCTGAAATAAATTACTTTTATAGAGGAAATTAATAATTCATTCATTTTATTTTTTTAATGTGGTTCTGGCAATCAAGCCCAGGGTCTCTCATATGCAAGGGAAGTATTATAACACTGAGCTACAGCTCTGCATTCAGTAATTTGGCTTTTTTTTTAAAGCACTACAAATATAGTAAACCTTTGTTTGTATCTTCAGAATAAATAGGTAGAGAAAATAATCAAGAAAAAGTCATTTATTTCCAGAATCAAATTTTACTCAACAGAGTTGACAGTTCAATTATAGATACGCACATTTCCAACTGAAAGAAAAATTCAAATCACGTGTCAAACTTTTTTGAAAAATAGGAGCACATGAAGCATTATTAAATTCCTAGCAAAACATTTTAAAATAAATGACTGCAATAGCTAATTTTTTGTAGCAATTTTGTGTTTCTAAATGATGAGATGAAAGATTAAATATGTTTATTGTACATTCACCAGGGACATTAGTTCTCCAATTGAAAACATAAAATCTTGGCATTGGACACTTATTTTTGAAGCAGGCAGGCAGGCAGATAAGCAAGTGCTTTCCAAAAGAGTTCTTGGGAAGTAATAAAATCAACTAGCCCTAAGGCTGCCAGGACCCACCTTATGAGCACAGGAACTAAGGCCTGATAAGACCTGGCGCCAGCACAGACCCAGAGAATAGTGGACCCTCCTGGAGAAATGCTCCAGCAGGAGCAAAACGCAGGGAAAGAATATCAAAGACCACCAACTGCTCTAAACTTTACCCGTTGGCAACTACCCTAGCAAATTAAAGGACTTCCTCAGAACTTCCAAATAAAATCTGTTTTTACTTCACAGTATGTCTCCTACCGAAAACTTATTTTGTAGGGAAAAGACAACAGATCTGAAGGGGCTGTGTAAGGTCTAGGGCTGACTTTCCTTCCTGCAAGGAGTAAGGGCCAAAGCAGATACTTATCAGTCCTGATTTCCCTAGTTATTCCTTGGGTGTCAGGGGTTGACAGAAAACGGCAGGTTTCCTTCTGAAGGCTACCATCTTTCTGCTCCCCACTTCACAGAAGTCACCCAGGGACATCCACAAGCATCACTTTTTAACAGCAGACCTCTTAGAATGAATAAGAGTATGATTTATTCAATCAACTATGAAGAACATAATGAAGAACAAATGGAGAAAAAGCAAGGGTCAACACTGCTCATTTATCTTAAAGCATCATCAATTGTGTGTGTGTGTGTGTGTGTGTCTTACATGAGCATCATCAATTGTGTGTGTGTGTGTGTGTCTTACATGATACATTTCAAAGCCATTTCCATGGAAATTAATTTAATATACTAAATGTACTAAGAACAGTCTATCATTCTACCTTTTATTTTCTTATTTGTGTTTTTTTTTTTTGCTTCTGGCGGGGGGAGGGGGGTCACACCCGGTGATGCACAGGGTTTACTCCTGACTCTACACTCAGGAATTACTCCTGGCGGTGCTCAGGGGACCACATGGGATGCTGGGAATCAAACCCAGGTCGGCTGTATGCAAGGGAAATGCCCTACCCGCTGTGCTATCTCTCAGCCCCCCATTCTACCCTTTAAAGATGGGTATCAAGGCAGGAAATTCTCTTGGCATACCACTGGCTTTAGCATGCCAGAGTCTCAGAACTTTTATCAGAACTTTTTTTTTATTATCAGAACTTTTTTTTTTTTATCAGAACTTTTCTTTATAACATCTTATTATCTCATTCCTACTTTGGACAAACTTGCAGGCTTTCGAATGTAGCCTGCCCACAGGGCAGAGTCTGGCAAACTCCCCGTGGCCTACCAAATATGCCAAATACCAGTAACAATGATGGGTCTCATTCTCCTAAAGAGCCGTGAATATTATCTCAGGGCTAGGATGAAAGAGACGTTACTGGGGCCTGCTCGAGGCAATCGACGATTAACCACTGGCTTTAAGAATAACTCGTATTTTTTAGTTACATATAAAATTTTATTTTATTTTTATTTTATTTTGTTTTATTTTATTGAATCACCATGAAATATAGTTATAAGCTCTCACGTTTGAGTTACAATCAAACACCCATCCCTCCACCGGTGCACATTCCCCATATAAAATTTTAAAGAAGAAAAGAAATTTCATGGTATGTTTTAACCAGACCAAAATGTTTCTTTTAATTCTTTATTTGTATTTACTAAAATATAATATTGGAAATAATTCCACATAAAGAAAATAAAATTATCTTTGTTTGTGTATATGTATACTAATCCAAAAAAATGTTCAGAAGATTGATCTTATTCTCCAGTTACAAGACAAATCCCTGGAAAGTTGAAGGATTTCTCTTTCCTCTCCCTAGTGTTGGAATGGCCAAGCATCTATCTATTAAATCAATTTATATGTTTTTCGTTCAAATCTGGTTGTCTACTCAGATCTGACAGTTTTGAGTATGTATTCCAAATCTCTTACATTCTGTGTGATGTTGTATATAGTTTACAGATTGTCACCCATATATATTACAGTTAGAACGTTCACTGCTGAAAGGTATATATTATCTGACAAAAGCCATGATTACAAAGAATGCAGAATTTGAGAACCATATCTAAGGGGTGACCCCGTGTTCTGTCATTCAAGTATATTCATTTGAAGGCAGATTAAGGTAGGAGAACATAGGTGAAGAGTTGACAAGTCTAAGATGACTCCATATGTCATTACTTGTGTAGTATTATTAACAAAAATTGAGAAATGGCTATAATTTCAACTGTGAATTATTGTGTTTGAGACTTGGCCATGTTTACAACTGAAAATGACTAGAATGTAGTTTAATAAGGTAATAAATGAGTGAAAATATATCAGGGCTGAAATGATGTACGGTTTTATTTGAAGTCATAAAATCAATAAAATTTCTAAATCATATATATATATATATTGATAGGATTACATAAGCTTGCATCATTCATCTTGATTGTCAGGGAGAAAATACTAGGCTTTAAACACTATAAATTTTATTTAGCATAGGATTTCCAAATTTATTAGGTTTATATATTATTCTAAGAAGATATCTTTAGGGGCTGGATATATAGTACAGTGGAGAGGGAGATTCCCTTGCATGCAGCCAACCTGGTTTAATCATCCTCGGCACCCCATATGGTCCCCAAGAACTGCCAGGAGTGATCCCTGAGTTGAGAACTAGGAGTAAGGCCTGAGCATGGCTGGGTGTGGCCAAAAAAAACAATGAAAAAATAAAATATCTTTAGAATTACACAAAAATATCTGCTAGCAAAACCTTGAGGTCAAAAATATTTGTTTTTCTCAGACTCCAAAAGACTACTATTAATCAAAATAACAGGTATGAATTTGTCATATGAATTAGAGAAAGATAAAGAATTTAGGATGTGACCTATCACAAAGCAAGTTTAGGAGGGAACAATATTCTTTGCCCAGCAGGTAGGACGTTTGCCTCTCATGCAGCCTACCTGGCTGAACCAGGTTTGATTCCTCTGCTCCTCTCAGAGAGCCAGGCAAGGTACCGAGAGTATCTCGCCCTCACAGCAAAGCCTGGCAAGCTCGAGCAAATCAATGAACAACGGGAATGCTACAGTGCTACTTCAGTGTGCTACAGGGGAGTAAATTATACTATGGAAAGAACTCCTAGCTGGAGTAGTTAGTCCTAAGTCTCCCATGGTGTACATCTTTCTAAACTGAACTTCCTTGTAGCATGCCTCAATTTTGCTTAGCAAATACTGAAGTGGTATTTGTGCCAAATGAGTTGACATTTTATCCATAATAAATTAGACTCAGCTGATTGAAAGTTAGCTATTTCAATATTCTCAATGAAAACAATTATTAATAACTTGGATCTACTAAGAGCATTAGTTCTTAGTAGCTAACTCCACTTTATGTATTTTCTAACCAGAAGATGTGTTATTGATCACTGTGCTTTATTATTATTATCGCTGTTATCTGGTTTGAGGGTCACATTTGATAGTGCTCAGAGCCTCCTCTCGTCAAGAAGCCCTTACTAGTATGTGCTTCTGAGCATTGAATTGGAATCATACTTGTACAGGCCAGTGCCATAGCCTCTTCATTATCTCTCTGGCCACCCTTCTGTTTTAAATCAGTTTTTCCTTTTCAAAAAAATTATTCAGAGCATTCAGCCGAAGAGAAGGACTACATGGAGGGCGGGATCCACAGATCCCGAAGGAAAAAAATAAAACAGGTTCCAAAAAGAGCCGAGATCATCGGGAAGTCCCAGATGGGGTAGGTACCGCATCCCGCCTCCCCCAGATGGAACCCCGGTAACCAGAAGCCTCTACAAGCACAGCTCGAGTATGCGGGAACTAGGACTTTTCTTTACGCGGCCGCGCGACATCTCTCTATATACAAAGTGAACCATGGGAAGTAAACCACCCAACGTTTCTCTCTGAAAATCATAGTTAAGTTTGGAGCACGGCCACAGCCCCAGAAACACAAGGACTTAATGCATAACCCAGCAGCTTGGAGCAGAAAAGTGAACGGGCTATGCGTTAATCCAGGCCATCAGGTCTGTCTGGAGGGGAAAGGGTGTTGCCCCAGTCTCCCTTTCTTCTCTGGAAAGAAGGATGGCGGCCGCATGGGGGCCTTGTGGACAGCAGGTATGAGCCGGGGGTGTGGGGGCGACTAAAACCTCATGGGAAAGGGGGCGTTCCGGTCCATCCTTCATGCCCTACCGAGGCCACCAGTTGCCCCCCACAAGTAGCTTTCCAGCACGGCCACAGCCCCAGAAACACAAGGATTTAATGCAGAACCCAGCAGCTTGGAGCAGAAAACTGAAAGGACTATGCGTTAATCCAGGCCATCAAGTCTGCTGGAGGGGAAAGGGTGTTGCCCCATTCGCCCTCTCCTCTCAGGAAAGAAAGATGGCGGCCACATGGGAGCCTTGTGGACAACAGGCATGAGCCGGGGGTGTGGGGGCGACTAAAACCTCATGGGAAGGGGGGCGTTCCGGTCCGTCCTTCACGCCCTACCGAGGTCACCAGTTGCCCCCTACAAGCGGCTCTCCAGCACGGCCACAGCCCCAGAAACACAAGGACTTAATGCAGAACCCGGCAGCTTGGAGCAGAAAAGTGAAAGGACTATGCGTTAATCCAGGCCATCAAGTCTGCTGGAGGGGAAAGGGTGTTGCCCATTTCGCCCTCTCCTCTCTGGAAAGAAAGATGGTAGCCACATGGGAGCCTTGTGGACCGCAGGCATGAGCCGGGGGAGTGGGGGCGGCTAAAACCTCATGGGAAGGGGGGGCGTTCCGGTCCGTCCTTCACGCCCTACCGAGGTCACCAGTTGCCCCCCACGAGCGGCTCTCCAGCACGGCCACAGCCCCAGAAGCACAAGGACTTAATGCAGAACCCAGCAGCTTGGAGCAGAAAAGTGAAAGGGCTATGCGTTAATCCAGGCCATCAAGTCTGCCAGAGGGGAAAGGGTGTTGCCCCATTCGCCCTCTCTTCTCTGGAAAGAAGGATGGCGGCCGCATGGGAGCCTTGTGGACAGTAGGTATGAGCCGGGGGTGTGGGGGCGACTAAAACCTCATGGGAAGGGGGGCGTTCCGGTCCGTCCTTCACGCCCTACCGAGGTCACCAGTTGCCCCCCACGAGCGGCTCTCCAGCACGGCCACAGCCCCAGAAGGACAAGGACTTAATGCAGAACCCAGCAGCTTGGAGCAGAAAAGTGAACGGACTATGCGTTAATCCAGGCCATCATGTCTGTCTGGAGGGGAAAGGGTGTTGCCCCAGTCGCCTTCTCCTCTCCGGAAAGAAAGATGGCGGCTGCATGGGAGCCTTGTGGACAGCAGGTATGAGCCGGGGGAGTGGGGGCGACTAAAACCTCATGGAAAGGGGGGCGTTTCGGTCCGCCCTTCACGCCCTACCGAGGCCACCAGTTGCCCCCCACTAGCGGCTCTCCAGCACGGCCACGACTCCAGAGCACAGAAACCAATTTCTTAACTATCTGACTTTCAGTAGAAATACTTCCAGGGTCAATAAGTAAAATAGCAGAAATCCAAAACCAACATTTAATTCTTGAACCCAGCTGTAGAAAGCAAATCACTTCACAATGCTTTTTCAGCATGTCTGACTTGGGGGGGGTGGTAAACTCTAAATAATAGTGGTGAATCTTTTATTGAAACAATGAATCTAATCAAAGCAGATAGAGTGTTAACTAGAATTCATCTGCCCCACAGGGACTGGGAGGGGTGGGGGTGGGGTTTTATTGGGGTTCTTCATGGTAAAAAATAAGTATTGGTAAAGGGAAATGTGTTTGATATTTGCATGACTGAGACCTAAACCTGAAAGCTTTGTAATCTTTCCCACGGTGATTCAATAAATAAATAAATAAAAAGGAAAAGAAAAAAAATTATTCAAATTCCTCATTGAATAAAATCATTCTGTCCATTAGATTAGCATTAATGACAATTAAATTTCTTTGTAAAAAAACGAATTGTTTTTAATGAGTTGTTTTTAATTGACACTTTACTGAGAATTACATGTAGAACCAATATGGGACTTTATTGCAACGAGATCAATCATCAGTGTCTCTGGTAATGCTTCACTTTCTGGTAAATGTGCAAGAGTACACAAGAAGCACAATTTGAACATTGCTGAGTAATCCAAGCTCTTAATAGATGTGTGAATCACATTTCCCAGCATGGATACATGAATACACAGCATTTCGAAAGTCCCTCTAGTGATTGATTTTATAAGAACTCCCTTGTCAAAAACTTTCTTCATGTCTCATTAATTTATATCTAGTGTAGCTCCTTGTCTACAAGACACATTAATTTTCAAAAATATCTTGGAGCTGTAGAGCAGGTAGGTGTTTACCTCGCATGTGGCCCACCTGGACCCAATCTCTGGCATCCCATATGGTTTCCTGAGCACTGCCAGGAGTAATTACTGAGTGCATAGCAGTCGTAACCCCTAGGCATCACTGGCGTGCCCCCCCCCCCAAAATAAAATTAAATAAATAAAAGATATTTATGCCTGAAAGAATTTAGTTTAATCAGGAAGGATTTTCACTTATAGAAACCACATAGTTTTCTTCAAAAATGGTTTGTTTCTATTTGCTCAAAGACCCACCACTATGTCAATGATCAATAATTGTATTGGGGGATAAAGAACACTTCTGTAGAAAAATCAATGTACTATACTTCAAACATAAGTTCTGGATACTATGAGAATCTCATTAATCCATAGTCTTCTTTACCTTTCAGACTACATAAAACAAATGTTACAAACCACCTGCCTGTCATGAGTTTCACAGTCTATTTTTCACATCACAGTTTTTATAATTACATATTTTCAGTATATTGTGTGGTATGAGAATATATTTTCTTATTCAGAGATTTGCGATGCCACTAGAGCTAAATCCCCCTGCCCCCTCTTGAATTTAATGTCCAACCTTGATACTCTGTGATGTCCGTTAGGTAGCACACTTGTTTAAAACAACCATGTATAAATTGCTGTTAGTTGCGGGGGGCCCCGCCAGACCACTCTCCGGCCTGCGGAGGTGGCCCTAGGATCCGTAGGTGCTGGGAAGGACCGACCGAATGAACACGAGACACAAGAGACAGAATGCAGCTCAGAAACAGAGAGAAAAAGGGACAGACTTTATTGAGGGTGATGGGGGTATATATAGTGAGGCAGCTACACAAAGGGTCGTGCTCAAAATGTGGTTAGGAAAGTTACAGAGTCTATAAGTTTAACATACCATGCATTACAAGGCTTATACTAAGTTAATCATTGTCAGTTACAGCCATGACAATTGTTTTCTCAGGATACCCATACAAAGCACAGGCTTTACCTGCCTAGGGTCACGTAGGTCAGGATAGCCCTACCTAGCACAGGCTTCACCTGCTGAGGGTCACATAGGTCAGGACAGCCGCACAGGCACTTAGGCTCTTGGTCAGTTAAAGGGCCAGCTTCCCACAATTAGTGACTCTTTTATGGTGCTGATGTTATACCTTGCAGGCTTAGATCATTACCAAGTTGCTATACGAATGAGTGAAAAATGTACATAGTCCTCTCAGGAGTGGTCTCAGTCTCAGTTCAGACTCATATTGAGAGATGAAGAGAAATTTAACAGGATTTTGGAAGTTCATCATGATGTCATTAGCCAGAAATGTATTGCTGATAAGAGTTCAGTTGTTCTAGATATGTATTGGATAAACTGTTTTTGGAGAAAAGCACTTAATTGTGTTTCTGTGTAAAGGAAATTATTTTTATTCTCAATAATAAATATATTAGAATTGTCCTATCCAGGTTCTTTTCTAATGGTTTCCAGTTTTGGTGTGAGATTTTTAAATATTTAAGTCTTTGTTTTGCATCTATCCTCGACACTAAAGAAGTTTTTTTTGAATGAAACAATTTCTCAGTCCTTTTCTCTGTCCTTTTCCCTCTATTGCTATTCTTTTTTCTCCTTTCACCTGTTTATTTTAGCAAAGACGAAAGTGAGAAGAACTACAATAGGATATCAGTTTCAATGTTTTTCATTCCTTCCAGTCTTCTATTAGTTTATTTGAGCAGCAACCTTCCATCCTACTAATTTATAGTTGAGCTTAAGTATTTAGGAACACTGGCCCCAATACATTTTCCATTTCTACATGTGTCCCTCGGATTTTAATCCTAACCCAGTTGTTATGAATGACTAAAGATAAGAGAAAGTGTTTAACTAGCATATTTATTTTAATATACCTGCCTTCACCTATCGGTTTCCTATCTGTTAGGACATGATGAATCCTAACATTAACATAAACAGAAAGGTTTGAGAATGAAGAATCTATGCAAACACAAGTGAAAGAGAAACTTATTTAGAAGAAATACTTTCTAAACTGAGTTAGAAAGGAGAGTTGCTTCCAAAAAGATGACAATGTAAATAATTTATTTTAAAATTTAATCAGCAAAGAGCAAGGATTTAAGACCCTTGAGTCCTTCCGAACTTTCTATGACTTTGTCCAAATCAATTTAAGGTCCATTTTTCAGTAAGGAAATAACAGAAATTAGGTGAAATATAAAGAATCTCCGAATGGGTCATGGATAAAATGAGCTGGGGGGTTTAATGTATCAATGGAGTATCACAGATGCCATTCAAATCAGAATTATTTAGTACATGTTCTTTGACAATCTGAATGTCTTAGCAGAGGACTCCCCAACGATCGAAATTTCACTATTTAAAATACTATACTTAGACTTATGTCTTTGTCTTTTTGTATGAGCCAAATGTCCCTAAGGAGATTAAGAGAACATTCATTCTCAATAGATTTAATCTATTTATAAGTAGATTTCATAGTCAATCATCAGGCAAACTCTTTCTTTTATTTTTTTAGAAGAAAAGATATAAGGAAAATAAAAACACAAGTTGACCACACAAGAATGGAAAGGATAAAAATAAGGAGATCAGAGAATACATATGAGAAAGTAAAAGTGAAAAGGCAATATTGTATGAGTTTCTAATAGACTGTAATTAAGTTTCTTAATGTAAGGTAAATGGTGTCTGTTTAGGTACTAACAATAATGCCCACCTCTGACACCACACAGCATCCCACCTTCTAATTTACATCTCGCCTCTGCCATGAGAGTGAAGGAAAACTTAACATAAGCTCAGCAACAACAAAATAAGCCATTATTCTATTGGGAAGTGTAATTAGCATTCCAGAAAAAAATACTTAGACAAAGTGCATGCCCATGTCAGGTGTCTGCTTGGTTACCATTTGAGCACCTTCTATACCAAAACTGGCAATTAAAAAGTCCACTATGAAGCTCCTTCAATCTCAACTCAACAGATAACTGCATTAATGGGAAACATTTCATTCCAACCCACAATTAAGTTTGGCAGTCTGAAATTATTTGGGGTTAACCTTTAGTCTACAAACATTTTTAAAGTTCTTTCAAATGATCAAGAGTTTATGCTTCATATGCATTTGTAGTACCTTTCTTCCCATAAGCAATTAAATTAATGTGTTAAACACATAAAAGAACTATCAATGTATCCTTTTTCCCAGTTGACTGTAATTCTGGTTTGAAATATGTACTTAGATTTGGAAACCAAACATACATGAGATATGCTCTAACTGCCTTACCTCTCATTTCTAAAATGGGAAATCTAGAAGCAAATATTGTTTCTATTATATTTACTGATTAACATAAAAACTTAAATCACCTCTTTAATTATGTATATAATATAGCTTGATATTAAAATTTTAGAACTGTCATCTGCAAATTACTAATACTATTATACTCTGATTTTAGTGCTCATGTATCAGCTTCGGCTGGAGAGATAGTACAGCAGGTAGAGCATTTTTGACTTGCACACAGCCAACCTGGGTTTGACACCCAGCATCCCGAGTACATCCAGGAGTAATTCCTGAATGCTGAGCCAGGAGTAATCCCTGAGCATTACCAGGTGTGACTCAAAAAGCAAACCAAAAAAAGTATCAGCCAATATCATATATTGATTCTCCTCATAGTATTTCAATCCAACACCCACTGCTATTGAAGAAGAGGAAGAAAAATTCATGTCTAAAAGTTGCACACACAAATAAATCAAGATTTAGAAAATTCCATTTAATCCCCCCCCCCCCCCAAGTTCACATGGTAAAGCCATAGAACAAGAAACAGGAGCTTATATTCAGATTCTAGTCAACAGTTCTTTCTCTCAAGAACCTAGACTTCTTATACAAAGTACTGGTTGAACTTCACAAGAAGAAAACATCCAACCCCATCAAAAAATGGGGCGACAAAATGAACAGAAACTTTCTCAAAGAAGAAATCCGAATGGCAAAACGGCACATGAGAAAATGCTCTACATCATTAATCATCAGGGAGATGCAGATCAAAACAACAATCAGATATCATCTCACACCACAGAGACTGGCCCACATCCAAAAGAACAAAAGCAACCAGTGTTGGCATGGATGAGGCCAGAAAGGGACCCTCCTTCATTGCTGGTGGGAATAACGACTGGTTCAGCCCTTTTGTCCTCAGTATGGATGATTCTCAAAAAATTAGAAATTGAGCTCCCATTTGACCCAGCAATACCACTCCTGGAATATATCCCGGAGAGGCAAAAAAGGATAGACGAAATGACATCTGCACTTCTATGTTCACTGCTGCACTATTCACAAGTCAAAATTTGGGAAAAACCCAAGTGTCTGAGAACAGATGACTGGTTAAAGAAACTTTGTTACATCTGTTAGAAAAGATGAAATCATGAAATTTACATACAAGTGGTACTACATGGAAAGTATCATGCTAAGTGAAATGAGTCAGAAAGAGAGGGACAAACATAGAAAGATTGCATTCAGCTGGGGAATATAAAGTAACAAAATAGGAGATTAACACCCACGAATAGCCGAGATAAGTACCAGGAGATTCACTCCATGTCTTGGAACCCAGGTGCACATGCTAGGGGAAAAGGCAGCTCAGATAGAGAAGGGAGCACCAAGTAAAGGGTGCTGGGAGGATCCTCCCAGAATGGGAAATGCATGATAAAAGTAGACTATAGACTGAACATAATTGCCACTCAATGCCTCTTTTGCAAACCACAGCACCCAAAAGGAGAGAGAGAACAAAAGGGAATGCCCTGCCACAGAGGCAGGGTGTGATGTGAGAGATGGGGGTGGGAGGGATACTGGGATTATTGGTGGTGAAGAATGGGCACTGGTGGAGGGATGAGTACTTGATAATTGTATAACTGAAACCCAAGCACAAAAACTTGTAAGTCCACAACTGTACCTCATGGTGTTTCACTAATAAAAATTAAAAAGAGAAAAAAAAAGAACCTAGAATTAACTTTCACACCCATATTGTCCTAGTTTCTCTTGCCCTCTTATTATAGTATGTAAGGTACTGGATTACCTATAACTGATTTTGCTGTTGTTTTTCTTGGTAAATTAGTGGGTTTCTTTGTGGTGCCATAGATAAAACCTAAAGCCGCATATGTTTAAGAAATGTGCTGTATTTCTGAGCTATAACTCTTCGCCCAGTTTCTGTAACTGCTACAGCATCATAATTAGTGCATTCAGGGTCCATTTGTTTGCACATATGACATTAATTAAATGACTTTGTAAATTATAAATCATTTATAGATTCTCAAAATGTGAAGGAAAGAGTTTTCATTATTTCAGTGTATTATCTCATGCACTAGATGCTTTTATGCTGCTTTTTTTGCATGCCTTTTTTCATCCTAGCTTTTACACTGGCCAACTACTCTGCTAAAGAATTGCTGAGGTAGAAAATGATATGTACAATGTAATAATGTGAGTAATGGCACTCAAAGTGTTCAGATTTTAGGTAAGGGATAGGATCAATGGGCGGAGTTTTTTAAATGAAAAACAGAATGAGACTAAATTCTATGCATTTCGAAGGGAAATTTACCTTTTTCAGCACTTTCAAGCCCAGCCCAGGTTCACATCACTTGTAAAACTGAAGAGTTCATTCTTTAAGTGAGTTGGAGTTATGACGGATTTTCAGCTAATTTTCTCAATAGGAATGCCCTCAATGAGAGAAAGTCCTGCCTCATAGTCACTGTTCCTTCTAAGATCTTTTAGTAGGGCGTAAAGACCCCAGTCACCTGTCTAAATTCTATATCATTCTGAAAGGCAGAATCTACTTCTCCCTTTAGCCAATAATGCTGTCCTCACTTTTCCACAGGAGTTGCTCATGAGCGTATTTTTTAGTATTCATCCTGATTAACACAAATCTTGGTCTCAGAGTTATAAAGGAACCCCACTGGCCAAGGAGGATAGAGACCAATTCAATATCTTCTTTTATGATCAACTTTGAATTTCTTCTTTGACTGCTATTAATTTTTACAGTGTCAAATCACTCTACTTACCATGTCTTCAGCATTCCCTCTGTTTCCATGTCTCACTCTATCTCTCATTTCTGCTTTTCTTCCCACCCATATTCTCTTTGAGTGCGTGCAGTGGAGGAATGGGTGTTTGATCATTGTGTGATTGTAACTCAAACATGAAAGCTTGTAACTATATCTCATGGTGATTAAATTTTTAAAAAAATAACATAACTGGCATGGCTACACTTTTCCCAATTGTTCATTCTGATTGAGATATGGAACTCAGCACCTACCAACCACTCAATTGAGCATTTGTACAAATAATAGTCTGTTTTCAAATTGGAGAAGCAATGATTTTTTTCAATTGCAGAAATAAAGAATAATGAAATTCCTGATTTTATTCCTTCGTTTGATGTAGGAATCATATGTTGAAAACTTCAACATGTTGTCTATTTTTTCTGCAGTTTTTGTATCACATTCCTCTTTTTCTGATTCTTCATTTTCTATTCCTCCCTCAACTTCCACTGAGTAAGCATGCAGATAATTTTAGTTTTTATTCCTTCATAACTCTAGGCATATTTTGTAGCCCTAACATTCATTAATGTTTTTTCTAAACAAAGAATGAATTATTCTGGGCCTTGCCCTTCAGCCTTTGAAGTCCAAATGCCCTCCTTTTGCCATTCACAGCAGTGCAAAGATTTTTTCTGACTATCTCGGGTCTCCTTCTTAAGATAGAAGGAGCAAGCTCCCTAAATTTGAATGTAATTTATTGTGTCTTGCCCCAACATAGAGATCACAAACATGAACAGAGCCAGAACCCAGAGTGGGTATTTGTAAGTGAAATATTACTTTTCTAATTCCCTTATGTTCTTTTGCATAGTTTACTTCAGAGCAATGTCCTTTTTGTATAGACAGAGGAAGATAGTTAATGCTATGCTTTTATAACTTGGGAGTTAATTGACTTCGAATATATTTACTCCTGGGCATCTGTTTTCTTGACTTAAGCCTCAGTTGCCCTTGATTCCTAACACCGCAAAAACAGTGTCTCGACTAGGGACTGGATGGACTCAAGCCAAGCTGTGAACTACCCTGGCATCAAAACAGGCCAGTCCAAGAGCCATAATACTTAACTATAAATTAAGAGCATGGTCATAGACAAATTCTGTCATGATCCAAAAAGTAGAAACTGAATAAGGACTCTGCTAGGGTTAGGAAAGACTAATCTGGCCTGAGCACTGTAGTTTGGGATCTATAGCGAGCTGTCCCCAGGAGAGCCACCCTACAAGCTTAATGTATCTCTTACTATGTCCATACAAAATCACTAATATTAAGATATAGAACTAAGACACAAAAACACTGTCCTCCTGTTGTTCATCGATTTGCTTGAGTGGGCCCAGTAACATCTCCATTTTGAGACTTGTTACTGTGTTTGGCATATTGAATATGTCACAGGTAGCTTGCAGGCTTTGCTGTGGCTTGCCAGGCTTTGCCGTACTAGAACTAAGATGAATGTTTAAATGGTTGTTGGACTAAGGAAAGAAGAAACACACTTCTAGACAGGGCAGTATTTGGCCCTTGAGCTTATCTCCTGGCTGCAGGAACTCTTTGTCTTTTCTTAAGAAGAGCTTGCACAGAAAGGACCTTTACATATGTTGATTGCACTACCTCACTTGTGTGTAATTGCTACCCCCAACCCTTGGAGAGGGCGAATAACTAGGCTTGGGGAGAGGACTGAGGCAGAGGATATGGGGAGTAAGTGAGATTGGAAGGAGGTAGGAGGAAGAATAAATGGCAATTATCACTAACCAGCCTGGCTCCTGCTTTATCCTTATTTCATCCATTGCTGTCAGACATCCAGGGTTGGAAAACGGCCTAACCACCAAACACACGGGGAGAGATAGTGAGCGCCCCCTTTTTATTTTGTGATTATACAAAAATAATGTACTGGCATGAAGGTTTTGTTTTTTTCTGGTTTTCCGGTTTGGAATCACAGCCTCTGGGGATCAGGACTTGCCTGTCAGGGGACCCTGAGATGCTGGGGATTGGACTCTTGTAAGCAAAGCATGTGCTAGGCTCACTGAGCTGTCTCTTCAGCCCTGACCTGATGATTTTAATTATGAAAGTCTTTCTGAATTTACATCTTTCTGTACCTCAGTGAAATCCACATGCATTATTTATGCCTCAAAATTTAACTTCTCCTAAAATCCACTTTGTGCAGTTTCTACTCTCTTATACTGAAATTTAAGAATATCTTTGAATCTAAGGTATTATGACTTGACCCATGTGTGCCTAAATTTGTACCAAATTTTAATTTGCAGGGAAAGCATGTGCATAGTTTAGTATGTCCTTGTTAAGCTCTCCACTGAGACCGAAGAGCGGATATTAGCCTTTAGCTAGGAAGGATGAACAAATACGTCAAGATCTCTATTAGTGAGTATTATGCCCTCGTACCAAATAAAATTAAATATAAAAATCTGTAATGGCTTCAGCAGAATGCAGTGGTCTCTTAAGCAGTCTAACTCTGCATTTTTGAAATACAGAAACACTAGCTTATTTGAAGCAAGTTGTTTTTCCTCAAATTGTATTGCATGACTATCCTCTACTTTACAAATATACTATTCTTGTGCATAAATCTTGATTTTTTTTCTGTAAAAGCAAGCTAAGTGGTTGCTATATTTCTATTGCTACCGTTGAGAAAAAGCCAAAAAATAGCTATTTTAATTTCAAAATACATGTATTTGATTTTGTAAAAAAATGTATATTCTGCCATGAGACCTAAAAATTAAAAACACATTTTCCTATACATTATGTAGTTGGGTATTAACCCTAAGTATCTTAGGCTTCATCAGTGAATTGCCCCTTTTCTTTCTCTCTGAGAAGCTTACCGTGCTCTTGCTATTATCTGTAATTAAAAGTTTATGTTTAACCTTTCCTTTGTGTTTTACCTTTTATTGTCACAGTTCCCCAAGTCAGTCTTGATTACTTATAAGCCAAAACTTTCTGATAATTCTGGTCTTCATATTTGTAGTGATTTGCATTTGAAGTGCTGTGTATTTGTACTTGCTTTTATATTTTCCCTATGGCCTTTTTGTATCTTACTATAGAGAAAAGTTCTTTAGAAAGACTAATAATGCTATGGGAATTGACTGACTCTGTAATATATTTAGTCCTGGGCATTGGTCATAATTACTTGACTCAGGCTTCACTTACTATAGTTCTTAACACGCCAAAAGGGAGAACCCACTGTGGGACTGGGATGGACCTAGGGAATGTGGCAAAGCTAACTCTGCATTGAAATGGAACAGTCTAGAAAGCATAAATGCATGGTCTTGATGCAAGCTGTTATGACTTAAGAGACAGGACCCCCATGGAGAAGGACAAAATGAACTGACCTGAGGAGACTTAGTCTGGGATTTATGGTAAAAAACCTTGCTTGCTCTCAGAGCCCAGAGAACTAAGGGTTGGGATCTTCGGCTCTTACTGTGTTTATCCAAACAGCTGCAAGTATTGATAAGAAGTAAACTAAATTGTTTAGCATACACAACTAGCAGGAAAGACAAAAGCAATGTAGATGTCCCTGGAAGACAGTGTCTTCTTGAGTTCATCTGCCCAAGAGAATTGCCTCTGCCAAATGTTTTGTGTTAATCTCAAGGGAATGACATCTGTCAAACGTTTTATCTCTGTAAATGATCAATCTTATCTATGCCCTACACTTCAACCCCCCTCAGATGTTCTATGAGTATGTTAGCAGCTCTGCATTAAATGGACCATTTTCACCATCAGGCTGTGGTGCCCTGACCATCTCTCTGCTGGAGAGGCCTTGGGAGGACGGGAGGTGGCTCTTGGCCATCGAATGCACCTGTCTCAAAGCACCAACACATTTTGTGAACTCACACTATGTGATAATAATAACTGGCTTTTATAACCTCAAGATGCCATCTGCATTTTATAATGTAATTATTCATTGCAAAAGGACAGTGATGAAATGACCTGACCTTTACATACTACTATTTGATTTCTCTATTAGTGTTCACTGAGGAATAGAAAAAGAACTAGTCCCTGAGTTTTCTGTCTTCTTTTTCCAATGTTGGGTCATCTAGTAGCCTCCCTACTCTTTTCTACTCAAACAAACAAAATCAGTTGGCAGATTTCCTCCACTGAAGTGTAGCACCATTAGAGAATCCTGGAGTCAAGACTCATTCTTTCTTTCTGCTAGCAGAAAATCTTGTGAAGTGAAGCATGACAGATTTTGGATTTTCTTCATCCTGGACTCAAACAAACAAATCACCCTTGCAAGCAAAACTGACAAGACAAATGCTGTGTTGCCTGTTTTATGGACCATGACAAGGATGGTGATGGAGGGAGAAACAAGCATGTGGGCCTTCACTACATAACCTTCTCCTGTGGTGAGAGTCATTTTGGAAAAGTTTCTTTATCAGGACAAAATGATAAGAAAAGGCTCTGTCCTGGGAGGCAGCACCTCTAATACTGCTAAATTGACATGAAGACACCAAGTTCTCCTGTCCTCATACTGTTTGGGGGCTTAAGAAGAATCCTATCCTGAAGGATAGGATTCTACCTGCCCTACCGTGAAAAATTAAAATATGTTTTCTAATAGCACAATTTAGACTAGTGACAACTCCAAAATGGAAGGGAATACAAGAGGTATAAAATAGAATGAGATCAGATATCTGTCTTAGAAGTCAAAAGATGTGAGCTCTATACACAATTTTGTCACATATAAATCTTCCTGGACTCAGCTCATTATTAAAGGATATGAAATGAAAACAGGAATGTTGAATGTTCCTAAATCCAGTGGTTCTTCTGAGAACAAATTTATTTATTTCAGCGTCCCACACATGGTAGTATTCATTGTAATATTATACCTATAGTCTATTTCATTATTTAAGATCAAGGCTTTTATTTATTTATTTTGACTCTAAGCCCACACCTGGATGTTCTTAGGGATTACTCCTGGGAATCTGCTCAGGAACCACCCATGGAGGTACACAGGGTACCATGGGGTGTCAAGGATAGAACCCGGGTTGACCACATGCAAGGCAAACACCTTACCTGCTATACAAATCACTCCAGCTCCATTAATGATATTTTAAAAGTACGGGCGACATACAAAAGAATGAACAGACTTAAATTGAACACATTAGTGTGTGTGTGTGTGTGTGTGTGTGTGTGTGTGTGTGTGTTTTGAAGTCCAATTGGCAGTGCTCTGAGGCTGGCAATGCTCAGGGGATCCTGCAGTGCTGCCTCAAGCTGGGGCTTCCCTCATGCAAAGAAAGTGTAGAATTTTCTCTCATCCATTTCTCTGGCCCTAAATACATTATATTTAATTCAGCTGAACACAAGTTTACTCAGCTTGCCCTGTGCCAGAGGGACTTTATCAAGCAGTCTTAAAGAACTCTCACAGCAGAAGATCCAAGGCATCTGAAGATTTCATACCCCCCATCTCTGCATCTCTTCATTAACCACCTCAAAGGTGAATGACATGACACATCTTTCAGAGATAAAATTTTCAATAATGTGCATTGAAAGGTCAATAAATTAGTTGTTCCGGTAAGAGTCACTGTATTAATGAAAGTCCATCTAAAGTGCCCTGTTATTTCCTCTGAGTATGTATGACTGTAATCCTCTTTGAATTATAAACACTAGACAGGTAATTGCAATTTAAATTATCATCAAAGTGTGGGTATTTTTAAGATCGTATAGTGGATTATAAATATCAAGTGAAAATCTTGAAAGTTCAGTTTCCTAAATCAAGAAAGGTCTTAGAGAAATTTCCTTTCTCATCAACTCTCTTGTCTTTGGACAGAATGTCTAGAACATCTAAGCCAACTAGGACAGATATATTTATCTTTTCTTGTTCTGAAGCTTTCGAAGGATGGACACTTCCCAGCTACTCTTCATATCTCCTTCCAGCATCTTCTCACTAGTCACAGACAAGATGTTCTTCCTTATGTCCAATCTAAACTTTGCTTCTTTCTGCACATTAAGTGTTCTCTCTAAGGAGCATAAAATCCATTCCCTATTGCTTTTTCAACACATATCTAGACATCACTTTAAGGTTCCTTGTGTGTAGTAGGTCCAGTAGGATTTAAATCAATAAATGAATCTTTCCTAAACCTGAAGACATTATTCAAAACATTTTCACAAATCGGAAGACATTATTCAACTTATTCCTCAATCTTTATAAAGTTTAATACTGGCTAAATATTATGGTTACTTATGCTTTTTTCTGATACTCATTTTACTAAGTATTAGTAAAATTACTAGTCTTTGAAATTCTCTGTTTAGATGCTATTAAAAACAATGTCTTGTGAACTGGCTAATTTTGTAACCTAATTACTATTCCTATACCTAAAAACAGTCACCTGAGTGCAAGTCATAGATTTATCACTTGCCAATTATGTTTCTTTAATTATGTAACTATAAGATGTATGGCTTTCCATTCATTTGCCTATGGCTGTTTATATAGATAGAAAATATGGATAATAATGATGCATAGCTTCTTCGTGGATTAAGTGGGTCAGTTTTTATAAAAAACTTAAAATTGTTCCTACTTTGTAGAACTGCTCAATAAGCGTTAGTAATCATTATAATCAAGCTTCGAGAATAGGACTAACTAGAGAGTACAAGAGTTAAAAGACTTGTGTTTCATGCAGTAAACCCTGATTTTATTCTTGGCTTCATAAACATAGTCACTGAGCACTGCCAGGAATGACTCTAAGCACACAAGTAGGATTGCTTCTGATTACTGTCAGGTGTGCCCTAATCCACCAATCCTCCACCCTCCAAAAGACTCTAGGATCATTTTGCAGGATTTATTGATGCATGGTTCTCGTTTTGAGTACTCTTGGTGTTATTCTAAAACTTCTTAGTACTCTTTTCTTGCCTGGAATATCTACACTTGACTGGATTATTCTCATCCTAACTTTCTGGGCTTAAAATTTTTGTCTATCATACCATAAATTATGATTTTACTTTTAGGGCTATTTTTTCAGTGCTTCTTTTGCTTAATTTATATCCTAAAGTAGTTATCTTTTCAAAGTTTATTATACAAGTAATATCCTTTTATAATAATAATTTTATTATACTAGTAATATCCTGTTACTTGAATTAATAAAGTATTAATGTAATAAAATGTAAACAATAAATTGTTACATTTTGTAAAATGTAAAAACCCTTGGCAATCCTTAGCAAGGTTTTTTGTTTTTATAAAGTTCTTAGTAAGTAAAAAAGATTGATAAATAATGATTTTAATTGTTTATTTCAAACTTTTGTATAAAATTCTTTAATACATTTCATCAATTGTATGCAATTCTAGTGTTCAAATTTATATAACTTGTAGCTGATATGTAGTAAGTGCCCAATAAATAAAATGAGGGAGAGATGGGGAGAAGAGAAGAATTGGAGGGAAAAGAGGACAAAAGGGGAAGGGTAATAATAAAAAAAACAGAAGATAAGAAATAATTAACACTGTTTGCAACTCAGGCAATATCTTATCATGAACTAAGAAGAAAGTACTAAAACTTTTCCTTTTTAAAGCTTCATGTTGTGAGTGGAAGAGGGTGACCATAAATCTCAGATTTCCCAGAAGAAGCTAGGTTTACATATCTTATCCCAGATAACATTTTTTCTTTCATTCTCAAATGTGAGTATTTTGACAATAAAGTATATGATTTCTCTAAACTTAAGTAATGGCAAGATAACATCTCAGAAGTGGAAAAGCTATAATTAAAACTGTAATTCACCTCCAGAAATTTTATCATTAGGCTAAACTAATAGAAGATTATGATAATAATCTAATTATCTAAGGATAAGTTAATCCTTCACTTATGGGAATAACACAAAATATAAAATTTAGATAAATATGGGATGATTATATAGAAAATAAAATTTAACATTTGAGAGGCCAAAGAATGAAATCAACAGAAAATTATCAAATGGGAAAGTGGATAAAATCCTTTCCATTTCTGGTCATATTTCAGAAGTTTTTTAATTAGTAAGTGAATTTCAACTTTCTGACAAGAATGATAAAAATTCTAATATCTAACATACATATTCATGCATTTAACTAGTTAACTAGTCATATCATGAATTTAGCACATACCTTATGTCTCAGCAATAGAAAAGATAGTTATAAAAAAAACCCTGAGATATAATATGCAGACACCAGGAAAAGAAAAGTCAGGAAATTCGCTTATTCAGGTAAAAGGATATACAAGATAACCTTTCAGCATCTGTATCACAAACCATAATGCCTAAAATGAGAGAGAGAAAGAGAAGAAGAGAGAGAGAGAGAGAGAGAGAGAGAGAGAGAGAAAGGTTGCCTGCCATAGAGGCAGGATGGGGTCACGGTGGTTTGAAGCAGGGGAGGGAAACTGGGGACACTGTTGCTTGGAAATTACACTGTTAGAACATTGTATAACTGAAATGCAATCATGAACAACTTTGTAATGCTCAATCTCATGGCGATTCAATAAAAAAAAAAAGCTTATAAATGGGTGGACATGGAGAGTATCATGATGAGTGAAATGAGTCAGAGAGAGTGGGGGGGCAGACATAGAGTGACTTTATTCATTTATGGGATATTAAAAAAACATAATATGATACCCATAGTCAGTATAAACAAGGGCTAGGAGCACTGGTCCATGGTTGGAAGCCTGCTACAAGTGGTTGAGGCAGAGGGCAGTTAGAATGAAGGGAGAAAGGATCACTTTGACAATGATAGTTAAGATAGTTGAGAGAGTGTTGAGAGATTGTTGACAATAGTTGAGAGAGAGAAGGGTGGGAAGGAAGAGAGTGTCTGCCATAGAGTCATGATCAGGGTGGAGGGCAGGAGAGGAAACTGGGAACATGGGTGGTGGGAATGTACATAGGTGAAGGCTGTTGGAACATTGTATGACTGAAACCCAATCACAAATAACTTTTAACTGTGTGTCTTACAGTGATTCAGTTAAAAAAATTAAGAAAAAATAAGAAAAAAGTAATAAAATGCTGGTGCTTAATATTTATATGGAAATTAATATTTTATATATTACCTACACAAAGAATATGTTTGTAGTTGATTTGTCTCCTGTTGTATAGCATTGGGTTGTCCTTGCTCCTCCTGTACGGATCTTAGATTTATTGAGTTACTCCCACAACAGAGCCCCTGAGACACACCCAATTCCATCAAGTACTAATAATCCTATATTGCTTTTCTCTTTCCTTTATAAGAAACCATTTGCATGGTTTATTGAGCAATGTTCTTTTTGTACAGACACAGGAAGACAGTACTTATTATGCTTTATTAATGGGAGTTAGTTGACTCCAAAATAACATTTACTCCTGAGCATCCATATTTTCTTGACTTAAGCCTCAATTGCCCTTAGTTCCTAGCACTCCAAAATCAGGGTCCCGACAAAGTGACTGGATGGGCAAGCTGTAAACTGTAAGCTGTAAACTGTAAGCTACCCTGGTATCAAAAAGAAACAAGCTAATTATCATAAGTATAAGAAGTTAAGAGCATGGTCATGAAACAAACTCTCATGATCCAAAAAGAAGTAACTGAATAATGACCCTGCTTGGGTTAGGAAAGAATAACCTGGCCTGAGGCAATAGTCTATGATATATAGCAAGATGTCCTCAGGAAGAGCCAACCTTTAAGTTTAATATATCTTTTACTGTGTTCATACAGACTAGAAATTCAGCAAGAAGTAAATTTACTGTGATAGATTCAAAGGATTACTAACTGAGGAAAGAAGAAAGGAATACAGCCTGAATGGAATCCCTCTCTTGAGCAGATCTTCTAGTAATGTGGAATGCTGAACTCCAGATGAGATTTTCCTTTTGAGTTAATCTCCAAGAACTTCCCCTGAAGGAGTGTATTTACTTCTGTTTGTTGTTATGACAATGTTTAACCCCACCTATGTGTACCCCACCCTCATGATTGCTACATAACTATGCTGTAAGGGGAAAAGGGGGGGCTTTGGGACTTTAGGATTTTTAAGACTTAGGTGACTTAGAAGACAATAACTAGGAAGAGGATAACTATGACCAGAAGACTTTGAGGTCTACGAACAGACTAGGATGATGGAATTATGATGACTGGGACTACAATCAAAACTACGACTATGACTCTATAGTAAGGGGGAGAGATCGAACTACTTTGGGGAGGAGAGAGAAATAAACTATCAACCAGCCTGGGGCCCAGTCTCTGTTTCTACATACCCCCTTTCATCCATCCGTCACTGCCGTGGGCTGGCAGGGGAACAGTTCTGGCCCACCCACCAATTGCTCAAGTCCCCTGTATCCCCACACTGTTTCTTTCAAACTCACAATCTCCTTTGACTTTTACTGATCCCTTAAATAAGTAGAACATAAATTATTATTTATATTTTGTAAGGAACTAAGAATCAGAGGGATTAAGCAAATCATGAGATTTATACTTGAGAAAATAAATTAGGATAGAACATCATCCTGACATTGCAATATGGTTTAAAATTAGTCAAACAAAACTTGACAGAAGCACATTGAAGAGGAATATACTTGAGGAGAAAAACCAAAATTACTTACACCAGATAATGTGTGTCTGGTCTTAAAATATTACCAGTATACAATTCACTAGGCACTAATTTCAATGACAAGATTCAACTTGTTACTGGAACAAGATATTATTGCTACCTTGTCCAATCAACATGTATTTTACACCTCCAAAAGATGGAGATTTGTTGATTTCACTTCTTGGGCTACAAAACTTTGAGCACTTCTGCAGATCAAACAAGTTGCTTGTGGAGAACATTGAATAAGTAGGAACAATACAAGTTATTTCAAAGTATCTCAAATTCTTCTAGTTGTTACAGATAAGCTTCCAAATCAGGACACTGCTGTTCCCTAAAAAAAGCATAAAACTACTTTATTTATCCTCTTAATATACTTTACTAATGTCTGGCTCTTAAGAAAATATCCTCTCCCATTCAACCACTCATTCACACAATATATCACTGTCACTGTCCTCCCGTTGTTCATCAATTTGCTCGAGCAGGCACAGTAACGTCTCCATTGGAGACTTTGTTGTTACTGTCTTTGGCATATCGAATACGTCACGGGGAGCTTGCCAGGCTCTGCCATGTGGGCGAGATACTCTCGGTAGCTTGCGGGGCTCTCCGAGAGGGGCAGAGGAATCGAACTCGGGTCGGCCATGTTGGCTGGCTGTGTTCAGGGCAAATGCCCTACCGCTATGCTATCGCTCCAGCCCCACACTGTATATAAATACAATAATTCAAAATTAAAATAATTTTATTCATATTTCACAAAAAATCCTAGTTGAAAATAAAAAAATCTAGTAATAGCATGTCAAGTTGGTAGCTTCTATCTTAATAAGAAAATACATTCTGCAGGATATTCCCAGCCCATGTAGTCTATCAATTTCTATGATTTAACTCTGAAGCAAGCATCCACCTAAATATCATTGGAAATTATACTAGCAATTGCATTGAGTTTAATTAATATTTCTCTATCCATTTGTGCAGAGCCATAGTTATACAGATTCTTTAGTATGTAGAAATGCTGCACAATCAAAATGAAAAGCACAATTAATCAAAGTAAATTTATATGCAATGACTTCAAACACAGGAGGACAGGTGTTATCTGTATTATATTTAAAGCCATTCTCTTCCACATATCCATGAACTAGGTTATTAATTAGCCTTCAAAGCTTGTGGTTACACAGTTTTTAGGGGTGTCTCAAAAAAAAGGTACTGGCACACCACTTAGGTAATACGCACCAGTAACTCACCAAGGACTGGAAAGGATTTTTCAGATTTCTGAATACCGTCTATGCTTCAATTTTTCATCTTGTCTTCATCCTCCCATACCCAGCTTCTAAAATTAGTTCTTACCACATTAAGCCAGAAGTTTTCAGCTGACCAGTATTAACCTTTATTGTGAATCTTCTGTCTCCCCTCATCAGTCTCAAATCAGTCAGTTTCAACTGGAAATTTTATCCTCTAGTTTTTTCCATGGGATTTGCTTAAAAATGTTGTATGCAATTTTGTGTGTATGATTGTGTGTGTATGCTAAGAGGAATAGAAGAGCAAAGAAGTGGTGAAATGAATGGAAAGAATCTTTTATCACCATTTAGTGTGGTAGATAATTTAAAACATATATGGGTTATGACAAAATACTGTTTGAATGTGGGAGTTATGAGGAAAATTTGACATTTTAGAGCAAAATGCCATGTAGCAACAAGAATATAATTACAGGAAAAATGGCTATATGTTATATACATATATAGCATGTTTTTGACTTTATGTTTTCAAACTTGAAAAGTCTCCTAGCTATTTTTTTAAAATCTAATATACTCATTCAAAATTGCTCATGTTTTATTTTCATTATTTTTACTGTCATCTACATTGTTGTCATCATTCAATTTATTCTTTAATATTTTCAAGTGCTCTTACAAATATTGAGATTCCAGATACCATTATGCAGCTGATACTTAAAAGATCAAAAGTCGCCACGGTCTTTAAAGCTGATGAAAAGTTATGTAGATATATTTCTGTTTGTGTGTGTGTACCTTCATAGTTGTTATAAAGTAATTTCGTGTTTGAAAAATTACTGTACCATGTAATAAAGTTGTTTCTATGGAAACAGTTCATCATTCATAATCCACACAAAAGAAAATTACAGGTGAAGTTTTAAGGTATACCTGGCTCAGAAACTATTCATCTATGAATAAAAAATACCATTATTACTAACACATTTTATAGCTAGAAAAATTTTAGACTTACAACAAATTTTATTATTATTAAATTCCTATAATATGCTACAAGCGACATAGGAAGAATATAAAGATTGTAATCTTAAACTTACAGTAGCTTACATAATGCATGGGGATGCGGGTACAAAGTTAATCAAAACTTTACATGGAATGAAATATTAACAGCAAGTTAATGTAAGATCCTTTTAGAGTCTTTTAAGAGTTTTTATTCTCATGCCCCTTTTATCTTTGACCATATTCTCTCTAGTGTGGCCATAGTAAAGTTTTCGCAGAAAAAAGTTTCAGTTCCCTTTAGGGTTTCAAGGAGTTCTGGCAGCATTTGGACATAGAATGTACTGTGAGAGCTAAGATGGTCTCTGGTTAAATGATGGTCTCTGGCATGAGAAAATGTTCTAGGCACAAGTAGGGAATAAAAAATGTCATTGAGGGGCTGGACAGAGTGTAGGGTGTCTGCCTTGCACGCGGTCGACCCGAGTTCGATTCTCAGCATCACATATGGTCCCCTGAGCACCTCCAGGAGTAATTCCTGAGTGCAGAGCCAGGAGTAACCCCTGTGCATCGCCAAGTGTGACCCAAAAAGCAAAAAAAAAAAAAAGTCATTGAACTGTTTCTATGGAAACCACAGTTTTTTCTGTTGATCAGAGAACTGTATATCAGTGCCTTGAAAATAATAGATCATAAGATTAAAAACAACAAAATATGTGAGTCACAGGATTAGAGCAAGCAGAGACCCTAAGATTTGAACAAACGATTTCCATGTTTCCAGGAAAGATCTCAAATAAATTCTCATTCAAGCAGATTTCACTCCTATCAAGCAACTTCCCTGATTAGTCCAGTCAGCAACAAGAGCGAGGCACCTAACCTTAAACTTTCTGCTGTATCTGAAAGACTTTAAAGCATACTGTTTTTCAGTTGATTCGGGGATTAATAGCTGATTGTTAGCCGCTAACCAAGAACACATTTTAATTTAATATAATTCTTTAACTGATTCTCTGCCTTGTCTTCCTAAACTAAACAATGAAGAATGAACTGGTTTTTTGAGTAGATATCCTCTTTTCAGTGGTCAAGATTAGATTAGGGGGAACGTGACTTTGTTGGATTTTATTTTAATTCATTCCAACCATGTCATTCCAATGTCTCTGTTCTTGACCAATGCTCCTGGGAGTCAGGTTTTAATTGTCTGACTGCTAAGCTGCATTTCTTAGAAGATGCTGTTGGCCTGACTTTTGCTGCTTATTATACCCACTCTCATTTCAGTACCCAATATACTCTTCACAACAACTCACACTGCTTTCATGTGATGGAAACACACGAAACACATAGAAACACAATGTTTCAGAAGAGCTCTGAATGACTTTAAGAATGCAGTGAAGAAGATAGCAAACATGATTAAGTGGGCTCCCCAGATATCTTTGCCCCCACTTACTTGGTTTTACAAAAACAGAATACAAAGATCACTTCCTGGAGGAATTTGAAAACTGTGTGATAAATCCTATCAGGGAACCATGGTGAACTTAATATAGTATATACTGATGTTGACTCCTTGCAATGCAAACCTGAAACTTAAGTGTGCCAATGCAATGTTGCTCCAGGAGTAACTTACCTCCTTGTAGGTAAGTTACAGTATTGCTAAATAAATTAAGCAACACCGTTTTCTGTCTTTGGTCAACACTTTTTCTTCAGATCTCTAAGTGATCTATTTCAGCCACTGCACTTACACATTGGTTCCCTTCTCCCAGTAAAACTTATCACACAAAACAGCAAAACTTGGCTTTATCAAGAGAGTTTCAACCTCCATTTTCTATCCCTTAGTCCCTTAGTAAATTATGAGAACTTGCTCTAGTTTTTCTTTTAATCCTGGAAATATATACACTTCTTGAGGAACAAGTTGGTAGGTGCTTTCTCTCTCCCTGGGGCTGATGGAACCACATGTACCCATCAGATACTGCAGAATCTCATAGGGTTTCTACACAATTTTTTCGCTGTTTACTTTCATCATTTACCAGTCAAAGAATCCTAATTTGCTGCTGTTTTAATATCTTTTTTAAAACTACTTTCCATTAATCAAGCTACTTAAAGTAGAAATTTTAAGAAGTCCATAACCGTCCTCGGGACTATGAAATAGTCTTAATTTCTAAACTAAGAACACTGGCCCCAGTTTCTGTCTGTTCTACATTGTCTTCAATATATTTACTGTGATGGTAGGTTAGAAGTACAAAGCTTAGCACATGCTCAAATCTGTAAGAATGTGTATGTGTATGTATAATTTTAAAGTGTTATATAAAACAAGTATAAAACTTTTTATAAAAATGAAAAATAAATATATAACTACAGTAAGTATACATTTTATATGGTTCCTCATCTAAGAAATAACCATCATTTCTTCGTATTCTTAATATATACAAAGAAAACATTTATAGAGTAGGTTGTTTTTATACACATCAGAACATTCAGTAATACTGTCTTACACTTTGTTTTGAGCATTCTGTCTTACTTCTTGATAATCTTCTCAGTGTTATTCAAGTTCTCACAATAGAAAATTACCTTATATCCCTGAACATTCCATGCTGTTCTCAGATATACCTAACAATGTTTCAAATTCTTCCAAGAATAAAAATCTTCACCCCAAGAAAAGAGATTTTTTAAAAATGATTCATTTTTTAAAGATATGTAAGATTCAAAAGTACAAAGGCTACATATTTTTTATTCATGACAATAGTTGAATGAATTGTCTTGGGAAAAATGCACTTTAATTTTAAACTTATAAAACAATAAATTTTATTGAGGGTGTAAGGGTGTGGGCTATATTGAACACTCAGAGGAGCAGTAGAAAAAAATTCAGTCGAGTAGTAGAAAACACAAGAAGAAAAAATCTGAGGATTTATGAGATTAAAAATGGAGTAATTGTTCTCGTGAAAGAAAATCTACTCTTCACTCTTATGGTTTTGCCTTTTTGGGGGGGGGTCACACCCAGCGATGCACAGGGGTTATTCCTGGGTCTGCACTCAGGAATTATCCCAGCAATGCTCAGGGGACCACATGGGATGCTGGGAATCTAACCCGGGTCCGCCACGTGCAAGGCAAGCGCCCTACCCACTGTGCTATTGCTCCAGCCCACATTTTGCCTTTTTCTAAGTTGTTATAAGTGACACCAAATAACTGAAAATTCTCATGAACATTTCTGTAAAGTTCTGAATGTCAGATTATTATATACTTTTATTGACTTTCTGTAATAGAGAGAAGTAAAAAATATACCATAAAATGAATAATTTTAAAAAATGAAATATCAAATTAAAAATCAGTAGTAAACACTACAAAAACATCATACAGAAACCACTAAAAATCTATCATAAAATTTTAAAGATTCTTTTTTCTTTTATCCTCAAATATTAAAAGGTTATTCGATGTCTCTGATTTAAAGTCAAGTGAGTAGAAAATATTTTGTGCCATGTATTTTTCTTTTGAAATGTTTCTCTTCATAATAAAAAAATTCAGTAACGTCCATTTTGAGAGTTCTATCAAGACATTGGGATTCTGCCAAAACAAGAAAAAAACATGAAATAGTACATATTTGATACTTGGTGT
This sequence comes from Sorex fumeus, assembly GCF_029834395.1. Classification (NCBI taxonomy): domain Eukaryota; kingdom Metazoa; phylum Chordata; class Mammalia; order Eulipotyphla; family Soricidae; genus Sorex; species Sorex fumeus. Next base: position 33,739,062 of record NW_026606070.1, read on the forward strand.
TATTTGGCTGAAATGTACAGCTTGTCTCCCAGACCACCTGTTGGAAATATTTTAGGAGGATGTGGTAAATGCCTTGATACCCAAAAATTTGAAAATTATATTTTATGTGTGTCTCATGGTATTTGTTGAACATTTTATTGGTTTGTCAATACTAGATAAAAGTTCCCAGTATGAATGCAATGGAAAACATCTTACAGAAATAGTTCTGATTTGATCTTTGTCTCAATGTTTAATATAATATAAACCAGTAATCAATACAATCTTATTTTTTGTTTGATTTGGGATTTGGAGAATATATCCAATAGTCTTCAAGGTTTATTCCTGGTTCTATGGTCAGGGATCACTCTGGCAATGCTCAGAGGACCACATGTTGATGCTGGAGATAAAATCAGAAAAGCAGAATACGAATACAAGGCAAGAACATTAACATTTGTTTTCTCTCTCTCTCTCTCTCTCTCTCTCTCTCTCTCTCTCTCTCTCTCTCACTCTCTCTCTCTCTCTCTGGCCATTCAAATCTCATTTTAAAGAGCATTGATGCAACATTTCTTGTTGCTATTTTTAAGAATGAGTTTCTAAAAGAAAAAAATAGATGATAATACTTTACCAATCAAAATAGTTATTCAATTTTCAGCAAAACAAATGAACAAACAAAAGAAAGACAAAAGCCAGCTCAACAAAAGCAAAGGAGAAATTAGTGATCACTAAAGGGGAATGTACTAGGAAGAGATAAGAGAAGGGTGTCAACCTCATGGTGTTAAATGGAAACTAGATTTTGGGTGCTGCTTCTGAGGTAGTGGACTCATTCATCAAGTGATAATCATGTATACCTAAAATTTGTATGTTGTTACAAAATTCTTCTTTTTAAAGAAATGTTAATTAAGACCTCACAGACATCATCATTATTGCCCTACTCCCAGGAGACCATCATAATTTACACAGACCGGGAATTTAATAAACGCATTGATTGACACATCTAACAGAATATAATAGAATGAAAAGTATCTAATTATAGGTCAGGGTCACAGAGATAGCACAGTGGAGATGGACCTTGTCTTGAATGCCACCTACCTGGGCTCAATCTTTGGCACCAAATACAGTCCCCCAAGTCCCACCAAGAGTGATCCCTGAGCTTTGGAGCAGGAATTAAGTCCTGTGCACTGCAGGTAAGCACCAAAACAATACATAAAAATCATTAACATCTAAATTTACGATAGCACAGTGGGTAGGGCGTTCACCTTACACGCAGCCAACATAGCCGACCCGAGTTCGATTCCTCTGCCCCACTCGGAGAGCCCGGCAAGCTACCGAGAGTATTCGATATGCCAGACACAGTAACAACAAAGTCTCCAATGGAGACGTTACTGGGCCCGCTCGAGCAAATCGACGATCAACGGGAGGGCCTTTACCTTTTTACCTTTATTTGAATTAGAAAATGGTTTAACTGTTATGTAATTTACCTTACTTATTAAGAGAAATCTCAGGGTATGGTGCTGCCGGCACATCAACCTGTACCTGCGGGGTGAGTGTGTCAGCAGTCAGATGGTGCTTTCAGGCTTCTTGACACCCAAAAATGGCTGCTGTGCCTTTGTCTGGGCCCCAACAACTTGGGAACAAGTTTACCAATAAACTAAATGGTTGAAAGTTAAGTCTGTGAAAGCCTTGCCCACAAACCACCTCCGGCTCAGGTATACAAGCTCATTTATTTGCCTTATTTCAGATACCCATAGAAAATCTCGAAAGAGGTCAAAAGCCACAGTTAACCTCGGACTTGAGCATGACCTAACAGACTGGGGCAAATCAGAGCTGGGCAGAATGGCCTGGTGATCCCCCAAGCAGAAAACCCTAGGAGCCATTTGCTTCCACAATCCAAAATAGCCACCATACCCCCGTCCTGACTCCACTGTCTCAGGATGGACCTCACCAAGATATAATCTGCTGAAAATTCTGGTATTCAGGTTTTATGACTGAAATCTTCAGGCTTTTTGGGGGTCGGGATGGACTACCATTCTCCACCTCCCTGTACTTCTGGAAATCTCAACAGTCATTCAAAGCTGCCACTCAATTGAAAATCTGCTCCAGCTTTACAGTCTTGATAAAATTACCAAATGCCCCAAGCAAACACCATGACTTCTTAGCACCTGTGTCGCAAACCATAATGCATAAAAGGAAAAGGAGAGAGAGAGTATGAAAGGAAATACCTCCCATAGAGGTAGGCTGGGGGTAGGGGTTTAAAGGTTTGAGATGGTGGTAGAGAAATGGGGGACATTGGTGGTGGGAAAAGTACACTGGTGGAGGGAGGGGTAGTGGATCATTGTATGACTGAAACACAGTTATGAACAACTTTGTAATGGTCTATCCCATGGATATCCAATTTAAAAAATTTTAAAAAAAGTAATGTGGAGTTCATGCCCAATTCAATCAGCTTAATCAATGACTGAATAAATAGCAGTATTACATTTAAAAAAGGAAAGAGAAATCTGAGACTCAGAGAAGTCAAATTATTCACTCAATTTATCTGTAAGTTTCAGAATTCCATTTAATTCATCTCAATCTAAGTTTTTTCCTCAGTTTCTCCATCTGTAATGCCTTCCTAAAATCAAAGATGCAAAGAGCACTAGCATAAAATATTTGATGACCATCCATATACAATATAATGTGTAACAGAAATGATGTTATTTATTTTATTTCATTATATACCATACCAATTTTATTATATACCTTAAAATATGGCTCTGTAATATTAAGAATACAGGTTTAAAATTATGAACTCAAGCTTTTAATCTTGATATACTTGCTTTGATATGATTTATGATATAAAAAATATCTTTCTATTATCCCTAAATAGAAAGGCAAAGGAAAGTTTCCTCTTCTCATTCTTTCCAAATGGTATAATATTAAAAGCCATCACCTAAAAGAAAGACCTGTTTGATACCCACGTAAGAGGAAACTGCATATCTTTATTTAACTGCTGCTATCTATTCTTAACTTTAAATGGTACTGACCTATTTGTTCTATCTGCAAAGGAGTTCTAGTATAACCTCAGAATATTCCAACCACAGCAACAGGATGTTTAGGCTATTTTACAAAGCTATCTCGGGTTCCTGTGTGAAGGGGAAAGAGTTTGCAGTGTTCCTTATTCCAAAGAAGAAAAGTCTCTGATGATCACCAAAGCATCAAGATAGTGTGGTTGTAGTCTGTATGCTTGGCAATACTTTCACAGTTATCAATAAAGGTTGGCTGATTCACAAGTAATGGCACACTTAGCAGGACAGCTTTTTAGATGAAGTCAATCCCCATCATCTAGGTTCTTGCCTTGTACCATTTTCCTTTTAAGCATGCTATTTAACTACCTGGATATTACCTTGAAATTTAATTTGGAAACTTGGAAGGATAACATTGCTAAGAAAAATTTAACAGATAAAATAATTTCTTAACACTGCTAGAGTCGGACGAATATACTATGAATTTTTTCAAGTCTAAGTACTGTCTATGTAGCAGCAATAGGCATCATCAATCTAGGAGTTGTTAGAAATGTATAGTACAAGTCCCACTGCAGACCTCTTGACTCAAATTGTGTTTTAATGGCTTAATATTGCTACTCAGCAATTTACACAATAAAGACAGAAAAAGACAGGTTTGGAAAAATAAGTTTTTTGCTGGGAAGGGTGTCAGGCCCATTCAGATGGTTATTATTTTGCATCATCAAGATGAGCGTAATTAGAATTACAATCTAGTTTTCTTGTTTGTTCAGTGTACTACCTATGAAAGCATTCATGGTTACATCTAACCATGCAAGAAGGAAGAAAAGAATCAATAACCCATGATAGTCACCTGTTATTGAGCATAGCTGAGGTTGAATCTTACTTTGAGTCAAGATTTAATAGATGTAAAGTATTCTAGAGGGTATTACTTGTACCATCCTTTCTTTAGATCAAGACATAGAGCTAAGTTGGGACACTACAGTGATAGTCAAAATCTGTCATTTTAATAAGAAGAAACAAGATTCATTGGATTCTGAAGCACCAGAATTCAACTTCCAATTTATATGTAATTGATATTGTGTTTCCCCAATTTATTACTAAAAGAAATATTCTTATTACTATTTATATTTTATGAAGCTTATATTAGGAGATATTCATAATTTCTACAGCAATTTCTAGGGTATTACCACCTTCTACTCCAGCTTCATCCTATCCATATTTAATTCATTTAGAACGAGTGAATTGTGTGATGTGCATGTGTAGTTATAATTATATGACTTGGCAGAAATTATTAAAGGAGAGAATTTTGAAGTTTTAATTATATATTAATGAAAATCATCACAGTTTTTAAAATGATAATTCAGAAAATTCTAACGATATTTATTTACTATTATATGTATTATATATACTTGGTACCACAATAAAAATATTTTATTTATTTAATAATAACATTATTTGAAAGGAAAAATCTTTTTCTCAATATTTTTTCCTGCATCAAAATTACTCTTCAGAGTATTTTTTTGCTCAGAATAAAAAATAACTTGATTGCAAGTCTTTACTATAAAATTTCTCATTTCTCTTAGTATGGGGAAAGCATTTTATATTCTAAGGAACATGAATTAGAAAATACTCGATGTGGTGTTAGTCTATTATGCGGCAATGCACTCAGTTGAAGTGGGTATACATTTCACTGTGGGTATCACAGGAAAAGAACAAAAAAATTAATAAAACTTATTTCTCCAGCCCATTAATGTTCAATTATCATGTCATTTCCTCATACATAAAATGGGTTTATAATAGGCATCATGAAGGAATATATTAAATTAATCAACCTTTCACTATGCATTTTATCCTTAATTCTCTTTAAAAGTATTTATATTTTATTTATGTTCCTTTTTAATATTGATGAATTGTTTTATCCTATAACCTCAAAAATTACTGGTTATCAGGGTGTTGAGGCATACCTTATATAAAAGTAGTATATCTTATTTCCCAAAGACATTTCATCCTTCAAACATTATTCATAACCAGAGCAAATTAAAAAAAATAGTTTAACCAGCACTAAGCCTCCAGGTTGCATTTACATAGATCCCCCCAATTCTAAAATTCCTTTGTTTTCATTTATTGAAGTTATTTCCAATCCCTTTTTTTTTTCAGTATTGTGTCATAGATCTAGAAGATAAATTTAATCTCGGTTCTTATTAGTAACTAATTAAAAAGAGAAGCAAGGGAATATGTCAATCAAGATTTAGCATTTTCTAGTGTATATAACGGTTTCTAAATTTCTTTCACGTCTCTAGCATCATTGTATAAGGTAATGATATTTTCGAAGAGTTTATTGTTTAACGGCTTATTTGTTGCTAGATATTTTTAAATCAAGTACATACACACATGGTGCAGTGAATAAATAGGCTGTATATTTCTATTATTAGAATTGCCTTCCAGTGGTACTGCAGTTAAATATATTCTTTTTTCTTCTTGAGCTATGAATTCGGTTAAGTACGTGTTTGTATGGAGCTTTTTATCATGGTGGGTGTTTGGTTGACAATAACTTCCTTATTCCTTTTGTCTCAAATCAGTTATAAAACAGTTTATTCCAAAAAAGCATAGTGCCCTCAAAAAGGTAAACCAATGGTAGAAAAAAAATCTTTTCTTTTTTGCCTTATGAGTATATTGTTCTGAATCTTTTCTTATTTTTCAAATCACCGATATGCGTATTAACAATTTTTAATCACTAAAATATCATTTCCTAAGAAAATATATCTATAGCACAAGCAATTGGTTAGATCAGATATGATCTGTATATAAATAGATGTTACATTCTCGTATTACATTTCCCTCTTTTGGTTGCTATGTGATAGTGACAGGCATGTAGAAATATTATAAACCAATACGTTAAAATGTACGTCAATTCAAAGATTGTTCACTGTGTATTCACTTAAAAATTTTTGATACTACAGAGATTATATTAAAAGTAACATTTCACACAAGACTTAAATTTTAAAGCAAGAGATGCTTGCATGTATAAGACAGAACTCCCATCCCATAGACATGTTTCTCACTTCTGTGAAATAAAGACAAACCTCAAACCTATTAAACCTTGCCATATTAAAATGACACACTATCAATGAACTGAAAAGATAAATCACTAGCCTTTACAACTCCAGCGTGAAAAATACCCAAAGATTTGTCTTTAAGCTATTCAGGCCATAAAAATTTCTGTTGCCACTATTTTTATTGCAGTTGTAATATATATGTATATATTACAACTGCAATAAAAATGGCACTTGATCACATAGATCTAGATATTCTCTGGGTGGCTGATTCTAGAAAAGCAACAGGCTTCTCCCTTTCCCTTACAATAAGCAACAGTTAGAAACTCTAAAAAGTAGAAACTGCTTTTCCGGGTTTTTGGAAAGAGGCAATAACGATTTCCATTAATGATTCCCGGTAACTGATTCCCATGTGTTTTGCAACAGCTTCAACATAGAGAGAGGAAAAGAGAAGAGAGGAGAGGGAAAGGGGGAGAGAGAGAGAGAGAGAGAGAGAGAGAGAGAGAGAGAGAGAGAGAGAAAGAGAGAGAATAGGGGAGAGATTTAACCCCTTTGAAATTAAAGGATTTTGCTGTTACAATCACCCCAATTCTTTTTAATCATCAGACATTTTAAGGCATGCTTAGGTTTCCAGGGTAACCAATAACTTGACCCATCCTTTGGCAACTTCAATTCGCAAGATGCAGTCAAAACAAATCCATCCTCGCTCAAGTGGGAAGACCAACAACCCCCCCCCACACACACACACAAACACACATACACCCCCACCCCCACCCCCACCCCCCCCCCCCCCCCAAGCAGGACTAGGCACTTCCTTAACAACAAACTGTTGTCTTGGACTGGTCTCAGCCCGTGGTTCCAGTCACAACAGTGGGCTAGGGCCTGGGGATTGGTATTGAACACTGAGACCTCTCTAAGGCTCAGTCTGGTCCAGGAGTGTTTAGCGGGCAGAGGCGGGAGCCGGGATTGGCTCTCGCGGCCCACCGGCGGGGGATGCTAGCGCAGGCCTCCGGGCCGCCAGCAGGTGGCGCCCTGCACATCGCGACCCCTCCAAGGAAACCCGGCGAAAGGAGCGCTCAGACTCCGCCCAGCCCGCGCCTCCCGCGCCGCCGTCACCGTCCGTCCGCGGAGAGTGCCGAGCACGCTCTCCCGAGCACCGCAGTCGGCCGTGTTCCGTGTCCAACATGCGAATCGAGGGGCCACGGGCTGTGTGCGTGCGTGCGTGCGTGCGTGTGTATGCATGTGTGTGTGTGTGTGTGTGTGTGTGTGTGTCCGCGCGCGCGCGTGCCAAAGTGGGGAGCGCGCGTAGAGCGGGACTCCCCGAGCCGGGTGGGGTGATGACCGCGCAGGAAACGCAGAGGACAGGAGGGGGACCCGTGCCTTTAGCATCTGCGTAAGCCTGGCCGCCACGGGGCCGGCGGGGACGCCACTCACTCACCATGTTCACTTCGGAGACCATGTCTATGCTGGCGACGTCGATCCGCATCCCGACGTCTACTGGGGGCCCTAGGGGAGGGGAAGCGGGTGGCACGTTACAACCATCTGCTTGGAGGGGTCATAAATTGAGGAAGGGCTGTGGGGGCGGGGGGAACATGCCCATGCCGGAGCTGACTACGTTCTGGATGGGCTGACTCCCCCCTCTCCCCTTCCCTTTGGGGGACACGGAGGGAAGACAGGTATGGACACACGCGTGATGCAGTGACTATGCAGAGGGTGTGTCATGTCGTGTTGAGCCGGCAGGAGAAGGTCGGATGTTGCTGAGGTTACATCCACCTGTTACTGGAGGTTGTGTATGTGTGTATGTGGAGTGCGTGCGCGCGCGTGTGCGTGTGTGTGTGTGTGTGTGTGTGTGTGTGTGTGTGTGTGTCCAGGGCGTAAGGCGTAGTGAACGCTTATGAAAATTGCATGTCTTTTCTTTCTTTCTCTCTCTCTTTTTTTTTTAAATAAAGCATTTATCAGTGACTGGAAGGGAGAACTAGATGTGGGTTACAGGTTGATAAAAGATGAAGCATTTACCTCCAAAGTCCGGCCGCAAGCGAATGTCATATCCTTTGAGCAATCTGTCAACGGTCTCTTTCACGTATGACATGTTGCTGGGCTCGTTGGCACTGGAGGAAGGAAGTAGGGACTGGACTGAGAATGACTACAAACTGCGAGCAGACATGAAAAAGAGACAGGCACATCTAGCCCCCCAAATAACAAGCTACATATCCAACAAGCACGGGGGGAAAAGAAAGAAAAAGAAAAATGCCCTGGAAAAAAAAAGAGAGAGAAAAAGAAACATTTAAGAAACGGCAGCTCACCTGTGTCCACAGCAGACCATGGCAATCATCACAGGGAAAGAGAGAATCCCCAAACTCTCTCGATTTTGTACAGTCCACATTACTAACTCTGATGAAAAGAATTGTCTTTTCTGCGAAGCTTCAAGGAATGCAACTTAGTCGGCGGCAGGGCAGTAATTCCCGAATGGACCTGCGCATGCGCAGAGGAGGCTCACTACCAAAAGACACCTTGTGCCTGGCAAACAATATTCCTAGTGGAACAGGCAACAGATTTCAATCCCTTTAAAGTTCCTGTTTGTGGCGATCCGCGTCCTGCGGGTAGTCGGAGATATCCTGCTGTTTGCGAGTTTGCGGATCCCAAGCGCAGCCGGTTTTCTTTTTTGTGGTGCTTCTTCGTGCACTGGAGGGTGGCTCTGTTCATTTCCTTCCTGCTCACAACCTGATTTTGTTGTTGTTGTTGTTGTTTTTTGCTATTTTTTTTTTAAACTCAACTCCGGGGGATTGGGGAAAGACTGCCTGTGATTGGCATCTTTCGTTGACAGTCACGGTGGCCCTGGAATTGGAAGTCTGGAGGCGGGCGATGATATTCTAGTTGCTAGCATGTGTGTTTGTGTGATGGAGTGTGGGGGAGAAGTGAGTGGAAAGGGAGAGAGGGGAACGAAGGGAAAGAGCAGAGGGAACTCAGGTTGTATTTGACGGCTGCCAGAATCAGGTCTCCTTGGGAGGCATTTTAGGGCATCTGTTTTAGTGTGCTGTTTTTCCAAAGGAGAGGAGGAGGGCCAGACCAAGTTTTTCACTCACTCCCCTTTTCTTTCCCCTCCTCCCCTCTTCCTCCGCCCCCCACACAGGCACACACTCTCTCTCTCTCTCTCTCTCTCTCTCTCTCTCTCTCTCTCTCTCTCTCCTTTCTTTTCTCTCTCAGCTAAGGAAGTGAGGCAAGTTAGCTTTTGGAACAGTCTTTTAGTTTTTTGTTTTCTTTCTCTTCTTTTTTTTTTTTCCAGAAAGGCCATGCTAAGTAAGTTCTACTTTTCTTCTGGGCTCTAGCAAAGTACTCCCAATCCCATACGTTCAGAGTGTTAGTTGAAAAAAAAAATGACCTGGATATCGTTGAAAAGAGAATCTAACCTCCACTGGCAAGTACGCTGGAGTTTAGGGTAAGTAAAGGTTGTTGGTGTTAAATTAAATTCAATGTCATTTGATACATGACGTTGTATACGTGTTAGACAGAAGGTCCAAGAGCTGTGCTTTGTCTATCAACTCAATGATAAATACAAACTAAATCTCACGTCTAAATCCGATTTAAAGATAGTTCTCAACTTAGGCTGGAGATAACCATAGATTTATTTAGGAAACGGAATGAAATACCTGAGTAAATTAAAAATATCTCTGGATAGTTTAAGTGGTGACAGAAAGGTTGCTAACTGTACCAGTTGAAGTAGATATTGTTTTCAGAGTATAAGAAAAGAGGGTGTATGTGTATATTTGTGTGTGTGTGTGTGTGTGTGTGTGTGTGTGTGTGTGTGTGTTGCCGGAGCCAGAAAGAGCAAACCAGAAAGGAAAGGGAACAGCCTATATCAAATCCAAGAGACTTAGTTCTGTTCTACTTGGGTAGCTCAACAAGCTCATCTCAGGAATGACCTAGCAGAATACAGAAGGAGAGAAGACTGCATGGTGAGTGATGCAGATACACAGGGGAAGCTAAGTTCAGACCAGAAGGAAAGCCCATACACTACTGTGCTGTTGCAGGTTTCTGAAAATTACAGGTTTAGATTTTAGATGGAATATTTTTTTCTGGTAGACTACTTAAGAGCAATTAATATTATTTTCTCTCTGGTTCTTGTGCCCTCCGAAACGGGTTATCTTGTTTAAATCTTGTAACAGTACAAGTGTGGTAGCTAAATTATTGTTATTTTTCACATTTAGAGATGTCAGAGAACAAAATAGGACCACGTGACTAACTTAATATCAAAATGACTACTAAATGATGAAATGAATGTCTACAGAACCAGAATTGATGGCCCTAACTACTATCCTTTGCTATGAAGCACAGATCCCAAGAGGAGCATAAGTGACCATACAGGGAACATAGCAAGAAGGACAAAAGAGTTATTACACTGCCACAGGCAAAGAAAACTAAAGTCCTGACTGTGTTTAGCATGAAGAAGTAGAAGACTACTGCAAAGTTTCAGAAGTATAACGAAGACGTCAAATTATTGGAAAGGTCAGGAACAGGAATCTTTTTAAGGTACCTAGAGAATTGTACAAACATTTGCATATGAGTAGAACTTGAAATTCTACTTATACATTAATTTTATTTGTTCGTTTGAGACTCATAACAACTTTTTTTGACTCGTAACAACTTTGAACACTGGGGACAATATTTGTACTTAATCAGATTTCTTAATTTTCTTTATTCTTCACTCTTAGTGTTCTTTAAAAGGGTAAGAAAAAAGGAATTGTGTATACTTTGTGTTCTTGCTGAAGCACTGAATTATTCTATACTGCACAATTATGTTTTCTTCTAAAGTCACACAACAGAAAGTAGGGTGTGTAGAAGCTTGCATCCTTCTTATGTTCGTGTGTTTAATCCAGAAACACTTATTTACTATTTGTTAAGTGTCATATTCCATACTAAAAGCTGGTGATAAAGCAGTGAAAAAAAGTATACAAATATAATTTGAAAACCTGCACTTTCCACCTGAAATCTGTCAATCTATCACTGAAGTTGCAAATTGTTGGCCTTGCCATCCAACTTGAATTTAGTTTGGTGTTTACTATTAGTTCTATTTATACTGCTTTTATAGGAATATATGTTTTCTAGTTGATAATAAACACCAAAAATTTACTTTTATAATAACAACCAGGTTATATATATGAATATACACACATATGTGAATGTATAAATGTTTGCTAAAGATGAGGTAGAATGAAAGATTGGGTGATTTTTTTATGTTCAAATAATAATATTTAAAGTGAGATATTATTGAATTTGACTTTAATTTTATTTATTGAGAGAGGGGTTTGGACCCTCTGCCAGCCAACAGTGCTTAAAAAATACTCCTGATTCTGTGCTCAGGGATCACTCCTGGCCTTGTGGGGGGGGCATATATTTTGTCAAGGATCAAACAGGGCAGCAGCATGCACAGCAAGCATCTTAACCCTTGTACTATCTCTCTGACCTTTAAATATTGTTTTTAAATTATGCCTTCTGAGTACATAAAATGTCATATAAAGAGTCACAAGGCAGTCATTATTATACCAATTATTGAGATGCTATTGAGGATGGAGCCATGGTGTCAAACACTATTTTATGTCTGTAAACTTATGAAAGATTTTTATCCATAAGCTGCAAACAAAACACTGTCTTCCCGTTGTTCATTGATTTGCTCGAGCGGGCCCACTAACGTCTCCATTTTTTTGAGACTTGTTTTTACTGTGTTTGGCATATTGAATACATCACGGGTAGCTTGCCAGGATTTGCTGTGCGGGCGAGATACTCTTGGTAGCTTGCTGGGCTCTCCAAGAGGGGCAGAGGAATCAAACCCGGCTCGACTGGGCTGGCTGTGTGCAGGCAACGCCCTACCGCTGTGCTATCACTCCAGCTAACACACTAAAAACTGTCATTTCCTCAATAGCTTATGACATATGGACTAAAAGAATTATAAAGTTAATTAATTTATTTTTAGCAACAGGGAATTTAGAATTACAGATATAATTTAGACTTCAAAATTATATAACATCTTAACAACCTGCATTTTGATAACATTTTTTTCACTGATACTTTACAATCCTTAATTTAATTTTCTTTTGGCATAGTCTACTCTTTCAAAAATTGTAGATTTTACTGAATATAGATAGTTTGTAAGCTGTCTTAATATAGCTTTTGGAACTAAATAGGAGATAAATAAACTCAAACTGTCAAAAAGAATAGTAAATAACAAAAATTTTTTAAATGATCAGATCCAGGCATAAATTTTTAATAGGCTTGGATAAAAACACTTCTGTGAAGCTGCCTTCCCTCCTTTTGAAGTTCAACTAAATTTCCATTTAATTTGTTAAAGTTTCCCCCCTAGATCCACTGGTTATCCCCCACATTTATTATGTTCTAATGATAATTTTTTGCAGGGCAGGGAGGTCCTAAAATTCAACATCTAACTAAGTTAAAATTTTCCTAAGACCAAGAAATCTTATCCATATTCTTACTCAATATGCTCATAGGTGAGACTATGGAATAAACAGTTTAAAACTGTTACTTTGGCATGGTATCAAACTTGATGAAGATCATTGTCTTTCAAATTAATCAGGCATTTATGCTTGTACTTTATAAAGTAAATGACATCTTATTGTCTGGGGCTGGAGCCATAGCACACCGGGTAGGGCGTCTGCCTTGCATGCAGCCAACATGGCCGACCCGAGTTCGATTCCTCCGCCCCTCTCGGAGAGCCCAGCAAGCTACCGAGAGTATTCGATATGCCAGACACAGTAACAACAAAGTCTCCAATGGAGACGTTACTGGGCCCGCTCGAGCAAATCGACGATCAACGGGAGGGCCTTTACTTTTTAGGGCCTTTATGCTTGTACTTATAAATATTGGGCCCAGATAAGTAATTTAAGACAAGAACTTTTTTTAAAATTTTTTTTAATTCAACTCTCGGAGAGCATGGCAAGAGAGTATCCCGCCTGCACAGCAGAACCTGGCAAGCTATCCGTGACCCATTTAATATGCCAAAAACAGTAACAATAACAGGCCTCATTCCCCTGATCCTAAAAGAGCCCCCAATGCAGCAGCATTGGAAAGGACGAGTAAGGAGAGGCTACTAAAATCTCAAGCTCTTTATGTTCCTGAAGTGAGTAGATGCCATTGGGCTACACTAGCACATGACAGGGATGAATGGAGAGGTTACTGGCACCCACTCGAGCAAATCGATGAACAACTGGGTGACAATGATACAGTGATTTTAATTCAAGGCATTGTATCATTTCATTAAAGGTGATATAGTTTTTAAAAAAATGACTAATGATTCTATTGAAAAAAAAATGGGCTTGAGAGATATCACAAGAGGTGAGTCACTTTCATAGGCCAACCCTGGTTTAATCCCCAACACCATGTATGGTTTGCCAGACATAGCCAAGCATGACCCCTGAGCACAAAGTCAAAAGTAACTTCTGAGACAAACAAAATAATCTCAAAGCTCACTGCAGAGATGCCTCTAGACTTTAAACCTGACCGATTTTATCAGGGTGCCTCAGAAAAAAACAGGCATTATCCCTTCACCTACCCCCTAAGAATCCTGGCAGCTGCCAACTTCCAGAACACACTGAGAAGCACAGGTACATGGGTTCAGTGACAGCAAACTCCAGGCCTCAAGGGATAGGTGATAGACCAGGCTGGTCCCTCTCATCACCCCCACCCCCATGGGACCCTGGAGGTCACTCTCAAGAACTGCTTCTGGCTGCTATTTAAGCCCCTTAAGGGTCATGATCCAGAGACACACAAAACAATCTCCGAACCAAGCAGCTCGCTGCAGAGATTTCTCAAGGCCCTAATTATCTAAAATTTTAGAATTCCAGGAGGGCGTAGCCACAAAAGTGGCCACACCACATCTTATACTATTCATAGAAAGCAATACAAAAGAGAGTATGAGGGAGATAATTTGCCATAGAGGCTGGGGAAGCAATGAGATGGGAAGGGAGATACTAGGGACATTGGTGGTGGAAGATGTGCACTGGTGGAGGGATGGGTGTTCGATCATTGTATGACTGAAACTCAAACATGAAAGCTTTATAATTGTATCTCACGGTGATTAATTTAAAAAAAGAGTAACTTCTAAACACAGAGCCAAGTGTAAGCCCTGAGGAAAGCCAATAATCCAAATAAATTTGACCTTTTTTGTTTAAAATGTATGTTTTATGTTATTAATAAATATTTTAAGTAATTATATTCATTAAGTTTGCTAAGTTGATATTAGTAGAAAGTTACCATTTCACAGGATGATTGTAAATCAATAACATTTGAGACATTTATATATGTAGTCAGATGCTAAAACTATAATTCTTTTTGAAGAATAAGTAACAGATACAGAATGTTTATTAATTTAGTCAAAGTCAAACACTAAATGAGAGAGAATTCAAATTTGTATTGCCTGATGATAAGCTATCCTCGGTAGCAGTACACTATTGGTTATGAAAAAAAAGTTGCCACCAGAAAATACTTTTTACACTTTACTGAGATAATTGTATGCTTTTCTAACTTCTTCTTTGTAATTAAATATGTTAGAGTTTAACTCACCTTATGACTGATACTATGTCATAATATTTGCAATTTTATAGTAAGTGCAAATTAGAGATTCTTTTCCTTAAACATAGTAGACCTATGCTCTTCAAGTAGAATACTTTAAAGGATCACTGTGAAAGCTGCCGTGACCACCCACTGGTCAATGTGTTGCTGTGGGAAGAAGAAAGTCAGAGAAGGACTATTAAATTTGTTACCACTGAGATCTTGCCTGAGATTGTCATTGAAAGGTTTTCTAGGGGCTAGAATGATAGCATAGCAGGTAGGGTGTTTGCCTTGCACACGGCCAACCTGGGTTCAAGTCCCAGCATCCCATATGGTCCCCGGAACACTGCCGGGAGTAATTCCTGAGTGCATCAGCCAGGATTTAAGAAAAAAAAAAGGTTTTCTATTTCTATTCAGAAAAATCTCTATATCGGTAAGTATGTGGAGATTTTTCTGTTTTTAATTTTAAATATTTAGGCAGGACTGTAGATGTAGTACAGCATTTGCTAGCAGATTGCTGACTGGATTGCAACCCTAACATCTACCTCATGTGATCACGGAGTCCTTCAGGAGTGATTCCTGAATGCAGAGTCAGGAGCAAGCCCTGAACACCACTGGGTGTGATCAACCTCCCCCAACCCCCACCCCACCCTCCCCCCTTAAAAAAAAAAAAGAACTGATTATATTTCAAAATTAACTGAACATATGTTTTTTCCATTGTAAAGTGAGCACTATAAAGGGTAAAAAGTAGAAAGGGAGAAGGTGAGAGGAATATCTTCCCGTTTTCAGCTAAACAAGGAAAGAAAGTAGGGAATATGATTGGAAAATAAATTTTCTCTCTGTTTATATTAAGTACACACTTACCAATACTAAATGGAGATGAAAGACTTTTTTTTTTAATTTTTTAAAATTCTTTTTATTTATTTTCGCTTTTTGGGTCACACCCGACGTTGCACAGGGGTTACCCCTGGTGGTGCTCGGGGAACCATATGGGATGCCAGGGATCGAACCCGGGTCGGCCGCATGCAAGGCAAACGCCTTACCCGCTGTGCTATCACTCCAGCCCGAAAGACTTTTAAAATTCCATTTTGCCCTCAATAACTTCTACTTTAATCATAATAAAGACAAATTTAAAGGAAAATTTGGAAAAACCTAAACATTTGGACTGAAATGATAATGAATAATGTTACTAAAGAACAAATCCTAATAATTTTCCGAGTAAAAAAATCAAATTAATGAAATCAGCCTCCCTTTGGGAGACAAAATATGAAACATTAAACCTTTAAAACAATAAAATATTTTCTTGTCACAATTCAGTTCTACTTAATAAGTTGTAAGAATAAATATTACGTGGAATATTTGAAAGTTGCAGTACTCCTTTGGTTCCTAGAATAAGAAATATATTAACCTTCAGCTTGGAGTAGTTCTAATTTGGGTTTAAGAAATTAAATGACATTTAATAAGAGCCTCACATGTAAATATGGAGATAAAATTAAAAGTTAGCAAAAATTGAAGGGAACAAACACAAAATTATGTGTGAATGGAAATAAGTTCCAGAAACAGAAAAAAAAATTATCATGGAAAGTAAGCCTACTTTAAAACAAGGATATTGGAAGATAATTGAATAGGTCCAAAATACCCAATCAAAAATACAGTTAGGGCCAAACAAAAATCAAGAGCATCACACATACAAAAATTATTAGTTTTATGATAAAACAAGCTTACTAAATGTCAAACAGAATTAACTAGTTATATTCTGATAAAATTTTAAAACATCTTGGAAAAAATAAAACTTTTCTCTGAAAAATAAGTTATACTATCTACAAAGAAAAAAATAATTTTTCCATTTTATCATTAAATTTAGTGATACTATTTTTTCCTAGTAAGAGAACAAAAGCTTATTAATGTGTGTGTCAGAAATCCTTATTGAACAAATATATTATCAGAATGTAAATTGTTGAGACAATGTTCTAAAATTTTGGATGAAATTCTTTAAAGAAATAATTCTATAATATAACAAATTGGTATTCAATTATGGTGGAAATAAAAAAATTTTGAATTAAAAATAGTTGTGCCGTGAAGTTGATGGGTTATGGTCAAATGGAAAGAGTAGATATCTTGAATAAGCCTTACATCTAAAGTAAAAATGTTGAATTAAAAATAAAGACTATAATTTACTTAGGACTTACAATGTATTGAGCACTTTTTGTCTTTTTTTTAAATGTTAGGTCATTTATATCTAACATCTTTAAATTCTTATAATAGTATCTTTGTTTTTCATACTTTTAAAATGAAAGAACATTTAGAAAAAGCAACTTGTCACACAGTTTAAATATGACAGCACCAGGATCCAAGTTTTCAAAGCATGCTTTATATTTAGTGTGTTTATATATAGGTGTGTATATATATGAACTTTATATGTAGACATAATATAGAAGATAAAATATAAAAAATAAGAAAACCAGCATATAAAAATAGAAATATGCAGAAAGATTTATTTATTACAGCTGGATCAGAATAGATCTCAAAACTAACACTTGAGTAAAGGTTCTCAATTGGAGCAAGCCCTGTAGATCTAATCAGTAATTATATTGCCAACAGAGAACAGTAAGTGTGAAGATACTAAAGTAGGAATCAATATGGCAGGTTCAAGGAGACAGTGTTTCCAGTGCCATTGAGAGGTAGAAAGTAATAGATATAACTTAGAGTTAAAGGATTTTCTTTGAGAAAAGTCAGTGGAAGGTTTTGATATGAAAAATTTTATGATTTGACTTTCCTTTGAACAGAGGCACTCTAGCTACTTTATAGTATAGACAGTAGAGTGGAGAGTTGAAGAGTTATGCTAGTAAACTGAGTGGAAAAATTATAGTAGTAGTGGTCAAGAGAAGTGGTCATATTTTTAAAATATTTTGAAGCTAGAGTTCACAGGTTTTCTGACAAAGTGAATATGGTGTGTGAAGAAAAGAATAAGGAAAAGACTGGATCCAAAGTCTCTGAATTTCGATGAAAGAGTTATTGTCTGAGGTGGGAAAGACAGTTTGGGAAAAGGGTTTTGCAAGTCTATTTTGTACAAGTGAAATAGATGTATTTTGATAGCCTTATTTTAAGAAAAATGCCCTGCTGGAGTTACAGATTTGAAGTCCTCAAATCTAGGTGGTATTTGAATAGACTTAATTATGTGTTCTGCCAAAATTAAATTCCTCAATCTGACCACTTGAAGCTAGAAGTTTTAATAGAGTGATTAAGATTCAGTGAGTTTACAAAGGGTCATATGCTAATCCAATATTATTAGCACCCTACAAGAAAAAGACTAGATACTAGGAATTCTTATACCCAAAGAAAGATAATGCAAGGACACAACAAAACTGGATCATACTATAAATCAAGAGAGAAAAAAAAGTGGCAGCCAATGACTAAGAAGAAATAAGGAGAATCTGGAACTCTAAGAGCAAAGAGAAAAAAGTATACCAAGGTGAAAGAAATGATTTGGTATCAATTATTGCTAATAGAGCAACTAAAATGAGAAGACAATGAATTTTCAATTAAATGAGAAATGTATTCTTTTGTTCTCCCTAAAATACATAAATTTACTAGAGTTTTAATTTCATTTATTTTGAATAGATCTCATTAGGTTTCATCTTTCATTTTGGGGAGCTCGTAGTGTATACATATTTTATAGTTTATAAATAGAGTGCCAAAAAGTAAAGAAAATTTTATTTTAAAAATTGGATACCAGTATTGCATTGTTTTGTGGTCTCATTTGTTATTAAAAATTAAAATGTTAAGAATTTAATGACTAGATGAAAAGTGATTCTTTGTCAAATATTAAAAGGCAACCTTATTTATACAGGAAAAAAATAAATTGAAAATAGTGCTGCACAACCAGGAAAGTGGTAAGAATTTCTAATTTTATAAAATGTCAGTAAGTCATATCTGAGCAAACAAATTAAATTTTTAAGTTCTAAAAGCAAATAACCATTTATTCCAAACTTATTGTGAATCTTTCCTAGCATGGAGGTTCTTAATAAGCAGTATGAAAAGTTTTTATTGAGCTTTTCATCAAGTCTTACTCATAATAATCACAATGATGGTATTAAGTTATGAAGAAGCTAAGTATATTGCTAATATTTAACAGAGAAGTTACTATGTGTGTGTGTTTGTAAACCATTCAATATTTAGCATTGTACTTTTATTTTGTACTGTTTATAGATGCTCTTTCTGCTTAGACATGCTTATTTTCTTCCAGGTGTTTTATCAATTGATTATTTTGGATTTATTCTTACAAGTGTCTTTTGTGCACAGGTTATCACAGTTCAATTGTTTTAAAAGTTTGTCACAAAAGTACAGTCTTCTCTGTTCTTCCCTAAAGTCATATTCAGACAAGACTCAATAAAATGCTAACTTTTTAATTCATTCAGGAGTTTGAATAAATACATAAATAATGTTAAGTATCAGGCTTGGTGCTTTAAAAATATGTGTAATATCAGCCTAGTTGGCCAAAATCATAATATTTTTCCTTGACAGTTGTTACATCAAAAGCATGATGGCAACTACTTCTTTGAACTTATTGAATATTAATGCCAGCAGGAAATTTAACAATTTGACCCAACACTCTCATTTTAAAGCATAGTGAGATATATAGAAATATATGATATGTAGACGGTCATACACCTTGTAAATTTACTCTTAGTAAATTACATTCTGGGTTACTTAACTCTAAGTATCATTATTTTCAAAACCCCATTATAGCTTTCTCAAGTCAAAAAAATAGCAGAAAATGATATTTCTGGTTAAAACAGTGTTATTTATTAAAAGTTGTATTTTTCAAAAATAACAGAATGGAGTACCTGAATCAAAACTGACTCTACTCATTTCAAGAAAAGAACATTTATTATTATTATATTATTATAATTATTATTACTATTATTTGGTTTGGGAACCACAGTAACGGTGCTAAGGACTCACTCCTGGCTCTGTGCTCAGGGATCAGTCCTTGTACAGCACGAAGGACTTTATGAGATGCCAGGGATCCAATCCAGGTCATCTGCTTGTGAGGCAATTGCTGGGCTCATTATGCTATCTCTCTGGCCCCAACGAATATTATTTGTGCATTGTTTTAGTATAAATGTTGGTGACCATAAGGAGGTAGATCAGATTTGGGCTTTGATTTTCCTTCCTCACTCCAAAATTATTAAGCAATTCTGTAATTCAATGAAATGTTGATTTTTTAAAAAACTTTATAATAAATTCAAATGATTATGATGCTCAAAAATTTCTACGAAATCACTGAAAAGGAGATAGAACATTCTTAGTAATGGGAGAATAAAAAACAATAGTCTTGGTTTTACATTCAATACTTGAATACAAATTTTATATGCAAAGTGTGAAACACAAGGGCTGTATGAATGAAAAGAAACTCTGAGTGTATTTTCTTAATAATCACAGAGGGAAAACTAAATTTTACCTACCCATTGCTTATATAATAATTTAGTACACAGCAGACAGATCTTTATAAATTAAGGCAATTTATAGCAACACTCTAGTCTCTGAAGTTATTCTGTATGTCTTTTCCATTGCAGTAACAAAAGCTTTTACCCTGAGGTCTCACTTTAGCATTGATGTTAATCAGTGGCTACAGTACCCCAGAATCTCATAGTTTTGCCTTTCAAGATGGAAAGTAGTAGAAAAATAGAAAAAATACTTATTTGGATTATTTCACTATTATTTAGACTGATCAATCAGTGATTTGACAAATTTTGTATGTATCGCACATAGCATCCCAGACCTGAAGAGTATTTTCTATCATCTTAAGTATATTTCTAGTAACTTTACAAATTATAATTTAGTATTACTTGGAATATAATATTTATAACACTCATGTCTTTTCAATTTTTACCTTCCTGGTATTTTCTCTCTTATATGTTGAATACATATGGCAAATAAATACTAGAAATATTCAAACCTTAGTCTTATGCCTAAGTGACCTCCTCCTACCTATCCTCCTCTTTACCCTCCTCCTCCTTCTTCAAATTATTGGGCCACATCCAGCAGTGCTCAGGGTTTACTCCTGGTACTGTTCTCAGGTATCACTACTGGCAGTGTTCTGGCAACCATATACAGTTCTGGGGATTGAAGCAGATTCAGCCATGTGCAAGGCAGTTAAACTCTGTACTATCTCTCAGACCCTTCTGCATTCTTTTTATAGATTATCTCATTTGTTCTTTATATTCAGTTACCATTTACATAGCGAAGTTTCTTATATGTAAATCAGCAGTTCTTAACTCTCTCCATTTTTACTAGAAATACTTATTTTGCTTTTGTATTGATAGCTCAGTAACCTTAAGCTAGAACATTAAAAACAGAGAAAATATTATTACTCCACTCATAGCCAAGTCAGAGCTATAAACACAGATGGGAACATTAAAGCTGGAAAGAATTCAAGATCTTTAAAATAATCAGATAATAAGGGAGGAATAGCTCTGAAACAAAAGTATGTATAGTATGTATTTCAATTACTCAACCAGGAGTAAAAGTCATATATAAAAATAAAATAACATTTAAAAATAGCTGAATGTTTAATTTACACATAATGACTTACTGAAAACATGATTAAGCAAAAATTAAAATAAAATAAATAACACAAATTATACTTATTTCAATAATTAAAGAGCAATCCAGTATAAAATATAATATGCTATGTAACAATTTAAAAGAGAAAATAATATACACTATTATGTCACTCAACACTGAAAAAGCCTATAAAATTCAAGTTATCATAGTAATAATTTAAAAATAAACTGGAAACATGATAATTCCTAACAAAAATAATATCATTATAAAATATGCATCATTTAATTACAGTATTTTATAAATATTCTCATTCAAATTGGGAATTAAAATATGCTTTTATCACAACTTTTATTCATTTTACCAGAAGTTTGTCAATTTGATGAGACAAGAAAAAGAAGAAATATTTGTAAATAATTAAAAAAAATAAAAATTTAGACAAGCACATGTCCTAATAATTTATAACCTGGGTTTGACCCCAGACACTCTGAAAAAAATCCAAATGCTTTATTTGCAGAAAACGTTATCATCTACAAAATAATCTCATCCAAAGTTACTTAGAATAAATCTTATTCATTTGCTCTTTAATGGTATGTTAGACAAGTATTAATATAATATTAAAATCTCATGTCAAAATATAAATGAAACAGAGAAATGAACTATATTACTTGACAGGAGGAATAAAATGATAGAGATAGATTTTATTCTAAATATAAAATCCCAACAGATTCTCCTTATAAATAACAGCGTGAAAATTAATATGGACAAACCCAGGACATAGAACCCCTGAAAGGAATTTATATGAGTGAAATATTTTACTTTAGTGCCCTCAAAATTTATTATGAGACTTTGTCATTTGAAAAGTTTATAATAAAAGCAGAAAATCAGATCCAAGGACCAAATCTAAGGGTATGTAGATGCATAATAGAAGTAATATTATAAATCAGTTTATAAGATCTATAATATTCTCTAGCTGAATAGTCATATGGAAAATTAAGGAACCTATATATTTACTTAGTAGTTTATATGAACTAATATTCAATAAATGATGAAATATTTTTAGATGATAAAGTGAAATGAGAGGACAGATTTTTTTCTATGATCTTGGTTTAGGGAAAAATGTCTTAAATGAGATAAAGAAACTATAAACCAAACTTTAAAAATTATAAATGCAGTTACTTTTAAATTTAAAACTTCATATGACTCCACTAAACAGTTTATGAACTTGTTTCAGAAATTTTTCAAAATTATAATCAGCAACAATAAGTAGCATCTATGTTTTTAAAAATGCTACCCAGATAGCTAAAAAAAAAAGACAGAAAGCACCAAGATTTTGAGCATAGATATGAATAGGTATGCAAAGAAGAGAGGCACAAATGACAAACACGAGAAATGATTTTTAACTAATGCAAAATAAGCCAATGAGATACCTTTTCATAACATTAAGTTTTAAAAGTAATTTTAACACTTATTGATGAAAGAAGAATTCTCAGGATTATGAAGAACCAGGGTCATCAAATGAACTACTTTGATGAACTGTTAGGCTCAAGGCTAGTAGTAATAATGAAGACAGCAGTTCAGCAGATAGCAACCCCCCTCTCTCTCTCCCATTCTCTCTCTTTCTCTCTCTCTCTATTTCTCTCTCTCTCTCTCTCTCTCTCTCCACACACACACACACACACACACACACACACACACAAACACCAAGAATGACTGAGAAGCTCAAATTTTTGTTCAAATGCAAAGCATGATACACCAAAATGATTATTTCATTCTAATATATAGTAAATAATAAAAAAGCAAGTTTTGCATTCATCATTAGAGAATGAATACATTGTATAATTCATGTAATGGCAACATTTGCAGTGAAATGAGTAGAGTATAAGAATAGAGTACAACTATAATTTTGTGACAGATCCTACTAAGGAACACTAATATTATTCTTTTTTTACAAAAATTTTTTATTAAAAACACCATGATTACAAAGTTGTTCATTATATAGTTGTTTCAAGAATTTAGTGTTTCAACACCACCAGTGTGACATTCCTCACCAATATCCCCAGTTTTTCTCCCAATCCCAATTGCCCCCTTAGTCACATAACAAATTTACTTAATATTTGTTTTTTTAATTTATTTATTTTTTTTGATTTTATATTTTTTATTCCAACAAAACTTTAAGAAATGGTAAATAGAATGATCAGAAAATAAATCAGTAATATCCAATTTTTAATTACTGAATGATTTTGAACTATTTACATAAGAAAATTAAAACCACTTATTGCAGTATAATAAAATGCCTATTCTCATTTACATATATAATTTTCAACTCTGGAATCTAAATTATATTACATTAAATTTTATTATATTCTTGGATCCCATTATGGAAGTATTCATATCCCACCTGTCATTAATAAAAATTTTAGCGCAATTGTATCAACATATTGTGTAGTTTATATAAAAGAAATTTAAAATGGTAAGGCCATATGATAAAAGAAATCTCTAATACTCAAATTACTATCCGGAGAAAATTTACTTGAGATTTATTTGAGGAGCCCTTCACAAGGAGGGCTTAAATGTCTCCCTAACACTCCTGGTAATTGACTGGCTGTTTTGTGCAAGGATCTGAGGACGCAGCACTGCTCAGGCACTGGGATACAGTTTCTAGAATTACACCAGAATGCTCAGGAGGCTGTGCAGTGCTGGTTATTGAACCAGAGGCAAGCTATCTTCCTGGACCCTTTCCTTAAGATTTTATATGAGTAAGCAACATAGACCCTACATGAGAAAAATACTATTTGGGGGTATAAAAGTGCTCAAAGCTGCATGGAATTGAATCTGGGTTGACCAGATATTAGGCAAGTGCCTTAATCCCTGTACATTCTCTCTGACTCAGGAAAAAAGATTTTTTTTCTTGATACACAGTTGCTTGTTATAGACATTAGGGTAACTAGCATTTTGTAATGAGTAGTGATTTTAGTAGTACAATGCCAAAGACACAATGTCAATTTCAGAAAGAAATTTACATGACAAAATACATAAAACATTTTGAAATAAGAAATGTGTATTTATTATATATATATGTGATTATAATGCAGGTTTATGCATTAAAAACTAACCTCCTAAATAAATTAATATTTTGTTTTGTATTAAAAAAAGAAATCCTGCTCTTAAAAAAGAAAAAACTAACCTAATTCAGTATGATTTCTACTTTTAGAAATGGAAGGACAATGATGAAAACCTAATGAAGTATTTATTGTATCTATAATATTTTAATCACGGTCACGGTCACGGTCCTCCCGTTGTTCATCGATTTGCTCAAGCGGGCCCAGTAACATTGTGAGACTTGTTACTGTGTTTGGCATATCGAATACATCATGGGTAGTTTGCCTGGTTTTGCCGTGTGGGCGAGATACTCTCGGTAGCTTGTCAGGCTCTCTGAATATTTTAATAAAATTCTAAATTAATTTTTTAATTAAATTCTGAATTGTAATTGAAAGCTATTACAATTTGACAAAGCTGAGGTTGGAGCATCTAGCTATTTATTATAAAATTGTCTAGCAGTTGCTTTTTTTTTCTTTTTGGTCACACCCAGCGATGCACATGGGTAACTCCTGGCTCTGCACTAGGAATTACTCCTGGCTGTGCTGAGGGGACCATATGGGATGCTGGGAATCAAACCCAGATCACCACATGCAAGGCAAACTCCCTACTTGCTGTGCTATCACTCCAGTCCCATAGTTGCTTTGTTAAACTTTTATTTTAAGATAAAAAAAATCACGGGGGTCGGAGTGATAGTACAGTTGGTAGGATGTTTGCCTTGCACGCAGCCAATCAGGTTTAATAACTGGCGTCCCATATGGTTCCCTGAGAACTTCCATAAGTAATTTCTGAGTGCTAAACCAGTAGCAATTTCTAACCAAGGCCCCCTCCAAAAAACAAGAGATGTTGAAAAATCAACTTTTAGTGAGTGGGGAAAGTTTGGACAATAGCCTATTAATCCGGAATAATTGGGAGAATATATTTATAGTCATTCAACATGTAGAGTTTTATTGAGGCTCAAGTCTTTACATTTGACTTTTTACTCGAGACTTTTGAGTTTTACTTAGAGCACAAATAGATCAGGTGCTCCAGAGTTGGAAGCATCTAAAAAATGTAAAGTGAGAGAGGGGAGCATTAAATTCATGAAACTCATCATAAGTTATGAGAACATACTTAGGTAGAGAGGAGACAGGTGCCCACAAAAAAGACTACCTAAAGAGCAGCCTGAGTCCTATGTTTGATAGCCTCTGTTTTCATTAAATAGCATCAGCTCACCCTTACCTGCAACTAGAATTCAGCTCTAGGGCAGCACTACTACAATCCAGACCTTCTGACTCAGCTCCTTAGCCAGTGAACGGCCAGTTTCCTTAGAATTTGCTTCCCAGACAGTTCACAGCTATCATGCTTACTGCAACTACCTAGGTGTAGAACAGCCTCACTGTTGCAGGTCCAAAGTGTGACTATGAAGCCAACCAGGAAAAAGAGTCCTTGGTGACATCTCTGTGCTCATTCCTGCAGCAGCAATGATAAGGTGAGGCTTTAAGGGGGACACAACTGAAAATCTTTGAAATATGCATCTCCAGAACCTTCATTTGCTTACCTGCCCTCTCCTGACTGCATTCCATTTTTAGGCATCTTGACCTTTGAACCCCATCCACTGTCAAAACTGCAAGCAGTCTCCTATCCTCATTTTCATGTTGAAGAAAACTTATTCACACCAATGTGTTTAAGTTCCTAATGTTTTTTAACAAATTTAAGGGTTTTTTTTAATCTCTAACTGTAGAAAGTATTTCTATCAGAGCAAGTAGTTTTTTTAAGTGTCGGTTTCAAAAATCTAATGTACTAGTTAATAGAGTTGACACTTTTTTAGAGCTCACCATGTTCCAGAGACTCTTTATTTTCACATTAGCCCTTGGTAACAATCCTATAAAATAGGTAAGTCATTGATCTTGTTTTACAAATAATGAAAATGATAGTTCTCAAAGTTGCACAGCAAAGGAGGAGCAAATATGAGAATCTTTCAGAGCCTATCATTCTAGCTTTGGGGAAAAAATGTGAGAACTTAGTTACTTAGTACATATAATGAGGTAGGGGTATGATAATTTTGTTAATCTCACAACAGTGACTGGTGTCAGTGAAATGAGCCACCATTTCAGTTGGCTATATTTATTACATGAACAAAATAAGGCTATTTCTATACCGCTTACTATATTTCTGTAGTAGCATGCTACAATAATAACTATGAAATCTCTCATTAAAAGAACCCTGGAATAAGAGACAGGACTTGATCCAGATTATTTTAAAAATTCTTTCTGCTCTAAGTGTCTGTGAAATGGCCTGGCTAGTTTTTGATATGTACTTTATTTTTAACTTGTTGCTCAGAGACAACAATCTTCTAATCATATCTTAAATATTCAATAAAAAAACATAGATTTTGGTGTCTGCTCTCCCTCTAGGGTACTGATTTTGAGTTCAGATGAGTTCAGATGATTCAGATGATTGTGAGACGACTTGTCAATCTGATATCTGTCTAACAATCCTTACGTTTCAGATGTAGACAGCACTGCTGAATAAGTTTTGAAAACAACAATGTCCTACTTACATCTGAGAACCTGGAGTCATGAAGAAAGGAATAATAATATCCCAGTTAGTAGCAGGGAGGTGGCAAAACCCAAAGACCCTGGGAAGCCAAAGTAAGCTTTGGGGCAGACATGAAAACCCAGATCTAAAAGAAAGAAACCTAGATACTAAAAGGTAGACATGGGAATCTAGAAGTGCAATAATTTTTTTTAATCTCTATAAAAGGATGGGCTGGAGCACAGCAGGTAGGGCGCTTGCCTTGCACACGGCCAATATGGCCAATCTCAGTTGGATTCCTCCGCCCCTCTCGGAGAGCCCAGCAAGCTACCGAGAGTATCCCACCTGCACGGCAAAGCCTGGTAAGCTACTCGTGGTATATTTGATATGCCAAAAACAGTAACAAGTCTCACAATGTTATTGGGCCCGCTTGAGCAAATCAATGAACAATGGGAGGACAGTGACAGTGATAAAAGGTTATGAAGCATTGTGATGAGCTGCAGCATCAAGACAGTGTGTGGAGACTGATGATCAGGGCATAACTTGGTGAGGCTGAAGAACAGAGCTCAAAGTTGACAGGGAAGACTCTACCATGGAATTCAGGAATTCTACTTGGAAATTTGGGACTTAGGTCAAAAGGAATTCTATACCCTGGAGTGGGAGAATAACAATAGGTTCAAGTCTAAGCTAGTAAGGGAGAGTGTGAGCTTCAGGGAACAAGGCAAGACTCAGACTCATACAAGTTCAGATTCACAGAGATTGCAGGTCTGGTCCCAAATTGTTCTTATGGAGATACTTACATAAACTTCATCCTTTCAAACCCTATTTTTAATTAAATTAAATTAAATTTGATTTGTGAGTCATACCAGAAATTCTCAGGGCTTACTCCTGGCTCTGTGCTCTGGGATCACTCAAAGTAGAGTTCAGGGGAGCTCCATGGGATATACTATCTTTCTGGTCCCTTAAATGAGATTTCTCATTTTTAATAAAATTTTATTTAGGCTGGGCCTGAAGCAATAGCACAGTGGGTAGGGTGTTTGCCTTGCATGGGGCCGACCTGAGTTCGATTCCCAGCATCCCATATGGTCCCCTTAGCACCACTAGGGGTAATTCCTGAGTGCAGAGCCAGGAGTAACCCCTGTAAATCACCAGGTGTGACCTAAAAAGCCAAAACAAATTTTTATTTAGGCACAGTTATGTATAAACTTAATAATAAAATGGCAGACACACACTGTTCCAATAATACCAGAGTTTTATTCTCTCCGTATCATTGCCTTAAATTCTTATTCCTACCTATGTCCCACCCCATTCCACCCCACCTTTGTGGTAAAATCAATTCTGAAGAAGCTTTCAAGGCTGTGATCATTGGTCATTTGTTATTCCCTTACTGTATTTCTTCATCTTATGTCAGAGAAAATATTCTGTCTTAATCCCTTTCTTTCTGGCTCACTTTACTAAGCATGATTCTTTCTAGTTCCACCCACATAGCAGAAAATCACATAACTTTATCTATTTTTGTGGCAGCATAATATTTTATTGTGAATTACAGCACTGGTTTTCTTCTTCTCTTTAGTGTTGTTTTGTGGGCCATACTTGGTTGTGCTCATCAGTAGTTACTGCTGTGCATGGGAAACCATATGTGGTGCTAGAGATTCAAACTGGGGTCATTGGGATTCAAGGCAAGTACCTTAACCCCTGTACTACCTCTCCAGCCAACCACAGTTTCTTCATCACTCATCTGTTCATAGGCACTGGGGTTATTTCTGTATATTGACTATTGTCAATAGTGCTGCAATGAGCATAGGAGTGCAAATGTATTTTTGAAATTGGGTATTTTGGAAATCCTTGGAGTGGACGCCAAGAAGTGAAATTGCTGCATCATATAGAAGCCTGATTCTTAATTTTTATTGAAAATTAAGACAATGTTGGCTATTTCTACTTTTTTTTGATGTGTGTCAGTCTCTCTAGTATGAAGTGATATCCTATTGTTGTTCTGGTTTGCATTTTCCTGAAGATAAGTGATGAAGAGCATTTTTTTCCCTGGTTTCCTATTGGCCAACTCTAGTTTTCTTGTTCGTTTGTTTGTTTGTTTGTTTGTTTTAAGTGTTCAGGTCTTCTCACCAGTTTTTGTTGGAGTTCTTCGTGGTTTTGTTGTTGTTGTTGTTGGAAATTGACAGTGCTTTAGAGATTCTTGACTTGTAGATCCAGGTCTTGTTTTTCTTCCAGCTCTCATTTGAGAGATTAGCACTAATTAAATTTTGTTGTAGTCATTTTGTCAGAGGTAGGGATGGAAGCCTGATGCTTGTGAGATTTATATGAGAGAAATGCTAATACTGTTCTGTTAAGTTGTCTTCTTGCTATCAAAGGGAGGTCAAAACTCATTGAACTAGTGTATGAACATGCACAAAACTAAGGCTAGCTGAGAAATTGAATCAGAGTGTCTCATTTATTCGGAAGTATGCAGAAGCTTGATCAAAATGTCAGCACTAGCAGACAAATAGTTCTTAATTTTGAAGTTTAATCTCTAAGTGATTAGACAAATGTTCTGTGAACCACCTGACAAAGTCTTGTAAAAGAAAGCTATAGGACCAGAAAGATAATACAGGGTTAAAGAGCTTGTATTGAGTGGCTGACTTCCTCTCTCCAATACCACCAGAGCACTGAAAGAAGTGAATTCTGTTCACAGAGCTAGGAGGAAGGCCTGACCACCACAGCTCAATGTGGCATGAACAATCTTTAAAATTGAACCAAGTGTGCTCAAAATACACAGATCAATTTTAAATATATATATATAAGAATAAATATACCTATATTATTTACTGAATTTGATGAAACCTCTAGGTATTTGACAAATGGGGAATATCATTAATTAAATTTCCTTTCTGTTTTATCTCCTGGAGACCACTACAGTATCAACTGTTCTCTGGCCTACACAGGATATCCTGCCTGGGCTTGTCTACAGACATATCACCCTGAACGTGTCAGAACTCATCAGGATGTTCTTCACTCAGTTGCCTTTATTCATAAGACCAACAATAAATCCCTCCAATTTAAAGCACCTCATTGAATTTATTTCCAAATCTAAAATACAGGTCCAGGGGACCATTGGCAGAGATCCTTAGCTACATATGGCTTCTGATATCACCTGGACCCTCATGATTATCCTTTTTATTGGCCCTCTGACAACTCTTTATCATGATTTGTATAATTCTAGCTCACTGAGTCTCTTCTACTCATTTTTTAAAGTTGAAATTGCTTCTCTTTTGAACAGAGATATAGATAGTTCTTTAGATAATTTTGATTGGCAAGCCTGAATATTAATCATTAATTTTAGGTGTTATTCAGAAATATTATATGAACAAACTTGTCAATAAAGTATACTACAAGTTTCTCCAAGTATTTAGAAGTAGAGCTGTTCCTTTATAGGTTTTATAAACTTTCCAAGCCAAATTGGTGTAAAAGTAAGAAATAATTACCATGAATTACTTAGAAATGTGTTCTAGTGTTCCCAGTCCAAAAGATAACCTACTGAAATAATGCACAAACTGAAACAAACTCTAATATCCAGTTAAAGCACAAATGCTGTGATCAACACAGAAGTTTTATGAAATTTCCTAGTAAGAAGCTGGTGGGTTTCACTCACACTGCTAGTCTGTTTACGTGCTGTTCCTGAGTGGATTGCGATAAAACAGATACTCTATACTAAGTTTGCCATTTTATATTTTGTGCAAAAATACAAAATATCAAAAATTCTTTGGTTAATGAAAATAAATAGTAACATAACTCTTTCATAAAAGCTAAGTAACACTATCCAAACTTTTAGAATGCAAAAGATCTTTGTGCGATATTGGCATTTTCAAAAATATTTAAGTATAAAGAAAAATAGTTTGTTTTCCTCAAATGAGAAATATAAGAAATCAAGAGTTGGCATACTTTGAATTTTTTTTCTTTTTGGGTCACACCGTGCAATGCACAGGGGTTACTCCTGGTTCACGCACTCAGGAATTACTCCTGGCGGTGCTTGGGGGTAACCATAGAGGATGCTGGCAATCGAACCTGGGTTGGCCACGTGCAAGGCAAACGCCCTACCCACTGTGCTATTGCTCCAGCCCCAAAAGTTGTCATACTTTGTATTCTAACCTGTTTTTTTTTCATTTTTATTCTTTTCATTTGCTTTCTTTCTTTGGCGAACTGGCTACACCAACTGGTAGCTGAGAGTTTACAGCCAGCTCTACACTGGTGGGCTCAGGAGATTGTACATGGTACCAGCCATCAAACACAGGTTGGCTGTATGTAAGGCAAGTACTTATCCACTGTACTATCCCTTTGGTCCCTTCATACTTACTTCTTTGTATATTATCATCCATCCACACATTTTTATTTACTCTATATAGTCTAAAAAGTGTATTTCAGGTTTATGATTTTCTGAATTTAAGTTAATATAGGTAGGTTATATATATGTATATATATATATATATATATATATATATGTCCAGTTCCCCAGTCTCCCACCTCTTGTATTTATTTATGATTTGTTTAGTTAATTTGAAGGATGTACCAAAATTTGTTTAGTCACATATTAAAGGTATCTTACTTGATTTCAACTTTTGGGGAAAAAGTGAACAAAGTTTTTATGAGCATTCACATGTAGGTGTTTGCATAGCAATTTTTTTTAAAAAATTCCTTGTGTTCCTTCCCCAATCCCCATTTTCAGTATACTGTGAATGATAGTTTCTTGCATTTGTGGTTTCAATACCACACTCATCCCAGAGTGCCTGCTGTCTTCCAATGCTTTCAAGATCCTTCCCATACTTCTCCTCCACAGAAAAGTGCAGTTGCAATTCATTGCCTTTGGCTATGTGTTGCTTCCTTGCTCTGTTTCTTTATACCCCACATATGAAAAAGATCATTCTGTAGCTGTCCTCCTCTTGTCTGATTTCATTCAGCATACCTTCTAATTCCAACCATATAGCAGCAAATTGTATGATTCCACCTTTTCTTATAGCTGAGTAGTATTCCACTGTGTGCATGACACGCTGCTTATTTACCCAGTACCCTTGGGCACTTGGGCTATTTCTAGAATATGGCTGTTGTGAATAATGCTGAAAGAACAGAAGGGCTCAAACATATCCTCAATATAAATGTGTTGGGGTCCTTGAACTAGATGCCTAGTACTTGAATTCTCAAGTTCTTTTTAAAGCTCTTAATCATAAATTTTTGAAAATCACTGTTATTATTTTCTGAAGTGTTTTAACAAGTTGACATTCCCCCCAATGTTCATGCTAACACTGATTGCTTTTGTTCTTTTTCTGTGTGGCAGCATTACTGGTATGAGGTGATATACCAGGGTAAATTTTGATTAAATTCTACCAGATTTTACCAAGTCAGAAATCTCAGAGTAAATACTGTCAATAAATGCCACCAACAAATCTGAGAATAAGTAAAGTAAAGTAAAGGCCCTCCCGTTGATCATCGATTTGCTCGAGCGGGCCCACTAACATCTCCATTGGAGACTTTGTTGTTACTGTGTCTGGCATATCGAATACTTTCAGTAGCTTGCCTGGCTCTCTGAGAGGGGCGGAGGAATCGAACTCAGGTCAGCCATGTTGGCTGCGTGCAAGGCAGATGCCCTACCTGCTGTGCTATCGCTCCAGCGATAGCTTTAGCTCAGCGGTTACTTCGGCGAACCACGAAGCTTTGCTGAGAATAAGTGCTGGTCAACAAATGCCATCAATGCCATGTAAATATTTCACTATATTTCCCACTCACTTCCATCTCCACTGCTATGTTTCTAATTAAGACAGTTACCTTAACCTTTAAAAATTGAAGGGTCTTCTAACTATCTCCCTGCTGCTGGAGGTTTCCTCATACCAAACAAGTATTCACTGTACTCTAACTCACCTCACCTCTATTACTGTAACTGTGGCCTTTTTCAAAATGAAAACTCCATCATATCAGTCTCAAATATATTTACTTTAGTGTATTTGTTTGGAGGTTCTAGCAGGGGAGCGCAGCTACTCGTATACCTGTATATTGGACAAACTGGCAGGCTACCGAATGTAACCTGCCCACATGGCAGAGTCTGGCAAACTCCCCGTGGCGTACCCAATATGCCAAATACCAGTAACAATGATGGGTCTCATTCTCCTAATTCTGAAAGAGCCTTGAATATGGCACTTTTTTAAAAATCTCAGGGCTAGGACGAAGGAGACGTTACTGGGGCCTGCTCGAGGCAATCGACGAATAACAGTGTATTTGTTACTATATATTTTCTATTTTTCCTACTTCCTTAGGTTTGTCTTAGGTGGAAAACATGACACAAGTTTCTATTGTAAGCTAAGTCAATCTTTTCAGCATAACATGACAGACCTAAAATTTTATGCCATATCCAAATATGTTGATTTACATATGTTGTTAGAAACAGCTTTTCTATATGATACATACTTTGTCATAATTCAATTCCTTGTTCAAAAGTAAGTAAAGCAATTGATTTTGAAATGATTTTGTATTCATGGCATTAGACAAATTGTAGATGTACTTATACCACACCCATAAGAGTAAGGAGTTCTATTTTTATGAATATTACAAGATTATTTCAAACAACATTTCAAATTTTTATCATTTCAAACTTTGTAGGAATATGCACTCTGGAATAATAAAATTCAATTATAATATATTGGATATATTTTCCCGTTCGAAATTTTGGGACAACAGCGACATCAGTCAGGCAAAACCGTCGACTGAATATGATGTGGTCTATTTCGTTGTGGAATCGTCCACCGGGAGACTCCCATGTCCATCGTTTAGATTCTGCCTTCTGGAACTGTGAGTTACCATGAATGGTCTTGGTCGACATGATGAACTCAGACAGTCTCTCACCCAGTTCGTTCCATTCTAGGCCATGGGTCCCGATGTGAAGTTCTTCAGCTGATCTTCTTGGTCCTATCTTGGCATTAAAATCACCCACAATGATCTTGTAGAAGGTGTGGCCTTCTTTATAGAACTTCTCTAGCTCCATGTAGAACTTCTCGATTTCTCTTTCATCATAATGAGATGTTGGTGCGTAGACAACAAAGATAGAAACTGCAGGCAGTGAGCCACATCTATTCAAATGTAAACGTCCGATTCGGGTTGTTAGGCATTCGAGTGAATCAATGTTCTTGGCTAAGTTTGTGTTGACAAGGACACGGACACCTCCAACACCTCTTTTATAGCATGTTCCAAGGAACAATTCTTCTCCAGTGTTGAAAACGGCATGGTGAGATTCGTGCCTTCTTGTCTCGGTCAGACCAATGATGTCGTACTTGATCATTCGCGCTTGTACCATCAGGTCCTCAATGGATGCATCTGATGCTAGCGTACGTGCATTGAAAGTACAGACGATCATTTTTGTCTTCCTTCATTGTGGCAGCCTAGGTCGGCCTTGAGATTTTGTCGGCCTCTCCTTTCTCATCCTTCTCAGTGCTGCCATATCGGTGAAGCCTTCAGGGTCAGGTGAATGAGACCAGTTGTAGTTACTGGTTTTGGCATATCGAATACACAGCGGATAGCTTGCCAGGCTCTTCCGTGCGGGCGGAATACTCTTGGTAGCTTGCCAGTCTTTCCGAGAGGGATAGAGGCTTTTGGGGTGACCTCTAATCACCCTTGTAGGTGTTACCATACTTGAACCCTATCAAATATGGTACGACAATTCCAGAAGATGGGTATTTAGTGTCTTATGATGTGTCGCGCGGCCGCAAGCGGCTGTGCGGGTCCGGAAAGCATCCTGGAGTGTGGCGACGGCTGGGTAGTGGAAGTAGTATTTTCCAAGAGCCAGACTCTTTCTATATAACATAATGAGTGTCTATCTGAGAGCATTATGCAGTCTTATGAAATTTCTAAAAACCAATGCTATCTAAAAACTGTAACACTGTAGCACTGTCCTTCCCTTGTTCATCGATTTCTTCCAGCAGACCCAGGAACATCTCCATTGTGTGACTTCATTTTGAGACTTGTTACTGTTTTTGGCATTTTGAATACCTCACGGGTAGCTTGCAGGCTTTGGCATGCAGGCGAGATACTCTCAGTAGCTTGCCGGGCTCTCCTAGAGGGGCAGAGGAATTGAACCTGGGTTTGCCGGGTCAGCCGCGTGCAAGGCAAATGCCCTACCCACTGTGCTATCTTTCCAGCCCAATCTAAAAGCATATGGTCATAATTCAATAAGGAATGGTAAAAGGGAAAAATGCATATTCTATCTTAATCCTGTTTTAAATAACTCAATTAAAAGGATTAAATTCTCAAAGAACATCAAAATAAGGCTGAAAAAGAAATTGGTTATATCAAGCAAATGAGAAACAAAAATTATTGCTTCTTTATTAGAAGACGTTAAAATTTATTATGTGGCTCCTTAAATCAAGAACTTTCAAGTTTTAATTAAGTTTTTAAAAATCAAGAGGACTGCGAAAGAAAAATATAGTCCTACAAAAAAGTGAAAATGCTGAGAGTTGGCTGAAAATAAGTCAGAGTTAATTGTAAATTAAATGAAAGACTTGATTGAACTAAACTCCATATGTTGCAGCTTAGTTATGCCAGACTTAGGTAGTTTTTGTTATTGCTGCTGTTGTTATTGTTTTGAAGGAGGCAGTCCCAGTGGGACTTGGTGCAGGGAAAGTGTATTGCCAGGGATCAAATATCAGGGCCTTACAGGTACAAGGCCTTACAGATGCTTCACTATTTGAATTATCTGGCTCTAGTAAAGAAATTTGTTCATCTTCACTGAACCATTAGTTCCCATTTCTAGGGAGTTTACTAAAGAAGTGGTATTCTCAGGGACTGGAAAACAAAAAGACTTTTTTAATGCTCATGATGCAAGGGCATGACAATGGTCTCTGTGTTCATTCATTGTTCCCAGATTTTTTAATACTTTCAAGACTGCAAATATTAACTGAAAAAGATGCACAGACTCAGAATTAGAAAATAGAAAAGTTAATTGGAAAGTCGATGAGATATTCCCCAGCAGGGGAGAGACTTAAGTATGGCTGACTTTGAGTATGTGGGGGGTGTAGGGATTGAGAAGGGGAGGAATTTTACAGAAAAACTGGGTCTTTATGTTACTTATCAAACAAAATATCAAAGGGTTCTCATTTGTTCCCAAGAGATGTCTTACTAATTTAGAGCCCAAAAGTGTTGGTAAAATAAAATTAACATCCTTCATTCCCACTTAGGTAGAAGCGTAGCTCTGTATTGTAACACTGTCCTCCCATTGTTCATCGATTTGCTCGAGCAAGCACCAGTAACGTCTCCATTGTGACACTTGTTGTTACTGTTTTTGGTGTATCGAATATGTCACAGGTAGCTTGTCAGGCTTTGCCATGCGGGCGGATACTCTCGGTAGCTTGCTGGGGGCTCTCCGAGAGGGACAGAGGAATTGAACCCAGGTCGGTCGCGTGCAAAACAAACACCCTACCTGCTGTGATATCGCTCCAGCCAGTTGAAGGGTACCATCTGTTAATTTAACACCTTTAGGTTATATATTTTACCATATGCCCAGGTATTGCTCCCCATTATAGCTCAGTCTCCTGTAAGCTCAAGATCTTGGGCAAATTTATGGTTTGGGAAAGTGTAAACTACCCAGTCTCAGATTGAGTCCAGGAAATTTTCAAGAAAGTCTAAACTATAGAATGAACTAAGCTAAAATGAAGCCAGCAGCAGCAGAGGGTATGAAACTGAACTTTTTCTTCAAGTACATCTTTACAAATCTTTTAAATAGTTGATTACAAGAAAGACTGTTGACAGCCTATATGAATACTGAGAACTACTTTGGAGTTTCTATTTTTTTAATGTCAAATTATTTCTTTTCAGGTACAATGCAGAACTGAAGGCTTACCATATTTTCAGAATTTACTAAAACTTAAAATTTTACTGGAAGGTCACAAGAACCAAGAACCACTTAGAACCTAAGGTTAGTTTCTACTTGTGGGATTTGAACCCTGGGGGCCACAAAGCACAGTAAATTGAGTTTGGCTAGAGCTAACTGTTCTTTGTGTTGAAAATGCCCTCAACCATATTGGCCTTAGGCTAAGATACTCTGTCTAGCTCCTAAATTGGCTTTGCCTCCTTCCTGGCCCCTCTGCTATCACTGTTTATATTTATTCCTCAACAACATTTACAAGTCACTGACAGCCAGGGAACCTGTGGGAAATGCCAAAACTAAGAAAACTATAAATGTTAAGCTTGCAAATGCCAAAGGCATTTTTTTCCTTAGATATCTAATTTCTAAAGCTGAAAAATCTGGGATATGAGGCATTAAATACATATCACAGAAAAAGTCTGATTCTGGATTTTAACAGAGATGTCTTTTTAAGAATGGATTTCAACAGAATGTGTTTTTCATCACATGGATTTGGTATTCTGCATCAGTGGAATAGAGAGTTGAAAATATAAGTATGTATGTAGAATCCCAAAGACATATTCATTCCTGAAGTATCATCTTAAATAGCCAATCAGGCCAAAATTATATTAGTCTATCCTTCGGTTTGTTTCTGTTGTGTGTTTTGGTTTTTTGAGCTACACTAAAAAATGCTCAAGGCTTTCTCCTGACTCAGAGATCACTCCTGGAGGAACATGGGGAACAATATGGGTTGCCTGGGATTGAATCCAGGTCAGCTTCGAGCAAGGCAAAGTCCCTAACCTCTCTGTACTATCTCTCCAGACTCTAAAGAGTATATCTTCAAATTACTACTAATCACTTTTAACATTTCATTTTTTAAATTTGAAGACTTTTTCTATGTGACTATCTCATAATAAATAATTTCCTGACTTGTCTATAAATATCTGCATTCATCATATTTATAAACAGATCTCTGAAAAGGCATTTTATTTTTAGATTCAATATCCAATTTCTTAGAACTGAGATTTCTTCTAAGAAAAAACAGAAGTTAAATCAACAGAACTATAATCTCATGAATGAAGGGATACAACACAGAATTTTGAGCCCTGCTTCTATATTTAAATTATTATGAAATTATTAAGTTAAATTATTATTTAATTATTAAAAGATGTTAGTCGCAGAAACTTAGAGAAGTATTGTTCTCTCTGAATCTCTGTTTTATACTTAGAATGAAAGGTCAGAACTAGGTGATTTCCCCAGGTCTATTTTGACTTTGAGATTTTATGATAAATGTGGGCCATTTGAAAGGTCAATATGGATATTAGCTTTCTTTTCAAAGTCTAATTCTGTCTTTGTTACATTCTCTTTTCAAGCTATAAAAGATTTCCTTTGGTTAAATTTTCTAACTATTAAAGTAAAGTAAAGTAAAGGCCCTCCCGTTGATCTTCGATTTGCTCGAGCGGGCCCAGTAACGTCTCCATTGGAGACTTTGTTGTTACTGTGTCTGGCATATCGAATACGTCACGGGGAGCTTGCCAGCTCTGCCGTGCGGGCGAGATACTCTCGGTAGCTTGCCGGGCTCTCCGAGAGGGGCGGAGGAATCGAACTCGGGTCGGCCATGTAGGCTGCGTGCAAGGCAAACGCCCTACCGCTGTGCTATCTAAATTTATTTTTACACAAATATGTATTAAATGCTTATAACATGGGTGTTACAAGAATAAATAGAGTACCCTGTCCTTGAAAAATTCTGTATTGGAACTTTTTATAGAAATGGTTAGCCAACTTGCAGCAAGAACGTGAGTCCTCAGGACACAGACTTTTCCATTATGGATCCATTTAAGACAGTTTTTTTTAATAATTTAAAGTTATGTATATTATCCAGGTGATAAAATTGAATGGTATTTCTTTGACAAATAACAAAAGAAGATACAAGATGGACAACTGAACAATTCAGTAAAGCCAGAAAAGGTTTCATCTAAATTTAACACCTAACAGTGCTTAATATCTAACACAAAAATGAAAAAGTTTTGGACTTTCCAAAACAGAAATGATTTCATAATCATCAGGCATTCAATTTTTGACTGTTGGTAACTGTTTTCAATGAAACACACACACACACACACAAAACTTTATGATACATTTTTCACACAGGTAAGAAAAGTCTTGGTCTTCATCTTCACACAATTATAGAATATTATTCAATACTGTTGAGATCCTTCTCTCTGTTCCTAATTAAGAATGAGATTCAGTTCCCTTAACTCTGTTAAAATTATGGCTAATGCCACTCTGTGCAGTAACCAACACATGGTAATGAAGAGCAGGAGGGCTCCAAAGTGTTCTGAGGGCCAGATATATGGTCACTGTGTCACGTCAAGTCTACACAGGTTTGTATAGTTTTATTGCACAGTCTGAGGTAGTTTGATGGAATGCCAGATTACATCGGTTATACTTGGATTATTTACTTATCTCTGTGTTAGATCCAATAATGAGAATTTAAAAAATCAAATAAATATCTGAAGCTATTTTCTTTAACCTTTATATAAACAATTTGGAAGGCCAAAATATTCATGCTTAGAATCATTAGTGAAAGCAAATACATCCTTCAGGTCAATTGATTTTTGATTCTGGTTATTATCTGTGAAGGAGGAACTCTTTCACATCACCAGGGGGGCGAGGGGGAACTTTCCACTAAAATAAATGCAAAAAAGTTGCACAAATTAATTTCTTATCCTTGTTTCTTGACTTACTTCACTGGAAATAAAACTTCAGTTTTGATCAAAACACATAAATGACACAAATGACAAATAATGATATTTATTCAACATGTTTAGGATTTTCATAGCCCTTTATAGGTGTTAAAATATTTATTAGAGTTAATGTACTCTTATACATCATTTACTTCAGTTTTACATATGTTTCATATGCTTCAAAATTTTATTAATAAGCATATATCATTTGGCTGATTGAAAAAATCAAAGGAATAAAATTCAAGTTCAATTTATTGATTCATTTCGGTGGCTCTGATATGTTTAAAATTTAAAAATGCTCACATTTATGAATATCTATACAGATGGGCATTTTAACATATTTTAACAGTTATTTCGATAGTTTAACGTGGTTAAAAACAAATAAATTACACCCAAAGAGCACAATAATGATAAGTTATCTTTTTCTTTTTTTTTTTGGTTCACACCCTGCACTGTACATGGGTTAATCCTGGCTCTGCACTCAGGAATTACTCCTGGCACTGTTGGGGGGGAGGGGACACCATATGGGATGCTGGGAATCAAACCCGGGTAGGCAGCATGCAAAGCAAATGCCCTACCCACTGTGCTATCATTCCAGGCCCTGACCATAAGTTATCTTAACATAAATTTTAAATTCTTTAATAATGCCATGCCTTTTTTTAAAGAAAAAAATTCATCAGATTTGAAAGACAAAAATAACTCATTAATAAATAATAAACAAATATTTATGACCACTGGACTAGAGCTGTTACCAGGGGATATCAAAAATATGCCTGGCTGCCCACCTACGAGACAGTCAGACTACTTTGTCAAGACTCTGAATAAACAGTTTGACACTCTTTGTGCTCCTGGAGTGAGCAGATGCCATTGGGCTACATTAGCATGTGACAGGGACGAATAGAGAAGTTACTGGTGCCCGCCTGAGCAAATTGATGAGCAACAGGATGACAATTGATACAAGTGAACAGAATAAATTAAATAAAAAATTATTAATAAATACTAGGGCTGGAGCGATAGCACAGCAGTAGTACGTTTGCCTTACACACAGCCGACCCAACCGACCCAGAACCAACAGAATTTATGTTCTATGTAATGGCACTTTATGACTTCCAAAATTTGTCCTTAAAAAGTCTTTTGATCTTAGTTAAACTCTTGCGATGTTTTCTTGAGGGAACTCTAAGTATTATATAAATAATTTGACGTTACATTGTGAGGAAAATTAAATCAGTAAGGATGAGGGAGGGGAAGAGGAGAAAGACAAAGACACAGACAGTGACAGAGACAGAAATGAGAGACAGGCATACAAAGAAAAGAAGAGAGCCTGCCAATCCTCTCCCTGCTCCAGATGTCCTCGATGAGGTGCCAGTCATGTGAAACAATAAATTATCTTTAATGTTTAGCTCAATCCACACGTCATGAATAGCCACAGTCCCCACTAATCATTTAACAGTAATAGGGTGAAGCACCTTTTGGTTCAACCATTAAAGGAGTTTGGTCAAACCATGAAATCATATAAATACATAGAAATCCTCATGAATTGCTTTTGAGTGAACTTTTTAAAAACTTTTGAAGTTTTGTAATAGATGACAAAATAAATACAGAGCAAGCAACATAATGAACACCCAAAACCCTATTATCAGATTTATTAATTCTAACCTTCACTATAGTTTTTATGATATAAAACATTATATATGTAATTTACATCACTATGTCCTATGTTCATCTCCCCTATTCTACTCCTCTTCTTTCTCCTCCATCTTTAATTTGATGTCTATTTGTTTACACAGGTTTCATATCACTTACACTTTTGAACATTTTTTAAACCTTATGTTTCATGTTTTAAATTGTACATGAGTGATATTTTGTTGTAGGTACTATTCTCTCACTTTTACCAGAAAAATACTTTTCCAAAGCATGCCTCCTACTAGACATGAAACTGAACTAGGTTCAGTCCCTAATACCCCATATGGTCCCTGACCTGCCACGAGTGACTCCTGAGCACAGAGTCAGGAGTAAAGCCTGAGCACAGCTCAGGGTGTGGCGCACAATCAAAAATAAATAAATAAAAGGATGCCTCCTTATTCATCTTTTTGAGAGCTTCTATGATCTATAAACAGGCATGGAATGACTTAACAGAGTATGTTCATTTTCAATTTTTATATGTTCCAGTAGCTAGACAGTTACACCCACCAAATCCCGTGTAACCCCATCAACGGCCAAGATCCAGAGACTATAAAACCAAGCTCCTGGAAGAGAACAATGCAGAGTCTCCTGCCCCCCGTGCCTGGCTGTCCTCACTGGGGCCCCTTGGAGGAGGGACGGGTTGAGTTTCCATCTCCACCCTTAGCATAGCCCTGGTAACTGAAGACCTCTGGGACCTAGCCACAGCCATGCTGAGACCACTCTCCACACACTAGGACGGGCCTCACACATGAAGGAACCGGCAGAGGAACCCAGGTGTGCAGGACCCAGGGCCAAGATCTCCAAGCCTGCTTGGTTTGAGACTGGGCCTCCTTCCCCCAGATCCCCCATCTTCCAGTAGCTAGACAGTTACACCCACCAATTGCCGTGTAACCCCATCAACGGCCAAGATCCAGAGACTATAAAACCAAGCTTCTGGAAGACCTCTTATTCTCTAGTTCTCACTCTCAGAGAACCCAGCAGGCTACCGAGTTTCCTGCCCACATATATGCCTGACTAGGAACAACTGTAAAGGTGATTAGAGGCTGCCGCAAAAGCTTCCATCTCTCCCAGAGAGCCCAGCAAGCTACTGAGAGTTTCCCCGCCCACATGGCAGTCTGGCAAGCTACCCGTGGCGTACTGGATATGCCAAAAATAGTAACAATGGTGGCCCTCCTTCCCCCGACCCTGAATGAGCCCCTGATATGCCATTGGGCTACACTAGCTCGTGACAGGGATGAATGGAGACATTACTGGTGCCTGCTCGAGCAAATCAATGAACAACAGGGTGATAGTGATAGTGATATGTTGCCAA
Source organism: Sorex fumeus (assembly GCF_029834395.1). Taxonomy (NCBI): domain Eukaryota; kingdom Metazoa; phylum Chordata; class Mammalia; order Eulipotyphla; family Soricidae; genus Sorex; species Sorex fumeus. The sequence continues at coordinate 33,781,448 of NW_026606070.1, forward strand.
AGTATCCTCCCAATTTGTTTATTGACTCTGTTTCTTAAGAAGCAAAACATAGCACAAATTGAGAAAAACAAATTCTGTATGATCCAATTTATATGTTGAATCTAAAGTGATGAACTCAGAAAGAGTCCATTAGTGGTTGTCAGGAGCTAGAATTACTCAAATTAAGGAAATACTGGTCAAAGGTACAAAGTTTCAACTATATGATGAATAAAATTTCTAGATAACTAAAGTATTCATGAAGATTCAGTAACATACTTTACTGTTTGCTAACATTTAGTTCCTAAATGTTCCTAGCAGCTACACACAAACATGCAGTTATATGTGGTGACAACCTTATTGTGGTAATCATTTCATAGATTCACGTATATCACACAAAACAGCAATGACCACAGTATCAACAAAATTTACCAAAGTAATTCTCCAGAAGAATAGAATTTTGTTTTGACTTTTCCATTTTCTTATCAGGTGATGAGGAAATTATTTATTTTTCTATTAAATAAGGCCATAGTTCTTAGCCTTTCTTTATGAGAAGATTTAAATAAAGCTCAATATTAATGAAGGGCTTTTTTATTGTTATTATTTTATTGTTATAAATATTATTATTATTTAAAATTGTTTATTATTTGGGACAGAAGGAATGGGCTGCATCTGAAAGGGCTTACTCCTGACCTGAGCTCAAGGATCATTCCTGGTAGTTGTTGGAGGGACCATATGCCGTGTCAGAGATAAATTCAGGTTGGTCATATGCAAGGGAAACGTATTAACTCCTGTATCTTTCTTTGGGTTTCTATAATTATTGTAAAGACATTTGTTACTGTCATAATTATTATGACTTTAATAAAACAGTCCAGAGTTCTCTCTTGATTTAATAAACTTAAAAACTCATTATATTTGTGTTATTTTAATTTTGTTTTCAGTCTAGTTGATGATTAGGATTGTGGCACATGAATTTGTGTCCCCCAGTTCGTATGCTCACTTCCTAACCCATCACACCTCCATGTGTGACTCTAATTCAAAAGAAACTTTAAGATGGTAATAATTTCAAGTGCAGTTTAAGTGGCTTCTGACCAATATTAGTAGTGGCGATACAAAAAGGAGAAATTTGAACAAAATATGCATCTATATGAAGAAAGGACCAAGTAAAGACTCAACAGGGAGATAGCAAGCAAGAAGCTTTGGAGAAAGGCTTCAGAATTAACATTTCAATTAATGTTACATTCAATGAATGTGACATTCACAGGTCACAGTGACCTGTGGACCTCTAGATTCTACAGCACTGCACTGTAGCACTGTCCTCCCTTGTTCATCTATTTGCTGGAGCGGGCACCAGTAACGTCTCCAAGAAAATTAATTTCTGATGCATAAGGTAAAAAAAAAATAAAGGAAAGGAACAAGATACTAGTACCAGAGAAACAGCATAACCTATACCACCCTTCCTTGCCTTACTGGCTGACCTAGGCTTGATCCCCACCCCCTTGGAACCTGCTCCCTGAGCCCCACCAGGAGTGATTTCAGAGCTCAAAGCTTGAAGTAAGCCCTGAGCATAGCCAATTGTGAAGCCCCCCCACAAACAACCCCAAAAAATAAAAAAGAAGAAAAAAATCCCAGGATACAATCCATCTCTATATATTATAAATACTTGGCAAAAAATTTAGTATGTTTGATAAGTATCATTGCTTATCAGTAAATTGCCATTGCTAATCATTACCATTTGGTGCTAATAAGAATTTATTACTTGAAAATAGTATTTATTTCTGCAACTTGAAGAATGCACACATATGCACAAATACAGTCAAGAGAATTTCCATCCAAATATTTGGTAATCTGTAACATTAATAGAACATTCACATGTGCAATCAAGAGGCTGTTCCTTATACTCTTGTAAGTTATAAGTTATAAGTTCCTTATACAACAACTATACAAATAGGTTGTATAGTGTTCATATAGCAATCACACATTATCATGGCTCTTTGGAATCTGCTACGAAGTAGTACTTCTACAATTATTCTGAGAACCCATCATAATTCAAGTCTAACAATAAATACTTCATTCATTTTTTGTCATTTGCCAATGAGTCTACAAAGCATTAAGTTCATTATATGGATTCCATATCCTTAAAAAGAACTCTTCCTACTTATTTTAAAACATTGGAATTTCAAATGAAACAACGACTGATATTGGAAGAATAATTGTTCCTATTGAAATTTAAATAAACACAGGATCATGAAAACTATTAAGCATGATATGTTTTCGTGAATGTCCAACTTGTTGATGAAAAATTATACAAATATTCAACAATTTAAAAATGAATACTATCTATAATGGGCTGGAGCGATAGCACAGCAGGTAGGGCATTTGCCTTGCATGCAGCCAACATGGCCAACCTGAGTTTGATTCCTCTGCCCCTCTCGGAGAGCCCAGCAAGCTACCGAGAGTATCTCGCTCGCACAGCAAAGCCTGGAAAGCTATCTGTGGTATATTGGATATGCCAAACACAGTAACAAGTCTCACAATGTTACTGGGCCTGCTCGAGCAAATCAATGAACAACGGGAGGACAGTGATACAGTGACTATATATAATAGTTGACTCCACTATTCACAGCTAGAAATTATCCAGATGAGATGAAAATATTGACCAAATGTTATTACTGTTCTAGTCAATGTTCAAGAAATGACTGTTTAGGGGCTGGAGTGATAACACAGCGGGTAGGGCGTTTGCCTGGCACGTGACTGACCCAGGTTTGATCCCCAGCATCCCATATGGTCCCCTGAGCACCACAAGGAGTAATTTCTGAGTACGGAGCCAGGAGTATCCCATGTACATTGCTGGGTGTGACCCAAAAAGCAAAAAAGAAAGAAAGAAAGAAAGAAATTACTGTTTAAACTTCATGGCAAACAACTGCAAATGCTTATTTTGCAAACAAAATCAATTAACATTATAAAAATATTTTATTCAAATCAAATATGTCAAGGTGCGCAGGAAAGTGTTACTGAATTCTTTCCAGGGTTGTTTCCTCCCAGTGGCCTCCCTGTTCTACTCATTGATTCACTACTCTGGTGCTCATTTATACAGTTTTCATCTGTGCTTCTTTGGAAAATCCTGGAGTCCTACAACAGGACATATGACTCTGGCTGAGAAATGTTGCTCTGGATTGTTATTTTTAATTGGTACAATAATAAATCTTAATATAATTGCATTATACAATTATTAATGCAGTTCATTGTGATCATACTAATACAGTTACATTGAAACAACAGAAAGTTTTTAGATGCCGTAATAAGAAGACAAAATTGGCAACTTAAATAACATTTTATATATCATACCACAAGTTTCCATCCCAGTGGAAAACCAGCAGGACTTTACTACTGTACAAGAAGGGAGACATCCACGACATTGGCAACTATCACCCAATCTGCCTGTTGTCTGTCGTCTACAAGCTGTTCACTCGAGTCATCCTGAATAGGATTGGCAGAACACTAGATGAAGGATAACCATGTGAGCAAGTCGATTTCCAAAAAGGATTCAGCACAATCGACCATATCCACACGATAACCAAGCTCATTGAGGTTTCTTGGGAGTTCAAGATGCTGCTCTGTCTAACGTTCGTTGATTTAAAGACCTTTGATTCTGTTGAGACAGAAGTGGTCATCGAAGCCCTAGCCAAACAGGGCATTCAAACTCAATACATCAGGATCCTCCATGAGCTGTATTACGGATTCACTACCAGGATCTCATCATTCTACAAAGAAGTTATCATTGATGTCAAGAGAGGGGTTCGGCAGGGTGATACCATTTCACCGAAACTCTGCAGTGCCACCCTTGAGAACGTCATGCGACAACTGCAATGGGAAGGAATGGGAGTGAAGATAGATGGTTGGCAACTATACCACCTTGCTTCGCTGATGACATCGTTCTAATAACACCAAATATCAGCCAAGCAGCACAAATGCTGGCCGACTTCAACCATGAGCATGGAAAAGTCAGACTACAGCTGAATCTCATGAAGAAAATGTTTATGAGAAACGATCTCGTTCCTGACATTCCATTTGCTCTCAACGGGACGAACATCTCTGAATGCAACAGTTATGTGTACCTAGGTCGAGAAGTCAACATGACGAATGACCTGGCACCTGAGTTGCGCAGGAGGAAGAGAGTGGCTTGGAACGCCTTCAAGAACATCAAAGAAATAGCTAAGAGAACGAAAGAACCTCTGGCTCCAGGCAGATCTCTTTGATTCCACTGTTTTTCCTACATTAACATATGCCTCAGAGACCTGGACCTATGAAAACAGGATGAGAACGATACTTGTGTCTCCCAAGGAAGAACTGAAAGAGCTATGTTTAGAGTATCATGCTTCACTCAAATGAGAGAAAGAATCCAGAGTTCCGACCTCCATTGATGATCAAGAATCAGGGACGCTTCTCCCATCCTGGGAGGATCCTCCCAACACCCTTTATTTGGTGCTCCTTTCTCTATCTGAGCTCCCTTTTGGATACTGGGACCCGTGGTGGTGGAAAATGGGCACTGATGGAGGGATGGGTGTTTGATCATTGTATAATTGAAACCCAAGCACAAAAATTTATAAATCTACACTGTACCTCATGGTGTTTCACTAACAAAATTTTTTTTAAAAAATTAAAAAAAAAAAAGAATCAGGGATGCTGTCTCGTTTGCCAAGATGTCAAAAATCAGATGGGCTAGACATGTAATGAGATTTGGAGTCGATCACTGGACTAGAGCCATTACTGACTGGATTCCACGGGATGTCAAAAGATCACTTGGCCGCCCACCTATGAGATGGTCAGACTTCTTTTTTTTTTTAATTTTTATTGGTGAAACACCATGAGGTACAGTTGTAGATTTACAATTTTTGTGCTTGGGTTTCGATTATACAATGATCAAATACCCATCCCTCGGTCAGACTTCTTTGTCAAGACCCTGAAAGATATGTTTGAGGCTGTTCATGTTCCTAGAATGAACAGATGCCACTGGGCTACACTAGCACATGACAGGGGTGAATGGAGACATTACTGGTGCCCACTCGAGCAAATTGATGAGCAATGGATGTCAAGTGATCAAGTTATATATTATAAACTTTATATTATATTATATTATATTATAAACATTATATTATAAACTTTAATGCAGATCATCTGTGGAGATAAATCCACTAACGGCATGTATGAAGAAAACACTAACATTTCCATTTTCCTCCTAAAAGATTGAATGCTATGTAACCATTTAATTGCATTCAATAAGAATTTATTGTCCTATATTCTGTATGTATGGGCTAGAGCATAGCATAGCGGGTAGGGCGTTTGCCTTGCATGTGGTTGGCCTGGTCAACCAGGGTTCAATTCCTCCTCCCCTCTCAGAGAGCAGGACAAGCTACCGAGAGTACTGGGCCTTCATGGCAAAGCCTGGCAAGCTCCCTGTGACGTGTTCAATATGTCAAACACAGTAACAAGTCTCACAATGGAGACATTACTGGGCTCACTAGAGCAAGTCAATGAACAACGGGAGGACAGTGCTACAGTGCTATTCTGTATGCCACAAAGTGAGTGTAATGAGAAAAACTATACACAGTCAAAAACTACCCAGCCTCAGAGCTCAAGAAGATTATAATTCTTAAGATAATAATAAGTAAATGGAATTAGGATGAAGTATAAAAATGGCCAAGATGGAAACAATACATATTATGGAAGTACATACCTATGGTTATTATGCCATTTTGACTATAAGGAAAGCCAGCCTCTTTGTAACGGCATAATAATGACCATTGTAAGGAAAAATTTAATAAGGTGATTTGAAGAAAACCTAAACTCCCTTTATTTGATTGTTTCTACATTTAAGCAAATCAGTCCCCATCAACATGACAATAATTTAATATAATGTTAAAGATCTCCACAACCTAATATTGATAGTGACTGATTTTATAGAACTAAAATATAAAAATTATTTAGGTCACTCATCCATCACATGAAAATTTTTTCATGTGTCACTACTAATGGCACCTTTCCTCCTTGCTTCATTTTTGTTTGCTTTTTTTTTTTTCCACACCCTGGTAGAATCCCTAGGTTCCAGTGTGCCAAGTGCTTGTATGCAGTGTTTGAGTTTATATTCTGGCTCATATTTTCCTCCTTGGAACCAATGAGTAACTTAAAGATCACTTGAATCTATTTATCTCTGTTCAATAAAACAGTAAATAAAGTGTTTGTTTAGTGTTCCCTTTCAAGTCATTAGTGAAGAGCTGTCTTTCTAGTTTAATTTCTCTTTCCTCCTCTCCGCTCTGTCTTCCCACATCTCTATCTACACAAACACCCACACCCACACCGCTCCAACACCCACACAACTTCATATATTTTTTCCTTCCTTTCCCCTTCCCCAAAGTGTTCAACCTGTGGAAGTTTGAAAGTCAGCTTTCATGTGAAAGAAGAGTGCCTAATGTCCTAAGATGTGAAAAGAAATGGGAAGGATTTTTGATGAGATGTAGTTTGTTTTCCTCTCTTCCAACTCTCTAGCAAAGGGAGCTGGTACCTGCATGCCATGCCAGGTGGGGAAGGACAGGGTCAAGGAATTTGACACTTACTTATGCATAGTCATAGCTCACTCACCCACTGTGCTTTTAGAGCTAGTTTTATTTCTTTAATAGGCAATCCCCTTTGCCTGGGGGAAATCTCTTTTTCCTTAGCACGCCCACCCCCTCCCCCAATCCCTCCTTCCCCAGCACCCGAAAGGAAGTCCTCAAAGGTGTTTCTGTCCAAAGGTGATCCACAGTTTTCCCTACCATCTCCTACCTACTGTCACATCTTTGCAGACGAGCAGTCCCGAACTTCCCATCCTCTCTCCACTTGCCTGGAAAACAGGCGCAAACGGGACCCCACACCCACCACGTAAGACAAGCGCCCGGGGGTGCAGAGATCCAAAACCCAGAGGGAGGGAGTGGGGCCCGCAGACAGCTGGGCGGCGAGGTGAGCTTCAGACCCGCACCAGGTGCAGGGTTGAGGATGCCCGGGAGGTGAGAGGTAACCGATTCTCTGAGCCTTTCACCAGTCTCTGGAGGTTGAAAAGTGGGGGACGCGGTGGGGGGTGGGGTTTGCTCCGCTCGGGGGGCGTGGGGAAACACCAGCACCTGGCGTGACCCCCGGAAGTTCCAGGGTGCGGGCGTGAAAGGGTGCGGCGCAGGATGCACCGAGCTCCCTACACGCGTACGAGAGAGCTGGCGCGCAGAAGAGGGGGCGAGCGGCGGCAGGTTCCGCCTCCCCCGGCCCGCGCGCACACACGCGCGCCCCGCGGCTCGGGCTGGCGGAGCGCGGGCGAGTGTGAGCGCGGGCGAGTGTGAGCGCGCGGGTGCGCACGCCGCGGGAGCCGCTGCCCTCGCCCGCCTAGCACCCCGCTCAGGGCATCTGCGGAGCCTGGAGACCGGGACACGCTTGAAGTATGGCATGTGGTTGCAGAGATGATTTCTGCCAAGAAGGTGCCCACGATCGTCGCGTGCTGCGGGCTCAGTTTCGCCCTCCTGCACTTCTTGTGCTTGGCGGCTTGGTGAGTTCTCCCGGGAGGGATGAGGGTGGAAGATGGGCGAGGGCAGGGTGCAAAGTGACTGGCTTCCAGCGGGTTCTGCTAGGGCAATCCACTCTCTCTTGGGTAGGTCAGGGACCCAAACCCGGCTGTTGGGGATTGTCGTTGTTGTTACAGTTGTTGTTGTTGTTGTTGTTTTCCTTTCTGTGACCGCATAGACGCGAAGAGCAGGAAGGGCACTAGGTGCAAGAATAGGAGTGTGGGCTGCGGGTGCGTGTTCTCGGGGTGCTCCTTTCCCGGGAAAATTGGCTCTTTCCCATAGCTCAGCCCCTGAACCCTTCACCGAGAGGCCAAAGACTCTTTCCCTAGATGAAGAACCTGTTTGTTTCCACCTGTTCTTTCCTTGATTCTTAAAATAATCCCCTTCGCGCCCCCGCTTTTTCTTCCCTTCCCTCCCCGCCCCCCTCCCACCCTTGTGCATTTGCAGTTTAAACGAATCCCCAGGACAGAACCCAAAGGAGGAGGAGAAATTATGCCCGGAAAATTTTACCCGCATCTTGGACAGTTTACTCGATGGTTATGACAACAGGCTGCGTCCTGGATTTGGGGGTATGAACGATGATTTCGAACGCTCCAGTGTGTCCTGTTTGTCGCTCTCCGTCTGCCTGTCTGTCTGTCTGTCGGTCGGTCCGGGGGAGCAACCTTAGGTATGCTTAACGTGCAGAAATGAACCTTTTCGTCTGTCTCTTTTCCCATCCTCCCCCTCCCCCTTCCCCCTTTGCTCCTTTCTTGATGAGACCTCTGACAAGACCGCCCCCTCCCGTCCTGTCCTTTCCCAGCTCCCTGCCCCCTCACGAGCTTTGCTTCTCCCCCACACTAATTACCTCCCGGGACCTGCCTGGCTGGGTGGGGGAGGCTGGAGCAGAAGTGTCAAAAATGGGAACTCTCCAGGATCCGTGCTGCACCCTGGCAGTGGAGTTCCAGAAAGCTGGTGACTTTGCTTACAGCCAGGTTTCGCGGGAGGCAGCTGCTCCGAAGTCCCCTGCCCTCCCACGTGGTGTCCATCCCTCTGCCAAAACCTTGGCCGCCCGCGTTCTTCCTAGGACATGAATCTGGGACAAGAAGCTGCAGGTTCTGTTCAGGAAAGCGGGTCCTTGTCTTTTTCTCTGCTTCAGTGGGTTGCAGGTTTTTGTGTGTGTGTTTTTCTTTTCTTAAACTTTATTTGGCTTTTTCTTCCCTCCTAAGACTTAAAAGTCGCAGTTGTTTCTGAATGACTTCTTTCTGTAGTACAAATCTCTAAAAGATCTAATATAGGGACAGGCATGAACAACATTGTGGGTCTTTTTTTTTTTCCAAATTGAACATTCCCCTTGCTTATATAATGAAAACCTATGGGGTAAAAGTTATACTAGGATGTACTTGGTTGGCAGACATTTGCAGACCCAATCTGAACCTGAAAGGCCCTCTCAGTCCGGTTCAAAGAAGACTGGTGACAAGGAAGGCCTTCCCAGAAGTGTCCACCCATATTTCCGGACAGCCAAATCCTTGTTGTTTCCACCACTGCTGAGCCAGTTACATCCAGGAAATGAGTTAAATAACATGCAGGCTGTTTCTTAAAGGACCTAGATTCTAGTAGTACTGGTAACAATAATAACCACCGCTGTTGCATCTGTTTATTTTCATATGCGTGTACACCAGGTGTTTTATAGGCATCTGTTATTAATTCTCAAGATGCTGAAAAAAAGCTATGCTTGCCCCCCCCCTTATTTTATAAATGATGATACTGAGGCTTGAGAAGTTAAATAACCAGTCTAAGTTCAGAGTTGGTAAGTGAGATCAGCAGGGTGAAAACCCAGGTGAGATTAGGAATATCATATACCATGTAATGAGTCACCCACCTATTAGAAGCACAAAAAAAATAGAAACTTCTGAGGTACATTAAAAAATACAGGAATGAGAGAATGGATTCAGTTAATAAGAGGCAAGGTACCCTGCAAAAGGAAGGGTACCTTGGCATGATTTAGGAATAGTTTTTTGGAAGAAGAATTGTTGGAGATAAAGTAAAAATTGGACCAAGTGGAGCTGAATGGATCTTTAGAATTGGTCTAATCTTGTTTCTTGTGTTGTTTTTCAACAATTTAGAAGAATAGAGTCTAGTAAAGGGAAGAGATTTAGAGGGACACAGGGCCCACCAGTCTGGGTCAGTCTGGTCTTCTGATCTAAGCCATTTTTTTTTCTCCTAGACTTTATTGAAAGGTGAAAAGTTACCCTTAGGTTGCTGAGGACATTAATTTAATTTTTGTGAGTTGACAATTAAAAAAATTGGATGATAAGGGTGATTTTCTTGGTTCTTTATACACTGTGTTTTACTTAGCATTTCATTCATCTTTATTCACATCTGAAATGAAACTTTTTTACAGAAATAAATCAATTGTTGATGCTCAGTCTTTTATAAGTCATTGAGAAAGTGCCACTTTAGGTAAAAAATTAGAGAAGATTTTTGATAATGTGATATATTTATGACTGTATTTTATCAATAACGGAGAATTTATCAACCACTAAAAGTTTCAAACTTCACTTTTAAAGGGAAGAAAAATGCATCAAAAACATATAATTTAAATATTAGAGAATGGAAGAACTTAAACATAAAATAATGTGGAAAGTTATAGTTGCAGTTATATCATTTTCTTATTAAATGTTGAAAGTTAAAATTATTTCTTCACAGTTGGCTATAGTAACACAAATTATAATTCAAAAGAGGAAGGAATCCATTGTAAATGGATGCTTTTTAGTAACTTCCCTCTTTCGTAATATGACACAGACCATCAAATGCGTGAACTCATTATTGGAAAACTGTGAATTTCAGTTAGCTGCAATGCTACTGGTAATGTTATTAGTCATTTCCATTGTCACTGCCAAGTATTACCCACTTTGATAAACTTTTATAGTTTTAAGGGAAAGGTGTTGAATTGACCTTGCTTTAAGTAGCAGCTGATTATGAAAATTTACTACGTAGCATATTTTTGGGTTCAGCTCATAAATATTTGTGATTAATGTGATTCATTTTTTAGAAGTGGGTCATTCTTTGTAAATGTGTTGTATTCCAGATGTGACAGAGGAATAGTATTTCTCACCTGCAAAAAATGTGTAATCTGTTTACAAAATGTTGTAAATGAGCATCGCTGACATAATAAGAAAACATGATTAGCACAGACTCTCAGATGCCACAGGTTTGATCCCATCTGACATTTCACAATTTGTGGAAAGTTTGGCATTTTAAAAATAAAATGAATACAATTCACATTTGGACCAGTATGCTATAAATACAGATTGACTTCCTGATTCCTATAATCCTACCTTTGCTCTTTGTGGAGCATTGACTTTTTTATCTGTTTATACAACTTAACTGTGTTCCATTTAAACTAAAGCTAAAAGCAAAGATTTGGATTAAAATTGGATGGCTTGTGATTGCTCAGTAGGCCAGGCAGGGGTTGAAATAGATTTGGAAGCTGAATTTTATATTTTTAACTCGACAGCACAGCTTGCGATGGGGAAATAAGAGGAACCCAAATGGTTCTCTTCCTTTCATCTCTCTAGGATCGCTTCTCCTTTAATCCCACATTGCCCCATTGCAGAAGAAAAGGGGGAAGGTGAGAAGAGAAGGAAAGATGCATGGTGAGAGGAGCTAGTTTGGGACATCTGAGGGTATAGTTATTTTGACCTCTGTCAAATCAGTCTTCCATCCATCTCAAAGTAATTTGAACCTACATCGCAGTGGCATATAAGTGAACCTTCCATAAAGGAGGGGGTGCTCTTACCCATTTTTAAAACTGTGACAAGCCTTATTTAAAACTGCCTAGCTAAGGTACCAACCACCAGGATATTGTTCAGCCAGATTGTACCCATTTCAATTCACTGAAGGGTTCTCCAATCTTTTGTGCATCCTCGTCATTTGAGGTACATTGTGTAGAATAATAAATTCTTGAAATATAAATGCTCACCTTAGTTCATATTCCACAACCTCTCTGAAGTAGTGCTAGATATTTAGGGTTAACTTAGCAAGGTTGTTTGACAACACTGAAGGATTTCATATTAGTGGAGTCCTCTACAGTTTTGAGAATATTTTCATGTTCAATATCTAGGATGATCACAAGACAAAAAGATTAGCAGGATGGGCTTCATCCCCCTGCTCAAGGACAGACTGAGAAAAGTTGCAACGAATTCCCTGTACAATCCACTGCAAGCAAATAAACGACCACATTTCATGTCCTACTCATTAAAAAATAGCAATATAAAATACTGTCCTGGAATAATCCTGTAGCATGCTAACATAGAGTATGCCATGCTGTGAAGGTTCTGTTTCAGACATGCGGTCTTTTACATTTAGACCTAGTGATAATGGACATGGTAGCAAAAAAGTTCTCAAGCAGACAAAAGTAGTACAAAGATCTCAAGATACGTAAGTGTGGTTACGTAGTTTAGGAAATTCAATTTCTATAGTTGTAAAGCAGTAGGAAGAATGTCATCAGAATATCTTGGGGTGGTAAACCAAAGTCAGCTCAATGCAAGCTCTTTGAGAATTATTTTTATTGTTGTTGTTGATTTGGACCATACTCTGCAGTGTTCAGTGCTTCCTCCTTTCAGGGATCCTGAAAGACACTTGCATGGTGAAAGTCTTAACCCACTGTACTATCTCTCAGGCACGCTCTGTGAGAATTCTTTAGATAGTTTAGATAGTTCTTTTAGTGAACACGAAAGCCTTTTAATGTGTTTTGTTTGTTTTTGTAGTAGAGGAAATGACAGATGATTTATACTATAATGTGATCTCTCTGGTCTGTATATAGCAAAAGATTTAGAATATGGAGAAATAATAGAATTAAACCAACAACTGACAAAACTTTCTCGTTCTCCCCTAACTCTCCCTCTCCCTCTCTCCTTCCCTCCCTCTCTTTCATTTTCTCCCTCTCTTTCTCCCTCTCTCTATGTGTCTCTTTCTCAACAAATTCATGATAAGTTAGGAAAAATATTTTTTAAAATATACAGTAAAGAAAAGAGAAAAATAAAGATGACTCTTGGGTTTTGAGAAAGTGGGAAGAATATGTTAATTTGGAGAATACTGGAGTAATAAAAACTTGTTTAGGGTGAAATTAAGGGTTTTATGTTTATGTTAAGCTTTAAGCTGAGCACACACATACACACATATACATAAGACATATATATTTATTGCATATATGCAGCAGTTTTACTTGTTTGGATATAAAAGAGTTTGGTCATGAGACTTCTGTCATACAAAGTGATCAACACCTATGCTGTGAGAATAGATGTCTATAGATAAGTATAGAAAGAGTCAAAACATCAGTATTAAAACAAGACACAAGAAATGGCAGAGGGACTGGAGTGATAGCACAGTGGGTAGGGCATTTGCCGTGCACAAGGCAAATATGGGTTTTATTCCCAGCATCCCATATGGTCCCCCGACCACTGCCAAGAATAATTCCTGAGAGCATGAGCTAGGAGTAACCCCTGTGCATCAATGGGTGTGACTCAGAAAGCAAAAAAAAAAAAAAAAAAGGAAATGGCAGAGCACTTGCCAAAGAAGATTTAAAAGAGTAGAGATAAGATAGAAGTGCACTAGTAGACTGTGAAGTTAAATTAGTTATAAGAATGGGGTATCTTAAGTAGAGCTGAGACACCTCTCAAATTCTTCTAAGATACTAAGATAAGATCTGATTACATGAAAACATTGCATTTCACCAGTATTTTTTTAATCATACATATATATATGATGGGCTGGAGCGATAGCACAGCAGGTAAGGCATTTGCCATGCACACGGCCAACCTGGATTGGATTCCTTCGCCCCTCTCAGAGAGCCTGGCAAGCTACTGAGAGTATCTCGCCTGCACAGTAAAGCCTGGCAAGCTCCCCGTGATGTATTCGTTATGCCCTAAATAGTAATAACAAGTCTCACAATTTGTTGTGAGATGTTACTGGTGCCCGCTGGAGCAAATCAATGCAATGAACAGTGGGAAGACAGTGCTACAGTGCTACAATATATGATCAGGTACTGTTACATATGGCACTGGAAAAAATATTAGTGAATAAGAGGCACAAGTCCCTGTTCTCACAAGCTGATAAAGAAACCAGAAAACAATATATGGACTCTCAGATGTTGATAACTGCTATGGAGTAATTAATACAAAGAAAGGGAGGATAATACAAATATAGTTTTAATAATATTAATAATAAAATAATAACTAATATGGTTAAAAATATTTCAGTAAGGAAGTGATATTTGAGCAATGACTCCTAGTAGGTAAAATTTCAAACTGCAATTAGTTTTCTGATTAGAAATTATTGTGCCAGATGCTATGAAGTCAAGGTCCTTATAGTGGAGGCAAGCAAATCTGAGGAATAAGAAGCAATGAGAAGCAAAGTGATACAATGCTGACTTTGTATAAGCTTTGTAGATTGGTCAGGACTTTACTTTTATTTTGAGTCATATCAGAGATGATCTAAGGGATTACTGAAGGTGCATGGCCTAACAGGCCAAATATTAAGAGCTTACCTTGGTTGCTATAATAAGATAGGAAGTCAGGGTCAAAGGCAAATTTAAAGGGGTTTTAACAAAGAATCAGGCAAGAGATGATGAATGTTTACCAAGTTGATGGCAGAGGAAGTTTTTAGATTTGTAGGAAGTGTTGTTTCTGGTTATATTTCAAAGTTCTGGTTAACTGCTGACATCTAGCATGTGAGATAAAAGGAAAATGTATCAGGTCTGACATCTAAACTTAAATGCCTAGAAAAATGGGTCTGCAAAAATAATATCTCTCACTTTTATCCACTTTCATCCAGGAACAACTTTAAGTGGATGAACAGTTTGTATGCAGATATATTAAATCTGCGATAGTGGATATTAAGTAAAGAGGAACATTGAATACAGGGGAAAGGAGCATATCATAATCTGAGATTTAAGGGCATGAAGCTAAATTTTCTACCAAAGACAGCAATAATAAAGAAGAGAAACAATGTCGAGCTATGAGGTCTCTAATGTTAAGATGTAAAGAGAGAAGGAATCTTCGTAATCCCTTTGAAGTAGTAAGAAAACCTGAAATAGTGTAAACTGGATTTTTTTTAAGGAAGGCAGTTTTAATCACTTTCAAATAATTCTACTGATAGTTTGAGCAAAAAATAAACATAAAATTAATTACTAAACTTAACATTATCCGAAGGAATCGAACCTGGCTCAGCCAGGCTGGCTGCGTGCAAGGCAAACGCCCTACTGCTGTGCTATCGCTAGGGCGTTTGCCTTGCACGCAGCCAACATGGCCGACCCGAGTTCGATTCCTCCGCCCCTCTCGGAGAGCCCGGCAAGCTACCTAGAGTATCTTGCCCGCACGGGAGAGCCTGGCAAGCTCCCCGTGATGAATTCGATATGCCAAACACAGTAACAACAAAGTCTCCAATGGAGACGTTACTGGGCCCGCTCGAGCAAATCGATGATCAACGGGAGGGCCTTTTAACATTATCCGAAACTTTTCTAGCTGGAGCGATAGCACAGTGAGTAGGGCGTTTGTCTTGCACATGGCCGACCCAGGTTTGATATCTCTGTCCCTCTTGGAGAATCCGGCAAACTACTGAGAGTATTCCGTCCACACGGTAGAGCCTGGCAAGCTTCCCAAGGCATATTTAATATGCCAAAACAGTTACAACAAGTCTCACAATAGAGACATTACTGGTGCCCACTCCAGCAAATAGATGAACAACAGGAGGACAGTGCCATAGTGCTACAGCATTATCTACTTCTGTGATTTTGACAAGCAATTTTGATGGCATACTAAGTGCAAGTGTGGCAGGGTGGGATAAAGAAAGAATGGGAGTTGCCTATAAAGTATCTTCTCTTCTGTGTTTGTTGCATCATTATTTACATGTTCCAAGATGTAGAAATATTCTGTGTTCTCTGAAAGATGAGTAGATACATGGAGAAAGTAGTTGTAATACACACATGTGTACACACACACACACACACACACACACACAGGAATATTCAGTTATACCACTGGAATTTCCAATTATTCATTCATGAGAGAAAGGAAAAAGATAAAAGTTTTGCCACTTGAACATACATAGATAGGCATTCAGTGAATTGCATTATAAAAAATAAGTCAGACAAAGACAACCACCACATGGAGACATAGAGAGAAGAAATTTTATTGGGTCCTGAGCAAGAACATATTTACATTTGTAGTATGATGTTTATAAAAGATGAAGTGAATAATAAACATAAAATTTAAGGCCGTTTTTTATAGGGTTTTTAAAAGAGAATATTGTCCTTTATATGTTTTTCTTTTGGGTCACAGATGTGTATGCTCTATGCTCAGGGATTACTCTTGGCAGTGCTCAGGGACCATAGATGGTGGCAGTGATCAAACTCAGGTAGAACACATGCAAAGGCATGCAGCGTACCTGTGTTTTACAATCTCTCCCACCCTTGACAATTTTTTTAAAAGATTAAAAATGCCATGGTATGTCTATGTATTTCTAAAATTACTTCTGAAATCCAGTGGGAAATAATGTTATGTTAGGAGAAGAAAAGAGACAACTGAAAGATAAATATAGTTTTCATTCATTTATTCATCTCTTCATTTATAAGGTAAAGGTAAAGGCCCTCCCGTTGATCGTCGATTTGCTCGAGTGGGCCCAGTAACGTCTCCTTTGGAGACTTTGTTGTTACTGTGTCTGGCATATCGAATACTCTCGGTAGCTTGCCCAGCTCTCCGAGAGGGGCAGAGGAATCGAACTCGGGTCGGCCATGTTGGCTGCTTGTAAGGCGAACGCCCTACCCGCTGTGCTATACCTCAGTTAAATTATCAAACAACATAAACTTGAAAATGTGTATCCTGCTGTGTTCTGTCCCAACCTCTTTTTTTCTTCTCCACCCAACATAACTACCACTCTGAGTTCTTTGAAAGCTATATTGAAGGTTTTTTCTTTGAATAATATGCCAGCACAACTTTATTTAACATTGAATTTTAAATAAAAAATATTTCAGTGAGCATGCTACATGGACACTTTTGATACGTTTTTCACTTAGTTGTGCATTTCTATGATTAATTCTTAAAGTTACATACTGTTGATGGTTCATTTTAACTGCTATGTTATATTCCTATTGCATAGAAATGAGCTACTTAATCTGCTCTGTTGGCAGTAAGCATTTTGTTTGTTTCCAAGACTGTATTGCTGTGCATATGCAGGATCAAATTTTCTGCTATAAATGTGCAAGAATTTCTTTTGCATATGAATCTGAGAATGGATTTTTCTGGAACTTAGTGTAGGTGGAGTTCAACTTGATGAGATAGTGGCACACTGTTTTTGTGATAGTTTTACAAATCAGAATTTCATCTATAATGAATATGATAATCAGAATACATAAACCCTTCAACACTTGACATATAAAGATATGGATTCCAGTGGAATACTTGAAATATTTTTATTGTGAGATGTTTTGAATTTTTCTTATTTCTAATACAGTTAAACATATTTTCCAACGTTCATTGCCAAAAAAATTTTTTTCCTCTGTGATTTGCAACTTTATCCTTGGTCTATATTCTATTTTTCATGTTTTCATTATTTACCTGATGAATTTCGTTTTTAAAAGAAGACCTCATTGATAAAAATGATCATAGGCAGTAACACACGTTTATATTTAATGTTATCTAAGTAAAACTCTATAGTTTTTTGCTTTCCTGGCGATGGTCATGGTCACAGTCATCTTGTTGTTCATCGATTTCCTTGAGCAGACACCAGTAACGTCTCCTTCGTCTTAGCCCTGAGATTTTAGAAAGTGCCATATTCAAGGCTCTTTCAGGGTCAGGAGAATGAGACCCATTTTTGTTACTGGATTTTGGCATATTGAGTACACCACGGGGAGTTTGCCAGACTCTGCCGTGTGGGCAGGATACTTTCGTTAGCCTGCCAGGTTCTCCAGAGTAAGAACTAGATAATAAGATGTTCAGATATTCACTTCTTTCCTGGTGATAGCAGTGAATATCTGTTCTTATGTAGGAGGGTTAGTATTTCTTTTAAGTTTTTTTTTTCAAGTTTCTTTGGGGGCCACACCCATTTGTGCTCAGACTTACTCCTGGATCTGTGCTCAGGGATCTCTCCAGGTGGGAGTGAGAAACTGTATGGGGTACTGAGTAATGAAATTAGGTCAGCTGCATACAAGCAAGAGCCTCATCTGCTGTACTATCTTGCTGGCCCCCATGGCTAGTATTTATTTTCTAAGTGACTTTTTTTATGTGGGGACTTTTTTTGGGTCACACCCATTGGTGCTTAAGGGTTACTTCTGACTCAGGAATTACTTTTGGTGGTGCTCGGGGGCCATATAGGATAGTTGGGATTGAATTTGGGTTGGCTGTGTGCAAGGTAAATGTCCTACCCACCATAATATTGCTCTAGACCCTCCTAAGTGACTTTTAAAATAAAATATTAATTTAAATATTTTATTCAATATTTCTTGTTTTTTTTTTTTTTGTGTGTGTGTGTGTGTGTGTGTGTGTGTGTGTGTGTGTGTGTGTGTTTGGCGAGGGATGGAAGGATGGTTTGAGCAGTACCTGGTGGTGCTCAGGAATCGATTCTGTTAATTCTCAGAGGACCATATGTGACTCTGGGGATTGAGTGAAGGTTAACTGCTTACAAGGCAAGTACCTTAAACCCTGTATTATCTCTCTGGCCTTCGAGATGTCTTGCTGTTGAGCCAGATGAATATACTTTGTCTCTTAATTTTTTAAGACACCAGTAGTGTTGTGTAAGTTCCTGGAAACAGGAACTTAGGTGTTTTAAAAGGTTAACATAAAATTGGTCACTGTCATTAAAGAATAACGTAAAACTGATATTCCTTGACAAGTCTATATTGCCAAAGAAAACAGTTGAAAATTATCTGATGCATCATTAATCGTCTTACTTTTCTTTTTTTAAATATATATATTTTGGTATTTATCTTGTTGTAGACAATTCAACTTTTATGGTATTTTATTCTTTTTTTTATTCTTTTTTTAAAAATTTTTATTAGAGAAACACCATGAGTTACAGTTGTAGATTTACAAATTTTTGTGCTTGGGTTTCCGCTGTGCTGGAGCGATAGCATAGCGGTAGGGCGTTTGCCTTACAAGCGGCCAACATGGCCGACCCGAGATCGATTTCTCCGCCCTTCTCGGAGAGCCCGGCAAGCTACCGAGAGTATCTCTGCCCGCACGGCAGAGCCTGGCAAGCTCCCCGTGACATATTCGATATGCCAAACACAGTAACAACAAGTCTCATGATGGAGACGTTACTGGGCCCGCTCGAGCAAATCTATGAACAACGGGAGGACTGTGACCGTGTGCTTGGGTTTCAGTTATACAATGATCCAGTACCCATCCCTCGAACAGTGCCCATTCTCCATCATTTACATTTTTTTAAAATTTTGGTTAGTGAAACACCCCCTCTCGGAGAGCCCGGCAAGCTACCGAGAGTATCCGATATGCCAAACACAGTAACAACAAAGTCTCCAATGGAGACGTTACTGGGCCCGCTCGAGCAAATTGACGATCAACGGGAGGGCCTTTACCTTTTCCTTTACCTTTTAGTGAAACACCATGAGGTACAGTTGTAGATTTACAATTTTTTGTGCTTAGGTTTCAATTCTACAATGATCAAACACCCATCCCTTCACCAGTGCCCATTTTCCGTCACCACGGGTCCCAGTATCCCTCCCACCCCCCCATCCCCTCATCCCACCCTGCCTCTGTGGCAGGGTATTACCTTTAGTTCTCTCTCTCCTTTAGGGCATTGTGGTTTGCAAAAGAGGCATTGAGTGGCAATCATGTTTGGTCTATAGTCTACTTTCAGCATGCTTCTCCCATCCTGGGAGGATCCTCCCAGCACAATCATCTTCTTACTTTTTAAGCAAATTAGAATAGTAAATAAGATAGGATTATTCTCCTGAATTTAATTTGGTGGGGGATGGTTTTGTTGTGCGCCTTAAAGTGCTTGGGGGTAATGTATTGGTGATTGTCTAGCCAGCTCTCGTCTGGAGAGATGCTCCTAGTGATGCTCTAGGATCATGTGGTGTCAGGGAGGCAGCATGCAGTACTGCAGGGAGGCAGTTAAGGCCAGTACCTTAACACTATACAATCTCTTTGCCTGCCTTTCCTGAATTTTAGCTGGTGGTCTTGGCTGTTTCCTCTACAGAATGTTGAAGATAGTTTGTTTGCCTTTAAACTGATCTGCCCTATCTGAGGGACTAAAAACTGCTTCTTCCCATTTACCAAAGAAGGGATATTTTAAAAATAAACTATGTTTCTAATGTTATGTTTCTAATGTCATATAAAATTATGAATACTCCTTTCAAGATAAAAATTGCCTGGTTTCTATGTAATTATACTCTTAGTAAGGTTGATTTGAATATACTAAAAGAAAGTGTTGGAGGAAATGTCTCTAAGACTTATTCTTAATTAGAGACCATTATTACTTGAAAATTGATTTATTGGAAATCTAATACAGTTACGGCCTAGGATTAGCTCTGAAAGAGGCTACAAATATAAATAAGATCCTATCTGCTTTTATCAAGAAATATTTTTAGCTTAATTGATGTAATTGAATTCCCATAATTTTTCCTTTGGGAAGATATTTAAATAATTATAGGGATGATATTAGGAACACGATTAGACACGCAGATATTTATTACTTACTATGTGCAAAGCACTACATTAATTTTAGGGCTTCAAAGAGAATTGAAATTTTGTATTTGCTTTTATGGGTATAAAGACAGACTGAACCAGTCTGTAATAAAAAGAAATAGTTAAGACAGGGAAATAATTTCGAGAAAGTAGTTTAGGTATTTCTGATGAATGAAAGAAAATAAGAGTAGGCATAGAATCTTATAAACTAATAGAAGCTATAATTTATTGTTATTATTATTGAATGGGCTGGAGCCATAGCACAGCAAGTAGAGCGTTTGCCTTGCACACGGCCGACACGGCTCACCCGAGTTTGATTCCTCCGCCCCTCTCGGAGAGCCGGGCAAGCTACTGAGGGTATCTCACCTGCACGGCAAAGCCTGGCAAGCTACCTGTGACATATTTGATATGTCAAGCACAGCAACAAATCTCACAATGTCATTGACCCCGCTTGAACAAATCGATGAAAAACGGGAGAACAGTGACAGTGACAATGATTATTAATGAATGAGAAATATAATTTAAGAAACCTCACTTCTGATAAGTATAGGATACACTTCGGAGAACTGTGGATTTAAATTCTCTCGCTGCCATACGTTATTTAATCTCTCCACGCTCAGTATTCTGATGTAAAATTTGTAGGATAATGCTTTTCACATGTGGAGAATATTTCTATTATGTAAATAGAACAGCTCGTAGAAAACGTTGGTAGTGTCCTGCCTGGCGCATGGTATGCCTTCAATGGTTATTGTTGTATCTCTGCTTATTGCTTTTAGAGAAAATCCCATTTCCTGTTATGCATATAGGTGTCTCCAGAATGTCTTGCTTTCCTTCCCATCTGCCACATCCATACTACCACCAGCAAAAGAGACACTTCTATGATTTTTTTCAACTTTTGCCTTCTATAATTTATAATCCATCCAACTGTGAGAGTGATTTTGTAAAAATGTTCCCATCATATAATTTTTCCTGTTTCATACCTTCAGTGGCTTCCCTGTGATTAGGGACTACAAATGAAACATCTAACTATAGACTGTAAACTGAGGGTAAAGCTCTAGTGAGGATTAGATGGGGAGAATGGAGTCAGGAGGAAATGGGGAAAAAACAATTATTGTCTTGTGCAGCCATAACAAAATAGCATGAACTGAGCAGTTTAACAGTAGCATATTTGTTATTATCATTTCTTCTCCACTATTCTGGAGGCTGGAAGTACAAGATCAAGGTGTTAGCAATGTTTGTTTTTTCTAAACCCTCTCTCCTTGTTTGTGGTTGTTTTCTCTGTGATTTCATAGGACCTCTGTGTACTTCTTTTTTCCGGTTTCCTCTTTCTGTAACAGCGCCAGAGTTGGGAGATATAACTCAAAGGACTCCAGCGCATACCTTGAGGCAGGTGCTAGGCTGCAGGTTCCATTTTGGGACACTGTGCAGATTCCTAAAGTCCTTCCCCCAAGAACACAGTGAGATGTGTTTATGGCCCATCTATTTAGTTATTATTTTGAAGATTTATTTCCTAAATATGGTCTCTTTTGGAGGAACTAGTTATAAAAATTTCAACAGATGAGCTTGGGAGGAACATAATCGGCACATAATCACCTAGTTTGTTACTGGAATTTCTCAAATTTCCCACTAGTTTTAACTGCATTTGTCGTCATAATGGGTATTAAAATATGTTGCCTAAAAGTTGTCACCACTCCTACCACCAGTGTCCCCAGTTTATGCTGCTAGCTTCCTTCTCCACCTCCAGCCTGTGTCTATGACAGGCACAATTTTTAATTTGGTCGTTGTGATTTGGAACTCATTTCTTACCATTCTCTTCATTCCTTGCTTTTCTCTAACTCTTTTGGTTCTTTATGGTTCTATGGTCTTTATGGACTCTGAACAAGTGGTATTTTAGCATTTCTAGTGTTTTTTGTTCAACTTGCTGGTCCAAGTCAGTAGTTTGAAGAGTGACTAAAACATCAAGTCTGGACCAGAGAGACGACAACAGGTAGTGCTTTGTCTTACATGCAGCAGACCTGGGTTTGATCCCCGGCATTCCATATAGTTCCCTGAGTCCTGCTAGGAGTGATCTCTAAGCACAGAGTCAGGAGTAAGCCCTGAGCATAGCCTGGTGTGCACCCCCGCCCAAATAAGTCCAGCATAACATTTTCAGTCACCAACCAGGTTTGTTCTTCTGAATGCTAGCATTCCTCTATTTACTTTTCTCTTTATTATTTGGGCTGGAGTGATAGCACAGTGGGTAGGGCATTTGCCTTGCATGTGGCCAACCTGGGTTCAATTCCTTCATCCCTCTCGGAGACCCCGGAAAGTTACTGAGAGCATTCCACTTGCGTGGCAGAGTCTGGCAAGCTTCCCGTGGCATATTCGATATGCCAAAAACAGTAACAACAACTCTCACAGTGGACACATTACTGGTGCCCGCTGGAGCAAATCGATGAACGATGGGAAGACAGTGCTACGGTGCTTTATTATTTACGCTCTGACTGCCCCCAATAGCATGTTATTGCCTAAGGCAAAATACTCATGAGTTTTGCATACCTATGGAACCTGGGTCTATCATGGAATCTATTATACAAGTACTCACTTTATAAATGTGTATTGAATGAGGGTCTCAATAAAATCTTTTTAACAGTGTATTTTTAGAATTTTAATCTCAAAGATCCATATGATTAGATAAAGCAAATATTGAATAATATCAGAAATATTGGGTGGTAATGCTCAGCATAAAACAGTATTCAAGATTCATTGAAAAAGTAGAATGTCATGTAAGAATTTGAAAATACCGATTATCATGCAGTCATTATAACTACAATAATTAGCATACACCTACCTTTCTTAAAATAAATTTATAAGGAAAAATATCACTGGCATAATTCTTTCCTCTCCTACACATTCCCTATTCTATTGAATATCTATGGTATTAACATTTTACAGAATTTTTTAAATATGATTATTGAAAACAGACAAATACTGTTTATCAGTTAAAGTGAACAGCATCCCTTAAGAATTTGAGATAAATTACAAAATGGCAGGTCCCCACTTGGACCACTGAATCAGCAAATCTGGAGCTAGTTTCAGAGTAATGTCTAGCAAACAGAACTTTAACAAACCTTTCGGGTAATTCTGATGCAGTCAAATTTTGAGAACCCCTGTCCTAAATTATCTTCAAAGTAAATGTTGGTTCTCAAAAGTCTTTTTAAACAGAGCAGTTGTCAGAATATGCCCACCCTTTATTGTTCTGGGTAATTTACCTGTTTTCTTTCTTGATTTGAGGTGACACTGTGTTAATGCTTTAGAGCCCTTCAACAATTGTTCTTTAAAGACTGTCTTTAAAAGGAAGTCATGAAATTTGCATATTAATGGATGGATATGGAGAGTATTGTGTTGAGTGAAATGAGTCAGAGGGAGAAGAACAGACCTAGAATAACTGGACACATTTGTAGGAAATGAAAAATACATAGTATAAAACTAATACTCCATAACAGTAGAAACAAGGGCCTTGAGGAGTGGTCCATGGTAGGAAGCTTGCCACAAGTGGTGGTTAGTGGGGAGAGCCCAGCTGGGATAGAGATGGAACCACTATGCCAAAGATAGTTGGAAATGATCATTCTGGACAGGAACTGAGTGCTCAAAGTAGGTAAAGGGAGAAGCATGATAATCTTTCAGTACCTGTACTGCATACCATAATGTCCAAATAGAGAGTTCCAGTGTGTGTGTGTGTGTGTGTGTGTGTGAGAGAGAGAGAGAGAGAGAGAGAGAGAGAGCAAGAGATAGAGAAAGAAGGAAAATGGCTATCATAGAGGCAGTGACTGCTTGGGGGAGTGGGGTGGGAGGGAAACTGGGGACATTGGTGGTGGGAAATGTACATGGGTAAAAGGAAGGCTGAAGGAACATTGCATGACTGAAACTTGATCATTATCAACTTTGTAACTGCGTATATCACAGTGATTCACTGAAAATAAATACATTCATAAATAAATAAAGACTATTTTCCAGGGTTAGGGAGAGAGCTCTACTGCTATTCTGGAGGAGCCCTGGGAGGGATACCTCACACCTAGCCAGCTCAGGGGTGTTGGGATAGCACACCTCCCCAATCCATACCACTGAATGTGGCTCCCCCAACCCACCCACCAAAGAAAATAGAGCAAAACACTGAAGCTTCCCAAACCAAAAACTTTATCCCCTCTTGAAAATTTTTCAGTGTAATATCCGTTTTCTAGGGTTCAACACACATTGGGCAATTTTCTAGATGATAATTTTGCAACAATTTGATTAAATGAGCTTATTACTATCATTACTCTAGCATATTACTATTGTTGCTTCCAAATTTTCATTTAAATAAAATCTCTCTAATTAACTTCTCATACATACTTTCTTTGTTGTCCAAAATTGCCTTTTTTTAAATAACAAAACTCACATTAGCCTGACCTTATCTTTTATTCCTCACTGCCCTTTTTTGTTGGAATAATTCTTCTTTTCTTCCTCAAATTATTTTTCTTTATGTGACAAATCATCATGTAAAAACATTTTATAAGGATAACTTTAGACCAGGGCATTAAGTTATACCAACAGTTTTTTGTTTTGTAAAAATCTAATTCCCCACCAGTATTCAAAGAAAATGGTGTTTTTTTTTATAACAAATTCTCTCCTGTATTGAATGTCTAAACACTGACCATAAATGTTATAAGCCTTCATTGAAGGAAGTTGTGTTTGAGAGGGAATTATTTTTTATTTGTAATCACTAATAATAAAACAATATTTAAAAAATAACTACTATATTTACTGAACAGACTGTGCTCTAAAGACTGACACATATTATTTCCTTGCATTATTTCTCTCAGTGTTCCTGAAAGCTTCTACATATGAGAATATGTGATTTGATTAAGATTATGCAAAGATAAAATGCTAGAGCCAAATTTGAAATCATGAATCCCTCATTTTAAGCACCGGGCTAAATCCAGATTGTGGTAATTTTTCTTTGTTTAAAATCCATGTCAGTCCCATTTTCAAGATATTCTTCAACTTTCTTTCTATCAAAGACACCCACATAAACTATAACAAGCATATAAAACGTTGACAGATGCATTATTTTTTTATACTAAAAGATTATCTCTAATGACCATTATTAGAAGTAAAGAGGAGGTAATACTATGTACTTCCACGAGAAAGCCTATGTTCAGGATCTTGTTTGAGTAGTTTCAGATAATATTTATTAATAGTCTTGCTTATAGGTGTGGTTGCTGCTTGTGGAGACTTAAGTAACTTCACCGAGATCATACAGCTCAGGCACTGAAGCAGTAGTACAGGGGGCAGGGCGATCTTCTTGCATGCTGCAGACGGGGTTCAGTCCCTTGTCCCACCAGGAGTGATTCTTGAGCACATAGCCAGGGGTAAGCTCTGAACACTGACAGGTGTAGCTTCAAAACAAAACCAAGATCACACAGCTCATTGATGGTAAGCCTGAGAATTTATCTTTTAATTCATTCATCACTAGATCATCTGCCTGTCATTATAGGTGACCTGAATCATTTTTCCCCTAAGTTATTTACAAGTGTCCTTAACCTTCCAAATATTCATTCATTGTAGTCAGTGTGATTTTTTTCCATACTTCTGTGGGTAAGTTCCCTCTTTTCATCAGTTTGCCAGATTAGTAAATACCAGTCAGATGATGAATCATGAAGGTAAAAGCTTTTGTTCTCTGCACTTCTGCACAGTGCCCAAGGGTGATGTAGCTGAAGACACAGGTTCCTGGTGAGTAATTGGGGGTTATTTTTGCCTGTAAGTAAACATTGCTTTCTAGTCTTGCTGTTCTTTTGTCTGTTTGTGTGAAGATGTGTTATTTCACTGAACATTGAAAATATTTTTAAAAACATCATGATATTTCATATCTGTATTTACTCTTTGATTATCAAACCCACCTTGCCTGTAAAATTGTTAATTGGTTTTTTCACACTTATTTACTTCATGGCTGTTAGGTCCTGTAACAGAAGTGAAAACTGACATATATGTCACCAGCTTTGGACCCGTTTCTGATGTTGAAATGGTAGGTATGTGAGAAATAATATAATTTGTGAAATTTCAAGAAAACAAACAGAAAATAGGACAATTCATTTTAATTTTGTTGTCAGTTACAAGCTACACAAAGCTAACAAGTGAAAGAACAGCCCAATTAGACCCAAAGGTTTATAAGGAGGAAGATAACTTTGCAAATCGGCTAGCTCGTGTATTTTAGAATTTTCTACTTGGGTGTCTTTCTCAATAAAGAAAAGTATTTTCTTAGTGCTGGTTCCCATATCGCAGTCTCATCTGCAGAAGCCTTTCTTTTTCTTCAGAAAATTACAAGGAGGAGTAAATTAGCAAGTGTAATTAGTTTTGGTATGAAACTATTCTGTGGTCCTAATTGAAGTTAGAATTCTATGATGACCCAGTTTTTCACACGCCTTCCCCCCACCCCCACCCCACACTCTTCCTCCCTCTCCCTTATGCTTAGAGATATTTACACTTAACTAAGAACTGTTTGGGAAGAGTTTATCTACTCATCCATTCCTTCTAGTAATCAATATCTTCAGTTTACAACTCAAAGAAGGTGTTTCCTTTTTTTTTCCCCCAAGGTCCTGTTTTATTTATTTATTTTTGATTTGTTTTTGTTTTTGTTCTTTTTTATCATTTTTTTTTATTAGTGAAACACCATGAGGTATAGTTATAGACTTATAAATATTTGTGCTTGGGTTTCAGTTATACAATGATCAAGTACCCATCCCTCCATCAGTGCCTATCCTCCCCCACCACGGGTCCTAGCATCCCTCCCACCCCCCATCCCCCTGTCCCACCCTGCCGCTGTGGCAGGGCATTCCCCCTTGTTCTCTCTCTCTTCTTTTGGGTCCGTGTTTTGCAAGAGAGGCATTGAGTGGCAATCATGTTTGGTCTATAGACTACTTTTAGCATGTCTCTCCCACCCTGGGAGGGTCTTCACAACACCCTTTATTTGGTGCTCTCTTCTCTATCTGAGCTTCCTTTTCACCTAGCACATGTGGCTGGCCTTCAAGTAATGGAGCAAAATTCCTGGTACTAATCTCGGCCATTCCTGGGTGTTTCCTTTTTACCCCAAGACTCTTAGGCTTATTTTAATAATTTTGTAAAATAAAGTATCGTTCACATAGTTTCTCTTAAAAAGATGCCTTCAAGTTTATGATTAATTGCACAATGCTATTGGCTACTCATTAATTTTGTTACCTAAAGTACAACTGTAATTATCTGCTGCTGGCAGTTTTGTTAAATTATAGGAAATATTCTTGATTGAATAATATATCTGGTAATTTATTTACCTACAAATGTAGAAGAAAATGTAGAAATGTAGAATGGGCTGGAGCAATAGCACAGCGGGTAGGGTGTTTGCCTTACACACGGCCAACCAGGGCTTGATTCTGTCATCCCTCTCGGAGAGCCCAGTAAGCTACTGAGAGTATCCCACCCACACAGCAGAGCCTGGCAAGCTCCCCGTGGTATATTCAATATGCCAAAAACAGTAACAACAAGTCTCACAATGGAGACGTTACTAGTGCCCGCTCAAGCAAATCGATGAACAATGGGAGGACAGTGCTACAGTGCAGTGCTACAAATGTAGAAGATTCAGGTCCATCTGGACATAACATGACTTAATTGCTGAGAATATTTTTGCTCCATTAATTTAAAAAAATTATGTTAAATTTAAATTTATTTGTATTTGTATTAGTATAAGATACATATTTTTTTGCTTTTTGGGTCACACCCGGCGATGCTCAGGGGTTACTCCTGGCTCATGCACTCAGGAATTACTCCTGGCGGTGCTCGGGGGACCATATAGGATGCTGGGAATCGAACCTGGGTCAGCCATGTTGGCTACGTGCAAGGCAAACACCCTACCCGCTGTGCTATCGCTCCAACCCCAGTATAAAACACATTTTTGATAGCATGGAGGGAGAGTGACCTCACATAGTGTAACTAATGGGCCAGGGGCCCACTTTCAGTGTTTCTCAGCCCATTTAGACAGCGGTTCAGTGAGAGGGTTTTAGGATGGCTGAGCTGGAGAGTACCTGGGTACAATACCCAGGACTCTTCTGGGGTATGTCTGAGATACTAAAGGGATCATTTGGTACTGAAGATCTAGCCAGTATCAGTTGAAAGACATGTGTCTTAACCCTTGTACTATCTATCTCCCAGGCCCTGAGGTAGATTTTTAAAAAAATTAATGAGTATGAGGCACATAAGAATTCATGGGCCAGAGAATACAATTGATATTCTTGGATCAGAGAGGAGATCAGGTAAGTTGCTTGCCTTGTGTGCAGCCATTCAGACAGGATCTGATCCCCAGTAGTGCATATAGTCTACCCTAATCCTGCCTGGAGTGATTCGTGAGTGTAAAGTCAGGAGTGAGCCTTAAACACAGCCAGGTGTAGCACCAAAACAACAGTAACCACAGCAAAAGAATTCATTGCAGTTTCTTCTGTCTATTTACACATAGTCATCTGTGGATTTGACCATGCACAAACTAATTTCCCTAGGAATATACAATGGATGTGTTCTTCAGACAGACATGGATTGACAAAAGACTAAAATATGATGGCCCCATTGAAATATTGAGATTAAACAATATGATGGTTACAAAAGTATGGACTCCAGACACTTTCTTTAGGAATGGAAAGAAATCTGTTTCTCATAATATGACAGCTCCAAATAAACTTTTCCGAATTATGAGGAATGGTACCATTTTGTACACAATGAGGTAATAATTTTTCTTGTTTTCTTCTTTCTTCATTTCTCCCTTCCTTTCTTTTTTTTCTTTACTTCCTCCACTTCCTCTTTCCTTTCATCTTATTATCAGTAATCTCAAATTACTTTTTAAAAAAGTTGGTTTTGCTTAATTGATATTTTCCCTCATAGACTCACCATAAGTGCGGAGTGCCCCATGAGATTGGTGGATTTTCCCATGGATGGACATGCTTGCCCTTTGAAATTTGGGAGTTGTAAGTTATAGTAAAAACTCTTAGGATCTATGTTATTTATGTTAATCCAAGTTGATAGTTACATATGCCTGTAATTTTACATAATTCAACGTTTTAAATCAATGTCAATGATATTAACTGTCCAGGGTTTTAATTTTTAGGAAACTTTATTAATAAACAAATAAAAATGGTTTCTTCCCCTCACACAAAAACTTATTTCTACATATATCCTAAACAAAATTAATGTTTTGGTAGTGAGTGGTGAAATTTAGGGACCTCTGAACTCATGGGTTGGTAGTGTAACATAAAAAGTACAAATGACCTTTTTTTGTTTGTTTACAATTTAGAAGTTTCTATTAC
Organism: Sorex fumeus; assembly: GCF_029834395.1. Taxonomy (NCBI): domain Eukaryota; kingdom Metazoa; phylum Chordata; class Mammalia; order Eulipotyphla; family Soricidae; genus Sorex; species Sorex fumeus. Next base: position 33,811,031 of record NW_026606070.1, read on the forward strand.
AAGTGTAGTCTGTCATGGAAATTTTTAAAAGGTTGAAAGAGGGGTCGATACTTCTTGACACAATAGAAAGTAGCCTGACATAATCAGTCGTATTGTTATCAAAATGGCTAATGAATGAATAAAGCAAAGCAGGTTAGATGTGGTTTATTATGTAGAAAAAACCAGACAATACAGTTTTTATAAACAAGATGAAGGAGTTTGAGTTCTATTCTAAGTTCTAAGAGAAGTCTTTGAAAAGTTAGTCCATTGGGTGTGGTATTCTTTGATTGATACTTCATAATTTTACTTCAACTTTCCCATGGATAATCAATTGTCAAGAAATTAGAGTACCTGTGAAGGAGTTGAAGACTACAGTTTAGTATTTTCAAAGATTAGCCTAAGCTAATACTAATGGAAAAGACATGAACAAAAGATAAAGGTATGCAGTCTGTAGAGGTAAAGGCAAGGGAATGAAAAGACTAAGTAGGAAAGAAATGCCTTATCTTCTAGTTTTGTTCCCAAAGATGATAGCAAATGCCATCCCTTCCTGTAATGTCTGCCTCAAGTATTCAGTTCAATAAAAATCTAGCAAAAGTAGATGCTGAAGTTTACTACTGCTTCAGATTCTTAGTTGCACTGATTGTGAAACTATTGCCTATTGCTATCATTGTTCATTGCTAAACTTTATGAGAATTGTCAGTCACCATTCTATTTTATAAACCTTAGTAATCATTATATTCAGTGCTAACTTGAAGCTAGAGTGAGTCATTTGCTCCCTGACAAGTGACATAATGAAAGAAGATAAAAACAGAAAAAATATAGATGAACTTAAAGAATGATCTTACTGGGGACAGAATTTAAATTAATTTGTATTGCAATAATCTAAATCTAATTCAAAATAGTTCTTATTAATATTAAGTTCCCTCTCATTTTTCTTATAGATAGCATCCCTCAGAGTAACTGGAACATTGTTGATATTCAATCAAGTTTTACATTAAGAAATTATAATTTGCTTCTTAGAAACTGATGTTTTAAAGATGGGAATTAAAAAGAGATATACATTCTACCCAGAAAAAAAAGTATCCTTAGGTCTCTGGAAAGAGAAAAATTCCATTTAACTATGTTTTCAACTCATAAAAATGAGAAATATCAGGAAAGAAAAGGTTATTTTAACAGAGTCAATAGCCAAGATCATGGTAACCTCTTTTAAAATATTGTGGGAAGGACCATAGTATTTGAGGTCTTTATTGTATAACTAAGCATAGATGCTCTTTAGGTGATAATACTGATACTAGTACTAACAAATAATAGCCCAAACTTTATGATTGTTTTTACAGGGTTACATACAAATATCACCTCCTGATGTATCAAGTCTTTTTGTAGAATTAAACAGTCCAACTGAGGACCTATTGTGCATTGGCCATTTGAAGGTTGTACAGTGTAGCACAAACTTCATTTTGGATCTGTTGAACTTATTTATTTTTGAGACATACAAGCAGCTGCTCTTCATTTAAGTTGAATACAAGAAACAAACAAACAATGAAAACAAAAACAAACAAAAAACAGAAGACAGAGTTAAATAAAAATAGAGGATTTTGAAGATGGAAGAGAAAAATGCCCTTATAAATAGATTAGAAATCGTAGCAAAACTAGAGAGCTTTTTTTATTTGTTTGTTTTTCAGCTCTTTGGGTCACACCCAGCGATTCTCAGGCATTACTCCTGGCTCTGCACTCAGGAATTACTCCTGGCAGTGCTCAGAGGACCATCTGGGATGCCGAGGGTTGAACCTGGGTTGGCTGTGCGCAAGGCAGATGCCTTCACTGCTGTACTGTCACTCCAGCCCCCAGAGAGTTTTACAGAAGTGTGATCAATGGTCTTTACAAAATGATTTCTAAGCATCATGGGAGTTATCCAGTGGCAGATTTGGGAATAGGTGACTCCTGGAGATACCTTGCAGCCATATAAATTGTTTTTGTTTTTGCTGCTGTATTGTTTTCGGAAGCATCTGGTATCTTTCTAATTGGCAGAGCTGCATTAGGATGGAAGAAGTCAATATTGGTCAAGTATTGGAACAGAAAGAAGTGGCAGTCTGAGAGTACTTTGGGAGGATTTGTCATTTCTGATTTACAATTTCTTGTCCTTCTTGGATGGAAACATCCAAGTTCATTGATGCACACACAACATTTTTTCTTACTTCTAATTTTTCTTCTAATACTTTGGCATAAAAATGAGAATTATGTCTGATTGCAAGACTTTTAATCTCTGTCGTTTTTTAAATTTTAAATGTGTTTGATTAGACAGAATGGTAATGGTTTTGACTTCTTTCAAACTTTGTGAAACCTTTGTATTATCCTTAAATGTTAACCACCAAAGTTGTTGAAAAGGGAGCTTTGACTCTAAGCATATTCTGTGCTCTCATTCAGATGCATATCCGAAGAGTGAGATGATTTATACTTGGACAAAGGGTCCTGAGAAATCAGTAGAAGTTCCAAAAGAGTCTTCCAGCTTAGTCCAATATGACTTGATTGGACAAACGGTATCAAGTGAAACTATCAAATCCATTACTGGTGAGATGTTTAACAAAGTTTATATAGTACTTGACTTGTCACTTGTCACTTGTCACTTGTTATCCCTTTGTTCATCAATTTGCTCAAGCAGGTGCCAGTAATATCTCCATTCGTCCCTGTTGCGTGCTAATGTAGCCCAATGGCATCTGCTCGCTCCAGGAACATGAAGAGCATCATACCATTCATTCAGGGTCTTAACGAAGAAGTCAGACCATCTCGTAGGTGGGCAGCCAGGTGTTCTTTTGACACCCCATGGAATCCAGTCGATAACAACTCTAGTCCAGAGGTTATCTCCAAATTGCATTACGTGTCTGGCTTAGCAACAACATTTTGTTTTAGCAACAGAATTTACTTGGCTTAGCAACAGAATTTTGTCCTAGCTTTTTTCATTGGAATCTAGTGTTTTCATGTGACTCAAAACATTTTCAGAAATATAGTGAATACATGTCTCAGTTTAGAATTTGTTTAGATTTAGTTTAGTTCTATTTATACTTATAACATTATATGTATATTGCTCCTCATTTCTCATTTTAAATAAATTCTGAGCTGGTGAAATGACAATGTTGAATTTTTAACATTCTATTAATATTATTTTAAAATTTGGGGCACTATTGGCAATGTTCATGGCTTACTCCTGGCCCTGTACTCAAGAATTACTCCTTGTGGGGATCAAGTGAACGTATGGGATGCCCAGGATCCAATGTGGGTTGGCCACATGGAAGGCAAGCACCCTAACTGCTATATTATCACTCCACCCCTTACTTTTCAATTTTAGAAACAGGAGACTGGCCAGAGTGATAGTACAGTGGGTAGTGCATTTGCCTTGCATGCAGCCAAGCCAGGTTCAATCCCTGATATCCCATATGGTCCCCAGAGCACTTCCAGAAGTAATTCCTGGGTGCAGAGTCAGGAGTAATCCCTGAGCATCATTGGGTTTGGCCCTAAAAGCCAGGAAAAAAAAGAGAAAAAGAGAGAAAGAGAGAGAGAGAAAGACAGAAAGAGAGAGAGAGAGAGAGAGAGAGAGAGAGAGAGAGAGAAGGGAGGGAGGGAGGGAAGGCGGGAGGGAAGGGGGAGGGAAGGAAGGAAGGAAGGAAGGAAGGAAGGAAGGAAGGGAGGGAGGGAGGGAAGGAAGGAAGGAAGGAAGGAAGGAAGGAAGGAAGGAAGGAAGGAAGGAAGGAAACGATATTCATGCAGTACTTAAAAAATCTGTTTAGCTGTTTTCGACAAACTCCAAGGAAGAATGTCTGGAACTAAGTTTTGAACTCCACATATCCCCATTGTTAGGTTTTCTCAAATTCTTTTTATCCTGCTTAGTTTTTGTGGTGGTTCCTTCACCCTCTCTTTTAAAATGTAAAAGCGAAATATAAAGTTTAAGTGTAAAATACAATCATTATTTATATTAAAACTATCACATTGATGGATGATTATTATTGAAATTTGAGATTGGCATGTATTGTGGGTATGTGAATGTAAAGAATCATGGGATTTACTTGTTATATTTTACAGAAAAATTAGAAGACTATTAGTGGTTCTAAAACTATTCTATACATGCAGACTCCGCCAGGAAAAAAAATTGGCATTTTTCATATTTTAGGCAGCCAGTGCAATTAAAAATGTAACTGGGAGGATTTTAGGTTTCTGAATCTTGAGCTGTACAGTCTGACAATAAGACAGTTATTCCCAATTTTTTAATAGTTTCTCCCAATGTTACACTGCAATTTTTATTAACAATATCCAGAAATCTCATAGTTGTGTTACCTATTTGTCTTTTAAAAATTATTTTTGTGTAGATAGCAACAAAACTTTACTCAACTTAAGGATATAATTATATGATACATGTATCTCCTTTTATTTTCTCACATATATAGCAGTTATTTCCTAAAACTAAGGCAATCTCTCCTCTTACATATGTGCACTTGTTTATTTTGATTCTTTATAAAATTAAGCTTTGTAGTTTTATACTTATGTGTTTTTTATACACACGTGTGTGAATATATATGTACATATATATTACTTTAGTTTCAGTTGAACAACACATTGAGGTTGGTATGTATATATACATCTATGTTCAAGTAAATATATATACAAATATATGCGTGGGTATATTTACCTATCTTCTACTGACTTTTGGGCTGGAGCAATAGCACAGTTTGCTTTACACGTGACCGACCGGGGTTTGATTCCTCCATCCCTCTTGGAGAGCCTGGCAAACTACCGAGAGTATCTTACCTGCAATGCAGAGCCTGGCAAACTCCCTGTGGCGTATTCGATACGCCCAAAACAGTAACAACAAGTTTCACAATGGAGATGTTACTGGTGCCCACTGGAGCAAATCGATGAACAATGGGAGGACAGTGAATTTTATTATAGTTTGGTCAGAATGTTGCTTTTAAAAATGCTAAAAGCAAAAACTAGTTGCTTTCTCACTGTTGGCTCTTTTAAACAGAAACAATAAGACTTTTTTTTTAAAGTTACAGCTTTATCTATTAAATTGCTTACTCACTGCATAAAACATAAGTATTTTTTTCTTTATAGCAATGTTCACCATTATATCCCTCCTAGTTAGGACCCATATATAATTCATTGCTTAGGTAGCTATGCAAAACAGATAATTTCTTTGCCGACAGCATTGTTTGTTAGTCTGAAATATTATCATGAAGCTACTGGATAACTACGTACAGATTCAGTAACACATATTTCTTGTTTTATTTGTAGGTGAATATATTGTCATGACAGTTTACTTTCACCTCAGACGGAAGATGGGTTATTTCATGATTCAGACGTACATCCCTTGCATTATGACAGTGATTCTTTCTCAAGTTTCATTCTGGATAAATAAGGAATCAGTTCCAGCTAGAACTGTGTTTGGTAATTGCAATTCATTTCTCAAGTGTTTTGGTTCACAATGCATTTTAATCATGTCATGGAATCAGACTTTATATATTATTTCTAATAAATTATTTAACAATAGTAATAATGTACTGAGTAAAGAATCACTTAACTTTTTTTTTAACTAACCATAATAAGAGGAAATGTGGGAAGTCCATTAACTCCTTCCTGTATTCCTCAGATTTCCCTTATTGAAATCAGCAAGGTGATGTACAAGTGTGACTCTGGATATAATTAAGTTTTTAGTGATATTCTGTGCTTCTAGATTAATCCTGTACAATTGAATTCAAATTATATTGAGTTGTTAAAAGGAGATGTAGTGGGAGTTTAAAATAAAACAAATAAATGCTGTGGTTGAGTGAATGTGAAAGTTTTAGAGTAATCTATCTTTTAATGAAGAGAAACCAAATGCAAATGATTTAAATTCATTGAATTGGAAGGTATTATATGCTTGTTTTATTAGATGATTGTCTTAATCCTGTCACCAAGCATTTTTGTATGCAAAATACTATTCATATTTTATAATATATTCTAAGTAGCTTTAATTTTATGACAGTTAATGTCTTATATAAAGTCATTAATTTAATTTGACATCTTTATTGTTTTCCACTTATTGTGCATAGCAAAAGCATTAAGTAGAGGATAAGGAAGAAAATAATAGCAATTGTTTATTTCTTATTATTGGTTTGATTGATTGATAAGTTTTATATACACTGTTGATTACAAACTTGTAGACGCTGCCTTGTTTCACTTATCCACAAGTAACTGAAGTTTCCAGTGTTGTGGAGAGAACTAACAAAATTATACCTCCATCCAACAACATTTCCTTTTATATGAAACACTTTGAGGAGATTTGATAACAATTTTTAAGATATTTGGTATTTGGTATTTAATAATGATGGTAAGATTTTTCATATACTGATAGCAGTATCTCACTTAATCCCAGTAAGTTAGCCATCATTAATTTTTATGTATAAGAAAAGTGATTCAAGATATTAAAAATATAAATTTATTTTTGGACTATGGGGGCAAAGTCCAGCTGTGATTAGGTATTACACCTGGCTCAGAGTTCAGGGATCATACTGGCTAGGCTCATGAACAGTATGTGGTACTATGGATCAAACCCAGGACAGGCATGTGCAAAGCAAGTGTCTCATTTGCTGTATTATTTTTCTGACCCTCAAGTTTCCTTGAATGGAAATATTTTATTGCTTTTCATGCCTGAACAGTATTCCCATATGCAGTGTGTATGAGATCAGTTTCATGTGTGTTTTCCCATTAATCGATAGCTACCATATCTTGACTATTATAAATAAAACTGCAACAAATGTGTGTACATAATATATTTTGAGTTTAGTGTATTTTTTCCTCAGGATAACAACCAGAATAAAACTATGTTTGATAACTCAGTAGTTGTATTTTTTTACATTTTTAATTTTTTTCTAGAAACCTAAGGTTTATTTGAAAATATTTTAGAATTTAAGCAATATTTTATATTTCTTTTTCTTTTCTAAAATTTTCATAATTTAATTTTAATTGAATCACAGTGGTGTACACATTTACAAAGTTGTTCATGATTGGATTTCAGTCATACAATATTTCCATCCCTTCAGCAGCACTTTTTTTCCACCACTAATGGTCCCATTTTCCCTCCCCCTCCAACCCCCACCTCCCTACCCCTGGTCCACTGCCTGCTGCTATGGTGGGTACTTTTCTTCTCTCTCTCTCTCTCTCTCTCTCTCTCTCTCTCTCTCTCTCTCATAGTTCTATTTTTAAATATTTGATTTGCCATACTGTTTTCTTTAGTGGCCGTCAATTGTGCATTCCCATGATCAGTGCACAAGTATTCCCCTTTCTCTGCATCATTGACAACACATCTCAGTTCTTGTATTTTTGTTAATATACATTATAACAGGTTTTTAATTTCATTTCCTCATGATACTGATGTTGAGCTGTCCTCCCATTGTTCATCAATTTGCTCGAGCAGGCCTAGTAGCTTGCCAGGCATTGCCATGCAGTCGAGATATTCTCGGTGGCTTGCCAGGCTCTCCGAGAGGGGTGAAGAAATCCAACCCAGCTCGGCTGGGCTGGCTGCGCACAAGGCAAACGCCCTACCACTGTGCTATCGCTCCAGTCATGTTGTTGAGCATTTTTTCTTGTATCTATTGGCCATCTGTTGTGTTCTTTGGGAAAATGCCTCTTTAAAAATTCTGCCCACTTTTTTTTATGATTTAGACATTAATATCCTTATCAGGTAAATGATTTGAAACTATTTTATCCAATATAATAGGGTTTTTTTTGCATTAGAATTATTTTTTATTAAAACTTATTTTCGTAGCTGTGCAGAAGCATCAGAAGTCTGATGTTGTCCCTGCTTGTTTTTTTTTTCCCCCTTTTATTGTCTTTGTTTTGGAGTTTGAGTTTAAAATGGTAATCATAAAAATCACACCAGAATGGTTTTTAATAATTATCACTTCTAGAATTTTAGTATTTCTAGAATTTTACTTCTCTGTTTTTAATTCATTTGACCTAAATGTTTTAGTGCCATAATATAGTGTCCAGTTTTATCGTGGCACAGCCTTTTTTACCCAAACCACCACTGAAGATATTGTCCTTTCACCATTATGTATTCCTGACTTATTTGTCATAAATTAGTTGACCGTTTATCTGTGGATGTAGTCTGCGTTCTCTATTTTTCCCTTGATTTTTTTAGGCCTGGTTTTATGCAACATCATACTATTGTTGGTCACTGTAGTTTGGTAATATAGTTTGAACTTCAGGAACACGATGCCTCCAATTTTGTCTTCTTTCCCAAATTGCTGTGAATGCTCAGTCTTTAGTTCCACACAAAATTTAAGATTCTTAGCTACATTTCTGTGACAAATAACACTAAGATTTTGATGGAATTGCATTGACTATATTGGCTACATTAGGTGAGCATGGCTTTTAACAATGAGTCTTTAATTCTATGAACATAGATATCTTCCAATTCATTTGTGAATTCTTTGATTTCTTTCATTGTTGAATTTTCAATAAGAATGCACAGGTCTTTTACTATTTTTACTTCCTTGAATTATTCATAGTCATTTTTTACTTTTATATGAAATGATAAAACGCTGGAATTATTTCTTTAATCTTTTTGATAGTTTATTATTATTCTCTTGGATAGAACAAAGTACACCTGATTTCTGTATAATGATTTTGTATCTTGGAACTCTAATGAATCCATAGATTAGTTCTAACAGGTTTTTATAAAGACTGTCTTTTTGAGTTTTATCTATGAGGCTTTCTACAAATATTGACATATTGACAGTTTTGTCCTTTTTTTTATTTACATGATCTTTTTGTTTGTCAGTTTTTGTGTGTTTTCTTTCCCCTTAACTGCTCTGAATGGACTTTAACAGTAGTGATGAATTCTGACATCTATTTCTTGCTCTTAATTTTAAGGAGAAAGTTTTCAGCTTTTCACATTTGCTTCTCATAAAAGGTATTTATTATCTTTAGATATATTCCATGGGATATGTGGAGTACCATATATGCTGCTTGGAATTGAACTAGGGTCAGCTATATGAAAGGCAAGAACCTTAACCCTATATTATCTCTTTGGCTCAAAACTTTAAAACATAATAATAAATGAATACTTAGTTTTTTTCAAATGTATTTTTGCATCATTTATAATTAATTTATGAGCTTTAACTTTTATTTTGTTAATGTTCTGTATTGCATTGAATCTCAGACTTTCAGTCATTTTTGAATCCTTCAAGTAAATTTCACATTATCATGGTCTATGAGCATTTTAATGAATGTATTTGCTAGTTTTTTTTTTTTTATTTTGCATCTACACAACACAGACATTTGCTTTGTAATGTTTTTCTTATGCTATCTTAGGCTTTGGTATAAGAAATACATAAGAAATAGAAGTGTTTCCCTCTCTTAAATTTCTTGGAAGAGTTTGAAAAGGATGTAAATTTTTTAAAAAAATTTATTGCTAGAATGTAACTTTGGAGCTGTTATTGTTAGGCAAAATTTGATCTTCTTACTAGGGAATTGTCTTCTCAGACACTTTAGTTCTTTACGATTCAGTCTTGGTACATTGCATCTTTTTAGGAATGTATCCTTACCAAAGTCATATATTTATAATTGATGTACCAAGAAAATTTCTTCCAGACTTTGAGAACTTTTCTACTTCTATTGTGCTTTTATATCTTCATAGAAGATATGGAGTTGTGGGGCTTAAGGAGAATTCATAAATTGCTAAGTTAATGTTTATGGATATATGTTGAAGATACTTTAACAATAGTTTTCCCTTTGAAATATGACATTTGTTTCTGTTTTGTGATCTCAAACTAGGGTATTATTTTGACTTAACAGAAAATCCTAATTATTGGGCCCAGTAATTAAGATTTCAAAGGCTAAAGATGTGTTTTAAAAATTAAATAGATGCTCATTGAAGCTTTTTGGATGGTACTTTCCTAAACAAGTTTTAAGTGTTCTCTGGGCATTGGCATTCAATTTAAATGAGATTTAGTAAAGTAAAATAATAATAATTTTGTGCTGATATTTTATTTCCAAATTCTCATTTTCCTCTTCATTCAGGAGAGAATTTGCTGGGCTAGGGATGTCATTAGAGACCTAAAAAATTAAAACAAAGCAGTAAAAGCATAGGAAATGAATTAATAAATTATCTCCAAATACCTTCTATCTTCAAAGTCATATGCCTCTAAGTTCTCTTAATTATTGCAGCACAGTAAAACATTAAACATGAGCGAAGGCCAGCTGGCATATCCATATCACTACTAGGTCATTTTCTAGGTGTGACCAGCCAAATATTTACTCTCGAATACAATCCTAACCTACTCTTACGCATTCTCCAGTTTGCTAGCCAGCCAAAATGTTACATATTCAGTATTCTAAAAGCAAGTGCTGGCTTCAATACTTAAATGTTATTTAGGGCAGATACAGTTTTCTTAGATGCAGAGGGTACCTGAGTTGTTATGTGAATTATATTTCTGTTTTATCTTATGAGTATTTATATAATCATCTGTTCCATCTAAAACTAGGTGTAATAACTAGTTACATCTAGGAACTAAGCACTCTACCCACTATACTATCGCTCTGGTCCTGTAAATAGAAGTTTTAAACTGAGAGTGGAAACAGAAATTTTGCAGGTTGGAAAAAAAGGCTTTCCTAAGTATAATATAATTCAGAAGTCTGTTGATGAAAGACAAAGGCCTCTAGTCTCACTGCAACTATTTCCTTACCATAAAATGATGGAAAGCCCTCTCGGAGAGCCCGGCAAGCTGCCGAGAGTATCTCGCCCGCACGGCAAAGCCTGGCAAGCTCCCCGTGACGTATTCGATATGCCAAAGACAGTAACAACAAGTCTCACGATGAAGACGTTACTGGGTCCGCTCAAGCAAATCGATGAACAACAGGAGGACCATGACCATGAAGATATAGGTTAGGTAATATGGTTACACTAGTGTTAATGTTTTCGGCTTTGATGTACACATAATATTTGTCTTGTTTTTGATTACGCCAAGCTGTGTTCAGGCTTTATCTCCAGCTCTGTGCTCAGGGATCACTCCTGGTAGTGCAGGGAGACCATAAGGGATACTGGGAATCAAACCTTGGTCAATCTCCCTCCCCGCCCCCTCCCCCATGCAATGCAAGTGCTTTAGCAGTTATCCTATCTCCCTGGCCTACACTGTATACATTTTTTAAGGCAGATTGTTCTAGAAATTTATACTTTTCAAAAACTTTACTGTTTTAGATAAATTTTCTATTATTTTAATCCAATGGATTATATTTTACTAAACAAAAAAGCTGTAATTTGTGGGGATTTCTTCTGGTAGTGATTCTTGCTAGTGAAGGGCCTTGTCTCTCTCATAAATTCTGTGGTTTCAATGTTCAGTGCTACTACTTTCCACTCCTAATTCAGATTTAGTACTTCAGTGTGTTATACTACCTATAAGAGGTGTGTGTGTGTGGGGGGAGGGGTGATATTTCTCACTAATGTTGATTCTGATACCAGTACTGACCCAATATATTCTAGATGCTTTACTTATTTTTCATCTCTATAGGAACCCTGTAGGTGGATAACAAATGAAGCCCAGTATCGTTTTCCAAGCCAGGATTTGAAGCATATTTGTATCAATTAAAGGCCTGTGCCATTTTCACTGCTAGGATTTGAATTTTCATCAAAGACTTGGTTTGATTTATTATAATTTTTTTAACTTCACCTTTCTGTATTCTCAATTTCTAGGTCTATTTATTGTTTGCTTTACATAGAAATAATGACAAGCATTTTGTTTCTTTGCTCTTCTGCTTTTAAGGGATAACTACGGTCCTCACCATGACCACTCTGAGCATCAGTGCACGACATTCTTTGCCCAAAGTGTCCTATGCCACTGCCATGGATTGGTTCATAGCTGTGTGCTTTGCTTTTGTATTTTCGGCCCTTATTGAGTTTGCTGCTGTCAACTATTTCACCAACATTCAAATGGAAAAAGCCAAAAAGAAGGCATCGAAACCTCTCCAGGAAATCCCAGACGTTCCAGCGACGAGAGAAAAGCATCCTGAAGCAATACTGCAGGTATTTGGCTTAATCTTTTTCAATTTAAGATTTCACCTCCCTGGTTCTATTTAGACTGCCAGGGATAAAATGAAGAGATTGAGAGTTCCAGGGTCAAGGTTTGAGTCATTAAAAAATCCGAAAAAAGAAAAGAATGGTTATGAATTTAAACTTAGAAACTTTGGTGAATGGCTTAAAAATTTAACCTTTCAGGATGAGCTGAATGATGTGGCACTGACATTCATAAGAGTTCGTTCCACAATTGAAATTTTTGAAAGCCAGGAGTAAAACCCTATACATGTAAGAGGAAAACGGATGTATCTTTGAATGGGTTTTTGCAAAGACATTTTAATAGACTTCATCAAATAAAACAGTGATTCTTACCATGTCCTCATTCTAGATCTACTCCACATGACTATGTAGGCTCTGCTTCCTCTGAGGAAAGGGCAGAACAAATATAATAAATAAGAAGGTCCTTCATTGTTGTTGATGTGCATCTAAGATTAAAATGTGTTGCTCCAGAGGCAGGAGGTGGGGGATGGGGTGGGGATGATGTGAGGGATACTGGGAACATTGGTGGTGGAAAATGGGCACTGGTGGAGGGATGGGTACCCGATCACTGTATGACTGAAACGTAAGCACCAAAGTTTGTAAGTCTGTAACTGTACCTCACGGTGATTCATTAAAAAATTTTAAAAGTGAAGTGTTGCTCCAAAGGAACATTTATAGAAGGATATAAAATATCTAATGGGAATTACTGTAGTTTATAGTGGGCTTTTTCTGCAGATTAAAAGAATAATGACTTCCCTGCACAACACGGTTATACAAAAATAGCAAAATTTCCACGAAAATAAATATCAGTCAAATAGATCCCCTCTACCTCTTTCTCCATTGATTTTTTTCCTTTTTCCTTCTCACTCTTATTCTATTGAATGTTTTTTTAAAATTATTTTTCATTATTAGATCAGTTACCGGGACCCACACAGCGGGTATGGCGTCTGCCTTGCACATGGCCAACATGGCCGACCCGAGTTCGATTCCTCTGCCCCTCTCGGAGAGCTTGGCAAGCTACCGAGAGTATTCGATATGCCAGACACAGTAACAACAAAGTCTCCAATGGAGACGTTACTGGGCCCGCTCGAGCAAATCGATGATCAACGGGAGGGCCTTTACTTTACTTACTTTATTAGATCAGTTTTGCCTAAAGCATTCTCATTTCTTCCCTTTAATACTACCATTTGTTTTGGTGATCTTTCAAATTCTAAGAAATATACAAAAATTATCATTATTGTTATGAGATAACCTCTCTGTGCTTCAACATTTTTTGTTTTACACATTATTGTATTTTGTATATGAGTCTTTATATATATCATAGTCAACATGTGAGGACTCAACATTGTTTTGTTCCTATTTCCATCTGTGCGCTTTATCATAAAACAAACTTTCTGCTTTGTGCCTTAGAACATCTTTGCCTTTGAATACTATTTGGTCTGATTTTAATATTTTATATTCCTTAAAATATTACTTTTGAGTTATGTTTTAGTATTAAATTTCTCATATACTTTGAAATTATAAATATTTTTATCATTTACAATTAGCTTTAAGTTTTATATTTTAACATTTTTAATTTTTATTAGTTAATAGGGTCATATTCAGCAGTGTGTTTTGGAGAGGGTACCCAGAACCTATCTGAGAATTGTTAGGAAAGGGGACATGTGGGGCCAAAGATCAAATTCGTGTATCATACATTCAAACTTGGTCTTTGTTTTACCACTTGAGTCACCTCCCTGACACCTAATTTAAGTTTCAAAGAAACATATGTCAGTTCATGATTTTGTAACAATGTTGAAATTACAATTCTTTCTTGTAATTGTTGACTGCTCTAACTCCAGTATTGTTCAATACTAAAACCAGTATGATGGTTTTAGAGACATGTATATGTGTCTTATGCACTATATTACCTACACTATGATAACATAATATCTAATAATCTAACAATAATCTAATAATAATAATCTAATGGGCTGGAGCGATAGCTCAGCGGGTAGGGCATTCACCTTGCACGCAGCCAACATGGCCAACCCGAGTTCGATTCCTGCGCCCCTCTCAGAGAGCCCGGCAAGCTACCGATAGTATCTTGACTGCAAGGCAAAGCCTGGCAAGCTCCCCGTGACGTATTTGATATGCCAAACACAGTAACAACAAAGTCTCATGATGGAGACTTTACTGGGCCTGCTTGAGCAAATCGATGAACAATGGGGTGACAGTGACAGTGACAATAATCTAAGAATTTAATCTACATCTACATAATTCATATTAAACATGAACATAGAATCCATGTCAAATTAGTTAATACATTGCTCACATTTTTGCAAAGTGATTTCTTACATTGTTGTTACAATGCACTATCATAAATTCTTAAACACACTTAATCAGAATAAAACCTTTTTGGTTTGCTTTTGGGCCACACTGATGGTGATCAGGATTTACTCCTGGTTCTGTACTCAGAGATCACTCCTGGCTATGCATAGAGAGTCACATGTGGTGCCAGCGATTGAATCTGGGTTGGTTGCACACAAGACAACCGTCCTACCATCCTAAGCAGAATGAAACTATTCTGCATAAATCAGAAGTTGGAAAGAGCCTATAATCTTTTCTTTGCGCCTTGAAATACGTATCTTAACTACTAGGATTGCAATAGCTGATAAATGCTTGGCTGAACACATCCGACTGGTTAAGCCCACTCTGACTCAGTAACTCCTCTTTGGCAACATAGGCCTCATGCTGTGTGTAGAGTCCTAGCTGTTAAGGGTCCTAAAAGATACTGAAATAAATCTAATCAGAATATGTATCAGATACTTTGTATTCTTTGCAATGTGCAGCTGCATATGTGTGACAGCCTGGATTTCCACAACAGTTTACTTGAATGAATTCTGAGTTCTAAAGACAGTGATTAATGGCTGCCTTATCTATCCTCCTGATTCCTGACCCTGCCAGAGCACAGCTGGCTCTGGAATGTAAGTTGTTATTGAAAGGCTTCAGTATCAAGTTCATCTTTAGAGACTAGGGGAATCTTAAAGGTACAAAAGAGAGAAGATAGACAAATAAAAAGAAATTAAGGAAAATTAGTATATTAAGAGTAAACTTTTAAAAATACTGGAAAGAAATATGCTAAGCATCATACAAGATTTAGAGTTTTCATAAGGAGTCTAATAAGACAGCTGAAATTTGCTTATTTTAATATGTGTTCCCATGTGCATGGCCTTTTACTTATTTGAAGGACGCCACTTTTGTTTAAAATGTATTTCACCCTCTCATTTGGAATTGCTTTCAGAATCTAC
The DNA here is from genome assembly GCF_029834395.1 of Sorex fumeus. NCBI lineage: Eukaryota > Metazoa > Chordata > Mammalia > Eulipotyphla > Soricidae > Sorex > Sorex fumeus. The sequence continues at coordinate 33,826,382 of NW_026606070.1, forward strand.
ATGACATTTGGTAACTCAGTAATCCTTTGGGTAAATTCACTAGTGGTTTGATTTGTTACAACCATATGTGATCAATGACTGTTAGTGTTCTGACAGAGGCTTATGGTGACCATTTCTATTCTTTGGGAATTGGAAAGCTTATGGTTTATGGAATATTAATGAATTGAGGAGAAAAGGTCAATTGGCAGAATCTAAGACTAGCTATGAAAAGCTTGAGTATGTCCTTGGGCATTTTAGAGGCCAGCAACTCTTTCAGCTTTATGTTACTGATTCTTAGCATGTTTCCTTTATATTTCTGATATTAAAGTGGAGTTCCATTTCTTGTGATTATACCCTTCCATGGACTTACAAATTATGTTATTATTATAATCTTAGGGGTACATCCTACTGTACAGCATGAGGGTTGAAAGAACTTGTGACCACTTTCTTGGGATGCGCTAGTTGGGGTAAATGGTCCGAGAAATTGAAACCAGGCCTTGCACATATGATGCAATGCTTTACCCACTTGATTTATTACCAGAGCCTTGCCAGTAAGATTTTTATTTTTGTTTTGGGGTCATACCTGTGGGTGCTCAGGAATTACCCCTGGCTAAGTGCTCAGGAGCACTCCTGTCAGGTCTTAGGAGACATATGGAGTTCCAGGGATCAAACCAGGATGGGCTGCATCCAAGGCAAGTGCCCTACACACTGAACTATCACTGCATCCCTCTCCCCATTACTATTTCTTAGGATACCTATTCTCACATGGATGAATGTGATTTGGATCAATATATTTGAAAAATAAACAGATACGAAATAATAGAGAAGCTTCAGAATAATAACTTTTGTAGGGATTCACTAAAGCAGTGTTCAGGGGACCTATGCTCTCCTTTCCACTGTGATTCCTGGCCAGTTGAGTTCAATTGATCTCAGTTGACCAATGGGTCAATGCATGAACCTGAGGGTTTGGTGCTGCTCAGTCCCTGCAGTGCCAGAGATTACCTGGGCCACCTCAACAGTGGTGCTTAGTGGCCTCCAGGGATTGAGACCAGGTCAGGCATACACTCAAATTGCTATAATATTTCTGGACTCTTAATAAAACAGGTTTACACATGTTACTTTGTCCCAAGCTTGCAATATATTTTATACATTACTTAGTTCCAAGTTTGCAGTAAGCCACATTACAGATTGAGAAACCAAGAATTACTTTTATGTGTTTTATTAAAGATAAAAAACAGCTTAAAAATATGAACTCAGTGTTTCAATTAATTCATTTGTGTTTAAGGGTAAAGCTTAATGTTTAAACTAAATTGTATAGTATTTAATTTATTATATACCTATAAAGAATAAATGTTTGCAGATAGATATGTCATATCACATATCATATACTCAGTCCCAAATAGTGTTTTGGTTTATACTTCTCTGAGTAAATAACCATTGAAAAATCTTCTGAATGCTAGGTCTAGAGAGATAGTATCGCAGATTGTGCACTTTCCTTGAATGAAGCTGATCTGCTTTTATCTCCATCATTTCTTATGGTCCCCCAAGTACTTCCAGGAGTAATATCGAGTGCAGATCCAGGAATAACTCCTGAGTATTGCTTGGTGTGGCCCTAAAATCAAAAAGGAAGAAAGAAAAGAAAAAAGGAAGAAAAAAAGGAAGGAAGGAAGAAAATCTTTTGAAAGCTTTTAATATTGTCAGAAGTAGTAACTTTTAGAGCATTGCAAATGAAAAAATGATTATAACAATTTATAAGATTTTTTAATTTTTCCATACATTATCAAAGGTGAACTTGATAGCTAAGGATTATAAAACCTGCTCACAACTGTGTGTCTTGCAAGTGGATCTGTTTAATCCAATCCTCAATGACAAATGGAAATGGAGAATGTGATAGGTAAAGGTAGTCACTCACAAAGATAAAGAACAATGAAATATGTTTAATGGGAAAATAGTTCAAGCCTAGATAGATGCGAATTCCATAACAAGGCAGTTCCTGCAATTTTACAAACTATAAGTGTCTACTCTACTACTTACATTATCCCCTCCATCTGCTTAATTTCTTCATTAGATTTTCCATTTTAAAGCATTTTATAATCTTATAAGAATATTTATAAAATTAAAGAGCTACTTGCTCCAGTTAGAGTATTTAAGAGAAAGACGATATAAGAACAAGTATAATGCAACGTAGCACTGTCCTCCCGTTGTTCACTGATTTGCTTGAGCGGGAACCAGTAGTGTCTCCATTGTGAGACTTGTGTTACTGTTTTTGGCATATCTAATACACTGCGGGAGCTATCTAGGCTCTGCCGTGCAGGTGGAATACTCTTGGTAGCTTGCCGGGCTCCCCGAGAGGGACAGAGGAATTGAACCTGGGTCGGCCACGTGCAAGGCAAATGCTCTACCCACTGTGCTAAATAATTTAAAGTATAGCAGAACTCTGTAATTCATATTCACTCATAATAATAGTTGTGGATATTAATATCATTTATATTTTGTGCATATTTAACATTTAAACCATACGTCACATAATCTAACATTTATAATATGAAATTACATAATTTTAATATCTAATTTCCCTGATTAGTCTCTTAATTAAAGCTAACTCCTTAATAAAAGCTTCTCATTTAAATCATAATCAATAGTTATCTTCTTAATAAAGTTGATTATGGTTGCTTCATTCTGTTCTATGTTTGCTTCATTCTATTACTAATAGAGCACAATGTTTAGTAGAGTTGTTTTTGGGTGGATTTTTGTAAATGGATAAAAGGAAAAAGAGTGCCTCTAATACTCAGTATATTAATCACCCATTCCAAAAACTCAGTTGTCTCTTAGATTATCTCTCTAGTTAGAAGTAAATACAGATCTCAGCAGATATTAGGCACTGAGTTAGAGCTGGGTCACTGTGCACAGCTAGAACAGCAGGTACTCATTTTCAGCATTCTGAGAAACAATTGTCACTAGTTGTACACAGCTAGTGGGAACCAGAAGAGAATTGATGAGGAGGTTTTGAAAATCAAAGAAAGCAAAAAAAAAAAAAAAAGTCTCAGCAAGTCGACAACGGCATCAATACCATTATGAAGAAAGCATACATTCTTTGCGTTTGGTCTTTTTAGTCCATTTTACTCACATATATATTAGTGATTATGAATTGCATTGATGTTAAATACAATGATTTCCCAGCGGTGGGTAATATACAAGATTCGTTTCATTTTTACAAGATATACAAACTAGGTCAGTTTCAGATTTTCATTTATTCAGTCTCAAAACTTCTCTTAGAAATGTGCTTCCTTAAATAGCACAAGCAAATATGAAAAAAATTCTTTAAATTTTTTTTTCATTTTTAACTTAATCTTAAAATTTTTCTTTCCTTTTTTTTAACTTAATCTAAAACCTCTTTCTCTGGCAATTTAAAAAAGGACATGAAGCTGCACTGTCAATTGACTTGATATTTAGGTATGCTTGTGACAGCAGTTTAATTGTGTTTTTTAAATTTCATATAAATTATACCTCCCCCAACCCATACACTTCTCTGTACAGAGAATGTAAACAATGATCTCCAGGCAAGGAGTAATTGTTTAATTGCAAAATTATTAAAATATATGATTTGTCATGTCAAGAATATCATAATTATGTTTTACCTCTAGGCATGTTATTTTTATTGTTTTTATGTGCTGATTCATAAGACATGTCATATTTTTACATACAAGAGCAGATTTCAGCTAGTTACTTAGCAAATATTTACCAAGTAACTGCTATGTGACATTTTGCTGAAAGGCACTGAGAATTCAGACAAGTCAAAATTTTAGCTAGTGGGAGAGAAAGGAAGTCTAGACATATTAGGTAGTGTTCAAGGGACTGAGACCCTTATAAACCAGACCCAAGATAATATACTTTAGGGTGTAGACTTCTGTGTTGCATGTGTGAATTAGTTTGGAAGACATAAGTTATTAGTAGATATCTTTGTTTTCATATATTCATATTTAAGATTAACATCATAAAAGAAGAAAATATGTTGTATATATAGTACATGGAATTTGGTGAGGAAGCATGTTGTTATCATCATTGTTCTATTATTAGCTCTTAGCTTTGTACTATATATTGTGAAAATATTTGTATTTATATCTGTTTAACAATGCCATTATTAATCTGCACAGCAATTAGGTTTGTTTTGTACATAGTTTTGCAAGTGAAAGAGTTGAGTGTTTTTTTTTTGTTGTTGTTGTTGTTGTTGTTGAGTTGGTTTTGTGCCACACATGGCTGTGCTCAGGGGTTACTCCTGTCTCTACACTCATTTATCACTCTGGGCATCTCCAGGGACTGTATGGGATGCTGGGGATCAAACCTGTTTGGCAGCATGCATGGGAAGCATCCTACCTGTTACACTATCACTCTGGTTTGGTAGCTGAGCCTTGATTAAGTTTTTGGCACTTTCAAATAAATGGGCTACCTGACATCTTCAGAAATTAATCAAGTATTTTAAGTATTCAGGAATTTTGTGTCTACTCTTTTCTCTCTGTAGATTTGATCACACAGTACAGTATTTGGTGTTTTCAATTTCCTTATTGGATGATGCACTTAAGCAAGATTGTATCGAAATTTCTTTCTGCCATAAAAATCCAATGCTACTGAAAGCTCACTCTATTACTATTACTAATTCTAGGTTCCTTTATTTATTTATTTATTTAATTATTTTGCTTTTTTTGGGTCACACCTAGCGATGCACAGGGGTTACTCCTGGCTCTGCACTCAGGAGTTACTCCTGGCGGTGCTCAGGGGCCCATATGCGATGCTGGAAATCGAACCTGGGTCGGCCGCATGCAAGACAAACGCCCTACCCGCTATGCTATTGCTCCAGCCCCTCCTTTATTCTATTAAGTTGAACTTAATTTGGTAAGAATTAATTCAAGGGCTGATGGTTCTCTTTGGGTTCAGTAGTTTAGAGCCAGTTGACATTAAGATGATTATGCTCTTAATGATTATATAACTAGTATTGATACCATTTCAATAGCAGTAAGAACACCAGCTGGTATTGAGTTTACATATGCTAGAAAATATTTTAAACATTTTACATGTATTAACTCATATAATTGTATCATTGAAACTAGTCCTGTCTTCATCCTAGTTCACAGATGAGAAAACTTAGGCAGGGAGCGGTGGCAGTGATTTCTCATAATCAAACAGCTTCTAAAAAATCTGACCAGTTGTTTAAAACCACAAAGTCCAACTTCAGTTTATATCCATAGAAAATGTACTCCTCAGTTGTAACTTATTCCCACTAATGCTGACTGTCTCCTATGTCTATCATCGTATATTCACTATTTAACCTACTTCCAACTTTTTACTAAAGTTTTCTCATTCACTTTGAAAGTGTAAGACCTATTTTTAAGTTATCACCCTGATAAACTAGCCCTAGCCATTAGTTAGCAGCTAAGATTACATTGGTTAAAAGTCAAATAATTTGTCAGGTTCTTCTCACCCATAATTTTTCCAAACATATATGTGTGCTTTAACAAAAATTAGAATTACCAGTTGATTTGTCATTTATTTCAAAAATGTATAGACCAATCTTATAGTATTTTCTTTTTGTTCTTTGTAACATTCCATTTTAATTTAATTTAGTGGGGATGATTTGGGTCACACCTGGCAGTGCTCCTGGCTTACTCCTGGCTCTGTGCTCAGGGATTATTCCTGATAATATTCCAAGGGTTACTATTTGTCAGGCAAGGATTGAACGTGCATACAAGGCCAGCACATTGTCGACTGTATTATCTCACTAGGACTTCTGTGTGGCATTTTATACATCTAAATATCTTGATAGATATTACTATTTTAAAAATAATCAGTCTCAAAGTCATTACTATATTCAAAAACAATCTTTTTTAAAGGATACGAGGAAAATGTTAAAGAAGTTAGAGATAATGCCCTGCACATATCCCGGGGTCTCACCCACAATCTTCTGCTATAAAAATTAAAATTGTGCTGGATCTAGGTACATGTTGTTCATTGTTCAGTGTTGGCAATATGAAGGGGTTCACTGAGAGTGAACAATTATATAATAAAATAGGGTCCCACCTAGTAGAAAGTACACTTAGATCTTTTTCACTTTCCCTTTGGCATTTCACTAACATTTCCAAAGAAGGCTTGGAAAAAAGGGGTGAGAATATTGTAACCAAAGAGCAGAAAACAAACTCTTCCTGTGTATATCATGATATAGCATTGTCTCTGTCCCAACAAACTATGAGCACTTGTGAACATTTGATATTTTTAATCAGATTTTTAAAAAATAAGCATTTTGAAGACCATTGAACTTTAAGATAAATGCTTAGCACAGAACCTCACACCAAGTAAATACCATCCTGTATTTGCTGACTGAGCCAGGGAGTGAAAGAATGAATGGCTCCAATGCATTCTCTGCAGAGTCTTTACAAGGATTACAATGACAACCACAGAGAATTCCCATAAACCTAACCCATCATTGTTTATAATTTTTTTTCTTTTAAGCCTCTTAACCAGCAATCAGAAGTTTTTGAGGCCATTCCCAGAGGTAATTGGCCAACTGGACTGGATGACTTATGCTTTCTGGTCAGGTAGTGAGGGGGCCACACAAGCTACACATGACAGTCCTTCGGGGGTAGGGACAAAGCACATGCCCAGTCAGAAACACCATTATAGTCATGAGTATGCACAGTGTGAACGCTGAACACCCAAAGTGTGCTATTTACCCAGCCCCTGCTATTCTTAATTTTTTAAAGCCCACACAGAGATTTGGGATAGCTAAGGAAACCTGTGAAGCTTTATTTGACCTTAAACCTCCTTTTATTTGGAACTTTCCCATACAAAGCTATTCTAGCATTGCCCTTTCTTGACTGAACCATAGACTCTTAGTTTAATTGCTTGGGTATATTTGCCCCCAGATATGCATTGGGCTACTATATGAGAGGTGAGAGTAATGTTCAGTTTTACACTTTGGGAACATCAGGAAATGTTCTCAGGTTGCAGGTGGAAAAAAATAAAAACGGAAGATCAAATGAATGCTTTCTTAGAACTTGTTTGAATGGAGAAGCTATGAAATGGGATTATACCTAAAGAGAAGGAAAGAATAGGTCAGGTGAAACTGGAAATTTATTTTCAGGAAAATTGAGCAAAACCTGGTCATTCATAGAGCAACCAGACCCATATGTTCTTAGGGAAGATTCAGTGAAAAAAATCTAGAGAGCTGTGATGAATGGACAGTGTGGGCTGTACCATTGAACCTCATTGACTCTCCCTTTCATGAAGAAAGACCCTATGATTCATTTTGAGAAAACCAGATTTTGTGATGTTGAACAGTATAAGAATATCATTTTGCTGGTTAGCATGGTTTAAAAGGAGCATAAAGTGACATTTTAGGGAAAGAGGAAGCCTATTTGTGAATTACAGCTGCTTTTATTTGATGCTTTTTGGATAGAAGAGGTAATTAGAAATTGTTCTAGTGATTCTCATTTCAAAATGTATTAGTTTTATTTTTCCTTTTCAGGATGGAAATGTAGGTTGGAGCTGAGAATGTCAAAACCTAAGAGCCTTTGCGTGCCTGAGGCTAATGGGCATTTTAGTGCTCTCAGTAGATTTATTTTGATAGTTTATTATTTTATTCTGGATTGAAAAAATGGGGGCTTGTATGGCTGTGAAACTCAACATACTTTTTCCTTTGCCTAGCTCTCACTATTGTTGCGTCTGCAAGAAACCCACTTTGCTAAAGCTTTAGCTGATACTGAAAAATGTTAACATGCTTTCTGCTTAATGTTTGCCAACGGGCTGATCTAAAAATGGCACCAAGGAGGTTACCTATTATCCACAGAACAAGAATACATTTCAGGACAGAAATAGATTATGGTCAATGGGGACATGAACTGCTGACAGAATGTTATATTAGTATCCCTGAGCAATTCGTTAAAATAGAATGAGATTTTATACGGTGAATCCTATTTGGTTTTTGTTAATCAAAAAAAAATCTCTCTTTCAGTAGTTTTTAATATTTATGTTCTTTTTCTCTTATACACATTTTCCACAATGTTTCTTTATTGGTTATATTCACTTTCACAACCCTATACATATTGATCACTACAAAGATCTTTTTTGGGGGTCACACCTAGTGATGCACAGGGGTCACTTCTGGCTCTGCACTCAGGAATTACCCCTGGCAGTGCTCAGGGGACCATATGAGATGCTGGGAATTGAACTCAGGTCAGCAGCGTGCAAGGCAAACGCCCTACCCTCTGTGCTATTGCTCCAGCCCCACTACAGCAGCCCCACTACAGAGATTTTTTTTTTTTCCGGCGGGTGCGTGCACACCTGTCCTTCCTGTTTTTTTTTTTTTTTTTTTTACTTTTTGAGTCACACCCAACAATGCTCAGAGGTTACTCTTGGCTCATGCACTCAGGAATGACTCCTGGCAGTGCTCGGGGGACCATATGGGATGCTGGGAATCGAACCTGTGTTGGCCATGTTGGCTGCGTGCAAGGCAAACGCCCTACCCACTGTGCTATCGCTCCAGCCCCCACTACAGAGATTTTTAACAAGTGTACTGAAATGTTGTTGGGCTAAAATGTGAAAATATTTAAAAGAAGTTTTCAGTGAAATATACATATTTTATCTACATGATCTTCAAATTAGTGACAAACTGGAAATTCTAATTATGTTCTGAATTAATGAATAATGGATAGACTCTGGCCTTGTTCGACTGAAATTGTTGTTCTTATGATCTGGCTAGTGTATAATTTATTCTGGAAAGAAGAATTCCAGTCTCAGACCTGGGGATGTAATTTAAGTGGAAGAGTATACCAGATCTTTGGTTTGATTCCCTTTTTGTGCATAACATTCCAGGCACACAGGACTACATAGTGGTTACCAAGTACTAACTGGACTCACTCTCACTTCTTTTGTACTTCCAGGAGTATGCCGCACAGCTGAGGACAATAAGTATGTGTCTCAGCCTGACCAGGAAATTAGTCATAGGGTTCCATTAGTCACTCTACTATGGAACATATGGAAATTGGGGTAGATACTTTAGTATAGTAAATCAAATGTTTCCAAAGTGCTTTATGTGACTATATAGGTTTATATAACCAAGTATGCTATATTTGGTTTAAAGGTCAATAGGGGATATCACAATCTGGTGAACTAATTTTTTTTGGCTTTTTGGGTCACACCTGGCGATGCACAGGGATTACTCCTGGCTCTGCACTCAGGAATTACTCCTGGCGGTAGCTCAGGGGACCATATGGGATGCTGGGAATCGAACCTGGGTTGGCCATGTGCAAGGCAAACGCCCTACCCGCTGTGCTATCACTCCAGTCCCTGGTGAACTAATTTAAGATTATTATTGGCTACAGTTAACCTTCTGGCTACTGTCCAGTCATTTTATAATTCTTAAATGTAAGAAGATACTCATAATAGTAGATATAATATAACATTTCTAAGTTCCAAGACTCATAAAATGGAAGAAAACAGAGGAGTAAAAGAGATCTCAAATCCTTACTATGTTGCAATGTCTGTGCAAGGTACAGGCAAATAGCTCGGTCATGTAAGACAAATATTTGTTTTACTCACGATTTTATTATTCTTTTGGAAAACAGAACAACAAAAGCAATAATATGTAAGGAAGGCTCAAATTTGGGGACAAAACATATAAAATAAAATCAGAAGTATCAACCTGAGAAACACTGAAGATGTCACTAAGATCTGCCTGGTATATTAGCTGCAAACTAGAATCAGTAATATATATTGCATATATTTATATGCAATTTATATACTCTCAAGACTCAGAGACTATAAAATGCAGATCCCGGACGAGAACACTGCAGTCTTTTGCCCCCGCGCCTGGGTGTCCCTCGCCAGGACCCCTTGGAGGGGAGCGGGTTGAGCTTTCCTCCCCGCCCCGACAGGGGCTCCGGCAGCCGAAGACCTCCAGGACCAGCCACCACCATGCTGAGACCACTCTCCGCACACATGAAGGTACTGGCAGAGGGACAAAGCCACGTGGATTCTGGGGCCGAGACCTCCAAGCCTACTCGGATTGGAGTCGAGCATCTTCCATCCAGATCCTCCAAATTCCAGCAGGCTGGGGTCACACCCACCACCTGGCCCCCTGGCGCCGTGTAATCCCATCAGCGGCCAAGACTCAGAGACTATAAAATGCAGATCTCGGAACCGCGCGGGCATTTGCGGCTGCGCGACATCTTATCAAAACTTTTTTTTATGACATCTTATTATCTCATTCCTACTTTGGACAAACTTGCAGGCTATCGAATGTAGCCTGCCCACAGGGCAGAGTCTGGCAAACTCCCCGTGGCGTACCCAATATGCCAAATACCAGTAACAATGATGGGTCTCATTCTCCTAAAGAGCCGTGAATATAATCTCAGGGCTAGGATGAAAGAGACGTTACTGGGGCCTGCTCGAGGCAATCGACGATTAACAGGATGATGAAATGAAAAAATGAAATATTTATATAATAAATATAGATATACATGTGTGTATATATATACATGTGTATATATATATTTGTTTTTTTGAGCCACACCCAGCGATGCTCATGAATTATTCCTGGCAGTGCTCAGGGACCAAATAGGATGCAAGGGATCAAACCTGAGTCGATCACATATAAGGCTAATGTCCTATCCCTGTGCTATCACTCTGGCCCCAAATCATAGTGATATGATTTATTCGTCGATTGCCTTGAGCAGGCCCCAGTAATGTCTCCTTCATCCTAGCCCTGAGATTTTTAATAAAGTGCTATATTCAAGACTCTTTAGGAGAATGAGACCCATCATTGTTACTGGTATTTGGCATATTGGGTACGCCACGGCGAGTTTGCCAGACTCTGCCATGTGGGCAGGTTACATTCGGTAGCCTGCCAGAGTGATATGATTAAAAGAAAAAAAATATTTTTTTAGAGCATTGCTAGATTAAGTCCTAACATTTGACTTTATTTGTTAATCTGAATGAAAATAGATGCTGAATTATAGTGGGAAGAGTGAAATACAAATTTAATAGTGTCATTCTAGTTAGAAAAATGCTATTGTTTGAAACTTTGGTACTCTGCTTGGTAGACCTGAGTTAGCACTGTGTTGTACAGTGTAAGTCTTTATAGAACTACTTATCTCAGAAATAGCTGCATTAAGTATGGACATCATGTACAATTATTTCAATCTAATATGTTGGCATAGTAGAATGATCACAATCATGCACTTTTAGCAGAGCAAGCAATGAGATGGAATTTGTTATTTATTTTGCTAAATCACCCTAATCTTCTTCCGTAATTTTGGTGCATGCTACAATCTGATTATTTTGTTTAATCTATGGTATTCTTCTTCCATGTCACTATTATTTTCAGGATAATTTTTTTTATTTTATAAAAACAGTTTGGTAAAATTTTAAAGAATAAACAATGGTAATTATTTTTATAGCTTTTTTTTTATTTGAGTCACACCCAGTTATGCTTAGGGGTTACTCCTATCTCTGTGCTCAGGAATTACTCCTAGTGGAGCTCAGGGGACCATATGGAATGCCAGGGATCAAACCCAGGTCAGCCACATGCAATGCAAACATCCTAGCCACTGTACTATTGCTCAGCTTTTTGTAGTTTTAGTTATAATTTGATTGTTTCTTGGCAGTCTTGTGGCTGTATGTCTGATAAGCTTGATGAGTGCAGGTTCTAGGCTTCACTATGATCACTCTTAGAACAATTTTAGAAAGCACAAATAAAATGGAGACATTGTCCAGAAGACCCTGATATATCAGTGGCAAGAGATATATTAAGATGACTAGAACAAAGCACCTAGTGTGTATGTCACTCCTTGTAGCTGACATTTGTTTGCCTTTGTTTTCTCATATGCATGCCCCATGTTGAATGTATATACCTGGAATTCAGGTAGAAAACTATCATTTATCTGTTACCCCAAAAAGCAATAGCAAATTTAGTTAATAATATTATTTAGTTTAATACTGATTGTTGGCTGGAGTGATAGCACAGCGGTAGGGCGTTTGCCTTGCGCACAGCCAGCCCGGCCGAGCCAGGTTCGATTCCTCCACCCCTCTCGAGAGCCTGGCAAACTACCGAGAGTATCTCGCCCCCAGAGCAAAGCCTGGCAAGCTACTCGTGATGTATTCAATATGCCAAACACAGTAACAACAAATCTCAAAATGGAGACATTACTGGGCCCGCTCGAGCAAATCAATGAACAACGGGAAGACAATGATACAGTGATAGTGATACTGATTGTTAATGATATTATATAGAGGTAGTTTATATATTAATATACAGCACACAATTCTGTTTATTTTTTATAAGTGTTTAAAATGGAATATTTTGAAAACTTTGACAGTACAATTTAAATTAGAAAATTTAATCAGAGACTCACTCCAAATTTTAATTTGTCATTTTTTCCCACAATTTATCATGCTGACACTAAAATTGTTCCACAACGCATTTTCAGAGTGATCATTATTGCTGTTCTCTCCCCAGTTTCTGCATCAGAGAGTGAAAGAGTCTGAGAAGCCTGAGTTCTCAGACTGTTTGAGATATTTCTTGAAGTACCAAATAAAGTGCTGCTATAAAAACACTTTTTCAAGATGGCTACAAAACTCTCCCTCCCCTGAAAACTCCTGGCATGCCCACAAGGCATTTTTACAGTGTGAGATGGACTCTGTGATCCCTGATTCTTGAATCTCTGTGGTCCCGTGACTAAAGTAGAAGTGATGCTATATGACTTGGAAATGATTTCTCAGACCTGAATCACATGGACAGATGCATATAGGTATTTGTATCCAACAATTTCCAGAATCAGATGCCAGGTTCAGAAGGACATCTTCAAGATGACTCCATTTACCACCGCTCTGTTAAAAAAAATTAGAGTTACTTAAGATCTGTCTAGTCAAGTAAGTTCAGTTAAACTTTAAACCTATTAAAAGCAATGATAATATTATCACTGTTTAAAATACTTATCATTTCAACATTTTTTTAGACTTTTTGCCACACCAAATGGTGCTCAGGGCTTATTCCTGGTTCTGTGCTCAGGGATCACTCCTAGTGGAGCTCAGGGGAACCTATGGTCCTTGGGATTGAACTTGGGTTGGTACTGTGCAAGAAAATTACCCTACCCACTGTTCTATCTCTCTAGGCGTGTAGGAGAATAATTTTTAATGCAGCATTAGGTAATTGGATAACACATGCCCTAAAGTCAGATATATCTGAAATGAAATGAAACTCAAATACCAACTCTACCTCTTGCAAATGGGATAATGTTTCAGCTGGGATCTTAAATTTCTCTAATTCTTTTTTCATTTTATAGGTAGTCAATCTGAAATACCATTAGGGTTTAATAAATATTAATGACTCTAATGTCCATCCTCCATGTTTCCTGCTTCCCCTCCCTCCCTCCCTCCCTCTCTCCCTCCCTCCCTCCCTCCCTCCCTCCCTGCCTCCCTCCCTCCTTCCCTCCTTTCCTTCCCTCCCTCCCTCCCTCCCTGCCTCTCTCCCTCCCTGCCTCTCTCCCTTCTTCCCTCCTTCCTTCCCTCCCTCCCTCCCTCCCTCCCTGCCTCTCTCCCTCCCTGCCTCTCTCCCTTCTTCCCTCCTTCCTTCCCTCCCTCCCTCCCTCCCTCCCTCCTTCCTTCCTTCTTTCCTTCCTTCCTTCCTTCCTTCTTCCTCCCTTTCTTTCTTCCTTCTTCCCTTCCTTCCTTTCTTTTGTTTCTTTATTTCTTTCCTTCCATATCTCCGTTGCTGCTTTCTCCTTTCTCTTTTACCATACTGAGAGCAGCTGCTTTTGTGATAGGCTGTTTTAAACCGGAATGTGTTAGTACCAGGTGTAGATTTAATTGGACCTTTACTTAGAATGCGAGCAGAAAGAATTCAGGGTGTCTTTTTTTCTCAAGGAAAATTGCTGAATCACTGCTTCCAAAATTGGCATAAAATATGCTTAGACCTTCCACCGACTGCATGTGTGATGCAATCCAGTGACTTGGGGAAATGGGGTAAATACATTTTTTAAAAAAGGAATGTTTCCATCAGTTCACAGCGAACATTATCTGAATTCAGTTGAGGCAAAAAATATCTTAAACAGCTAGATAAAGGAAATTAAGGCATGAGCAACATGTTATTTGTAGGAATGACATACATTATCTCCTTGGCAACTGCAGGGTGGCATGCAATTTGGCAATCTATGTCGTGTTATCTTGGATGCCTGGAAGTCACTGTTTCCTAGGGAAACAAAAGGAAAGAACAACATGAGAAAAAGAGTTCTGATTTAGTATGCTGGGGAAGTATTTTAAGACTGAGGGACCCGCGTGTTTCCACAGTATAACTGGAACTCAAATTGGCATTTTCACTTATTAATTTCACTTTAAAATATGAATTAGTCCCAAATTTTCCTTGAGTCTGCAGATCATTTTATTCTACTTTTATGCTGAAATGACAACTCAATACACTTGTGTGAAACATAAATATACAAGTTTGGCAAGGCTTTCATAAACGTAAGGATCTTAGCTTATGCATATTCATTTATTTATTCATTCCACAAATATTTGTGCAGTGTCTGATTTGTGTTAAGTATTGAGGCTGCATTGACCCCTTACCTAATGTCTTACAATCATCCTGTCAGATTCATGAGATATTGTCACATTTCTTCATTCAAAGTGGATCAATAATTTTGCAAATACTTATTTAGTTCTATTTTTGAGAATATGTTATAGTGGGAGCTAAGACAGCAGAAATTAACACAGGATTGTGTAATATGTGTTGGTGCCACGAATAGCTTTTATCAAGCTGTTTTTTTTTTTAATTAGGGATTTCAGAAACATTTCTTAGCTATAGTCAGTCAATTTGTTTTCATCCACTGAATGGGTCCAAAATATTTATAATAGAGTGACTCATGCCCAGTGTAATTTTGTTTGGTAGGTGGTTTGATAAAATTGAAGATATTGAATGAAGAATGAAGGAAACTCATACTGCAATATAGCAAACTGACTGGAATCTAAAATTTTCCACTTCAGTGAGGCCCATAGTAGCATCAACATTACATAATGCTACGTGGGTTGTCTTAGCAGTTGTAATGGAATGCCTTTGCAAGGAAGGATGATGATGTGACTGCTTACATGAGATTAAAGCATGGGACCTATTTTGTCGGGATCTTAAATGTAAATTCATAAACTGAAAACTCTCCCACAATAGTGCTAGAGAGGACTTAGAGTTTATTGACAGAAATTTTAAAGAAAAAAAAGCAGATCTGCTTGTCCCAAGGATGACTCGGCTTCTATTCAACTATTGAGTGTCTTCAAAACAATACTTTTAGTGTTTATTCTACTTTTACTTCCATCTTTATGACCACAGAAGGCAAGACATTTTTATACGTTTCTGGACTCTATTACAAAGTGACTTTGATGTAACAAGTCTCACAAAAGTGCATTCTAAGCTAATCTTCCAAAGATTATCCACGTGTTCTCATTGCTCACAGAAGTAAAAAACATATTCCTGATGTTATGATTTGGAGTATTAAAATTAATAAGCAGATTTTATTTCCTGGAGGGTCTTATTTTGTTATGTCCTCTCTAAGAGAAGCATTTCAGTTTAGAATTTTCTTGGGTTTATGCATACATTCATGGAAGATTTAAATAGCATTGCAGCTGTACAGAAAAGCTGTTCTAGTGTGTGCTTTGAAAATCAGCTTTTCAATAACTGATAGCTTTAGAACTATGATTGAAAGGACGAATCCAGTTTTTATTTAAAAAGCTATTTCAGCCACTGGCTACATGTCCTAAGAAGTTTGAGGTAGAAGATACTCATTTTTCTTAATATTTTGCTCCTGGAGAAGCAGGTTATGCCCATGGGCCTTCTTTTTTGCCCTCTGTAGCTGCAGAGGCCTAGAAGAAAATGGAGACTGACCCAAGAGATGACACTGAAGTTTACCAGCAATAATTCAGTCATGCTTTTAAATAGACAGATATATGAAATGGAAGAGGAAAATCATTTAATTCTAATTATCAGTTAATATCCCAGGATTGATTCATAAAACAGTCCATTAAATACTGTAGTGGCCCAGGAAGCACAATCTGTATAGAATTTAAAAATGTCATCTGGTTTTCAAGTGGATTTAAATGCTCTGCTTTGAGCAATATAGCTTTGCCAAATATCTTTTAAGATACATTGTGTGAATCTCATTTTTGCCCTCTCAAATGGTGAGGAGGGAATAGTTTTGTTATTGATTTATTTACAGTACAGTTGAGTCATCATTTTTGCATTAAGTATTCAAATAACTTCTGTTGAGTAACTCTGAGGTGTCCAGTAATCTGCTAGGTGGGCAAAGAAAAACTGGAAGACACTGTTAGAGCCCAAAAGAACCCAGCAGTCAGAGGGACACTTAGACAGTACAGTGAAGGTGAAGCTAGGACAGAACATAGATGTAGGAAAATATAGAACAGCCACATTAGGTTCTTTGTGTTGGGAAGTCTGATGAGGAGAGAGGGGTGTGAAGTTGACCTTACTGGAGGCAGTGGTGTCAAGTTACCTTCTTGGAAAACATAAAAGGTAGACAAAGAAAGTGGAGAAAATAAAGCAATGAGAAGAGACTGTACAAAGCAATACACCTTTTGCTTGTAGAACTAACCAAAGACATTTTGACTAGAGTGAATCTAGATATCTTCATTGAGTTTTACTTAAGCCAGACTATGATACAAAGATTTATGCGCAAGCAGTTCATTTCTGCGGTGATCTCAGAATGTATGAGATGGAAAGGAAGCACATATATCAGTGTGACCCCCACATAAGAAACACTGCTAGATTTTTGTGGACTTTATGACTCTCTTCAAATCTCTTTCAGCTCATAAGAAAACCATTGAAATGGAAGTCCTTCATTATTTCTTTCTACAATTAGTAGACCTGGATAAGTAGCAATTTTAGCTTGTTCTTTTAGCATTGCTCCATGGAATGGATCTGACCACCCCTGGCTAAGAGCAGGAAATGAGATAAAATTTGAACAATGTAAGTTTCTTGATGTTTCCAACATTTTCTGAGGTGAATACTTACAATATCCTGTTAAAATATAGTAAATATCTGAGTATTAAAGTAATGGAGGGGTCAGAGAGATTGCACAGGGGTAAAGAGCTTGCCTTCACTGCTCTTACCATTTATAATCTATCCCTGAAACAAAGACAGGATTAAGATCTGAGCAGAGTTGGGCATGTCTCATCACTCCACCCACCACCAAAATAAAATAGTGGAAACTTCTGTAATATCTTTCAATGGGATTATCTAGCTATCTACTTTAGACTATGAAAGAATACAAATACATAGTAATGTATGATAAATAAAAAGAATAATATAATATGCAATGGCAACGTAATAAAAATAACAAAATATATAGTTATATGTATAACAAATAATATTCAGGCAATATTTTGTGAAGTGATTTGTTTAACCATAAGTTACTTTAAGAAGTCTGCCAATTATCTTTACTGTAAGTCAAAAACTCTGAAATAGCTGAGTCTAAAATTTGCACTATCTAATTTCAGAAACTTTGGTCGACTTTTGTTTTAAAATACAAATATACTGCTACATTAAGAATATGAAGATAGGAATTTAGTTTAGATGTAATATTCACTTTATTTTCCTTGTGGCCTACTAGGTATTTGGGCCCTCTGATTTCTAGCCCGCTAGGCTGAAGTAGTTATCTTAATGGTGTACACTAATGTACTGATGAGCCATTTGCTATAAATTTCTGCTCAGCCACTGGTTCAATTCATGCTAAATTTGCAATCTGCCTTTACTGAAGTGCAAAATTGACTTTCTTGTCATAAAGTGGTAGAACATGCAAAAGAGTCTAATACTTTATTTTCTAGCTCAAGTAAGATTATCTAGGCTCAGAGAAAGTTTGAAAATTTTTGTTTTGGATGAACAGCTGTCTTAAGCATGAGAGCCTTGTTAAAAGGTTGGATGGCTTTGATGATGTCTTTTTGGAAGCATTCTGCTCACATGGTCCTGACTCTCCAGGACAAGTCAAATTATTTTCTGAAGAAAACTCAAATAACTTCATTCTGGAGGTTTTCTGTTTGACAGGAAGCTCAACCAACTGTTGTCTTGGTAGAATTGCCAGTTTGCTCTGCCAACTTAAAACACAGGTTTGTTGTATACTGAGATTTGTAATGAATTGTGTTAGGAAAATTTATCATATGTGTTATTAATATAATGACCAATTTACTTTACCTCAGTTCATATGTACTAGTGAAGAGGAGTATTTAAAAAAAATAAAAGTTGGGGCTGGAGCGATAGCACAGCGGGTAGGGCGTTTGCCTTGCACGCAGCCAACATGGCCGACCCAGGTTCAATTCCCAGCATCCCATATGGTCCCCCGAGCACCACCAGGAGTGATTCCTGAGTGCATGAGCCAGGAGTAACCCCTGAGCATCGCCGGGTGTAGCCCAAAAAGCAAAAAATATATATATATAAAAGTTATTTTATCCCATTCTTTTGCTTTTACATAATTCTAAGACCTTTACTTTATCCACAGTTCAGCAGCATTTTACTGAACTTTATTAGTTTTAATTAATTGTGTGTTATCAAATGTATTTGAACACTTAATTTGGTCAGATACTAAACCTGCTGATCATCTTGTGCCTTTCCTCGGTTACAAGGAAATTTGAGATTCTAGTGTCTTATGCACAAAAAGGAAAAAAAAATATTTCTTCTTACTTTATATATGAATAATAAGTTCAATAATTGCCATTTGAAATTTGGATTCAAACCTTGTGGAAGATAGTTGAAGAAAATAGCACTAAGTATTATCATATAGAAGATACAGACTTTGACTTGAAGATAGTGTTTCTTCAATTAATAAGTGATTCTATGATTTTATTTGCTGTTAAGATAAAATTTTATATAACAATATAAATTTGAACCTTTTTATAAACATTTCTTTACACTTGAATTTGGAAGATGCTTGACAGAGTAGTATTTCTAAGCACTATGATAAACAAGTGCCAAAGAAGTTAGGAGAATATTAGGAAGAATAAGAGCAAGAGTGATTAGTAAGAATTCTAGCAATTTTTTAAATGTATTGGAAAGGAAATTTCTAATCACAGGGATATTTTTGGTAAGATAAGGTAAGGTAAGGTAAAGGCCCTCCCGTTGATCGTCGATTTGCTCGAGCGGGCCTAGTAACGTCTCCATTGGAGACTTTGTTGTTACTGTGTCTGGCATATCGAATACTCTCGGTAGCTTGCCAGGCTCTCCAAGAGGGGCGGAGGAATCGAACTTGGGTTGGCCATGTTGGCCGCTTGTAAGGCGAACGCCCTACCGCTGTGCTATTGCTCCAGCCCGTGTGAGTCAAAGAGTCAGCATAGTGCTTTACTGATATAGAAAACCAAATGTAAATGTTATATTAAAAACTGGGCTACTTTTAAATACTCAAATGCTTTGGGATTATATTTTTACAGATTTCCTATAAAATTTTTTCTGCTTTTTTTTCAATATAAACATAAATACGGGTTTGGGGGTTGGAAAAGTAGCACAGAGGCAAAGTATTTGCCTTGCTCACTACCAACCCTGGTTTGATCCTAATGCCCAATGCCACAAAGTCACCTGAGCACTACCAGGAATGATCTCTGAGCACAGAGCCAAGACTTAGCACTGCCAGGTGTGACCCAACCCTAAGCCCAATAATAAGTAAATATATAGGTTTGGGATTCAAATCCTAACTCTAGCTAATTTTAACTATTTGATTTTCATTGATCAACCAACTTTTCTAGACATTCATATCTTAATTTTTAAAAATATGCATACTAGCATTATTTCCTAAGTATTTGTAAGACATATATGAGGCTGTTTGTAAAAAATAATTTAATGTTGCACAACATCCACACTAAGTGGTTAATACGTTGTAGAGATGTTGATGGATATGCAAGTTATTTTTTTTCCTGAATGTTCTGTGATTTACAATACTGTTATTGGTGGTTTCCCATGCACATAATTCCAGTACCACACCCATCACTTGTGTATCCACATCCACCTAAGGACCCTAATGCCCCTCCCTTTCCCAAACTCTCCCCCAAAACTCAACTTTGTGGATCAGTTCTCCCATGTGTTGTCTTTGGTCCTATGTTGTTGCTTCCTTACTGCACAGGAGATGCAAGATTTCTTTCTGGCACATGTTAGCATCTGACATTAAGTTTGTTAACAATATAGCTACTAATATTGCCTTGCTTGTCTATCAAGAAAAAGTAAGAAGAAAAGAAAAGGAGGATTTTACAATATAATTTAATCTCAATATCAGTTGATGAGATAGCTTATGGGTTTTCCATATCCTTATCCCAATGAGAAAAAAACTTAAAAATTGCTCCTGTTATCACCAAACATTTTTTCTGTTCCCTCACAGTTCTTTGATCTGTTTAAATCTTGGTCCTCTTTAATATTTTATCTTCTGTGTCACTTTTACCAAAAATGTTTCCCATAAATCTGATAATATATTCCCAAATTCTACTAACCTTAATTTATAGAATTAATTTAATTTAAAATATTAATTTCTTTGAGAGCTTGCAAGAACTTGATTATCCCCCTTTGTACTTCTAACCAAATAATTTGAAAACTAGATAATCTATATGTATTGCTGGAGCGATAGCACAGCGGGTAGGGCGTTCGCCTTACAAGCGGCCAACATGGCCGACCCAAGTTCGATTCCTCCGCCCCTCTCGGAGAGCCCGGCAAGCTACCGAGAGTATTCGATATGCCAGACACAGTAACAACAAAGTCTCCAATGGAGACGTTACTGGGCCCGCTCGAGCAAATTTCTTGAATGAATGATTTTTTTTGTAGGTGTATTGCTATTTATTCAGCCACCGATTAGCTGATTGAATTGGGCATGAACTCCACCTTAATTTTTTTTATTTATTTTTTTCTTTTTATATTTATTTATTGAATCACTGTGGGGAAAGTTACTAAGATTTCAGGTTTAAGTCTCGGTCATACAATGATCAAACACCTTTCCCTTCACCAGTACTCATTTTCCACCACCAAGAACCCCAGTATACCCCCCTCCCACCCCTACAAATGCCTGTGAGGCATATGATTTCTACTTAACTCTTTTCTACATTGATTACATTCATTATTTCGACAAAAGATGCACCATTATTGTTTAGAATTTCCCCCCAAACAATCAGAATTGCTGAAAAGGCATTGTGAAATACTTTGTTTTCTATAGCTGGTTATGAGAATCATATAATGTCATGCTGCCACGATTTTGGATTTCTGCAAAGAGCCAGATAATTACGAGATTGGTTTCTGTGTGTCTCGTGTTATGGCCGTGCCAGAGAGCCGCTCATGGGGGGTGGTAACTTGTGACCTTGGTGGGCATGAAGGATGTGCCGGTAATGCCCCCTTTCCCATGAGACTGTAGTTGCCCCTTCACCGCTGGCTCATACCTGGATTTCCTATAAGCTCTGAGGCGTGGCCACCCTGCTGCCAGGGGAGAAACAGGCGAAAGGGAGCAACACCTTTTCCCTCCTGACGAGGAGGCATGGAGCCGTAGTTTAACGCATGGTCCTCTTGAATGAATGATTTAGGTGAAGCAGTGCCTCAAGTATGTTTTTTAGCGCTTAAGAGATCACTGTATGACAGAAACTCAAACATGAAAGCTTGTAACTATCTCATGGTGATTCAATAAAATTTAAAAAAAAAAGATTTTTTAGTGCTTATGAGTTGTGGATCTTCTTTTCCATACTTTTAACAAGAGACAAAGCATGAAACGTAAGATTTTTTCCCCCTAAAATAGGTCTACTGATGATGTCTGTTCGTCTAAGCAAAAACTGTCTAGTATTCCCAGGAATCCATCCTGCTTTAGGTCATATTCTTGGATCATCAAAGTCTTTATGCTATATAACCATGATTTTCACAAAGGGAAACTGTTGAAAATATGTGATATTAGGAATTCGCCAGGTGCTTTTTCCCCTACCCTACAGACCTTCAAAAACTAAGGGCCTGGTATAGATAATCATTGCTTTCTACAGTGTTATTATTCATTTTCAGTAAAATCATAGTTCAGACTACTTGTTATGCCATAGCCTCCTATAGTTTTAGCATGAACCTAAATGTTTCTATTTAATAGAGCACAATTCCACTATAATCAAATCATATAACGTCTGTGTTAAGAAAAAAAATGTTATGTAGATGGAACTAGAGGGTAGCATGCTAAGTGAAATTAGTCAGAAAAGAGACAGACTCACAAATGACGTATCTTGTATGTGGGGTGTAAAGTCACATAGTGGGGAGTAACTGGTCAAAAGAAGCAGAACCTGTGAACTATTTACAGAACTGCCTTACAAAACTGATTTTTACCTAAGGTGGCAGGTAGTGCATAGATGGGATGGGATGGTGGGATAACAGCAGACAGAAGCAGACATTCTGGTAGAGGGGGTGATGTTGGATGTTGCATGCATGAAACCGTATCACAAACAATATTGTAAATCATGGTGCCTAAAAATACAATTACCTCAGATAAAGAGAAAAATAGAAAAACATTGTTCAAATCTCTCCTTAAATTTAAATGCATTTTATTTGAATATTTTGAAGCTAAAAAAATGTCTTCCATAGTATTTTGTGGAAGCTAAAATAATGCATTTATTTGGTCACCAAACTTAGAAATTGTGAATCTACTAAAACTTCTTTCAAAATGTTTTAGCAGATATTTACATATGCTAACTCTGATTTCAAGGATTAAAATATTATTGATATAAAATTTTAAATATAAAATAAGCTATTTATGACATTTTCCCAATATTTAAGTAACCATAAGCTCTGCAATCCAAAACACATGTACACACATCTAAGCACACTCTCATATTCTGAAGGGAAGCAAAAGTTTTCAAGTAAAAGTGCTGGATTCATCTTGAGCTAAATTTAAACTGAAAGGTGAGATAAAAGTTTAGTTTCCTGATTCTTCCAATTGAGTGAACAAGCTAGAGAAGTGTCCTGGAGTGTCTTATAGCTAGGCAATTAGGCAGTTTAAGAAGAAGATGCCCCCTAGTGGATTTAAAAATAATTTCATTCATATTGTTCAACTGAAAATATTGCAAGCTCCTGTCAAAAACATCTCTGTTTTTCACTTATTATTTAGAGTTACCAAAACAGGCCAGAAACAAGGAAAATAACCTAAAAGAAAAAAGTGAGGGTTTGTTTAGGATTTTTTTCTCATTGTAAACTTAATTCATTATTTTAAAATGTCAAAATCTGTCTTGAACTTATTTTTATTTGTGGTAGATAATTGTTTTATTTAAAAGCATAATTCAGAGACTAGACAATCCAAAATCATGCAAGATTCTAGCAGACTTTGGTTTCTGGTGATAACTCACTTTTCTGGCTTGCAGATGGTTGTCTACTAACTGTGTCCTTACATGACAGCGAGAAAGTGTTTTCTAGTGTCTTCTACGTTATGAGGACAGCAGTTCTGTCTGATAAGGGCTTCATCCTTATCTGATCTCATTTAGTCCTAATCACTTCCTTGGATTCAAATAGGAGGTCAGGAGTTGAACATATAATTTTTTAAGGGACACAGTTTATCCCAAATAACAGTTGCAATCTTGGTATTTTCCTTTAAATAATTTTTTGATATTTATTACCAAATATCAAATTTATTATCAAACATCAAATAATTATTTGATATTTATTATTTTGGTAGTATTGAAAAATGCATCTCATAGAATAATTCCAGGTAGTGTTATGGTCAAATGCACCAAGTGACTCCAACTTCTCCTTCATGACTAATGAAATATAATACAGAAAAATTTCTTCTATTGGAGCCATACATGTGACATACAAATAAGTTCTCATTAGGAACCACTATAAAATAAAATCCACATCACTTTAAGATTACATGACTTTAAGCAATCATAATACCTTGAACCCTCCATTATTTAGATATGAGAAGGCAAAATGAATGAAATCGTTTTGTGACAACTATTGTCCGATAATTTAAAATTGAAAACATCAGTTTCTTATCCCAGTTTCTCATCTTGAATGTGTTTCTAGAACTTACAGAAATACAAATACTAAATTAAATACTAACTTTGGGCAAAAGATGAAATACAATCAATAGGCAAGTTAGCATTGTCTTTTCTGTATTTCTTCTTTATTTAATGTGTCAACCGGTAACTACTTGTGAAATACTTAATATGAACATCTGGAGGTTATTTCCCCTCTTTCTATATCGTAGACATTCTAAAAAACTTTTTTCTAGTCTTCAATCACTTTGGTGCTTCATTTTCAGCTGTTCAACCATAGCTGTTGATTTCCTTACATAAAAAGATGGGTGGCAAATCCCCAGAGCCCTGTTGAAATGGCCGTGAATACATGTCTTGAGATTATTAAGTTTTTTAAGTCTATAACTCATTGATATCCTAACAGATAAAGCTGTTCTTTTATTAGCCTTGTTTGTTTTTAATTTTGAAGGGTTCAAATCACATTTTACTAAACTTCATTTAACTTCTCAAGCAAGCAATGTGAATATAGCTTGGTCACTTTATCTCATTGCTTCTGAGTAATGAATTAAGAAGATTTTTATTTTTTTGCAGTTCATACTTCTTTTGAAAATGTGTCAGATCACAGTCATGATTGACGAATTGCTTGGATCTGCTCCTATTTGCCTGTTGCTGCTTTAATTTGTTGGTAATGTTTGAATCTGCCACCGCACATCTCTCTCTCACCAGTTTCCTTGCTTCAGGCTATTGTGACTAATGACAAAATGATTTCAAACTAAATCATTTTTAAAAATTTAAATGGAGCTTAGGTGCTTTTCTTGTTTGCAACCACTGTGTGCCTGTGGAATACTGATGGAGTCACTCAAGTCTCTATACACTGGACAAACCTAAATCACTTTGACTGACACATTAGTTGGTTCAAAACTTTCGAGTTGTATGTGAATATTATTCCTATGAATTCTATGCCAGCTAGGTCAGCAGCTTTCTGAATCTTTTTGTGTGTGTCATCATGGAAAATGACAACTACTTTTTACTTAATAGACCTTGAGACATCAATACAAAATAATTTGAGTTTTGTGGATGCTTGATAGAAAGAATTCAAGCCTCAGAGAAGTCTAATTCTGCTTTTCCATATACAGTTTTTAACATATAATATGTGGAGAATTTTGAGGAATACTTAGAGCTGGAATTGAGTCAAGATAATTTAGACATGTTAGATATTACCTTCAATATTCTCGAACACTACATCTTCCATAAAACAGAAATTTATAGGTCAGAAAAACACAATTAGGCACCTGGACTTATTTCACTTGAATAATAATCTTGATACCGAACACTAGCATTCCAACGATATTTTAAAATAAAAGATAAATGACAATTTTACTGTAAAAACACAGTGTGTTTCCAGAGTAAATTAATTCAAAAGAATTAATAAGGTTGTTTTTGAAGTGTAGAATTTTATTAAATCTTTTAAACTTCAAATGAAGAGATTTTCCATTTGTTTCCAGACACTAATCCATGTGGCACTCTTCTTACTGCTGCATCTCTTGATAGTAACAATCCGTGGTTTGCAAACAGCCTTTTCTTCAGGCATAAGATTCAAATCTTGGTTTGCATTTCTTTGAATGAAGGGTTATTTGGACTCATTCAGCAGTGCTCAGGGTTTACTTCTGGCTCTCCGCTTGTGGTGTGGCTCTGGGAACCCTGGATGGGAATTTGAATAGGGGCGTCAGCTTCATGCAAGGCAAGCTCTTAATGCCTGTACTATCTCTCTGGCCCTGTGATTAGATTTGTTTTGTTTTGTTTTTGAGCTACAGCCAGCAATGCTCAGAGATAACTCCAGGGTTCACACTCAGAAAAGACTCCTGGCAAGGCTCAGGGGACCATACAAGATGCTGGGAATCAAACCCTGGTTGGCCTCATCCAATGCAAGCACCCTACTCACTGTACTATTTCTCTAGCTTCATGCGATTACATTTTTAATATTTACAACTAGTATGAAAGTGTACATCAGAAAATAATTTTAAAACAATCAAATTATGATTCTTATAAATATGGAATTGACATAGGGCCAAGTTTCAACTTATTAAATATTCTAGGTTATTTACAGAAGTTGTTTCTGTCCCACAGTTCAAAAAATAAAAACCTATTAACTTACTGGACTGGGATATAAAACCCAACATGTAATTTCAAAATTGGACTTCAGTCCAGTGTGAAGTAGCAAAAATCAAACTCAAGTAAATTTCTCTAGGGAATTAATAATCCTTGAATGGACTTTTTTGTTTAAGTTATAACATCGAAAGGGCATGCTATGCTTTTTTTTTGATTTCCAAGTATAGTAATTTTTTTAGCAATATAGTACTTGACTACTACAAATACTTGACTGACATAGGTAGAGATTGATGTGTTCTTTAATTCCTCACCCAATTTTGTCCATCAAGAAGGACATTGGAGGAACCCTGTGCTTACAGTATGATGTCCAATCTGTCATATCTTTCTGTTCTTATTTATTGCCAATTTAAAATGGTGTCATTTCTTGGTGACCCAGGCCTATGTTACCTAGATCCATGTTGCCCACTTACGTGCTGCCCACATCTTCCCTCTTGAGATGTACCTTCAATACTTCAACGTTGCAATGTGTACTGGCTCTCCACTTAGAAACCCTTGTTCTCTCTTGAGCATGAATCTTAATGGACCTTTCTCCTTCCATCTTTTTACTTAACCAAAAAAAATTGTTACACATTATACTAAAAAAATTTTTTAAATGGCATTTTTAGGAGGCTTAAAGATCTTTTTATTATTACAGAATCTGATGTGTGTTCTCTAGTCTTGTAAATATGGCTTGACAATTTTTTCATAACAGTCTGTAATTTTGGATTTGGGGGGGCAGGTCTGGGGTGTGCACAGGATGTGCTCCTGATTCTTTGCTCAGTATCACTCCAAGAAGTGCTCAGGGGACCAAATGCAGTGCTGGTGATCGAACTGGGGTCTGCATATACAAGACAAGCTCCTAAATATATGTATTGTTTCTCAGGTCCTAATGCTTTGGATTTTGATGATATAATAAAATACTCTGAGTGTCTATTGATGATCTTATTTCAAATATGTGGTCACAGTTTTCATAAATCATTGCAGTAGCTCTGAATTTTTTAAACATTTTTCTATTTATACTATATCTCTAGGTTGTCTACTTTTCTCTCCTTTCTCTCTTTCTCATTCACTTGCTCTTGCTCTTTCTCAAGTTACTTAGGGTTGGTTTTAAAGTTTATTAGGAAAGAATAAGGCAGAGTTAAGAATTAGTATTTTTATATTACTGAGTCAAATTCCTTCTGAATATCTTGCCAAATACCTGAGCATTGCAATTTCCTAAATTGTGGGAAAATAAAGTATCCCTGACTCTGTGTGTACCAGATATTATTTCTCTTAATCTTTTTAGATTGTCTGCCCCACTTCAACTCTACCCTGACCCCATGTTCTTTGCTCTTTTTTTCTATAAATGATAGCTAATGACTTAATTTCTCCAGATTGTCAGCTCCATATCCTCATTTCGTGATTTCTCAACTTTTTCTTATGTTCTCCATTCCTATGCTCCAGCACAAAATTCGAACTTTGTTTCTTCCCTCTTAATGATTATGTTCTAATGATGTCTAATGCCCAATGTTTTCAAAATAGATGATTGCTTTTCTTTAGTTATTTTTTGTCATGTAATTCCAGAAAATAAATTTAGTATTTGTAATTCCATTGTGTTGAAAATGGACTTCTACAATTCTCAGAATTTAATCTTGGAATTTCTAAAGATTATAGGCAACTGAGTTTTTGGTGGAAGAAGCATTGTGCAAATACCAGACAATACTGGGAAAAAATTTCTGCTGCTTGTTAGATTGATTCAAATTATTCTCATTCGATATGTTTTATATTTAGCATTTCATGACATTTTACTTTGTGTTATATTTCTTATTATAATGTATGCATATTATAATTCTGATAGATAACATATATGCTAATTAGATTTTGTGGACATACCATATGTTTTTTATTCTTCACACACAGTCATCTCTCTTTCTAAAAGTACACTCAGAATCTGCGATTACTTTACTAACAATTAATTTAAACCTTACACATTTATAATGTGTATTATAGATAAAAATCTAAGACAAATGATGTAGCTGTAGCTTTTAGTTTCATGTCAATTTTGGTTTCAGTTGTTTCCAACACAATCAAGTGTCAGATGTAAGGTCTTCACTTCTCATGAGTTCAGTTCTCCCACATCTAAAAGAATAGTCCAAGCCTATATGAATTATGCTTCGTGAAACTCCCAGGCATGCTTTGACTTTAAATTTTGTGGTACTTTATTCTCAGCACCACAAAGTATTTCATTGAAATACTTCTCAATTAAAGTATCAATTCATATGTATATGATATATGTATTGAGCACTTTCAACCTGCTTCATGAATGCAGTAGCGCAAAAAGAAAGTTGTTTACTTTCTATGTGTTGAGGGGATGGTTGGGGGACAGTTGGGTAACACTCAGAGAAGCTTAAGGTTATTCCTGGCTCTGTTTCCAGAGATCACACCTGATGGTGTTCAGTGGCTGAGGTGGGGAATTTGGGGGACGTGACATATGTAGTGCCGAGAATCAAATTGAAGTCAGCACATGCAAGTGACGTAACCCCTGTAGTTTTACCCCAAAGATTGTTTTTTGTAGAGCAAACATTTTTTCTGTAATATTTGGTCTCAAATGACTCTTATATAATAATATCTATGAAGTTTTTTGTCGATTGTCTTCTTGCATTGGTGAGTGTAAAATACTCCTTTTTCTTTCCTCTAGTTCTCTGTATCATCCCCATCTTTATTCAATAAATGGTAGGAAAAAGAATTTAAAGAGCAATTATGTTATACTGTTACTTTTTCGTTTTTTTGGGCCACACTCAGTGGTGCTCAGGGGTTACTGCAGCTCTGCACTTCCCTGCTGGACTGAAGGTAACTTTTGAGATGCTGGGCATCAAAGCCAGGTCTGCTGTGTGCAAGGCAAGCATCCTACCTGTTGCACTATGTCTCTGATCTCAACATACTCTTACTTTAGAAAAAACAACTTGGGAGAAAAACTATTCCAAAGTAGTCATACTATATTCTAAATAAATTGCTTTTGGAATTATTTAAACTATCTCTTTTCTTCGTTAGCTTGAAAAATCTATACTTGACTATAAAGTTTCTTATTATGATTGCTAAAATACAAGACAATTAATTTAAACCTTACACATTGCATTAAAATATAGTCTTATTCCTTTTCTCTCTATGTAACTGTTTTATATAAAATAGTAAATTCTATTTTGGTTTAATAATTTTAAATTAGTAGGTAGTTTTAATTGAGATATTTTGATTTAATCACTTTAAATTAGACAGTTTGAGTTCAGATATTTGTGCAGTGATATGATAATGCTGTTTATGTTCATACATTTTATTTAAAATAAAATTTCCTTGCATCTTCATTTTTTGTTGTGATGAAAAAATAAACTACATTAAATTTTAGACTTTGTTATAGTATGTGTCATTGACTATGTAAAATTATGAAAATAAATTCTAGGGATTTGTAAATTAAAGCTCAGGGTTCTTTTTAAAAGTTATGTCATGCTCATATGGGTTGTTATTATTGCTGTTTTGTGCAGTAGAATATGCAGTAGAATATGTACATGTTTATAAAAAGATAAAAATATTTGAAATGTAAATAGCACATTGCACATTTTTTACTATATGAATGAAAAAAGTTGTATAGTTATCATCATGACAAAAATCAACTATTGAAAAATTAAATACAGTCCTAGATTATAGTCTTAATGGTCTAAATTTCTTTCAACAGAATTCTAGCTATAATAATGTATTGAAATGAATATTTTAGATTTGGGGGTTCAAATATGCAAATTTCTCAGGCATTTTAAATCTTTTATATCAAATTGGACAGCTGTAATGGATCAAGGGTTACTTTTTATAGAGATTTCTAATTTTAATTGTTTGAGTGTTTCAGTTTTCTTATAAGCCCATAAAAGTTGCATTACCAATGAACCTTTCTAAATATACCTTTTCAGAACGCGAATGCCAATCTAAACATGAGAAAAAGGACCAATGCTGTGGTTCACTCAGAATCTGAGGCTGGCAGCAGAACTGAGGTGGAAAACCATTCCAGCAAAGCTTCTGTGCTTGTTCAAGGATCTTCTGGAGTCACACAGCAGTCTTCCTTAGCTTCAAGTCCAAACCCATTCAGTCGTGCAAATGCAGATGAAACTATATCTGCTGCAAGAGAACTTCCATCTGCTCTTTCTTCTTCTCCTGGTAGAACTGGGTCTATACCCCAACAAACTTCAGTCAGATCTGCTTCTTCACACCATGTGTTTGGATCAAAACTGGAGCGAATTAAGACCACAGTTAATACCATAGGGGCTTCTGGGAAGTTATCTGCAAACACTCCTCCCCCTGCTCCACCACCTTCAGGATCTGGCACAAGTAAAATAGACAAATATGCCCGCATTCTATTTCCAGTAACATTTGGGGCATTCAATATGGTCTATTGGGTTGTTTACTTATCCAAGGACACTATGGAGAAATCAGAAAGTCTTATGTAATTTTGCTGCTGTAGTACTTTCCTAATAGATTAATGCAGAATGTCTTTTTAAATGTTTTTAACGACAAATAATTACGCTTTACTAAAATAAAAATTCTATGGGATTTCGCACTTTAAAAAATTCAGGAGAGTTGCTGGGAAAGCTAATTAATTGCTTAGTGACAAGAATGTGAGTCATCTTTCATATAAGAAAGGCGATTTAAATAGAATCAATTCAGCTTTCAAATGAGACGGAACACAGACCATCCTGAAAAGTTGGGACAAGAGAAATAAGGCTGCTACATGTACACAGTGCATATTTATGCATTGAAATTTGAAAACAGACGATGACATTTTCAATATATACTATGAATATCAACAAATCATCCTAAATTTCCCAGTGGTACTGCCCTTAATCAGAATTGTTTATTGGATATCATAAGTGGTGAGCTTCTTAGAAATACAAGAAATAAAAAGAATGAAATATTTTTAAAAGGAAAATGTAACAAAGCACATACTGAGCAATAGAGACCTTTGCTGTGTTGAAGAAAAGTAAAATATGTCCGTAATTATGTGATTGCAAATAGGACTTAACCGTTGACTTAAAAAAAATTGTGCTCTTAGCCAAAGTTTAACTAATATGAATTATTTCTGATAGTAGTTCACTCAGTCAGTTATATATTTTCCACAGATAATTATCCATAGATTACCATCTCCTAAGCATTATGACAGATATTGTCTTTCTAGGAAAGCTTTCACCTATATCTACAGTAGTACTTAAACAGTAGAACAGTCAGTGCATGTTAATGAACTATAGACTAGCTGGGAATATTGCATTCTTTACTGGAGGAAATCTATCTAGAATCTGACAACATATTCAAGGTATTTGTTTCTCCTATATTGATAGAGTATATTGTGAACAAGATATCGTTCACATAATTACTTTTGAGATAAGAAAATGGGAGTACAACTTCAGTAATCAACTCTCAAAATATAATGAAAATGTAGTACAGATTGTTCTGTAAATGAAAAGCACAGGATACCTGAAAGTAAAAATCTGGGCACTGCAAGACCTGATAGATTAGCTGTCTCAAATTTGATCAAAATCACAGAACAGAATTAGAATCACAGAATCATTACTTACTCACACAATAGCTTTTAGATGCTTTCTTTAACATAAATCTTTAATGGTTGTTGAAATGCTAACATGAGGGAATTTTTGTGTCTATAGTTCTGCATTTTTTTCTGGGCAGTTTTGTGATTATTTTATTTTATTTTTTGGCTAGCTTGTGTAAAGCTTCATAACTAAGGTGAGTATTTTAAAATTAAAGAAACAAAAGAATGAGCAGAAAAAAATCATAGCCATGGGATAGGATACTGCTGAGTCTGTTATGTAACTTGTTAGGATTTTTATGTATTGATTTTCCTTTTTTTTATTAGGTAGGCATAACAACTTAATTGAATTTCTTGCAGGTGTCTTACACTGTTAAATCTGTCTATTTTTGTGTTGTGTTGCTTCCAGATTTTCCTTCGAATTACTTCCTGAATTAGATTGTGAGAATGAAGTATTTTGAATGTTAAGGGGGGGGTATTTTGATAAAAATGACCACCATGAAAAAAGATAACTTTATTTTTTAGGAAAGAAATGATACTAAATTGGCATTGGGTTTTCAGTTGTTGCATTGCCTTGAAATGGTTGAATATGAGACCTGTAAAATGTGCAAATGCCAAATATTGATTGTGAGTCACATCTGAGAAATCTTTCTTTGCTGTCTAAATATTTCCTAGACTCATCAAAAATTGTAAGGATGAAATACGAATGAGAAATCATCCAGTTCAAACCCTCACTTACAAATTAAGGCCAGTAATAATACGCCAAATAAAATTTGTATATGTGTGCATATTTAATAAAGATTACTTGTACAAAAAACTTATAATAAATTATTTCATGAATGTAAACAGATTTAGAGTCTTGAGATCAATGTTAGAATTGTGGTTGGGAGGGTGGAGAGACAGTACATTGGGTAGGTCACTTACCTTGCATGCTGCTCACTCACATATAATCCGCAGCACTACTTATAGTCCCCCAAACACCAGAAGGAATGACCCCTGAGATCAGAGCCAGAAGTAAACTCTGAAAACAGTCAGGTATGGCTCCCCACAAAAGCAGCAAAAACAAAAACAAAAGAAATTGTAATGAAAGTTATGATTATACTTTATTTTCAAGAAATTACCTTTGAAGAGGAACATACTTCTTACTTCTTAATTAAGTGGGTTTTAAGAAATATTTCACTGGCGTCTTTTTAAAACATTAAACATATTTAATAGATTTAAAGGGATAAAGAATGGTTTAAATTTGTAGATTAGGGACTCACATGAATTTATTATTTCTTTTTTTTTTACTTTTAATATGAAGAACATTTGAAAACAAACTTGGTGGTCAGATGAAGATAATGGAAATTAATCAAGGATTCTTAATTGCTAAATTGAAGAGTACGTTCACAAAATGTATTTATTGTGAACAGAATTTTATTCTAAAAATTCTAATCATTAGTGAAAAAAACTATTTCTTTCAGAATGTAAAGGTCAATAACTTATGCATAGTTAGTTTGCTTAGCTGAATTTTACCAGATTAATTAAGTTAATTTTTGGTCATGACACAGAGGCACAGTAAATGAAACTATTTGATGAAAAAAAGACATTCAAAACCTTTACAAGAATTATTCTAATCTTAGTTATAAGAATCTGTGAAGAATAATTTTGGTTCTAAATGATACCTGTGTATATCTCTTTGTTTTAAAAATGAAATTCAGAATTGTTTTGCTGAGTAACTTAATACAAATTCTAGCTTTCAACTACAGTTTGGCCAACAACTTCTATGTATATGCACTTCCAATTTCCTTCATCATGCTGGGTAAAATATACTTATATGATTAAACCCATATTATAGAATGACCTACTTTTGTGCGTATACATATTACTTTGAATATGTATATTTTAAATTGGATTGCACCAATCTTAAATTAGTAAGCCAACTGTAGAATTACCCTCTGTGATAATAGAAATGAATCATAGACACGCTAATGACAAAGATAAAAGCTTAAGGCTGGAATAAATTTTGAAAGTCCATTTTCCAATCGTCTCTTTTGCAGTGACTGTGCTTCAGTCAATTAGTGGGGAAAAAAAAGAATGTTCTAAATCAATTCTGCTTTGGCATAGAAAAATAAAATACCATTCTCTATTCTCAGTTTTCCATTTGTCTCCTTTGTAGACTTAAGAATAATTCCCTGTGGATGTGCATCAGATGAAGAAATGGGCTACCTGGGGATGGGGTGCCAGTACAGAGTTTAAGGTACTTACCTTCACATGCTCAAGCCTGATCAGACTCTCAGAACTGAATATGGTCACCCAATCACCATCTGACTCATCCCTAAGCAAAGAACGAAAAGTCAAGTTCAGAACACCAATAAGTGTGACCCAAAAACATTAATAAACTTTTTTAAAAGAAAGGAAAAAAAATAAATGGAACACTGGAATTCATGTTCTGACTCTACTATGGTTTTACTTAAAGATTTAGGTTGATTTCTTATTTATAAAAGGGGAGATTAAGTAACTTTAAAATGTATTTCATATTAAATGTAATCAAATATGTGAACTACCTTATAAAATAAAAAAATTTAAAAAAATGTATTTCAATTTTACTCTGGAACAAAATAGATGTCAATGGAAAAATAAATGATTTTGATTTTATTGCTTAATTACTTAAGCTCATGACCTGCCTCAAATTAAAGGTTTTGTTACCTTAAATAAATAATATCTGTTCATGTAGATTTTATATATTCTTTCCCATGAAAGATTTTTATGCATTGAAGAATGTTTCTTTGTAGGAAGAGTGGATTTATTTTTCACTTCTATATGAGTCCAGTGTTGGGTACTGTTAATGTTTGAAAACATATTTGCAAAACTATGCTTTCTTTCAGGATGATACAATCTGGTAATGATGATAAATTTGTTGACAAATAGCTGTGAAGTTCTTAAGTGCTTTATTCATGTAGATGTTTTTGTCTGTAGTGCAGTTTGAGTGAACATTCATCTAGACATAAAATTATTTAGGAACACAAAAAATGTCAATAATCAGGATAAATAAAACCTTGTAAGAATATTTAAAAAATACAAATTCATGCAAAAATATTATGAACCAAATATTAAAAATTTAGATAAATATAGGTAATTATCAGTTTTCCTGTTAGCATTAGGATCTGATATTTTCAGCATAATAATGATATAGGTTGTGAAAAAGGATGCACATAATTTTATAACTTTGTTAATGGATAGAAAAAAATGTAATGAGAGGAGAAGGCTTCAAGATGCTATTGAAATGAATTTTGCTAAAATATTTTAGAGTTTAAATCTCTCTGTCAGGGGTAGAGCAATAGTTCAGTGGGCAAGGCATTTGTTGGACAAATGCTGACTCGGGTTTGATCCCTGATATCCCATATGGTCCCTTGAGCCCATCAGGAATGATCCCTGAGGGCAGAGCAGGAGTAGGCCCCAAGCACAACTTGGTGAGGGCAAAAAATAAGACAAAAAAAATCCCCCAAAATCTCTCTGCCTACTCCCACGAAAGCACAAATTTGGACATCACCTACAATATTAAAATAGATATTTTAGAACTACAGGAGCAAATTTTACAGGGAAGGTGGAATGAATGCAGAAAAGTTGATATTAGAAAAATGAGAGTTTTATATAAATTAAAAAAAAGAGCTAGGGTTTGAGTCTAGATTTTGTAGGTTAATACAATAAAAATGAACATACTGTGCTTCTGTTTTATAGAAATTATCTGATTTCTGTGTGAACTACAGAGTGGGCTGCCCTGAATCTGGAGGTAATAAAATAATCACCTCTAGATACAGAAGTAGAATGTCCCAGTTTTCTCTAACTTCTGATTTTCACTTTTTTAAATATTAATGATATCATTGTAATTTATAAAAATGACAACTGTGTTTAAAAAATAAGTGCCATTGAATAATTTTTAAAATTTCCAAATCCTTTCACCAAGAAATTGTTTACATTTTATGATTATCAGATCAGATAATTTTGTATACACATGCGTTAAATAATTTCATTAAAAGTTGAATTTTTTAGAAGATAATACATTTTTAATTCACCTGTATTAACATGTGAATCCTGTTTAATAATAAATGAAATGTTAAATTTACCTTCCTTTCAATTTGTAATAAAAATATTAGGATAAAACTAAACAAATTTTTAAACTTTGATCATGTTTCATCAAAGCAAGAGATTGGGATACTTTCATTTTAATTAACTTTATGACTTCATTTCAAGAAAGATTTTCCTTACGTCTAACTTTGGCAATAGCACAGTGGTAGGGCGTTTGCCTTGCACGCAGCCAACATGGCCGACCCGAGTTCGATTCCTCTGCCCCTCTTGGAGAGCCCGGCAAGCTACTGAGAGTATCTCGCCCGCAGGGCAGAGCCTGGCAAGCTCCCCGTGATGTATTTGATATGCCAGACACAGTAACAACAAAGTCTCCAATGGAGACGTTACTGGGCCCGCTCGAGCAAATCGATGATCAACGGGAGGACCTTTACCTTTACCTTTACCTTTTAATTTTTAATATCTACAACATTCCTTATAGTCATATCAGAATTTAAATAACTATCAACTTTAATATCTGATTATCAGTGAAATGAATTTTAAGTTGTGTTTGTTCTATTTGCAATCTTTAATGCAGTTATCAGCTTGTTAATTTATACTTTTTCTCATTGTTTTTATTGTATCAAATCCCTTTTTCTTTTTGTGACCCTTTTAACAACCTTTGCATTAAAAATATATCTTTTTTGAATTTTCTTTCACAATTTCTTTTAATATGATCACACTTGAAATTTAGTTGAGACTCTAGAAAGCTATTTTTATAATTTTTTCTTTTATTTTCTGAAAAAAAAACAATTTCTTTGCTGCAAAATTTATTTGCTTTTTTAATGTGAATTTCCCTCATTGCTTATGTTCCCATCTAATTTTTTTCTATTAATCACTGAACATAGCTATTTATTGAAGTATAGTGTGGGAAGTAGTGGGGGAATGAATCAGATGAACCCACAGCATGCATTTATATTAAACCCACCTCCCAAAATCTGTTTTATCTTCTGCTTAACTATCTCATTCCTTTTTAAATTTTTTGATATTTGGGATTGACTTTATGGCTCACAATACAAAACCCAGTCTTTATTTCTTCTGTGCTGCTACTGCTCCAGTGATTAATAAATTATTTTCATTTCCCCCTTCCAGTTTAATTCTCATAGTACTGGGGGTCAGAGCAATAGTAGAGCAGGTAGGACATTTGCCTTGGCGTGGCCGATCCCGTTTGATCCTCAGCATCCCATATAGTTCCCAGAGTATCTCCAGGAGTGAATCCTGAGTGCAGAGCCAGGAGTAACTGAGCATCATCACCTGGTGGTGTGACTCCACAAGGTAACAAAACAAAAACCCTCTCATAGTCAGCAAGCCATTTAGTGTCAATTGTAATCTGATACATTTTTACCTTTTCCCTTTATCTCTGTTTATTTTTCTACTGTTTGGGAATATATAACTGAAATTCTATTAAGATAGTCTTGTGGTTGTTCGTTTGCTTTTATGTGTTGTGCTCTTGGAAGCTCCAGTCTCTGGAGAATGCTTTAGGACATCTC
Source organism: Sorex fumeus (assembly GCF_029834395.1). NCBI lineage: Eukaryota > Metazoa > Chordata > Mammalia > Eulipotyphla > Soricidae > Sorex > Sorex fumeus. The sequence continues at coordinate 33,863,654 of NW_026606070.1, forward strand.
TATTAGCAAAAGCTATGTGCTATAGAAAATTGGTCCCAACTCATTTTCTTTCATTATTAGTGCCAATGTATCCATATTCAAAAGTCATTTGCCATGGTTCCTTGTCACTTACTTATACTTACAGACATTGTTTAAATTTTTCCGCCATTAAAAAAAAATTATTTAGACTATAGTTGATAGGATTTCACGAGAAAATAAAATTATAAATGCCTTTGTTTACTGATGTTATTTTATCATCTTAAATTGATCTCCAATTGATGATTTGTTTTTCTGTTTTCTAGTGATCCACCAGAATACAGCCTTTGATAGATATCTTTTGCTAAGAATTGGAGACGCATGTTTTTGGCCTTCTGTATGTCAGGTATCATTACAATCAGGTACTAAACCTATATTCAATCAGCAAAAGTACACTCTATAGAAAACACTTCCTTGTGAGGAGAGACAATAATTATAATAATAAAAAAATGAACATTGTTGTAGTTAACATGTGAATGATGAATTCTTTTTCATTCTTTTGTATTTGTGAATGGTACTCTGTATCTTTGCAAATGTTTGGTGGTACAGTGGAGTATGTTTGCTGTAATTTTGCTGATTATGTATACGGTTTCCTTGTTCAGATATTCAACAAATCAGTCCTTAGTTTTCCAGAATATATATGAATTGTTGGTTGATGAGCTAGGTTTCTTTGTGATTTTAACAAATTTTTTTATAAAATGAAACAAATTTTAGCTTTTATGCAAGACCATGCAATATAGTCTTGACCAGTCATAGTAAACAAAAGGTTACAGTTTATAGTTCATTCATTCATTCATCATTCATCATCCTGTTATTCGTCGATTGCCTCGAGCAGGCCCCAGTAACGTCTCTTTCATCCTAGCCCTGAAATTATATTCAAGGCTCTTTAGGAGAATGAGACCCATCATTGTTACTGGTATTTGGCATATTTGGTACGCCACGGGGAGTTTGCCAGATTCTGCCCTGTGGGCAGGCTACATTCGATAGCCTGACAGTTTGTCCAAAGTAGGAATGAGATAATAAGATGTCATAAAAAGATGTCCTGATAAGATGTTGCGTGGCCCGCAAATGCGGCCGCGTGGTTCTGGGAGCTGGATTTTATAGTCTCTGAGTCTTGGCCATTGATGGGATTATACAGTTTATAGTTAATAATCCTTAATAATAAAAAATTCCTTAATGACTTTATGCTAAATGTTGAGAAATAAAAAAATAAAATAAAATAAATTACTCTGTTTGGACTGTTGCACAAAGAATTAAAGCTTATATGCCTGCTCCTAAAAAATATTAAATTGATTGCTTAGTTATACAATTGAAGATATTCCTTGTTATGAGAGTCACAAAAATATAAACTGTTATTCTGTAAACTTCATTAATTTTTTCTTAAGCTGATTAACAAATAATAAAATGTGATATTAAAAACAGTTCAAAATTTGGTAAACAGTAAAAGTGTTTTAACTTCATAGAAATACAATTTTTCTACAATGTGTAATATTTCTTAAAAACATTTATCTTTCTTAAACTAATAATTTTATCCTATATAAGGGTATTATTGTGGATTATTATAATGAGACAGGTATAGTCATTATTTTTCTTTTACCAATTTGTTTTGATAAGAAGGGTACTATCAGATATTGTTTTGGTATTTTAAAAGAATTGATCAAGAAATTACTTATTGAATGTTGTCTTTTTTCAAGGTTCTATTGTTTCTCATAGCAAAAATTAAACCCAATGTTAATGAACTTTCTTTACTTTTTAAAAGACAATTTTATACCTGAGAACTCCATTGCAGAATAATTTGGATGTCAGTTTTCCTGTAGAGAATAAGTATTTTAAAAATTAAGGATTTAAATTTCTATAACATATGATCACAGATATATTTTAAGATAATGTGTTTTTAGCTACCTTCTGGAATCATTAAATCTCAAATATTATATTAAATGCATTTTTCTACTTGCATTTTAAAAATAAAGAGAAATATCTTTGGAATATTATTTTTGGTTTAAAATTTTTTTCTTTTTGCTAATATTCTTCCTTCAAGTTAACCATAGTGTTTCTATTGACATAATGATTTCACTTTTAGAGTCCTACTCTTATGTTAATATCCCTATTTTTCACTTACTTCTATTTCTCTCTATGACCAACAGCATCTAGAATGCAATTTTGCCCATGTTTTCATAGTTAGCAGTCATTTGGGGAGTGATATGGCTAGGAGTATTGTTAAATTGCCTTATTATTATGTGGTATTAATAAAATTACATCAAATGCACACACACACATGCACACACAAATTTTTTTTTAAATAGTGAAAATGAAGACAACATTGCAATATATGTCTTATCCTAACTTTTAAGATCAAAATAATTTTCTGAAAAAATGAATAAGACTGAATTCTAGTCAAAATAGCATAGGAGCTAAAGAAATAGTATTGGTGTTAATGTGCTTGTTGGATCTATGGCACCGTATATATGGTCTCCTGAGTATCACCATGTGTAATTTTTAAGTACAGAGCCAAGACTAAGATCTGAGCACATCCAGGTATGAACCAAACCTAATATTACCACAAAACAGTGAACTTATACTTTATAATATCTAGCTCACAATGTCAGCTATAATTGTCTTAATGAAGTAAATCACTTTAAACAGTGAGCATAGTCAGTGAAATGTTATTTTAAAATACATTTACTAATAGTTTTAAATATTCCAAATGTAATCCTTTTTGTTATGAAACAGCAATATTTTTGAAGAAAAAATCAGGATTTTTATATTGAAATAAAACCATACATGACAGGAACAAAATTAAACACATTTTTATAACATATATTTGCATGCAGACTGGAGCGATAGTACAGCGGTAGGGCATTTGCCTTGCACGCGGCCTGCCTGGCCAAGCAGGGTTTGATTCCTCCACCCCTCTCGGAGAGCCCAGCAAGCTACCGAGAGTATCTCGCCCTCACGGCAAAGCCTGGCAAGCTACCTGTGATGTATTAGATATCGCAAACACAGTAACAAGTCTCATAATGGAGACATTACTGGGCCCGCTTGAGCAAATCGATGAATAACAGGAGGACAGTGCTAAATTCTTAATCGAATACATAAAAATTCTATTACATATGTTAGATAATTTTTGGCATTCACCCCCATAACATTAAGATCCCTCCATATTTAATAGTACTTGTGTTAAATATGATTCTATTTACAGATTATGTCACACACAGAATTTATATGCTGAAACAATCCACATGTGATAGTATTCAAGGAGGTAGACTTGTAATAATTAAGATTGGATACAGTCATGAGGGTAAAGCCCACATGAATATGGGTCTTCATCAGATTCATAATCCTTTATCTTTAGTCTACCACGTAAGGTTCCAAGGGAAATTTGCCATCAGTAGACTCAAAGAAGGTCTTTCAGAACCAAACATGAAGGAAGGGTCCTGATCTTGAACTTCAAGCCTCCAGAATCATGAGTTACACATTTCTGTTCTTTATGCTACCCAGTGACTGGTATTCTGTTCTGAAAGCCTAAACAAAAGCAGTTATCTACTCTTGTGACACATTTCTATCAACCTTTTAATACTTCAGTGCATAGTTCCTTTATTGATCAATAGTTTGTGCTATACATTTAAAAACAATTCGATGATCTCACTGATTATTATTTCCAGTTAAATCAAATATATACAATGCTTATTTCTGATTTTCAATATTAATACTAATCACAAATCACAATCACAAATCATCCTATTAATCGTCAATTGCCTCAAGCAGGCCCCAGTAACGTCTCCTTCATCCTAGCCCTGAGATTATATTCAAGGCTCTTTAGGAGAATGAGACCCATCATTGTTACTGGTATTTGGCATATTGGGTACGCCATGGGGAGTTTGCCAGACTCTGCCGTGTGGGCAGGCTACATTCGGTAGCCTGCCAGTTTGTCCAAAGTAGGAATGAGATAATAAGATGTCATAATAGGATGTCGCGGCTGCGCGGTTCCGGGAGCTGGTTTTTATAGTCTCTGAGTCTTGGCCGTTGATGGGATTACACGGCACCAGGGGGCCAGTTGGTGGGTGTGACCCCCGCCTACTGGAATTTGGAGGATCTGGGTGGAGGATGCTCGGCCCAAATCCGAGTAGGCTTGGAGATCTCGGCCCCAGAACCCGCGTCACTTTGTCCCTCTGCCAGTACCTTCATGTGTGCGGAATTATTCATGTATTAATTATTCATGTATTAATACTAAAGTACATTTAAAACAAAAGAAAATAGCAATTCCAAATAAAAAATATGCTTCTACTTCTTTTTATTTGGGGCCATACCTGACTGTGCACAGGGCTTACTACTGGTTTTGTGCTCAGGGATCACTCATGGTTGTGCTAGGAATCAAACCCAGGTTGCCTACGTGTGTTGGTAGTTGATAGTCTCTTATCTGAGGAGCTATCTCTCTGGCCTTTAAAATTATCCCTAAGCAAGCAAAATGGAGAGATAGGAAAATCAGCTAATGAAACTTGCAGAGGTATTATGACTTTTCAAATGGCATTCTTTCAATTATTTAAATTATATTAGTTTTATTTCTTAATTTTCTGTGAATAATTTCTACATAGTTCATTTTTTGGTGTATAAGATCAAAGGTTAATTTTTTCAGGAGAATTAAAAATGAAAACTCAAAGCAGGTCTCTTGGTTATGAAAATAAACCCTGGGGTGGTTCAATTGTAACTTGTTCAAAATGTTACCTAATAATACATTATCATCCTCTGTGCATTCTGAAAATCAATCTCTCCTAAGAAAAATTATGTTAAATTCTTAGTATCATTCTAGTATATTTTCTTGATGTCAAGTACACATCTATCATGAGAGTTTCTAAATGCTAGTCTTCTCATTTTATTCTGAAAATGTAAAATAATGGCATTCATTTAATATCAACTTGAATTATGTTCTTATTTGAAAACTCTCAGGGTAACATTTATCAACTCAGTATTCTAGGCAAACATTTATTAATCTATCATTCATATTAAGATAAATGCTAATCAGTGGTATCATTTATTCTGTAAGTCCCATATGTCTATTTGTAGAATAATGTTATTATCCAAATATCCCATGTGCTTTTATCAGTTGGAAACAAAACAGATTGATACCTTTAATGGAGGAATATATGCCAATTACTACAGCACTTCAATAGTCTGATACAGTTCCATTTCTTTCTTTAGTTCAGTTTTCTGCCAACTTTATCTTTTGTGTAAACCTAATGTGGTATGGTGGCAAAAAGTCATCCTTCTTAATTTATGGTGTTACTACCAGAGCCAGAAAAGAACAGACGTTCTCCTTTCTCCTACTAATAAAATAGGAAAGAAAAGGCCTTTCTTTCATTCTATTACTGTATATAGTCAAGTGCAGAATTTTCTATCCAATAGGTCCTATAATATACAGTCTATTTCCTTAAGTGAGAATACATTATTCATTCAAAAGCAAGACTGTGTCTAATATTGCTTTTAGAAAAAAAGCAAAAGCATGTTTTGTGGAGAAAGTGGGGGGAATATTGCTTTTTATTTTTGAAGAAAGTTGTACTGTGAATAGAATAATACTTTTTGGTCATTCTCAGAATCAATCATACACAAAACTGAAAGTACCCTGTAAGACTGTGGTAACCAAATTACTTACATTTATCCTCAAAGAGTAAATCTAAAATCTTGGTATTAATCACAGAGATCTAAGTGATATGTAATTCATTTCATATTACACAAATGCTAATAGCCTCTTTTCTCAAATGCTGTCCTTTATTTATAACTCTTTGGTCTTGTCTCAAAAGTTGCATTCATTCTTCACTCTGATGTCAGAATATTTCTGTTCATTTCATACTTAGTTTCCCCATTGGTTATCTACTAAGCTAATGGATAAATTATGAATGTCTTACAATGACATTAAAGCTTAAACACAATACAAATATATCACCTTAGGTAAAGGTAAAAGGTAAAGGCCCTCCCGTTGATCGTCGATTTGCTCGAGCGGGCCCAGTAACGTCTCCATTGGAGACTTTTTGTTGTTACTGTGTCTGGCATATCGAATACTCTCTGTAGCTTGCCAGGCTCTCCGAGAGGGGTGGAGGAATCGAACTCGGGTCGGCCATGTTGGCCGCTTGTAAGGCGAACGCCCTACCTGCTGTGCTATCGCTCCAGCCCTTAATTTCTCTATTTGTACTTATTATATAATAGGAATACCCAAGACTCATGAAATTCTCTAAGCATTCTGTGTGTTTATGTCTTGATGATTTTTCATGTTAAATCCTTTTCCTCTTGCCTTTCTCCTGTTTTATTGTGTTGATTTGCATCTATAATTTTTCTTGGTAGAAATAATTAATGTCATTTTACCATGTTTCACAGATTGCTTGTAACTTTCATATAAAGTTATAATTATTTGGCAGAATCATTTTTATTAACATTTATTGGGGGCAAGGCATAAACAAACACTGTCACTGTCACTGTCACTCCTATTGTTCATCAGTTTGCTTGAGTGGACCCAGTAACATTGTGAGACTTGTTACTGTGTTTGACATATTGAATACCTCAAGGGAAGCTTGCCAGGCTTTGCCGTGTGGGCGAGATACTCTCAGTAGCTTGCGGGGCTCTCCGAAAGTGGTGGAGGAATCCAACTAGAGTTGGCCAGGTTGGCCATATGCAAGGCAAGTGCCCAACCCATTGTGCGGGAGTGACAGCACAGCAGTAGGGCATTTGCTTTGCACGTGTCCGGCCAGGCTGAGCTGGGTTCCTCTTGGAGAGCCCTGCAAGCTACCAAGAGTATATCGCCCACACGGAAAAGCCTGGCAAGACTGTCGAGCTACTCATGAGGTAGCTTGCCATGTCACGGAATCGAATCATATTCGATGTGCCAAACACAGTAACAGCAAGTCTCACAATGGAGATTTACTGGGCTTGCTCAAGCAAATTGATAATCATTTTTATTGGTAAAGTGGCAGTACTTGAATAAACGATGAGAGGCTCTACTTGCTGATCTTAAATTCAGTTTTATCTTACATGCTAAGCAAGATTATGGTCAATGTGCTTCTCATCTGTTGGTACACTAAGTCTAGCATGGTGCATAGTATATTTTAGATTGAATTCATTGATATTTTGGAATTGTTGGTTACCAAAGAAGACAGTATTTTAGCTCTAGATTTAATTTTATTCATATATCTTATTTATATACATTTGACTTAGAGACAGTTGAGTTAGAACATTGCATAAGTTTCAGGTGTAGAGGTTTAATCTTAAGCATTTTTATATACTGTTACAATCGTCACAAAAAATCTAGTTTCTATTCACAAGTATAATAAAGAGTATCTATCCCCTTAGTCAATTTAATCATACTCTTCATCTCCCCTTCCATTTAGTAATCATTTTGTTGTCAAAATGAATTTGTTTTATTTGCATGTTTTCATAAGTTGGGAATTAATATAGCACTAGACAAAATATGTAAACAACTTGTAACTTAATGATAAGAAATACTTAGGTTAAAAAATGAGCAGAAGTGCTAAATTGACTGGTACCAAAACAGACATACAAATGGCCAGAAAGCACATAAAAACTATTTACCATTATTTATCATTAACAAAGTGCAGACCAAAACCTCAATGGGAAATCAATCACCTGACATATTTTAAAATATTATTAAAAATACAACAAATACTAAGTGTGTGGAGACCAAAGAAAAAATGGAGACTCTCCGTAGGAGAAATAATATAAGGGATAAGGTTCATTGCCAATTTGATCTCCAGGAGGTGTCTTTGACCACAGAACCAAAAGTAAGCCAAGAGCACAGCTGGGTGTGACTATCTCCCAACCTATCTCCCAAAAGAAAACAAATGGATCCTGTGTAAACTGATGTGATCAACAGAAACTTTTTGAAACTATATTTTGTTATTTAAAAGTATTAGTTAAAACTAAGACTTTATGCAATTATAATCTTGCACTACATACTTTAACTAAAAGCCCCTGTGATCTCAATTAAAGGATTTTTAACTTAATTCTGATTCCAACTTGAAAGCAATTTCAAGGACATTTCAGATATATTTCATGCACTTTAAACTGACAAAATTTTTGGTAAAGCAATACACTATTTTGGTAATATTGTATGAATAAAACATTATATAATAATGATTCTTTTCCTATTGATGTTGTTATTGTTGCTGAGGTGCTGAGGTGGGCCATGCTATAGTGAAGATCAAAACCAGGACATCACATATGCATTGCAGTTCTTGACTATTAAGTAAAATCATTGGCCCTGCGTAAGTTTTTTTTTTTTTTTTTGCTTTTTGGGTCACACCCGGCGATGCTCAGGGGTTACTCCTGGCTTATGCACTCAGGAATCACTCCTGGCGGTGCTTGGGGCACCATATGGGATGCTGGGAATCGAACCTGTGTCGGCCATGTTGGCTGCATGCAAGGCAAACGCCCTACCCGCTGTGCTATCGGTCCAGCCCCTGTAAGTTATTTTTAATCATGAGAAATTGGTGTATTTTTTTTTTGTCCTTCAAGGAAGACTCATCCCTAGCGTGAAATAAGCAACTGAATCATATGTATGTAATGATATTTTTCATGTCAATGATTTTGATTTTACTTTCAAATTGGTTCTTTCCTTACTAGATATTCATATTATATATGCATATAAACATATCTTGCCATTTGATGTATGCAAACTGAAAAAAATATTTGATGAGTTTAATACTAAACAAAGATATCTAAGATAACAATATAGTACTTCACTTCTTACTCAGATATTGAGTTATATTTTGATGGTCCAGGAGACATTTATATATCAATGATGTGTGATTTTATATTTCTTATATATTCTCAGTTTCTCATCTGTTTAATTGGGTCTAATTCTTTATCTCAAGAGTTTTGATGTTTAAGTGAGTTAAGTGAATATATTTTGAAAAGTACCTGATCCATGGTTAATGCATAATAAATGTGTATATTCCTATTATAATTTTTTTTGCTTAGCAAATTTCCCAAGTATTGAGAGCTGAAAAATGATTAATTGCAACTATCTTTCAAGCCCCAAATTATAGCATTTTAAATCTGGTACAGCTATTAGCGTTGTCCTGTTGAGTTTTTGAATTCCATTCTCCCATGCCTCATTGGTAATTGAAAACCTCTATGGAATTTATATCTTTTGTATTTATTCTCTACATTAAGATAGTAATGAAAATTGTCTTTAAATAATAACTTTTATAATGACTACAGAGTTTGTCTGTGAAAAATTGCCCACACTGTTTTCTGTGTTACTTGACATGTTGCTGTGTATATTTCACACACCAACCACCATACAAACCATAGGGCACAGAAGAATTTATTCTTCAATAAAATCCATTGAGAATATGTATCTACATACTTAAAAACCGTGAAATAAGACCGTGAAAGAACTAGGCCATATATGCTTCTCAGTAGGATGTAAACATTAGAGGTCATTCAGGTTCCAGTGAAAAGGATTGCCAGGGCAGAGTATCTTCTTCCTTAAACCTTAGCTAAAATTAGCAACACAATAAAGTAAAGAGACTCAGCTCTGGGATTGTGAAAGTGGAGTTATTATATCATGCAATTACTCTATCCCCCTAACAGTCTTCTTATTCAGCAAATTGACTCCACACTTAATAGTGGGTTGGCAGCTGAGCCAATTAAATGTTAATCTTAAACAAGGAAAATTTGAAATTAGTAGTTGAAATGTAGTTCTCCCAAATTAGAAACAGTTTAAATAATTCATCTCATCTAAGCAAATGGAGGTATTGGTTCTGTCCAATGACCTACAAAACATTAGTTTGGAAGTAAATAACTTTCCCGAGGACATGTAAGAAAAACATTTATAAAGGCATGTAAATGGTGATGTGGTAGGACTTCATAGCCTCACATCAAAATTGAGTACACGTATAAGCACTACTATAACTACACAGTTACTTTTAAAAAAATATTTTGATCAAGATAATTTATTTTGTGAAATTCTTGCAGTTGTTTCATTTAATATCCTATTAAATTATAGGTTCACAGTATAGTGATATAGCATGGAAATAAAAAAGAATTTCAATGAACATTATTTTAATTACTGAGATTAATACTTAAAGTTTGAGCATGGATAATACAAAGTAATACTTTATTGAGAAAATGTAGTTTATAAATGCAGACTTCTTAAAATCCCTTATATGTCCTATTCATTTCCCATACTTTATATTCACGCCTATACACATTAGAACTTACCCTGCAAATGAAAAAATAAAAAGATGAAGCTGTGTCTTTGGGGATGAAATGGATGAAATTGAAAATTATTATTATCCTAAGTGAAACAAGAAAGTAAAAGTGAAAGACATTCATCAGGTCCTTTCACTCTATACATGGAGTATGACTTACTAAAGTAAGCAAACAGACAAGAAACAACAAAACTAAGTCCTAGACTCAGTGAAAACTATGTCAGTTAACAGAGGAAAAAGAGGAAAGGGTTTGGAGGAAGGAGCAGAAGACTCATTTTAATGTTTAGATGGCACTGAACTTGGGTGGTAGGGATGATTAAAATTGCACACATATAGAAATATGAAGCTAAACCATCGAAAAATCTGTATTATTGTCAGTAAAAAATAAAAAAAATATATTCTTATTTTTATTTACAATTTTTTTAAAAAAATTAAAAAATATATATTTTACATTATGTTTTTAAATTATAAGTCTAGAGCACTAATCAAAATGTGCCAAGATTCATTTTATTATTTTAATCTTCATATTATCAACTTAATAGTCTTCATATTATCAACTTAAAGACATTTTAACATTTAAAACTTTTTTCATTAATGTAGCTATTTTTACCTTTTAGAAATCATCTAATTTCACAGAACAAAATTTACAATGATCCCCATATAAAAATCTCAAGAAATTTGTCAGTTTAATTATTACCATCGCCCTCTTTCACATTTGTGTCGTATGTTGCACACTTAATCATATTGCTAAAATTAATTAATAAACTGCTGTGCTTAAAGAAATCAGTCATCTCAAAGTCACAGCAAATCTCAAAGTTATCTTATCCCCTAGTGGGATGAATAATTGAAAGAAGGACACAGGAGTTTCTTCAAACTAAGGGAGAGCTGCGAGTGGAAAGCTAAGATGCAAACCAGAAAAACAATGATGTATTAGGTTGGGAGATCGGAACATTTAGACTGTTTGTCCCTTCACTGCGGGGGGGACTAATACTGGAACACACCAAGAACTCGCGCTCCTTCCTGTGGCGGTAAAGATCTGTTGGCTGAGTGGTCAGTTTCCAAAGCGGAAGTTGGCCTACGCGAGTTCCCGCCCCCGTTCTTTGCTCCAAGGAAGGCGTTGCCCGCAGGAAGCGTGCATTTTAGTCCGCCCTTCCAATAAAATTGACAGGTACTGGAATTTATCTTCGCACATCCTATTCAGTTAGATGCTGTTATGTCGTCGGTAATTATTTTTTTTCTAAATCTGAGGCTTAGTATCAGTAAAAACCGAAGTCGTTAATTGTCTTCTGTTGCCTTTATGAGGGCATATTATGAACTTAGGAAGTTCCTTCTTAAATCATGCAATTACTCTATCCCCCTAACAGTCTTCTTATTTAAAAAAAAAAAAAACTCTGGGAGAAATGATGTACTGTTTATTGTTTCACTCCCTGACATCTAGGATAACGAGAAAACGGTATTGTGAGGAATTGGGTGCTTCATTGTTTGTGGAATCAAACTTTGGGCTGCTTCTAGGGCGCCTGAAGTGTTGAGCATTTTGCTTTGATGGTGGACTAGGCTCTGAGCACGTATTTGCAACTGTAGTGTGTTTCTGAAACCTCTGGCAATTTTGCAAAACAGCAGAATGGCTGTTTCATTATAAAAGCGAATGCTCATTTTTATACAGTGACGTCTACCTGCAGGCAATTTTGAGGTACTCAGCAGGCAAAATTGAGTGGAAAAAGTGTTTCATCCCCTTAAAAATGCTTCGTGGCCAAATAGCCCTTGCTACTTGACTTAGGCTCGAAGAAACTGTATTTTAGTAATTTTGTGGCAAATTTGATTACGGTCTTTTCATGTCCTAGTCTTTTACGTCTTGGACAGTTTCTCCTAGACCCCGCCGCAGAATCTGCAGATGTTTAGTGCCAAGTTTAGGTTTGTTGACATAGAAAGTCTGCTCAAATTGTTATGATTATTATTTTAATTGTATAGACTTCCTTCGGAGTCAGGGGGTTGGGGTCATAGGGAGAAAGTTGGAAGTCACACCACTTTGTCCATTAGTTTAAAAGTTGTTCCTACCTTTTGATCTCAGGTTCACTTTCAGTTAGATATTCTCTAACCACAACTTTTAATGGCTGCAATTTAGTCACACCACCCAAAGAGAAATTGATGGACCTCAAATTGTGGGCCCTTTACTTTAAAGGTCTTATGCTTTATTAAATTGATGATGATAAACAAGTCTATAGATTTATGGCAAAAACTGCGGCTAAGGGAAAGGATTGTGTTTGTAATGCTCTGGTTGTAATAATTTTGCTTAGGAGATTTAAGTTAGAGTAGTCTAAAGTTAGAGTAGTCTAAAGTTTATGCACTAGCAGAATGGAGAAAATGGGGAGGTGTGATGGACAGAACTGGAGGAATAAAAATATTTTTAGGAGAAAATATGTGACATACAATAGATTTTAGAAAGGTGGCATAGAAAAGTGATTTGAAATTGAAGTAGATGTCTGAAAGAGAATTGGGAGTCCAGGGAACTAAGTATGTCCAACTGAGTATCTGCAAAGGGAGGATGTAGTTGCTATTAGATTGAAAGTGCCTCTAGTCCCGAATTAATTAAAAGGTGAGAGAGGAAATTCTCCAAGAAATGACTCAGAAAGTAGCAGAAAACGAGTGACAGAAAGGATCTGGTAGAAAAACTATCATCTCAAATATTGGGGAAGAATTGTAAGAACCATTGATTATATAAATATCACTGTATGATTTACAAAGTAGTATAGTCCCTTTTAGGTTTGGATAAAGGTACAGTTTGTGCATTGACGAACTTCAAGAGAAGGTTTAGCAGATTGAAAGGACCTAGACAAAAGGTGTGTTAGGCTTGAAATTGGAAAAGTATGATATATGGCAAAAGAAAAGATTGCATGAAATTCTCCTTCTCTGGAATTGGTGAATAAAGGATTTGTTTCAAGCACTATAGATGCTTCTAGTAAACTTGGATCAGTGACTTCACAACTGACATAAGGAAAATATCTAGAATTTAGAAGAATAAGATAAAAAAAAACCCTAACAAATGAAAAGGAAATTATTTATTTCTAAAATCTTAATGCTCTGTAGTTTATACCACATTAATATGCCAGTTGTATAATTAGAAACCCAACTAGTTGAACAGATTAAATAGGTAAAAATTTACTAAAACTTTTTCTAAAGTTAAAGAAATAAACATAAAAGGAGAATTTGAGGCAGGTTTTTTTTTAAATGTTAAATTTATCATTTTAATGCTACTCACACAAGGTCAGTAGTACAAGTTACATTGTTTATATGCATGCATTGTTTTCTTAAATTTTTTTTTATTTTATAAGGTAGTTCACAGTATTTGATTACATTTAATGTTAAAACACCAATCCCACCACCATTACACCTTCCCACCACCAAATTTGGGATCTTTCCATCTCAACCCCCCATCCCTGTCCCAAAACACAACCGAAATAATATATTTTGTATTGTCTGTTACGAAAAACAAAGGCAGGGTCCCGACGAGGGACTGGATGGAACCAGGGCAAGCCAGTAAGTTACGTGCTACCCTCGCATCGAGAAGGGCCAGGCCAAGATGCCACGATTCTAAACCATAGGTTAAGAGTTTGATCATAGGCAAATGCTGTCATGATTCAAAAGTAATGACGGACTAGGACACTGCTAGGAATAGGAAAGACTATCTGGCCTAAGTGCTGTAGTGTGAGGTCGAGATGGCCCTAGGAGAGCAATTCTATAAGCTTAAAGTATTTTTTACTGTGTCCATACAAAATGATTTATATTATGTATGCTTATATGTTTGTTGGACAAAGAGAGGAGAAAAACACCCAGGGGATTGTGTTCTAGGGTGAGTCCATCTACTAAATGAGAAGCTGCTTTCCTTTGTGTCCTGACTGGTTTGGATGAGGCTCAACATTTCTCCCCTTCAAACTGCCTTCAGTAAATAATTTCAGTATATAGTAAGAGGCAGTTTCCCTTTTCTTACAGAAATCTCAGGTGCTAGGCAGGCCTGATCTTTGGGATGTAGATTCCCAGATCTAGCCAGGCTAGTCTTTGGGATGCAAAGCTCAGATACTTGCCTTTGGAATGTAGATTCCAAGCTCTAGAAGAATGGTCTTTGGGATGCAAATCCAAGTGCCTGTAGCTTGTGAAAGAGCTTGTGAAAGTGCTTGTGAAAGGTTTCAGGCTTGGTCTTGTATCTTCTTTCCTAGGCCAAAATTAATGGCCTGCAGTTGTAAAGAAACTGTGTTTTGTCACCTCAATGTTCTTTCTGTATCTCCTTTTGATGACCTCACTGTATTGCACCCTTTAGAGGTACCATGATCTATATAAGGAGATTTTCAGGACTCTCTGGGGGAACAGGTGCCTGAGAGAAAAGGGGTGTTGTGCTGAGAGAACCTAAGAGACAGGTCTGAGAGAATGGGGACAGAAGCTGAGAGAACAAAAGAGTACTTGCTTGAGAGATCCTGAGCCCTCCATGACATACATTTCTTCCATGTATTAAACTGCTACAAAGACCAACCAGCCTGGCCCTAGTTTCCTTCCTTCGCCTGCCTGTCGCCATCAACCTCCCTGGAGTGGGGGAATGGTCTGAGACTACCGAACTCTGGCGGTGGGAGAGATAGGCCACTGCCCCGTTCCCTTGCCCACTCCCCTTTTGTGTTTACACATCCTTTTCTGTATTTACACACTTTCAGCATGCATCTCCCATCCTGAGAGGATCCTCCCAACACCCTTTATTTGGTGCTGCATTCTCTATCTGAGCTGCATTTTCCCCTAGCATGTGCGCTGGCCTCCAAACCATGGAGTAAACTTCCTGGTACTTATCTCGGCTATTCTTGGGTACTAGTCTATTTTGTTATTTTATGTTCCCCAGGTGAATGCAATCTTTCTATGTCTGTCCCTCTCTTTCTGACTCATTTCTCTTAGCCTGATACTTTCCATATAGTACCACTTGTATGTAAATTTCTTTTTTTTTTAATGTAGGAGTACTGCTATTTATTCAGCCACAGATTAGCTGATTGAATTGTGCATGAATTCCACCTTTTTTTTCCATTTTTTTTTATAAATTTATTTATTGACTCACCATGTGAGCAGTTACAAAGCTTTTCGGTCTAAGTCTTGGTTGTACAATGAAACACCTGTACCTTCACCAGTGCTCATTCTCCACCTCCAACAACCCCAGTATACCCCCATCCCAAACCCTCCCCCTACCTGTGAAGCAGATGATTTCCATATTACTCTCTACTTTGATCACATTCAATATTTTTTTTCACATTCAATATTTTGACACTAGACCCACCATTATTATTTGAGATTTTACCCTAACACTCAGATCTGCTGAAAAGGCAACCGTAGACAATTTGTTTTCTATTGCTGGTTTTGAATAACATGTGATGTCGCATGGCTGCAGTAGTGGCCCCGCAATTTTGAAATTCTGAAATTTTAACACTTAAATCTGGAGGGATTTCTGATAAAACCTGCTGGGTTCCGAGTTTTGCTCCTGAATCTCTGGGATTATGGCCGTTAAGCAGCTTGATTATGAGCCAGAAAGGCCGTTTGTGGGCAATGACTTGGGGTCTCGTTGAAGTGGAGAGGACAGGACCGGCTCCACCCCCATCCTGTGAGGCCCTTCATGTCTCGTCACTGCGCGACCAAACCTGACTATCCAATGGCCTCTAGAGGATGATGGTCACCGAGCCGCCAGGGGAAAGCAGGCGGAGGGACAACACCTTTTCCCCCCTGGGGTGGCCTGGCAACAGTAACCTACTGTGGGGTCTGGACGCATTTCTGCCAAAAGCCGCTGGGTTTTGAGATTTGTTTCTGAGTCCCTGGGGATCATGGCCATTAAACTTGTATGTAAATTTCATGGCTTCATCTTTTCTATGAGCTATAGTACTCAATTGTGTAGATGTACCAAAGTTTCTTTAACCAGTCATCTGTTCTCAGGCACTCAGGTTTTTTCCAGATTCTAGCTATTGCAAACGGTACTGCAATGAACAAACAAGTTCAGATGTCTTTTCGACTACACTTTTTTGCCTCTCTGGGATATATTCCTAGGAGTGGTATTGCTGGGTCAAATGGGAGCTCAATTTCTATTTTTTTTTTCAATTTCTAATTTTTTGAGAATCATCCATACTGTTTTCCAAAAGGGCTGAATCAGTCGGCATTCCCACCAGCAGTGAAGGAGCGTCCCTTCTCGACACATCTGCACCAACACCAGTTGCTTTTGTTCTTTTGGATGTGGGCCAGTCTCTGTGGTGTGAGATGATATCTTACTGTTTTTTTGTTCTGCATCTCCCAGATGATTAATGATGTAGAGCATTTTCTCATGTATCTTTTAGCCATTCGGATTTCTTCTTTGAGAAAATTTCTGTTCATGTTGTTGCCCCATTTTTTGATGGGGTCGGATGTTTTCTTCTTGTGGAGTTCAACCAGTACTTTGTATATCCTTGATATCAACCCCTTGTCATATTGGTATTGGATGAATATCCTTTCTCATTTTGTATTTGTATTTTGGTCACTGTTTCTTTGGAGGTGCAGAAGCTTGTTAGTTTAAGATAGTCACATTTGTCTATCTCTGTTTTCACTTGTTTGGCCAGTGGCATGACACCTTTGAAGATACCATTAGCTTCAGTGTCATGGAGGGTTTTGCCAACTTTGTCTTATGGTTACAGACAAAGGAATGGGAGTGACTCGGGAGCACTGTGATGGGTGCAATCTAATAACCTAAGCTCTTTGTATTCCAACAGAAAGTAGACTCTAGACCGAACATGATTGCCACTCAATGCCTCTTTTGCAAACCGCAGCACCCAAAAGGAGAGAGAGAACAAAAGGGAATGCCTTGCCACAGAGGCAGAGTGGGATGGGAAGGATGGGGGAAGGGAGGGATACTGGGACTAGTAGTGGTGGAGAATGGGCAGTGGTGGAGGGATGGGTATGTTATCATTGTATAACTGAAACCCAAGCACAAAAAATTGTAAGTCTACATCTGTATGTACTTCATGGTGTTTCACTAATAAAATTTTTTTTTTGAAAAAGAACAATATGAAGTAGCAAACAGTGCTATTCTCCATCTGCACTGTTATGTTGAAAGACAGTGACTAAAGGAGGACATAAATGATGAATTAATTTTTTCTTGGGACTCTAGGGGGTCAGGTTTCAGTAGCATCTATTACAACGTCACTTGAGAAATCTACTAAATCAATTGGGATATAAAAGAAGCTCCCCTTGTTTCAGGATCCACCCCTCTGGTGATATGCAGGGTTTACTCCTAGCTATGCATCCAGGAATTACTTCATGTAGTGCTCAGAGGACTATATGGGATTTCAACTGATGGAAACTAGGTTGGCTCCATGCAAATCAAGTGCCTTACCCGCTGTACTATTTCTCCAGCCCGTGAAACGTTTAAAGTAGCAGATTTCACCAGTTAAGCAATTCCATAATGAGAAAAGGGAATGAGTGTGGAAAAGTTTTGAAAATATCTGCTTAGTGTAAATCATTGTAGTTCAGGGTCTTGCTTGCAAGTTGAAGTTCACTTCAGCAGTACCAGAGAGCCAGAAATGGAGACCTCAAGTGAAATGAAATTTTTAAACCACATTATAAAGGGAAAAATTATACCTTAAGGAAAAACTGGTAATCATGATTACAGATTTTTAAACTTTTTGGGGAGACAGCAATGTCTCATTGGAATTCTTAGAAAGAGGTAACCATATGATGTAACTTTTGCCTTAAATATGGATCAAGTAATATTGAGTCAGCGTACTGGGAAATTTTCTGGATTCTATGTTACATAAACCAACAAGCATCCTGGTGAAACTGAAACCAAAAACATTCCTATATTCCCTACTTCATTTAAATAATATTCAATTCTGATTTCTAAGAATGCACTTTTAGAGGGTAACCCCAGGGTCTGTTTTTAATTTTTATGTGTATGAGGTCAGATTTGTTAACTTAGATATTTTGCTGTTGTTTTTGAGCAATACATAACAAAACCCAAATGTTAATGGCTCAAAAACTAATTTGACATTTAAAACTATCTCTTACAGATTTATTTCACTGGTTCTTTGTTTAGCAAGAATGTTTTTATAATACGTATAAAATGCCTAGTTCTGTGCTATGTACTTTATAACTATTAATGTATATGTCATATCATCATTATAGGGTAAAAATTCTAGTAATTAGGGGACTGGAGAGATAGTACAGTGGGTAGGATGCTTGTCTTGCACACTGCTTACCAGAGTTTAATCCCCAGAACCCCACATACATGCATGTGGTCTTCTGAAACGCACTGTAATTGGTCTCTGAGGTCAAAGCCAGAAGTAATTTCTGAGCATTACTGGGTTTGCCCTTAAAACAAACCCCCCCACCCCCCAAATAGTTGACATTTTATAGGTAGAATTGAAATGGGTATATTTGGGTTTGGTTTGGTTTTGGTTTTGGTTTTGGGCCATGCCCAGTGATGCTCAGGGGTTACTTCTTCAGTACTCAGGAATTACTGCTGGTGGGCTTGGAGCACCATGTATTCTGGGGATTGAACCCCAGGTTCACTGTGTATGTGTAAGATCAATTCGCTACTCGCTGTACTATCTGTATGGGCTGTAAAATGTTAGTTTTTAAGAGACAGAGATAGACTCAGGAAATGTGAAGCCAGAATTAAGTTTGATTGATAAACTCTTTTATAAAGTCTATTCTACTATATTCACCTCTCTTGTCAATATTACATGTAACTGCCTATACATGTGAATACACACACACACAGAGTATCACAGTATTTTGGCTATGTTTTATTTTTCAATTTTATTTTTTGTTGTTATTTTTTTATTTTTTAATTGAATCACCATGAGATAGTCACAAAGCTTTCATGATTGAGTTTCAGTCATATAATTATCAAACACCCATCCCTCCACTCTATAATATCTACAGGAGTGGCCAGGGGGAGGCCACGACGGCTCTTCCCCTAGCCGCCCGGGTTCTGGGGGGTCCTGGGCCACTCACCTAGCTGGGGTGGCCCAGGTCATGGGGCAGATGACGGACAAAACGAGGCCCAAGCTGGTTGATTGATCAGATGCTGTTTATTCTATTCTCCCCACGTGCCTGCCCCAGTCTCTCTGAGCCTCCCATTCTAGTCTCACATTGCTCCTCATTCCTGTCTCCTCTGGGCTGGAGTGATAGCACAATGGTAGGGCGTTTGCCTTGTGTGCAGCCAGCCCGGTCAAGCTGGGTTCGATTCCTCCGCCCCTCTCAGAGATCCTGGCAAGCTTCCGAGAGTATCTTGCCCACACTGCAAAGCCTGGCAAGCTACCCGTGACGTATTAAATATGCCAAACACTGTAACAACAAGCCTCAAAATGGAGACGTTACTGGGCCTGTTCGAGCAAATCGATGAACAGGAGGAGCGTGACTGTGACCTGTCTCCTCCTGTCTCTCCTGCTCATCTCTCCACTCCATCTTGCAGCCTGGACTCTCTCTCTCCATGCTCCTGCTTTTGTATTCTTCTACATCCTTCTCTCTCTGTCCCCTTTGCTAGTCTCTGGGTGCTCCATCTTGCCACCCTGCTCTCTCTCCTCTCTCCAACTCTCTTGTCTCTCCAATTTATGCACTCTTCCTTCCTAGCCCCTCATTCCTGGGTCCCATCTCTCTGGATGGATTCTGCTTCTACCACACTAGTCTCTCCACCTCTACTTGTCTCTCTCCCCCTTGCCCTCTGGGCCCATGCTATACCCAGTCTGGTAGCAAAATCAACATAAGAAAGCCCTTCTTAAGGGCCCACCAGGTTCAAATGAAACACCACCTAGGAGATATTCCAAAGCCCTTCCTGACTGCCCAAGGGCAAAATACCTCTTAAGGTGTTTTTCTCCTTTGTCAGTCCAAAAACTCAATCAGCATCTTAATACTAGTTATTTTTGTATGGACACAGTAAGAGATACATTGAGGCCTGTAGGGCAGCTCGGCTAGGAACATCTTGCCTCAGACTCAGACTACAGAGTTCAGGCCAGATTAATCATTTCTAACCCTAGCAGAGTCTGAATGTAGTTATTACTTTTTGGATCATGACAGCATTTGTCCATGACCAAGCTCTTAATTTATAGTTAAGCATTATGGCACTTTGGCCAAGCCCATCTCGATGCTAGGGTAGCACATAGCTTACTGCTTGCCCTGGTTCCATCCAGTCCCTCTTCGGGACCCCGCTTTTGGGGGTGCTAGGAAGTAAGGGCAACTGAAGCTTAGGTCTAGAGAACAGATGCCCAGGAGGAAAATAACACTGAAATTCACATTACAAAAGCATATTACTTTAGAATATTACACACATTACAAAAGAAATTACTGTGAATAAACTATGCAAAGGATTTAGGGAGAAGAGTAAAACAATATTTGCAAGTCAACAGAGCACAAAGTTTACAAATAAACAGAGGAATGGGAGTACTGTGATGGGAGCAACCCAATAAACCTGAGCTACCTGAAGGAAGGACAAAACAGTGTTATCCTACACTCCACCAGTGTGCATTTTCCATCACCAATATCCCCAGTATCCTTCCCAGCACCCCCACCCCCAGAGCATCCTACTCCATGCCTCTGTGGCAGACACCTTCCTTCTTACTCTAACTTTGGGCATTATGATTTGCAATACAGATACTGAGAGGCCATCGTATTTGGTCCTTAGTCTACTTTCAGCACACATCTCCCATCCCAAGTGATTCCTCCAACCATTATTGACTTAGTGGTTCCTTCTCCATCCCAACTGCCCTCTCAACCTAGCACATGAAGCAGGCTGCCAGTCTGCAGAGCAGTCCTCCTGGCCCTTTTCTCTACTGTCCTTGGGTGTTAGTCTCATATTATGTTATTTTATTGAATATATATTTATAAGTTTTACTTAGAAAGCAAACTAAGTGCTGTTTTATACCAGGTCTTTTTCACTTAGCTTCATATTTTGGAAATATTTCCATAGCAGTAGGTGAAGAGCTTCTCTTTTAAACAGCAGTGCTAATGTTTTGATATATGAATGTGTTCTAGTCTACTTAAACATTTCTCTGTTGATGGACATTTGGGAAATTTTTATTTCTTGGTAATTACAAATAGTTGGTAACAAAAGTGGGTACTTGTCAAATTTGACAGGTATAATTGTTATATAAATTTTTAGTAATTGAATTCTTGGATCAAAAACTGCATATGTAGTCTTAAACTCCTTAAGTTGTTCTTTTTCAAACATTTTGTATTCTTTATACAGTGTGATAGTTCTGCATAATTATAGGTTCCTCTACAGGTAAAAACATTATGTGTGTTTTAACTTTTATTTGTTGTTTCATAGCAAAATATTTATTAGTTGTGTGTCTTTTCATTTTTTTAAGGAGAACTTTGATTTCTTCATGTCTTTGCTCATTTTCTAGAGAGTTTTTATGTTTTGTTTCATTTTGTACTGCCACATATAGGAGTAAGATGGATATTTTTTAAGATGTGAATTTTAAATAAGGTTTTCACAATTGGGTCCTTTGACTTTTGAATCTTGTTTATTTTTTTATTGTATGAAAACATATCTGTGTTTTCTCTAATAATTTTTGATTCCTACATAGAAATGTCTTTCTTCAAATTTACACAGAATTTTGTCTGGTTTAATATCTACTTGATTTTATTTTTCACCTAGCTATATTTAAGTCCTTGATTTTTGTTTATGAAAGATAATAAAGTATTATATAGATTCAGGTTCATCCAAATGACTGTTCTTCGGACTCTGTGAAAGTAAGCCAATAAAATCATATATTTGACATGATACAGTTTCTGATTTCCGGAAGGAATCATACCAATTCTGGGTATTGAGAAAACTATCTGGGTGGGTTTTGAGTTTTTAATTAAGCAGTGTGATTTAAACATCTTTGAATGGTAGCTCACAGAAAATGAAAATTTTGCTATAGGCTTAAATTCCATTTTGCTTTTAAAAACTTTTCTATGAGCTTTCAAATAATTTAGTCTTTGGACTTTAACTTCTTGAAAATTTAATATTTCTGGATGATATTTTATTTGTTTATTTTGGAATGCCAGTTTTATTCATTTATTATTTATTTATTATTTTTTTAATATTTATTAGTGAAACACCATGAGGTACAGTTGTAGACTTACAAATATTTGTGCTTGGGTTTCATTTATACAATGATCGAATACCCATCCCTCCACCAGTGCCCATTCTCCACCACCAATGATCCCAGTATCCCTCCCACCCCACCCCCCCCAACTCCCCCATCGCACCGTGTCTCTGTGGCAGGGCATTCTGGAGGGTATTTTAAAATTTGGGCTATCAGTGTTCTTATTTGGATTTTACTTGGGATTTGTTATTTTAATTTAAGCCATTTGGCTGGAGCGATAGCACAGCGGGTAGGGCGTTTGCCTTGCACGCAGCCAACATGGCCGACCCGAGTTCGATTCCTCCGCCCCTCTCGGAGAGCCCGGCAAGCTACCAAGAGTATTCGATATGCCAGACACAGTAACAACAAAGTCTCCAATGGAGACGTTACTGGGCCCGCTCGAGCAAATCGATGATCAACGGGAGGGCCTTTACCTTAGTCTTATGATAAAAATGCTGGATACTCTTGGTCTAAATTTGGGATAAAAATGTAATTGGGGAACTGGAAGGATTGTACAGCAGGTAGGGTGTTTCTCTTGCATGTGCCGACCTGGGCTTGATCCCCAGCATCCTATATGATACCATTAGTCCATCAAGAGTTATCTCTGTGTGCAGAGCCAGGATTCATCCCTGAGCACTGCCATATGTTGCTAAGAAAATAATAATAATAAAATAAAAATTTAATAAATAAACTGGAACTGGGAATAAGTTTGCAGTATTTGATATAGAATAGATACAGATTTAACTTAGTTCATATGGTTTTCTTGACCAATTTTGAAGTATCTTGACCTCCAAATCTAAACTGCCAACAGTAGTTCTAGAGGAATGGTGTAGGGAAGTCATAAAGGTAAAAGCAGGGATATCTTGATAGTTGGTAAATTCTTTCTCTACAAAGAATATACTCTCTTGTATGAGTGTAAACTTAAAGATTATATCCAGTGACTTTAGCAGAATAGAATGTTAAAAGAAAGGTAGTAGTGTATGAGATAGATTGTAGAACACTCTTCCTCACTTCTCTTGTTTCTTTTAAATATAAGAGAGAGAGAGAATATTGGTAAGTATATTGCCAGAAAATATTGACAGAAAAATGATCATTACCTTACCATTAACCTTTA
Organism: Sorex fumeus; assembly: GCF_029834395.1. Lineage (NCBI taxonomy): Eukaryota > Metazoa > Chordata > Mammalia > Eulipotyphla > Soricidae > Sorex > Sorex fumeus. The sequence goes on from NW_026606070.1 coordinate 33,887,119, forward strand.
TGCCTCTGTGTGTCTTACACTTTTTGTGATGTGAGAGAAATAGGAATCCTAGGATAACTAAAAACCAAAGAGGAGAGACAGACTAGAAATTAAATAAGAACTGTTGTGAAGGTATAATAACTTTGTATATGAACTGTTAGCAATGTTGCAATCAGGTTTCTTTATATTACAATCAAAATTAAACCTTTAAAATATCAACATGAAAGATGAAGTGAGTCATCAGAGAAAGAAATGACAAGATACATAAATAAAGTAAGTTCTAGGTTAGAATTTACAGAAGCATTGTGTTTTGTATTTTTAATATTTTTGTTTTAAATGTGCACTTGAGATGCTCTGTTTCCAGAATTCTTAACAATATAAAAACCATTACCCTGCTCCAGGCTTTACAACTTTTTTTGATACAGTTAAGGCTATGCCAGTTATTTGGTTCAAGTAGCTGGATGGTTCACATGTGGAGAATGTGAAGTAGCATTTTTTTTCCCTGTTTATTAATGCAGCTGTCTTCCTGCCTAATGAAAGGGTCTTCCTGGAAGCACAACAAGCCTGATTTCTATCTATAACATTTTGTTATATAAATAAAATTGCTCCAGGAACCAAATAGCTTTGCATATCTTAGACATAGCATCCAGTATTTTCACCCAGTACCAACATACATATGGCAGGTATGTATCCCAGGTATTCTGCTTTTGAAGACATTAGTTTTATTATCACTTCGGAGCAGAGCAGTTGTTGCCATCCCGAGGGAGACAAATAGTTATTGATTTAATTCTTATATAATAAAAATGTTATTAGAAGAAATGAAAAAAGATTCTTTAACTTTGTAGTGAGCATATTTATACTTTGCAAGACACTTGGAGTTTGTGTAGAAACACTGGAATGTCTTCTAGATTTTTATTTTATGTCTATGAAATAAATCAGAAGTGATTTATTTCCCAACACATTCATAAATCATTTCTTGTGAATATGTTCCTCCACCCCTCTCAGAGAGCCCAACAAGCTACCGAGAGTATCCCACCCACACGGCAGAGCCTGGCAAGCTACCTGTGACATATTTGATATGCCAAATACAGTAACAACGAAGTCTCACAATGGAGACGTTACTGGGCCTGCTCAAGACAGTTGATGAACAATGAGAGGACAGTGACAGTGACATGCTCTGAATTTTTTTTCTTTTTGGGTCACACCAGGCGATACTTGGGTTACTCCTGGGTCTGCACTCAGTAATTTTCCTGGCGGTGCCAGGGAACAATATGGGATGCTGGGAATCGAACCTGGGTTAGCTGCATGCAAGCAAACGTCCTACCTGCTGTGTTATCACTCAAGCCCTTTGCACTGAAATTTACGACCACCTCGATCGCTGTTGCAGAACTAATTATTACAGTGGAAACTACACTTAAATGTGCTTATTGCATTTATGAAATGAGTTTTTGGCTAAAATCAACCTAATCATCCTTTTAGAAGAGTGCTTCAGTTGCATTCAGAACAATAGAAGGAGAAAGAGATGAAAATCAAAATGTGCTCAGTATGGTCTTTTTGAAGGAGTCTAACTGAACTTGTGATGGCTTGATTTTTTTTTAATATGGATAAAAATGAGAAAAATTGGAAGGATGATAAATCCTTTTCTGTCTAAGGACCTTAAACAAGAATGGTAATATGGAAAGACAGGGGAGAAAAGAGTTGAAACCTTAAGTTGACCTATGAGTTAGTAGTTCATCATAAGGGCCCACTGCCTGTGTAACCTGTATTTCCAGACAGTTGCCCCTGTCTTGACCCTATTTGTTTCTCGTTGTACTGTTTGTGCCCCTGGGAAGAGGCTTAGGACAGCGGACAATTGGTAAACCAGCCTTGGCCTACAAAATAAACTTTCAATTGTCATTTTAATGGGTCTACCATTTCACCTTAATTTAATTTCCTACCTCCAAGAATATATCATGTTTTGTAAATTCACAAGCTGCCACATCATCCAGGGAGACTATTTATTTTCCTATCTTCTTCACACAAAGGCTAAGATTATTCTTGGAACAGTAATCAAGATCTTCTGTCTTTGGGCAGCAAAGAAAATGCATGCAACTGTACTTGAAAGAGAGAATTGAAATTGGTCTACAAATGATAAAGCACATTCTCCTTCTTTTTCAATTTTGAATGTTCAGATCAGCTGAACTGCATTAATGAAAACGAAAGGTACTTATTGCTTGCTGTTGGCGAAAATTCCAAGATTTATTTGCATAAAAATGTATTAGTAATGTTGTGGTTTACTCCTGTGGTAGAACCTTGCTTGTGCTTTTAATCTATTTTATTTTTGTCAGTGTAGCTTGGCACAAAATGAACCAAGAAATTAGTCCCAGAGGAAGGTTTTCCCACAGGCATTAGTAACAGAGCAACAGCGAATCATCCAGAAAATAAAATATTAAGGGTGATTGACTTGCTTCTCTGCCTGGTATAACCTTTTTACATTACTGCCATCATTGTTTTAGGAAATGTAGATGTATTAACATGCTTAAGGCTACCTTTATTTATTGTATTACTGGATATGCAAATCAAATGATTGTCATAGGTAGGTTTGCCAGTAGCACAATGCTACCATAATAAGTGGCATCCAGAAATTAATGCTGGTGCTTGTGCAAGAGAGATTTCCATAAACAAAGGGTGTATTGCAGATGTTTTTTATTTATCTGTTTATTTTTAGACAGTCTTCTGAGCATACTTATCGAGAAGCCATAGTCAACTTTATATAAGTGTATTGGTAAGGACAAAAGTTCATAGACTCAGTAAATAAGTCATCATAGTCAGTCTTTTTTACAGACTTTTAATAGGAGAGTGGTGCAAAATTGTGATGTAGGAATAGTTTATTTTAGGCATCTCTAGCCTTGTCATAGTGTGCCTAATAATATTCCTTTTTTTCTAAAAGTTTACCAGTTTTCTCCCCTCTAAATTTATTTATTCTCAAGAAGAGATGAACTTCATTTACATTGAGGTTTAAATGATGAAAGTGGCCATTTGTTCTCAGAAAGAACTCTGAGACTAAACAGTCTCCAAGTTCTTTCTTAATTTTTCAGTGATTTCAGTGATTGATTTTCATCTTGGAAAGTGAGGGTTGCTTATATGATGATAGAAAACTTTTCAGAAATAAGAAACTGATGCTAGAGAGATAGTAGAGTGGTTAATGCACAAGTATATCATAATGTCTTATACATCAACAGATAAATATATTAAAATCTAGAATTATTTTTACTGAAATTTAATAATTGTATACTCTAGTATGTTTTTTTATTCATGCAATTTTTATCTATGTACTTATATTTATTCATTATAAGTTTTATAAAACTTTCTAAAGAGAAGAAAGATATTTGGACTCTTGATTGAATGACAGATTTGTTTTTTTGAAAGGATAGTTTTTTTTGTTGTTTTGTTTTGTTTTACCACTTAACTGTAATTTTGCATCTTCTATTCAATGATTTTGTTTTGTTTTTTTTTTTCTTTTGGCTTAGATCTTAATTTTGTTCAGGGCTATATCAGAAAACTCTACCACTTGAAAATACCTTTGCATTCCCATGTTTATACTAAAGCTTCTAAAGCAGGTGATTAGCTGATCTTCTTGTCTTGTTCTGAATTTTTAAAATAAAGGATAAACTGTATTAATAATAATCATTTATTAATTTAGTTATGCAATTATTAAATTCAGGAACTAGATGTACTTATTTAACACTTGTTTAGTGTTTATCTTTCTGACCTTTCAGTGGGTCCTGAGAATGAAGAGATGAGAAAAGTATTTCTGTACTCAAAAATCCAGTGGATATTTTATAATACAACATGAACATTTCTGCACCAAAATATGGGCAAATGACTATGGAAAATAGAACAGAAAATTTCAGTTAGTTCCTCAGTGGAGATTTTTCATTATTTAAAAACATTTTCTAAGGTACGTTAATTCCATAAGAGGTATGGAAGTAATGGATTTGTATATCCACAGTTGAAAAACATAATGTTATAGATTTCTCATGTTCATAATGCACTTTTGCAATAGTTAAGTTTCTACAAAGATCTTCAATGACAAAATTTATTTGTTTGCTCATTTCCCACCTCTGTTTGTCTTTGAAAAATCTATTTTCATAAACAACAAACACAAACACATACACACGCACACATACACAGCCAACTCACAAATATTCTTACACACAGATGCACACAGACACATTACCAAATTAGCCGATAGAGTGATACAGTGTTGTATTTTAACCCTTATTTTTAAGAATTTTTTTTTTGTATTTCAGGTAATATGGTTACAATCGTGTTATTGTTTAGAGTATTAATGTACAAAGTTACTGCACACCACTAATACCTAAAAGTCTGTGACTCTCCAATAGCCTTACTCACCTCCAGTCTGATCTTCATTTTGTCACACTCCTTCCACTGTTTGTTAATGAGTTTTGTGGTCCAAAACTTTATTTGGGATTTGCCATTGTTTGATACTCTATATTACTTTGTTTTGTCTCCCTGTATTGCAGAGATGAGTGAGATCATCCGATATGTTCCTTTTCTCTCTCTAACAATTTATTTATGGCACTTTCTATTCATGTTGCTGTGAGCTGTATGATTTCATCTATAGCTGCTTTAAAGTCCATTATTCATAGATATATCACAAATTATTTATTCCTTTATCTTTTCTAATATGGAGGTGATTTTTTATTCTCTCTCATTCTGAATCATTTTGAATAATGTTAAAATTGATGTAAGGAGTTTAAGGCTTAAGGTGAAAGAGTCAGCACCGTTGAGTAATCCATATCTTCAAGAGCATAAAGCTCTACTATCATGGCCCCAAAGCAAATCATAATACAAGGTACGCATGTGCTTGTATTTCTTAGTCCCCAGATGGACATCAGTTTCATTATGGATAACTCAAAGATATGTGACTGATTTATGATACTCATACTATCTATAATAACTCATGTAGTATTCATAATGTATTTCAACTCACATCATACAAAATATCAGAAGTTCTGATAGGTGTTATACTGCTTTTCTTTACTGTTTATACTGTAGCACTGGAGCACTGTCTTCCTGTTGTTCATCGATTTGCTCAAGTGGACACCAGTAATGTCTCCATTGTGAGACTTGTTACTGTTTTTTGGCGTATCAAATAGGCCACAGGGAGCTTGCCAGGCTCTGCTGTGCTGGCGGGATACTCTCAGTAGCTTGCCAACCTCTCCGAGAGGGGCGGAAGAATCAAACCCAGGTCGGCTGCATGCAAGGCATACGTCTTACTCACTGTGCTATCACTCCAGCCTGACTGTTTATACTATGATCTATATCAATAATCTCTATAGTCCCCGCGTTGATGTTAAATTTGGAAAGACAAGCTTTTGGATCTTGTGAAATGTAATCCTTTTAGCTCTCCTGAGAGGAAAGATGCTTGTTCCTTTGACACAAATATTTTAACTAGGTTAATCTTTACTGCCTTTAGGTTTTGCTCAATTAGAATCTGTAGTATTCACCTATACAGAGGCTGCCCAACAATACCTAAAAATAAATCTAACCTAGTAAGGTAAAATAATAAGAAAATAAGATATCCCTTGTTCAAAGCTGGAACAAAAGAAACTTATTTACATCTGAGACTCATTTTCTTTTCACTGAATCAGAATGAAATGCCTGCAATTTAATTTAGCTTTTCAGTGATCTCAAATAAAACAAAGCTTCTAGGATCTCTTACCCAGAACCATTTATAGTTTCTTCAACTTACTCTGCATCTAGAATCATTCCCTAGTGGCATAGGTAGACTGGAGAAGAAAGGGAAGAATCAAGAGTGGACTGAAGACTAAACAATCTTGTGATGAGGCTGAAATAACATTCTCTAGATTACTACATAAATGTCTAAGAGATGGGAATAACTTATATTTCATATCAGCTAATATATTTTCAGGACTCATCTGAGTCAGGACAACGGATATATATATGTAGTTCTATTCAAGGTGCTTTCTCTTAGACACCTGTCCCACTGATGTTGATGACATCATTCTATTTTCCCACTTATTTTCCCTTTTGGTACTATCTGGTACTTCTTCATCATGTGATCTTAAGTGTTGAAGTGTTTCAGGGCTCTGTGTCTGTACTTCTTTAGAAATATTCCCTCCTTAGATTATCTTTTAATTAATATCATTAAACCACAGCATTCCCAGATTCTACCACTGAATGGGCTTTTTGAACTTCAGCTCATATTTAATCATCTACCTAACATCTACTTTCAAATTTGAATTCAGGTTTTCTTCATACTAAGTCTATTTATCTCAGACTATTCCCCATCAGGTAAATGATAGCACAGAGGGAATCAAGTAAACTTTTGACATCAGACTTGATGTAGTTCTGAGTTTTAGATTTCACATCAGCAAAATTATTGTTGCACTACTTTTGAAATTTATTATGAATCTGGTCAGATTTTCCTTTTCTCTGTCACCGGTTAAATTCAAGTTATCATCCTCTGGGTCTTTTATTTTATTTCTCTAATATAAGAGTCTACTCTGGCTTTCATTTAGCTATACTTTACACATGGGTAGAAAGATGCTTAGAAATGCCAATATGCTTTCTCTGTGAGTTTCACCAATGATTTCCTGTCACATTCAGTACCATGCTAAAACCCTACCATGGTCTAAAGGTCTTACAATATCTGACTCCTGATTGACTAGTTTCTTACTCTTTATCTTATACTGCTCTGCTGGTCAGTACTCTTGAAGGACATGACATCAGAGCAGTGCCTCTTTCAGTATCAGCTCATCAAAAAAGACTGTACTGGTTCTGTTTTGCTCAGAGTAGGGCCCCTATTTATTGTTTACATCCTCCAATAGGATATAGCATCTGATTTGTCTTCCTTTGTATACCTGAAATCTAAATTATCTTACACAGAGTAATCACTTAGTAAATATTTGAGGGATTAAAAAAATCATTAATGTCCTAGTGACTTAATTACTTTTAATCAGAATCTTTTGTTAGGCTAGCAAAGGGAGTATACTTATAGACATGTTCACTATAGTTCCCAGCCATTTACTGAATTCAATTTTTGTCTGCTAAACTGTACTAAAAGAGAAAAAGCATCCACAGTATTATGAAACTATGGCATGGATTAATGAAGTCTAGGTTTAGCTTACCTTTAGTCTTAGACATGTCAGAATAGCATAAAGCTTCAGGACTCACTTTAGATTCTGCTTAGTAGGGGCTTAATTCTCTTTTCCATGGATTTTGCCTCCAGTTAGGTCCTTTATTTGGGAGCTGGATTTAGCCAGTAGTACAGATTAGATATTTCAAGACTTAGGCATGTTTTCTAGCATTATTCTGCCAGAATTTATTCCTTTGCAATGCACATACACCCCCTCACACGCACATCCACATAACATGCATGCTTCCAAATTTTAAAAAAAACCACTTATATTAATGAAATATTGAAAAGACAGTTTTAGAAAATAAAAATATAATTTCATCCTAATAAATGATCAATGTATTAGTGTTAACAGTTTGCTATATTTATTACAAAAAATTTAAAAAATTTGGGCCTCAACCAGCTGTGCTGAGGTCTTACTCCTGGCTCAGAGATCAGGGATCTTTCCTGACAAGACTCAGGGCGCTATATCTGGTGCTGGGCATAAAACCCAGGTTGACAGGGTGAAAGGCAATTGACCTGCTGTACTGTCACCCAAATCCTTTGACACATTTGTTATCAACTAGTTGTGATTATGTATGTGTATAAGTTTACATGATTAACATAAGCCAACCTTATTTGTTGAGCATTCTGTTGAGAGGAGCCCTTTTGTTCCTGACTGAAATAATCCTAATGAATAAAGTGAGGGGATTGAGTTTTTGTTCTTATTATATAATGAGCTACACCTCAAAAGGCTTTCCTTTCACATGAAATTAGGTTTTACATGTCTCATTTGATCAGAACTCTGTACTTGAATGTACCTTTGTCCTTTCTGTCACACCTGTCTAGTGTCTTATCTCCCCTGAGAGGAAATGCCCACAGCAGCCTGCTCAGATACATCTAAGCAAAACTGAGAACAGAATTCAGTGAGTAAGGAGAGGATCATAATAGATAATATTATTCTTGATTTACAGAAAAACTCAGTAGCACTGTGGTTGGTGATAAACCTGTGGATATGGAGAAGACTTCTTTGTTAAGACTTGACAGAATTCTGAATCCAGAGACCAGGTCATATTTCCTTAATAGAACCATGTTCTAGATTCAAAGATGGTCCTAAATAAGAAAACATTAAATTTCAGACAGAAACAATGCTGATAGTCATTAGAGTGTATGATGGAAATGTTGAAATAATTGTAAGGCTTGGCTAGTAACATCTACACAATGAATCTTTCTTCCTGTGTTTGCTTAAGGAATTATATGATCATTTAAAAAAAAAACCCTAGAAAGTATAGACAAGTTGTTGTTCAGGTAAACTCTCTTTTCGTGTTGACTTGTGGAACGGGTGGCATCTAACATGAGGGATTAGGAGAAGCAATACGGAATTGGAGGAAGTATAAACAAGACAGAGTCTCCTACCCTATGCCTGACTGTCTCCACCAGGGCCCAACAGCTGAAGACCACCGAGGCCCAGCCAAGGCCATGCTGGGAGCACTCTCCACACACTTGGATGAGCCTCACGCATAAAAGAACTGACAGAGGAACCCAGGTGTGTGGGACCGGGGCTGAGATCTCCAAGCCTGTACAGTTTGGGACTGGACCTGCCAGTAACTAGACAGTTACACCCACCAACTGCCGTGTAACTCCAACAACGGCCAGGATCCAGAGATTATCACACTCAGCTCCCGGAAGCGCGCGGCCGCATTCGCGGCCTCGCGACATCTTATCATCTCATTCCTAATTCGGTCAAACTGGCAGGCTACCAAATGTAACATGCCCACACGGCAGAGTCTGGCAAACTCCCCGTGGTATACCCAATATGCCAAATACCAGTAACAATGATGGGTCTCATTCTCCTAGCCCTGAAAAAGCCTTGAATATGGCACTTAAAAAAAAAAATCTCAGGGCTAGGACGAAGAAGACGTTACTGGCACCTGCTCGAGGCAATCGACGAACAACAGGGTGGTCGTGATCGTGATCGTGATAAACAAGACAAATAGAAAAGAAACACCATTGCTATATAAACTGTTTTAAAAGTATCACCTAGAGTGATTCAAGAAACTACCATAGGGTAGTCTGAGTGGAGTGAGCGAGCCTAGCGGTTGTGTGGTTCTGGTCCCGGACAACCGTAACGCCTGCAGCATGGCTGACCAACTGACTGAAGAGCAGATTGCAGAATTCAAAGAAGCCTTTTCACTATTTGATAAGGATGGTGATGGAACTATAACAACAGAGGAATTGGGAATAGTAATGAGGTCTCTTGGGCAGAACCCCACAGAAGCAGAGTTACAAGACATGATTAATGAAGTAGATGCATATGGTAATGGCACAGTTGACTTCCTGGAATTTCTGACAATGATGGCAAGAAAAATGAAAGATACAGACAGTGAAGAAGAAATTAGAGAAGCATTATGTCTGTTTGATAAGGATGGAAATTAAGTATATCTTAAGATATACTTACTAGAAACTTACAATAGTCACTTAAAAAATCCTTAAATATTAAATTGGTGTTAAGTCAAAAATAGAAAATGTGAGGAAGAATTTAAATTTGGTTTATTTTCTGTAATCCTAAAATAATTCATTGAAGTTTTGCTGAGAGGCAATGACTGTAATTTGAAGATACTCTGAGAAATGAAAGTCTTTGTCTCAAAGGACAGCACTGACCTCTTGGGGTACCTTCAAGGTGTCCCACTTTTCTAGTATATAAGCTACTAATGCACAGCACTCAGCATGTGACTTATTGCTTATCAGGAAAGTTCTGATCATCACTGTGAATTGGTGTTTTCCAGATGTTTGAGTCATTATCAGTAGTGTCAGCACAGCAAGCATGCCTTCCATGGGGGCATTGATACCTTCAAACTGGAGTTGGCAGTTTCTGTCCTGATAAATAGCTTTAAATAGAAGTGATCCAGGAACCCGGAGGTGGTAAAGGAGGCCAACTCCGATTTTTTTTTCTTTTTTTCATTATTCAAGTTGTCTGTAAGGTATAGGGGATAACTAAGCTGAGATGAAGGAATTGGGTAAGAGTCAGGTAATAGGACTGTTTGCCTTTTTGGCATCACTTAATCACTTAACTTCCCATTAGTCATCGATTTGCTCGAGCGGGTGCCAGTAACGTCTCCATTTGTCCCTGTCGCGTGCTAGTGTAGCCCAATGGCATCTCTTCGCTCCGGGAACATGAAGGGCCTCAAATCGATCGTTCATGATCTTGACGAAGAAGTCTGACCATCTGGTAGGTGGGCGGCACGCGGTCTTTTGACATCCCGTGGAATCCAGTCAGTAACAGCTCTAGTCCAACGATTGTCTTTAAATCTCATTACGTGACCAGCCCATCTGATTTTCGACACCTTGGCAAATGAGACAGCGTCCCTGATCCTTGATCATCGACGGATGTTGGAACTCCGGATTCTTTCTCTCATTTGAGTGAAACGTGATATTTCAAGCATAGCTCTTTCTATTCTTCTTTGGGAGACCTGAATAGCATTCTCATCTTGTTTGCGTAGGGCCCAGGTCTCTGAGGCATATGTTAATGCAGGAAGAACGGTGGAATCAAAGAGATGTGCCTGGAGCCGGAGGTTCTTTGTCCTCTTAGCTATTTCTTCAACGTTCTTGAAGGCGTTCCAAGCTGCTCTCTTCCTCCTGCGCAGCTCGGGTGCCAGTTCATTTGTCATGTTGACCTCTCGACCTAGGTACACATAGCTGTTGCATTCGGAGATGGTCGTTCCATTGAGAGCGAATGGGGCGTCAGGAACAAGGCTGTTTCTCATAAACATTGTCTTCGTAAGATTCAGCTGTAGTCCTACCTTTCCACACTCACGGTCAAAGTCGGCCAGCATTTGTGCCTCTTGGCTGATGTTTGGTGTTATTAAAACAATGTCATCAGCAAAGCGGAGGTGGTGTAGTTGCCGACCATCTATCTTCACTCCTATTCCTTCCCATTCCAGTCGTTGCATGATGTTCTCGAGGGTGGCACTGAAGAGTTTCAGTGAAATGGTATCACCCTGCCGCACCCCTCTCTTGACATCAACGATCACTTCTTTGTAGAATGGTGAGATCCTGGTAGTGAATCTGCAATACAGCTCACGGAGGATCCTGATGTATTGGGCTTGAATGCCCTGATTGGCTAGGGCTTCAATGACCGCTTCCGTCTCAACAGAATCAAAGGCCTTCTTTAAATCAATGAACATTAAACAGAGCGGCATCTTGAACTCCCGAGAAACCTCAATGAGCTTGGTTATCGTGTGGATATGGTCGATGGTGCTGAATCCTTTGCGGAACCCTGCTTGCTCGCATGGTTGTCCTTCATCTAGTGTTCTGCCAATCCTATTTAGGATGACTCGAGTGAACAACTTGTAGATGACAGACAATAGGCAGATCGGGCGATAGTTGCCAATGTCATGGATGTCTCCCTTCTTGAACAGTAGTACGGTCCTGCTGGTTTTCCATTGGGATGGAACCTTGCATTCAGACAGGTAGCGAGTGAAGAGCCGAGCCAGTGTATTGATGAGTACTGACGGCAGGTTCTTCAGGTGTTCAGGTCTGACCTTGTCTGGGCCGGGTGCTGTTTGTTTCTTTACCGACAAAATGGCGTGTCGGATTTCGGAAGGGAGAACATTGGGAACAACATATCCATCCTGTGGAATTTGGTATGTCGGCAAGTGGACATGGCTATCGAAGAGATTTGAGTAGAAGTCATGGATAATCTTCTCCATTGCCATTCTGGAGGATGTGATGGATACATCAGGACGTCGGAGGGCAGTCATCTTGGTCTTATAGTTGGCGAAGGACAGGCGGGCGTTACGAATACTTTTCCCGGCTTCTGCTGCATCTACCAGCACTTCTGCTCTTCTCTCTTTGAGGTCTTCCTTGATCGCATCTCTGCACTGCTTTGCGAGCTCGGACGTTAGCTTGCGGTTGCCTGAAGCATGTGCCAAACCACGCTGGCGAATTAGCTCAAGAGTTTTCGAAGATAGGCGATTTTTTGTGGCTATCTCTCTCTTGGCGTTCCTCGCACATTCATGGAGGTGCTGAACCAGTCGATCGTATTCCTCGTCAATGTTGTCAACAATGGCATCTTCCCATGTTGCCGCAATAGTACCAAAGAGTTCCCAGTTGGTGATCATTCTGGGAGTTCTCTTTTTGAACTTTGCAGCCCTTTCTCCCCGCTCTGTGAAGTAGAATTTTGCATGAAGGAGACGGTGGTCCGATCCCGTTCGAAATTTTGGGACAACAGCGACATCAGTCAGGCAAAACCGTCGATTGAATATGATGTGGTCTCTTTCGTTGTGGAATCGTCCACCGGGAGACTCCCATGTCCATCGTTTAGATTCCGCCTTCTGGAACTGTGAGTTACCATGAATGGTCTTGGTCTTGGTCGACATGATGAACTCAGACAGTCTCTCACCCTGTTCGTTCCATTCTAGGTCATGGGTCCCAATGTGAAGTTCTTCAGCTGATCTTCTCGGTTGTATCTTGGCATTAAAATCACCCACAATGATCTTGTAGAAAGTGTGGTCTTCTTTTTGGCATAATTTCCAAATAAAACTGAACTCTTTTATGTCAGCATAGGATATTTACTTTGTAAAGTAGTTTTGTCACAGAAATGAAGGATGCAGAGCTGCTGACCCTCTGTTATTTGATAAAAAATAAGAATTCAAGGACAAGACAGTTTAGGGATAAGGGGGATACGGGCTTATATAGAGTGAGAAAGTAAGGGGAAGAATATGCATAAGGGATTGGGCGTAAGTACCATCATTGGGATGGTGCTAAAGTTGCCTGTGTATATAAGGACTACATGCTTGTCCACATATCACCTATATCTAATTGTGCATCTGGGGTGTGCATATTAATATGTAGTTTGGATTTAAAGAGGAGAAAAGTGAAATAAGATCAGGAATCTATTCTTTGAGAATACTCCGCAAACTGTCTGAAAAGGGTTTCCCAAAAACCCTTAACACTGGTATTGACCCTGCCCAGATTTTTGACTAAAAAAAGAGAAAGGTTTATACATGGTGCTACAAACAATCCATATATTCTCCACCCAGGATTATTCTGACAATAACTGAATTCCCACACTCTGCTGACATAGCAACTGCAAAAACAGAATACCTACAGAACCTGACATAGGTCAAAAAATATCAAATCAAATCAAGCCACAATGCTATTTTCTAGAAAAATAGAATTAGTTCTGCCCTCTTAGTTTCTTATTCAGATAGTAAATGACAACAGCAACAGGGGAATTTAAATTTAATTTAAACTTAGCAAAATGGCCGAACAGAAAATTAGAAGACATAGCAACTTGAAACTTCAATAAAATATGGCATCACAAGGATAACAAAAAAGTGAGATAACTCAAAAAGGTAGAGGCAGATTAGAAAGGCAAATAAAATCAATACATGAGATCTTGAGAGTTGATTTAAAAAATACAGCAAAACTCAGAGAAACTAATAAATTTAGAAATATTTAATAACTGAATGGAAAGTAGAAATTGAAGGTATTTTTGTTTGTTTTGAGGTTACTGGCAGTGCTTGAGGACTGCTTGTATTGTGGACCTGTGGCACCGGGGCTCAAACCTAGGCCTCCTATAGGGTCGGCTGCATGCAAGGCAAATGCCCTACCCGCAGTGCTATTGCTCCAGCCCCACTCATTGTGATTCTGACTTGCATTTCCCTTGCCATGTTGCATACCTTTTAATATACCTGTTAGACATTTAGATATGTAACCTATAAAAATTTCTATCTCAATAATGTTCTGCTCTAATGGTCTGGGATATTTCCAGTGGTTCTTGGATTCCTGGGGGGTCATTTACAGTGATAATACTAATAGCAGTGTGGACTTGACAGTTTTGTGCTCAGTACTCTGGTGTTGAGGCCAACTAGGTTCACCTCTGCAGGGCTGGAGGGTCACCAGTGTCACATTCAATGGTGTTAGGTGGACATCCAATGCCAGGTACTGAATGTGGGGCCTGGCGTATGCCTATGAACTCTTGCCTTCAGCCCTCTTCTCTGCCCATTTTGTTTGTTTGTTTTGGGGCTGCAACCGGCAATGGTCAGAAGTTACTTCTGGCTCTGCACTCAAGAATCCCTTCGGGCAGTGCTCAGGGTTTCATATGGAATGCCAGGTGTTTGAACCCAGTCAGTCACATACAAGACAAGCACCTTAGCTACTATACTGTCTCTCTGTGATCAAACTCAGGTCAGCAACACACAAGGCAAGGCAAGCACCTTACCTGCTGACTAACTCTCTGATCCCAACTTTGGGTGTGGGTTTTTTTTTTTTTGTGCCACACACATAGGTTCTTAGTGGTTACTTCTGGCTCTCCACTCAGGAATCATTCCTGGTGAGTTTGGAGAACCATTTTAAATTGAATTATTTGTTTGATTTTTTTTGTTATTACTCTTAACTTGCATGAGATCCTTACATATATTTTAGATGTAAGTCTTGAATCAGATATCTGTACCTTATTTTGTTCTTATGTCTAAAATCATTCATTTCTCCAAATAGATTTAGTGGAGAATGGTCGAAGGGATTAGTTGTGCTATTTCTTATGCTTGTCAGTTTCTCCAGGCCTCAGAGCAAGTAATTCCATGAAACACTGATATGTATAACATACCAATCAATATAATTTATTTCTGTGTAGTGAAAAAGCTTAATTTCTCATTAGTACAGCTGGTGTCAACCCAAAGGGGTTTCTTCATGCTTTCTCTTCTTGTAGACGTGTAATGCTTCTCTGTATTTCTAAGAAGCCTGCTGTCTCAGGAAATACAGTGTCCTTGATATGCTATATAATCCATATTCTTTTATACATATGTCACTTTTAACCTATTTCAGCTCTTAACTACCCATATGTGAATGTCCTGTTCACTCATCCAGGGATCTTATATATGATATTTTGTCACTTTCTGTGAAAATGATCTCCTCACCCCGATTTCATTCTGACATTCAATTCCAGATCAAAGTGTAACTCTTGGTTCTCCCCTCTGGACTCTTGGTTCTCCCTGCTGGACCAGTAACATGCAGGAAAATGATTTTCACGTTTCATGTTGCTAGTGCTTTGAGGTATCATACCAGCATATTCTCAGGAAAGGAAACCTTCAGTTTGCTTGAAGGTCATGCAGATGTTCTGCGGCCTTTTTTTTTTTTTTTGATGAGGCTTCTTTTCCTTCTCCCCACTTTTATCTCTCATATCACAACTCACTTAATCACTTAATCACTTAACTTCCCGTTAGTCATCGATTTGCTCAAGCGGGCGCCAGTCCAGTAACGTCTCCATTTGTCCCTATCGCGTGCTAGTGTAGCCCAATGGCATCTGTTCGCTCTGGGAACATGAAGAGCCTCAAACCGATTGTTCATGATCTTGATGAAGAAGTCTGACCATCTGGTAGGTGGGCGGCACGCGGTCTTTTGACATCCTGTGGAATCCCATCGGTAACAGCTCTAGTCCAGCGGTCATCTTTAAATCTCATTATGTGACCAGCCCATCTGATTTTTGACACCTTGGCAAACGAGACAGCATCCCTGATTCTATGTGACCAGCCCATCTGATTTTTGACACCTTGGCAAACGAGACAGCATCCCTGATTCTTGATCGTCGAGGGATGTTGGAACTCCGGATTCTTTCTCTCATTTGAGTGAAACATGATATTCCAAGCATAGCTCTTTCAATTCTTCTTTGGGAGACCCGAATAGCATTCTTATCCTGTTTGCGTAGGGCCCAGGTCTCTGAGGCATATGTTAATGCAGGAAGAACTGTGGAATCAAAGAGATGTGCCCGGAGCCGGAGGTTCTTCGTCCCCTTAGCTATTTCTTCGACGTTCTTGAAGGCGTTCCAAGCCGCTCTCTTCCTCCTGCACAGCTCGGGTGCCAGGTCATTTGTCATGTTGACTTCTCGACCTAGATACACATAGCTGTCAAGGCTGCTATTCCATAGAGATACCCTTTTAACCAGGTGGATACTGACACCTCATCACAAGATTTCCTTTATGAATACCCCACCTTTACGTCTGTGTTTCCATCAACTTTTGTGTTTGTTGTGAGTGTTTTCCTTCAGCAACAGACTTTAGTGGATGAGGTTTAAATCTCAGGCACTGCCTACTTATATGTGGTGCTGATTGCCACCTTTATGTGACAATTCACTTTACTACTCAAGCCAGCATCATCTGCTTACAATGATCTTGTGCGATGGGGTCCACATTGCAATCATGTCAACAGACAATTTGAAGTAGAGGGTTGTGAGAAGGATCTGAACCAACTGAAGTAGAAGGTCAGGAGCAGACACGCTCTTTGCAAAGTAGCATGAAGGTCTGGAAAGTCTGTTTAGAGCTGACACTCAGCAAGGGCATCCTCACAGAGGAAGTCACCAGGATAGTGGGTGTGGCATCCAAACAACGCTCATCTCTAGGCCAATTCAGTGCCCAAATTTACATCATATTTCTAAAATTTGTTATTAGTACTGTTTTGGAGTTAATGTGGGTGAGTTCTTTCACATAGCCAGATCTTCATCTGTTTGCTTTTTACATGCTTGCTTATATTGAGAGTACAAGTCATCTTCTTCGTAACCTTGTCCATAGAATCTCAGTGATCTCCTTTTCATCAGTGGGGTTATTGTTGTGTCAATGCACATAGCATTTTTATCAAGATTATTTGATATCAATATATCAGATAAACATGGGCTGGAGAAGGAAGATAGAGTATATGCTTTGCATGTGGCCAACCTGACTGATTTGGTCCCCAGCATCATACATGGTCCCTTGAGAACCACCAAGAGTATTCTGCCTGCACGGCAAAGCCTGGCAAGCTACCCGCGATGTATTCGATATGCCAAAAACAGTAACAAGTCTCATAGTCAATATGTTACTGGTGCCTGCTCGAGCAAATCTATGAACAAAGGGAGGACAGTGCTATAGTGCATACACACAGACACACAGATACACTCACACACACCTATCTACATATGTAGATGTGTATGTGTATGTATGTATGCACGCACACACACACACACACAAACGAGTACTCACTGGTCTTCCCAATTCTTGTCCCCCCTTTTAATTCCTATTTTACAAAATAAAGTTTTAAAAAAACCAAGGAAGACAACTGTATTGGTAGCTGATCCTCCTCCCTTTATAAAGAGACTACTCAAAATATTTGTCAGATGTTACCATCTAATATAGTTAACCTATTATGTTTACAAAAATTGGTCTCTAGCCTTTTTCACCGCATATAATTTGCTTTGTTTATGGTTCGTAGACAGTCTTTAATCTATCCTTAAGTAGTATGTAATTGTAAAATCAGTAGACTTTCAGACTGTAAACCATTTTTTTAAAAGGTGATTATACTGATTCTACATTTTGTGTCTAGTGTTCCCACCACCGGGGGAAAAACAAACAAACAAACACTATCCATGAAATAAAAGAAAATAGCATAGGTATTCCATTACCTTTAGCAAATTATGATCTGTTTGGTCTAGCAAAAGACCCATAAGGGGGTGTGGGAACAGTATATAACCCTCACTGGGCTACAAGATCAGTTGGCAAGTATAGTAAAAATTCAGAGAAAAATATGGTTGTTGGGCTGGAGGAAGTGAAAATTTTTATAGCATATTTTGACACTTCAGTTTGTCCTGAAGGATAGACAAGATCTGAACAACTGGAAAGATGGTGTGGGGAGATGAAGCAAATAGTAAAAATCGAAATGCAAAAAAAAAAAAAAACCCACTGAGGCAGAATAAACATGTCACATAGTGGACAAATAAATTTTATTTCCATAAGAACAACAGGAAATTGGGAAGCTGGAAAATACTATTTAAATAGAATGGGTTACTGAGTACCAGCCCCTCAGAACCTATAAGTTAGTATGAGTTTTCCCCAGGATCACTAAGCAGTGTAGGAAGAACTTGGGCAGTGTTATGACAGAATAAAAGTGATCTTTTAGGAAACTAGAAATTGTTTATAATGCAGATTGGAGGTGTAGAAAGTTGTTATTTAGGCTGTTAAAATGTCATCAGGTAGCTGAAAGTATTCAAGACTAGAAGTGAGCCCATGATACTGATATTGAAAAAAAAATGAAACAACTCTGAACTCTTTCTACTGATGACTGAGAATATAGTAAGAAAGGAAAAGTGAAAGGTTAAAAGTGGCTCTAGAAAATATCAGCAAAATGAAAGGGCAGTGCTGCTTCTTGTTGAAAGAAATATTAAAATATGATATTTAGCACTTGACATTGAATGTCTTTACATTTTGTAAAAAACCTTATTGTCTACTAATTATTTTGTTTTATGGCAACTTCTAAAAACCTGCAAGATGCCTATTCAAAAAACAAAAGAAAGAGAAACATTAGCAAAGATTGGTTTATTGAGACCAAAGTCTATGTTAGAAACACCGAATTGAACAGAGGTCTTTGTATATAGTAAAGTGACTGCCTATAAACTGGCATATGTTTTCAGTTAGGCAGCCTTAGTTCCCGGTTACGTAGCCTTGGAAGTAAAGGGGAGATTTATGGTAGTTTTAATCACTAATATTGGGAGGCAGGACCGAAGCAGTCCTTTGCAGAAAATACTTAGAAGACCCCCATGGTAATCACAGAAAGTTCAGGTAGAAGGCGCAATAGTTAAATTCTGCATAAGACTATGTTATATATTAAGAGAAGTGAAATAACCAATGTAGCACTATCTGTATGGTCTTTATAAAAATACACAGAAATACCAGAGAAGTTTTCAGAAGTGCTTGCTACATTTGCAGGCATTTGGCCAAGAATATAATTTTCCTGGTATTTTAAGATTTTACATAGAAAAATGCTGAATATTTTCAGAAGGCATCAGAGAATATATAACATCTGCATATGAAAGTATAAACTTAATTTTGAAATATAATATAGCTTTAGGAACACACACAGAAGAATCAGTATGATGGACCATATGTTCTTTGCTGTAGCACTGTCCTCCCATTGCTCATTGATTTGCTTGAACGAGCACCAGTAACATCTCCATTGTGAGACTTGTTGTTACTGTTTTTGGCATATCGAATATGCCACAGGGAGCTTGCCAGGCCCTCCCATGCGGGAGTGATTATTTATATAAAGAACTATGTTGCCATTTTTCTGGGTACGGTTTGCAATTAGCCATTTGCTTGTTTTGTTTTGTCTTGTTTGGAACCCACTCCTGGTGATGCTTGGGTGTTATTCCTGGCTCTGCATGCAGGAATCAATCATGGCAGTGCTTGGGACACCATATGAGATTCCAGAGATTGAGCCTGGGTCAGTCGCTTACAAGGTAAATGTCCTACCTGCTGTACTATAATGCTGGACCCCATCTGTGGTTTTTTAAAAAATTTTTTTTTCAGGCAGCCTTTCAGCAACTATTATAAGGTTGCTCTTTTTTATTTATTTATTTTTTTGCATAAGAATTTTTTTAAACCCCTCTTTCAAATCCAAATGGAACTTTGAAGGTATTGGACTCTAAATTGAAAACGTAATTGTTTTTCCATTCAGTACTTTGAATATGTCATTCCACTCTTTTTCTTGGTTGTATAGTTTTGTAGGCGATATCTGCTGCTATTATTTGTATTATTTCTCTTGTTATTTTAGGATTTTTTTCCTCTCTGAATGCTTTCAGTAGTTTGTCTCTTTTTTGATTCTTGACATTTTGATCACAATATGTTTTGATGTCATTCATTTGAGTCTCATTTGTTTGATGCTTGAGACGTCTTGAACCTGTGCAGAATCTCTCCTTCCAGAGATGCTGGAAGTTCTGTGCTATTTCCTGGTCAGGCAGTGATTTTTCTCTTCCTCTCTTTCCTCTTCTTATGGTACTCCTATAGCTTGAAGATTCATCCCTTGCCATTATCCATTAAATATCTTGTATTCTCTTTCATTCTTTTATTTCTCTTTTCTTTCACCACTTCATTGCAGTTGATGGTTTCTATTTTGTCTTTAAGCTCACAGATATGACTCTCTCTGCATTCATAATTCTGTTGCTCTGGCTTGCTATTGTATTCTTTTGCTCCTTCATTCCATTTGTATGGATTCTTTCATACTTTGAATCAATTCTTCTTTGAGTTGATTAATTTATATTTCAGTGATTGCTTGATTTTCATTGCCATCACATAGATTGTTGAGTTCCTCCTCTTCCACCTCAAGAATTTAGATGAACTCAAAGACTTGTCTGGTCTTCAGTTCCAGTCTGCTAGAGCAGCTGAATTCCGTTGTTTTCCCATTGTTACTAGAGTTTTGTAGGAGCTAACAAAGGAGTTTTAGATTCTTGAGCATGTGAACACTGACCTGATTTGTTGTTTTACACTAAAAGGCTCTGTTCTATCTCCACTGGCATTTAAAGGTGTTTCAGCAGAACAGGTGGGGATGAAACTAGTTCCTCTGATTTACTTACAGGGACTTTTATGAGACATTCTGGCTATACTTTCCCACCGGCTGTTAGTGTGAGGTGGGTGAAAGGCAGCTATCTTTGGGCTGTGCACTCTCTAGTGTCAGTGTGCTCACTGGAGTCACAACCAGACTGGGGTCTGGGGAATGAAGTATTCCATATTGCCTAGGCACACCTGGATTGAGAGAATATGAGACCAGCAGCAGAGTCCTTATGGCTGGGTGATAGTACACGTTTCCTGGCCTTGGCTTTCCTTTTTAGTTTTTCTTTTTCTTTCTTTTTCTTTTTCTTTCCCTTTCCCTTTTCCTTTCCTTTTCCTTCCCTTTCCAATTCCCTTTCTCCTTCCTTCCTTCCTTCCTTCCTTCCTTCCTTCCTTCCTTCCTTCCTTCCTTCCTTCCTTCCTTCTTTCCCTTTCTTTGCTACACCCAGCAGTCTTCAAGGGCTGCTCTTGATTGGGTGCTCAAAGACCATGTAATGCTGAGGATGGAAGAAGAACCTCCTGCACACAAAACTTGTAATTAAGTGCTTTGACCTATCTTCCTACCTACCTCTACATATTTTCTCAGGGCTTATACCTGGCTCTGTGCTCAGGGATAACTCCTTGCAGTGCTCGGGGACTATATGGGGTGCTGGAAATTGAACCTAGGTTGTCCAAGTGGAAGGCAAGCTCCTTATCTGTTACGCTATTGCTGTGGGGTTACTTCTCCACTTTTCTAAACCATTTCTTCAGTTTGATCATTACTGCAATTCTTTCATCATCTTTCCTACCCATAGATGATTCCTACATTTCTTTTTTTCTTTTCTTTTTTCTTATTGATTCACTTTGAGGTACAGTAACAAAACTTTCATGTTGAGCTTCGATCATACAGTCATCAAACACCCATCCCTTCACATAGTGCAAGTTTTCCACCACCAAAATCCCCAGTCTCACCCCCACCCCACCGATTCCACACATCTCCCTGTCTGTGTGGCAGACAATTTGCACAATACTTTCTTTCTCTACTTTAGTTACCTTTGATATTTCGAGACCAGTCCCACCACAGCTTGTACCTGACAAAAAGGCAATGCCAGACAATGTGTTTTGTATTGCTTCTTATGGATACAGTATAATGTTGCTTGCCCGCGAGTGCGGCCGTGCACTCTGGAGATTCTAAAATTTTAATAATTGGGGTCTGAAGACATTGCTGCAGCAAGTTGATCGGGTCTGAGATTCGTTTGTATGTCTCTGGATCATGGCTGTGTGGGAGCTTAAGTAGATGGTGGCCAGATGTGGCATCATCTTGGAGTCCCATTGGGGCGGGAAGAAGGAGAAGGGCCCACTCCTCCCCTGTCCCTTGAGGCCTGGCGTCTGCCATCACTGCCACTCCAGGTATGAGTGGCGGTGATTCCTACATTTTCTTTAGGTAGCAATGTACAGGTCAATAGCCTTGGAAAATCTTTCCCTCTTCATTAAATCTGGGAGAATGGCCCCACCATTGTCTTGTTTCAAATCAGTTTTACATTTTAATATTTTAAATTTCCTAAGGATTTGTATATATTACTATTCTGTATGTTTTTGTGTCAGGTTATTGGGATACACACACTATTATCGTTTATCCAGAGATTATAATCAAAAGAAGGGGTGGTCTTCAGGATTTTCATTTTTTGAATTTTAGATTTTTTTTAAATCAGTATCACATTTCACTCAAGTGAGAGAAGGAATCTGGAGTTCCGACCTCCATTGACGATCAAGAATCAGGGATTCTCTCTCATTTGCCAAAGCATCGAAAATCAGATGGGTTGGACATATAATGAGATTTAGAGATGACTGCTGGAATAGAGCTGTTACCAACTGGATTCCACAGGACATCAAAAGAACGCTTAGCCGCCCACCTACGAGATGGTCAGACTTCTTCAAAACCCTGAATGAACGGTTTGATGCTTTTTGTATTCCTGGAGCGAGCAGATGCCATTGGGCTACAATAGCACGGGACAGGGACGAATGGAGATGTTACTGGCACCCGCTCGAGCTAATTGATGAGCAACAGGATGACAAGTGACAAGTGATATAAGTGATTTTAAATCAAGAAAAAATATAAATTTGAAGATACCTTTTTTTAAAAATGAAAACCCAGATTTCCAGTACCTTTTGAAAAAAAATGGCAGAAGTTCTAGCAACTCTGACCCAGTTCTCCGAGGCAGATTCTATGATCAATAACTTTACTCTTGTTTCACATTATTTAGAATTTTCCTCCTAAACAAGGGATACTTTATAAAAAATTTGATTGAATCTCTGTGAGATAGGGTACTGCAAAGCTATTCAAGATCTAGTCTCAGTCATATAGTGTTCCCACACCCATCCCTCTACCAGTGTAATTTCTCAGCACCAATGTCCCCAGTTTCCCACTCCACCCATCCCCCCACAGCGATTCCCCCACACCTGCCTGCCTCTATGGCAGGGACCTCTTCTCTCTCTTTCTCTCTTTCTCCTCCTCTCTCATTCTAGGCATTATGGTTTTGAATATAGTTGCTGAAAGTTTATCATGTATATCCCTTTATCTACTTTCAGTACTCAGTTCTTGTCCAGAGTAATAATTTCCAACTATTTTTTTCATAATGAACCCTTAAAGGAGAGATATTTTAAGTGAGAATATTGCACTTTCTGTTTTAGAATGAATATACTTTTTGTATATTTGGACTAAATAAAAATTAGTTTAAGAATGTAAACTAGTTGTTATATATATATATATATATATATATATATATATATATGTGATCAAGGTAACTTTAATTGCTTTGAGGAAGAGCCACCACCATGCTGAGACCACTCTCCACACACCTGAAGGTACTGGCAGAGGGACAAAGCCACGTGGGTTACGGGGCCGAGATCTCCAACCCTACTCGGACTGGAATCGAGCATCTTCCACCCAGATCCTCCAAATCCCAGTAGGCGGGGGTCACACCCACCACCTGGCCCCCTGGCACTGTGCAATCCCATCAACGGCCAAGACTCAGAGACTATAAAATCCAGCTCCTGGAACCGCACGGCCGCATTCACAGCCGTGCGACTTCTTATCAGGACATCTTTTTATGACATCTTATTATCTCATTCCTACCTTGGACAAACTTGCAGGCTATCGAATGTAACCTGCCCACAGGGCAGAGTCTGGCAACCTCCCCGTGGTGTACCAAATATGCCAAATACCAGTAACAATGATGGGTCTCATTCTCCTAAAGAACTTTGAATATAATCTCAGGGCTAGGATGAAAGAGACGTTACTGGGGCCTGCTCGAGGCAATCGACTAATAACAGGATGATGAAATGAAATGAAATGAAATGAGGAAGAGACGTTTTCCCTGGAAGATCAGGTTAATATACTTTATAGGGAAACTGAGTAATCTTAGGTGACATTAAAGAATTCAGTTTCATAGATAAGTTATCTACAAAGTGCACTTTGTTATTTTTTCCACTGGGGCCATCCCCGATCCCAGAGGTGGAGGGCCACTCCTGGTGATACCTGACCCAGGGCTTTGGACCTGCCAGCTTGGTTTCCCAGATAAGTTATGTAATGAGATGTTGCTTGGTCCAGTGGAACTGAAAAACCACTAAGGACATGCCTTGTGGTGCTGGAGGGTGCACATTACCAGGTATAAAATTTAGGTTTCATGGTATATTTCATGAAAAATGGTATTCTTGTTTTTCTTGAATGTATAAATTAGGTTGACAGCCAGTGCCCATTATTTTTTTTCATTGACATCAAATTTTTCTTTAGGTTTATATATGTATATATATATATATATATATATATATAAATACAATAAACATAAATTTGTTCTTTGACACTGGAGATTAGCGTTGATTGAGAGGAGCAGACTCTTTAATTTTAACAGTAGTTTTGGTTCTGCCTCCCGGTGATATAAACTAAATATTATTAATGTGTATACATAATCTATTGCTCCCAAGTTTCCCAATAATAAGGCCTCACTGCCATCAGACTATTTTAATTGTATTTCTACAAATACAATTCTCACTTTCCTCCCTGTCTTGATAAATTGCATCTAATTAAAAGCATGTCATAAGTCTTCTTTTGTTGCCCACATGTTACATATCCTCCTACTTCTCACATAAAAGTTCTCTCTTTTACACATTATCTTGGATATAAAGCTATTGCATATTAGAAATGAACATTGACCAAATCTCTACTTACTAGTTATGTGACTCTGTAGACTTGTTAGTTTCTCCAAGCCATAACTTTCCCCTAATAAAAATTTTAAACTGTTGTAATACCTCAGGTTATTATGAGAAAAATGTTATGTTAAACATCACAGAGTTTCAATAAATATTTTCTACTAAACTTAATAAACTTAAGGATTGTATATTTGTTGCTCACAAGATTGATACTCCTTAGTGGTGTATTTTGATTTGCATAATGTCTTACAAGTTTGAATTAGTTTCTTACACTAAAAAATAGATTTTTCAGCAAAACAACCTAGTGACTTTTCTAGAAAATGATGAAATCTGGGTTGGCAGAGCCTCTATTTCCACATGGCAGCTGTTCCTTGGTGATGATCTGAGGAACACACCTCAGTTAGGCTCACTATGTGTCTTGCTCATCGCATTAATTTATTTGGCCTTTTTTGAAATAATTTGAATTTAATATCCTGAAATTGACTATTTTTATATTTGAATACACTCTTATTTCATATTTAGCGGTACATTTTTCTTATTCTATGAATCTTTGGTGACTTTTTTGTATATCTTACATGATTTCTTCACCTGTATGTATATACATGCATATGTATGTTAACCTATATAAATGTAATTATCAATCTCTTTATCTGTGCATCTATGTATAGAGAGAGCCTTCAAGAGGAAAGACATGAGGTGTTAAAAATATTTGAAATTCCTACCAATTTTTAAACCTTATACCACATTGTTATTACTACTTAAATTACAGAGTAAAGACATGTAACTAATGCAACTATCATGGTCACGGTCACGGTCCTCCCGTTGTTCATTGATTTTCTCGAGCGGACCCAGTATGCAACTATGTTAGTGGAATTTATTTTACCTTCTTTTAGTGTTGGTTTCATCTCTCCAGAATATTGTGGAGGATCCTTGTGTGGATAATGGAACAGTCCTATGGAGAATCAGAACTTCTTTTATTTCTTGTACCAATACCAGGATCTATATTTTCAGGGCTGCTTTTACTGCTCACTGAAACTTTGGAACACATGCATTCTGAAAATTCTTTGTTTTGATCAGTCTTTACTCCTGTAGCTCTCGCACTGGGAAATTGTACTAGTTCTAAGTTTAACTTAGCTGTTAAACATGTTGAAATGTTTCACTATTTCAGTTCTTAGTATGAAAATATTTTGTAAGAAACAACGTTAAAATACCCCCCATATTTATATAGATCATAATAATTGGAAAGGCACTATATATACATATACATACATATACATGTATATATGTATACATATATATTCATATATATATATATAGCTTATTCAGCTCTCTTGACATTTTGTGACTTACATTGTGTTCAGAATACAGTGTCAAGTAGAATCAACTAGGCCTAGTCTTCATGACTGAAATTTAATTTTGTTTGAAACATACCCAGGGCTTACTCCTGGGTGTGTGTTCATGAACACTCATGACGTGATTTGGGGAACTATATGGGATGCCAGGGATTGAACTCAAATCAGCCTCATGCAAGGCAAGCACCCTGTCTGCTGTATTATCTATCACTTGGGTGTTCCAATTCAATTTTATGTTTACTTTGCTTAGAGGATTGGTGGGGTCGTATATGGCCTTGTCAGGTCCTAATCCTGGCTCAGTGTTCAGAGGTCACACCTAACGGTGCTTAGGGGATGATATGTGGTGTTAGTGGTCAAACTAAGGTCAGCCGTATGCAAAGGCAATGCTTTAACTCTTTTACTATCTTTTTGTTCTCTTGATGCTTAATTTTTAAATAGAAATTCAGCTCTTTGTAAACCTAATGAAAGTAATTCCACGAAATTGCTATCTTCTCTACCTCACACAATTTAAATCAACTTGCACTAAACTTGCCATGCGATACACCATTTGAGCTTAGTGTTGTGATTTTCCCTATTTTACAATGCAGAAATGTGAGACATAGATAGGTCAAGCATTGTTCAAAATTAGATAACAATGGGGCTCTGGTGATAGTACAACAATTACGATGTTTGCCTTGCACAGGGCTGACCAGGATTTAATCCCTGGTACCATGTATGATTCTGAGACAGGAATGATCAGAGTATAGAGCTAGGAGTAAGATCTGAGCAGTGCCATGTCCCCTCCCTGAACCCTCCATACCCCAAATGAGATATTTTGAGAATGAGATTCTAGTCTTATTCTCAGACTTCAGAATCTTTTTGCTTATACCACTGGAGCTCCTTTTCATTATCATGTCTTTATCTTTTTTATGTTTTATTATATATTCTATTCTTCCCTTATGTCCACGAGTAAGAACTGATATAATTTTGACATAGTTTTCAGTCTTTCTACTGTGATTGCTTGGCTTAAAATTTCTACCTTCATTGTACATTCTGTTATAATTTCAGGGGCCAGAGCAATAGTGCAGTGGGCAGGGCATTTGCTTTGTACACGATCGACCAAGTTTGGTTCCCTGCATCCCATGTGTTCCCCCGGGCACTGCCAGGAGTGATTTTTGAGTACAGACCAGGATTAACCCCTGAACATCGCTCGTGTGACCCCAAAAGCCAGAAAAATCCTATAATTTCATCAGATCCACTTTTGCTTTTTCTATTCACAATTTCACTTCTGGTGAAATATCAAACTTAATTATAATTCTGTCTTCTGTAAACATGTGTTACTCATGCTTTTTTATTTAAACAAAAAATCAATTATTATGACCTTGCATGGGTAAAAATACTTTCTTGGCAGTTTTTCTTTAAGACTATAAATTGCTTAAAAATACCTCTCCTAGGAGTGACCTTGAGCTATTAATTTCACCCTTTCTATGAAGAGTCACTGAAGGGATGAGTTACTGTTCTTTCTATTAAGGGAAGAATTTCCTGTTTAATTTTTAAAATTCTGCAACATTCATATCTAGTCATTTCTTGGGATAGGAAAAATTGAAGGAATGGCAACTGGGCTCTGCAGTTGAGAAGTAGAGTATCTGAAGTGCATGTAAGGTTACTGAGTAGTGAGTTGAATGTCCAGTCATGCAGTGCTGTATTGAAGTGTGTGTGTGTGTGTGTGTGTGTGTGTGTGTGTGTAGTGAATCACAACTGGGCCATAAGTACTGTAAGTTGAGGAAGGAACTTTTTTTTTGAAGTAAACAAAAAACTCACTTATACATTTATTATTTTGCTAGCAGTGAATTATTTTTTTCGACTGAGATTTATATTTTTAAATTCTTCTTTTATAAATTGCTCTTTGATAAGCATTACAAATTTATGTATTAGATTTTCATAACTTTATTTGAAAAAATTATTATGTATAAAATTTTTCATTCTTGTCAGTTTATACAAGTTTAAATTTATATTTTAGCATTTATCATTAATCTTACATTTTATTTAGGTATAAATATTTTAAATTGTCAAATATAATTTTCTCTATAAATTTTGTACAACTTGCCTTGTCATCATAGGTGAATAATTTTAACAAATGTTTTAAGGAAATCTTTATTTCAGGACCATGAATTAGTCTGTTCATGTTAAGCTGTTTTTATTCCAAAGTTCAGGGCTGATTATATAATTTTCAGGTTTCTTTTTTTTATCATTTTTTTTATTAGTGAAACACCATGAGGTACAGTTATAGGCTTATAAATTTTTGTGCTTGGGTTTCAGTTATACAATGATCAAGTACCCATCCCTCCACCAGTGCCCATCCTCCCCCACCACGGGTCCTAGCATCCCTCCCACCCCCCATCCCCCCTGTCCCACCCTGCCGCTGTGGCAGGGCATTCCCCCTTGTTCTCTCTCTCTTCTTTTGGGTACTGTGTTTTGCAAGAGAGGCATTGAGTGGCAATCATGTTTGGTCTATAGACTACTTTTAACATGTCTCTCCCACCCTGGGAGGGTCTGAGGAAGGAACTTTTGCAAGCACTGAAAAGAGATCCCCATTCCTAGTTTCCTAGCCATTCCTCTGCCTGTAATAATTGAAGAAAAAATTTAATTGCCACATCAGTAAGAATTTGGAGGAAGAATATAATTCATATCTTGTGGCTCATATTTTTGATATAGTGATCAAAACATGTTTTAATATCTGTTGATTCTGCTTCTATAATTTTTAGCATATATTTTGCTCTTTCTGTCCTTCTATCCTCATCTTAAATTAGGAATATATTGCACATTTATATATGTTTTATTTGTCTTGCAATAAAATTATATGATTTTTCTTGATTTTGGTGGGTAAGTGGGCCACACCAGAGGTCCTCAGGAGCTACTCCTGGCTCTGTGACCCCTCACAATTATCAGCAGACCCTGAGATCAAGCCAAGCTTAGCTGGATGCAAGGCAAGTGCCTGAACACTTGTTATATCTCCTGGCACCTATATAATTTATAAAATAAATAATACATTATTTAATTATTTAGCATTCAGTTCTAGGATTCATAGGTTAAACATTTAAACTATTTTAAAAAATATTTATTTTCTTATGACAAAATTAAAACACAGGGCCTGCTTGAGCAAATCAGTGAATGGGAGGACAGTGCAGGACAGTGCAGTACAGTACTGAAATAACTTCAGAAAATACAAATTAAGTTTGATATTGCTTGGCATTTATAGTTTTATAATTATGTTCCATTAAAGTGATACTGGGCTGGAGCGAAAGCACAGCGGGTAGGGCGTTCACCTTACAAGCAGTCAACATGGCCCACCCGAGTTCGATTCCTCCGCCCCTCTTGGAGAGCCCGGCAAGCTACCGAGAGTATTCGATATGCCAGACACAGTAACAACAAGGTCTCCAATGGAGACGTTACTGGGCCCGCTCGAGCAAACCGACGATCAACGGGAGGGCCTTTACCTTTACCTTACCTTAAAGTGATACTATGGTGTATTTCATTAGCTACAGAAAATGATTATCTAAGTCAGATTAACTTTTTTCTGTAAACCCCTTTTAGTGGCATTGTAATATTCCATTATAAGAATATAGTATTATTTTAATCACTGCATCTGTTGGCAATGCACATTATTGTCAATCTTTAATAAAAATATATAATGAACATCTTTTGCTACATGTTTCCAGATGTTGTTCCTGATTCTGTCATTCATTTATACATTATATTGACAAGATATGCTTTAAGTAGCTACCATGTGTTATGACAGCATTAGGAAGTAACCACTTAATCTAAAGAAATTTGTATTATGGAAGAGTGCCATATAACTGAGTTTTCTGCAAAAACGAACATTTTTTCCTTGTCAGATGCAGGTATTTTAACCAAGTAATATTTTAAATGTATATGTCTAGTAGCTTATAAGTATATAATTTACATATTCATTATATCAAATCTGCATTTTATCTCAACTACTATGTGTTGTTAGATTTGTTACAGGATTTTTACTGAAGATATCAGTTAATCTGTAAATGGAAATGTCTTGAATTATTCTATTGCAGAGATTTTGCTAAACTAATAATGCTTTATTAAAGCCCAATAAATTAGGTAGCCAGTTATATAATATAAATATGAAAACTTTTTGTAATACTTTATTTTTATTTTATTTTTTATTTATTTTTAATATTTTTTTCTTAAATTTTTTTAGTGAAATGCCATGAGGTAAAGTTGTAGACTTACAAATTTTTGTGCTTGGGTTTCAGTAATACAATGATCGAATACCCATCCCTCCACCAGTGCCCATTCTCCACCACCACCAGTCCCAGTATCCCTCCCACCCCTTTTCCCCCCCATCCCACCCTACCTCTGTGGTAGGGCTTTCCCTTTTGTTCTCTCTCTTCTTTTGAGTGCTGTGGTTTGCAAAAGAGACATTGAGTGGCAATCTTGTTCGGACTATAGTCTACTCTCATCATGCATCTCCCATCCTGAGAGGAAACTCCCAACACTCTTTATTTGGTGTTCCCTTCTCTATCTGAGCTGCCTTTTCCCCTAGCGTGTGCGGCTGTCCTCAAAGCCATGGAGTAATCCTCCTGGTACTTATCTCGGCTATTTTTGGGTGTTAGTCTCCTATTTTGTTACTTTATGTTCCCCAGATGAATACAATCTTTCTATGTCTATCCCTCTCTTTCTGACTCATTTCGCTTAGCTTGATACTTTCCATGTAGTATCACTTGTATGTAAATTTCATGACTTCATCAGCTTGATACTTTCCATGTAGTACCACTTGTATGTAAATTTCATGACTTCATCCTTTCTGACTGCTATATAGTATTCCATTGTGTAGATGTACCAAACCTTCTTTAACCAGTCATCTGTTCTTGGGTACTCAGGTTTTTTCCAGATTCTAACTATTGTAAACAGTGCTGCAATGAACAGGCAACTACAGATGTTGCTTTGACTATACTTTTTTGCCTCTCTGGGGTATATTCCCAGGAGTGGAATTGCTGGGTCAAATGGGAGCTCAATTTCTAATTTTTTGAGAATCGTCCATACTGTTTTCCAAAAGGGCTGAACCAGTTGGCATTCCCACCAGCAGTGAAGGAGGATCCCTTTCTCACCACATCCGCGCCAGCACAGGTTGCTTTTGTTCTTTTGGATGTGGGCCAGTCTCTGTGGTGTGAAATGATATCTCATTGTTGTTTTGATCTGCATCTCCCTGATGACTAATGATGTAGAGCAATTTCTCGTGTGTCTTTTAGCCATTCGGATTTCATCTTTGAGGAAGTTTCTGTTCATTTTGTCGCCCCATTTTCTGATAGGGTTGGATGTTTTCTTCTTGTGGAGTTCAACCAGTACTTTGTATATCCTTGATGTCAACTTGCCCTTGTCAGATGTATATTTGGCGAATATCCTTTCCCATTCTGTGGACTGTCTTTGTATTTTGGTCACTGTTTCTTTGGAGGTGCAGAAACTTCTTAGTTTAAGATAGTCCCATTTGTCTATCTCTGTTTTCGCTTGCTTAGCCATTGGCGTGACATCTTTGAACACACCATTAGCTTCTATGTGATGGAGGGTTTTGCCGACTTTGTCTTCAATGTACCTTATGGATTCCGGTCTGATGTTGGGGTCTTTAATCCATTGTGATCTTACTTTTGTACATGGTGTTAGGCAGAGATCTGAGCCCATTTTTTTTTTGCATGTAGCCGTCCAGTTTTACCAGCACCATTTGTTAAAAAGTCTTTTCTTACTCCACTTCACATTTCTTGCTCCTTTATAAAAGATTAGGTGATCATATGTTTGGGGGGAGATGTCAGTATATTCAACTCTGTTCCATTGGTCTGCTGTTCTGCTTTTGTTCCAGTACCATGCTGTTTTAATTATTACTGCTTTGTATTGGAGTTTTAAGTTAGGGAGGTTGATTCCTCCCATTTTCTTTTTCCCAAAAATTGCTTTAGCTATACGTGGGGGCTTATTGTTCCATATAAATTTCAGGAGTGTTTGCTCCATTTCTTTGAAGAATGTCATGGGTATCCTAATTGGGATTGCGTTGAATTTGTACAG
This sequence comes from Sorex fumeus, assembly GCF_029834395.1. Lineage (NCBI taxonomy): Eukaryota > Metazoa > Chordata > Mammalia > Eulipotyphla > Soricidae > Sorex > Sorex fumeus. The sequence goes on from NW_026606070.1 coordinate 33,919,197, forward strand.
TGCTTTGAGAAGTATTGCCATTTTGACAATGTTAATTCTCCCGATCCATGAACATGGAAAATTTTTCCATTTCCTTATGTCCTCTTTTATTTCCTGAAGCAGTGTTTTGTGGTTGAAAACATTTTTTTAAAAAGTTTATTTTGTTACTTCTAAATTACTTGATAATACTAACTTGCACCATATTCATTCAAAGCTAGAACTAAAAGATACTGGATATTCTTATTTAAAAGCAATCACACTACATTTTACAGTATATTTAGCATATGACTTCACTTTGTTTCTCCAAGTACATGATTCTTTTGGTTTCTCATTTTCTCCTTCCATCTATATGAACACCTGCACTTATAATTGAACTGCATGTTACAGATATATGTTCTAGAAGCAAACCTTTCAATTCTAGAACATGTATCTTTTTGTGCAATTCTGATTTGGAATTAAATTAATATTTTTCTACAAAATAAAAATACAAAATAAAAACACAGAAACCAAATGAAAAAAGAAAAACCCGACCATATTACTCATGAATGATATAGTCACACTGAAGATGTAGGAATAAAAATGAAAGGTATTTTATACTTTTGCATGTATTCTTTGCAGGGAAAAGCTCCAGGACAGGGTGAGGGTGTGGGGGAGGAGGTAACGGGAGAGGCTATGGCTAAATTGTGTCTCAGTCCTTCTGACCAGAAAGAGGTGGGTGGTTACCTTTTCTGCTTTTCAGATATTAAAGATTCTCTCTGGTCCATTTTTTTCTCTCCAAGAAAATTGTGCTAGGCGCCTGAGAGATAGTACAGTAATAAGATGCTTGTTTCACATGTTTCCCACCCGTGTTTGATCTCTGGTTTCCTGAGTCTTCCACGAGTAAGCCCTGAGCATCACTGAGTGTGGCCCAAAAACAACAACTGGAAAAAGAAAAAAAAATTCTTTCATATTCATTCTATCTATGGGAATAGATAAGTTCAGGATATTCCTAAATTGTATTTGTTGAAGCAGAACTGCCTAATACTGAGATATATATTTTTGAGGTAGCTATGCCATATGAATTAATTGTACATTTTGGATAATACAATAACTTTCTGTTAATAGGGAAGCCTGAATTTTTTTCCTTTGGCGTTGAACTACCAAATTGTTATAATAACTATTGATGGATATATACATCAGTAACACTGTCACTGTCACTGTCCTTCCGTTCATTGATTTTCTTGAGCGGGCCCAGTAATGTCTCCATTGTGAGACTTTGTTGTTACTGTTTTTGGCATATCGAATACGTCACGGGTAGCTTGCCAGGCTTTGCCATGCGGGCGAGATACTCTTGGTAGCTGGCCGGGCTCTCCAAGAGGGGCGGAGGAATTGAACTTGGGTTGGCCATGTTGTTCAGTAACACAAAGAATTACATTTAGTAGAATTAGTGAAAATATTGGGAAGATTGTTATATTTTGATAGTTTATTCAGTTCATCAATCTAATCTTAGTAATTCTATTCAATCAATTCATTTTAATATTGTATGATCTGAATTTTGCTTTGAGCTGATGATCCTTATATTGATTTCATCCTAAAATTTATTACATAAAAAGAAATGTTTTCTTTGACTATATGATATACTTATTTTTGTTGTGATGAGATTTCACAGTGTATTTCTAAAAGTAAAAGGACAGGTAAGTTTAGTTTTTAAAAATACTAATAAAAATTTTTTGAAGTTTGGTAGTATCTCTAATGAATTGTTAAGTGAAAGTGCTGACCCATTTTTGTCTGTAGTTTATATATATTTATATAACATTTTTGACTGCTTGTTTATCTGTATATTTCCATTTTCATGCAGGAACACTCATTCTTTGAAGTGTCTTTTGAGCACATGTGATGTTCTAAATGTTATACCAGTGAAAAATTAATTATTAATTAAAAATTAATTTAATATTAAAAATATAAAAAATAATAGGAAAACTCTTGATAATAAGAAAGAGTGAAAAATTTCTTAATTCCATGATCTAGTCATGTTTTCTTTTGCCTCACAATGCCAGGGACACTGCTGAGACTAATGAAAACTGCTAAATTGAACAGAGGAAAACATTGGAACATTTGACTTAATCATTAAGCATTGATGATGATGCCAAGTCTGGGGAAAAGTCAGGCTGTAAGAGGCAGAGTTGTACTGCTAAGATAGATAAAGAATGCTTAGGTAAATGCTTAAGAGTAAATACATGGGACTCTTCGGCACGGCCACGGCCCCGGAGGCACAAGGACTTAGCACAGAGAACCAGCCGCTTGGAGCAGAAAAGCAAATGGACTATGTGTTAAACCGCGCCACCAAGCCTGCCCGGAGGGGAAAGGGTGTTGTCCCGCTCGCCCGCTCCTCTCTGCAAAGAAAGATGGCGGCCGCACGGGAGCCTTGTGGACAGCAGGTTTGAGCCGGGGGCGGGGGGCAGCGGGGGCCTCATGGGAAGGGGGGCGTTCTGGGCCGTCCTTCACGCCCGACTGAGGTCACCGGCTGCCCCCCACGAGCGGCTCTCCGGCACGGCCACGGCCCCGGAGGCACAAGGATTTAGCACAGAGAACCAGCCGCTTGGAGCAGAAAAGCAAATGGACTATGTGTTAAACCTCGCCACCAAGCCTGCCTGGAGGGGAAAGGGTGTTGTCCCGCTCGCCCACTCCTCCCTGGAAAGAAAGATGGCGGCCGCACGGGAGCCTTGTGGACAGCAGGTTTGAGCCGGGGGCGGGGGGGGGCAGCGGGGGCCTCATGGGAAGGGGGGCGTTCTGGGCCGTCCTTCACGCCCGACCGAGGTCACCGGCTGCCCCCCACGAGCAGCTCTCCGGCATGGCCACGACTCCAGAGCACAGAAATCAATCTCTTAACTATCTAACTTTTAATAGAAATACTTCCAGGGTTAATAAGTGAAACAGCAGAAATCCAAAACCGCGCAGCCCCTATCGCGGCCGCGAGACATCATTTTACTCTTGAACCAAGCTGTAGAAAGCAAATCATTTCACAATGCTGTTTCAGCATATCTAATTGGGGGGGGGGAGGTCATAAACTCTAAACAATAATTGTGCATCTTCTATCGAAACAATGTATCTAGTCAAAGTAGATAGAGTATTAACTAGAACTCATCTGCCTCACAGGAATTGGGAGGGGTGGGAGGTGGGGTTCTATTGGGGTTCACGGTAAAAAATAAGTATTGGTAATGGGAAATGTGTTTGATACTTACATGACTGAGACCTAAACCCGAAAGCTCTGTAACTTTTCCCACAGTGATTCAATAAAGAAATAAACTATAAAAAAAAGAGTAAATACATGGGGGCTGGAGTGATAGCACAGCAGGTAGGGCGTTTGCCTTGCATGTGGACGACCTGGGTTCAATTTCTCAGCATCCCATATGGTCCCCTGGGCACCACCAGGTGTAATTCCTGAGTGCAGAGCCAGGAGTAACCTCTGTGCATCGCTGGGTGTGACCCAAAAAGCTAAAAAATGAAAAAAAATAAAACCAAAACAAACAAACGAGTAAATACGTGTGCAAAGCAAGTAAGGATAAAAAGAGGCACATTAATATATGTGCTTTATATATATTTATATCTCTATACTTAAAAGGTCATATGTATGCATACTCATAAGCCTAAAATATATTGAGGGCAAAAGAAAAGGGCCAATTCTGGATAGTTTCATTCTCACAAAACAAGAATTTTGGATACATGTTCATTTTTTTGGTCTGATGAGCGTCGGCATCACCACACGCATGAAGGTACCGGCAGAGGAACAAAGGCAAGCGGGTCCCGGGGCTGAGATCTCCAAGCCTGCTCGGATTGGGGCTGAGCATCCTCCACTCAGATCCTCCAAATTACAGTCGGCAGTGGTCACATCCACCAACTGGCCCCCTGGCACCGTGTAATCCCATCAACGGCCAAGACTCAGAGACTACAAAACCCAGCTCCTGGAAGCGCGTGGCCGCGCGACATCTTATTATCTCATTCCTAATTTGGACAAACTGGCAGGCTACCAAATGTAACCTGCCCACACGGCAGAGTCTGGCAATCTCCCCGTGGCGTACCCAATATGCCAAATACCAGTAACAATGATGGGTCTCATTCTTCTAACCCTGAAAGAGCCTTGAATATGGCACTTTTAAATAAAATCTCAGGGCTAGGACGAAGGAGATGTTACTGGGGCCTGCTCGAGGCAATCGACGAACAACAGGATGGTCGTGATCGTGATCGTTCATTTTTTTATTCATCGGTGCCCTTCTGTCTAAGTGCTTAAAATATCTCAGCACATCTTCATTGAATGAGTAGAGAAGAAATTGCTTTCAAAGCATTATAGAAAAATGAGATACTTTCTGATTATAAATAAAAAATAGACAACAGATAATACTAGATATGTCATGGTCTTTGATTTGTGTGAAAGTAGTCCAAGTTTGCATGCAATTACAGTTGTACAATAAAGATTGGGGAGACTAGTTTCTTTCACTGAGTTGAGCCTAGTGAATTCAGGGTCTTTCACTGAGTAAAATCTAGTGAATTCAGGATCTTTTACTCACTGTATTTGGTTATGTGGATAAAAACAAAAAGTCATCACCTACATCTAATAACAATGAGAAGTTTAAAAATGGGTTCTTTAAGTTACTTAACAATTAGAACGAGCTTAACTTGATTAGTAGTGGTGGCCAGTTTGAAATGTCAATGTCCAAAGTCTTTATTTTTTTATTCTTTTATTTTTGGGTCACACTTGAGGATGGACAGGGGTTACTCCTGGCTTTGCACTCAGGAATTATTCCTGACAGTGCTTGGGGGACCATATGGAATGCTGGAAATCGAACCCTGATTGTCCGAATGCAAGGCAAACACCCTACCTGCTGAACTATCACTCCAGCCCCTTTCAAAGTCTTAATGGTAGTAAAATAAGAGACCTCTTAAGATTGAGTCTTTCAGGGAGCCTAAAAGGTCCAGTGTCATCTATTTTACAGAGAACAGCTGGTTTGATTACAAGGCTCCACTTTCCCCACAAAGATCAGTAGGAAATTTCATCATCAATAAAAACAAGAACAAAACCGCTGTTTGTACTTCAGTGCAAGAATGTGTGTTGTTTATGAATGGCCAGCTAGAGCAAAGAATTGTAAGAATTTTTTAGTTGCACTTGTTCAGATGCAGAATCTACTCCTTACTGTTATCTCCTAGAAGGGGAAGAGGGCCTCCAGGCTGATATGGAGGAATTCCACCTGGCTTGTCTCCTGCCTTTTAATGATAATTATCTATGAACTTTTAGTAAGCCAGATGATTCACTTTAACATTCTCTTTGATCTTTATCACTTCTCAGAAGTTTTTGAGAAAACTTGGAGAAACACTTTTCTCAATTTTTTTTTCTTTTTAAAAATCTTACTGACCTCTTTTACTGTTTAGTTTTATTTATTTTTCCTGACTTGCACCTCTTTTTTGCCTCTGAATAGTTATTCAAATAAATTGGGGCTTGCATTATCTTTTGTTGACAAACAATATCACAAAAGTAATAGTTGGAACAGTGCTCATTTGTTTTCCCCAGTTTCTGTGATAGAACTGTAAATGCACATCTCTACAGAGTCATCATCTATTAGACTTCAGTTGAGGTAACCATTACCACTTGGAATGTCATCTAAATGCCTCACTAGAAAGGCTAAAATTTTGCTTGTTTGGAACCAAGCTCAGGTAGATAGTGATTTAAGGTAAAGGTAAAGGTAAAGGCCCTCCCGTTGATCGTCGATTTGCTCGAGCGGGCCCAGTAACATCTCCATTGGAGACTTTGTTGTTACTGTGTTTGGCTTATCGAATATTCTCGGTAGCTTGCCGGGCTCTCCGAGAGGGGCGGAGGAATCGAACTCGGGTCGGCCATGTTGGCCGCTTGTAAGGCGAATGCCCTACCGCTGTGCTATCGCTCCAGCCCAGTGATTTAAGACGCAGCTAAAAGGGAAAAAAGAAGGTGTTTTCTATGACATGGGCTGAGAAAACATTATGCACTTATTATCATTATAAGGACAGATAGTTGCAATCTTTTCCTTTCACATACTTATCAACTTTGTTATTTTGTTTTTTATTTTTTTTATTGAGTGGCCTTGAAATAGACCATCACAAAGCTATTATGATTGGGTTTCAGTCATACAATGTCCCATTGTCAATCCCTCCACCAGTGTACATTTCCCACCACCAATGTCCCCAGGTTCCCTTCCTCCACCCCCTCTCCCCTGCTTGCCTCTCTGACAGACACCTGTGTTCTCTCTCTGTCACTCTGTCTCTGTCTCTCTCTCTGTCTTTCTCTCTTGTGCTCTCTCTCTCTTTCTCTTTCTCTCTCTCTCTTTATGCTTTATGGTTTATAATATAGGTACTATGAGTTCACTGTGTTGGTTCAGGGCATTCAGTATTTTTATTTGGAAGGTACAGTTGGAATAGCTTTTTTCAACTTGGTGGCAGCATTTGGGTGACTGATGGGGACTCTGGAATTATACGGAGGTGTTGGAAGATACCTAAGAAAGCCTGGAGATTTCAGTCACAAAACCCACATACCTGAGTTTGAGGAGATTAATATTGGTAAGATTTGTCCTTAAATGATGAAGTCTGGCTGGGGCCATGGTGGTGATATTGTGTTGTGGGAGTAACTGGCTTCTGGGAGCTCTGTTTGAGTGAGCACTGGGCCAACCCTCCCCCCTCTGAGGTACCTCGTCTCTTCAGCCTTTGCACTATCGAGATTGCATAATAAAATGCTGTGTATATAAATGTAATGTAGATAGAGTGTATGTGGTGATTTCCTCTGAGTAATGTAGCCCACACTTATCTTTCTGCTTTTGTCCTAACTCCATGAGTATTCACACTAATTTTTTCGTTACATTTTAGAATTTGGCTTTTCAAACTTTGTGAAGAGAGTATCTGGGCATCCAAGTACCTGCAAGGTAATGAGAAAATATTTAAAAGGCACATGCTACCCTTTTAGAATTTCATGTGAATGCTAATTTTAGCTACCTTTGAATTTTTTTATTTTTACATTGGAAAATATAACTAAAGATTCGATAGAACAATTTTGTAAAAACAAAATTAAAGTGGGACATTTTTAAAAGCTATGTATGCACGCTTAATGCACTATCCTATTAGTGAAAATTAATCCAACTGTGGAAAGTATAAGAAAGAGAAAGGTGTTACTATAAAAATAGATACTGGCATTTTCTAAATAAGACCTTTCGTATTAGCAGAGAGCTTCATATTTGATAGACTAACTTGGTAATTTATCAATGAAAGCAGTTTGAAGCAAAATGAATATATTTCCTGTGCATTGCCAGCGATAAACATTCGTGATTGATTTTTTTCTATGCTTAGAAAAGATATTTAATTTGGACAGTTGAGGCTATCACGTGCTTTAAAAATATGCCATCTATCATTTTAGTGTTAAGAGCGCCCCCTGGTGTGAAATGTATAATCATATGTTTATGAGAAAATTAGACATTAAAAAAAAAATTTAACTCTTTGTTGGGGGTAGACTTTCAGTGTTACATTGAGTTGTCCAGTATGATGTGTAACTGTTTGAAAACATGCATGTGTATTTCTCATGTCTTTGCCCATGCTTATAGTTAAAAAACTGACCAGTTTGAAAATAGAATATGGAATTATTTTATCTTAAACTTCATTCTAGTGATCAATATCTTACAGTATTTCATAAGTATGAAATTGCATTTTTTATAATATGATTGAAGTCCTCACCGGATCCCCTTGGAGGAGGGCGGGTTGAGTTTCCCTCTCTGCCCCGAGCAGAGCCCCGATAGCTGAAGACCTCCGGGACCCAGCCAAAGCCATGCTGAGACCACTCTCCACATGTTTTGATGAGGAACCAGTAGAGGAACCCAGGTGTGCGGGACCTGGGACTGAGATCTCCAAGCCTGCTCAGTTTGGGACTGGGCTCCTCCACCCAGCTCCCCCACCTTCCAGTACCTAGACAGTTATACCCACTAACTGCCGTATAACTCCATCAACAGCCATCCAGAGACTATAAAACCAAGCTAGCAGAAGCATGACCTCTTATTCTCTAGTTCTCACTCTCAGAGAACCCAGCAAGCTACTGAGAGTATCATACCCGCCTATATGCCTGACAGGAACACCTGTAAAGGTAATTAAAGGCTGCCCCAAAAGCTTCCATCTGTCTCGGAGAGCCCGGAAAGATACCGAGAGTATCTCGCCCGCATGGCAGAACCTTACAAGCTACCCGTGGTATACTCGATATGTCAAAAACAGTAACAATGAATGGTCCTCATTCCCCTGGCCCTGAAAGAGCACCCAATACGTCATCGGGCTACACTTGCATGTGACAGGGACGTTACTGGGCCCGCTCTAGTGAATTGATGAACAACGGGGTGATAGTGATAGTGATGATACAAGTATTTAATAATAATATAAGTGGTAGTTGTAAACATTTTCTTTTTAGTGAACTTGTGGACATTTTTAATAATTAAACCTTACAATTCAGACATTCGTTTGGTTTATAACATATCTATTGTGTGATAAAGCAATCCAGGATTTTCTTATGATTCTGCTGCTCTTCTACAGCTAAAAATTTTAACATATAGACATAATAATTTGTCCATGAATTATAATTCAATTCTCATCTCTCCCTTGAAATTAACTTGTCCTCTTAAATTCTCATTCACAGTTGTCAGCAGAGAATTTTGTAACTATCATTTTTCTTGCATTTAATTTTTAGTCCTTTGGAAATAATTAAACCGTTCTTACAAAGTGAAAATAATTTTCTAGCTACATTTCTCTAAGTTTGATTACTGCAGTTATATGTCTCCCTACTGTCCTTTCACTCCAGACTAAATTCTCATGATGGTTTTGACCATTTCTCAGTGGTTCCGTATTCTAAAAACACCATTATTTTCAGAGAGCTTGGATACTGAGCTGCTTATAATGGGCTGCTTTTGTCTTTATTTTCTTTATAAGCCTCTCATTTAATACTGAAGCCATTCTAGCACCATTTAGTTCTGGGTTATTAAAAAGATAACTTCTAAATATAGAATTTTTAAAAAGTCAGAACAGTCAACCTGCCATTATAAATCACTCTCCACATTCTCAGAGGAACTCACGCCTGAAGGAAACAGCAGAGGAACCCAAATATGCGGGACCTGGGGCTGAGATCTCCAAGCCTGCTTGGATCAGGACTGGGCCTCCTTCACCCAGATCCCCAATCTTCCAGTAGCTAGGCGTTACACCCACCCTCTGCCCCTGGTGCCATGTAATCCAATCAACGGCCAAGATCCACAGGCTATAAAACCAAGCTCCCGACCTCTTATCTAGTTCTCACTCTTGGAGAACTTGGCAGTGTACTGAGAGTATCTTGCCTGCACAGCAGAGTCTGACAAGCCTCGTGGCGTATTCGATATGCCAAAACCCAGTAACAATGTTGGGTCTCATTTCCCTGACCCTGAAAGAGCCTCCAGTGTGACACTTGCTAAAATCACAGGGTTAGGACGAATGGATACTTTACTGGTGCCTGCTTGAGGAAATCGGTGAACAACGGGATGACAGTGATACAGTGATATTTACTAGTATCACTGATATTTACTGACCCTCTCAGAATCTGTCTTTTGTAAAAGGAGACTACTAATGACTATATTATAGATGGTTATTAATGTATACCTCACTTTAATATGTATGTGAGATTTAAATTCAAGATTTTGGACTGAACAACTCATGAGCATTCATCACAGCATTCTGTGAACAAGGTTCTGTATTACTGAGACTGATAAGGATTAAAATAAATTTAGATAATTGAATAAGTCAGGCTTCCAATCAAGATGAAACATAAAGTACGGTCATAACTACAATGCTATATATTTCTTAAGTGTAATTGTTGATTTCTGCTCATTATAGATTGCTATTTGACAGGTCAAATTATTTTCCAATTTATAAACATAATGGAAACTCATTTTTTAAGTGAGGAGATAGATTATTTAAAGTGCTTGTCTTGTCTGAAACAAGAATTACTTTGTCCATTTTTCTATAAAAGTTCTTCCAACAAGGTAGTGGTATGAAAAGCTTCCTTGTTAGTAGAATGGTTGAACTGGCAGCTATAGAAGTAGGGCTCTGGGTAAGTGTGCCTTATGATGTCTTCATATATAATATAAGAGAAGGTAATTACACATTAATTTTCGAATCTGTTGGATGCTCTGACTTGACTTATATATGTGTATTTTTTAACCAGGAACCATTATGCCTGTCTCATGTATTTACACCTATTATCTATACTTATTTGTTGGAAGAGGGGCTATTTGTGTCACACCTGATAGTACTTGGGGCTTATTTTGGTTTTAGTCACAGGGATCACTCCTGGTGGACTTGAGGAAACCTAATGGAGTTCCAGGGATAGAACCAGGTTAGCCATATGTAAGGCAAGGGCCCTACCTTCTGTACTATCACTCTAGGCCCTCCCAAGCATTTCTCTATTATGACTTGATCTGGTAAACCTACCTTTACCATATAACTTCTGCCCCACCTCTACATTTATTCTTTTTGCTTTCCCACAAGAGAGACAGACACATACACAAATGCATACACACAACTTTTGCTGTACTCTTTAAAATGTACCTGTTCAGTATCTGTGAATTCAGTTGCCCTGTAGACCTTCCTACATTTCATTTGAACTTTTAACTGAACCTCGTATCTCTGGGATTATCTGTCCAATAAACTCCACAGTGGGACCAGAGTGATTGTTGTAAGGTATAGTACTAGTGTCAGCATAAAATCATATTATCATGTAGAAGAACCTATGTTTCTTACTTACCTTGTTTTTAAATTGTCTCACTACTGTTGTCCTCACCTTTCATTTCTGTGATTTGAACCACTGAACAAATTCTTTTGTAAGTCTCAGAATGTTTTTTTTTTTAACTCTCTTTGCTTTATTGTGTCATTATGCTGTAACTATACCAGAAATGTCCTTCCAGATGTGATTTGGTGAGTCCTCTTTTCTTTTTCTATGGCAAACCTTCCAAGACTACACTCGCATATCACAAGTAAACACCCTATCTGAATTAAGAATCTTTTGTAAAACCTATCTTATGTTTCTGTAAAGTTCAGTTTAAAGTGGGAGATTTGAAGGCAAGTATCTATTATATTATGCAGTGTATCACAGTGCCATATACATAGAGAATGACAGAGGAGAACTGCATTTATGAAGCCCATAGGAAAAAAGGCTGAATAAAAAGACATCGTGTTAGAATTCTTGTGAAATCTATTTCTGTGTTGGCATTTAAAATTGATACTTCACAATGTCTTCCTCTTCTCAGGGGTTGTTGAACAGAATGATAAGGTAATTATCAGTGGGCTCAAATTCTCTTTTCATTTGCATTGGCTCTTCTAATACTGATACTCATTTCACTACACCAAAATGCCCCATCATGACTGAGATTTCTTGTGGCCACCGCAGTATTCAGTTTTCTCTCCTTTACCTGAGCCCAATATTGGTTTAGGCAAAAATACCCACCCTCCCCCGCTCAAACACCACCCCCACACATACAGCCTCCTTCTCCATTTCTCATTCTCCTTGTTTCTATGGGATTTAATCTGTTAAATCAAGCCACGAATGAACACAGAGAGACAGCTCGGGATAAGACAGTGAGTTTATAGAGGCTCCGTGCTAAGGACCCCAAGTTGAAAGAGAAAGTGACTTGGAGCCCTCTTTGCTGAGAGGATCTTTCTTGGATTCTCTAAGAGTGAGCTATAATACAAAAAAAAGAAGAAAAAAAGTATTTTTCCCAACCTTCATGTGTCCCCCAAAAAGTCTATCAGTATCGCTTGCCTATTTGGTGTGGCTTTCTGTGTTGCCTTCTGTGCACTCCGATTCATCTGGTGGGACTTTATTCCAGCTGATTAGGACCATACAAAGGAAAAACTATTCCTTCTTTCTCTGGCTGACCTGGAGGTTGGTTCCAGTGTCTCAGTTCTCATTACATTTGCGAAGTTCTCAGTTTCATAATTCTCATTACATTCAGTTTCTTATTTGTCATTATAAATCTAGTTTTGTATAAATAATATAAAAAGAATCTATATTTCTTTTCAGTGAAATATAAACAGAAATGTAATAAAAGTTCTGGGGATGTTCTGTTTTCTGGATATAGTTTTTTGTTGCCTTATCTTTCTTTTGGCCTTTCTCCCTTTCCAGTCCTGGAAGCATACAATAATGACATGGGAAAATCACCTTACAACTGTAGTAGACCTGGAGTATCTAAATTAAAACTAAGATTTTAGGCAGGATTTCCAAATTGCTACTAATAATTTCCTTCCCCTGAAACTCAAATTACATGGAAAAAGATTACTATCTTGTATTTAAGAGGTTTGAGTTTTCTGTTCCAGCAACTGACTCAGTTCCTTAATCAAACATATTTCTGTTACTGTATCTGTGAAGTTTTTCTTCTACTGCCACTTACAGTCATCAATAGACAAATATGGTGGAAAATAAAAGTTTCATCAGCAAGAAATATGTTGGTTAAAAAGGGTGGGTTCACACCCTAAAAGTAATAATCTCTTTTTCATAACTGCTTCATAGGAAGCAGTTTTTAAAAGAAAAAAAGAACATGGAAGCACCTTTTTTTAAGGAAGATTTGTTTAAACTTTGAATTTATCTCTTAATTATTAAAAATGATTTAATTTGTTAAAAGGGATACATTAGAAATTAATGGCAGAAGTTCCTCTCCTTTCTATCTGTAGTTCATATTTGTTAACTCAGCAGTTATGTTATCTTCTGTCATTAGTACCATTAGTACCCTTGGCATGAAGATATCTAAGTACTAGATTCCGTATTCTTTGCAAAAGAGGTACAGTCTCATGGGAACAAAAAACCAGAAAATTGATTCTATGCTATAGAAATTAGAATATGAAACAATGGTGAGCACCACAGCAGGTAAAGTAGAAACCCTTCAGACAAAATAGAACAAAATATTTGCAATTTGATCATGATTTCTTAAAGATGTCAAAAATTTTCAGAACAGAAAAGTAAATCTCATCTGGGACATCAGGCACCCTCAATAAGACTTCTTCCTGTAACTTTCCCATGATGTGTTGTAGTCTTGAATATACTACTAGTAGTTAAAATGAGTACCATCATGGAGACCAGAGATCTACAGTTTAAAATGCTATCTTTGGAAACCAAATTGAAGAAAAGCAATTTGTGGAGGAGTGGCAAGAGAGGACAGAGGAAGATGCCCAGGGTTCTGTTGACACACATATTGAAGCAGTATGCGTAGGCTGCTCCATGGAAAGCAGTAAACAAGAAACTGGAATTGAGTGGTGGACATCCAAGTTAGTTAATGGAGAAAGACATCAAAACATCAGGCAGCTGGCAGCCGAGACTCACAATGAGTGAGGGTAGTGAATAAATCTCCTTGAGAGAGTTCTAAAATAGGTTATTCTACTCCAAGACTCTCAGCAGAGTCTCTGAGAAAAGCTAGAGCAGGCTATAATAAGGACACTATTCATAAGATCACAAAGATTCAAAGGATAATTCAAAATGATAATTTAACAGAGGTCTCAAAATAAAACAAACGTAATCAGCTGATGTTTTGAAAAAGTACTCAATAAGTGATTTCAGCAACTTTGCAGGGGCATTGGTATAGATTTCAGGGCTTGATCTTGGGGTAATTTTATGGTACAAGTTTTGAAATGGGAAAAATGATTTAAGGCAAAAGCAATGTAGAGTAAACTTTTAGAAACCAAAAGCAATGTAGCCATGTAGAATTTCAGGAATTTGGCTCAATGTCATTTGGAATTCTCAAATCTTAGGATAAAGTACTGACGGAAAGGTGAGCACATTACCATTTCTCCTATGAGTCAGGGATTTCCAAGAAGATGAAAAAAAGGATAAAACTGCCGGTGTTCTGGTCTGAGTCATAAGGACTGACCATTCATCACTAGTCTACCACATACTTGATAGAAGCAGTAAATACCAGTAAGGCAACAAGGCATACTTGGCAATCACAAAATATTCCATACTTCTACTCTAAGATTAATAGAACAACATGTGATTTTAATCAGTCCAGTATTTAAAAAAATATTTACTTATTTTTTATGGTGATTTGCTACAGCCATTCAATGGTCCGACACCAATCCCACCACCATTACACTTTCCCTCTATCATTGTCTCCAGTGTTCCCAATCACCCCTCAGCCTGCCCCCATCGTAGGCCCTTAATCATTTTTAATATTTCTTATTATCAATAATTTGCTAATACGCTGATCAACAAAATGTTTCCCTAGAAGAAAGTTAAGTGAAGATTTTTATACCTCACCTTAAGTCATTGAGTCTTTGTATATAAGAGATTATTAAGATGTTGTTACAGGTTAAGGCTTTTGTGTTTATGTTCTGTTAATGAAGACCAGGTACTTTCTGCTTACATCCCATCCAATCTGGTGTGCTGCTACTGGTTTATCAATGTAGAATTTGAGATACCATAGTGCCATAAATCTCACACGAAGTTGTAATGGAACAACTTGTTTTGATGCATGACCACCAGATCTGATAGAGAATTAAAGACATTTTTTAAATTTATTTTTTTTATTAGTGAAACACCATGAGGTACATTTGTAGACTTACAAATTTTAAAGACATTTTCAATGGTACAAATCCAATTTTCCTGAGAAAGTAGAGAACCTGTACAATGAAATAGTGGTGTTGTTCTTTCTGTGAAACTCTTCATCCAACAAGGAATGCCAATTACCTAAGGAAATTTGACCAAGTGTGTCGCCTGCCTGCCCGCCACCCTGCCCGCCTGCCTTTCCTTCTCTGTCTCCCTCTCTCCTTCCCCCCTCACTCTATTTCTCTCTTCAATTTATTTAGAGTATAATACATAGTTAGAAGACAGGAGTGATAGTGCAGTGGGTAGAGCATTTGCTTTGTATGCAGCAGACCTGGGTTCAATCCTCAGCAACCTCTAGGTCTCCTGAGTCAAACAGGTAATTCTGAACATGGAGCTCAGAGTAAGCGCTGAGTAGGGCCTAGTGTGCCCAACACTCCCGTCAAAAAAGATATCATAGCTAGAATGTTCATCATGTTTTTGAAAGTGTTTATTATGTAATTTGAAAGTATTATCTCTGAGATAGAGTAATTATTATATAACTTGTAATCACTTGTCATCCTGTTGTTCATTGATTTGCTTGGACAGGTGCCAATAACACATCTCCATTCATCCCTGTCACATGCTAGTGTAGCCAAATGATGTCTGCTCACCCCAGGAATACGAAGAGCATCAAACCATTTGTTCAGGGTCTTAACGAAGAAGTCCAACCATCTCGTAGGTCAAAAGATGTCCCTTGAAATACAGTCCTTAATGGCTCTAGTCCAGCGGTCATCTCTAAATTGCATTACATGTCCAGCCCATCTGATTTTTAACACCTTGGCAAACAAGGCAGAGTCCCTCATCTTTCATCATTAATGGAGGTCAGAACTCTGGATTCCTTCTTTCACTTGAGAGGAGTGTAATACTCCAAGCATAGCTCTTTCGATTCCTCTTTGGGTGACCTGGATAGCGTTCTCATCCTGTTTCCATAGGTCCCTGAGGCAGGGAGAATGGTGGAGTGAAAAGATGTGCCTGGAGCCAGAGGTTCTTTGTCCTCTTAACAACTTCTTCAAAGATCTTGAAGGTGTTCCATGCCACTCTTTTCCTCCTGCGCAGCTCAGGTGGCAGGCCGTTGGTCATAACTGCTACCTTCAGAGATGTTTGTTCCATTGAGAGTAAATGAAATGTCAGGAACTAGTCTGTTTCTCATGAACACTGTCTTTGTGAAATTCAGCTGCAGTCCGACCTTTCCACACTCACGGTTGAAGTTGGTTAGCATTCATGCTGCTTGCCTGATGTTTGGTGTTATTAGAATAATGTCATCAGCAATGCAGTGGTGGTGTAGTAGCCGACTGTCTGTCTTCACTCCCATTTCTTCCTATTCCAGTTGTCCCACGACGCTCTCGAGGGTGGTACTGAAGAGTTTTGGTGAAATGGTATCACCGTGCCAAACCCCTCTCTTGATGTCAGTGATCACCTCACTTTAGAATGGTGAGATCCTGGTAGTCAATCCGCAGTACAGCTCACGGAGGATTTTGATGTATTGAGTTTGAACGCCCTGTTTGGCTAGGGCTTCGATGACTGCATCAGTCTCAACAGAATCAAAGGCTTTCTTTATTTTTTTTAAATTTTTTTTATTAGTGAAACACCATGAGGTACAGTTATAGACTTATAAATTTTTGTGCTTGGGTTTCAGTTATACAATGATCAAGTACCCATCCCTCCACCTTTCTTTAAATTAATGAACGTTAGACAGAGTGGCATCTTGAACTCCCGAGAAACCTCAGTGACCTTGGTCACCATGTGGATATGGTCGATCGAGCTGAATCCTTTTAGGAACCCAGCTTGCTCACTTGGTTGTCCTTTGTCTAGTGTTCTGCCAATCCTATTCAGGATGACTCAAGCAAACAGCTTGTAGACGATAGACAACAGGCAGATGAGGCGATAGTTGACAATGTTGTGGATGTCTCCCTTCTTGTACAATAGAACGGTCCTGCTGGTTTTCCATTGGGACGGAACCTCGTATTCAGACAGGTAGCGTGTAAAGAGCTGAGCTAATATATTGACGAGTACTGGTGGCAGATTCTTCAGGTATTCGGGTCTGACCTTGTCTGGACTGGGTGCTGTACGTTTGTAACCGACGAAATACATACTAAGTAACATTGAATAGGGATGTTATTTAAATATATTTTTGCTTGTTTTCAATATTGATGCTGATTCAGAATGTGTAAATTCATTTAACATTTTCTTCAAACTTTTTTTTTTGTGGTTTACAGGCTGCCTTGCTTCATGTGTTAAACAGACTAAAATAATACTATCAAATAGTATGCTGTTTTCTGTTTTCTAGATTGAGATTCTTGGAAACCATTTGCTCGAGCAGGCCCAGTAACATCTCCATTGGAGACTTTGTTGTTACTGTGTTTGGCATATCAAATACGTCACGGGGAGCTTGTCAGGCTCTGCCGTGCGGGCGAGATACTCTCGGTAGCTTGCCGGGCTCTCCGAGAGGGGCGGAGGAATCGAACTCAGGTTGGCCGTGTTGGCTGCGTGCAAGGCAAACGCCCTACTGCTGTGCTATAATTTAGTAAATATGCAAGTTTGCCTTATCTATAACATCTTTGTTTACAATTTAAGTTTAATTGGACATCATTAGATAAGGTACTTTTAGATGGAGTTCTAACCTTTTGTACTTTTTTGTATCACCTCAATTCCTATGTTGAACCCCTAAATTCTACTATGATTGTATTAGGTAGTGGGGTCTTTTTGAAAGCAATAAAATATAGAGGAGGTAGTCAGGTAGAACTCTCATTATGGGATTTATATTATAAGTATAGAATTATAAGTGTATTTAGAAAAAGAAAACCAAGAAACATAACTCATTGTAAAATCAGAGCAAGCTGACATACAACAGTCCTGAAAGAGGTATCTTTGCAGGAAAATCAAATCTGTCAGCAGTTTGATCTCTGATTTATGAGCCATAAAATTACAAGGATTGGGGTTGAAGTGATAGCACAGCGGGTAGGGCGTTTGCCTTGCACATGGCCGACTTGGGTTTAATTCCCAACATCTCACATGGTCCCCCGAGCACTGCCAGGAGTAACTCCTGAGTGCATGAGCCAGGAGTAACCTCTGTGCTTGCCAGGTGTGACCCAAAAAGCAAAAGTAAATAAATAAATAAATAAGGATTACATTTCTGTTTTGGCCACAGGAATATAGTATCTTGTTGTAGTGACCCAGGCAGATTAATGAAGTAAGAACTGCAATCCAGGAACAATTTCAAATATGTCAAATCCTTGCTAGTTTTAACTGATATTGACTGCTAAACTGACAGCTGTCTTCAGATCTCAATAAAGGTGGTGATCAAATGACCAATAGCGACATTACTGAAAATATACTAGTAACTAAAATGTTTGAAAAATCCAGTGTAGATGTTATGACAAATTGCGAAATGGAAAAAAAAAACTTAAACAGAATGCCTGGAGAATAATATGTCAAATAATTCGATTTTTGATAAAAGTTGAGCAAACTATTCCTTGTGACCCAATCATTGAAATCCTTGTATGTCCTTTCCCATACTGTTGATAATAACTGAATCCTTGCATTTGGCACTTCTGCTCTAAGGGGATTACCCATCTGCAATATAATGGAAGGATAATGATAAAGAAGATATGAATACCTTTCTGTAACAGAAATCTATAGGTAAAGGTAAAGGCCCTCCCGTTGATCATCGATTTGCTCGAGCGGGCCCAATATCGTCTCCATTGGAGACTTTGTTGTTACTGTGTCTGGCATATCGAATACGTCACGGGGAGCTTGCCAGGCTCTGCCATGCGGGCGAGATACTCTCGGTAGCTTGCCGGGCTCTCCGAGAGGGGCGGAGGAATCGAACTCGGGTTGGCCATGTTGGCTGAGTGCAGGGCAAATGCCCTACCGCTGTGCTAAAATCTATATTATCATGAATACACTGTTTTATGTGTGATTTGCCACTCTGTGTCACTAATGGTTTCATAAAACAAACACATTGGCAAATCTTAGCTATTAAAAGTAATTTTTAGTAGTCACTCTTATAATGAATATTTAGCACTTAGCATCATAGACTCAAGAAAGAATCTCAAGACATTTAGAGGACTGACATAGTCTAAAATTATTCACTTTGTTTTTTCTACCTAATGTGTTAACCCAATATCAAAGTTTAGGGAAATTGATGCTCTGGTGGGTTAGATGAAATGCAAAGTATAATAAAATAAAAGTTATAGTTAGCAGTGCTATCTATCTCTATCTATCTATCTATCTATCTATCTATCTATATCTGCAAAAGTCAAATCTAGCCCCTGTACCTCACCCTCTACCTCACACACCAGAGTGTATGTGTGATCACTCTTCTTTTTTTGTGTTTTGTCTTAGTCATGCAAAGTTCTGTCTTTGCATGTCAGTTAATGCAAAGACTGGAGCACTTAAATTTAAATAGATCTAAAGTCAGTTCTGAGAGTCTCTGAAAATTTAAAAATATTGTGCTGCCAAATATTGTTCTTGTTTTCTTTTGCAAAGTAATTTCTGTGAGAATTACCTATGCTACTCAATATTTTCCTTGAAGAGAATAATTCTCTTTAGTTTATCTTTAAAATTACTTCTCATAGTTTTTACCTCATGCTTTTTTACTGAATTTATATGATACTTTGTTAAAATAATTAGTTGAAAATCTATATTTAAGTTTAATTTAAAACAGGAGCTTTGATTAATAATAAAGTATGAAGCTCAAAGATAATTTGAAGAAATAAAGTCAATAGGGGCCAGAATGATAGTACTGTGGTAGGGTATCTATCTTGCACGTGGCTGACTGACTTTCCATTCTAGCACCCCATACAGTCCTGGTAGCATAGCCAGGAGTGATTACTGAGTGTAGAGCAAGGATTAAGACCCAAGAACCACCAGGTCTGACCTTCCCCTCAAAAAAACAGACAACCCCCAAAAGTCAAGTCTGTATAAGGAATGAGTAGACCCAACTTTAGTATACATGAAACCTACTTGAAGGAGTCTTTAAAATTTACATTTCATTCCTTTTTTTTAAAAAAATTTTTATTAGTGAGACATCATGAGGTACTGTTGCAGACTTACAAATTTTTGTGCTTGGGTTTCAATTATACAATGATCAAATACCCATCCCTCCACCAGTGCCCATTTCCTACCACCACGGATTCCAGTATCCCTCCCACCCCCCATCCTCCCCATCCCACCCTGCCTCTGTGGCAGGGCATTCCCTTTTGTTCTCTCTCTCCTTTTGGGTGTTGTGGTTTGCAAAAGAGGCACTGAGTGGCAATCATGTTTGATCTATAGTCTACTTTCAGCATGCTTCTCCCATCCTGGGAGGATCCTTCCAACACCTTTATTTGGTGTTCCCTTCTCTATCTGAGCTCCCTTTTCCCCTAGCATTTGTGGTTGGCCTCCAAACCATGGAGTAAAATTCCTGGTACTAATCTTGGCCATTCTTGGGTGTTAGTCTCCTGTTTTGTTACTTTATGTTCCCCAGATGAACGCAATCTTTCTATGCCTATCCCTTTCTTTCTGAGTCATTTTGCTTAACATGATACTTTCCATGTAGTACCACTTGTATGTAAATTTCATGACTTTGTCTTTTCTAACACCTACATAGTACTCCATTGTGTAAATGTACCAAAGTTTCTTTAACCAATCATCTGTTATACTTCTGGTTTACTTTCTGTGATAGGCTACTCAATCTATTTTTCTTTTTAATTTTAACTTTAGACTTAGTTATTTCTTGAGCTGGGTAATCTAACTGTTATTAGGACTTAACAAAAAACCCATCATGAGGAAAAGAGGGTGATTTTATAGGGCCCCTTCCCCAGCAGTACTTGGGACTTCTGGGCTGCTTTTGTGCTTAACCTGTACCTACACTGCTTGAGACCCAGGGTCAGGAATCAGGAATCACCAGGATGTGCTGGGTGAAACTTGTGATAAAAGGAGTCAAAGTAGAGAATTTACACATGTACTCCATCTCTGGTACTGGATAGAGGGTATTTTAATCTTAATACCAAATGAAGCGATACCACAGCGGTAGAGCGTTTGCCTTGCACGCAGCCAACATGGCCAACCCGAGTTCGATTCCTCAGCCCCTCTTGGAGAGCCCAGCAAGCTACTGAGAGTATCTCGCCCACACGGCAGAGCCTGGCAAGCTCCCTGTGACGTATTCGATATGCCAGACACAGTAACAACAAAGTCTCCAATGGAGACATTACTGGGCCTGCTCGAGCAAATTGATGATCAACGGGAGGGCCTTTACCTTTACCTTTACCTTTACCTTACCAAATGAAGAAGTGGTGTATTTGCCTTTTTGAATGAAAAGGTAATTGGAAGGACTGCAATTTGGCTTAGATCATCCTGATTTGGGACTGGATCTGAGGTTTCTGTTTAGTATTCTGATTTATTTTGGCAAGGTAGCCATACTTGTATACATTTTTATTGTTCTTACTGACTACCTGTGAACAAAAATCTTCCCCAAATCAGATGTTGGTTTGCTATTCTGCTTCCAGTCCTTAATGTTTAATACACAAATACATATGGAATTATGAGGAATGAATCTGAAGCTGAACCCAAAGAGACTTTCCATAAATAATGGTGATCTGAAAATTTTTCAAAAGGGTGTCAGAGAGTTAGTACAGCAGGTAAGTACTAGCATGTGGTCAAACCCCACTGGGTATGGTCCAAAAAACAAACTAAAAAACCAGAAAAATGATCTCTGAATCAAATTTACACCATTTTACATTTTTAAATGAAATGTAACCATTTAATATCACTTCTAATAAAGAGCTGTTATTTGTCAGTTTCAGTGAAGATAAGCCAATGTGATTGTTTTTTTTTAAAGTCTTTGTTTTACAAAGGATAAATTTTGGAGTGATTAGGAATATGTCAAAGTCACTCTCAGGATTCTTATTCATGCTCATAAATACTTTCTGGACATTTACATATTAAGTACTCTGTACACATTAATAAATTTGAACAATGGTTTCCTTATTCTTGAAATTCCATCATTTGGCAGGGTTGGGGGGAGACAATCAAATTGGTTATTAAAACACAATGATCTTTGCAGTATTGGAATATCTGAAGTGATTAGCACAGAATTAAAGTTCTGTGTTTGTACCATGGAAAAAAATGACATGCCATCTGTGATTCTTTTCGTACAGATGATAATGCATATGTGTGCCATCATAGTAAGAGTTGTTTCTAAGTACTTACTAGGTGTCCTCCTCTCTAAAGCTGACTAAAATATTCCAAACTTATTGAACCTGTGATACATAACTTGACAATGACAAATTGACACTTCCTATTTCCATTGAATGTGCAGAAGATTAATAGTATAGTTAATTCAACAAAGACTTATTCATTGCATATAGGTGTTTTGAATAACTGAGAATTGCATATAGGAGTTTTGAATAACTGAAAATTGACATGTAATTTTTCTTTTTCCTCAAATTCACTTGTCGAATTATTCTGTATGATTCCAAGTACCTTGTTTTGGCGTGGTTGTTAGTGCACTTACCCTTTTTTGAAGGTAATAATAAAATTCACTGGAAGCCACTGCACAGCATTTTGGGAAGGAATCCTCTTTTGGAATTTTTTAATGTTTCTGAAATTTAAATTACTAATCAGTTCTTTTTATATGTTCTGAGAAATGCGTAGGTTCAAAGAGTTATTCAAAATCACATATTCAAAGCAAGTCCTGAAGCTCAGAGAAGTCTGTGTTTTGAAGAGGGTCTCCATGGGTGACCTCCCAGTTTTTCTCAATAGCAAAACTCCACTAAGATGATTACAGAAGCTGGCCTCCTTTCAGCTGCCCTAGTTTTTGGCTCCACCCATTTCCTGTTTTTCTATACATTTCATGAGCTTCACTCTGCAGCTAGACTCTTAAGATTCTTCATTCTATTTTGCTTTGTCTACATCACGTTTCCTTGAGAGGAGAAAGTATTTGAAACTATTTACTTCATGACCCAGGATTATGTCTTAATTTTATAATCATCCAGAATGTTCAACTCTATAGTTTGGCAGCAAATTAAAGTGTATCAGAGAAATAAGAAAAAAAATGGTCAGTGAAGACATCAACATTCAGATAATTCTGTGATTGTACTCAGCATGTCAGAATTGAGAGATTATGACATGTGGACATTTTTTCCCCAAAGATGTCTTCCATCCCATGGAGAGTGGGTGGGGAGAGGACACTCTGGAAACATCCAGTGGACAGTAATAGCCTGTTGTGTATTCGGAAATGGGGGTTTGTGCATTTTTTTTTACTTTAAAAAGGTAGATTTCCCAACGGTGCTTTCCAGAAGTACTGATTTTATTTTTCAAGAGGCAGTAGGTCAAGAACATTTAAAAACATCTGCATATGAGGCTGATAGATGAAGTGAACCCCGATTTAGCTATTGACCTTTTAGCTAGACTCAAGTTTCTAGGACCTCCAAATCTGTTACAATAAAAATGGACTACTGATCCTTCTTGTATCACATATGGTTGTTAGGATGAAATAATATAGGTCAACCATTTAGTAGAGCTCCTGACTCTTGATAAATATTTAAGTTGTTAGCTCCTTTCTAATTTTCTCATATATCCAAACAAAGACTTGGCAAAGAATGATGCACACATAACTGGTTGGCCACTTAATGTGTAATGGGTTTATAAAGTTTCATTCTCTCCCTTTATTCTATATTCTTGTTTGTCTTTTCTTTTTAACTTCCCACACATGGACTGCTGCCTGAATAATCTCAGCTACGATTGACTCTGCTAAGATTGACTCTCTCTCTCTCTCTCTCTCTCTCTCTCTCTCTCTCCCTCTCCCCCCCCATGTCTGCTAAATAGAAAAGGCAAAAATAATTAAAATCCTGAATCTAACCTCTACATTTTAAAAATCTGAAGGGTCTGAAACCAGCTAGAAATTATTCAAATTAGGATCTCTGTAAGTTGCAGCAGACATAAACTACTGACTTTCTGTATTTTTTTGTATAGGTCTAGAAAAAAAATCTACCTGTAACAAGGGATTAATTAAAATCAAACAATGAGAAACATAATTTTCTCTAAATAAATATATTGCTCAGTAATTTTTTTACTCTTATGCAGCAGTTTGTTTTTATTCTGGGAAAATAAAAATAATGAAAGTCTGGTTTTAATATCTACAAACTTACAGTTTGGTATACAATGACACAAAAAGAGTGAGACAATTTGTCTTAAAAATTTTGCCATTTGCGGCTCTCTGGCATGGCCATGGCTCCAGAGGCAAAAGGACTTAGTCCAGAACCCGTCAGCTTGTGGCAGAAAAGTGAATGGACCATGCGTTAAACTATGGTGCCGAGGGAAAAGGCGTTGCTCCCTTCTGCCTTTTCACCACCACCGCCCCCCCCCCCCCCCCCCCCAGCAGCAAGTTGGCCGCCGCCTCAGAGCTTATAGGAAAGCCAAGTATGAACTGGTAGTGACAGGGCAACTGCAGTCTCATGGGAAGAGGGATAGTACATGCTTGTCCTTCATGCCCTACCAAGGTCAAGAGTTGCCCCCCACAAGCGGCTCTCCGGCACAACCATAACACCAGACATACAGAAACCAATCTCGTAATTATCTGGCTCTTTGCAGAAATTCAAAATCATTATATGATTCTCATAACCAGCTATACAAAACACAGGGTGCATCTTTTGTCGAAATAATGAATGTAATCAATGTAGAGAAGAGTTAAGTGGAAATCATCTGCCTCACAGGCATTGGGAGGGGTGGGAGGGGGGTATATTGGGGTTCTTGGTGGTGAAAAATGAGTACTGGTGAAGGGAGAGGTGTTTGATCATTGTAAGACCGAGACTTAAACCTGAAAGCTTAGTAACTTTTCCCACAATGATTCAATAAATAAATATAAGAAGAAAAATAAATAAATAAAAACTATGGAAGAAAAAAAGTAAGGTGGAGTTTATGACCAAGTCAATCAGCTAATCAGTGGCTGAATAAATAACAGTACTCCTTAATCACTTAATCACTTAATCCCCGTTATTCATCGATTTATTCGAGCGGGTGCCAGTAACGTCTCCACTCATCCCGGTTGCGTGCTAGCGTAGCCCAATGGTATCTGTTCGTTCTAGGAACATGCAGAGCCTCATACCGATCATTTAGGGTCTTGATGAAGAAGTCTGACCATCTTATAGGTGGGCGTCCACGTGATCTTTTGATGTCCCGTGGAATCCAATCAGTAATGGCTCTAGTCCAGCGGTTGTCTGTAAACCTCATTACGTGTCCAGCCCATCTGATTTTCGATGTCTTGGCAAATGAGACAGCATCCCTGATTCTTGAGCGTTGACGAAGATCAGAACTCCAGATTCTATCTCTCATTTGAGTGAATCGTGATATTCCAAGCATAGTTCTTTCGATTCCTCTTTGAGAGACCCGAATAGCGTTCTCATCTTGTTTTCGTAGGGTCCAGGTCTCTGAGGCATATGTTAATGCAGGAAGAATAGTGGAATCAAAGAGATGTGCTCATAGCTGGAGGTTCTTTGTCCTTTTAGTTATTTCTTCAATGTTCTTGAAGGCATTCCAAGCCGCTCTCTTCCTCCTGCGCAACTCAGGTGCCAGGTCATTCATCATGTTGATTTCTCGACCTAGGTATATATAACTGTTGCATTCGGAGATGGTGGTTCCGTTGAGAGCGAATGGAGCGTCAGGAACAAGGCTGTTTCTCATAAACATTGTCTTCGTAAGATTCAGCTGTAGTCCGACCTTTCCACATTCACGGTCAAAGTCATTCAGCATTTGTGCAGCTTGGCTGATGTTTGGTGTTATTAGAACGATGTCATCAGCAAAGCGGAGGTGGTGTAGTTGCCGACCATCTATCTTCACTCCCATGCTTTCCCATTCCAGTTTTCGCATGATGTTCTCGAGGGTGGCACTGAAGAGCTTTGGTGAAATGGTATCACCCTGCCGAACCCCTCTCTTGATATGGATGATTACTTCTTTGTAGAATGGTGAGATCTTGGTAGTGAATCTGCAGTAGAGCTCACGAAGGATCCTGATGTATTGAGTTTGTACGCCCTGATTGGCTAGGGCTTCAATGACCGCTTCCGTCTCAACAGAATCAAAGGCCTTCTTTAAATCAATGAACGTTAGACAGAGCGGCATCTTGAACTCCCGAGATACCTCAGTGAGCTTGGTTATTGTGTGGATATGATCGATGGTACTGAATCCTTTTCGGAATCCAGCTTGTTCACATGGTTGTCCTTCATCTAGTGTTCTGCTAATCCTATTCAGGATGACTCGAGTGAATAGTTTGTAGATGACAGACAATAGGCAGATTGGGCGATAGTTGCCAATGTCGTGGATGTCTCCTTTCTTGTATAGTAGTACAGTCCTGCTGATTTTCCATTGGGATGGAACCTTGCATTCAGACAGGTAGCGTGTGAAGAGTTTAGCCAATGTATTGATGAGTACTGATGGTAAGTTCTTCAGGTGTTCAGGTCTGATTTTGTCTGGGCCAGGTGCTCTTTGTTTCTTTAGCAACGAGATGGCATGTTGGATTTCGGAAGTGAGAACATTGGGAACGACATATCCATCATGTGGTATGTGGTATGTGGGCAAGTGGATGTGGCTATTAAAGAGATCTGAGTAGAAGTCATGAATAATCTTCTCCATTGCCCTTCTGGAAGATGTGATAGATCCATCATGATGTCGGAGGGCAGTCATCTTGGTTTTGTAGTTGGTGAAGGACAGGCGGGCATTACGAATGTTTCTCCCAGCTTCTGCTGCATCTACCAGTACTGCTGGTATCCTGTTTTTGAGGTCATCCTTGATGGCTTCTCTGCACTGTTTTGCCAGTTCGGATGTTCGCTTGTGGTTGCCTGAGGCATGTGCCAAGCCACGTTGGCGAATAAGTTCAAGAGTGTTCGAAGAAAGATGGTTTTTTGTGGCTATCTCTCTCTTGGCATTCCTTGCACAATCATGGAGGTGTTGAATCATTCGATCGTATTCCTCATCAATGTTGTCAATGACGGCATCTTCCCATGTTGCCGCAATAGAGCCAAAGAGCTCCCAGTTGGTACTATACAGTACTCCTACATAACAAAAAATGTTATTTTACCACAGAGGTCTCATTAAGTTAATATCCCCAATGATGTTGTCTTAATGTTTGCTTACCATAATTTATGTTTCCAGCTTCTTTCTGATCTGGGTAAGTAGGAAAAATTATAAAGATAGATGATCATATGGTATGAGACTTATAAAAGAATATCCAAGCTAAATGAGAGTCTTAAAATTACTGATTATGTATTTACAGTGTCCCCACCCAAGTCAACCATTGACCTGCTTACCTGTAATATGGATATTTATTTATAAGTTAGTGAAGCAAGATAATTTTTGTTGAATAAATCAGAATGGTAGTAGAGCAGGTAGGGTACTTGCCCTGCATGCGGGTGACCCAGGTTCAATTTCTGACCCCCAAAATAGTCCTCTGTGTCTTGCCAGGACTGATACATGAGTGCAGAGCCAGGAGTAAGGTCTGAGCATAGTTGGGTGTGCCACTCCCTGCCCCCCACCCCTCCCAACACACACAGTGCCAAATATTGTGAGGGGGTGAGAAGGAAAGGAATACATGTTCAAGGAGAACATGTGTCTGGAAGAGAAAGCAAGCAAAGTGACATAAATGATATGTTTTCTAGGAAGAAAAGGAGCTTGAAGAGAGCAAGCTGAGAATTTGTGCATGTATTGAACCATTGAGTGTGCAGTACTTTGCTTGGCTCCTTTGCTGAACTTGATATTTGTGAGATTAATTCAGTACATTCTTACTAATGTAAGAATGTAAACTTAAGCATTTTATTGTTGCATAATTTATTTGTGGTGCTCCAGGCTACTACACTTTCTTTCTTTCTTTCTTTTTTTTTTTTTTGCTTTTTGGGTCATACCTGGTGATGCACAGAGGTTACTTCTGGCTCTGCATTCAGGAATTTCTCCTGGCGGTGCTCAGGGGACCATATGGGATGCTGGGAATTGAACCTGGATCGGCCGCATGCAAAGCAAATGCCCTACCCTCTGTGCTATTGCTCCAGCCCTCCATTCTCTTCTTAATGAACTTTTAGGTTAGTCTTATTTTTATTTTTGGTATAATTATTAAAATGGTTGTGAACATACAACTATTTTTTATGTGTATATTTTTTGTGATCTCAGACATATACCTACAATTGTAGGTCACATGACAAATTCATATATAAGTAAATAAAGGACCAAACTGCCCCCTCTCCCCCCAAAAATTACTGATTCTAATAAAATACAGTATTTGGGCAATTAGTGGAGTGACAGCTGGAAAGATGACATTTAGTGAACTCAAAATTTTTTAAAGAATTCAGATAAAAGATAAAAGGAGGGCTTTGTAAGCACAGGGTATTAAGAGAACTCCAGAGCTCACAGTAATCTACAATTTGAAGAAAGTGTGAAATATGAGAAATAGGAATTGTATACAAGAAAGTTAGGAAAAAATACTAAGGCAAAATGCCATGATTTTAATATTTAAAAGCAGAAGTCAGAACCATTATGATCTTATTTGAATTTTGTCTTTTCTATAGTGAAATAGAGAATCTCTTAAACTGGTATGGCATATTTAGAACCAATAGTAAAATATACCCAAAGCAGAGATAGTCGCAGTGAAATGTGAGACATGCTAGATGTCAGCTATAACTAAAAATGTGACATTCTGTTTTTGTTATAAACTTATAAACTTCCACTTCTAAAAATACGAAGATAAGCTGTATCATAATTATGTTAATATAATAAGTAGAAATTTAAGTTAGAGTAATTCTAAGCTCCCTGTAAAGGGTAAAATCCTACAGTTACAATTAATATTATGACTGTCTATTCTGGAGTCACCAAATTTAGTAAATCAAAATAAAGGTCATTAATTTAAATTTCAAACAAATTATTTAGCCATTCTTTTCTAAAAGAATTCTCTGGGATTAAAAGGAATAAAAAGGAATTAGAAATGAAGAATTTACCAGCAAAACCCAGAATTATTCAGAGTCCTTACTTTTGCGGATTTGCCAAATTAATTAAATATTAGAATCGCATGACTGAAAGGAGCATCTATATAACAACTGATCAATTCCTTAATTTTAAGAACAAAATGTAAGTTAGGCTTCTTTCAGAATAAGGTAAAGGTAAAGGTAAAGACCCTCCCCTTGATCGTCGATTTGCTCGAGCGGGCCCAGTAACGTCTCCATTGGAGACTTTGTTGTTACTGTGTTTGGCATATCAAATACTCTCGGTAGCTTGCCGGGCTCTCCGAGAGGGGCAGAGGAATCGAACTCGGGTTGGCCATGTTGGCTGCTTGTAAGGCGAACGCCCTACCGCTATGCTATCACTCCAGCCAAAGTGAGAAAGACTTTGTTTGCCATAGATATTCACTGCTAAGGAAAGTTAGGGAATTTCTTGTAGGCGATTTGAAACAATTTAGTTAATCCTTCTTATGCACGTGGGTGTAGAAGCTTGGGCTTCTCCAGTTCCTTTTAGCTCAGGAAGTCTATTTTTAAGCAGAATTCCCCTCAGGTATCATCCCTTTAGTTTTATAGGAGTATGTTTTTCAGTTCACCAATCCCTGAAGTCCTAGTAACTTCACTAAAGATAGTTGTGGGGATAATTTAAGAAAGTGCCATATCCCTACAATTTCCTTTCTACTTAGCTTCTTTACAAAATAGCCCATGCATGAGATACTTTGCAAATGTGACTGACAGTTTAGTGTTAGCCTCTCCTGTGATTAGAAACTCTTGTTGGTAACCTTTATAGAACTAACTCAGAGTAGCACTTTTTCAAGGAGATTAATGTGCTACTGTTTCCTTTTCTTTGTTGCTTCAATAATTTATATATAAAATGACTGTAATATTGCTGGGCAAAGTTTTTCTGAAGTATAGAGTTTTCTGCCCTGAAAGGACTTCAAAAAAGCCTGCAAAATTCTTTAACATGCATTATTATTTTTCCAAAACTAGCATTTTATTTTTGCTTTTGGGCCACACCTGGTGGTGCTCAGGTCTTTCTTCTGGCTTTGTGCTCAGGGATCACTCCTGGGGTGACTCTGGGGGCCATTTATGCTGCAGGGGACCAAACTTGGGTTGGCACCATGCAAGGAAAGCACACTGCCCACTGTTCTACTGCTCTAGCCCACAACACAAGCATTTTTATACCATGTACGTTCATTTGACATTCTATAAAAGAAACCTTAGAAACTAAATTTTACTAAAAAGAATGTTCTTGTGATATTGAAGACCTTCCAAAATATTTCAGATGTATTCAGTGTAATTATCTTGTCTATTCCTGTATCTCTTTTCTTCAATTGGTAGACTTGTCTATGTAACACGCAGCCAGAGAAATTTAATATAGTTCCAATAATTTAGGCTCACAGAATTCTCTCTCCACACTGAAGTACTAGACCTTTGTACTCACAAATCTGCCTGATTTGTTGTAGTCACATGAATGCGAACCAACGCAGTTTGATCTCCCATTCCTTAAATATTTTCTATACTTCTTGTTGTCTATCATGATAGAGACCTTAACGTAAAGTGCTCTGGGACTCACTTTCCTGTTCGAAATTATATCTGTCCTTCAGAACACCTCAGCTCAGCAGGGGAGCACAACTCTTGCTAAAAAAATGCAAAACGAATTAGAAAATGGCCTTCAGATGACTTTGGGAATCAGGGAAACAAATTGAGGGGTGCTACAGCAAGGATGATCCAGTGTTTGTAGATGTTAAGTGATGTTATAAGGCCCATTTAAAACCCACTAACCTGTTCCTTATAAGTCAATAGTAGTTCCCCATGTTTTCTTCCTCCCCTGACCCTAACCCGAAGATCTGGAGAGATAGCTTTAAATCTTGCTGCCTTACTCCTTGCTGATTAACCTCATAATAAATAAATGAAACAAAATTATATTTATCGTAAGCTCCAGTGACATGCTTCTCATGGAAAATTTTCTGTAAGTCCTCAAGTTTTTCTGGCAAAGTTTCATTAATAAGTATTACAAAGACAAATGTGATTATGAGATGCCAAGAGTACTGATCTTCACTTAGGGCCTTAGTTTTCTCTTAACCTTCATACATTTTTCTCATTCTCACTTGACTGTCAGATGGGGTGGTGAATGTTATTCCATTGGCATGCAAAGAAACATTAATCTCAGGGAAATAGTTTAAGATCTGGTCTGGGTGACCTCTGCTTTGGGTGACCTTCATTCTAATACTTTAACTATGTGGGATATTTCTAATGCCTGATAATGATTAATATCTTCCTTAGCTTTTTTGGAATTCAGAAATGATTCCATTAATTGATTCTGAGAATATCTGATACAAATAAGATTATCCAATAATATAAAAATAGTTACAATAACATTTCCTCTGAGCCAGAATAGACCCTTCATTAAAATGTGACATTGTTTAAAAAATACATATTTTTACTATCTTTTTAGAAAACAGAACTACAAAATTTTTGATGAAATGTACAAAACCTTTATATTTTATATACTAAGTGACAATTTAAAAGGTTATCTCTCTTGTCATGTATTTAATATTTCAAGAATTGTCACTCATTGGAAATGTTTACTAAACCTGAACTCTTAGGATGTATTTTAATTGGATCTATAAAAGAAATTCCCCAAAGATGGTGCCTCAGATGAGTTTACAGAAACCAATTCAAAGTTTACAGAGAAGGGAAATGAATACTAAAAAATTAAGTCTTTCCTTGTCAGCTTAACATTTAAGAGAAAGACTGATAAAGGGAACTTTAGAATGACAATTCATAGTTTCCCCTTGGGTTAAATGAATCTTACAGTCTTCTTTAATTCTATTCGGTTTTCCCTTTATTTGAAGAACACAGCAGTAATAAGAACATGAAGAGTAATGCACCAGAAATAGCTCATTCTAAGACTTCCAGAGTAACTCGAAATTGATCAATAAAAATGACACATTACTCAAAAGAATCTATTTATTAAATAGATCGTTTCAGTCATCCTGCAACAATGAATTTTGTTTAAGTTTTTGTTTTGCCTTTAATGAACAATAAAATAACAATTTGAAGAGACAATAGTGATTTTAATCTCTCCCCTGTTATACTTATAATTCAGCTTTATTTACATTTCATTTTGGATTTTGGACTTTACCTATATTTGAGACTTAATATGGTAAAAATGTAGGTAGCCAACTGAGAAGTCAAAGGTAAGGGAGGCAAGCAAAGGAGGAAAAGTAAATGACTTCTGTAATCTATATGCTAGCTAATCAACCTCCTAATTTTTGAGCATTGATTGGATTCACAGGCCATGAAATGGAGTCCTGTAAAGGTTGTATAACTAAACCTCAACTTAATTTTGCTTTCCAATATGGGAAATACTATCTTTGTAAAGTTCTGAAAACCAAATACTGAGTTACAACATATCAAGAGTAACTTATGGCCATAAGCAGAAAATAGAATAAACAGATATATGGGGAAACTAGCTGAATCAGCATGTGCTCATTGGAACTGGTCACCTCAGACCTAAATCTCTAAATTCTGAGGATAAATGATTTTGTTGCATGGATCATTCATCATATGAATTGGTAAAAATAACTTTTATGCTCTTCACTGATAGATGTGTGTAACTATAAAAAATTGCATACATATATAAATAATTATGTTTCTAGAATGTCTTTACTTTTCATACAATGTTTTATTAATCTTGAATGATAAAACATACTCATTTTTTTCCCGGTGTGACACCTACTTTTTTAAAATTTTTAAAAAAATTTTTTAAATTTTTTTATTATTAGTGAAACACCATGAGGTACAGTTGTAGATTTACAAATTTTTGTGCTTGGATCTCGGTCATATCACGATCAAATACCCATCCCTCCACCAGTGCCCATTTTCCACCACCAGGATAATATCCCTCCCCCCCATCCCCCCATCCCCCCCTGCCACTGTGGCAGGGCATTCCCTTTTGTTCTCTCTCTCTCCTTTTGGGTGTTGTGATCAGCAAAAGAGGCATTGAGTGGCGAACATGTTCAGTCCAGTCTACTTTCAACCTGCATCTCCCCTCCTGGGAGGATCCTCCAAACACCCTCCATTTGGTGTTCCCTTTTCTATCTGAATTGTCCTTTCCCCCTAGAATACCCAGCTGGCCTCTAAGCTATGGAGTAATTCTCCTGGTGTTGATCTCAGCTATTCTTGGGTATTAATCTCATATTTTGTTATTTTATATCCCCCAGATGAATGCCATCTTTCTATGTCTACCCCTCTCGTTCTGACTCATTTCACTTAGCATGATACTTTCCATATTGTACCACTTGTATGTAAATTTCATGACTTCATCTTTTCTAAGAGCTACATAGTACTCCATTGTGTAGATGTACCAAAGTTTCTTTAACCAGTCATCAGTTCTTGGGCATTCAGGTCTCTTCCAGTTTCTGGCTACTGTAAAGAGTGCTGCAATGAACAAACAAGTGCAGATGTCACTTCGGCTACACATTTTTGCCTCTCTGGGATATATTCCTAGGAGTGGTATCGCTGGGTCAAATGGGAGCTCAATTTCTAATATTTGAGGAATGTCCATACTGTTTTCCAAAAGGGCTGAACCAGTCGGCATTCCCACCAACAGTGAAGGAGTGTCCCTTTCTTGCCACATCCGCGCCAGCATCGGTTGCTTTTGTTCTTTTGAATGTGGGCCAGTCTCTGAGGTGTGAGATGGTATCTCATTGTGGTTTTGATCTGCATCTCCCTGATGATTAATGATGTAGAGCATTTTCTCATGTACTTTTTTGCCATTCGGATTTCTTCTTTGAGAAAGTTTCTGTTCATTCTGTTCATTTCATTGCCCCATTTTTGGATGGGGTTGGATGTTTTCTTCTTGTGGAGTTCAACGAGTATTTTGTATATCCTTGATATCAACCCCTTGTCAGATGTGTATTCGGCGAATATTCTTTCCCATTCTGTAGACTGTCTTTGTATTTTGGTCACTGTTTCTTTGGAGGTACAGAAGCATCTTAGTTTAAGATAGTCCCATTTATCTCTCTCTGTTTTCACTTGCTCAGCCAGTGGCATGTCATCTTTGAAAATACCATTAGCCTCAATGTCATGGAGGGTTTTGCCAACTTTGTCTTCAATGTATCTTATGGTTTCTGGTCTGATGTTGAGGTCTTTAATCCATTTTGATCTTACCTTTGTACATGGTGTTAGGCAGAGTTCTGAGCCCATTTTTTTGCATGTAGCCGTCCAGTGATGCCAGCACAATTTGTTAAAGAGGCTTTCCTTACTCCACTTCGCATTTCTTGCACCTTTATCAAAGATTAGATGATCATATGATTGAGGGGAGATGTCAGTGTATTCAACTCTGATCCATTGGTCTGCAGTTCTGCCTTTGTTCCAGTACCATGCTGTTTTGATTATTACCGCTTTGTAGTAAAGTTTGAAGTTAGGGAGGTTGATTCCTCCCATTTTCCTTTTCCCAAGAATTGCTTTAGCTATTCGTGGGGGTTTATTGTTCCATATAAATTTCAGGAGTGTTTGCTCCATTTCTTTGAAGAATGTCATGGGTATCCTTATAGGAATTGCATTGAATTTGTACAGTGCTTTCGGTAGTATTGCCATTTTGACAATGTTAAGTCTCCCGACCCATGAGCAGGGGATGTCTTTCCATTTCCTCATGTCCTCTTTTATTTCCTGAAGTAGCGTTTTGTAGTTTTCTTTGTACAGGTCCTTTACTTCCTTAGTTAAGCTGATTCCTAGGTACTTGATTTTCTGGGGCACAATTGTGAACGGGATTGATTTTTTCATATAGCTTTCCTCTCTCTCACTGTTTGCGTATAGGAAAGCCATGGACTTTTGGGTATTGATTTTATAGCCTGCAACTTTACTATACAAGTCTATTGTTTCTAGGAGTTTTTTGGTGGAGGTTATTGGGTTCTCTAAGTATAGTATCATATCATCTACGGATAGTGAGAGCTTGATTTCTTCCTTTCCTACCTGAATGCCCTTAATATCTTTTTCTTGCCTAATTGCTATTGCAAGTACTTCCAGTACTATATTGAACAGCAGTGGAGAGAGTGGGCATCCTTGTCTCGTCCCTGATCTTAGAGGGAAGGCTCTCAGTTTTTCCCCATTGAGGATGATGCTTGCTGTAGGCTTGTGGTAGATGGCTTTAACTATGCTGAGGAAAGTCCCCTCTATACCCATTTTGGCTAGGGTTTTCATCATAAAGGGGTGCTGGATCTTGTCAAATGCTTTCTCTGCATCTATTGATATGATCATATGCTTTCTATCTTTTCTTTTGTTGATATGGTGGACTATGTTGATTGATTTCCGAATGTTAAACCATCCTTGCATCCCTGGGATGAATCCTACTTGGTCATGGTGTATGATCTTTTTGATGAGTAGTTGGATTCTATTTGCTAGTAGTTTGTTGAGGATCTTTGCATCTGTGTTCATCAGGGATATCGGCCTGTAGTTCTCTTTCTTTGTGTTATCTCTGTCTGCTTTTGGTATCAGTGTGATATTTGCTTCATAGAAACTGTTCGGAAGTGTATTTGATATTTCAATTTCATGGAAAAGCTTAAAGAGGATTGGGAGTAAGTCTTCTTTAAAGATTTGGAAGAATTCACTGGTGAATCCTTCCGGGCCAGGGCTTTTGTGCTTGGGGAGACTTTTTATTACCATTTCAATTTCCTTGATGGTGATAGGTCTGTTCAGCTACTCCAGGTCTTCTTGGTTCAGCCTTGGG
Organism: Sorex fumeus; assembly: GCF_029834395.1. Lineage (NCBI taxonomy): Eukaryota > Metazoa > Chordata > Mammalia > Eulipotyphla > Soricidae > Sorex > Sorex fumeus. The sequence goes on from NW_026606070.1 coordinate 33,954,484, forward strand.
AGTCTGTAGGAATCTAGGAATTTATCCATTTCCTCGAGGTTTTGATGTTCCGTGGCATAAAGCTTTTCAAAGTACTCCCTGAGGATCCTTTGAATTTCTGTAGTTTCTGTTGTAATGACCCCCTTTTCATTTCTGATTCGGTTTATTAGGGTTTTCTCTCTCCCTTTCTTTGTGAGTTTTGCTAGGGGCTTATCGATTTTGTTAATTTTCTCAAAGAACCAGCTCTTGGTTTCATTGATCTTTCGTATTGTTTTCTGGGTTTCCATCTCGTTAATCTCTGCTCTGAGTTTTATTATTTCCTTCCTCCTGTTAGGGTTGTGCTCCTTTTGTTGGTCCTTCTCCAAGTTCTTAAGCTGTGAGGTTAGTTTATTTATGTGGGCTCGCTCCTCCTTTCTGAGGAATGCTTGTAGAGCTATAAACTTTCCTCTTAGGACCGCTTTTGCTGTGTCCCATAAGTTTTGGTAACTCGTGTCCTCATTTTCATTCGTTTCTAGGAATCTTTTGATTTCCTCTTTAATTTCCTGTCTAAGCCACTCGTTGTTTAATAGCGCACTGTTTATTTTCCATGTGTTTAATTTAGTTTTCTGTTTTTGTGTGTGATTTACTTCTAATTTCAGCGCATTATGGTCTGAGAAGATTGTTGATATAATCTCTATCTTCTTAATTTTATGGAGGCAAAAACATACTCGTTTTTTAAATTTTAATTTTGACAAGAAAAATTTTATTTTTTGTTGATTTTTTTAAAAAGTAGGTTTTATGAATTAAGTGGCAAGATTAAGTATTCGTCCTGGTGAATCCAAGGATTCAAAATATAACCATTTGGTAAAAAAATACAGGTTAGAAATTCTTTTCAAATTTTTAACATCTTATTTTAGATTTCTAACACTAAAATATGGCCATTTTATTTTACATAGTTTTTTTAACGAAGAAGTTACATTATAGTATTAAAAATGAATGAATTTAAATGTGAATTTTATTTAGATACAGATTGATAGCATCAACATTTCCTAAAAGTAACTTTTGCCTCTTTTTCGCTTGTTACGTGTAATGTCTATTGTTTATCAGACAAGTAAAAATGTGAGTTTGGTTTTTTTTCTCCTTTATTAAGAATGATGTAATGCATTATTTTGGGTTCAATTCATATTGATTTAAATTTGTTTAGTTCTTAATTTTTTTTGTTTTGCTCGTATAACCTCCAACCAGAAAATGAGGCAAAACCTGCTCTGTAATTGAGGGCATGATCAGAGAAAATATGATAGACACAGTAGAGTTAGATCTAAGGTTTTCACAGTTCACAGTTTCATTACTCATTCCATTATATTCTAGCCATATAACAATGGGTATGACACTGACTCTAATCAAGCTTCTGGGATTCTTAGTTGTTATTTGGGAGTATATTGCCTCTTTTTGTTTTGTTAAAAATAATTGTGATTATGTAAGTAGATTTCTTGTCACAGGCCCTGTCATGTGTTAAATCAGGTTAGCATCAGTTATATAATTATCATTTCAAGGATTATTGAATGACTTTAAGCTCTTTTTTAGTAGAAGCCGTGCCCTTTACAAAAGAATTATCAATATATGAAAATTCTTAGTATCTGCAATGTAAGAGTAACATATAATATATATTTGATACTGTATTGTAAGGTGCATGCTGCTGGGTAGATAATACAGCACATGATTGACTGGGGTCAATCCTCTTGTCCTACATTTGATCCTGTAAGCACTGCCAGTAGTGCTCTCTGAGCACAGAGCCAGGAGTAAGCCCTGAGCACTATCTGGTATGGCCAGTATTTTATTGAATTAGAAAAAATGCACTCTTAGTAAAATACTATCCTTTTAGAAGAATAGGAATTTCTGAAAGGGTCTGATAGACAGTGGTGATTGAATATTGATAACTCTGTTAACAAGTGTGCTGTGGTACTCCAAAAACACATAAACATTGGTACTCTTATAAACCAATCTGACCTCAATAAAAATAAATTTAAATAATACAAACAAAAACAATAGGAGTCTTACAGTTGAATAAACTGGAAGAGAAACTATTGAAGTGCTACAGTGAATATTCAGTTTAATTGGTTATTCTACTAGATGAATTAACAGTTGCTAAAAATGCTAACAAATATTTTAATGCTGATGGAGCTAATTGATATATCAAATTTGTCAATCATGCAAGGAGTAAGCTATATTTAAAAACATCTACCGGTTCTATATGCTTCCTCTCATGCATTGGTGTCAATTGCACCTTTTTTTAATTTGCATGTAACAGTGGGAAACCAAGTAGGTCATTCATAATTAAATTTGATATAGAATGTTTATTTTTTGTTCTGCTAGTCAACTAACATTTTGGTTGGTTAAACATGAAAAATAGTGCAATTCAGGATCCGCACGTGTTTACCTATAACTGCATAACTACAATATTACCAAGAGAAAGAAATAAAAAGATACATGTTTGATAAATATATATATTTATGTGGGTATGATTTATTTTGGAATGGAGTTTTGAGTTTCATTTTGTGAGAAAGGACCAGTAAAGAGATTCTGTAACTTCTGTTTTTGAAAAATATGCTGGAGCGATAGCACAGCGGGTAGGGCGTTCGCCTTACACGCGGCCAACATGGCCGACCCGAGTTCGATTCCTCCGCCCCTCTCGGAGAGCCCGGCAAGCTACCGAGAGTATTCGATATGCCAGACACAGTAACAACAAAATCTCCAATGGAGACGTTACTGGGCCCGCTCGAGCAAATCGACGATCAACGGGAGGGCCTTTACCTTTACCTTTAATAGACATACTGATAGGAAATATCCTTATTCATGGATACTGATAGAAAATACTGATAGAAATACTGATAGAAAAATACTGATAGAAATACTGATAGAAAATATCCTTATTCATGGATATACCTGAAACTGGTAATATTTTAAGAATTAATAAACACTTGTTTTAAATCACCCCTCCCAGGCCCATTCTTCCATTACCATTTACCTTAGCCATCTGGAAACACTTATTTTCCAAAAATATATATATATATATTTATTTTTTATTGAATCACAGTGAGATAGTTCATCATAAGCTGTTTATGACTGGGTTACAGTCATACAGTGTTTCAGTAGCCACAGTTTCCCTCCCACTACCCCCCAGCCCCTCCTTCCCCTGCCTGCCTCTATGGCAGGCACCTTTCCTCTCTCTCTCTCTCTCTCTCTCTCTCTCTGCTCTCTCTCTGTTTCTCTCTCCCCTTCCTTCCCTCCCTCCCTCCCTCCCTCTCTCCATACTTCCCTCCTCCCCTTGTGTGTCGTGATTTCAAATTCAGGCACTAAGAGGTTATTCTGTTTGTTCAGGGCATTCAGTATTTTTTTTTTATCAGGAACATAGAGCTTGAATAACTTTTTTGACCTGGGTGTTAGCTTTTTTTTTGGGGGGGAGGGGTGAACGTGACTGCTGGGGCTTCTGGAGACACAGGGAGTTGCAAGGGACCTGGTCCATCTTGACTCAGAGAAAGCCTGGAGACTTAAGTCACAAAACCCGCATACCAGAATTTTCAGCAGATTAATATTTTGATGAAGTTCATTCCAAGACTGTGGAGTCCAGCGGGTGGAATGATGGCAATTTTGGGTTGTGGGAGCAAGCGGATGCCAGGGACTCTGTTTGAGAGGGCAACAGGCAAACCCACCCCTGTCCCATCTACTCAGGTCTATTTAGCCTTGGGAGGATTTGAGATTTACAGCAACTTTTGATGTCTTTCAAGATTTATTCATCGGTCTCTAAAGCAAGGTCAAAAAATGAGCTTATATGGCTGAGCCAGAGGTGGTTTGTGGGCGTGGCTCCCACTTACCTAACTTTTGGTGTTTTAATTTCTCAGAAAACATGGCCCTGAGTTGTTGGAGTCTGGCCAGAGGCATAGTAACCATGTTGGGGTTTCAGGAATTCCTAGGCCACCATCAGGCTGCTGATGTCCTCATTTCCCCATGCCCGGTTGACTCTCTGGTATCACTGCACCCTCCAGGTCCCATAGCAGCCATGGCCGCAGCGAGACCAGAGCAAAGGCAGGGCTGCTACCAGTCGTGGCTGTGCTCTCCGTGGGCTACAGCCATCAGTCTAACAGAAACTGCCCAGTGGGCCCGTCCCCATCCTCAGTCTCCAGACAGTTGGCTCTCAGGGAGTTTTCTTCCATATATTCTACAGGTGGCACTGGTGGTAGGACTGGTCCAGGGAAGAAATGGTGGCAGGGATGCCCTGCCCGCAGCGAATTGCCTGAGCCGGCCTCCCATGGTGACTACCCGGTGCCTCCTCAACTCTGGACCACACTCCCGAAAGTTTTCTATTCATTCACAGTCCACTTCCCGCAGGGCAGCTGCGGCCCAGTGTGGTCACTGTGCAAGCTCCTCAGTTTTGGAGCGCGTGGGCAGCCCCACCATCTTCATGGCTCCTACTCTAACTGGCACTTCGTCCTGGGCACCAATTTGGTTCCACTTAAAGCTATTCTTTATGAAAGAAAATATTTAAAGGGTACTTACAGTCATTCATGCAGAAATTTTATTCCCCCATCAGCCCTGCTGATTAGAGCACTAAGAGCCTGCTGTCACTCAGCGAGCTCTTAGACCAGCTGCGGTGCCACTGTCTTCGCTCCTCGGGAACACCTTTTATCCCCGTGGTAAGGATCATTTTACTCACAATCTATGAAAATGGTCTTAACTTTAGTGGTGATAATTAGTAATAATGGGTCACATATTTTAAAATTGCTATATGTGAGGCAATATGTAAGTACTTTTTAGGTATTATTAACTAATTGTGCCTTCTAAGTCTTAGACACTAGAGATTTAACAAAAAATGGGGGGAAGAGAAAGATGAAAATTATACCATTTCAATATATACCAGCTTCCATTTGAATAGTGGACACTTGGTACACTCAGTGAGTACTTCTGAGTTTTTGCAAAAATAAGTTTGCTAATCTGCGTAAAGGCATATGGCTCATTAAGGACAGAATCAGGAGCGAACCCCCCACTTTTTATTTCTTTCTATTTTATACTCATCCTACTTTTTAATGCTTCAGTCTGGAGCGATAGCACAGCGGTAGGGCATTTGCCTTGTGTGCAGCTCAGCCCGGCCAAGCCGGGTTCGATTCCTCTGCTCCTCTCGGAGAGCCTGGCAAGCTACCGAGAGTATCTCGCCCACACGGCAAAGCCTGAAAAGCTCCTCGTGATGTATTCAATATGCCAAACACAGTGACAACAAAGTCTCAGAAATGGAGATGTTACTGGGCCCACTTGAGCAAATCAATGAGCTACGGGAGTACAGTGACAGTAACAGTGATCCTTATACATTTCTTGAGTAAACTAAAACTATTTTTTATCATCTGTACTCACATGGGGCTGGAGTGATAGCACAGTGGTAGGGCATTTGCCTTGCACACAGCCAACATGGCCAACTTAAGTTCAATTCCTCCACTCCTCTCGGAGAGCCCAGCAAGCTACCGAGAGTATCTCACCCGCACGGCAGAGCCTGGCAAGCTACTCGTGACGAACTCGATATGCCAAACACAGTAACAACAAGTCTCATGATGGAGACATTACTGGGCCCGCTTGAGCAAATTGATGAACAATGAGAGGACCGTGACTCACTCACATACCTTACTTTCATTATTTTTTTTATATAGTTTGGACTATATAATGATGGGTCTCATTCTCCTAATCCTGAAAGAGCATTGAAATGGCTCTTTTAAAATCTCAGGGCTATGAAGGAGACGTTACTGGTGCCTGCTCGAGGAAATTGACGAACAACAGGATGATTGTATAATTGAAACCCAAGCACAAAAAATTGTAAGTCTGCAACCGTACCTCATGGTGTTTCACTAATAAAAATTTTAAAAAAAAGATAAACACTGGCTAGTAAGCATATGAAAAAGTGTTTATTATCTCTTAGAGTCATTGTCACTGTCCTCCTGTTGTTCATCTATTTGCTCGAGCGGGCCCAGTAACGTCTCCATTGGAGACTTTGTTGTTACTGTGTTTGGCATATCGAATACATCACGGGGAGCTTGCCAGGCTCTGCCATGCAGGCGAGATACTCTCGGTAGCTTGCCGGGCTCTCCAAGAGGGGCGGAGGAATCGAAATCGGATGTTGGCTGCATGCAAGGCAAATGCCCTGCCCCTGTGCTATCACTCCAATCCATCTCTTAGAGTAGAAAACACAAATCAAAATGGCAGATATTATCTCATACCAGTGAGAATGACATATATCAAAAAAAAAAAACCAAAAAACAGAACCTTTAAGTGTTGGCAGGGTATGATGCCTTGCCACACTGTCCCCTGGTAGTCAAACATTAGCCCCCAACAAAATATTATCTGCATCATATCAGTACACACTTGTCACTTGTCCTTGTCACTTGTCCTCCTATTCACCGATTTTCTCAAGCGGGCCCAGTAACGTCTCTTTCGTGAGACCTGTTGTTACTGTGTTTGGCATATCAAATACGCCACAGGGAGCTTGACAGGCTTTGCCATGCGGGTGAGATACTCTCCATAGCTTGCTGGGCTCTCCGAGAGGGGTGGAGGAATCCAACCCAGATTGGCCGGGTCAGCCACATGCAAGGTGAACACCCTACCAATTGTGCTATCGCTCCAGCCTTCAGTCACACTTACCCATTTCCATTTTATGTACACCAAAAAGTATGGGGCCTGTGACCTAACAGCAGCATTATCTGCATTATCTGTATATTTCCCTTTAAATTATAGTATACAACAAGCTCTGATGTACAGCTCTCCTCTTAATCCTGCATTCCATTTTCTTATTGTCCACTATACCTGGACAACCATCTTGACTGAATTCTATTAAATCCTTTAGTCAACAGAAAAATATTGAGGGTATTCATATTCAATATGATTCATATGTATATTCATGTACATTCAAATATGTATATTCAAAAGACTACTCAATAAGTTAATGGTTAAGAAGGGGAAAATCATTTAAAATTTTTGGTATATTCCATTGTAGAACCTTTTTGTTCTTCTCTGATGGGCACTCACTGTATCCCATTATCACTGTTCCTACTCTCATTACACCTCTCAGAAGCCTATTCTCCTGAGACTACAATAGTGATTATTGTTCCTATTTTCATATAAGGAAAGTGAAGCAAGGAAAATTTGCAGCTTGCTCAAGGATAGCTAGAATTTCATGGACCCTCCCTCCTGGATCAAAATATTCATAAGGTTATTTGCAATCTCAAACAAAAGCAGTCAGTCAGCAGAGTATCTTAATAGGTGATGGAAAGTTTAGGTCTCTTATAATTCACTCTTCTTTAAAACTCTGAAACTGTAGTTTGAATTCCTGATTTCTCCCATATTCTCTTGGTGTTTAAACCCTAATCCTTCAAAAGGTCTGAGAAGGGCAAAACAGAGTAATTCATCATGTTGGCAAGCAGAGATTCATTCCCTAGGAGCAAAGCAATGAACCAGTGAGTTTCTAACTTGGGATATTGAGTCCAAACATTCAATACCAGATATAAACCTAAAAGGAACTAATAGCCACTGGAAAATATATTTCCAGGCTTAGTTTTATTTAGAGATCCCCAGTAAGAAAACCATGACATATATAGGAACAGCTCAGGTCTCCCCCTGCCCTGGGACAGTTGGAACGATTGCTCAATTAAGCAGTATTGACTATAGATGGAAGAAAGAGGAGACTGTATTTATTTAGTAAAGTCCATTTCTAATGTGCCTCTGGAATGTGTGCCAGTTCTTTAATGGATACTTTGGCCACATGGAAACTATACTGCACTCCAGATACTGCCATTTCGGTGGCCCTCCTACTTGGTTCTGCTGACAAGGAGGTAGCACACATCTGACTGGGGGCTATTTCTCAGGGAGCGCCAGCTTCTGCAGTTAGAGCAGCATTTTTTTAAGTCTTTTCTCTTTTGAAAAACTGATTGAGGAAGAGCTGAGACCCTGCTAAGATAACATAGTGAATGCAATGTAAGTAAATCACCTGCCTTTCAAGACATTTCCTGTGCTTGATTTGAAGCCAGCTCCGAGATTTATAATTAAATGCCAGATTGGTTTTAAGGGTCAAAACGAAGAAAACCGCTAGTGGATCCAGTTGGAAGACATATTTTACTGTATTTACTACCATGTACATTCTGGTGTGACTTTAGTTCTCCATATAGGAACAGGTCTAAGATCCTTTTTTCTACTTTTTTCTGTTTCTGTCTTGAATTTTGAAGAATTTTCTCCCATTTACCATCTTGATTGTGAATTCTCTCTTCAGTTGTGATTAACTAGGTTGTCATTAAAAAAATAATCACTGAATTTTTAATAATTACATTTTTAAAAGTTTTGTATGGTTTCTATTTAAATCTTAAGTTATTCTCTGAGGTCTTTTGTTAAATATTTTAGGAATTCTTGAATATAATATTTTTATCTTGAAGAATCTAATAGTTATTTGAAGTGTTCGTGAATTTCTTCATTACTTGGATTCTTGCTGGCAGTTTCTTGTTTCCTTTATATCTGCCAATTTTGTCTTCAGCTATTCTTGTTCTTTAACTTTTAATTGTTGGAATCCTCTGAGATTGGGGACAGAAAGGTGCTTTTTCAGAGAGGACTTACATTTCTTCTGTGAACCGAGGCTCTCTAAATTTTATTCTTAGTTTGCAGGCTTTCAGACTACAAGAAGGAGTGAAATTGGGCTATAAACCTGCAGGAGAGCTAGTTTGTGATTCCAAAATCATAATCACCTTTTTAAACTAATGTCCCCCAGGCAGTTTCAAGGTTTGAGAGAGCTAGTTTTCTGCAGTGATTCATTTCTGCCCATCCCGCCATTAAAGATGTACCTTTTTGAGTCTCAGTTATAAGATAAATTTCCAGTGTTGGACCAGTACAGTCTTACATGAAAAGTTTTCACATACAGTGAAATAATAAGAACTGAAATTCTTGAGCTCTTTGGATGGGAAAGAGGTTCTCATTTTTGGTGACATGACTATAATTCTGACACCACCTTTCATATGGAATCCAAATGGTTTTCTGTCTGGCTTTCCTACTAACAAAACATTCCTTAAAAAAATGAAACATTCTTAACCATTTTTTTTAAGTTTAGAATTCAGTTGACTGTGGTCACATAAGAGTATGTCAGTTGTATTAAGTTTAAGTTTAAAAATAGCCATCGTGAACTTAAGGTTTTCTAGATGATCTTTTCATAATAAGAAAAGAACCTGCAAGAGGCGTTTTGGAAGTAAATATCAGAATGAAGAGTACACATGCCACTACATTAATTTCCATCCTCACTACATCTTCCATTACCTTCTCTGGGCTCATTAAAACTATAGGGAAGTGTAAATATAGAGTTAAATATTAAAGAAGGAAAAGTTTAAAACATTTAAAGGGGCAAAATGGTCCACTGATTTCTATCATTGAATACTTTTTATATCTTTACCCACATTCTCATTGAACTAATAATTGTATCATATTTGCTTCTTCTATGGAGGACATTTCCTCCAGCGCCTCTGTATCCAATTAACTCTTCTGGAAAGAATATCCTATTGCTTTTAGGAAGCCTTTCATCTTCCACTGTCTGTCAATATTCTGGTTTGAGAGGAGGGAAAAACGGAATCAATGCAGCTCTTCAATTATTTCTAAACACATATCTTTGTGCTTCTTTTCATGACATACTTGCATTAAAAAATACAAATGTAATTTTGTGTTGCGATAGCACAGCGGTAGGGTGTTCGCCTTACAAGCGGCCAACATGGCCGACCCGAGTTCGATTCCTCCGCCCCTCTCGGAGAGCTACCGAGAGTATTCGATATGCCAAACACAGTAACAACAAAATCTCCAATGGAGACGTTACTGGGCCCGCTAGAGCAAATGGACGATCAACGGGAGGGCCTTTACCTTTACCTTTACCTTTACAAATGTAATCTTGACCTCTCCCTCCTTTCGTATGCAAATTCATGAAAGGTTTTTCCTTTATGTAATTATAATCCCCCTCCTATTTGATAGTGTTGCCTATACTCTTCTTCAGCATATGTTTACATTATCAATCATGGAGCCAGCTCGAGCAAATCGACGATCAACGGGAGGGCCTTTATTATCTTTATCAATCATGAATGATCAGTGGTGGAGATTATTCCAGTAATTAAGAGGAATTTAAAGTGAGTATTGGATTAGATTTGATGAATTTGGAATTGATGAATATGAAGAAGTATATTATATAAATAGAGAATTACTCAGAGAATTACTCTAAATTGAATAAATTGATCCAAAAATTTTGTTCTGTTTACATAAAAAATGCTTTTCCAATTGACATGTAGTCAAATGGTTAAATTATGCTAACTGAACTTAACCCTTTTGCTCCATTAGCCTACAAAAATTTAGATTCCATTAGTTTAAAGAAACTTACAGTGAACATTTTGACTCTGAAATTCTAATGGGAAATATTAGAATTTTTAAAATAAGAATTTGTGTTCTGAATTTATAGCACATGTATTTAGATGGGTTATCTGTTTCATGCATGCCTTTTCAGCATTCTTCCCTCAGGAAGTTAAAAGGAAAACTAAAATATCAGTTGACAAAAGCAGCACTTTACCCTCAGATTTGGTAGAGATCATCTTGTCTCACCAATTCTTCTCTGACTCCACAAGAGAGTAAAAAAAAAAAAAAAACAGTTTGCCAAAGTTATATACCCTCTAGCTGACTTTTTCTCACTTCTGAATAATGAGTCCTAAAAGAAAAGGAAAAAAAAAAATAGTAAAGTGCCAACATCAAAGGTTTTCAAAAAGTTTTCAAAGGTTCTATGAAAGTGAAAAGAAAAAAAATACGTGCACAAAAGATAGAACTGACCTGATAAAACAACTTGCAAAGTGCTCACAGTTACTACTTCAGAGATGTGAAGTGCTCTTCTCATCAAATGAAATTTCTCTGCAAATGCTCCATAAGTTGCCCAGGTGACAGCAGTAGCAAGACTTACTTATAAAGGTTTTATTTGCAGGTTTTTTGGGGGTTTTTTTGAGAAGAATTTTGTAGGGGAGAAGTAGTTCAAGTTTGATTTTAAAAAAATCTGTAGTTCAGAAACAAGGAGAAAAAAATTGTTTTTGCAGTACTAAATATTCTACCTTGAATTTGAAATCTGAACAAAATTAATTTCTAAAGTAGACACTTTCTAAACTGATTAACAATTGAAATCAAATGCTGTGAAAAATGAAAGTGTGGTAAATATGTTTTTCAAAACTAAAATGACTTAATGTCCAAATTCTTAACGTTTTAGTGTTTCCTTTATTTGTCCTTAGTATATCATTGCTGTACTTTGATGTGAGGCAGAAATGGCTTGCATGTTTTTAATTTCAAGATTTAAACAAATGTTTCAGATTTATACAATGAGGGGTCATGGGTGCAACTTTAACAACTCAAGAGAGCTTCATGCAGTCTTTCTGTTCAGAGAGAATCTAATAAAGGTAGATGTGGAGAGGATAAAACACATACAAATATTAAAATTGCAAAAATAGCAACCCGTAATGAAAACTAGAGTTAATTGCTACTTTGAGTATTGTTAAAATACTCTAGAATTGCCATTCTCTACTCCTAGACTCATGTGTTAAGAGACACCTCATAGAAAAGATTTAGTTTCTGCAAAACCTCATGGAACTATTACAGCTTTGGAAAATGAGTACAATGATGCTAACAATAACATTGAAAATAGAAATATCCTTTGGTGCTCCCCCATGAATAATTTACAAAAGTACGAATGTGAAGGCATGGTCCAGGGTCAAAAAGGTACAGTGTATTCAGGTAAATTCAGAAACAGTTCTACTTGACATCCCTCTCAGAGATTAATGCATACATCTAGTATAGTAGATGTTTGGAAGGTCTTTAAAATAAAAAGAATTTGATGGGCTTAAGGAGATGGATGACTCACATGTTAGAGCACTTGCATAAGTGCATGTACTGAGTTCAGTCCCTGGCACCGAATGACTCTCCTCTGTCCCCAGCCCCAGAGCACCACTAGCTGTAACCTTGGAGGCCCCACTCCCTATTCCCAGCACTACCAGAGGGAACACTGAGGATCCAAAGATCTGTTCTGATGGTCAGAACATTGAAGAGAGTGACCCAGCTTTCAAAATTCTCTTGCAATGTCTCCTGTACCAAAAAAAGAAAAGGAAAACTTTGTCACATATTTTCCAAATTTAAATAACATGGGTTTTAAGTAACACCCACTTATATTAAACAGAAGTAATGAAATAATTCGATTTTTGAGAAATACTGATAAAAGTTCGCATTTTTATTGAAATTAGTGTCTAAACTAGTAGAAATTTTGTATCCAAGTCACTAATATGGAATATGCTTCTTCAGAGTTCTTCTTCTGACCCTCGTGTTCTAGTTTATACATGGAATTCTTAGAGTTTCATTATAATGAGATGGTTTCTCAGAGTCCTGAATAAGAATTGAACTGACTATGTAAAGCTGAGAATTATAGGCATATATATGCCTGCAGAAATAGAAGACTGGAACATTTTAATATATTAATGGAATGAACTGTCTAAGTTCAAGCCCTCATTTCTCACTGGAACATTTGCAGTGCTCTTTTGCAAAACCCTTCCTGATACTTTTAGCAGAGTAATGTTTAAACTACACATTTAACCATATAACTCATATTCTCAGTGTGTCTCAGTATACGTTCTCTGAATAAAAGATTTTAAGTTTTTGAAACTATCAAAATCATTGTCTCTTTACCAAGTTAGATTGTGCATTTATCCGCTGTTTGACTTGTCAGACAAAGACTTGTCAGACAGAGACTCTATGCAGTGATCTGTGAGCTATAGAATATGCAATATTTTTATAATAACCATTGCAGTCTTTACTGACAACATTTGATACATTCCCTGAAACCACAGTGTCAACTATTTTCAATGCTTTAGACAGATAATTGTGTAAGAATTCCACTGTAAGGAAATTTGCTGGGTCTACTAGTTTAGTAGGAAACAAAATAAGAATTACTGTACAGTCATGCCACTGACTTACTGTGACACGGAGAGAAGACCTCAACCTGTCTATTATTGTTTTGTTCTCCTAATATTCGTGCTATCAGAGTGGGAGTGGGGTTATAATCACAGTTGAAAGCACTTTGTGACTAAAGCAAATATAATGGGCACTTAATGAGTGAGCCATATTAATGTGATTAAGTTCTTAAAAGCGAGTGCCTGAGTGGGCACTGTGATTATTCCCAGGATGAATATTGTTGAGTGCATTTAGCATTCCAGGTGAGATAAAAATGATTTATTCATTTTAATGGTGGGGCTAATGTGGAAGAGAGTATCATATATCATATTATATATACACACATACATATATATCACATGTACACACATGTATATATTATATACCACTCATATATATACTAATATATATAGAATATATATTATATACTATTCTTCAAGAAACATTTAACTGTTTGAGGACATCACTTTGAAGTTATTTTCACAGTGTGTTATTTCTCTCTCCTTGCATGGCAATTCACTCCTATAATCAGCCTTTTTATTTGTGTAGGTAGTATCTGTTTGTGTAACTTTTTTCAGCTTAAAAAAAGTGATATGATGCACATCACTCAAGAAAATGGTTGTAGATGATTCCATTTATTGTGCAATAAAACCATTGTCCAATGTTTCTACCAGCATCACTTTTTTCAGTTTCCATTTTTTCTCTTGAGGAAAGGCTGAAGGCTGAAGTAGTGATGATGGGAGACACTTTGTACTGTATAACCTTAATCTGTTCTTGAGTAGTTTGGTCTTCTTCAAAATATATGAGCTAACTGAAGCTACTGCAGGTTACATGCATTTTCATTTCAAGAAGACTGTCTTTTTACTGTTTGTTATTTTGCAGCCATAATCTCAAGGTATGATGATAAAATTATAACAGAAACAAAAGCAGGATGGATAAGTATGTTACAATTGAGTAATATAGTCCAGGAAGTCTTAACTTTTAAAATGTATAATTCAGTATACAGTAAAACACTAGTACTACTAGAGTTTTAAAAGGTTTATGAATGTCATGAAATGTTTCTGTTAACTAACTGATTCCTAGGGGCTTCCTATGACTCAGGTCACTCATGTACTTCTTTCCAAATTATCGTGATAATACATTCTATTTCTGCTCTACTCTCATGACCCAAAATGATAGATGATATTCCTAAGATGTGATTCTCTTTTTAAAGGCCTAGATATTAGTTCTGGATGTATTTTAAAGATGCTCTGATTCAGCCTTCCATAAATTTCTCTGATGATAACTCTACTGAGGATTTACCTTACAATAATTATTCTCATGCTATTCCCTGGATTTTATATTTCGCATGGGGAACTATATTTGTATTATTACCAATATTACAGAGCACTCGGGATTCTGCAGGGATCAATAAATCAAGTCAGTTTATATTTTTAATTTTGTTCTTGAGAAATCAGATTCTTGAACAGAGTGTTTAAGTCAAAGCATACAGTATTATGAACATTGATATTAGTTTAGAAAAAACATTGATGCGAGAGATTTATACATCTTATGTTAGAATATAGGAGAATGTGGTTTCTTAGGCATTTGGCCCTCTGTTTGGTAAGAAGACTGTAAGGATTCTGCTTTATAGACAAAAGTAATCTCAATTTGAGACAGTTGTGCTCCATAGGTGATATGTAGAGACATTCATGGTATCAGAGCTGAAGGGAGCAAAGTGATGATGGTTAGTGTAGCTTTAGAGGCAGGGATATTACTAATCACCTGGCAATGAACAGGACATTCCCACACACAAAGAATTTTTGCATCAAAATGTCAGCAGTGTCCCTGTTGGGAAACTGAAATTCCAGTGATTCCTTTGCATCCTTCTTTGTAATACTTGGGCACATTTGAGAAATAGGAGGGTTTCTTATTTTCTTCCTGAACTTAAATAGAAAATGTTGTATTAATGCCAATTGGATCATTTGCTGATCTGCATTAGGCTATGGTTAGAGTAGGTTAGCTAAAAAAAAAAGCTCACCTTAAGACCATACAGCAATCTTTTTGAGATCACTTCTTCCACCACTTAGGTGCCATCCATGCTTCTTAGAATAATTCAATTAGGTTTCCTTTTATCCTGCTGTATTCTGTGCCAAGATCAACCAAACTGAAATTCCCTGGGGTAAGCCGTAAGTTACAATCTTGATGCCTGATGAGGAAAAATAATTTTTTACCAAAAAATTATCTGTTTTAAACTATTGCTGAGGTAACATGGCTAAATTGTGTCAATGTTTATGTCATTATTGTACAAAATTACTATAATCTACTAGATCTTATTTTCATTCGTACTATCTGTACTTAATTTAGGTCTTCATTGGCATTTTTCCTGAGCCCTTATACAGTAAGTCACCCTAAATCTTTCTGTCACTTTTGCCATCTTCCTATCTATTCCCTACCCAATAATTCATGTTTGTAAAATGATTTTCCCTCATATTTTATCTGCCCCCATATTTTACTTACCCTTTCCCTGATTTAGTCAATCAGTTCTCCTCACCTATAAAAATACTTCTCAAAATTTAATAGCATAAGGACTATTCTTAAAGAGGAAGCAAATTATTTTACAACACTATGCTAACTAAAAAAATTTTATTACAAAATTACTTATGTTTATGTATAAACATAAAACAAATCCACTTTAGTTATGCTTAAGCTTACTACAACAGAGAGGCTGGGTATGGGCTCAGTGGTGGAACCAAAACCTCTCTATGCATCCAAGTATGGGTTCTATCCTGGGCACTTCTCCCACCCTAATCAAGAACAGAATTGTTACAACAAATAAAATTTAAATTTACAATATAAATTCAACATACCCAGGCACTGTAAAAAGACGTGCAATACCATAACTTATTTTCAAGTACTTACGCTATATAGTGGACTGTATTGTGACTCAGTTTACATAATTCTCTTTTTTCTTGGCATGAGCACATTGAGTAAGTATAAAGGTTGAGTAGAGAAGAGGACAGACATCCAGTGGCCTCTGACTAAAGATGTTGGTAACTCAGTGTTACCAAATTTTAAGGAAATTGCCTGCAACCTGGTCTAAGTCAGCCCTATGTATTTTGATACAGTGTTCATTTTCCGGCCCCAGTTGTTGTTGTTGTTGTTTTGTTGTTGTTGTTGTTTTTAATTATCTTTAAAGTTGGAACCTAAGTATCATTATCTAAAATATCTATCTGGAATTACCAAGTTAGAATGTTTTTCTGTGGACTTAAAGGAGTAACATGTGCTCAGACCCTCTAGCCAACCTCTTAAAACATGTTTTGTTCATTTCCTTACTTCATTATCCCCCCTTGTAAGGCTGCTTAAAAGTAGGCATGGCACCACTGACACCTTATTCAGACCCAGACTCAGTATCACTTAATACTTATATAGTGAAGTGAACCATTTTCAATTGAAAAGCCATCTGTAGTAATCATCCATACATCACTCTTGTCTGTTTTCTTATATTTAATTACATCATTCTAGTCTATTTTTATCTGAGAAAATTTTTCTTTACCTATATTATGTTGTTGAATTAACCCCCTTACAGAACATATACATTTAATCCACATAGGATTTTGATGGTATAATATTGTTGAAATTAAGTAGAGTTTAGCACTGTAGCACTGTCCACCGTCCTCCCATTGTCATCAATTTGCTCGAGCGGGCCCAGTAGCGTCTCCATTGTGAGACTTGTTGTTACTGTGTTTGGCATATAGAATACTTAATGGGTAGCTTGCCAGGCTTTGCCGTGAGGGCGAGATACTCTCAGTATCTTGCCGGGCTCTGTGAGAGGGGCGGAGGAATTGAACCCAGCTCATCTGGGTCGGCTGCGCACAAGGCAGACGCCCTACTACTGTGCTATAGCTCCAGCCCTAAGTGTAGCAATAGCACAGCAGGTCGGGCATTTGCCTTTTACGCAGCTGACCCCCCGGTTCGATTCCCAGCATCCCATATAGTTCCCTGTGTACCACCAGAAGTAATTTTTGAGTGCATGAGTCACAAATAGCCCCTGTGCATCTCTGGGTGCAAAAACAAAAACAAAACAACAAAAAAGTAGAGTTTATCAATATGAATTATTTTCTAGCCAGTAATTTTATACATGTGGATTTTTTGTTTCTTTGATTTTTTTGATTGGCCATGGTCAAGTTTTATTCCTGGCTCTGAGCTCAGGGATCACTCCTGACAGTGCTTAAAGTAATGCCAGGGGTTGAACTGAGGTTAAATGTAATTAAGGCAAGTGCTTTTTCCCCTGCACCATTTTTTGATATGCCAAAAACGGTAAATACAATGGGTCTCATTCCCCTGACCCTGAAAGAGCCCCCAATATGGCAGCATTATGAAGGATGAGCAAGGAGAGGCTGATAAAATCTCATGACAGAACTAGGCTGCCAAAACGAAGAAGGACTTAAATGACTATCTGTACTTTCAATGCACATAAACTGGCATTGAAACATCCATCGAGGACCTAATAGTGCAAGTGTAGAAGATCAAGTACAGTATCATTGGTCTGACCGAGGCAAGAAGGTTTTGATCACATCACACCATTTTCGACACTGGGGGTGAACTTTTCCTCGTAACATGCGATAAAAGAGATCTCGGTGGTGTAGAGAAGCAGTAGACTTCAGAGAGAAGAGCAGTAGTGCTCTCCGATGTGGCAGCAGCCGGGAAAAGCATTCACAGCACCCACCTGTTCTTTGCCAACTACAAGACCATGATGACTGCCCTCCGACATCCTGATGGATCTATCAGATGTTCCAGAAGGGCAATGGGGAAGATTATCCATGACTTCTACTTAGATCTCTTCGATAGCCATGTCTACTGCCCACATACCAAATTCTGCAGTATGGATATGTCGTTCCCAAGGTTCTCCCTTCCGGAATCCGACATGCCATTTCGTTGGTAAAGAAGGGAACAGAACCCGGCCCAGACAAGGTCAGAACCGAACGAACACCTGAAGAATCTGCCGTCAATACTCATCAATACACTGGCTCGGCTCTTCACATGCTTCCTGTCTGGATGCAAGGTTCTGTCCCAGTGGAAAACCGGCAGGACTGTTCTACTGTACAAGAAGGGAGACATCCACGACATTGGCAACTATTGCCTGATCTGCCTGTTGTCCGTTGTCTACAAGCTGTTTACTCGAGTTATCCTGAATAGCATTGGCAGAACACTAGATGAAGAACAACCGGCGAGCAAGCCATGTTCTGAAAAGTATTCAGCACAATTGACCATATCCACATGATAACCAAGCTCATTGAGGTTTCTCGGGAGTTCAAGATGCTGCTCTGTCTAATGTTCATCCATTTAAAGAAGGCCTTTGATTCTGTTGAGACTGAAGCGGTCATCGAAGCCCTAGCCAAACAGGGCATTCATACTCAATACTTCAGGATCCTCCGTGAGCTGTATTATGGATTCACTACCAGGATCTCACCATTTTACAAGGAAGTGATCATAGACGTCAAGAGAGGGGTTCAGCAGGGTGATACCATTTCACCAAAATTCTTTAGTGCCACCCTCGAGAATGTCATGCAACGACTGGAATGGGAAGAAATTGGAGTGAAGATAGACAGTCAGCAACTACACCACCTCTGTTTCACTGATGACATTGTTCTAATATCACCAAACATTAGCCAAGCGGCACAAATGCTGGCTGACTTCGACCGTGAGTGAGGAAAGGTCGGACTACAGCTTCTCATCTCAGGAAGACAGTGTTCATGAGAAACGGACTCATTCCTGGTGATCCATTCACTCTCAATGGAACGGACATCTCCAAATGCAGCAGTTATGTGTACCTAATTTGAGAACTCAATATGACGAACGACAGCGCACCTGAGTTGTGCAGGAGGAAGAGAGCAGCATAGAACACCTCCAGGAGCCTCGAAGAAATGGCTAAGAGGACAAAGAACCTCTGGCTCCAGGCACATCTCTTCGATTCCACCATTCTTCCTGTGTTAACATATGCCTCAGAGACCTGGGCCCTATGAAAATAGGATGAGAATTGCTATTCAGGTTTCCCAAAGAGGAATTGCAAGAGCAATGCTTGGAGTATCACACTTCACTCAAGTGAGAGGAATCTGGTGTTCCAACCTCCTTCGATGATCGAGTATCAGGGACGCTGTATCATTTGCCAAAGCATCAAAAATCAGATGGGCTGGAAAGTAAAACGATTTGGAGACAACCCCTGGACTAGAGCCATTACCAACTGGATTCCACGGGATGTCAAAAGATCACGTGGCCCCATACCTACGAGATGGTCAGACTTCTTTGTCAAGACCCAAAATGAGTGGTTTGAGGCTTTTCGTGTTCCTGGAGCGAGCAGATGCCATTCGGCTACACTATCATGCGATAGGGATGAATGGAGACGTTACTGGTGCCCACTCTAGCAAATTGATGAGTAACGGGATGTCAAATAATCAAGTAATATTATGTTGCTGAATTATCCCCCCCCGCCCTTACAGAACCTATACCTTCAGTTCTTTAATCCACATAGGATTTTGATGGTATACTATTGTTGAAATTAAGTAGAGTTTATCAATTTGAATTATTTCCTAGCCAGTTATTTCATGCACGTGTTTTTTTTTTGTTTGTTTGTTTGTTTGGCCTGCACCCGGCCATGATCAGGGCTTATTCTTGGCTCTGAGCTCAGGGATCACTCCTGACAGTGCTTGAAATAATGCCAGGGATTTAACTGAGGTTAACTGTAATCAAGACAAGTGCTTTTTCCCCTGCACCATTTTTCTGGACCCCTATTACTTGTGCTTTTTAAATAAAAAGAGTATAATGTAAGTATGAAAACAACGGAAAAAATTTAGCTGATGCTTATACAGAGTTTAGTAGGGAGAAATTAAAGGACTGTGTTTATTATGAGATAAAATGCCATTTATAAATTACAGAAGGAATTCCTAAAGGATGATTTTTGGAATGGATATTTTATTCGTACAAGAAAATTGAGACTAGATGGCAAAGAAAAGCTTACAGATACGGAAATAACCAAAGAAAGACTAAGCTAGAAGGGGACCCAAATAATGCCATGGAAGAGAGCATCTGTATTTCAGCTTGGTGAGTGTGAGAATAATGAAATAATCTTGTCCTAAAGCAGTAGGCAGAAGTGGATGATTCATAAGAGTCCCATCATCATGAATTACTCTCCGGTTGTGTGCCTGTGTAAAGACTGAAATCAATGTATGGACAAGTGCTTTTGTATTGGATTTAGAAAGCATCTGTCATACTCGGAACCTTTTCACTTTCAACCTACTTTGAATTTAATTCAAATTAGAACCTGGTTACTTGCGGTGGAGAGATTCATAAACAGGAAACAAAACATTGAGCATTTGGAGTCTCAGAGGAAATGCATTTGGGGTTTTTTTGCCCTGTTTGTCACAGTCATGATGAGTACTATTTTACCATCTGCTCAGAAATAAAAGAGAACCGTAGGGACTTGTTTTTTGTTGTGTTTTTTTTTTTTAAGTTACAAATAAACTCTCTGGCTGGCAAATTTCAGTGACTGTTAGAAGTGTAGTTACTGACCTTAGGACAACTTTTGTACACATATTGCCTGCATTTGGACTACAGTATGCTGTCGTTGCCTACTCGGATTGGAGTTGAGCATCCTCCACCCAGATCCTCCAAATTCCAGTAGGCGGGGTTCACACCCACCACCTGGCCCCCTGGCGCCGTGTAATCTCATCAGCGGCCAAGACTCAGAGACTATAAAATCCAGCTCCCGGACGAGACCAGTGCAGTCTCCTGCCCCTGCGCCTGGCTGTTCCTCGCCGGGGTCCCTTGGAGGGGAGTGGGTTGAGCTTTCCTCCCCGCCCCGACCAGGACTCCGGCAGCGGAAGACCTCCAGGACCAGCCACTACCATGCCGAGACCACTCTCCGCACACAAGAAGGTACTGGCAGAGGGACAAAGCCACGCGGGTTCTGGGGCCGAGATCTCCAAGCCTACTCGGATTGGAGTTGAGCATCCTCCACCCAGATCCTCCAAATTCCAGTAGGCGGGGGTCACACCCACCACCTGGCCCCCTGGCGCAGTGTAATCCCATCAGCGGCCAAGACTCAGAGACTATAAAATCCAGCTCCCGGAACCGCGCGGCCGCATTTGCGGCCTGCGCAACATCTTATCAGGACATCTTTTTATGACATCTTATTATCTCATTTCTACTTTGAACAAACTTGCAGGCTATCGAATGTAGCCTGCCCACAGGGCAGAGTCTGGCAAACTCCCCGTGGCGTACCAAATATGCCAAATACCAGTAACAATGATGGGTCTCATTCTCCTAAAGAGCCTTGAATATAATCTCAGGGCTAGGATGAAAGAGACGTTACTGGGGCCTGCTCGAGGCAATGGACAAATAACAGGATGATGAATGAATGAATGATGAATGCTGTCGTTAGAGATGGAGAATTTTCAGCTTGCACAAAAGGAGAGAAACTGACAGAAATTCATGTATTTCTGCTTTAACATCTCTCAGTATAACTATCTGCTTTAAAAGATACAATTGCTAATTAGTCCTAAGACTAATATGTACTTTACATTTGGTATCTATTTTTTTCACTTGTAATATGTTTCTTTTCTTTTATTTAAAATAAAGCTTCATATAAACACCTGGGCTTGCAAAATTGTTCATAATACAGTTGTTAAAAGCTTTTGTTGTTCAGACACCAATCCCATCACCAGTATAACCACTGTCCCCACTTTCCCCAACCACCTCCCATGCCTGCCTCCTTAGCAGACACACAATAATTTATTTTATATTACTTACAAAGAAATGACTAATGGAATTTTCAAAAATACTTGGTAAAAGAAAAGTTGTGACAATTGTTACATCTAGCCAGATTGCTAAATCCATGAGTTGCTGAGTCCTTTGAGGATTTACTAAGCTGTCTGTTGCTAGTCGAGCCTTCTGTGTAATTGTTTTTGTTTGTGGAGTTTAGTTGGAGTCTGTGTTACTTTCACATCTAATTTAGTGTACTTCTACTGGGATTTCGCTATTGTGGAATTTGGCTTGTGGCTGTGCCATCCAGAGACTTCATGTAAAACTCGACCAATGAGTTGACATGGCAGTGGCTGTGGGACTTTGGCAGGGTGGGGACTCAGCCAGGTCCTCTCCAGAGCCACCCTAGTGTTTTCAGCCAGGAGAACAGTGTGTGCATGAATTTTAACTGAGGTTTAGTCATGAAACTGAAGAGAGGCCAATTGTGTGAGTTAATTGAGACAACATGGCGGAACTGTGGGAGGTATTATTTTATTTTCTTATGTGGATACCTTTGTTCATCTATATTTTCATTTCCAAGAAAGTTCTCTCTATGCTTTTCTGACAATTACTAGGTATTTAAAGATACACTACTTGCTCCTGATGACTGTAAGTTCAAGTGTGTGGTGAGTTTGTTGGTCAAGAGCCACCTCCACAGGCCTCCCCAGCAGAGTAACAAAGATAGCATTAATCATTTTTCTGTGTTTAAGCAAAGAACATTGTTCTATAAAATATGAAATATAGTAAAACATGGGAAATTGAAAAGCAAGTAATTCCCTACAAATATGAAGTATAGAATCACCAGAAGGTTCACTTTATTCCCCAACCCTGACTTGGGGAATTGTAACAATGAAAGGTAAAGCACAAAGTAAAGGTTATAAACTTGGAGGATTAGGGGCACTCATAAGAGCAATTTAAGCTTCTCTAGGAGTTGGAAAAGGAGCAATTTTTTGGCTTTTAAATTTCAAAGCAATTTCAAAACTGCTTTCAAATTTTCAAGAAAACTGCTTAAATGTGTTCTAATATTTTGATTAAAAAATAAAAAACATATTTGGTTAAAATCAATTTAAGAAGGTAATGAAATATGAAATATCCCAAAGAGGGGTTTATCTAGCCCAGGTGGATTTAGAGATAGATTCTCAGAAATGTTGACTTTCAGATTTGGAAAGCCAAGTTTTACTGTGGGGAGAAGTTGTAGACAGGAATTAAAAGTAGAGATGGAGAAGGAAGTGAGGAATTAATTGTGAGGGAGGAAGAAAAGGGCAAGAAATAGGTATAACAACTGAGAATGCGTCATGCCCAGACATGAACTTTACCATGTCTAGTTCATGGTGACATGAAAGTCTGCTAGACTAGGAAGAAAAGTTAGGGATTTTCATGATTTTATCAGCCATGATACTGAGTTTGGTGTCTATTGAGGGCAAGCCTTTGGCTGTGAGTTGTGGAAAAAGTTAGCCATCATGGTTTTTTGTTTGTTGCTGCTATGCATTATCACATGTAACTCTCATAATAGTCTTTGGAATTGAACATTACTGTGTCTGTTTTTTTAGTAAATGGCAGCAAATAGAGATTAAATTACTACAAAGCTAATATAGTTCATCAGTAGTGAGCAGAAACTCAAGTCCAGATATCATGATAAATACTTGTGGACTTGATCTCATCTAAGGGGTGAGAAAAAAGTTCAAAGGGAGAAGAACAGTCCTGCTGGCTCATTTTCCCTGGCCTTATATATTAGTTTCATACTTTTTAAAAAATACATCCCACAACTAAATGGAGTCATTCTTTATCTGTCCCTCTCCTTCTAACTCATTTCACTCAGCATGATAATCTCCAAGTCCATCCATTTATAGGCACATTTCATGACCTTATTTTCCCTAACGGCTATATAGTATTTCATTGTGTAGATGTACCAGATTTTCTTTATCCAGTCATCTGTTCTCGGGCACTCAGGCTGTTTCCAAAGTCAGTGGTTGAGAATTACCACAAGGGTGTGGTGGATAGAGGGTAGTTAAGATAGAGGCAGATCATTGTGATAATACTGGTTGAAAATTATCACCCTGGACAAGAACTGAGTGTTGAAGTAGGTAAAAGACTATACATGATAACCTCTCTGCATCTGTATTGCAAACCATAACGCCAAAAATGAGAGAGAAAGAGAGAGAGGTCCCTGCCATAGAGGTAGGCTGGGTGTAGCATGGGAATGGTCATGGCTTGAAGGAGTGGGAGGCAAAATTGGGGACACTGGTGCTGGGAAATCACACTCGTAGAGGGATGGGGGTTGGAACATTGTATGAGCAGAACTCAATCATGAACAGCTTTGTAACGCTCACAGAGTAATTCAATTAAAAAAAAAGTAAGAAATGAAAGCAATTCATGCCATTTCCTGTGGTTATTTGTGCTTTTGTTTGAATGGGGTTTTTGTTGTTTATGTTTTTCAGATCTCTTTGCAAGAAAATAGACAAACTGCTTCAGTCAACTGTAATCTTGTCACATCACCAAGATGAATCTGTTGGCCAGAAGTGCAATCAGTTGTCTCAAGATTCAAAGAATTCAGCAATTTAGGGCACGGCTTAGCCATACAAAATGTGCACAAGGTTTTCATGACAGATACGGAAATGTTCTACTAGTCAGTGGAGGTGCTTTCTGTTTTGTTACATGGTGGTTTGTACTCACTCAGTCTGGAGTAAATTTGAATCTTTCCCCTGTTGGCAGAGTCACCCCCCAAGAGTGGAATGGTTAGTAACCATCAGAGTTGCTACAAAGCAGAATTATTTGAAATGTAAATTGCCTTTAAGTTGGGGGATGTTATTTAGAATATATCATAAATGAAAAAATAAAAACATTTGAAACCTTTAAAAAGTCATTGGTTTGTGTGTTTTACTGTTTTGTTATGTAATTGTTTGTTTTCTATATATTTTGGATATTGAGCTCTTATAAGATGGATGGGATGCAAGTATGTTTTAATTCTAGGTTACCTTTTTTTGGCCATAGTTCATTTTTCTGTAAAAAAAAAATGTGTCTTGATTTTTGCACAGCACCATTTGTTTTCGGATTCCTCCATCCCTCTCTGAGAGCCCAACAAGCTACCGAGAGTGTCCCACATGCACGGCAACGTCTGGCAAGCTCCCTGTGGCATATTCAATATGCCAAAAACAGTACCAAGTCTCACAATGGAGACGTTACTGGTGCCTGCTCAAGCAAATCATTGAACAACGGGATAACAGTGCTGCAGTGCTACCATTTGTTTATTACTACCTTTATTTTCTTAGCCACTGGAATTGAGTTTTCAAATATATATCTTATATGTTCTTGGAATGTATCATGTATGTAATTCATCTGTGTATTTTATGGTTCTAATTCTGATATTTAACATTTTATTTTAATTAATTTTTATGTTTGATTTATACCAAATAGTGATCATGTTTGCCTTTTTGCATGTGTTCGTCTGGTTTTTCCATCTTATTTGTTTACATTGGGAGGAGGCTTCTATTTCATAGACTTGAGTCCTTTATCACAGATTAGATGTCCATTGAATGAATCAATATTGCAGGGAACAGAATATTTGAATTCTTTTCCATTGGACTGTGGGCTTGGTTTTGTTCCAAAATCACAGTTTTTAATTATTGTTGCCCAGTAATATAGTTTTAAATTAAGAAGTGTGAGGCCTCCGTTTTTTCCTTTTCTCTTGGCTGCCTGTAAGGATGAGGAAGCATTGAGATGTGAAGAACCCCAGAAATGTGCTTCCCTGGAAGTGAATTACTGATTGTCCCCAGACCCTCTTTCTGCAGTGAGGGCAGCTTTGTTCATCCCTGCCTTGTCAGTTGTGTGATCTAATGGTGGTTCCCTGCAGTGACACATCCTGCATAGAAAGCTCAGCCAGGCATGTTGGTTCTAATGTGGTCCAGGACCGTGGCCCGTGGTGAAACTTGAGAGCGGGAGCTGTGTGAGAGAAGAGGTGAGTGACGGGCAGGGTTGGGCCCATGCCAGCAGCAGCCATGACCCTTGCTGGACTTCCCCCCAAGCAGGGCTGACACTGCCCACAAGGGAGCCCCTCTAATCCCCTGTACTGACTGCTCTGAGGACCTGCCTCTAACTTCCTTAGGTCTTTGATCTTATTTAACTTTATTCTGGCTTGATCACTTGATCACTTGAAATCCCGTTGCTCATCAATTTGCTCGAGCGGGTGCCAGTAACATCTCCATTCATCCCTGTCATGTGCTAGTGTAGCGCAATGGCATCTGCTCGTTAAGAACACGAAGAGCCTCAAACTGATCGTTCAGGGTCTTGACGAAGAAGTCCGACCATCTCATAGGTGGGCGGCCATGTGGTCTTTTAATGTCTGGTGGAATCCAGTTGGTAATGACTCTAGTCCATCAGTCGTCTCCAAATCAAATTACAGGTCCAGCCCAACTGATTTTCGATGCTGTGGCAAATGAGACAGCGTCCCTGATTCTTAACCATCCACGGAGGTCAGAACTGCGGATTCTTTCTCTCATTTGAGTGAAACGTGATACTCCAAGCATAAGTCTTTCGATTCCTCTTAAGGAGACCCGAATAGTGTTCTCATCCTGTTTTCATAGGACCAAGGTCTCTGAGGCATATGTTAATGCAGGAAGAACAGTGGAATCAAAGAGATGTGCCCAGAGCCAGAGGTTCTTCGTCCTCTTTGCTATTTCATTGACAAGGACACCGACACCACCAATGCCTCTTTTGTCACATATTCCAAGGAAAAGTTCTTCTCCAGTGTCAAAAACGGCATGATGTGATTGATGCCTTCTCGTCTTCGTCAGACCAATGATGTTGTACTTGATCTTTTGCGCTTGTATCATCAGGTCTTCGATGGATACATCTGATACCAGGGTACGTGCATTGAAAGAACAGATAGTCATTTTTGTCTTTCTTCGTTTGGCGGCTTAGTTCAGCCTTGAGATTTCATCAGCCTTTCCTTCCACATTCTTCTCAACACTGCCATATTGGTGGCTCCTTCAGGGTCAGGGGAATGAGACCCATTGAATTTACTGGTTTTGGCATATCAAATATACCACGGATAGCTTGCCAGGCTCTGCCTTGTGGGCGGGATACTCTCAGTAGCTTGCCAGGCTCTCCGAGAGGGATAGAGGCTTTTGGGGAAGCCTCTAATCATCCTTGTAGGTGTTCCCATGGTTCAAATCATATTTTAACCCTATCAAATATGGTGTGTCAATCCTGGAAGATGAGTGTTAAGTGTCTTATGATGTGTCGCGTGGCTGCAAAGCCACGGCGCGGTCCAGAAAGTATCCTGGAGCATGGCGGCAGTTGGGTAGTGGAGGTCTGCAGGTCTGCATGTGAGGTATTTATCTGGTACCAGTAGGGTGGGTCTTCCGTGCATAATCCAATCCCTGGGTTGCCAGCGGTTAGTGGAAGCAGACAAGGCAGGGTAGGGTGGGGCTCCTGGTTTTAATTCCTTCCTCACTTGTGGTTGGTGGGAGCAGGCAGAGGATCTCTGTCCCCTGCTCCGTTGAGCCTGGAGTCCAAGGTCTCAGAGTTCCGCTTATCTTGTTCTGTGGAGCTTCACTCATGCATGGGTCTTGGCCTGAGCATCCAGAAAGCATCCTGAAGCATGTCGGCGGGTGGGTAGTGGAGGTACTGGAGTTTCTGGCTTACGTTTTACAAAAGGAGCGCATTTTCATGTTCTTCAAAATCCCAGGGCACAGTGGGGAATTTGGTAAATCTGTCCTTTGACTCCACGGCACCAGACTTGCACCAGGCTGTTTTCACTCAGGGTGCCCCAGAGGGGGTGGGTGGGAGCCCTCCCTATCCTAAGGGACCCAGCCGTGGCAGCCAACCTCCGTTACCCACCGCCACCATGCTCCAGGCTGCTTTCTAAACTGTGTGCCCAACCCATCATGAGACACTTCCTATCCATTTTACATAATTACCACACCATGTTTGATGGATTTCAGACAATAGGCAACAAATCATAGAGAAATGTGTGTGTGTGTGTGTGTGTGTGTGTGTGTGTGTGTGTGTGTGTGTGTAGGAGAGCCTGGCAAGCAACTGTGAATATCATGCCTGCATAGGCAGAGTCTGGCAATCTTCCTGTGGCATATTCAATATGGCAAAACCAGTAACTACAACAGATCTCATTCCCCTGACCCTGAAAGTGCCTCCAATCATTGGGAGAGAGGAATAAGGAGAGTGTGCTAAAATCTCAAGGCTGGCTTTTGGAAAACAGTATGGACAATTCTCAAAAAATTAGAAATTGAGCTCCCATTTGACCCAGCAATACCACTCCTGGGAATATACCCCAGAGAGGCAAAAAAGTATAGTCAAAGTGACATCTGCACTTCTTTGTTCATTGCAGCACTGTTTACAATAGCTAGACTGGAAAAAACCTGAGTGCCTGAGAACAGATGACCGGTTAAAGAAACTTTGGTACACAATGGAGTACTCTACACAATGGAGTACTATGCAGCTGTTAGAAAAGATGAAGTCATGAAATTTATATACAAGTGGTACTACATGGAAAGTATCATGCTAAGCGAAATAAGCCAGAAAGAGAGGGACAGACATAGAAAGATTGCATTCATCTGGGGAGCATAAAGTAACAAAATAGAAGACTAACACCCAAGAATAGCCGAGATAAGTACCAAGAGGATTACTCCATGACTTTGAGGCCAGCCGCACATGCTAGGGGAAAAGGCAGCTGAGATAGAGAAGGGAGAATCAAATAAAGGGTGTTGGGAGGTTCCTCTCAGGATGGGAAATGCGTGATGAGAGTAGACTATAGACAGAACGTGATTGCTACTCAGTGTCCCTTTTGCAAACCACAGCACTCAAAAGGAGAGAGATAACAAAAGGGAATGCCCTGCCACAGAGGTAGGGGGGGATGGGATAGATGGGGGGGTGAGAGGGATACTGGGATCAGTGGTGGTGGAGAATGGGCACTGGTGGAGGGATGGGTATTAGATCATTGTATAACTGAAACCCAAGCACAAAAATTTGTCAGTCGACAACTGTACCTCATGGTGTTTCACTAATAAAAATTTAAGGAAAAAAAAATCTCAAGGCTGGGACGAATAGAGATGTTACTGGTGCCCACTCGAGTAATTGATGATCAACGGTATGACAGTGATACAGTGATCTCTTAAAACTATTTTAAATCTGTAGACTACTTTAAATAAAAACAGCCATTTTAATAATAATTATTATTCAATTCCGTGAACTCACAATTTCTTTCCATTTGTGTGTGTTTATGTTTTTGTTTGTGTGTGTGTGCATGTGCATGTATACTTGTGTACATGTGCATGAACTTATAATTTTTATATGTATTTTAGTGCTTAGGTCTTTAGTCTCATTTATTCATATTACTAACAAGTATCTTTTTGATGGAATTGTTATTCTGATTATTTCTTTAATTTTTCTTTCCTCTAACACATTGTGTGCCTTTAGTCATAAAGCATTTATGCACAGGTTTTTTTCATTCTTATGCTCTACTGAATTCAGTATTTCTAGCAGTGTTGGGTGGATTCTTATGATAGACTTATTTTTTGGTGGTGTGATGTATATTATGCCAACTGCAAATAGTAATAGTTTTAATTCTTTTCCAATTAGACTTCATTATATATTTTTATGCCAAATTGCTCTGGCAAGAAATTTCAAAACTATGATAAAGAATAGTGCTATTGAATATCTTTTTCTAATTCCAGATTCTAAGGGGAAACTAAAAGCTTTAAACTGAAAGGTTTATCATCAGTGTGTTGCTTATACATTTGTTTTATGTGGCATATTGTATCATGGCATGAACCTTCCAGTTGCAGTTTATTTAGAATTTTACTATAAATGGATATTGAATATTGCCAAATAGTTTTACAGCATACTGTTATAGTAAAATGAATTTTATGCCTTCTTCTGTTGATGTAGTATGGATTTATGAATGTTTACTTACACTTGTGTCCTCTGGGTAAATCCATAAAGTCCAAGATGAATGATTATTTTTACATATTTTATGATTGGATTGGACAAGATTTTGTTGAGGATTTTTGTATCTGGTTTCATTGGAGATACAGGCATGTATGTTGTTTTTTATGTGGTATATTTTTTTCTGGATGGAGAATTAGAGTGGTATTAATTTGGAGAATGGACTGAGGCCTCTTCTCCCCTTTTTCATATTTTTTCACACAGTTTTAGAAAGATAGGTTGATATTAGTTATTTGAAAGTTTTGAAAATTCATAAATATGGCCATCTGTTTCTGTGTCTTATTCTTAGAGAGAAATGTTGATAAACATTTTTGATATATTTACTTTTATTTTTATTTATTTTTTTACTTTTTGGGTCACACCTGGCGATACACAGGGGTTACTCCTGCCTCTGCACTCAGAAATAACTCCTGGCGGTGCTCAGGGGACCATATGGGATAGCTGAGAATCAAACTTGGGTCCGCCGCAGGCAAGGCAAACACCCTACCCACTGTGCTATCCCTCCAGCCCCGATATAGTTGCTTTTAGTCTTTACACATTTTCTACTCCTGGTTCATTCTTGAAACTTTGCATCATTTTTGAAAAATTGTCTGTTTCTTCTAAGCTGTTATATTTGTTTGCATTTATGGTCACAATAGACTTTGTGATTCTCGTTTTTCTATTATTACTTATAACATTACCTCTTTCATTTCTGATATTTTCCATTCAGTATTTTCTGTTCATTATCTTGCCTGAAATTAAGGCAGTACAGTGAGTAGAGGTTATAGTGGTTTATGAATAATACAAATTCTCTGGCTTATATATATATATCCTTCCACTTACACTAGTCATTTACAAATAGATATACACACATATACATTTACAAATAAAGTTTGCAGATTCTACTCAGTATTCCTTGAAAGCACATTTATAATCTTACTGGTTCATCTTTCCCTCCCTGATTTGAGCTTCATATCTTCACTGAAACAATTTCAAGTTACTCCTGCATTAAATAATTTTCCATTTGTTCTTCACTCTGATTGGATGTACTTCCTCCATATAACTTACTCTATCAGCATATAGCATCTTGTTCACTTGAAATAGTTTCATGAAGTCCTTGGAGTACATTTTCTGTTTTGTTTTAGGTTTTGGGGCACTCCTGCCTCTGAACTCAGGAATTACTCTAGGCAGTGCTGAGGGGACCATGTACATTTTGGGAATTGAACCCAGCTTGTCCACATAAAAGGCAAATGCCCTAATCACTGTACTATCACTCTTATCCCTGAATATGTTTTGTTTTTTATTAATGAAAACTTAGGTTAAGTTTAGTCTAACTTGCTTCCTTGATTTTTTTCAAGATTATTGCCATAATTTAGTAGAAGATAAATTTTAGTATTTACTGTGTGCACGGCAGAGCCTGGCAAGCTACCCATGACGTATTCAATATGCCAAACACAGTGACAAGAAGTCAAAAAAATGGAGACGTTACTGGGCCCGCTTGAGCAAATCGATGAACAATGGGAGGACATGATAGTAGCTGTGTGCAAAACTCCATTGAAGCAGTTTAGGAGCTTTTCCTTGAGATTTTATTTCTCTAACAGGAGTCCACAGATGAGGCTTTCAGTAATTATTGGTTGAATTAATAACTAGATAATTTTACTTCCTGTAGCTTTAGCTAATAGAGTCCCTGCTATTCTGAAATTTATTATTGTGAATTATCAGTGACTATTGAAAGGTATATTTTGTATTCCTTGATCACTTGGCTTCCCGTTAATCACCAATTTGCTAGAGCGGGTGCCAGTAACGTCTTCATTTATCCCTGTCGTAGCCCAATGGCGTCTATTCGTTCTAGGAACATGAAGAGCCTCAAACCGATAGTTCAGGCTCTTGACAAAGAAGTCTGACCATCTGGTAGGTGGGAGGCCACGCGGTCTTTTGATGTCCTGTGGAATCCAGTTGATATCGGCTGTAGTCCAGTGGTCGGTAGTCTCCAAATCTCATTATGTGTCCTGCCCATCTGATTTTTGATGCCTTGGCAAAGGAGACAGCATCCCTGATTCTTGATTGTCGATGGAGGTTGGAACTCTGGATTCTTTGTCTCATTTGAGTGAAACATGATATTCTAAGCATAGGTCTTTCGATTCTTTTTGGGAGACCCTAATAGCGTTCTCATCCTCTTTTCGTAGCGTCGGAGAAATAGCTAAGAGGACAAAGAACCTCCAGCTTCAGGCACATCTCTTCAATTCCACTGTTCTTCCTGCATTAACATACACCTCAGAGACCTGGGCCCTTTGTATTTTAAAAATTATCCTAACACTTGGTGGATTTAAACAACAAATATTTATTATCTTATATTTTTTGTAGATCAGTAATTTGAACATGACTTTATCTGAGTGACTGACTTAAGTTCTCACTTTTGTAATAAAGATTTCAACTGAGGCTGTAATCATCTCCAGGTACAACTGTGCAGCAGAGATAATATCCAGACTCTTTCAGGTGGTGGTTACCTACCTTAGCAAGTTGCTAGATATTTGCTGGAATCATTAGCTCCTCAGTAGAACACAGTGTAAGGAAGCTACCCAAGACAGAAGTTGAAATCTCTTTCTAAGCTAATGCTGTTAGTGACATTCTGTCACCTTTACATATATTGTTTGTAAAATATTTCTGTAAATTTACTAGATATTTGTAAATCAAGGTCACATAAGAGGTGAAAAGTTTTACAAGACATGATTATGTGAAGGATGTTATCTCTGAGGGCTACTTTATGAGCTACCTATTCTAGTTGGGAAGAAAAGTTCTCTATTTCTCCTAGATGGTTACATTCACAGTCATTTTCCTGTCCTATAAGAATAATGTATTATCTATTGATACCATTATTCTCTAGATAATGGATATCAAATGCTCCTCTCTAAATTTACTATGCAAGTTCCTGTGAGGTCCTTCCTACTTGTAGAATTGATAAGTATAGAAAAAAATCCTTTTTCTGGTTTTGCAGTATTGATAAGTTAGACCTGATAAACAGTTCAATAGTTTCTAGTCTTACCATAATGTGCACAACTTTTTATCTGTTTTTAGAAGTATCCTACATACTAAGTGTGTTAACCAATGTTTAATCAGAGAAATACGTATAGATGCAAGATAGAAGATTAATTATGAGATTTAGAACTAATGTAAGTGTGGCAGCTATTGTACAAGTCTTTATAAGGCTGTTAATTCTGTGTCTAGAACTTAGTATGTTGTCAAGAAAATGGAAGCTGAATGTCAAGTGAGGGAAAACAAAGCCTAACTGGTATTGGGAAATTAAGATACAATAAAAGTGTGAATCTAGTCTCTGCTCTGGTATCTTTTTCTCACCATCTTTAATATGAAATGGATATCCTATAGATGAAGTGGGTGCCATTCACTATGGAACTGCATGTTAACTGGGCTCAGATTTTGGAAAACTAAAAGCTGCAGAAGTGGTAGGAGTTTGATTGTATTGTTTTTGTATTCAAGACAAGGCAGAAAATCAGCAACAGCATACAAAAGCTTTCACAGTGCCTAGTTCTTTATTAAACTTATTTCCAACTGCGAAATGGTTACCCTTTCATGATCACAGATATATGAGCATTTTTTTCTTGTAGCCCCTATACCTGGAAACCACTTAAGAAAGAGGTTCTGGAAAAAGTTCAAAATGAGCTATGTTGACACTTAGAGACAATACTGATTCACTCCTTGTTTCCTTGACACCAGTATGTATCTTTCTATAATGCCTGTCTTCCAAATAAAGAAAATAGCAAAAGGTTGCTTCCATCAAACATGAATCAGCATTTACTCATAGGATTAAAAATTCATTAATCTTGCCTGCGAAGAGGCAATAAAGTCTCTATACCCATGTTAGACAGTTTGAACTTCTGTTTTAATGAAATTATTGTTAGGATTGATACCAGCCAAAAATTCTAGACAAGCAAGGCCCAAAATCCTATATAATCCTATAATGGGAAATGAATTTTTTTCTGGTGGATAACTTAACAGTACTGTGAAGGAACCATTCCTATATCCATCTCTTGTATTCCCTGACCTCTAAGTACTGATTATGGAAAAGTACACTGATATATGTAGGTTATTTAAAGTTAAAGCAGTGATTTCCATTCACAGCACTACAGATATAAAAGAAGGTTGAAAAAACATTTTCTTAGAGTAAGGCAGTGTTTGAAAAAGATAATGTTTTAGGCTTTTATGGTAGTGTAATCCAGCTGTTGTTGAAACTAGCACTTGAAAAGTCCACTACACAGTTCTGTAAGTACTGAGAAATGTGGTAAGATCCATTACTCTCAAAAGCCTGAACCCATTACTGCTCGCTGTTGCTATAAAAGAAATGTCTAGGTTAGAAGTTTTCTTGTTTTCTACACCATGATGCTGAATAGGTATCTTGCAACTTTGGAGGTGATAATATTCACAAGGAGATAATGAAATTTTATATTGTTAATGTGTATACATTTAAATGAGAGTTCAGTACTGCTTTTGCTAGGATGGAAATAGTTAAATGGAAACTCTCAGAAATGGTAGCTGGCTTGGGGCTGGAGCGATAGCACAGTGGCTACGGCATTTGCCTTGCACACAGCCGACCCAAGTTCTATTCCCAGCATCCCATATGGTTCCCTGAGCACCGCCAGGAGTAATTCCTGAGTGCAAAGCCAGGAGTAACCTCTGAACATTGCCGGGTGTGACCCAAAAATAAAAAAGAAATGATAGCTGGCTTAACATATCTCCCTTCTACCCAGGAAATATTGCTGGATGAAGGTTCAGGCTTAGCTTGTCTATTTGATGTATTTGGCACTCAATAGTGGCTATAGATTGACTAACAATTAATGTAAGTCAGCATCTTTGACGCCATAATTGTTTCCATTTCTGATGTATAATCACATTAGCTGTTTGAGCTATTGTGGAAGTAACAGGATGAGTGATAAAATGAGTGCTCACACAATAATGTTCATCTGATTTCCATATATGTATATATAGATGTATGCAAATATATACACATATATATTACTTTCCTGAGTATCTTTTGGTGAGTATCAATGAGAAATTATACTTGCATTCTGACTATTTAGAGAACTTTGTTAACCCAGTCCTAACTGTAATCAATTTTCTAATAGTATTCCTTTGAATTCTCTTTCCATTCAATCAGACCATTAGCTTGTACTACCCTTTCATTTAATACTGTGTTTCTGACTTTTCTTTTAATAAGGAAAACAGAAGAATTCACACATACTACTTAACTTACATCCTCTGCCTGCTTCTCCCAGTCTCCGGTGACCCACCCCAAGGGACCCAGCTCCGGCAGCCAACCTCTACTACCTAACCGCTGCCACACTCCAGGCTGCTTTCTGGACCGTGGCCACAAAGTGGCTGTGGGACACATTAAAAGACACTTCCTACCCATTTTCCATAATTGCCACGCCATGTTTGATGGAGTTGAGACATTAGGCAACAAATCATAGACATATATTTATGTGTCTCTTGGAGAGCCCATCAAGCTACTGAGAGTATCCCGCCTGCATGGGCAGAGACTGGCATGCCCGTAGCGTATTCAATATGCCAAAACCAGTATCTATAACAGATATCATATCCCTGACCCTGAAACAGCCTCCAATCGTTGGGAAAGACGAGTAAGGAGAGGCTGCTAAAATCTCAGGGCTGGGAGGAATAGAGACATTACTGGCTCTGCTTGAGTAAATCAATGAACAATGGGATGACAGTGATACAGTGATACTTAACTTACTATTTATCAGAAATATTTCTATTATTCAGAATCAGCCTTGAGTGAAATTGTGTTGCTGAATCTATTTGCTTTTGGATGTAGTCAGCATATTTTGCTTAACCAACTCTAAATGGCTTCTCTGGTCAGCTGGTAGTAGAAAACTACCCTTGATATACTTTTAAAACCATGGTTCAAAGACTCAAATTTCAGTGAAGACAGGACTGGAGCTTTCAAACATAATATTTTACATTCAAATTAAATGTCCTGTTAATCGTATATAGTTCTTCAAACAATCTTTGGTTTTTCTGTTAAGGCAATACTCAGCAGTGCTTAGGGCCCACTCCAGCCTTTTTGTTCAGGGATTTCTCCTAGATGAGCTCAGGTGCCATGTGTTGTGTCAGGGCCAGAGATTGAACCCAGGGTTCAGCTGCATGCAAAACAAGTGCTACTCCTGCTCCTCATCCTATGTCTCCAGCCCCGATAGTCTTTTGGAAGGGTTTGAAGGTGTGGAGAGAATTCAGACTGGAGTTAGATGAGGTAAGAAGCCATTAGAGAGTGTAGAAAATGTTGTGAAAATCATGAGAGTGAAAAAGATTATAAAGAGAATGTTTTTAAGGGGGTGGTTTATTTGAAATTGTGGGTTCCTGAATCTGTTTCTAGTCTTACTGGAAATTATAATCTGATAGTATGTAATAATTTGATACAATCCTTTTGCTGTTAGTCAATGTCTTGAAACAAAGTTTTGAATAAATTGATCAAATTACCAACCATAACACAATTCTTATACTGCCTCACAGACTTTGGATTTTTTAGTTAATATTATGAAGGATATAATACTTGGCAGTTACTTATTACACTTGTTTTGTATCAGCAGAGAAGAAGCATTTTCCACACATTGTTGCTCTATTTAGAAGAACTTGGCTACCAGCACTACATTTTGCTACTGGGCTATAAGTAAGTATGAATAGCATTATAGCACTGTTGCACTGTCCTCCCCTTGTTCATAGAGTTGCTCGAATGGGCACCAGTAACATCTCCATTGTGAGACTTGTTACTGTTTTTGACGTATCAAATATGTCACAGGGAGCTTGCCAGGCTTTGCCTTGCAGGGGGTATGCTCTCAGTAGCTTGCCGAGCTCTCCGAGAGGGACAGAGGAATCGAACCCTAGTTGACCGTGTGCAAGGCAAATGCCTTACTTGCTGTACTATCACTCCAGCCCAAGTATGAAAAATAAGTTAAAGATAAATAATTGAAATTTTCCATATATAGGTGCTATTATAACCATGAAAGAATTACATTTGTCTCTCATTTGAAATTTAAAGTTAATTCTGTAATCTGATGATGATCTTGTGTCCTACTGAATAGAAATATATCAATGATTAATTCATGGTTTATTAAGTGACATGGAAGTCACATAAAAATGAAGACAGAAATAGAACCCACATGTCTTTACTCCATTATAAATTTCAGTGACTTTCTAGAAAGAAAACATTATGTGGGATCCTGATCTGATCCCACATAATAACAATGAGTGATCAATAAACAGTGCAGCAGTAGACCAACTACTGTGATGAAGGGTAAGTCTACAGTCAGGCTGAAGAACTGGGTCACAGTAGTCATATTTGATTGACCAGTCCCACTTATACATAGCTGCCTTAATGGGAATTGAATATGACGTCAGTACTTTCTAGATCTGTCTTCAAATCACAGCCTTATAGATCAAGTGCATAACAGTGACAAGAACTACTTAAAAACCAGAATTCTGTCTGGCCTCAGGTATTAAATAATAGATCTCTGTTTCAAGGATTTCACTCTCATCCTTAAGGACTTTAACAAATATATTTTGTGACATCTTTAGGGAGATAATGTAAGAAAAATAAAGTTGGCATGAAAAGCTACTTGTTAGTAACCATTATTAAAGACATATTTTGACAATTTATGCTTTCTAGAGAAATTTCACCTAATTAAAATATCTTAAGTATTCTGATAGTTTCTCATTTATTTACAAGTACTGGAAAGTGCATGGACTTATGACACATCATAAAATCTCATATTTTGCAGTAACAGCAGTTGCTTTCCTGGGGGCTCTGGGGTGACATTAATTTGAGCACTATCTCTTATTTTCCAATAACCTTTTACATTCCAAAAAAATCTGCAACTTCGTTTTCTTTCCCTATCTGGAAACCATAGAAACCAATGTGAAATTATAGCTAGGAAGTTCGTCACTGGGCTATCTCAAGCTGATCACCATGGAAACATTTCACATTCTCTCAAAATGAAAGATCTTCCAATCAGACACACAGCCATGACTGATGTGTGTCTGACAAATATAACAACAACAACAAAGAGATATTTGGATATTATGTTAGATAATATATGTAAGAGATATATAAAATTATTTTATAAATGAGAACATTGAAATGGTAAGTATGATGCTAGCTATGGAAATAAAAATGATTTGAAAACAAAAATATGTCTTGTCACTTTAAAAATATTGTTCTTCCTCCACAGTTGTATTAAAGTTAACTTCCTAAAATATTACAAATTTTGAATTTTAGAAATTTCTACATCAACAGCATAATAATGTCCCATCACTCATTTTCTTATTTTGAATTTAAGGAAAATATCTGATTTAAATTTTGTGTTTTTAGGCTAGCACAGAAGTTGGATGCTTAATAATCAATTGCAAATGTTTATGTGATAAAATAACAAGTGTTGTAAATATGATGACAAGACAAGGAGGTGAATTATTTCAACCTTTTGACTCAATGGCTAAGACAGCCTTGAGTAATAAACACTAAACATGAATGCCACGTTGTCTTAACATCCAAAGTCT
This sequence comes from Sorex fumeus, assembly GCF_029834395.1. Classification (NCBI taxonomy): domain Eukaryota; kingdom Metazoa; phylum Chordata; class Mammalia; order Eulipotyphla; family Soricidae; genus Sorex; species Sorex fumeus. The sequence goes on from NW_026606070.1 coordinate 33,992,755, forward strand.
GACCATGACTTAATTTAGATAATCAGAACACCAGCCTATTTTAAATAGCTAGATGATTTCCAAAAATTGATTTTTCATATTGCTGTTTGAAATGAGTTATGTGAATGGAAGAAGGGGAAACTCAATCATAGTTTAGGCATAGACAATAAAATAAGTCTATAGAATATTGTATCTGCAAAGTTTTCTGAAATTGCACATGAAATTCAGTATTTATTTAATGTAACTTCTGGGTATAGATGGAATGTATATTAATTCACATTTATAAGAAATAGAAACAATATTGAATATAATTGTACAATAACTCCACAAGAAATGTAAGTAGATTCACTGTTTTCGAAGAGCAAAATTCCAAGAAATCAGTCAGGAATACAGATGTATTGACCAGAACAATAGATAGAATAATCTGCCTTATAAAAATTCTTTTTTTTTTGTCTTTGTCATTCTGTATCTCTATCCTCATCTATTAGTTTCTCCCCATTCATCTCCCTGTTTGCTTTTCTCTGTGTTTATTTCTTTGTTTCCAACCCACATAGTTGGATCCAATTAGTTAAATACATATATGAAGTAACTCTTTATATTACCATGGAAACAATATTAAAATCAAGCTGCTTTTAAACGGTTTCTACTGTAACGCATGTTGAATAATGAATATACGACAAACTTCTAAGAATTTATTAAATATACATGTATATTTTCCTTATGTATTTACATAAGGAAATGAGCTAAAAGATAGTACAATGGGAAGGTGCTGGCTTGCACACACAGCTGACCTAGGTTCATATTTGGCATAGCAATATGATCCCTCAAGAATTACCAGTAGTGATCTCTGAGCATGTAGACCAGGAGTCAGCTCTGAGCAAAGCTAAATGAGGGTATGACTGTTGCAAGTTGGAAACACGTCCTGTTGAAAAGGAAGTTCTGAGATGGAGAAATTGAGTCACCACCTGATGCAGAAACTGAGTCACCATTCAGATGCAGAAATTAAGACTCCAGACAGAAGGGTTAGGGAGAAGCTAGAAGAGAATCTAAAGGTCCTGGTAATTGGGCCTGAGTGATATTACAGTGGGTACGGCATTTGCCTTGCACATGGTGGACCTGAGTTCTATCCCTGGCATCCCATATAGTCCCCTGAGCACTGCCAGGAGTTATACCTGAGTGAAGATCCAGGGGTAACCCCTGAGCATCGCCAGGTGTGATGCGAAAGCCAAAATATAAAAATAAAAAAAGGTCTTGATAAGAGTAAGAAGTGATCTCTGAGTACAGAGTCAGGAGGAACACCAAGATAATGTAAGAAAAATAAAGATGGTATTATAAGATGCTTGTTAGTAACCATTATTAAAGACATTTTGACAATTTCTGCTTTCTAGAGAAATTGACCACCACCAGGTGTGGCAAAAAAAAAAAAAAAACACCCTTAAAATCCCTGCAACTGTGTTCTGTAAACTCATCCTTGGGCCCAGGTTTACAGACTCACAATTAAATCTTGGAAGAGATTATATAGCCTCAAAAGTTCACGGGTACAACAGTCTTCCCACTGACAACTCGGGGGTGCCTTTGGGTAGGGGTAGGCCAAGCTCCCACCCTGCTGAAGCCCCAGCAGTTGCGTTCACACCTCACAGCTGCCACCATGACAATGACCCAACTCCACTGCCTCCTGACTAAGCTCCAAACTTCTGGAAGAACAGGATGTCTAAACTTCCAAAAGCTCCAAGTACACTGGTCTTCAGACTGAGAACTCTAGGGGTCTTGGAGTGAGCAGGGGCAGCATCCCCACAACACCCTGTTCTTCCAGAAGTCCTGGCAGCCACACCCAATCCTACAATCACTGCCATGTAAACTCTTCACCCAGTTAAATATTCTGTAGTTTCTGAAGTTTAGTAAACCTTCAGAATTAATGAACCCATGGTGAGATATAATATTTTCACGAGTTTTCTTTTACTAAAGTATTTGTTGATAATTACATTAGCCATTTTGTTTTGACAAGAAATATAAAATATTTTGTTCTGGCACGGCCATGGCCCCAGAGGCACATGGATCTAATTTGGAACCCAACAGCTTTTGGCAGAAATGTGAATGAACTATGCATTAAGCTATGGCACCATCACCCCCCCCCCCCCGGGAGGGAAAGGGTGTCTATCTCTTCCACCTTCTCCCCCCTCCAGCCCCCCTCCCCGGTGACACAGTGGTCACTGCTTCAGATCTTATTGGACAGCCAGATATGAGCCAGCAGTGACAGGGCAACTGTGGCCTCATGGGATGGGGGGCAGAACCGGCACATCCTTCCCACCCCACCGAGACCACAAGTTGCCCCTCACTAGCAGCTCTCTGGCATGGCCATGGCCCCAGAGGCACACAAACCAATCTTGGAACTATGCGGCTTTTGTCAAAAATCCCTCCAGACTTAATTAGTAAAATATCAGAAATCCAAAATGGTCATATGGTCTTCATAACCAGCAATTGAAAACAAATTATTTCCTGATGCCTTTTCAGCAGGTCTGATTGTTGGGGGAAAATTAAAAATAATAATGGTGCATCTTTTGTTGAAATAATGATTGTAATCAAAGTAGAGAGAAAGGTAAGTGGAAATCATCTGCCTCACAGGCATGGGGAGGGATGGGGTGGGGGTATATTGGGGTTCTTTGTGGTGGAAAATATGCACTGGTGGAGGGATGGGTGTTTGATCATTGTATCACTGAGACTTAAACCTGAAAGCTTTGTAACTGTTCGAATGGTGATTCAATAAATAAAATAAAAAATAAAAATTTTAAAAGTAAAACAAAATATATTCTGTGCCTGCTAAGGGGCAGGCTTAAGAGGTAGTTGGGAAGTGGGTATAATGGTAGAGTGAAGGGCACAGTGGTGGTGGGATTGGTGTTCAAAAATTGAATGTCTGTAGCAAATGCATCATAGTGTTGTAACCTACAGTGTTCAAATAAAGGGAAAATAATAATAATAATAATAATAATCACTGTCACTGTCCTCCCATTGTTCATCGATTTGCTCAAACTGGCCCCGTTAACATTGTGAGACTTGTTACTGTGTTTGGCATATTGAATATGTCACAGGTAGCTTGCCAGGCTTTTCCGTGCGGGCGAGATACTCTCAGAAGCTTGCCGGGCTCTCCGAGAGGGGCGGAGGAATCGAACTTGGGTCGGCCATGTTGGCTGCATGCAAGGCAAACGCCCTACCCTCTATGCTATCGCTCCAGCCCTGATAATAATAATAATAATAATAATAATAATAATAATAATAATTTAAGAAAGGAGCATCAATGATCCAGTATTTTTCTGTGATACCACCTTGATTAAATTTTGAGTGCAAAGAACTTTAGGCCAAGACAATTTGGAGAAAACATATATAACCTCCTTCCAAATGCCACTGTCTGCTTCCACTCTGAATAAGTCTTGTTCTCTTAAATCTCTCTCTCTCTTTATTCCTCCCCTTCACACTTCATTAAGTAATTTTTTCAATAAATTTTTGCTATATTTTACTTTCCAAAAACCCAAACAGCTCAGAGATAATGATTAAGTATTAAAATGCTTTAATCATGCCTTGTTGATGGTCAAATTTCTCCAACTGGTTTTAGAAAATAAACTTAAAAGTCATATGATACACTATCCTGTGTGCTAAAAATTTTCATCGATTTGCTTGAGCGGGCCAGTAACGTCTCCATTTTTGAGACTTGTTGTTACTGTGTTTGGCATATTGAATACATCACAGGGAGCTTGCCAGACTTGGCCGTGCAGGCAAGATGCTCTCGTTAGCTTGATGGGCTCTCTGAGAGAGGTGGAGGAATCGAACCCGGCTTGGCTGGGCTGGCTGTGTGCAAGGCAAATGCCCTACCACTGTGCTATCGCTCCAGCCCATGTGCTAAAGAAGTTTTTAGAAAATTTAGATCATTAAAGTACTGAAGTATTAGTACAATAGGTAGAACATTTGTCTTGCGTGTGGAACCGTATGAATAAGACTAGTTACCTTGAAGAGACCCCTGTTAGCTGACTTCTTCCATCATGTATCTACAGAGAAAAAAAAAGATGGTCTATAAACTAGAAAATGAGCTTTTACTATATTCCTAATCTACTAACATTCTGGTCTTGAATTTTCAAACTCCAAAACTGTGAAAAATATTCTAGAGTTCGCAAGACTTTAGCATATTGTACTCTGTTATTGTAGTGAGAGTGTATTAAAAACAACTACATTTTCACTGTATGTCTGTCATTCTGTTCTTCATTGATTTGCTCAAGCAGGCACCACTAATGTCTACATTCGTCCTAGCCCTGAGATTTTAGCAGCCTCTCCTTACTCTTCCTTCCCAATTGTGCCATATTGGAGGCTCTTTCAGGGTCAGGGGAATGAGACCCATTATTATTACTGGATTTTGGCATATTGAATACACCACGAGGAGCTTGCCAGACTCTGCTTTGTGAGCAGGATACTCTCCTTAGCCTGTAGCGTTCTCCAAGAGTAAGAACTAGACAATAAGAGGTTGCACAGCCGTGCACTTTCAGGAGCTTGGTTTTATAGTCTCTGGATCTTCACTGTTGATGGGATTACACGGCACGGGATGAGGGTAGTTGGTGGGTGTAACTTTCTAGCTACTGGAAGATGGAGGACCTGGGTGGAGGAGGCCCAGTTCCGATCCGAGTAGGCTTGGAGATCTCAGCCCAGATCCTGCACACCTGGATTCCTTTGCCGGTTCCTTCATGCAGTTCCTTCATGCATGAGGCTCATCTGAGCATGTGGAGAGTGGTCTTGAGCATGGCTGTGACTGGTTCCAGAGGTCTTCAGCTGCTGGGCTCTGCTCGGGTTGGGGAGGGAAACTCAACCTGCCCCCCTCCAAGGGGCCCCAGTGAAGACAGCCAGGTGTGGGGGCAGGAGATTCTACATTTTATTCCTTATAAAATTAATAATTTGTCAGCTTGTGTTTTAAATCTTAGAATTCAGAATGACTAAATGGTATGTGGATTAGAATTGCTAGAATTTGAAGTGATTGTGAGGAAAACAGTGGTAAAATAACCAAAAGCATGTTCTTTTATGAATTGATATTAAACACATGCCCCAACTTATTTTAATTGAAGCTGAACTCTATCATTGAATCCGACTTTTTACAGTGAAAAAAATTTGGTGAGTTTGATAAATATTTATCATTCTGGTAAACATCAGAATGCTGATATTTATCTTAGAAATTGATTATTAAATATAATTATTCTGCATTCTGCGAAAATATATTTGGAAATCTAGGGGAACTAATATAGCAACATATAGCATATCAAAATTAGTTGATTTCCAGAGATAGAAATATAAATAAATTGTCATAATGAATGAAAGATGTTAGATTGCTCCAGATTTAGATGACAATTTGAATGATTTAAAGGATGTATTTTTTGACTATTTAAAGATAAATTTTCTATTTTTTAAATTATTCTAGATAGAAGATAGAAGAAGGAAATTCAATATATTTCAAACATTAAATGGCATATTACTTTATTGAAACATAGATTTAGAAAAATAAAACTACTGCCCATTCTCAATTCCAATTCCAGATAAAATAAATACATGAAAACTGTGGGTCTTATGAGGATTTAGTTCAAGAATCTAGCGAGTAATTGTAGTTAAATATTAAAAATAATTATATAAACTAGTGTGTTAATGCTTATGGCACCAAACAACATGCATATTTTATAGATGTGTAAATATATTTAAATATTAAATTTTAATTAATATTAAAATTAAGATTCATTAGCCTTGAAAAATGAAATAAAATCTGATCTGCATACACACATGTGCTTTTACACACACACACACACACACACACACACACACGCACGCAAAGTCACTACTTTATCCCATATTAGAATCTTACTCAATTCTGAAACCATTGAAAACTTCTCTGATGAATTCCAGGCACAGGGAAAATATAAAGTGTATTATTTCCTTAGTTAATTTGGAGATTTTCCTAGAAAAAATACTATTGTTGGAGCAGGAGTGATCGTTAGCAAGATACTTGTCTTGCATGTGGCCGACCCCAGTTCAGTTCCTGGCACTTTATACGGTTCTCCAAGGTATGCACCTTGTATACATACCAGGTGTGCACCTCAATTAAGCAAAAAAGGGAATACTAATTTATATGGAGATTCATAAGTTAACTATAAAATTATTTTAAAAGAGCAAGTAGTAATCAGGGTAACTGGAAACTCTAATGACTGATTTCCTTAGACATCTTTCAATTTCCTTAGACACTTTCCAGATTCCATGTGGAAATTTAGAATTTGAGAAATACTAAATTTAAAGAGTCAGAGAAGAGGTGCTTTCAATAAATAGTGTTGAGATAACTAGTAAACTGCAAGGTAAATGAATTACAGTACATCCCTTTCTTTCACTATAAACCAAGTATTCTATCAACTAGCTTAGAATATATAGATTAGGTGATTGTGTTACAATAGTACTTAAGTTTTTGGTATTGATGTACAGTGTTACTACATGCTGCCTCCCTCCACCCCCATGACTGTGCACCCACCTCTATGTCACCTCTTGTCAGAACTGCCTCCCTTTGGCCTGTGCCCTCATTATTTGTTAATTAGCAATAATGGTTTTAGTGCGCAGTTATCTCCCTTAGTGCCACCCATGTCCTCTAGACCCTCCATTGATGTCCCTGTGTGACCTCTAGTCAATGTATTTGTTCTCTTTAACTCTTTCTCCAAAATCTAGCATTCTGTGATTTTTATTCCAGTATCTGGGTTTTTTTGGGGTGTTTTTTTTTGGGTTTTTGTTTTTGTTTTTGTTTTTGTTTTTTTTTACTCATGGACTTTGTCCACACCCCTGATTTGTTTTTCTACATACAACAGAGGAATGAGATCAATCTGTCTTTATCCTTCTCCCTCTCACTTATTTTGCTTAGCATGATACCTTCCAATTCCGTACAAGTTGCTGCTAACTGCAGGATTCAACCCCCCCCCCCCCCCCATAGGCTGCATAGTATTCCAGTGTGTCTGTATGCCACAACTTCATTATCCTTCCACCTGTTATTAAGTTGCCTTTATATTCTGGCTACTGTATGAACATCTGCAGTGAACATAGATGTTCATACATTCTTTGAATTATTTTCTGTTTGTTTGTTTGGGGGTTAGATATCTAGAGCAGAATGTCTATGTCAAATGGAACCTCCATTCTTTTTGTTGAGAAATACTCATATTGTTTTCCATGGAGGCTGGACCAAGTGACAGTCTCACTAGCAGTAAATTACGGTTCCTTTTTCACTACATCCTCACCAACATTTGTTGTTTTGATTCGCTTGATGTTATACCTCTTCGAACCTCTTCTGTTTGCTCACAGATTTGGGGAAATAAAGGCAGCTAGCTCTTCTGTTTTGTCTCCAGTTCCTTTGAGTGTCACAACATCAGTGCTTCTTCCCTTCAACAAGAATTTGTTCCCTACTGATTTAAATACTGGCTTTTTCATGTACTAAATGCTTTTGTTTGGAGCTTGACACGTTGATTATACAACCAATTTGAAAGAACAACCAATATCCAAGGAAACCTGGACTTCTTAATAAGTACTGTTAAATTAGCTGGTTATCCCCAAGACAAAACTAATTCCATTTCTGGCATTATTCACAGAATTTATTCAGACTGTTCTGAGATTTCTATATTTAAATGAGATTAAATCATCTAATGAAGAAAATGAGAACACTAAATATTCCAGTTAGAAACCATAGGAAATAACCCGTCTGCTACTGACTATGGAGACAGAGAAGTTGTAATGATTTAGACTTGAAAGTGTAAAGAAGGGTTCAACAAATCTTGCACTTAGAGCACCAAAGAAGGGCACTTCTGGGTTGGTGTTGGCATCTTTGAATCTAACATAGCTGACATTAATACCTCCTAGAATAGATTGAAATAATAGCCAGTGACTAATTCTATCAGGACAAATATAAGACATTATATATCTAAAGTTGAGAATAAAGTAGCATCATTAAACTGCTTTTTCTGCATCACTGACCCCCCACCAAAAAAAAACTGAGTAAAATTCAAGTTATAAATCTGTGGAAATAATAAAATTTGGAGAATAAGAACATTGAGGAATATAATGGACAATACTGTAGGAGTACAGTAAGCAATCCAAGACTGAGAAATTCTTTTGGACACAAATCTAGTTTCTTGTGCAAATGAATGGTAAAGAAATAAAGGAAGTAGGTGGGACTGCGTGTATTAAAGTTTCACTGTCACTGTCTTCCCATTGTTCATCGATTTGCTTCAGTGGGTCCAATAACATTGTGAGTCTTGTTACTGTGTTTGGTATATTGTGGGTAGCTTGCCAGGCTTTGCCGTGCAGGTGGGATACTCTCGGTAGCTTGCCAAGCTCTCCGAGAGAGGCAGAGGAATCGAAGGTGGAAGAATTGAACTCTGGTTGGCCGGATCAGCCTCGTGCAAGGCAAATGCTCTACCTGCTGTGCTATCACTCAGAGATAAAAATTAAAGTTTATGAACCTGTGTTGTTTATGATTCCAAGAAATAATAAAAGATATATGAAGTCAAGGGTGAATTTGAATAGTGGGTGTAATGGGGGGTTCTATGCATTAATGAATCTTATTATATTATTTTTATGATATTAAAATAAAAGAATCTTCATGTTTTAAAGGTAAACCCTAAAGCACTTTAAAATACAGTAGTCTAGATTTCTCTTTAAAATATGGGGTCTAGAGCTATATAGTAGAGGGTGGTAGGTATTTTCTCTACATGAGGCCTGCCTGAGTTTGATTGCAGGTACTATAAATGGTTCCCATCAGGAGTGGTCCCAACTAAACAAAATTATCCAGTGCTGTTTTTGGGGTTGAATATGTAAATAAAATTAAATAGTTCTTTGTTGGAAGCAATTAAAACATAAAATTGCATGAGATTTAATTTTCTTGCTGTCTATTTTTTTCTTTACACCATTACTTATTGCAGCACTCAGTATTTATTTGTATATTTATCAAAATAAATATATAAAGTAAAAATTTTGTAAATAAAATATACAAAATAAAATATATCAGCTTCCAACTATACATCGCAGTTTCAGCATTATATGACGTTCTGTATAATTTGGTTACACCATTAAAATATAAAATTAAAAATTGAGACGTAATAAAGACCATGTAAAATGCATGTTATTTTTATTTCTTTATTAGTAATGTCAGACATTTTATAATAAAATCACTCTGCATGTGAGTTCATGAATGTCTATATACACATGTCTTGTCCATTATTTTCCTTCTTGTTTTTGACTAACAATTTTGCTTGTGAAATTTTAAGGACTTTTCAGAGAATAGAATATTTTTTTTTTCCATTACACATGCTCAACTGTTTTCTTATTTCGTAGCATGTCTTTCAAGTTTGTCCATGATTTTTGCCACTGGCGAACGTTCTCCTTTTGATGTAATCATTTAATCAATAATTTCCTTTGATCCTTTCTGGTAAGAATCTTTTGCTTGACTAGCCTGTGAGGATCACAGATCACATCAGAAGCAGTCACAGCTTGTACGTTAGTTCATTTGGTTTTGAGGCATCATTCTCCCCTTTGTCCAAAAATGCTGTGGTCTCCTGATTTCCTTTCATAGCATTGAATGTCCCAAACTCCTTATCAACTTGTGATGGGGAGGCATGTTTCAGTGCCTGCTCTCTCTCTCGGAAGTTCAAAGCTGGAACAATTTGTCCAAAGCTGTACTGCACACTGAATTAGATGAAGAATCTTGGCTGTCAAAGAACCTGGTCTCAGCAGGGAATTCCTGGCATTGAGCTGAAGAACATTATTAGTCTAAGGGCTGCAGAAGCCAGCTTGTGACTAGACAATTACCAGTCTCTTTCAGTGTGATTAGATGTCTGTGATGCGAAAAAGTCTTGGGTAGAGAAGAAAGGAAAATTCATTGAAAGGTGTCAACATTTTCTAAGTGAGTTTTAACTTTTGTTGTAGTGACCTCTTTAACAATATGTACATTGGGCAAAATGTAAGAAGGATTTTATTTATTCAAATAATTTATTATTTGAATGAAATATTGAAATTTCTTTACAATTTTAGTGCATATGAAATGAATATTTGACTACATAATTTCAATAACAAAATAAATCAGCCACATAAGACTTTAAAATGGAGATAATTTTCCATGTTTTCACTCATTAGAGTAGGAGTCAAAGCAACTGTGCATTTAGAAACTTTTTTTTTCCTTCTGAAATCTTGTTATTTTGAGAAAAAACATTTTGAAACCCCTGTTCTACTAAATATTGTTTTTAATTGTAGCAGAGCCATACAAGAAGAACTCAAGCAGTGTATTAAGGTATGAAATAAAAGCAAGAGTCTCCCGTGGGGCCAGATTGATAGCATAGAATTAAGGTATTCACCTTGCAAGTGGCTGGTCCCAGTTCAGTTCCTGTCTCACATGGCCACGTGTGACTTTCTCAAAGGGAACAAAGCAACAGTCTTTCATCCAAACTCTTTAGTCTCTTTTACTGAAACTTTTCACAGGTTCCTAGTTGTTTTGTTTTTAATTCTATCTCTGCATCATAAGCTTATATTTACACTTATTGATAAATTTATTTCACCAATTATCTGTAGATTTATTTGTATAGCAGATGAAAGTTATCAATTCCTTCATTGTACTACACTGCTCTGATGTTGGAGATTGTGAAACCTTTTCAAACTTCTGTGATTTGGGGTTTGATTTCTTTAAAAACTGTTCTCTTCAATTCATTTATAATTGATATTTCCATTGCTGTAGACCTTTGACCTTGTTTATTCTTCACTACTTAGCAATTCTTGATTATCTTTCTATGACTGAGAATTATTGGCACTGTGAGTTGAAATGATGTGGAAGGTCCCATTTTTATATTATTTGATCAAGGACTTAGAATTTTTATGAATAATAGAATTAAAACATTTTGCTTTCCAAGTTTCCCATAGATAATGAACCTAGTAACAGTGGAATGAAATTGTCCTTCCTACATTAAAGCAATTTGTGTGGGTTTTCGCTTTGTAAGGATAGGGCAAAGGGGACAATTTTAGCCCCTTCTATAAGTAGCCTAAGAATGTGATAGCTGGAAATCCAGCTGCCTGCAGTTTTGAAGATACAGTGATACAGTGATTTTGGATTTCTGGTATTTTACGTATTGACCCTGGAAGTATTTCTGCTGAGAGTCAGATAATTATGAGTTTGGTTTCTGTACTCTGGAACCATGGCCGTGCCTGAGAGCCGCTCTTGGGGGGCAACTTGTGACCTCGGTAGGGCATGAAGGACGAGCTGGGAACGTCCCCCCTTCCCATGAGGTTTTAGTTGCCCCATCACGACCGGCTCATACCTGGCTTGAAAGCAAAACTTTTGAGTTAAAGGCTGTAAGAACATTAAATTCAACAATTTGTTTTTCACATTTACTTCTGGATCCATTATTAGTGCATTAGTTTCCCTTTTACCAATGACTTCATATGATATACTGTTTCTTATTTAAATACCGATATTGTAAGTAGAAAATATATCTTACTAACCTGCATTTTGTTTAGTAATTGTCAAGTTTAAATCTTGTAAATTTTAATTCTTTTTTCATATGTAATCTGAGTGACTATTATTGACTTTTCAAGTATTCTATGCCATGACTTTGTGCTAGGATTCTATGACCAATCTGTTTGTTCCTGATCAAAGATACTTGTAAGTTCCACTAATTTTTCTGTATATGCTTTCCTCAACTAGAAAGGGTTAATGATATTGTCAAAGTTTTAAAAATAAATCATGAACACAATAGAATTATGAAGAAAGAATGTAGCAAGAATTATAATGGTTATATTTATAGCACTGGAGAAATAATTGGATAGCAGTAGCAAAGAATTCAAAGAAGTCTAGTTTTGAGCATAGTCTTGCTGAGAGGCTGTCACTCTAGAAATATTTGGTAAATGAAAAATTCAGGGCAAAGGCCAAAAAATTATGGGGAAGCAGAGCATTAAAGACAGAGCTGGCGGGGTGGGGGATGGGGTTTTATTGAGGTTCTTCATGGTAAAAAATAAGTTTTGGTAAAGGGAAATGTGTTTGATATTTGCATGACTGAGACCTAAACCTGAAAGCTTTGTAACCTTTCCCACGGTGATTCAATAAAGAAATAAAAAAAAAAATTAAAAAAATTTAAAAAATATATAAAAAAAAATAAAGACAGAGCTGGAGATGAGATGTTTCTTTCAGTTCTCTCCCCACACCCTTCAGTTTAAGAGGTAAATAACACAAGTCTGTAATTCTCTCAGTTTTAAGTTTATTCAGAATTGTTAAAAGCAATCATACTACAGAATTCCTAGGAGGTGATGTATTTATTAGCTGGTACTGTAAAAATAGGTTAAAACCCTTCAGTATCGTTGGAAAAATAGCAGTAGTTCTTATCAGGTTGGTTCACGCAACTAAAGCCTTTTCCAATTTGCATGCAAGACAGAATTGTAAGATACTATTCTTTAAATAGTAGGTGCTATGGTTGTTACTATGGCTTCAAAATGTTTTAAAGTTAATCTTTTTTTTCCCTTTTTAAAAAAATCTATAATTATGAACACAACGTCACAAATTTATTAAAGATAATTTTGGGGAAATGAAACAAAATTATGTTTCTGTTTTGGCAGGAATTGTTGTTCTAAACTTGCATCACATTTTCTTTATTATATATGAGTGTGGGACAAGTGATAGCACAGCGGTAGGGCATTTGCCTGTGCGCAGCCAGCCCGGCCAAGCCGGGTTTGATTCCTCCGCTCCTCTTGGAGAACCCGTCAAGCTACCGAGAGTATCTCACCCGCACGGCAATGCCTGGCAAGCTAACCATGACGTATTCAATATGCCAAACACAGTAACAACAAGTCTCACAATGGAGACGTTACTGGACCTGGTTGAGCAAATCGATGAACAACGAGAGAACAGTGACAGTGACTATATAATTGTAATAAACTATTTTAAACTGCTCGGTATATGTGGGAATTTTCAGTGATTTTTAACTATATGAGCAAGTCTTGGATATAAAAATATATTAGAGGTAACTTCAGTTGCCTAAATCTATTGTAAAAATCAATTACATAACTCTCTAAAAATAAGTTATTTGGTTATAAAACACGGAATTTATTTGTGACATTTGTATCTTTCCTATATTCCTTCTTTTAGACAAGGTTTCTCACCTGTATGAAAGAGATTTCTGGCTACAGGGGAAAAAGATTGTACAGGCTGATATATCTGAATACATTTTACTGAGTTGTAAATATTTCCCTGATTTTTGCCTGAAGGTACTGGAGTTGATGTTAAATTTAAAGAAACCAAGGGTGAGGGCTGGAGAGATAATATTGTTGATAGGGTGCTTACCATGCCTGTTACCACCCGAAGTTCGATGCTCAGCATCTCATGTGGTCTTGTGAGGACTCACTTGAACACTTGACATCCCTTTACTCATCGATTTGCTCTAGTGGGTGCCAGTAACATCTCCATTCATTCCTGTTGTGTGCTAGTGTAGACTAATGGTGTCTAATTTGCTCCAGGAACATGAAGACCCTCAAACTATTCATTCAGTGTCTTGACGAAGAAGTCTGACCATCTCGTAGGTAGGGGGCCATGCGATCTTTTGACGTCCCATGGAGTCCAGTTGGTGATGGTTCAGTGGTTGTCTCCGAATCACATTACGTGTCCAGCCCATATGATTTTCAACACCTTGGGAAATGAGACAGAGCCCCTGATCCTCGATCACTGACGTAGGTTGGAACTCCAGATTCCTTCTCTCACTTCAGTGAAGCATGATGCTTCAAGCATAGCTCTTTCAGTTCCTCTTTGGGAGACCTGAATAGCATTCTCATCCTGTTCTCGTAGGGCCCAGGTCTCTGAGGTGTATGTTAATGCAGGAATAACAGTGGAGTCGAAGAAATGTGCCTGGAACCATAGGTTCTTCGTCCTCCTTGCTATTTCTTCAATGCTCTTGAAGGCGTTCCATGCTACTCTCTTCCTCCTGTGCAACTTAGGTGGCAGGTTGTTCGTTATGTTGACTTTTCGACCTACATACAAATAAGAGCTGCATTCGTAAATGTTCATTCCATTGAGAGGGAATGGAACATCAGTAACGAGTCTGTTTCTCATGATCATTGTCTTCCTGAGATTCAGCTGTAGCCCGACCTTTCCACACTCAAGGTTGAAGCTGGCCAGAATTTGTGCTGCTTGACTAATGTTTGGTGTTTTATAATGATGTTATCAGTGAAGAGGAGCTGATGTAGTTCCGACCATCTATTTTCACTTGCATTGCTTCCCATTCCTGTCATCGCATGAGGTTTTCGAGGGTGGCACTGAAGAGTTTTGGTGAAACTGCTGCACCATTTTTTTCTTCTATTTATTTATTTATTTATTATTGATTTTTTTTATTAGTGAAACACCATGAGGTACAGTTGTAGATTTACAATTTTTTTGTGCTTGGGTTTCGATTATACAATGATCAGATACCCATCCCTCCACCAGTGCCCATTTTTCACCACCATGGATAATATCCCTCCCACCCCCATCCCCCTATCCCCCCCCGCCTCTGTGGTAGGGTAATCCCCTGTGTTCTCTCTCTCCTTTTGGCTGTTGTGATCTGCAAAAGAGGCATTGAGTGGCAAACATGTTCAGTCCATAGTCTACTTTCGACATGCATCTCCCCTCCTGAGAGGATCCTCCAAACACCCTTTATTTGGTGCTCCCTTCTCTATCTGAGCTGCCCTCTCCCCTAGAATGCCTGGCTGGCCACTAAGCTATGGAGTAATCCTCCTGGTGCTGATCTCAGCTATTCTTGGGTATTAATCTCATATTTTGTTACTTTATATCCCCCAGATGAATGCAATCTTTCTATGTCTATCCCTCTCTTTCTGACTCATTTTGCTTAGCATGATACTTTCCATGTTGTACCACTTGTATGTAAATTTCATGACTTCATCTTTTCTAACAGCTACATAGTACTCCATTGTGTAGATGTACCAAAGTTTCTTTAACCAGTCATCTGTTCTTCGGCATTCAGGTTTCTTCCAGTTTCTGGCTATTGTAAAGAGTGCTGCAATGAACAAACAAGGCTGCACCATTTTTTGATATGCCAAAAACAGTAAATATAATGGGTCTCATTCCCCTAACCCTGAAAGAGCCCCCAATACAGTAGTGTTAAGAAGGATGATCAAGGAGAGGCTGATAAAATCTCAGAGCTGAACTAGGCTGCCAAAACAAAGGACTAAAATGATTGTCTGTACTTTCCATGCACGTACGCTGGCATCGGAAGCATTCATCGAGTAACTGATGGTGCAAGCACGGAATATCAAGTACGATATCATTGGTTTGACCGAGACGAGAAGGCATCAATCACATCATGCCATTTTCGACACTGGAGAAGAACTGTTCCTCAGAACATGCAACAAAAGAGGCATAGGTGGTGTTGGTGTCCTTGTGAACAAGAACTTGGCCATGAGCATTAATTCATTTGAATGCCTAACAACCCGAATCAGATGATTACAATTGAATAGATGTGGCTCACTGCCAGCAGTTTCTATCTTCGTTGTCTATGCACCAACATCCAATTCCTATGAAGAAGAAATTGAGAAGTTCTACATGAAGCTGGAGAAGTTCTATAAAGAAGACCACACCTTCTGCAAGATCATTGTCGGTGATTTTAGTGCCAAGATAGGACCAAGAAGTTTGGCTGAAGAACTCCACATCAGGACCCTGTGAGAACTACCAGGAATAATTCCTGAGTTATTCCTGAGACAGGAGTAACCCTCGAACATCACCAGGTGTCACCCGAAAACAAAAATAAATAAAGTAGCCAACTACTGGGGTCTAGGAGGTGGAAATAATAAACCTTACAATAAAACACTGTAAGTAACATCCTCAGATAATTTTAAGGGTCTTATATAGATGCTAATGGGAAAAATCTATCATATTTTTAAAAATATTAGATACAAGAAAATGTCAAAGTCAGAGCTTCTTTCTTTGTTAAAATGTAGATATAGTCTAGTCTAAGGCTGAAGCTTCTTTTGTGGGGAATAGGAGGAACCTCCTAATGGTGTTGGGATTCTGGAGGACCATTCAATGGGTGGAAAGACGGAGTATGCAATGCTTGGGTTCACATATACGAGGCATTTCATTCACTCCTTTGAGTTTTCTCCCTGTTTCACAGACAGTAGTCTTGGTGACATTTAAATTGTTGGATCCATCTATTTTCTTATTGAATGAGCAAAATAGCTTCCACATATAGCATAATTGAGCTTGGTTGAGATTTCTTGTTACATAACACTCTGATGGCTTATGTAGATATTGCAGATGTCACTTTTGTCCTCAAGTGAAATGAATATGAATAGCTCTGTCAGATTAGAGGATAACAGCATGTACACAGAAACCTAGATTGAGAAAATAACTTGTATAAAGGTGGTAAAGTAAAAGAGATGCTAGGACAAATTAAGAATATTAACATTTGGACAGCCCATCTTAGATCCATCAGAGTATTGAGGTCACAGGGTAAAACACTGTCCTCCAAGTTGGAGACCGGCTGACACAGAGAATCACAATTTACTGGCACAAAATTCTGAACTGTAATTGCAGATGGTTGCAGCTTGTGCAGGCAAGTTTGCGATCTAAAATCTTCACAGGGACCCAGAGTAGGGGCTAATACTATATGATATAATAATTGTACTCATTGGTATTTATTGAAATGAGTATTCAAAGTTATAATTAAAATCAACAACTCAAAACCAAAATATGTTCTCTTCTCTTCTGAAAAATATAATTCTACAATGACAAATGATTATTTATTTGATTACATTATTTTTATAGAATAATATCGGCAAAAAAAACACTTGCTGAATTTTATTATTGCCATATATATTTGAGTGTTTTGGTCAGAAATTTTTCATTTAAGTGACTTTAGGAGTTGAAAATAGAAGCACAATTACTCTCAGGTATATATAATTCAATATATTTTAAATAAAATGGAAAATTTCAGTAGATGTCATTTTTATGATAATTTTGTCCAAAGCATACCCAATAATCTATTTAAATCAATATGCAAATATGAATGATAATAAATATTTACTTTAAAATTAGATTCTGGCATTTAATATCTGTCTGGTAGCCAATGTGAAAACTTGTTATAATTTATACAAGTTTATTGTTTCTCAAGGACTGGAGCAATAGCACAGTGGTAGGGTGTTTGCCTTGCGCACAGCGGGCCTGGTCGAGCCGTGTTTGATTCCTCCTCTCCTCTCAGAGAGCCGGGCAAGCTACCAAGAGTATCTCGCCCGTATGGCAAAGCCTGGCAAGCTACCCGTGACATATTCAATATGCCAAACACAGTAACAACAAGTCTCACAATGAAGACGTTACTGGGCTGGCTCGAGCAAGTTGATGAACAATGGGAGGACAGTGACATGCTTCTCAAAGTGGGTGACACTACCTCTGTAGTGAAAAAGATTGGGGGGGGGTGAAGAGAATAGTCTCTATGCAACTGAGGGTTTGTTGCTTTCTGTTTATTCACTTCTAAAGAAGGTATATTTCCAGGGGCAGAAGAAGATGCTAAGTAATTAATATTCTGAAAATTGGGAAGTAAGCCAAATAAGTTTGAAAACCTCTTTATGCATGTGATTTAAAATCAGTATAAATTGATAGTATTGATGAATGTTCTTCAGTCTCCATAGAACCGTTATTGGTAGTATGATGTTAATTGTTATGTTCTCCTGAAACTTCAAATTAGAACACCAGGAATAGAAGGAAATGGATGATTAGTACTGATGTGAAGTGCTATTTTATGATTGTAAGAATTTATGGTGATCGTGTTATATGTAGGAAAGTGACAAATTCATTAACTTGTCTTTTCATTTCCCCAGCTTAAATCCTTCTCTCTCTCGAAGAAAAGGGAATACCCTGCCACAGAGTCCGGGTGAGATGGGGTGGGGGGATGGGGGGTGGGAGGGATATTGGGATCAGTGGTGGTGGAGAATGGGCACTGGCGGAGGGATGGGTACTTGATCATTGTATAACTAAAACCCAAGCACAAAAATTTGTAAGTCTACAACTGTACCTTATGGTGTTTCACTAATAAAAATTTTTAAAAAAGAAAAATTCTTCTTTCTCTCTCTCTCTCTCTCTCAAGCCATTAGTAACATAATTCTCCATTCATCTCCATTCAGAAGTAATTCTCATTTGTTTGAAGAATATATCTAAGATCTCAGAAACATTTTCATGAAGCATAATGGTTATAAATCAAGAAAAAAAAATTTCAGTATGGTTCACAGAGTGTCAGTCTGAGTGCCAGGTCCAGAACAAGAGATGAACCTATTACTTTCTTAATATGTATGTAGCATGTGTGAACGTACAAACAAATCTGTGTATGCGTGTATGATATTCAGGTTCATATAAGAGTGCAACTCAGTAGCTAGGTGAAATGGTTTGTTTTATTTCAGTTTATTGATGCTTGGTGGAACATGGTGACATTTTTACTTTAGTGTCTAGATCACAGTTGAAGCATTAATCATGATTTGGATTATCATAGCAAGAGGAATAGATTATAGTAAAATTCTATGCTCAGTTTTGGACAAGTTAATTTTGAAGTTCTTGTGAGATAGCTAAATTCGGACAGCTGGTTGAGTTGGGCATATAGGTGTGTGCTTCTCTCTACAGACTGAGTCTGCAAAATACATGTGAGAGTTGCCAGCTTTGTAGTTTCTGAGGGAAAGAAATATTTTATGGTTTTATTCTCAGACTCTCTTGCTTTTTTCTCCTGGGAGGAATCTGTTTATTAGATCTCAGATACCCAGTAGTCTGCAACAGCCAGTTAATCTGTGGTCTAAATGACTAGAACTATTTGAATTTCTATTTTATGCATATTCTACTTATAAAACTTAGTAATTTCTCTATTTCAACAGCTCTAGAGTCCCCTTTCACACTTTTATTGGTCTGTAGCACTGTAGCACTGTCCTCCCGTTGTTCATCAATTTTGCTGATTGGCACAAAGATTTTTAAACTGATAATACTTGGTCCTTATATTTAATTTATTTTAATATGTAGATTATATATTTAAGATATAGTACTATTACTAGTTTATAATGTTTATTTTTAAATTATTTTCATTTACTAACAATTTTGATATTTACAATTTTGTATTTTATAGCTAATTTCCATTTAATAAAAGCATTCCCATTTTTACTGTTTTTATTACATGAATTTTCGTATTTTCAACTTTTGCTACCTTTAATGGGATTTTGGTAAAATTAATTATGATGTAACATAGCTTTATTCGTTTCAAGTGTCTCACAATCTAAATGTTTGCATCAGTTTTATTTTTGGTAAGCAAGTAGTTAAACAGTTTCATCAGCTGGGTTGGCTGCATTATCCAAAAGCTAATATAAGATGTTTATACTTAAAGCTTCTAATACTGTGATAATTTTGAGCATATTTGGGGTCACACCTAGTTGTGATTTGGGGATACTCCTCATTCTCTGCCCAGACATTATTTCTGTGGACCTCAGAGGACCATAAGGTGCTGAAATGGATTTTAGACACTTGCATGAAAAGAATTCATCTGTGCCACTGTGTTTCTCTGGTTGCCCCCTTATATAATATTTTAAGAAAAACATTGAAATGAAAGTTCTCAATAACCTATTTGCTACCTTTCATGCTGCCTTTTCCTCACCAAGACACATTTTATTTATTTTTCCTTTTGTTTTAAAAAATTATTTTTTAATTCTTTGTATTGAATCACTGTGACATTCACTGTTACAAAGCCGTTCAGGGTTGGGTTTCGGTCCTACAGTGTTGCAACACCAATCCTTACACCAATGTACATTTCCCACCCTTCAATGTCCCCACTAACCCTCTCCCTCAGGTTGTTTCTCTGGCACGCACTTTTCTTCTTTCACTCTTTCTCTCCTTCGGGGCATTATGGTTTGCAATACAGGTAGTGAGAGACTGTCATTTTTGGTCCTTTACCTACTTTCAGCACTCCATTCTTATCCAGAAATATGATTTCCAACTATCATCAGGCACGTTTTCAGATAGTTTCGCTCAGCTTCAGTCAGCAGGAAGCTAACTTTCTGGTGTCTCCTGAACTCATTTCTTGCTAGCTTCTACTTGACCATAGGGAGGCACTAAGATTATCAGAGAGACCACAGCAAAACTGTTAAGAGTTTTTTTCTTTTATTTTTGGGGTGATACCCCTCAGGGTTTATTCCTGACTCTGTACCCATGGATCACTTCTGGCAGGTCTCAGGGGACCGTATGCCTGCTGTGGATGGATCCCAAATACATGGAGAGTAAGGCAAGTATCCTACCCACTGTACAATCTCTCCGAATTTCTAATCCATTTCCACTGTTAGTTGTTGGCTCCCTCTGCAATGAAAGTCTCAATCACTTGAAACCTCCTCCAGGATACTAATTAATCCCAACTATCTTTGGGATCCAGGAAAACTCCCAGTCCTCTTCAGACTAGGGCCAGTAATGAGTGCTTTCCTTTGTGAGTTATTGTTTGCTATTTTAACCCTTCTAACTCTTCTTCGGGCATTCCCTTCAATAAAGTCACTCTTTTGAAAACATTAAAATGGGAACTACACAAATAAATATGCAAATAAACAAGAACCACAAAAAGAAAACAATTTAAACATAAGGAAAAGAAGGATTTTAATTAGTAAGCACTTCCTGGGGTCATAGATCAATAAAATCAATAAATGCAGAGCTGTCTCTTTGATCATCAATATTAGGGGTGCATTTGTAGTGTGATGCTCTTAATTGCAAATACTGTCAGCAGATGGTTAGTGACATGAGGGAAGCAATAGATTGAATCTGTGAATAGTGCAGCAAGTATGGTCAGTAAATATCACTGTATTAGAAGCTTTGAGTATAAACTTCTTTTATTAGCTTTTGGATAATGCAGCCAACCCAGTTCATGAAAATGTTTAACTACTTGTTTATGTTGGAAAATCTCGGCACAATTTCTCATCATTCTGGAAATGAAAAACACACTATGAAGTGTAAAGACAGTAGAAGATAAATTAAGAACATTTTTCTTCAATATTATTCTTAAACCACTCAGTCATCAACTTGATTCAAAAATAAATCTAAAGGAAGATTTACCTGATCATTTCTATTTCATATATATGTCCAAAATAGAAAAGTGTCTCCAAAACTCCATTATTCTTTACTGGAATTTAAAACCATTCCTATACCATCTCTCATGAAATATTAATAACAGACTTTCCTAATATTTTAATGGTAAAAATATCAATACCTAAATACCAAACAGCAGAATAACATCTACATTAGAGGTGATAAATAAAATATAAGTAAACAAGCTGATGAATAAATGCATGCAGGAAGTTTAGTTTGATGGAAGAGCATATATCATTTGCACTATTTCTAAGGAAGTTTTAGGGGTAACACCTTATTTTGTTAAATTGTATCTGAACCATGCACTTTGGTACATTTTCTATATACGATACCAGTTTTCTCTTGAAAGTGAAGCATTTAAAATAAAGAAGAAAAACTTTTTACTTACATCTCATGAAATGCCTACCACATACTCGATTTTGTCATGGTATTTTTTAGACTACAGCTAATGCCAGACCTTTTCGGGCATTTCCAATTTCAAAGAAAAGCCATCATTATTTGCTTTTCTAAAATGAATATTGACTTTACATTAGTAGCAATTAAAATAATCATCAGATTTTGTTATGAAGAAAAGCATATGCCTCAGGAAAGAGTCATTTTCCATACATTTTAATTTGGGCACTGACTCAGAATATTGTGCTTCTCAGTTAATTCACAGACATTATGGCATTTTACAAAACCCAAGAGAGCACAGAATCCATAGGTGGAATCCAAGATGTGAAAATTACTTGATTAAAATCACACCCAGAGAGTTAGTGACAGAATTCTCAAGTTCTATGAGGAAATTAAATGTAAATTAAACTGAAAGGATCTGCTTTGAGTGATATAAATAATTGGATCACAGTCCATGACTGGTAGTCCATCTACCCATAATTTGTCTATGTGACATTTCCTGATGTGTTGGCCAGTTGTATCAAAATAGAAAGTTGAACTTACAACCATACAGAAAAGTCTATATGACACCTACCTTTCTCTGTCACATACTTATTATTTTTCTATCTAAAACAATCGAAAAGGATCTCATAATTGCCACAGAGTATAGGTGGTATCAACGGGAAAGATCTTAATAGAGGTTTTTGTGTTTGAGTTCTGAAATCTGAAACCCAGAGTTATTTAGGATAAAAACACTGTGCCACATTATTTACTGCAACATTTACTGAAGTTTTAGTTTTCTTACTGTGGATCTATGTGTAATTTCACAGTAGTGCTGAGAGATCTAAGATATTTCTAACTGAGAAATTCTAACCTTGCCTTTTTCTCACAAGCAAATCTTCATGAGAAAGTGAGAGAAATGTGTGTGTGTGTGTGTGTATGTGTGTGTGTTTTCCTGCTTGACAGTTAAAATCTTATTTTGTCATTCTGAATCCTTTTAAGGTGTGAAAGTATGTGAAAACTGTATGATAACTGATTTTCCCCTTGCGTGGTAACTCTACAGGTAACAATTCAAGGTATGAATCATAAATCAAAGTTCATCAACCATTGTCACTGAAGTTATCTGAAAACTGTTCTCTTCAGTAGAAATGTAATTTGAGCCAACATGTAATTTTAAACATTTTTGTTGCTATACTGGAAACAATGAAATGGAAGTAAAAATAACTTTATCAGTAGTTTTAAGTTAACTTGATAGATTGAAGATAATATTTCAACATGTAGTTAATGCAGTTTTTAATGAGGTGCTTAATGTTTTGATTTCATATGAAGTCTTTGAAAAATAGTATGTCTATTTTATACTCTCATATCTAATTGAAACTAAATATATTTTGTGTGTTGGTAGCTATATTAGGCTAATGGCTGTTGTGCAGAAAATGGCACTAGAGAGTCAAAGAAAGTGGAGACAGTTGGTACCCAAACTCTGCAAAAGATATTCTCTTTGAAATTTGAGATTTGTTACCTATTTCACTGATTCTGTTATGTGGGGAAAATTATCATGAAGGATTATTGCAAATTGTTTGTAGAGACCTGTGAACTGGGTATTTTAAGTTCAAATATGAAATTTTCTAAATTTAATTTTTATTGAGTAAATTCATGAATGTTTATCGCTAAGTAAGTAGAGCTTCTAAGTATTGTAACTCATGCAATATCTGTGCTATTTGTTTTCTCAAGCAAATGTGATCAAGTGTTGCCTTAATCCTCTCTTGGGTATTATCCACAATAAAATAAAGAATGAAGAGTGCATCTTAAAAAAAATCAACAGTAGGATTTTAGTTTGCTAATATCACTATCACTTTCTTCTATAACAATGTATAGAAGTTGTTTGATTTAAAAGATACTCTAGTGAGCATGAACTCAAAATTCATACAGTCGTATTTCACTGAGGGTTAATTGTATGTTCAGTATACCCACAAACCTGCAGAAATAAGATGTCTAGTAGACCATGTATAGGAATCAGTTTTAGTTTTATGTTAATTCTGAAGATTTGGTAATGGGCACCGTCAGCTCTCTTTAAGGAAAGAATGTGAGGCATTTTCCCCTCTTAATTTAGGCATAATTGATATTAAATTTTAAGATACTAAAACAGTACCCTGTAGTGATGTGATATATATTGTGAAAGAAATTCTCCATCAGTTAATTAAGTGGGGATTAATTGGCATTGTCTGCCATGGGTTCAGGCGGTGAAGTGTATTAGATCATTTTTGAATTATATTACAATACAAATCTTCAGTGAATGAATACTTTAGCGCTTTGTGTCTCGAGAAGTCACATTTGGACAGTTGGGCCCACCTAAGAACTTCTCTTGTCTTATGTTAGTATCCAGATTCAATTCTTTACCCCCTCAATCATAGCTATGATAAGCAGGAACCCTGATGACTATAGAGTGACAATGTACTATAAAGAAATAATAATAATATATTTTGAACTCTGAGCACTTAGTTATGCAATTTGGGGAAAACCATTTTCTCTTTAAATGAGAATACTAATAATTATCTCACACAATTATTGTGGAGTCCTCTTTAATAGGTACAACTTTTGACATTTGTTGTTCTTAGGTAAGTGTGCTTTGGAACCATTATGAGATCTTTTAAAATCAAGGACAATGTCTTATATTCCTAGTTACATATTTGCCATAGGTAATCAATAGGTGCCAGAGTAAATAAAGAACTTTAAACTGAAATGTAATCATGTTTTGCTTACTATAAACTTTAGAGCAAAAGAGAGAAATTCGGTTAATTTTAAGTTGATAAAGTTTAAATTTATTAGAGACTGGATAAAATGTTGAGTAACTTATTTAAGTTACCTCCAACTCATTCTCTCTATGCCACATAAATAGAAAGGCATAAAGAAGGGCCGGCCCATGACAGTTTTCAGTAGGGATTCACTGGTAGTCATGGTAGTATGGTTGTTGCAAAATACAGCTCAGTATTTTATGGCAGCTTAATCCACTTTGCCTTTCATCTGTGCATCTGTGAAAAAATAGTGACAACATGGAAAATATTCTAAATCAAACATATGGAGTGCTGAAGATCGCAGCCAAATCTAAACAGTTCTAACCAAACTGTTATTGAGAGAAAGTAGAAATTCTTAAGCCTGGTTTTTAATGCTAAATGGTTGTAATGTACTTAGATAATTATTACCTTAAATTGATTGCTATTTTAAAATATTCCCCATCAGAAATGATGGTTACATATGAAGTATTTTTCTGATCTTATCAGGTGTTTATCAGAATCTTTAATAAAAGAACACAAACATATACATATATGCATACAGGTGTATACGTACACATCTACTTAGAGAATATGACAATTTATACAGTGTATAAACAGTATAGAAGTAAATAAGAAAGCATACTTATACTTAAAAGAATATTTGAACAAAAGTTGAGCTGTGAATTAAAAATAAGAGTGACATACCAATACAGTTTTGAAACAAAAATAAGCAACAATGTGACATCATATCACAACTAGCAGCTCATATTTTGGGGGGACCTTATGCTTTTTGACATAAAGTGTGGGTTTCATGACATGATGCTATGTCAAGTTCAGTGCTTTGTCAATGAATCTGTGTCAACCACTTCTATACATAGGAATCTGTTCTATAGCTGATATTATTAGCAATATTCCTTTGAGTTGTGCACTAGAAAAGCACAAGCCTAGGAGAAGGTTGACTTCAAAATACATTTTAAATAAATAACATTTGTAAATGGGAAATAACTTTATCTTTATTATGGCTATATAATATTTTGAGAATTATTCATCTTTCTCCATTCTGATACAAGGTGGACTACTTTTTCTAGAGCAGCAATTCCTCAAACAGTGTGATTACACACTGGAAAGCTTGTTAAAACAAAGATTTTTGGACTTTATTCCATGATTTCATATTCAGTAAGTTTTCTATAGAGAGAGAGAAATTTTATTTTGAACTAGTACTTAGGTGACAATGAATCATCTGATACAGGGACCACAAAATGAGAACAATTTTCTTAGTATGTTGAGTAATCTGCTGCGTTAGGTGATAGAACTGTCACTGTACTTCTAACATTGTTTTTTTATACCTTTATGCATTTGTAGAAATACTTTAATAATGCTTAGAAATATAATTTGGCAATGTTGGCAATTTAGTTATATGTTTTTCTATGTCTAACAATATTTTTTACATCATGTAGAAAATTTCATTATCTAGAACTTTGCCTTTAGCATTGTTTAGATGGACTTTGTGAGAGATTATGTTTTTTGTCAAGATGTTAATATGAGTTCCATAAAAATTAAACTGATTCAGTTTCTATGCCACCCAAAAGTAGGATTTGGAAATTCTTGTTTAAAGGAAGGCTGCTCAAGGCATTGGGGAATATTTGACTTCACAATTTATTTATAAGGCATTTTCTTTTGAGTAACTTTTATTATTTTTTAAGTACTGTGCTTTCAATTATAGCATGTCTCCTGGTGCCTATTAAGGATAAGATATTTGCCATTGCAGCTATTTCCACTCATATTACTTAAGAAATAAATAAAGCATGGAAGAATTGGCATTGCTTTGATTCTGAAGTTAAGGTAAAAATGCATAATTTAAAATACAGCAATATTTTGAGAAATATCCAAATTAATCCTATGTTTTGAAGCATAAATAATAATAAATAATAAAACATGGAAAACTATAGCAACATCATCAAATAAACAAAATATTAAGTTATTTATTATATTGTATGGTTTACTGTTAAGTTTAATTGAAGTAAAATATTAACTTTATTTTTAAAGGTAAAAATTAGTGGCTGGAGAGATAGTATAGTGGGTAGAGCACTTGCCTTGCACCTAACAGGCCGGAGTTTGATCCCCAGAACCATATATGGTTTATTGAGTGCAGAGCCAGGAGTAAGCTCTGAGGACCTCTGGGTGTGGCACAGAAACAAACAAAACAAAGGTAAAAATCAACACAAAACATATTGAGGGCACCAGAATGGCAAGCGGGGGGTTAGTTGGATGGAGGATGAAATTTGTCATATGTCTTGATATGTCGGTGGGGGGAAGAGTGCTTTGATATTGGTGAGATGAGGAAATTTTGTATGCCAAGGTCATAAATGTAACATCATTGTTAACATATTACCTTAGTTATAATACATTTTTGTAATGCTAAAATAATAGGTAAAATAGAAAAGCAGAGTGTGCCTGGAACCATGACATGTTTAAGGCAGGAACTCTCTGAATACCTCACTTCAGAGTTCTTGCTCATGGAATAGTAATGGAACATTTAAGGCAAACAAATGTTATAAACAAATGTTATCACAATAAAAGTAATGTTTAAAAGTATGTAATATAAAATAGAAAGTATACTAGTAATACATTTAAATTCAAAAGAATAATTAAACAGGAAATATTTTTATAGTTTAGTGACCAATGGATTGATAAGGAAAAGAAATTCATTCAAGCCTGCTTGAAAGGGAAGTGACGCAAAATGCACATAGAAATCGACAAAGGGTAATAAATTCGGTCTTAGAAGGTCAAGTATTAGGTTAGTTCCAAGAGCCTATTAGGTGGATCTTAAGGACTATTATACTAGTTTCTCTGCCTTATTTTTTACTTCTCTGTACAAGCTGAGTTTTTCCTCCCTGATTTTCTAATTGACATCTCAGTATCTCTGTTTCACATCTCACATTTTAGGAGTGGGATCTAATAAGTGGCCCAACCTTGTGGGCCTCTGTCTTGAATCACTGGTTTGATGGTTATTTCTTTATCCCTGATCAGCTTTTGTACGGGCACATGACATAAGACATCTTTCATGGATTCCAGCATAGCTAAGTTAAAAATGTAAAAGCCAGGCAGAAACTGATTATTTCAAATCAAATCATTAATTTTAGAGGAAGCCACATGGATTGAGCTTTTAATTCTAAGTAAGCCTAGTGATTCATATGCTAACAGGGCAGCCAAATTTCAGACACAATAATCCCAAAGAAATAAATGGGGTCTTAATAACTGGATTGAAATATAGACATGTAAGTTGATAAAGTCACAAGTAAGAGGAAGTAATATGCAGAATCCAATGATGGATAAAAATGTCCTACAGTGCAATAGTGGTTCACATGGAGTGAAGTAGACTGGAATTGCAAGCAGCTGTCAAATATGTTCAATTCATTAGTAGTGTCTTGAGTTTCATGATGACTATCTTACTTTTACACTCATAGTAATATTTCGTCATAACTTTATGAATCCTGTTATAGAATGGATAATTTAAACTTTTATGTGATGTTTCCTGGTATCTAGTTTTATCTGGTTATGAATCTCTTGTTAAATGCTTTCCTATTCAATAATTTGTCATTTAAACATTTCATGATCTAAAATTTAGCCTCTTTGTTTGAGTTGTTTTAAAAGAACTTTAAAATTAATAGTTGAGCATGATGGATCAAACCAAATAATAAAACTCTCAAGAAAGAAACTTTTAGTGTTGTATTAAAGTAAGTTTATTCTGGGGGTTATGGTGCCACCATCAGGTCAATCTGTACCTGTGAAGCAAGTGCATCAGCAGCCTGATGGTACCGTCAGGCCTTCAGATACCCCAAAATTGCTGTTGTGCCTTTGGCCAGACCCCAAAAACTTGGGGTAAAGTTTACCAAGAAAGTAAATTGCCAACTGTTAGGTATGTGGGAGACACACCCACAAACCAATTCCGGCTCAGCTATATAATTGGAGGCATGGCCTCTCTGGTTCCTGATCGAACTGCTTAACAGTCATGATCCCAGAGGCTCAGAAATGAATCTCGGAACCCAAAAACTTTTCGCAGAAATGTGTCCTGTTCCTGCAGTACGTTATTGGGGCTGGACCACTCTAGGTGCGAATAGGTTTCATGCCTTGGCCTGTTTCCCTTGGCGGCCTGGTGACCATCATCCTCCAGAGGCCACAGGACAGTCAGGTTTGGGCCTGCAGTGATGAGACACATGGGGCCTCACCAGATGGGGGTGGAACTGGCCCTTTCCTCCCCATCCCAACGAGACCTCGAGTTTCCACCTACAAACAGCCTCTCTGGCTCCTGATCAAGCTGATTAATGGCCATGATCCCAGAGACTCAGAAACAAATCTCAAAACCCAGTGGCTTTTGGCAGAAATGCATCTGGTCTGCATACACAGCCATGGCTCCAGAGGCAAAAGGACTTAATCCAGAGCCCGACAGCTTGCAGTAGTTAAGTGAATGGACCATACATTAAACTACGGCACCATGCCTCCCCAGGAGGGAAAGGATGTTGCTCCCTTCTGCCTTTCTACCCCCAACCCCTGCCCCTGGCAGCAAGGTGGCTGCCTCCTCAGAACTTATTGGAAAGCCAGGTATGAGCCAGCAGTGACGGGGCAACTGCAATCTCATGGGAAGAGTGGCAGTACCAGCTCATCCTTCACACCCTACTGAGGTCAAAAGTTGCTCCCTACAAGTGGCTCTCCGGCATGGCCATGGCTCCAGAGGCAAAAGGACTTAATCCAGAGCCCTGCAGCTTGCGGCAGAAAAGTGAATGGACTGTGCATTAAATTATGGCGCCATGTCTCCCCGGGAGGGAAAGGGTGTTGCTCCCTTCCACCTTTCCTCCGCCCCCCCGTAGCAAGGTGGCCACCGCCTCAGAGCTTATAGGAAAGCCAGGTATGAGCCAGTAGTGACGGGCCAACTGCAGTCTCATGGGAAGGAGTGCGGTACTGGCTCATCCTTCACACCCTACCGAGGTCCTGAGTTACCCCCCCATGAGCAGCTCTCCAGTACAGCCATAACACCAGACACACAGAAACCAATCTGTAAATTTTCTGGATCTTTGCAGAAATCCAAAATTGCATGGCTACAATAGTGGCCGCACAACATTATATGATTCTCATAACCAGCTATAGAAAACAAAGTACTTCACAATGCCTTTTCAGCAATTCTGATTGTTAGGGGGGGGGGAATTCTAAACAATAATGGTGCATCTTTTGTCGAAATGATGAATGTAATAAATGTAGAGAAGAGTTAAGTAGAAACCATCTGCCTCACAGGCATTGGGTGGGGTGGGAGGAGGGTATATTGGGGTTCTTGGTGGTGAAATGTGAGTACTGGTGAAGAAAAAGGTGTTTGATCATTGTATGACCGAGACTTAAACCTGAGAATTTGGACAGCATTTCTTTTACTGTGTATTTTACAAGAATCAGTGAAGATACTAATGCAGATGATGCTACAATAGTGACAGCGGGTCTCTGTTTATGATTCTGGGGTTCTTCAGTATTTTCAGGAATGAAAATATTAAGTAATAAAGATGCTCAGAGTTAGAGAGTAGAAAAGTTTATTTGAGAGTAGAAAAGAAAGGAAAAGGAACTCCCCATAGGGGAAGAACTTATAGAGTACTAAGTTAAAAGAGAAAGTTTTGCGTAGACCTTTTCAAAGGCCCTTTGCATTTCATATCAGTCGGCAAGTATTGAAAATGCAGGGAACCTACAGGGTGGTCTGGCTGGTCTGTGTTTTTCTGGCCATCTGCATCAGGTATTGTCCATTATCTTAGTATCCCTGTGAGCCGAAGCTCTGGGGAAGAATTTTATGATGGACAATTTGTTAATTCCCTGTTTATCAGAAAAGCCCAGGAATTTGCAAGAGGTTCAAAATATAGGTTGGACTGGCAAAAAAAAAAATTGGGGCTTCTCCGTACAGCTGGCAAGGGTAAACTGAAACTTTCTCTTTCAATTCCATGAAGACGGAATTCCTAATTTGAAATTTTACTGTAGATTTCCAAATACATTGGAATAAACCTTAGAGAACCAGGTGCAAGGGAATTTATGAACAACCCAGAAACCCAGCAGGATGTAATCTGCCCTTTCTAAAACAGACTTCCATGTTCTTCTTTTATAGAAGCTGCTTATGATCCTGAAGGGAGGTGATTCTCTAGGATGTGAATCCAACATCTTCCAAACTGCCTGCATGTTGCTAAGAAAGTCCTTTCTCAACCTTTTCCCTAGAATGATCGACTCCTTATAGTGAACCTTGCCTGTTATGTAACAAATTTATCATAATCTATTATTTCTAGGAATAATGTGGTCATAGGCGAGATTGCCATGATTATGGATGTACCAGTTAACCTGTAAAGAAAAATATAAAATGGTTGAGGGGAAGAGTGGGAGAAAGCAAGAAGGAAGGAGAGGAAATAAAAAAAGCAGGGACTTCTATTTCATTGTTCTCTAATGCTAAACAAAATAGAGTGCTTTAAGTTTGTATAGCCGGAAGACTTTCATTAGTGTTTCATTATTTGGTAAAATAGCCCATCAATATTTTTATGATGAACAAGCCACCCAAACAATGCTATTTTATTTGCAATCACTTTTGACCTGCATATCTCTGTTTGTAATATTGTTCACATGTGAATGTTTTAGTCTTTACAAAAGCAAAGTAATTTCCTGATGTTTTGAGGTCTTTACTTAAAATTCTCTGTTCTTATCTGACAAAGTGTCTACCAATATATAAACAATAAATTTAAATAGGAGCATGGTCTATAATAGTCTTTTCCATAATATGCTTCCTACCAACTCTGTCCAGGTAAAAAGAATATAAAAATATCCCTCTCTGAATAATTTCATATGCCCCTAGGACTTACACTCTGATCATTATGCTGACATTTAGGGATTCTAAGCCTGTCAGCTACTAGATAGCTCTACTTTTCTATCTTTTGGAAACCTCAAACTCAGGGTTCCAAATTTAAATTATCTATTCTTCCATCTTCCCCTTTATCCCTTGTCTTTCAGTCTTAGCTAAAGGCACAGTTATTCATCAAGTCACTGAAAATTGTTACCTAAAACCTAAATAGCATTGCAATTTTTCCCCTTCTCTGTCTTAACTGCTTACTCTTCATTCTCTTGCCCTTATTCAACAAAATACATCGCCTACCTATCACAACCCAGGTAGAGTTTTAAGAACAGGAAATACCACAGTCAAAAATACCATACCATACCATTGCAAAATGGAAAACTATCTTTGTCACAGAACACGTAGCATTGAGTGTTCACCTTGAGGTCAACAAAGAGGAAGTTTTGAGGTAGAGCAAATAAAAGAGTTGGGAGATTCTTTTGAGAAGAGAATTTTATTTTTACAAGTGAAAAAGCATTTGAGCTTCTGAAAATATAGACTCTTAGGTTAAGAAGATTGTTCAAAGGGCTAGAGAATCTGGCCCTGAATTCAATATCAGTACTACATGTGCAGCCCTCTCCGGGATTAACCTCGGAGACCCACGAGCACTTCTGGAACCAAGTGTTGAATTATCCAGCCTAACTGGCACTGAACATTGCCAGAAAGTTCTCCAAAAATATTGACTCTGAGCTGAGGAGGATTTTTTAAAGGTTTTAATCATGCAAAAACTGAATCATTTTTCTTACTAATTTTTAAATTTCTATTTTATTGTCACTGTCACTGTCCTCCCATTGTTCATTGATTTGCTTGAATGGGCCCAGTAATGTGTCCATTGTGACAATTGTTACTGTGCTTGGCATATTGAATACATCACGGATAGCTTACCAGGCTACCATGTGGGCAAAATACTCTCAGTTTCTTGCCGGGATCTCCGAGAGGGACGGAGGAATTGAACTTGGGTCGGCCATGTTGGTCGCTTGCAAGGCAAATGCCTTACCTGCTGTGCTATTGCTCCAGCCCTTCTATTTTATTATAGTTGAAAAAGCATGTTTTCAATAGTATCAATGATCATGCTTTTGGTGTAGAAAATTACTGCAACTCCATGCATCACCAAAGTGTTAAAAACTCTCCACTTGTGTTTCTACTTTTATTTAAATTTATTCTTTTTTGTAAAACTACAAATGTCATTACCTTACACTTGTAATGAAGTTACTGTATACCCACTACCACCAGAGTGCCAATCCCTTCACCATTATGCCAAGGTCCTTCTCCCCTCCCCACACACCATATAAACCTTCATATCATAGTTATATTGACCATATTTCAGGATTTGTTTCCATTTGGGATAATCTAACTCCCTGCTTTGCTTCTTTCTACTCTGTACATGATCCAGATCAACTGGTATTCACCTTTTACTTTTTTATGACTCATTTTACTTAGTATGACTTCTTCTAATCTCTTTGTTCTAAATTATGAATATGAGTCATTGATATGGAATTAAGTCAGTGGAGCATAGAATTTCAAAAGAGTTTTACCTGGGCTAGACTAAATTTAAATTCCCACTAGTCACATATTAGTTTTGTGAGAATGAGCAACTTATTTATCATTTTTTTCTATTTACTTTTACTTGGAAGCCACACCCAGCTATGCTAAGGACTTACTGCTGGCTAAGCACTTAGGGCTCATTCCTGGGGGTGCTCAGAGTATCATATGTGGTCCTGGGGATTGTTCTTGAGTCGTCTGCTCAGGTAAGTGTCATACCCACTGTACATTCTCTCTTCCCTTATTTATTTTGTTGAAGGCATCCATAACCTCACACATTTGTTGAACTGATTAAACAAATTAATGTACGTACATTTTTAATGATGCCTGGAAACTTTAAACACTAAAAAGACATTTACTATCATTAATGTTAACAGTGAGAATAATGTAGTGGGGTTAGAAGTCATTAATATCTTTCCAAATTCAAGCATATATGGTGTTAGTAGGTTTAAATGAGTCTCTGTACATGGCACCTGGTCATTCTCAAGCAGATTGCATACTTTTTATTCATCTTCATACCTGTTCACCAGTTGTTGTCAGTCTTCTTCTTTGATTCAATTTGTTTTCTATAACCAAATGTTGCAGTGCCTGAAATTGGATCAGTTCCCCTTCTCCCATCTATCATCACACATTCCCTAAAACAATTCAATTCCCAGTGCCATACCCTCCAAACTATTATATCCTATCACATTTACCAGGCAAGCTATCTACTTGATCTAGTTCTCTCCCAGACTTCATCTCATATCTTTTTCTTTGATTGCCTATAGTTTAAGTTTCTGATTATCTTTTCATAAACATAAACTCATTCCTGCCTGATGGATAGATAGTAATACTACCTACAATATTCCTCCTCAATCCTTTGCCTGACTGCTTTCTGTCCTTCAAAACTCAATGAAATGGAACTCACAGAAGACTTCCTTTTTTGAGTTTAGAATAACAAGACAATCATTCTTTCTTTAATATTGTCACCTATTTTTATTTCTGCTTTTTCTCTTCATTGTATTGTCCACTGTGATGTATTAGTTTCTTTTAATTACCTATTTCCTATTAGTTTCCTGTAATAGAAGTGAGAGGATGATGTGTGTCTGTATGTTTGCTGTAACTACAACAGTAACTTGTTTATTCCTTATCTGTTTAGTCTTTCTTAACACTAAAACACAAGCACATAGCCGATGTTCAGTATATTTTATTAAATGAATTGGATGTGCTTTTAGAACATATTTTTGATATTAAATTTTATTTGATTTCCAAAGTAATGTACTGAAGCTTACTCTTATCTAAAAGCTCCTGATGCTAAATTAATTGCCTTTTCTATGAACTCAGAGGATGGAGTCACGATGTGTTATTCTAAATAAACTCTTTTCCGTTAACAGACTGAGATATAGTCCATATGCTAATTCAAATTCAAATATTCAGGTCTTCCCTCCTTCTCTCTTACTGTCTCTATGCAAATGTTAAAAAGTATTTTTCTCTAGGTATTGGAATTAGATTTTCCCCCTTAAAACAAAAGTAAGGTAAAGGTAAAGGCCCTCCCGTTGATCATCGATTTGCTCGAGCGGGCCCAGTAACGTCTCCATTGGAGACTTTGTTGTTACTGTGTTTGGCATATCGAATACGTCACAGGGACGTATTGCCAGGCTCTGTATGGGGGTATAAAAATAATAACATTTTAAAGAGTTTATCTGATCAAAAATGCGCTGAAATTAGACAGGATTCAACTGAACATATAAAAAGGAGCTGAGGATTCTTACGAAATGAAACATTATTAAAGGCAGAAGGAAGCAAGAGGACGAAGGGAGGAAGATGTACTAATAAAAAAATAAGCGTTTCTTTGGAATAGGGAGTGGTAAATGTCTATGAAGCAAATTATCCAACTTGTGATAATCTAATGATTTCTGATTGACTAGTATTCCACTTCTGGGAAAGTTAGAATTGTAATTAACTTCGTCTAGATTTCACAATGTAGAGCTTAGTTTCATTGAGATATGACTTTAAAATGTAGAGCATAATACTTTGACTTACATATCCCTATCACAAAATGTGGACAAAGTGGTTATCTTTGCTATAAAATGCCCAGTAGAATGATAGCAGTTTTTATTATTCCTTTTAATGGGTAAGGGCACTATAGAGGTGCACAGGGCTCAATGCTCAAGAATCAATACTGGTGCCACTCAGAGGATCATATGAGGCACCATGTATAGCCATGTATAGCTTGAAGTTTTTTCAAATATAAATGAATTACTTCTAGTACTCTGTAAAAAATGCTAAAAGAAAACTGTACAATGGAATGGTATTTTGAGACTCAATTTGACATTCTTGAAGTTACCTAAAATAATGTTTTGGGAATTGGCTAAATCCTTTGCAGTGTTTTCAAGGACCAAACTATTGAGATTATAACACTAAACTTTAAGAGAGTTTAAAGTGTGCTCATTTTATGATAGTAATTTATTAAAACTGGATACTTTTAAAAGTTGTATCATTTTTTTTCATGTGAAATAATAAATATGGAAGAAGCTATAGTTAGGTATTCAGTGATTTTATATAAAAACATAGAATAAGAAATATGTAATGATTGTTTTACAAAAATAGAGACATTATTGGAAGATCAAAGGTTATCAAAAGCAATAATCAAAGGGAGTTAGAGTGCATTTAAAAAAGGGTATCCAGACCATTACTAATAGCCTTCCAGAAGGTCACATGATAAAGCTGGAACACAGAATCACCAGACTTTGAACAAACTTCTTTGGAGGTATATTCTTTGAATAGAAAGTTGCTTGTATTTTTGGACAGATCATACATGACAAAAAACTATAATTTAAAAAGGATAAAAACCAAGTATTTTACTTTTTAAAACAATATGGAATTTGGGATGACAATCATATATCTTGAAATCAAGTTTATGAAGTGATAGAGGCATATTGTAATTGGTGAATAAAGACAAGGTAAAAGTCAAATGAAATTCACAGTTACAAAATTTATGTGCTTATGCAAAGGTTCAGTCAATTGTACTCTGACTCACTCCACATATTGACTAAGAGTCAATTTTAACATCCACTTGAAAGACAAAAATCAATTTGGGGGTATTTAAAAGCAGGAAGAAAATAGTTGTAAACAATGCTTAAATATTTACAAATAAAGGAGAGCTAGATTTTATTTATTATTATGTATTTTGGGAGCTAAATCTTCATTGCGCACAAATCACAAATTCAGTGTGCAAACTCAGACTTCTCAAAAGCAAATGTAGTGAGATTCAGGGATATATTTTTGCAAATCAGCTAATAGAGAAAGGCAGTGACTGTATATTCCTCACAGTGCTTGGTTGTAACAGAATTGTGATAGGTAACTGGTCAGCAATAAGAAAATTGGTCAGTGATCATCTTGAAGGAGGTTTTTGCTTATGATCTCCAGAGTTGTAAATACAAAATGACCAAGTTAAGTTAGTTGCACAAAACAAGCTTAAATAACAAAAACAAGCTTAAATAACCTTTGTTTCTATAGCCAAACTAGTTATATGTACCCAAGGAATTTCCTTTTATTTTCTTTCCTTGTTTTTTATTACAACTATTTTTATTTGTTTTTTTCAGCATACAAATGTAATTATATAACATATACTCATTGTAAATATTGTATTTCTGGTTATTCACCATTGCCTTTTCCCTCTACCATTCCAAAATGCCACCCAGATTCAAATTCTGGAAGACCCAGAGCAACTGGTAAAAATATAGAATTATTGAGATGATGGGAGATTTTGTTTCATCTTTCCTAAGATCATACTTTTCCTATGTTTTGAATTAGTAAGATTGAGGTTAGGAATTGGAGAGCTAGTGCAGGGCTTAAGGCATTTGCCTTGAATATGGCTAGTTCTGGTTCATTCTCTGGCATAGCATGTGGCCTCATGAGCACTGGCAGGGTTTACTCCTGAGTAGAGGGTCCAGAACAGTCCCTGAGCATGATAGGGTACATACCCCAATAACTGTCTCCCACCAACCCCCAATACAAACCTAAAAAAATATGACTGGGTGTTTAGTGTCTTAATTTAGTGTTAATTCAACCTTAAATAGTTTTATCATAGTTTCATCTATAGACTATGATGATGATCAGGAAAAAAAAAACTGGTACAATTCCCTTGAATTCACTTGAAAAGACTGGTTTAGTACCTTGCTTTTTAAGCAACTGGCAGATACTTGCATTATTTATGGGTAAATCTGGTTCTAGCTGTACACAAGTTTCTTCCGTTTCAAACAGAGCATGTTTAATGTGGATCCAAGTTCTGAAAGTTTTACTTTGTTTTTCCTCAGTTTTTCTTGAGCAATGTTCTCTTTGGTCTGTATTTTAAAAACAATTGTTTCCTTCTCTTTTGGTAGGGAACACACTTGACAGTGTTCAAAGATTACTCCATAGCCCTGTGATTGGGGATCACTACTGTTGATGTCACTCCTCATGGAGTGACATATGTAATTGGGGTGAGAGGGTGTCAAACTGGGGCCCACCGTGTGCAAGGTAAGCACTTTACCTTCTGTACTATCTCTCAGGCCTCAATTTCTTCTCCTTTTGAAAGAGACTCTTATCAGTTATTTTGTGGTTTTTGCTTTTTAAAGGAAGGGGTTGCTGGGCACACCTGACTGTGCTCAATACTTACTCTTAGCTCTGTACTCTGGGATCACTCCTGGTGATGCTTGGGATACCATATAGAGTGACAGGGATCAAACCGAGGTCTGCCATGTGCAAGGTAAGCACCTTACCTTCTGGCCTATCTGTCCAGTTTCTTGAAGAGAACTTTTGTTCAAACTTAGAGTCCAATACTTTAGGTTTTAATCTCCACATTAAGAAACAATGCAATTGGTTTTACAACTTGCTTTTTTGTGGCCCTGTATTTTTTGCTGCATCTTCAAACCACGTCTCCAGATATTCTACGCAGTTCTGCATCATCTTCCTGTACTGAGCAGCTGCGTGTTCCTTGGGGGTCAAGAGACCATAACAGTGGTGAAGAGGAGATGCTGTGCAGAGCAGCCGCAGCTCCAGGTGCTCATCACAGAACCCGTTCAGGAGTGCTTCTCTCACAGGCCTTTCTCTTCCCAATATTTATTCTGCAAAGTGAGAAGCTGTTTGACAGAGAAGGTGATATGACACTGCAATAATGATAGAATATTTTATTCTGAGACAAACCAAAAAATTCATTGGAATAACTTCCTTTGCTTCCGTGCATCATATGTGGTAGATACGACATTAAAACTTCAGAGAACTCTTAAAACCATGTCGCCCTCATCCCTAAAATTTTTGTAATAGACCTTTACTGCAGTTTGAAGGATTTCTAATAAAATGTGTCTCCTTTGTGATGTGGGGGAAAAATAAAGAAGGATGGATAAAAAAGAAGGAAAAGTCAAGCAGATATTGGCAGATATTAGACAATGCTTAAAGACTTGCACATCATCTTGGTGCCACCTCAGAACTGCAACCAAGTGTGACTCCAATAATAATTTAGTCACTTGTCGGTTATTATGGAGTTAGATTACAGATCATTACAAGAATATAAGTGGCACAGTAAAATCAGTCACCCCTTTCCTCAGCCCCTTCTTTCTCAAGGGACTTCAAAGTTTATATCTGTACTATACTGTATTTTGTCAAAAAATCAATGTACATATATCTGTTTTCTAAAATGATATCACCTGAGCATTCAATAGTAATAATTTTATTATTAATATTGTCACTGTCCTCCCATTGTTCATTGATTTGCTCGACTGGGTTCAGTAACATTGTGAGACTTGTTACTGTGTTCGGCATATCGAATACATCATGGGTAACTTGCCAGACTTTGCTGTGCAGGCGAGATGCTCTCGGTAGCTAGCCGGGCTCTCCAAGTTATTGTTAAACTGATTAACATTATTAACATTACTATTTTTAATTATATTAGTATTATATAATTTATTGTTATTTATTAATTATTTTACTATTAATATATTCTATATTATCGATAATAATTATCAACATAATTTAATTTAATATTAATCAGTTAATTTAGTGACTCTGTCTACTTTGGGTACAAAGGTGATATTTACCTCATAGAATCTGGGAGTGTTTCTGTTTCTTCAATTTCTTGGAAAAAATTGAGCGGGTACTGGTCACTTCCTTAAGTAAGACAACAATGAACTTTGGCACATCAGTGGGAATTTCATTTTACTAAAGATTTCAGGTCTTTCACTTTCTTGGTTAAATATACTCTTAGGTATTTTATTCTGTTTGGTGCAATTCCAAATAGTTCTCTTTTCTTAATTACTTTCTGATAGTCTATTTTTGTTGTATAAAAGCACAACCTTTTTTCCCCCCTTATTGAATTTCTACATTGGAACTTTCCTAACTTATTTATTCATTGTAACAGTTATTAGTTATTAGGTGGAGTCTTTAGGGTTTTCTGTACATAATGCTATGTTTTTTCACACCAGGGACAATTTTCTATCTTATTTTTAAGCTAGATACATTTCATTTCTTATGTTCTTTCTTTGGTTATATTCCTTAACTTGGACTTCAAATATGAATATTTCTGTTACTGTATTGAATAGAAGAGACCAAAGTTGGCATACTTATCTTGTTCCAAATTTTTGAGGAAAAACTTTCAACTTTCTCCTGCTGAAAATGATATAAATGGGGCTGGAGAGATAGTTCAACAGGTAGACCACTTTTCTTATATGCAGCCAGCCAGGATTTGTTTTCTGCCATCCTTGAGCACTGCCAAGAGCAGTTCCTGAGTGCAGATCCAGGAATAACACCAGACCATCACTGGACCCAGAACAAAACAAAACAAAACAAAAAATGATAGAAAATTTTGATTCATCACCAATGATCTTTATTAGGTTGAAGTATGTTCCCTTAACATCCAACTTTCTAGACTTTATATCATGAAGGTAAAGGTAAAGGCCCTCCCGTTGATCGTCGATTTGCTCGAGCGGGCCCAGTAACGGCTCCATTGGAGACTTTGTTGTTACTGTGTCTGGCATATCGAATACTCTCGGTAGCTTGCCGGGCTCTCCGAGAGGGGCGGAGGAATCGAACTTGGGTCGGCCATATCATGAATAAATGTTGAATTTTGTCCAGTGCTTTTTCTGCATATGTGGAATAATCATATAGTTCTATTTATTTATTTATTTTTATATTTTTATTAGTGAAGCACCATGAGGTACACTTGTAGACATACAAATTTTTGCGCTTGGGTTTCAGTTATACAATGATCGAGTACCCATCCCTCCACCAGTGGCATTATCCACCTCCAATGCTCCCAGCATCCCTCCAAACCCCCTATTCCACCCCACCTCTGTGGTAGGCAGGGCATTCCCTTTTGTTCTCTCTCTCCTTTTGGGTGCTATGGTTTGCAAAAGAGCTATTGAGTGGCAATCATGTTCGGTCTATAGTCTACTTTCAGCATGCATCTCCCATCCTAGGAGGATCCTGCCAACGCACTTAATTTGGTGCTCTTTTCTCTATCTGAGCTGCCTTTTCTCCTAGCATGTACATCTGGCCTCCAAGCCATGGAGTAAACCTTCTGGTACTTATCTCGGTTATTCTTGGGTGTTAGTCTCCTATTTTGTTACTTTATATTGCCCAGATGAATGCAATCTTTCTATGTCTGTCCCTCTCTTTCTGACTCATTTCACTTAGCATGATACTTTCCATGTATTACCACTTGTATGTAAATTTCATGACATCATCTTTTCTAACAGCTACATAATATTCCATTGTGTAGATGTACCAAAGATTCTTTAACCAGTCATTTTTTCTTGGGCACATGGGTTTTTTCCAGATTCTGGCTATTGCGAACTGCAGCAATGAACATAGAAGTGCAGATGTCATTTTGGCTGTGCATTTTTGCCTCTCCTGGGGATATATTCCCAACAGTGGTATTGCTGGGTCAAATGGGAGCTCAATTTCTATTTTTTGGAGAATAGTCCATACTGTTTTCCAAAAGGGCTGAACCAGTCAGCATTCCCACCAACAGTGAAGGAGAGTCCCTTTCTCACCATATCTGTGCCAACACCAGTTGCTTTTGTTCTTTTGGATGTGGGCCAGTGAGGTGATATCTGTGGTGTGAGGTGATATCTCATTGTTGTTTTGATCTGCATCTCCCTGATGATTAGTGATGTGAGCATTTTCTCATGTGCCTTTTTGACATTTGGATTTATTCTTTGAGAAAGTTTCTGTTCATTTCGTTGCCGCATTTTTTGATGGGGTTGTATGTTTTCTTCTTGTGGAGTTCGACCAGTACTTTATATATCCTTGATATCAACCCCTTGTTGGTATTCAGCAAATATCCTTTCCCTTTCTGTAGACTGTCTTTGTATTTTGGTCACTGTTTCTTTTGAGGTGCAGAAGCTTTTTAGTTTAAGATAGTCCCATTTGTCTATCTCTGTTTTCACTTGCTTGGCCAGTGGCGTTATATCTTTGAAGATACCTTTAGCTTCGGGGAGGTTTTTGCCAACCTTGTCTTCAATGTACCTTATGGATTCCGGTCTGATGTTGAGGTCTTTAATCCATTTTAATCTTACTTTGTATATGGTGTTAGGCAGAGATCTGAGCCCATGTTTTTGCATGTAACTGTCCAGTCTTGGCAGCACAATTTCTTTAAGAGGCTTTCCTTGCTCCACTTCACATTTCTTGCTCCCTTATCAAAGATTAGAAATCAATGAAGCATTCCAATCAACATAATCATATCAACAAAAGAAATGATAAAAACCATATGATCATATCAACAGATGCAGAGAAAGAATTTGACAAGATCCAGCACCCGTTTATGATGAAAACCTTCACCAAATTGGGTATAGAGGGGACTTTCCTTAATATAGTTAAAGTCATCTACCACATGCCTACAGCAAGCATCATCCTCAATGGGGAAAAACTGAGAGCCTTCCCTCTAAGATCAGGAATGAGACAAGGATGCCCACTCTCTCCACTGCTGTTCAATATAGTACTGGGAGTACTTGCAATAACAATTAGGCAAGAAAAAGACATTAAAGACATTCAGGTAGGAAAGGAAGAAATCAAGCTCTCAATATTTGCAGATGATATGATACTATACTTATAGAACTCTAAAACCTCTACCAAGAAACTTCTAGAAACAATAGACTTGTATAGTAAAGTTTCAGGCTATGAAATCAATACCCAAAAGTCCATGGCATTCCTATACACAAATAGTGAGAGAGAAGAAAGTGACATGAAAAAAACAATCCCATTCACAATTGTGCCCCAGAAAATCAAGTACCTAGGAATCAGGTTAACTAAGGAAGTAAAAGACCTGTACAAAGAAAAGTACAAAATGCTACTTCAGGAAATAAACGAGTACATGAGAAAATGGAAAGTTATCCCCTGTTCATGGATCGGGAGAATTAACATTGTGAAAATGGCAATACTTCCCAAAGCATTATACAAA
This sequence comes from Sorex fumeus, assembly GCF_029834395.1. Classification (NCBI taxonomy): domain Eukaryota; kingdom Metazoa; phylum Chordata; class Mammalia; order Eulipotyphla; family Soricidae; genus Sorex; species Sorex fumeus. The sequence goes on from NW_026606070.1 coordinate 34,034,889, forward strand.
TTCAATGTGTTCCCTATAATGATACCCATGACAGTCTTCAAAGAAATGGAGGAAACACTCCTGAAATTCATATGGAACAATAAGCACCCACGGATAGCTGAAACAATTCTTGGGAAAAATAAAATGGGAGGAATCAACCTCCCCAGTTTCAAATTCTATTACAAAGCAATGATAATTAAAACAGCATGGTACTGGAACAAAGGCAGAGCAGCAGACCAATGGAACAGGGTTGAATTTACTGATATCTCTCCCCAAACATATGATCATCTATTCATATAGTTTTTATTCTCTAATTTTGTTATTAGTGCATATTACATTGGTTGTTTTGTGAATGTTGAACCATTCTTGCACAAATGGAATAAATTCTATTTCATCATGGTGTATTAATGTATTGTTGATTTCAGTAAGCTGGTATTTTATCATGGAATTTTACATATATTAATGAGGAATATGGTATGTACCTTTTCTTTTTTTAGTGGTGTCTTTGTTTTATATTTGTTTGATCCTTGTTTCAAATTAGTTGGAAATGTTCATTCCTCTTCTACTTTTTGGAGTTTTAGAAATACAGGTTTTTAATATTCTTTCAATGTTTGGTAGAAATCCCAAGTGAAATTTTCTAGCTCTTGGTTTTGATATTAGAGTTATTTTGATTTCTAATTCAATGTCCTTTCTGCTAATTATGTACTCAGATTTTCACTTTCTGATGCATTATTGGAAGATTGTATGACTAATAAGTGATATATTTTTTCTAGGTTGTTTAATTTCTTGGTGTATAATGGCTTATGTAGTCTTTTTCATGGTAATATTTCATTGTACTTCCTTGCATCAACTGTGATTGTTCCTCTTTTATTTCTTATTTTATTTATTTGTGCATTCTACTTTTTCCTTGTTGAGTTTAGCTAAAGGTCAGTCATTTCATTTCTTCTCAAATAACTAACTTAATTTTACTGATTTTTCTGTTGTCTTTTTGTCTATTCACGTGTTCATTATTATATATATTTTCATACTGACTTTGCGGGACTGGAGCGAAAGCACAGTGGGTAGGGTTTTTACCTTGCATGCAGCTGACAGGGGTTTGGTTCCTCCATCTCTCTCAGAGATCCCAGCAAGCTACTGAGAGTATCCCACCCGCATGGCAGAGACTTGCAAGCTCCCTGGGGCGTATGTGATATACCAAAAACAGTAACTAGTCTCACAATGGAGTCGTCACTGTTGACCACTTGAGCAAATCGATGAACAATGGGGACGACAGTGGTACTTTGGGATTAATTTCTATTTTCTAGTAGGACTGGAGCACTGTCCTCCCATTGTTCATGGCACGGACCTACTTCCTCAGATTAACTCTTCCTGGGAGAATTGTAGAAAAAGGAAATGAACAAGGAACCTATTTTATAGTAGCTGTAGTTTTAGCTATATAACTATATCCATTTGTTGGATAATTTTCATTTTTCTTGAGGTAGGTAACTTTGAGCCTAGTGTATAACCTATGCTGAATATTTAGTTTAACGTTTTTGTTAGTTTCATCATTAACTCTATAATTATTCAGCAGCATGTTATTTAATCATCACGTTTGTGACTCCAAATTCCAGTAGGCGGGGGTCACACCTACCAACTGGCCCCCTGGCGCCGTGTAATCCCATCAGCGGCCAAGACTCAGAGACTATAAAAACCAGCTCCCGGAGGACAACAGTGCAATCTCCTGCCCCCGCGCCTGGCTGTCCTCACTGGGGCCTGTTGGAGGGGAGTGGGTTGAGCTTTCCTTCCCACCCCGACCAGGGCTCCGGCAGCCGAAGACCACCAGGACCAGCCACCACCATGCTGAGACCACTCTCCGCACACATGAAGGTACCGGCAGAGGGACAAAGCCACGTGGGTTCCGGGGCCGAGATCTCCAAGCCTACTCGGATTGGGGCCAAGCATCCTCCACCCAGATCCTCCAATTCCAGTAGGCGGGGGTCACACCTACCAACTGACCCCCTGGCGCCGTGTAATCCCATCAGCAGCCAAGACTCAGAGACTATAAAAACCAGCGGCCGCGCGACATCTTATTATGACATCTTATTATCTCATTCCTACTTAGACAAACTGGCAGGCTATCGAATGTAGCCTGCCCACACGGCAGATTCTGGCAAACTCCCCGTGGCGTACCCAATATGCCAAATACCAGTAACAATGATGGTTCTCATTGTCCTAAAGAGCCTTGAATATAATCTCAGGGCTAGGATGAAGGAGACGTTACTGGGGCCTGCTCGAGGCAATCAACGATTAACAGGATGATTTGTGATTGTGATTTGTTTGTAGAGTATTTGCCTGATTTTGTAAACAACATCTAATTTAATTCCATTTTAGTCAGAACAGAAACTCAATATAATTTTAATCATCATGATGTTTCTAAAACAATTTTATGGCCTAACATAGTCTACTTTGAAAAGTGTTCCATGTTTACTTAAAAAGATTTTCTGGTACTTTTAAACAAAATTTTATATCTATTATGTCCTTCTGACTTAATGTGCCATTTCAGCCTGGTGTTCATTAATTTTTTTTTGTTTCTGGATCTCTCTATGATGTAAATGAGTATTAAAGTCTTGTACTGTTGTATGATTACTGTCAATTTTTTTTGCTTATGTTTCTTAATATTATTTTTTTTAATTTAGGTGATCCTATATTACTTAATTATTGACTGTTATATTCCCTAAATAAACTTGAGTGATTTTCAAAGAGAAAGTGTAACACATTGGTTTCAGAATTGTAGAACTAATCAGCCTAGTTTCATAAATTTCCACATGTGCTTACATCCTGTATTCTTTTGAAGGTTACACTTCTGAGCCTGGATCTGATCCAGGTTGCATTTCTGAAAGGATTTATAGGTCTGAAATGCCAGAGTAGTATGCTAATCACTGAAAATGCTCACATTAAGTTATTTTAGTGTAGATATATTATAAATATCTAGTGTCACACTAAGATTACCATTTTCAATAATATTTATGTCATCATTAGAGTGCCAGGAAGTATATATATATATATATATATATATATATATATATACAAATATAATATAGTTAATGGTTACAGTGAAGGTATATTTAGTATTTCACTTATGGGTAGAGTGTGGTAACATCATACCCCTGAAACATAGAAACATTTACACTCTTTTAAACCAATATTACTTAAAAAATACTATGGTGACTTGATCACGTAAAACTAACAAATGAATAAAGTATTCAATACACAATCCCTGCTTCCAAAATCTTCCTTAATAATGATTTCTACTTTCTGCTCTAATCATCCAAGAGCCAGCTGCCAGGCAATAATAGAAAACCTAAAGTCCAGACTATTGAAATGAATTCAACCTAGCCAGTCCTAAATCTGCTTATCCTACATCACTGCTGCTTCCCATGGAAATCACAACAAAATCTTTCATCCTCGTTTCCCCTGGTTATTACCTTTTGTCTCTAAGTAACACTCATATTGAATTATGTACATCTGAATGATGTGACGTGACTATGCAATTTTATATTAGCAAACTTCATTTAAAGTAAAGATACAGAGTAGTGGGACTTTATTTTAGGTGGAGTCATGGAGAAAGACCTCTGTACCTAGGGAGTGATTTACAGAACTAACAAAATGTATGGGGTTGGGAGGATGTAGTTGGATGAGGAGCCTGAGAAACTGGGGAGGGAATTGGACACTTGAGAGTGTGTTATTGGACCTTACACATATGAAATCCTATCATTAACTGCATTGTAAATCATGGTGTATGGAATGTAAACAAATTAAAATAAAGAATTTTTTCATAAGAAAGGACTCTGTTAGAAACCAGCATTGACAAAACCAGAACATATTAAATAAACCATAGAAATACTCAAGAACAGTGGAAACAGGGACCAGCAGGACTGGTCCACGTTCAGAAGCTTGCCACAAGTAAGGATATGGGGTGGAGGGCAGTTAAGATAGAGAAGGGAGCACTATGACAATAATAGTTGGAAATAATCACTCTGGACATGAACTGTGTGTTAAACGTAAGTAAAGGGACAAAGGGACATGCATGGTAACCTTTCAGTATCTGTATTGAAAACAATAATGCCAAAAGGACAGAGAGAGAGAGAGAGATGGGAGAGAGAGAGAGAGGGAGGCAGAGAGAGAGAGAGAGAGAGAGAGAGAGAGAGAGAGAGAGATACCTGCCATAGAGACTGGGAGAGTGGATTGTCTGGAGGCAAACTGGTGACATTGGTCGTGGGAAATGTCTACTGGTGAAATGATGGGTGATGGAACATGGTATAACTGGCACCCAATCATAAACAAGTTAGTAATTTTGTATCTAATGGTGATTCAACTTAAAAAATAAATAATAATAAATCATAGAGATAATGGTAAAATACTGTTCTTGGCAATAAAGGTCACAGACGTAGAAATACTGACGTAAAAGTATTTATATATCCAAGGAAGAAACAGCATTGAAATAGGAATACTCTGGATAAGAGGGATAGAAAATAAAATTGGAAAGGATTCCTGAGACCAGAAGATTTTCTTTGCTGTTGAAAGTTCTCCAACTTTGAGTATATCTAGAGAGTACTCATTCCAAGCAGGAAGTGCACATTTCCTGTGGATTCAGGGAACAGAATTTAGAGAAAGTGGAAACAAGATGCCAGTTAAGAGTTCAGAAATTTTTGTGATTTGAATTAGTGGAATGTTTATAGTTAATAAATATTGAGTGTAAGATCAGCAAGACCAATAAGGTTATTGTGAACTGGAGTATCATTGGAAGAGCAGGAAATTGGGGATCTGAGTGATTAACAGAGTGGTCAGACCATTTGCTAGTAGAAGAATATATATGAGAAGTAAGGTAAAGGTAAAGGTAAAGGCCCTCCCGTTGCCAGGCTCTCCGAGAGGGGCGGAGGAATCGAACTCGGGTCGGCCATGTTGGCCGCTTGTAAGGCGAACGCCCTACCCGCTGTGCTATCACTCCAGCCCCATGAGAATCAGTAGTTTAGTTTGTGATATCTAAAGTTTGTGGTGGTTGTTCAGCACAATATAGATGCTAAATAAGTATAAAATTTGTATGTGGACATGCACATATATCATAACATATGCTTATCCATCTCAATGATATATCTATCCTCAAGGAATAATTAGGGGCTATTGATACAAATTTTAGGATTAGTAACTATGGCTCTAGCAGTTAAAGTCCCTGAAATGTATGAAATCAGTTCATGATAGTGCAATTTTATTTTAGATATAGAACATTATGAAAATATGTAAAATGAGGTTAGTGTCATCAATTTAGACTTTGAAAAATGATACATAAAATGTTACAAATATGATAGGATGATAGAGCAATAAATGAAATGAGATTATTATTATGAACTTAGAATTGAAAACAATTATAAATAAAATGTTGCTGATATAGAAAATAAAGGAAATAAAAATTCTATAAGATTTTAGGTGTCATATAAGAATAACAATTAACTAAATTTATTTGAATCTTCTGTATTTTATCTCTAATTCGCATCGTTTCCCTCTTAATTGAAGTACATACATATTGAAAGAAGGAAAGCTCTAAAATAGTTGAACTTCTCTCTTCCCTATGTGTGACTTTCATGTTATCAGGTAAAATATTATTCTTTATTTATTGACATTTATAATTAACTGGTATATGACTGCCCCCTCACACTTTATTTTTTCACTTTGCAAGAATACTGGATATCAACACTTCATGAAGATAACTTATAAAGCAATATAAAATACAGTATAATAATGGATCAATGATAAACTTTGATTACTATTCTTAAAAACATTTGCCAACATAAACACTCATGAGTCCCTTGGAACCATTCTATGTTGCCCTGTCATTGCCAGACTGAGGCAGTCCTCTAGAGAATATACTATGCTAAAGTTGTATCTATATGAATCTTACTTAAAAACTTTTTCTTGATGAATTTTTACTAAATTGCGAGTAGGGCGTTTGCCTTGCAAGCAGCCAATATGGCCAACCCAAGTTCGATTCCTCCGCCCCTCTCGGAGAGCACGGCAAGCTACGCACGGCAAAGCCTGGCAAGCTACCCATGATGTATTCAATATGCCAAACACAGTAACAGTCATCACAATGGAGACGTAACTGGACCCGCACGAGCAAATCGATGAACAATGGGAGGACAGTGACAGTATCAGTATATAGATTTTTAAAACTGAAAAATTCAACATATATTATTGTATTGTGTGTTATTTATCTATTTACTTACTCATATTTATGTCTAATATAAATAGCAAGGAAAATATCAAACATTGGTTTTTATTGCCAGTTGTGCTCCACTGCAAACAAATAACAAAAACAAAACTTACTGTAGAAACTCTTTAAAGTCTTTAAAGTTACAAAAGACTTGTTTCAGCTTTGCTAAACTGAGGAACATTTTTGCCTTGGTATGGCGATTCATGAAATATCTATAAGCACATTTTACTTAGGATACTTTTGTTGAAGTAGAGAACTCTTGGCTGGATCTCTCAGTTTTGTATAATTTGGGGGTCAATTAGTCAGTCAAGGTTGAGTAGTATTTCAATATCAGATGAAATACTTATTTTAAATAACCGATTTTTCTATAGGTCAAATCAAATTTCTTCGTTGCTGAAAGTCTTTGCAATAGCAGAGATGTGAATTCCTTTAATTCATTAGCCTATTTGGCTAGAGTGATAGCACAGCAGGTAGGGCATTTGCCTTGCACACAGCTGACCTGGCCAACCCGGGTTAGATTCCTCCTCCCCTCTAGGAGAGGTCAGCAAACTAAGGAGAGTATCTTGCCCGCAGGGCAAAGCCTGGCAAGCTTCCCGTGATGTATTCGATATGCTAATCACAGAAACAAGAAGTCTCACAATGGAGGTGGTACTGGGCCTGCTCAAGCAAATCAACAAACAATGGGAGGACAGTGCTACAGTGCTACATTAGCCTATTTAAAAATTAGTGAATGGCATTTATCAAATCACAAAGAATTTGGTCACTTGTTAATTAATTCTTTGACACTTCAATCTAAAGTCTTTAGACTTCAGTCACTTCATATAAATACAAATACCTGTATATTAATTTGCTGACACTATAAATACATATAGGCACACGTTCGTCCTTTTGTTATTGTTGATAATTGAACTCTTTAACTAGATTAACTATTAGCCTACTACTTATAAATATTTTATTTATATATGGTGCCATATATCACAATCATCCAGTGGAAAGTTCTTATTTTGCAATAGTTGTTACAATTGTCATTGACTTAGTTTATCCATAACAGTAACTTTGTAAGTACAAACAGTTAATTACATATGGGAAAGACAAAAATAGTACATAATTAAGGTTGTGAACAGTGAGGTCTTGCTAAAATTTTCTTTAAGTGGATGATTTAGAGTTTCCACTAACAAATTGTGGGCTTAAATGCAGCAGAATCCCACCAATTTTAGTAGCAAAAATTCATAGAGGTGGGCCAATTTTATTTTTTTGGTCTTTTATTTGCATCTTACTTATTTATTTTAATTTATTTATATCAACTTATTTAATTGAATCGCCATGAGATACAGTTACAAAGCTTTCACATTTGTGTTTCAGTCGTACAAAGATCGAATACGCATCCCCCTACCATGCTCCAGAGGTGGGCTAATTTTAGAAGTGCTATATTCCAATCAAATGCTGTCTACAGAGGCCAATGAGGAGCAGGAGAGTACCTTAGGTTATTAGTGGAGGGGTGCTAGTAGTGAGTTTGGAGCAGGACATTGAAGGCCCAAAACTACTATTAAAAGTTTTGAAAACCATAATGCCTAAATTAAAATAAAACCTTGTTTAGAAAATATGCATTTTCATTTCTGGGCTGAATATGTCATAATTTTTCATTGCTGGGCTGAAATATGTCATCATTTTAATGTTGCACATTTGCTGTATAAGTTTGTTAAGGCTCTTATATTCCATTGTAGCAGAAAGAACACACAAAAATTCCTTTTATAGTAAACAAAGAAAAAAAATCATCTGATTTTCTCAGATATCTCAAGTCTCAATATTTAAGATCAAGCAGTTAAGGAGTAGGCTTTTCAATCAGTCATAGGTTCATAAGTATTCCTCTTTTTAATAACTCTCCTTTAATATAAAATCATAAGTGTTGAAGATTTAAATATATTAATCTATGCTAGTACAACTAAATTACTTAATCATCGCCCATTACTTTCATCTAAATTTTAGTAAAACTTTTTTATGTCAGAACACAAATTTGTGACTAAATTGACTTAAATTTGAATCTAATGGCACAGAAAATATTTTAAAGTCTTAAATTGGTGTTGCCTGTGTTCTATAGCTATGATTGTATTTGAAATGTGATTTTATATTTTCTACTTGGAAACTGGCAGATATGGAAAAAAGTGAAAAAAGAGAAATCCTTCATACGACCTGAAAAAATTTTCACCAAAAGATAAAATAAGCATTGAGGACTTAGAATTTACAGATATAGGGAAGAAATGAAAGTAAAGGGTAATAATGTGAAGAAAAATAATCTGATACAATTACACTATGAGAGTAGAGCTTGAATAGGTTGGACCTACAATTATAGTTTCAAACAAAAACCTTAATATGAATACAAAAAAATTGTACAAACAAAGCAATAAATGATAGTATGGTTTTTATTCAGATAGAGGGAAAGATTATCAATGACTAGCTTTATAGCCATTTGTTTCTATTTTGAAAATCAATACAAATAAATAATAACCTTAAAAATGGAGGGATAGCTATACCTATATCAGATAAAAATAGTTTGAATTGAAATAACTAATAACAGGAATGGGTGTTATACAGTGATCAAGGTACCATTACATTAAGACAGTTTTACTCTTATCAGAATTTATACATCATAGGGCAGAAAAGTTCTTTAACTACTAATAAATCTGAGAGAGACATTGTCATCAACAAAACAGTACCAGGAAACATTAACACCCCACTCTCATCATTATACAACTTAACCAGACAGAAAATTACCATCTTGAGATATGAAAGAAAATCATCCTGAGAGAAGTTGGAATATTTGTGCTTATACATAAGACATAGGCATAGACATAGGTGAACAGGGGGACAGATAGATAGTACAGTAGATGAGCTGCTTTCCTTGAATGTGACAAACCCTAGTTTAAATCACAGCACCATATATAGTCCTTTGAACCAGATGTCATTCATAAGGACAAAACTAGCAATAGCCCCTCTGTACCATTAGTTGTGTCCCCTCAAACAAACAAAAACAATAGACATGAATCATGGATAGGATGACTTGCCCCACCACACCCGAAAAAGCTAAATACGTATATTCCCCAATGCACATGAAATGCTCTGTAGAATAGGTTACATGATAGCATGTTAAAAAAGTTGTCAGCAGAGTCATAAAGATAGAAATAATATCCAGATGCTGAGTGATACTATAGCAGGTAGGGCAATTAATTGCCTTACACATAGATGACTGGGGATTGACCCCTGTCATCCCATATGGCTCTCAAGCACTTCCAGGAGTAATTCCTGGGTATAAAGCAAGGAACAACCCCTGAGCATCATGAGGTGTGTCGCAAAAACATGAGGTGTGTCCCAAAAACAAAATCAAAGAAAAAAAGAAGAGTTATATCCAATATCTTATCAAATCCCAATGTTTTAAGAGTAGAAATCAACAATAGAAATGTATTCCAGGTAAAGCTCGAATATATTGGGACTAAACAGTGTAATAGTGAACCACCAAGGGGTCAGAAATAAATCAAAATAATCCTGCAAATGAATAATTTTTAAAACACTACCTATCAGAACATGTCGGACATTGAAAAAGTAGTACTTAAAAGGAAGTTCACTGCAGTAGAAGATTATGTTAGATTACAGGAAAAGTTTCAAATAAAAATTCTTACTGCACATCTAAAGAATTAGGAATAGAAGAAAAAATGAATCATGAAGTCATGAATTAAGATTTCATCTCACAAAGGTGAGAATGGGTTATGTCAAAAAGCTAGAAATAACAAATAGTGATGTGAATATGGAGAGAAAGAAATCTTATTCACTGTGGGTGGGAATGTACACTTGTTTAGCCTTTATAGCAAATTATATGGAGATTTCTCAAAAAAATTAAAGCTACAATATGATCCAACAATTTCATTTCTAAGTATCTATTCCAAAGAGAGAGAAATGCTGTCAAAAATATACATCTACACCTATATTCATTATGGTCCTATTTATAGTAACCAAGAGCTGGAATTAACTTAAATTCCCAGGAGCGATAGCACAGCGGGTAGGGCGTTCGCCTTACAAGCGGCCAACATGGCCGACCCGAATTCGATTCCTCCGCCCCTCTCGGAGAGCCCGGCAAGCTACCGAGAGTATTCGATATGCCAGACACAGTAACAACAAAGTCTCCAATGGAGACGTTAGTGGGCCTGCTCGAGCAAATCGACGATCAACGGGAGGGCCTTTACCTTTACCTTACCCAATGAATTATGAATTGTTAAAAAAAATTCTGGTATATATACAAATCAAGCCATGAGGAAAGATGAAATTTTGTGTTTTCTTATAAAACATATAGAACTATATATCACTGTCACTGTCCTCCCGTTGTTCTTCAATTTGCTCGAGTAGGCCCAGTAACCTCTCCATTGTGATACTCGTTGTTATGTGTTGGCATATTGAATACGTCACAGGTAGCTTGCCAGGCTTTGCCGTGTGGGTGAGATACTCTTGGTAGCTTGCCAGGCTCTCCAAGAGGGGCAGAGGAATCAAACCTCGCTCGGCCAGGCCGGCCGCATGCAAGGCAAATGCCCTACTGCTGTGTTATCGCTCCAGCCCAGAACTATATGTATCACTATATATAGAACTAGAGTTGATTATACCAACTGTCAGAAGAAGAAAAATAAATGTCAGATTATCTCTTTCATATGTGTATATTGAGAAAAAGTGAGGAATAGACAATGACCAGTAATAGTAATTTGATTCTGATAACAGAATTAAGTTTACCAAGATGAGGGAGTGTAAGAAAGGGTCTGATGAACAGTGGAGAAGAGATAGTGGGTGATAGGCATGGTATGATAACTTTGCATCCTTTATATTTATAATTATTTATACTTTTGTCAAGCAATGTTAACTCAATTTGAAAAATGAACAAAGATTTGGTCAATGTTGAAACTTAAGATCTGCACAGAAATGGTCAGTTTTCAGAATTTCAAATTGCTACATCTATTTAACCATTTTTAGAGAAGCTAATGCAGATTGTAATGTCAAGTTCAACAAGTTCTGATCTCCATGGAAACAGATGGGACTGCTAAAGGCAGGCACATGATTATGAAATGTCTTGGTTTCACATTTTGGAGTCTGCATTTAATAAGTTTTCTATCCTATTTGGAATAGGAAAAGTAGAGGAACATAAAAGGAGTCAGTATCTTCTGACATTTGCAATCAGTCATTTTCATTTTTCTGTAGGCTAAATAATAAAGACCTTTCCTGGACCAAAGATTGGAGTTTCAAGCAAAAATTACCTTTTTTTTCTGGTTCTAATAAAATGCTACTGCACTTTTGTAATATAATAGGATATGACTGTTAGAAAAATGTCAAAGAAATTTTTATCTTCTCCTATTTAGTTAAATTGTGCCATTTTCCCCAATGAACCATAGATTTTCAAATTGCTAACAGAATTACTAAGACTGAGATTATATTGGACAGAATACAAATAGGTTATTCTAATCTTTGTTCTATTTTATCTATCATATTTTCCAAATTTTCCCCTACTATGAAATTCGCTAATTAGTGCAAGATCATGAAATAAAAGCGCTAAAAGGAAGTTACTGTAATATTCTGTCTTGGTAATATATCTTTTATTCTTCAAGAACAACAGTGATTTATATAAGGGTCTGTCCAAGGGCCTATTCCTCAATTTATGTACAATAAATATGTTAAAGATGTTACTGGTTGGTTAGCATACAAAATATGCTATTTTAAAAATATGCTATTTTTATAACATTGTGAGTGATAGCTATCCAAGTATTCTAAATCAATGGAAATAACATTTTTATAAGCTCTTAGATATGATGAACCCATAATCGTTTACCCAGCATTTTAATTTATATGAATAAAATTATATTAGACCACAATTATTGTTACCTGTAATCAATAAATTAAAATGAATAAATTTATATATAAAGGTAAAGTCATATGATAATCCTCTATTAACTTGTAAATATCAAGTGTAGTGCTTTGGAGAACAGCATATATCTTTAATATTTTTTAGCAATATTCGGTTATCATATAATATTTGGCTACCTGCCCATTTACCCTAAGACTATAACATCATTTATTCAGCAGTTTCACCAAACACAATTCAAATGTTTAATATTGATTAGACTTCAAATAAAGCATCCAGAAAAGCTAGGTGTATGTTTTGTTGGCAAAGATAATTAAAAAAATGGCATTATATCTGATATACAAAAACTAAGAAGTTTGTTATTAAAATGAGAAGAGCTATTAACTAATGAGAATGTGGGAGACATTGACCTTCCATCTTGGAGATTATACCTTTTTCTCCCTGCCCCATGCACATTTAACGTAACCTGGAATAATTTTTGTAGTCTTGGGTTATAATAGGGATATGTTCTAGGTAGGTTCTAGTGCTTTCTTACTAAGCAATAAAAAATAGTGCTTAATGTCTTTATTAATTTGAAATAAACTGCTTCTAATAGCTACTAGAAATACTCAAAATATATTATGGAGGGTTCAACATAAATATTAATTAGTTAGGTTTGAACATGAATTTCAAATTCTGCAGAATATCCCTCTAGCCAACACTGAAGACCCAGAATTGTATGCATATTCTATTTATAATTCCTGAAGGCATACACATTTGAACATCTTCTCAGTTATCCTTCAAGAAAAAATAAGAGCACTTTATAGTTTCTTTGCACTTCAATAGGTCTTTAGAGTTCTCCTGAACTCAAGAGATGATTGAAACCACAACTGCAAGAGGGGTAAAGAGTGTGTATTGGGCCAGGTCAGAAGCAAAAGACATCAAAGCAACATGTTAATTCTGCCAAAACATTAATAAGACTCATTTAGCATGAACTAAATGATTTATATAGCATCTTATTCATTATAACTAAAGTGACAAAAATTACTTTTGCTCCTACCAATACTCTTGTATTTTTTGTAAGTAGAATTTCATGTTATATATATATATGTATATATATATATATCTCAAGTGTGAATTATTAAAATTCAACATGTGTACTTAACTATATTAAGTTTATGGATGAAAGCCTGGCTCTGCTATTCACAATACATTTGTCCCATTTATTCTGATCTATCACCAACACTACTGTCTCCCACTTAATTTGGTAAACTCCTAACTGGTCTGACAGTCTAAAGTGTATGATTACTTGGTTCAGATATATGTTTGTTTTCTCATTACACCAAATCATATGCTATGCTATTCATCTTCCTATGTTTGGGTTCTGTATCCTGACATGTCTATATTTATAGACTTGCTACAATCTTTAATTTAAAACCTAAGTATCCTAAGTATCTATTCTGTCTCTTGTGTCTACACGGGAAATCAATTTTGACCATATAGAGTATTTCACACACTGGAACATTTATGGTAAAACAGTATTTAATTTGGACTTAGCTGTTACAATATTCTGGATCCTACCACTTTGCCTGCCTTACCACATCTGCTACGAGACTTTTCAAACTCTTATTCCCCTCACCTGAGGTTGTGGAACTTTCAGGTTGAAATGAGTGAACTGTGGATTAGTTGACATGACTAATGGGGTGCTTCTTTTCTTGGATATCCCAATGCTGTTGATTAGAAATAAGGTACCGATACTTTTCTTCTATTATTCTACTATTATTCTTTTAAATTATTCTACTATTTATTCTCATCATCATTTTCTTAAAAGCAATGAAATCAAATAAGCATTATTGTCAGTGTGAGGATATTTTGGAGAGGTTAATGGATTTAGTGACAAAGTAACTTTAATTGGGATGCCAATGAAGGGATTATTTTTAATTTTGTGAGAGCCTTAAAAGTAATGGTGGATGGGCATAAACCACAGAGCTAATTGTCTTTCTTCTTTTGAGAAGTAGTTGGGTGATGAACTGAAAGTAAACATATCTCTTAAATTATGAAATTCAATAAATTGAAAATTAAAGGAGGACAAAGATTATAGTAGAATCTGGGCCACTTCATTTTCTAGACATTAATTTTGTCTTTGTTTAGCAGTTTCAATTCAATTAGTTGAATATTCAGTATGTAAAACATGAAATAATTTCAGCATTATGTGTTTAAGTTTCAGATAATATATTTGAAATAAACCTTACTTGGGGAGATATTAATTTCATGTGGTAAAAGGTAAAGGTAAAGGCCCTCCCGTTGATCATCGATTTGCTCGAGCGGGCCCAGTAACGTCTCCATTGGAGACTTTGTTGTTACTGTGTCTGGCATGTCGAATGCTCTCGGTAGCTTGCCGGGCTCTCATGTGAATTAATGTAATTCTGGAAAAAGCATCGGTAATCTGAACATTTAAAAAAGTTATTTTTGTGAGTTAAGGTCATACATGCTTTCAATTTGTCACCCAGATTCTTCTCTACAAAGTTCTCTCAAATTCACTGGAAAGCAAAATATTTTTTAAATGCTTTAGAAATGTAACTTAATTAAGAGACTGATGCCAAGAATTTTTAATTGAAGGTTCTCTTTTCAGTTTCCTAGAACATGGAACATAATCAATAAACCCCAACGATACAAATAATATTCAAGGTACAACTGGGCTCTGTAAAATGAGAAGCACAGTGGTTTCTGTCCTCCATTAATTTATACATAGTAGGCTGTAGGATAACATTGGTTTGTCCTCATCACAGGGAGTTTAGGTTTATTGGGTTGCTCCCATCACAGTGCTCCCTTTCCTCTGTGTTTATTTGCAACATATTTCTTTGTGCTCTGTTAACTTGTAAATATTGTTTTTCTCTTCTCCTTAAGTCCTTTGCATAGTTAATTCAGAACAATATCCTTTTTGTATAGACACAGGAAGACAGTTAATGCTATGCTTTTGTAACTTGGGAGTTAATTAACTCTGAATAATATTAACTCCGAGACATCTGTTCTCTCGAGCTAAGCCTCAATTGTCTTTTCTTCCTAGCATCCCAAAAGCAGGGTCCTGGATGAGAGACTGGATGAACCCAGAGCAAGCAGTAAGTTACACTGGCATCAAAATGGGCCTGGCCAAAGTGCCATAATGCTTAACTGTAAGTTAAGAGCATGGTCATGGACAAATTATGTCATGATCCAAAAAGTAGTAACTAGATTCAGGCCCTGCTAGGGTTAGGAATGATTAGTTCAGCCTGAGCACTGTAGTCTGAGTCTGTGGCAATATGTCCCTAGGAGAGCCACCCTACAAGCTAAATATATCTCTTACTGTGTCCATACAGAATAACTAATATTAAGAAGTGGAATTAAGCTGTTAGTTAAGATGTTAAGTGGAATTAAGATGTTAAGTGGAATTAAGATGTTAGTTAAATTATTGGAATAAGGAAAGGAGAAAGACACTACTTAAGTGGTATTTTGCCTGTGAGCAAAGGAAGGGCTTTCTTATGTTGATTTTGCTACCAGATGGTGTATGGTGGCTACCCCCAATGTGGGGAGTTGGAGAGACACAGGAGAGAGACCTACTCAGCAAGATGGAGCCCAGAGAGACTAGCAAGGGGGACAAAGGGAGAAGAATGAAGGGGAAGAATGCAGGAGTAGTTGCGTGGAGAGATGAGAGAGAGAGAGAGAGAGAGAGAGAGAGAGAGAGAGAGAGAGAGAGAGAGAGAGAGAGAGATGAGAGATGCGGCTGCGAGAGGGAATGCGGAGAGATGAGCTGGAGAGACAGGAGACAGGAATGAGGGGCAGTGTGAGACTAGAATGGGGAGCTCAGTGAGACTGGAACAGGTGTGTGGGGAGAGTGGAATAAATGTCAACTGATCACAAACCAGCCTGGCGGCCTTGTTTCCTCCTTTGTCTGCCCATGACATCAGCTGTCCCGAGTGGGGAAGCGGCCAAGTCCACCAAACTTGGGCAGTGAGAGGGAGAGCAACCAGAACTTTCCGTAGCCACCCGGAGACTACACAGTAGACAACTATGTTGAACTCAGCATGAATCATTTTCCCAGAAATGTGCCATTTGAGAAATTGCAGTTAGTGATTTAAGCAACTACAAACATATTTATAAGATATTATACTCAACCTTGTGTTTTACAGAAAAATTACTCACCATTCAAGTTGTAAAATTTGAGAGCTAAAGCTGAGGATAACAATAATAACTCAAGGGCAATAATGGTAAATTGGTCTATACAGGGACAACTAGCACTGGTGTAAAAGTTTTATATAGGAAGGTTTAGTTTCTAAGCCATCTACCTTGTTATATGTGGAATATAAATATATTCAGCGATGTAACAACAAAGATCCAAAGGTAACATAATAAGGAACAGATCCACACAATTGAGTTGGGAACATCTGGGTCCTTGGGGGAAAGGAATGGATACACTGGTGATGGGCTTGGTATTTGAAGTATGTCCATGAACAAGCAGTATTAACAACACTGTAAACCAAAATAAGTAAGTAAATAAATAAGAATTCCATCATGTCACCAAGATCAAATTGTGACTGTTTATCTGTTCAGAGGTCAGAGGTAATTCTAGTTCAACTATGTTTCTATTTTTCTAAGTTGTGGTAGGTCAAAGTCAGTAGCTGCTTTTCAGTCTGACTTTGATTCTTGTATCTCCCTTCCCTTTTTCTCATCTCCTCTTAAACTTCTTCCTCTCCCACTGTATTTTTATTGCTCAATAAGGTTGCTTATTTTGAAATTCCCCAAATGAACATAGAGAAGAAGCAGAAGCATTCAATTCAATTCATTCACTCAATATTTTTTTAATTGAAACACAGTGAGATAAAGTTACAAAGTTGTTCATGACTGGGTTTCAGTTATGTCATGTTTCAACACCCATCCCTTCACCAGTGTTCATTTTCCACCATCAATGTCCCCAGTCTCCCTCCTGTAGTCCAACCTGCCTCTATGGCAGGCACTTTGCCTCTCTCTCTCTTTCCATCTTCCTCTCCATATTTATTCAATATTTTGAAGAAATGGTATGCTAGAATTAGTTTACTAATAAAACTAAGATATCATCCCCATTTATATAATTGAATATGTACATTAAATTTGTGTATATTTTCCTTTTTTTAATTTTGACACACACACACACACACACACACACTGTGCTTAAGGCTTACTCCCAGCTCTGTGCTCATGGATCACTCTTGGCAGGCTTGGAGGACAATATGGAGTGCCCTGGATCAAACACACACACAAACACATACACACACACACACACACACACACACACACATATGAACACTTGCCAGGATATTGCAACAGTGAAGTGCAAGATAAGTGGTGAATAGAAATACAAAGAGAAAAAAAGCCTGTTTAGTTTGGTGATTTAGATAGCATTTAGGTTGATAGATTTCGAGAGTGTTTTAAATTCCAATAAGTAAGAACTGAAATGGGCTCCAAGCCAGGCAGTTGTCCGTGAATTGTCTATAGGGAAAAGTACAAATTTCCACTCTGTTTGGAAGAGAAATAAGAAAAAGAAAGTACTCATATGTGCTCAGAAAATCAATCTAAATATATTGGGAGAGAGTATTGCTTTACTACCTTACATATCTACTCTGCCAAATAAAAGAAATTACAGATTTTGTACAGAGGAATAAAAGAACTAAGGTATCCAACTATTACTTCTACTTTATGATAAAAATAAAGAATTTTCTACTTCTGGATTTTGTTTTGAACAATTTCATTTAATACTAACGTGTATTACTTTCTTTGACTCTGAGACTATAAAAACCAGCTCCCGGAGGAGAAGAACGCAGTCTCCTGCCCCCGTGCCTGGCTATTCCTCGTCGGGGCCCTTGGAGGGGAGCGGGTTGAGCTTTCCTCCCCGCCCTGGCCAGGGCCCCGGCAGCCGAAGACCTCCAGGACCAGCCACCACCATGCTGAGACCACTCTCCGCACACCTGAAGGTACCGGCAGAGGGACAAAGCCACGTGGGTTCCGGGGCCGAGATCTCCAAGCCTACTCAGATTGGAGTTGAGCATCCTCCACCCAGATCCTCCAAATTCCAGTAGGCGGGGGTCACACCCACCAACTGGCCCCCTGGCGCCGTGTAATCCCATCAGCGGCCAAGACTCAGAGACTATAAAAACCAGCTCCCGGAATCGCGCGGCTGCATTCGCGGCCACGCGACATCTTATTATGACATCTCATTTCTTCTTTGACAAACTGGCAGGCTATCGAATGTAGCCTGCCCACACGGCAGAGTCCGGCAAACTCCCCGTGGCGTACCCAATATGCCAAATACCAGTAACAATGATGGGTCTCATTCTCCTAAAGAGCCTTGAATATAATCTCAGGGCTAGGACGAAGGAGACGTTACTGGGGCCTGCTCGAGGCAATCGACTTTCTTTGATAGGTCACTGATAATTTCAACATATAATATGATAAACTAGATTTTCATTATACCTTAAAATACATAAGAAACTTGTAGTTTTCTAAGTACATCATATATTTTTTGTAGCACAGCGGTAGGGCACTCGCCTTACAAGCGGCCAACATGGCCGACCCGAGTTCGATTCCTCCGCCCCTCTCGGAGAGCCCAACAAGCTACCGAGAGTATTCGATATGCCAGACACAGTAACAACAAAGTCTCCAATGGAGACGTTACTGGGCCTGCTCGAGCAAATCGACGATCAACGGGAGGGCCTTTACCTTTACCTTTACCTAGAAATAAATGTATGTGCTTTAATTTTTTTTTAGTTTGTGAGGCTAATAATGAGCAGGTAATTGTTTAAAAAGGTGTTTATGTTTAAAAAGCTAATATTTTCTTAAAGTAGAAGCTTGCCATCCTTTAACAAAATTGTGGTATGATGTGATAATTGGTATATATTAAATTTATCTTCATAGCTATAAAGATAAGGATTTATATAAGATAAGCTTGAAATTATAAAATGAGTAAAAGGAGAATTTGCAATATTGAAGTTGTTTAATATAAATTCTATATTATTCTTAGAGAATAAGAATATAGACAGATTATAATGAGATTCTATATTGTCAAACATTGGATAAAACCTATTGTTTTGGATTTCAATTATTACAGACAAAGGAAGTTAGCTGTCAGAATTTAAAAGAGTATAAAATTAGATTTTTTAAATGTATGCAGTGGGTGGCTTCCAATTATTTTTCAATAAAAATTTAGTGTAAATGTTACAAGCGTTCTTAGACATTCCAGCAGATGATATATTTTTCTCTAAAGATTGAAAAGATATTTTCTTTTGTGTTATTTAAAATAATTTATCATTTTGATGCTGGCAGTTACATTGAATAGAGATCTAGGGAAGGTACAATATATGGAAATAACTTCAGTTAAATGAATTTTACTCCTTCCTTTCAACTACTAGCTGGATTAATTGAAAGTTTTTTCTTGTTTTTACTAGGGCTGGAGCGATAGCATAGCGGGTAAGGAATTTACCTTGCACGCAGCCGATCCGGGCTTGATTCCTTCGCCCTTCTCGGAGAGTCTGGCAAGCTACTGAGAGTATCTCGCCCGCACGGCAAAGCCTGGCAAGCTACCCGTGACATGTTCAATGTTCCAAAAACAGTAACAACAGGTCTCACAATTTGTTGTGAGACGTTACTGCTGCCTGCTCGAGAAAATTGATGAACAATGGGAGGACAGTGCTACTAGGACATTTAAAAAAATAGATTCATATTTTTATATGTGATCAGGTTGTATCCTTTTAGAAAAATTTTAAGTTATTGGAGCAAATAATAATGAATAGTGAAATGATGAAGTTGTATAGGTTATAATAATACATAATCTCTCAGTCATAAGAATTATTCATAAAGAATCTACTTGCTCAAGAAATATGTTGCGATTTCCTCACATGAAGCTCGGGAAAGTTTCTTCAGTTCTTAAAGAACTGCCTTCCTATAACTAAATTTTGCTAATATAATTTTTCTCTTTTTACCTGATCTTAATATAATAGCAGGCAACACTTGATAGTTCTGTTAATTGCACTAAATAAACAGTCAGCTATAGTGATATACCGATACCCAGTTAGAAAGTAAGAAATGAAAGTTTACTCCCTAAACTAATTTTAGTGGTAACTTACTGAAAACCATAATGTAAGTAATTAAATTATGCACATCGGGACTGACAGTCATTGTGACAACAAATCACATTTTAGATAATTTAGAGAAAAAATATTAGTTCTTGGCTGATGCAAAAAAAATGCAAGATAAGAATTCCATAGTGTGGTAATGGCACCTACTTTACCTATTTAAGCGAGAAAATTAAAAAAGGCAAGATAAAAATTTTATGGTGTGGTAATGACAACTACTCTACTCATTTAAGTGAGTAAATTAAAACAGTAAGCCATCCTTTATAGGTTCACTACCATCTAATTTTTAAATTTTCTAAGTTTTAAAGAGTAATTTACTTGACCTTAACTAGCAAATGATTTCTCTAACAATGACATCATAGACACACACGAACACATGCATACACACATTACACACACACACACACACACACACACCTCAAAGGAAATTAAAAATAAATCTCAATACTGGGATTAATACTAACTTAATATTGGTATTAAGGATAAGGCCATGATCAAGTGATCAAGGACCTTCAGCTCTTCTAGTTTGCTTTGGTTATATCTGCCAAGGACTTCACTAAGGATATGTTGACTTTATAGTTCTTATTAAATACTAATACTGCTCCATATGGGGTTATGTAACCAAATGTGGGGTTCATGAAAATTTATTTTCAGTAAAAGCTTTATTTACTGACAGTTTGATTGATCCAAAATGAGAACTCCTTTTCCAGCTGAATCCTGGCAGCCTCTGTTTCAGACGCCCTCTACCATCTTCTCAGCTGGGCACCTCCACATCTCCAGTTCTTTTTTTGTTTTTGTTTTTTTTTACTCTTCAATCCCTGTTCCAGGGAAGATTAATCTCCCAGCTGACATCCTGGGGCCATTTTACACTGCAAAAGTAGATCTTCCCTTCCAGTTGAGTCCCACAGTATCCACATGCCATCCCCTTTGCCATCTTCTCAGAGGCCACCTCCACATCTCCTAAAATGCTTGGTTACATATGCTGCCCTGCAAGTAAGAAGAGAGTTTAGCTATGAAAACCCATCTTCACAAAAGCAGGAGCAACACAAACAATGGGGAAGATGCACAAAATCCCACCTAGTTCAGTGAGTTCTGGTAGTAATAATGCCAAAGCTTTTACCAGTATGAACTTTGTAAACACTGAGAATGACTTGAATGACCATGCTGGGGATGTTTAATGAGCTCAGAAAGAACTATGACACAGGTACCCAGCAAAACACAAGAAAATATGAAAGCAGAAATTAGAATACTGCATTCAGATTTGGCATACATGAAGAGTATGGTCAGTGATGTAACAACAATAACAAAAAATATCAGTGAAGGATCTGGGCCACAAAACTGTTTTCTCCTGCCAACATAATGAAAAATATGCAGTACCTCGTTTCTACCACTTCAAGGATTTAAAAGGTAATGGAGTGATGCTTCTTACAACTTGCATATTCAGTTTGACTATTTGACTGATGTAGAAGGTAGACTAATAGTAGTAGGCTGGAGTGATAGAACAGCAGGTAGGGCCCTTATCTTGCACGTGGCTATAGCAGGTTAGATCCTCAGCATCGCATAAGGTCCTCCTGAGCCTGCAGGAGTGATCCAGGAGTGCAAATCCAGGAGTTAGCCCTGAGCACTGGCGAGCATGGACCAAAAAATAAAAATAAAGTGATAATAAAAACAAGACAAAATTCCCTGCACTTTTCCATTGAGCATGGCATTTATTCATGGTACTTACAGTTGACTTTTACTAGATTAAGGAAGATATGTTGACCTAGCCTGCTAAGACATTTTATGCTTTTTTCAATAACAATAAATTAATGTTCCAGTTATATTAAATGTTTTATGTCTATTAAGTGATATTTTTGCCGAGATAGGTATTTTGTTATAATATTTTACTTATTAATGCAGGTATGTGGGCATTATCTATAATATAATATAATATAATATTTCATATCCACAGAGGTAGGGCGTTCGCCTTACAAGCAGCCAACATGGCCGACCCGAGTTCGATTCCTCCGCCCCTCTTGGAGAGCCCGGCAAGCTACCGAGAGTATTCGATATGCCAGACACAGTAACAACAAAGTCTCCAATGGAGACGTTACTGGGCCCGCTCGAGCAAATCGACGATCAACGGGAGGGCCTTTACCTTTACCTTTAATATTTCATAACACAAAGCCAACATTTCCATTTTAGGACAAAACACACACATTTTATACTGGAATAGGCCTATTCATATTTTCCCTTAAAATTTTCTTTTTTTGTTGTAACAAACAATATGAAGCAAATTCATTCATGCGTATGAAGGGGCAGGGTAGTGGGTGGCAAACTGGGGACATTGGTGGAGGGAAGGTCACAGTAGGGGTTGGATTGGTAACAGAACACTGAATGCCTGAAACAACTGTTTATAAACACTTGGTAAATGTTGGTAGTATAATAAAGGCCCTGCCGTTGATCATTGATTTGCTCGAGTGGGCCCAGTAACGTCTCCATTGGAGACTTTGTTGTTACTGTGTTTGGCATATCGAATATGCCACGGGGAGCTTGCCAGGCTCTGCATGCGGGCGAGATACTCTCGGTAGCTTGCCGGGCTCTCCGAGAGGGGCGGAGGAATCGAACTCGGGTCGGCCATGTTGGCTGCGTGCAAGGCAAACGCCCTACCGCTCACTCCAGCCCAGCTGAATGTTTAATTTACACATAATGACTTACTGAAAACATGATTAAGCAAAGAATTAAAATAAAATTTTGATGGGGTTGGATGTTTTCTTCTTGTGTAGTTCAACCAGTACTCTGTATATCCTTGATATCAACCCCTTATAGAATGGGTGTTGGCGAATATCCTTTCCCATTCTGTAGACTGTCTTTGTATTTTGGTCACTGTTTCTTTTGAGGTGCAAAAGCTTCTTAGTTTAAGATAGTCCCATTTGTCTATCTCTGTTTTCACTTGCTTGGCCAGCGGTGTGTCACCTTTGAAGATACCATTCACTTCAATGTTGTGGAGGGTTTTGCCAACTTTGTCTGTTGTGCTCGTAGGGTTTCTCTTGTCTTATAGTAGCCCCTTTAGCCCTTGTTTTAGGTTTGGTTTTGAGTCTATGAAGTTCCTGAGCTGCTGCTTATCCACAAAATATTGTACTGTTCCTTCAAGTTTGAGTGAGAGTTTAGCCAGATAAAGTATGCTTGGTGAAATGTTCATTTCAGTGAGTTTTTTCACTATATCCCACCATTGCTTTCGGCTTAGAAGGTTTCCTCTGATAGGTTTGCTGTGAATCTAAGGGGTGCTCCTTTGTATGTGATTTTCTTCTTTGACCTTGCTGCTTGCAGTATGTGTCTTATCCGCGGCATCCATCATTCTAACTATGATATGTCTTGGAGTGTTTTTGTTAGGGTCTCTTTTAGCTGGCACCCTTTGGGCTCCTTGAATCTGGATGCCTGCATTGTCCAACTCTGGGAACTTCTTAGCAGTGATTTATTTAACCGCAGCTTTTTCATTGGGACTGTTTCCCTTACCTTCTGGTACTTCAATGATTCTAATGTTGTTCCTCTTGAATCATTTCCTAGGACTCTGATTTGCTCTAGAGATATTTTGAGGTTCCTTACCATTGTTCGTTGTTGCCTGTAGGCTTCCTGCAGCTCATCCTCCAGCTCACTGATTCTATCTTCAGCATTCTACTGTTGAGAGCACAGACTATGTCTTTTTCATTTCATCTGCTGAATCTTTTATTCATGACATTTTTGTGAGTAGTTTTCCAATTTCTGCTTTCATATCTTCCTGTATTTTCTCGATTGTTTCTCTCATGTTCTCCTTTAATTTACTGGATATATGTCTCACTGTTTCATTGAGTTCATTGAACATCTTCATTACTTCATATCTAAATTCTTTCTCAGAGAGGTCCCTTAGGTGAGTAGCACCTATTGAGTCTTCTGGATTCTTTTTATCATCCTCCCCTCGTGGTGGAGATTTGTGTTGTTTCTTCATTTTGGTGTGGAGGTGTGGAGACTGAGATGTTACAGGAGATTGCTGAGTATGAGTAAATTACCTGCAGGCCCAAAATCAGGCCACGCCCACTCACTCAGAGGCCATACCCACTCAAGACGAGGCCACGCCTACTCCTGCCGAGGCCACGGCCACTTCTGCAGAAGCCACGCCCACTTCTGCAGAGGCCACGCCCCCGCGGGTACCTGGTGTGTGTGGGGGGGTGAAACCCCGAGGGAGGAAGAAGACCAGGCACAGTGTTGGGGACAAATTGGAAGAGACTCAGGGATGCTGAGTATCCCAGTGTCCTAGAGGATGCCTGGGGCCGGTATGCAGGAAAGCCAAGTCCTGGGTTCGAACAATGACTGACGGGGGGGGGGAGGAAGAAGACCAGGCACAGCATTGGGGGCAAACTTAAAATTTTCTCAACCCCCCTCTCTCACTCTTACCAAATTGTATATTTGTAAGATTTATCTATCTCATACAGTTTTTCAATGCGTTAGCATAATTATTTACACTATTAAGGTTTTAAATGTTTATGTCTACCAAAAGAAAAAGACTCGTCTTGAAAATAACTTTCTACTTATCTTTTATTTACAATTTTATAGTATTTCAGAAATTTAGCACTAATTATCTATATGTGTAGGTGTCATCACCTCCACAGTGAATATAGAAGGTATCTCTCCTTTGTTGAATACAAATTTAGGAAACAGCAATGGCCAAAGTTATGAGAACTGAGATATTGCCTTCCAAATTGAGTTTGAGAGGATGGTGGTTTGGAACATCCTGGGACATTGGTGGAGGGAATTGGGGACTGTGATAATGTGTGCATCTTAGAATGATTTGCACATGAAAGTATAGTTATCAGTATTTTAAATCCTGATACTTCAATATAAATGGTACAATAAATATTTTTTTAAAAGAGAAAGAAAAAAACACTTCCTGCCTTTTCCTCCCTATTATTAATAGACACCTTACTATAGCCCCTTTCTGTCTGTCTGTCTCTCTCTCTTTTAATTTGATCACCATGAGATACAGTTACAAAGCTTTCATGTTTGAATTTCAGTCATATAATAATGGAACATCCATCCCTCCATCAGTGCACATTTTCCACCACCAATGTCCCCAGTAGCCCACCCCCCATTACATCTCTCCCCCTGCCTCTATGGCAGACAGTTTCCCCCATACTCTCTCTCTACTTTTGGGCACTATGGTTTACAATACAGATACTGAGAGGCAATCACATTTGGTTCTTTATCTACTTTCAGCACACATCTCCCATCCCAAACGATTTCTCCAACCGTCGTTGACTTAGTGATTCCTTCTCTATCCCATCTGCCTTCTTCCTCAGCTCTTGAGGCAGGCCTCCAACCATGGAGCAATATTCCTGCTCTGTCCCTCCTGTCCATGGGTGTCATTCTCATATTATGTTATTTGATATTCCATAAATGACTGCAGCCATTCTATGTCTGTTCTTCTCTTTCTGACTCATTTCTCTTAGCATGATACTCTCCATGACCATTCACTTATAAGAAAATTTCATGACTTCATCTTTACTAGCAGCTGTACCCTTTCTCTTATATCTTATCTATCCACACACCTTTTGATTGCTGAGTTTGTACCATGTAGTTTAGGGTGATATTCTATATCTGTGGCTTACCTAATGCCATTCTATATCCCCTCCCCGGGTTGCATTTTTATTTTTTATTTTTTCCATATGCTTCCATCTGAGTTTTTGTTCAAATACTTTTCCATGCTGATGTTCCCTATTTTTTGTCCTAAGCACCTTTGTACCAGATATTTATTCTAATATTACTTTGAGAGTTGCATTAGACTTTCTATGTATAATATCACCCTTTTTGTGTGTGGTCATTTGGTCATGCAGATTTAGTCCTTTTCTTTCTACTCTCTTGTTTTTCTCTATAGTCTCATATTGTTCTTATTTATTACCAATTCTATATTACTATTTATCGTTTGTTCAAAGTTCTGTGACCTTTTGTGTATTTTGTCATTTATAACTACATTCAATATTTCTTTTATTTAGGACACACATATTGATAACTCCCAAATAATATTTGTCTTTTATCAATACAAGTCATTATTTCTTCTATATTAGAATTCTATATTAGAATGCTAATTTTGCAGTGTAAAGTGTTCTTGATTAGATGTGTTTATATTTTTTTAAATTTTTTTTATTAGTGAAACACCATGAGGTACAGTTGTAGATTTACTATTTTTTGTGCTTGGGTTTCGATTATACAATGATCAGATACCCATCCCTCCACCAGTGCCCATTTTCCATCACCATGGATAATATCCCCCCCACCTCCATCCCCCCATCCCCCTGTCTCTGTGGCAGGGCAATCCCCTGTGTTCTCTCTCTCCTTTTGGGTGTTGTGGTCTGCAAAAGAGGCATTGAGTGGCAAACATGTTCAGTCCATAGTCTACTTTCAACATGCATCTCCCCTCCTGGGAGGATCCTCCAAACACCCTTTATTTGGTGCTCCCTTCTCTATCTGAGCTGCCCTTTCCTCTAGAATGCCCGGCTGGCCACTAAGCTATGGAGTAATCCTCCTGGTGCTGATCTCAGCTATTCTTGGGTATTAATCTCATATTTTGTTACTTTATATCCCCCAGATGAATGCAATCTTTCTATGTCTATCCCTCTCTTTCTGACTCATTTTGCTTAGCATGATACTTTCCATGTTGTACCACTTGTATGTAAATTTCATGACCTCATCCTTTCTAACAGCTACATAGTACTTCATTGTGTAGATGTACCAAAGTTTCTTTAACCAGTCATCTGTTCTTGGGCATTCAGGTTTCTTCCAGTTTCTGGCTATTGTAAAGAGTGCTGCAATGAACAAACAAGTGCAGATGTCACTTCGACTATACATTTTTTGCCTCTCTGGGGTATATTCCCAGGAGTGGTATTGCTGGGTCAAGTGGGAGCTCAATTTCTAATTTTTTGAGAATCGTCCATACTGTTTTCCAGAAGGGCTGAACCAGTCGACATTCCCACCAACAGTGAAGGAAGGATGTGTTTATATTTAAGTATTGTCATTATACCTGCCTATCACTGTCACTGTCACTGTCCTCCCGGAGTTCATTGATTTGCTCGAGTGGGCACAGTAACGTCTCCATTTTTTTGAGACTTGTTGTTACCGTGTTTGGCATATTGAATAGGACACGGGTACTTTGTCAGACTTTGCCACGTGGGCGAAATACTCTTGGTAGCTTGCCAGGCTCTCCAAGGGGGGGAGGGGGAGGAATCAAACCCAGATCGGCTGAGCTGGCTGCTCGCAAGGCAAACGCCCTTCTGCTGTGCTATCGCTCCAGCCCATGCCTGCCTAACCTGAAGAATTTCTTTTGAGAAATTTGGTGAAATCCTGTGAAACTGTCTTTATAAATTGCACGCTTCCCCCTACTTGCTAGTAAGTTTTATTATTAATTTTTGATTATTTAGAATGAAGTATCTCTACAGTAAGTCAATTTACATTGAAAAAATTGTATGTTTTTTTTTCAATTTTGAACACCAATATTTAGTTATTTCCTTTTTTTTTTCTCGAGCGGGCCCAGTAACGTCTCCTTATGTTCAACAAATTCTAAATTTCTATTTCTTTGAATGGGCTCTTTTCTCTGTCTTTGCCCCCAGGAATGTCCACTATTTTTGTGTTTCCTTTTTTCTAATGAAGTCTGATATTTGTAGCAGAATATCTTCACAGAATATCTTCCTTTTTTCCCCTAAATCTTATTTATCCTCTTCCATTTAAGTATGCAGATTTTTCCTTCATTTATTTTTTGTTCCTCCTAAGTATGCAGGTTTTTCCTTCATGTATTTTGGCATTTCTCTGTGAGACTGAAATTATACTTTCCATTGTAGATTTTATTTTATTTATTATAATCTTCATATTCAGCTTCTCTGTTTGAAATTTTTAGTATCTTTAATGTCTTTGCTGAAGAACTCCTTATGTTTCTGTAGCTCATTTTCATTATCATGGACCAACTTTTCTGCACATAATTGAGATTCACAAGCTTCCTTTAATTTTATTTTGACACTTTTTCAAAATGCTGTCTCTTATATTTATCTTCCCTGTGCCTTTATGTTTTTTCTCTCTCTTTCTTTCTTTCTTTCTTTCTTTCTTTCTTTCTTTCTTTCTTCCCTTTTTTTATAAAGTAGAGTTCAAGACTTACGCCTGTCTCTGGGATCACATTAGATTCCTATCTATTCCCAGAAGTTCAAGTTTCTGGTCTCACATTCTGGGAAATTATCTAATTTCAAAACTCTTAAATAACCAGATATAGAGGTGAGGGGACACAGATATAACACTAGTTTAACAGGACTTAATATTTGATACCAGTCCTCTATCTCTGCCAGTAGCATATTATTTCAACCTGAGGTAGGAGCTTACATGAAATTAAGAATGTTTGTGCTTAACGGTAAGAGAGAATACAAACATTAAAATGCTTGCTTTGCAGATTCTGGTTCAATACTATAGCAAAGGGGTTAACAAGCACTACTGTGAATGATACCTGAGCACAGAATCAGGAGTAAGTCCTGAGCACAATCAGGTGTGGCACAAACCCCCTCACTTCCCCCTCCCAACACACACACAAAATAGAAGAAAAAATGATTATATTTCCATCCTCGAACTTGACTCATCACCCACTTTCTTAAGAAGAACTGATTGTACTGAATTAATCCTCATGATAAGACTATCTTTACAATTGTCCCTTTGCAAGGAAGTTATTTTGCTAACTTTACTTATTCTATGACTTGAAATCTAACACCACTAGTTTGTTTTTGAAGTTATACAGTGTGTCATTGAAAAGTGATACTTGAACCATCCTCTTTGCTGCAGCTTCAATAACTGTTTTCCAAGCTATGCTTTTAAAGAGATCTTACTCTAAAATTTCAGCAGCTGTGTGTACATATACTTTAAATGGTAGAATCTCAAATTGGTAATTATAAACTAAAAAAAAACCCCATTGAATTATATATAATGTACTGAGCACCTACTTTCATACATTTGGGGGTGGGGAGCTTGGGAGTATGTGCCACATCCAATGGTACTCAAGGCTAACTCCTGGTTCTAGTTCTGTGCTCAGGTATCACTCCTAGAGGTGTTCAGGAGACCATATAGGATACTGAGGATTGAACCTGGGGTGGCTGTATGCAAGGCAAGTGTACTACATGCTGTACTATTTCTCCAGCCTCAGTTTGTGTTTATTTAGTTGCTACAGGAACTATATTTTGCAGTGCAGTATGTAGCATAGTGTATCCCATGTAACCTAAACTGCAAACTTTTAAAAAGAAAAGAATCATATTTTAACAACCATGATTACAGAATATCATCACAACTTTATAATCCTCTGCAAATGACTCATTTATAGATATGAAAACCATCTCATAAATAATCATTAATAGATACAAGACTAATATCTTAAAAGTGAACATAATTTTTAAAAAAAGATTTGGGAAAAAGACAGCTAAAATAAAATATGGACAGAGTTTCTCTGTTTAGCAATATTCAAAGTTAGGTGACATTGGTATGCTGATTGCAGTTAAATTTACAAGGACACTGTGAAAGCCTTAACTTGATTGTCCCTGAGAAAAATTCTCTGAAATTTAATTGCCTTTAGAAAGTGGCTCTTCATTCAAAGACTTGGGCAGTTTTCAGGTCATTCCATTCCCAACAGCTATGTGACATGCATTAGCCGTGATCACTGAAGCAGAACAAAATTAAGCAACTTCAGAAGACATTAGGGAACTATAAAAATTCAAGGACTAAAACTGGCAATGTAAAGTTGCAATTAGCCTATTTTATTTTTTTTAGAGTGACATAATGTGGATTACTTTCCCAGATACATATAAACTTTCAAATAGAACAGAACATACACCTTTTTGAATTACACACACACCCACATATATGTACACACATATATATTTCAATTATCTTCAAGTAATTAATTTCTCTAGAGATTATTAGCCATTGTGAGTTGCCTATAAGAAATTATTTTCTAATTTATGTTAAATATGCCATTTTTTATCTCATAGGTAAGCTCTTTGGAAAAAGTTATTTCCATAACCAAATTCTAAAAGTGGGAGAAATAAATGAGTCACAATTTAGAGGGAGACAAATGAGAGACAATGCCAGTTAGACATGGACATATTCAATCGAACATACCTAAGCTATTATTAGTTATCTCCACCAAGGGCAAAACAAAAAAAAGTGCCCATGTTTTTGGTAAAATTAATGAAGAATATAATGCAATGTCAGAATTAGTCTCAGAATAAAGAGAGTAGTTTGGAGGGGTTGCAAGGGGAATCTGGTTGTACATGAAAACGTTTCCTTGTAAGGCCACCTATAAAGCTATTGATATGTAAGCAAAATGTTTTGAGTCCATTTATGATGTTCAATTATGTCCAATGAGTAAGGGCTTGTTTTCTCATAAATATTTTCATGACTGCATTTGAGTATAGCTTCCATTCCACTGGAATGGAAGCATTGCATAAGTTAACTTCATAATTGTATGGCCATGACTAATTTTTGGTCGAATGACTAATCAATTTATTCATTTATTAGGGAAATATTTATTGTAAACTACAATGTAGAAAATACATTTTTTTAAACTGATGGCGATGTGAGAATAGACTCCATAGAGCTCTCATCCTATTTGGGTAGAAAAGCAAGAAAAATAAACACATGTGAATTTAATAACTTCCAAAAGTAATTAAGCAGACAAAGAAAATGAAACATTATTTTGTGATAAAAAGCAGTGGATTATTCTTCAAACTGATCCCAGAACACCTGAAGACCTGTATTTAAACTAAGAGCTGAAAAGTAAGAATAAATGGCAACCAGAGGAATTTCATTCCTTTCAGTTGGGGATCTTTAATTCAGAATCAGTTACAGCATGAATGAGCTTGAATCTAATTTTTCTGATTTACTGTTGAATTCCCAATACCTGAAAATATTGAAAGAATGCTAAACATTCATTAAATAAAGGTTAAATAAATTAATAATTGATGCCCTTTTAACATTTTGGACTATTAAACAAAAGAACCTAATTTAAAAGAGTTATAAACACCTTTGAGGAATTTGAAGTTATAATTGAACAATATGGTTACTCGAATTTTTTATAACTTTTAATTCTAAAGCATAGTGTTAATTTGATTTATCAAAGTGTTCTCAAACTCAATTGCAGTTTAATTTTATTAATTTTGATTGAGAATGAATTATCAATTTCATAATAATTGCAATGGAAAAATTTTCATTTTCCATAATTGCCACACCATATTTGATGGGGTTCTGACAGTAGGCAACAAATCATAGAGAGAAATTATTATATATATGCCTCTCAGAGAGTCCAGCAAGTTACCTAGAATATCCTTCCCACATGGCAGAGCCCAGCAAGCTACCTGTGGGTATTTGATATGCCAAAAATAGTAACAATAACGGGTCTCATTCCCCTGACCCTGAAAGAGCCTCCAATACCATGGGGAAAGATGAATAAGGAGAGGCTGCTAAAATCTCAGGGCTAGGACGAATGGAGATGTTATTGGTGCCCGCTCGATTAAATCAATGAACAACAGGATAACAGTGATACAATGATACAGTTATAACATTGGAATGAGGAGTGCTTGACATGAGAACATAGGACATATACACATTTAACATCAGGGAATTACTCACGTGGTAAAAAACACCTGCCTATAAAGCACAAGACCTTGAATTTGATCACCAACACTGTAGGCCTCTTCCTTGTCTGCTCCTATCTTTGGCTCTGGTAAAGTTTCGGTAGAAAAGCAAGAAAAATAAACAGATGTGAATATAACAACTTGCAAAAGTAATTAAGCAGACAAAGAAAATGAAACATTATTTTGTGATAGAAAGCAGTGGATCATTCTACATACTGATCACAGAAGACCTGAAGACATGTATTTTAACTCCCTTTTGTGCCAGGTGGAACAATACCGAAATTGGCAACCCCTATCCATCCAGAGAAGCTTCATGTGGCCCCTGTAAAATTATTATATTCAACTAAGGAAAAAGTGAACATGGTTAAGACCTAGAAGCAATATTTATTTTAAAAAGCATGATGAATACTTTATCATCTACATATTTATTTAGAGAAATTTACAATATTTCTAATGAATTATGGAAAGTGTTTAACTTGCAAATGTTTTTAGCACCGTCTATTTTCTTAAAAGGCTGGAACTGCTGATGTTGTTTCAAACTTCCCAAATTATTAGATGAAATTGTTTAAAATATTTGGAATCATTCTCTGCACAGACTCTCTTGGTAAACATAAGGAGTGTTACTTATCAGAGGCGTGGATCTATGATTCTTCTACTATGGTATTTTCATATTTTTTAATCACAAAATCTAAAATTACTTCTGTGTTCTACCTACCTCTCAGTACATAAATAGTGAATTACATAGACTGTTTGGGTCCAAAATTACTTTCAACTTGAAATAATAACTTTCCACTTAAAGAAAACATGCAACATTACTAAAAGTCTAGTTTCCTTAAATTATTTTCACCTGGTACATAACCCTTGTATTATTTATATATTTTCCACTTGTAACTGTTTAAAAACTTGTTGAAATTCAATACAAGATTAAAACTATTGTCAAATACCACAAGTCTTAACTTAATGTTTGTTTCATATTTTTTTTCTTTTTGGGTCACATCCGGCAATGCACAGGGCTTATTCCTGGCTCTGTACTCAGGAATCACTGTTGGTGGTGCTCAGGGGACCATAAAGGAAGCTGGGAATTGAACCCGGGTCGGCTGTGTGCAATCCAGATTCTACTCCCAGCATCCCATATGGTTCCCTGAACACCGCCAGAGGTAATTCCTAAGTGCGAGCCAGGAGTAATCCCTGTACATAGCCAGGCGTGACCCAAAAAGCAAAAAGAAAAAGAAAAGTAGTGCAACAAGAAATAATGTAATTCTTATTTTTTGCTAAGTAAGCACCTCGAATAAGACTTGC
This sequence comes from Sorex fumeus, assembly GCF_029834395.1. Classification (NCBI taxonomy): domain Eukaryota; kingdom Metazoa; phylum Chordata; class Mammalia; order Eulipotyphla; family Soricidae; genus Sorex; species Sorex fumeus. Next base: position 34,068,087 of record NW_026606070.1, read on the forward strand.
TGATCTTGGTACTATAGTGATAGTAACTTCTAAAAGTAAAAAGCAAATAAAAAGTATGGACAAAGAGAGCAGAAACATTCAGAGTGCATCTAGAAGAAAAGGAGAGGAAAAAGAAAGAATAAACAAAACAGAGACAATATTTGGAGCAACGAAAACTGTAACTTCTCCCAAATCAAAGTCAAATGCCAAACCATAGATACAGAAACATCAGAAAACACTGCACAGGACAGATGTGAAAAAAACTGTACTTAGACACATCACATATAACATCTAGAAGATTAAAAGGAGGACTACTTTTCTTCAGAGAGCAAGTATAAGAATTATAGTCAATGGGCTGCATAGGTAGTTCAGTGGGTAAGGCACTTACTTGCCTTGCTTCTGGATGATAAGGTTCCATCTCTAATATCACATATGTTTCCCCAAAACCAGCCAAAAGTAATCTCTGAGCACAGATCTAGGAATAAGTCCTGATCATTGCAGCAGTGGACTTAAAAGTCAAAATAATAATATTTAATAATAATAATAATAATAATACAACCAATTTCTTCAACAACATGTAAACTAGAAGAGAATACTGCACTTTGAAGAATGTGGAAAATGATCTTTTAAAAGAGGCCCAGCTCTGGGCAACAAAGCTGAACGGCTCCAATTCCAACAGGTACAGCCCGCCCCCAAGGGCCTGGGTTCCTCTCTGGGCACGCGCAGCTAGAAACAGCCCCGAGACAGCCGGTTTTCAACCCCTGAGCCGCGTGGGACGGGCGCAGAGGCCCAGCTCTGGGCAACAAAGCTGAACGGCTCCAATTCCAACAGGTACAGCCCGCCCCCAAGGGCCTGGGTTCCTCTCTGGGCACGCGCAGCTAGAAACAGCCCCGAGACAGCCGGTTTTCAACCCCTGAGCCGCGTGGGACGGGCGCAGAGGCCCAGCTCTGGGCAACAAAGCTGAACGGCTCCAATTCCAACAGGTACAGCCCGCCCCCAAGGGCCTGGGTTCCTCTCTGGGCACGCGCAGCTAGAAACAGCCCCGAGACAGCCGGTTTTCAACCCCTGAGCCGCGTGGGACGGGCGCAGAGGCCCAGCTCTGGGCAACAAAGCTGAACGGCTCCAATTCCAACAGGTACAGCCCGCCCCCAAGGGCCTGGGTTCCTCTCTGGGCACGCGCAGCTAGAAACAGCCCCGAGACAGCCGGTTTTCAACCCCTGAGCCGCGTGGGACGGGCGCAGAGGCCCAGCTCTGGGCAACAAAGCTGAACGGCTCCAATTCCAAACAGGAGACATTCCCAACTCCTCGCCCAGTGCCAGGGACTCTTTCCGGAGCCGCGGCCGCTAACGCGGCCGCGAAATATTTTCCCACTACATATGCCATAGGAACCATAAGCTAACTTCTTAGATGGAAACTTCTCTATTTTAGCTCAGCCACTAGAAATACAGTTGCCAATAACTCATAAGCCTATCTTAACTCACACTGCATATCAAGCAGAATAGTAACACTGAACGTGAAGGACTAAACCACACCTCTCACAATGGTAAAGCAACGCAAAAGCCCACCAAACATTCATATTGAAGAGTCTAGCCCAGATGACACCAACAGTACTGTAGTGTTAGACAACCTCTCTGACAAGGAATTCAGAAGGGAGCTACTTAGCATGCTTAGGGAATTAAAAGAAACAATGGAAAGCAATGCCAATAGAAGACAAGAGGATCTGAAGGCAGAAATGAGGAAAATGCAATCAGAAATGTCAGACCTGAAAAATCTCGTAGGCGAATTGAAAAGCTCAGTGGAAGGCCTCAGCAGCAGAGTAACAGCGGCTGAGAACAGAATCAGTGAGCTCGAAGATGAAGTTCAGAGACTCTCCCGAAAAGAGCAGAAAATGGAAAAGAGACTCACAATTCGGGAACAGATGGCAAGAGAAGATCGTGATGAAGCCAAGAGGGGTAACATAAGAATTATTGGAGTCCCAGAGGGACAGGAAGAAAACCTCGATGAAGAAGAAACTGTCAAAGACATCATTGCTACAACATTTCCAGAGCTGAAGAAAACTTGTGACCACATTCAGGAGGCCCGAAGGGTACCAGCTAGAAGAAATCCGAATAAAAATACCCCAAGACACATTCTGATCAAAATGACCAAAACCTTAGACAGAGACAAAATTCTGAAAGCAGCAAGATCGAAGAAAGAAATCTCTTACAAAGGAGCATCCTTAAAATTCACAGCTGATTTTTCTGATGAAACCCTCATGGCCCGAAAACAGTGGTGGGACATAGTGAAAAAACTCAATGAAATAAATGCCTCCCCCAAAATACTTTTCCCAGCGAGACTCTCATTCATAATAGAAGGAACAACACACAGTTTCACAGACAAACAACAGCTCAGGAACTTCATAGACTCAAAACCATGGTTACAAGAACAACTAAATGGGCTACTTTAAGGCAAGAAAGGCCCCTCAAATACACCCAATTTTAACATAACAATGGGACAAAATCCCATAACAATAATCTCTCTCAATGTCAATGGGCTAAACGCACCAATTAAAAGACATAGAGTGGCAGGATGGATTAGAAAATTGAACCCAACATTCTGCTGCCTGCAAGAAACGCATCTCAATAGTCAAAGCAAACACAGACTCAGAGTCAAAGGCTGGAAAACAATCCTACAGGCAAACAGCTCCCATAAAAAAGCTGGGGTAGCCATCCTTATATCAGACCACATTGATTTCAGAGTGAGGAAGGTCATAAGAGACAGTGAAGGCCATTACTTATTGATCAGAGGATCTGTACAACAGGAAGAACTTACAATAATAAATGTATATGCACCTAATGAGAGACCAGCAAAGTACTTAAAACAACTACTCATAGATTTGGAAAAAGACATCAATAGCAACACAATACTAGTGGGAGACTTCAACACTGCTTTGTCACCTCTTGATAGATCAACCAGACTCAAGCTTAGCAAGGACATACTTCATTTGAGGGAAACAATGGAAGAAAGGGACTTAGTAGATATATACAGGACACTTCATCCACAAAAAGCTGAATACACATTCTTCTCAAGCGTACATGGAACATTCTCCAAGATAGACCACATGCTGAGCCACAAAACATGCCTCCATAAAATTAAGAAGGTAGAGATTGTATCAACAATCTTCTCAGACCATAATGCGCTGAAATTAGAAGTAAATCACACACAAAAACAGAAAACTAAATCAAACACCTGGAAATTAAACAGTGCACTATTGAACAACGAGTGGATTAGACAGGAAATCAAAGAGGAAATCAAAAGATTCCTAGAAACGAATGAAAATGAGAACACGAGTTACCAAAACTTATGGGACACAGCAAAGGCTGTGTTAAGAGGAAAGTTTATAGCTCTACAAGCATTCCTCAGGAAGGAGGAGCGAGCACACATAAGTAACCTAACCTCACAGCTTAAGAGCTTGGAGAAGGACCAAAAAAAGGAGCACAACCCGAACAGGAGAAAGGAAATAATAAAACTCAGAGCAGAGATTAACGAGATGGAAACCCAAAAAACAATCCGAAAGATCAATGAAACCAAGAGTTGGTTCTTTGAGAAAATTAACAAGATCGATAAGCCTCTAGCAAAACTCACAAAGAAAGGGAGAGAGAAAACCCTAATCAACCGAATCAGAAATGAAAAGGGGGTCATTACAACAGAAACCACAGAAATTCAGAGGATCCTCAGGGAGTACTTTGAGAAGCTTTATGCCACGGAACATCAAAACCTCGAGGAAATGGATAAATTCCTAGACTCCTACAGACTCCCAAGGCTGAACCAAGAAGACCTGGAATACCTGAACAGACCTATCACCATCAAGGAAATTGAAATGGTAATAAAAAGTCTCCCCAAGCACAAAAGTCCTGGCCCGGATGGATTCACTAGTGAATTCTTCCAAATCTTTAAAGAGGACTTACTCCCAATACTCTTTAAGCTTTTCCACGAAATTGAAATATCAAAAACACTTCCAAACAGTTTCTACGAAGCAAATATCACACTGATACCAAAAGCAGACAGAGATACCACAAAGAAAGAGAATTACAGGCCGATATCCCTGATGAACACAGATGCAAAGATCCTCAACAAACTACTAGCAAATAGAATCCAACTACTCATCAAAAAGATCATACACCATGACCAAGTAGGATTCATCCCAGGGATGCAAGGATGGTTCAACATTCGGAAATCAATCAACATAATCCACCATATCAACAAAAGAAAAGATAAAAAGCATATGATCATATCAATAGATGCAGAGAAAGCATTTGATAAGATCCAGCACCCCTTTATGATGAAAACCCTAGCCAAAATGGGTATAGAGGGGACCTTCCTCAACATAATTAAAGCCATCTACCACAAGCCTACAGCAAGCATCATCCTCAATGGGGAAAAACTGAGAGCCTTCCCTCTAAGATCAGGGACGAGACAGGGATGCCCACTCTCTCCACTGCTGTTCAATATAGTACTGGAAGTACTTGCAATAGCGATTAGGCAGGAAAAAGATATTAAGGGCATTCAGGTAGGAAAGGAAGAAATCAAGCTCTCACTATTCGCAGATGATATGATACTCTACTTAGAGAACCCAATAACTTCCACCAAAAAACTCTTAGAAACAATAGACTCGTATAGTAAAGTTGCAGGTTATAAAATCAATACCCAAAAGTCCATGGCTTTCCTATACGCAAACAGTGAGAGAGAAGAAAGCAACATGAAAAAAACAATCCCATTCACAATTGTGCCCCAGAAAATCAAGTACCTAGGAATCAGCTTAACTAAGGAAGTAAAGGACCTGTACAAAGAAAACTACAAAACGCTACTTCAGGAAATAAAAGAGGACATGAGGAAATGGAAAGATATCCCCTGCTCATGGGTCGGGAGACTTAACATTGTCAAAATGGCAATACTACCGAAAGCATTGTATAAATTCAATGCAATCCCTATAAGGATACCCATGACATTCTTCAAAGAAATGGAGCAAACACTCTTGAAATTTATATGGAACAATAAGCCCCCACGAATAGCTAAAGCAATTCTTGGGAAAAAGAAAATGGGAGGAATCAACCTCCCGAACTTCAAACTGTACTACAAAGCAGTAATAATTAAAACAGCATGGTACTGGAACAAAGGCAGAACTGCAGACCAATGGAACAGGGTTGAATACACTGACATCTCTCCTCAATCATATGCTCATCTAATCTTTGATAAAGGTGCAAGTAATGTGAAGTGGAGTAAGGAAAGCCTCTTTAATAAATTGTGTTGGCATCACTGGACGGCTACATGCAAAAAAATAGGCTCAGAACTCTGCCTAACACCATGTACAAAAGTAAGATCAAAATGGATTAAAGACCTCAACATCAGACCAGAAACCATAAGGTACATTGAAGATAAAGTTGGCAAAACCCTCCATGACATTGAAGCTAATGGTATCTTCAAAGATGCCACGCCACTGGCTGAGCAAGTGAAAACAGAGATAGATAAATGGGACTATCTTAAACTAAGAAGCTTCTGCACCTCCAAAGAAACAGTGACCAAAATACAAAGACAGTCTACAGAATGGGAAAGGATATTCACCGAATACACATCTGACAAGGGGTTGATATCCAGGATATACAAAATACTGGTTAAACTCCACAAGAAGAAAACATCCAACCCCATCCAAAAATGGGGCAATGAAATGAACAGAAACTTTCTCAAAGAAGAAATCCGAATGGCAAAAAAGCACATGAGAAAATGCTCTACATCATTAATCATCAGGGAGATGCAGATCAAAACCACAATGAGATACCATCTCACACCTCAGAGACTGGCCCAAATTCAAAAGAACAAAAGCAACCGATGCTGGCGTGGATGTGGCGAGAAAGGGACACTCCTTCACTGTTGGTGGGAATGTCCACTGGTTCAGCCCTTCTGGAAAACAGTATGGACGATTCTCAAAAAATTAGAAATTGAGCTCCCATTTGACCCAGCAATACCACTCCTGGGAATATATCCCAGAGAGGCAAAAATGTATAGTCGAAGTGACATCTGCACTTGTTTGTTCATTGCAGCCCTCTTTACAATAGCCAGAAACTGGAAGAAACCTGAATGCCCAAGAACAGATGACTGGTTAAAGAAACTTTGGTACATCTACACAATGGAGTACTATGTAGCTCTTAGAAAAGATGAAGTCATGAAATTTACATACAAGTGGTACAATATGGAAAGTATCATGCTAAGCGAAATGAGTCAGAAAGAGAGGGATAGACATAGAAAGATTGCATTCATCTGGGGGATATAAAGTAACAAAGTATGAGATTAATACCCAAGAATAGCTGAGATCAGCACCAGGAGGATTACTCCATAACTTAGAGCCCAGCCGGGGATCCTAGAGGAAAGGGCTATTCAGATAGAGAAGGGAGCACCAAATAAAGGATGTTTGGAGGATCCTCCCAGGAGGGGAGATGCATGTCGAAAGTAGACTATGGACTGAACATGTTTGCCACTCAATGCCTCTTTTGCAGACCACAACACCCAAAAGGAGAGAGAGAACACAGGGGATTGCCCTGCCACAGAGACGGGGGGATGGGGGGATGGGGGTGGGAGGGATATTATCCATGGTGGTGGAAAATGGGCACTGGTGGAGGGATGGGTATCTGATCATTGTATAATTGAAACCAAAGCACAAAAAATTGTAAATCTACAACTTTAAAAAAAATAAAATAAAATAAAGGGGGAAAAAAAAAAAAAAAAAAAAAAAAAAAAAAAAAAAAAAAAGAAAAACAGAAATAAGATAGTTTTTCAAACAAACTATAGCTGATCAAATTTGTTTTTAATATACTCACTTAACAAGGAAACATTTCAAAGTTCTTCAGAATAAGGAAAATTATATGGGTCAGGAGCTATGGTTTAAATAAAGGACAATCAAAGAATAAAGGAAGGTAAAATAAAAGATTGTTCTTATATTCTCAATTGATAAAACATTTGGTCCCATTGAAAATAAAAATACACCACATTTAAATAAATAGCATATATTTAAACATTTATGTTTTGTGCTTGCTTTTGTGTAACTGAAATAAATCAGCTGCAATACAAAGATTAGGAGGAAAGAATTAGAAGCATTTTGTTTGAAATATTTACTTTCTCTCCTAAGTTTCATCGTGCTATTGATAGATTGGAACTGTTTGCAAATGTATATTGCAATCTCTAGGGCGGCCATTAAAAAAGAGATATGACATGCTGCAAAACAAGAGAAAGAATTTCACAAAATAGTGCTCAATGTCTCTTAAGGCAGAACAAAATGTAGAAAACAAAACTAGGAACAAAGAACAAAGGCAGAAAATAAAACTGTCTCATCAAAGATAATACATGGAAAGAGCACGTGAAACTATGCTTAGCATCAGTTATCTCATAAGGGACTTAAGAATTGAAATTACATATTAGGATAACTAAAACCCCGAACAGACAATAGCAAATGTTTATGAGGATGTGGAGCAATAAAAGCCCATTTATTACTGCTAGAGGTGGTATAATACAGGCACTTTGGAAGATAGTTTCTTATAAAAAGAGACATTTCCCTGATATAGTGTCCAAATGACAATTTCTAAACAAGTGACAAAAACTAAACATGCCTTTTGGTGAAGGCTTGTATTCATATACAAACTTGAACATTAACTTGTAAGCAATAAAGACGTCCTTCAGTAGGTAACTGGATAAATTAACTTACAGATACCAAATGTTTTTCTCTAAATAAATCATCTATCAAAACCTGGAAAAAAGTGAAAGAAGCTTTAATGCAGATTACTGAAAAAAATACAACCTAAAAAGTTTATTTACTTTATAATTCAAACTATATGACATGATGGAGAAAAAAATTCAGGATCACGATCACGATCATCCTGTTGTTTGTCGATTGCCTCAAGCAAGTACCAGTAACGTCTCCTTCACCCTAGCCCTGAGATTTTAAAAAATGCCATATTCAAGGCTCTTTCAGGGTTAGGAGAATGAGACCCATCATTGTTACTGGTATTTGGCATATTGGGTACACAACGGGGAGTTTGCCAGACTCTGCTGTGTGGGCAGTTCACATTCGGTAGCCTGCCAGGTTGTCCAAAGTAAAAATGAGATAATAAGATGTCGCTTCCGGGAGCTGGGTTTTATAGTCTCTGGATCTTGGCCATTGATGCGATTGCATGGCACCAGGGGGTGGGGGGCAGTTGGTGGGTGTGACCCCTGCCTACTGGAAGATGGAGGATCTGGGTGGAGGATGCTCAGCCCTGATCCGAGTAGGCTTGGAGATCTCAGCCCCAGGAACAGCATGCTTATGTTCCTCTGCTGGTACCTTCATGCATGTGGAGAGTGGTCTCAGCATGGTTGTGGCTGATTCTGGAGAAAAAAATTAAGACTGCCAAAAGTCTGTATTTGCCGGAAGTTGGAGATAGTGGTGTTATTAGTATGTAGAGCAATGAGAAGTTTTATTATAGTTAAACTATTCATTATGATATTATAATGTTGTGTATATCTCATTATAGCTATGTCAAAGTATGGAGAATGTACATAATTTGAAACAGTGAACCTTAAACTAAACTACAGACTTTGACTAAAAATTAGATATGAATACGAATTCACTGACTGTAACAAATATACCATTGCGGTGTGAAGTATTAATAGTTGGGGGTTGGATGTAGTTCCTAGAGTGTATTTAGGAACTCTCTGTACTTTTTACTAAAACCTGTAATGATTAAGTTCATTTATTGAAAACACGTATAACTAAAATATTGACATACAGTACGTGGGCAATAAACAAAGGCATTAATTCATTAGTCAAGCAGGTTTAATGCTTCATCTTTTTTGTGTTACTTTTAATTTTTCAAATCTCATTTTTTTCAGCATCTTATTAGACCCGTGATATCTAACCAATAGAATCGTGGCTTTTCTGAATTAATATTTGTAAGTCCTTCTCCCTCAATATCTATGTTCTCTTCTTATCTGCTCCTTTCTCTTCCCATCATCCAAAATTCTTAGTTTAATTTATTTTTAAAACACCCAGTTTTTCGACCCTTATGGAAAATAGGATGGATTGTTCTCAGTAAACTTAAAACTTACCTATCCCATAACTCAAGAGCTCCACTTTTGGCTATTTACCCCCAGGACAGAAATATATTCATTCAAAAGGACACATGCACACCATTACTCCTTGAAGCACTCAGTACAATAGCTAAGATTTGGAATCAACCCAGATGTCCAACAACAGACCAGTGGATGATGAAGAAGTCAAAAGTATATAAATAGAATATCATGCAGATGTAAAGAATGATGAACACGCGCAATTTGTTACAACATGGATGGAACCATGAAATATCATGCTAAATGAAATAAGCCAGAGTAGTATCAAAAAACAGGATAATATCACTTTTATGTTGTATTTGGAATAACTGGATAAGGAAATGCAATGGTTTAAGGGAGGGATGCTTAGATCATCCCTGGACCCAGAGTATAGGGAGGGGAAGAAAAAAATAGAGTGAAAAAGAAGGGGAATCAAGAGAGATGAGAAGCAACAGGGCAAAGGTCAGTAGAGGTAAATTGGTGATATTGAGAAATTATAGAGCAAAAAGAAGAAAACCGGCTTGAGGGCCCCACAGCTCCCGGAGAATGCTCTGGGTCCCAAACAGAGCCGATATCACCGGGAAGTCCTAGATGGGGTAGGTGTTGCCGTCCCCACCTTCTCCAGATGGAATCTCGGTGACCATGAGCTTCTACAAGCATGGCTCTGGCAGGCGGGTACCAGGACATTTTTTTCTGAACCGCTCGGACACTTATGCGGCCACATGACATTTCCTTCTATGCAAAGTGATCAATGGAAAGTAAATGACCCTGCCACAGAAGCAGGGTGGGATGGGGGGATGGGGGAGAGGGATACTGGGACCCGTGGTGGTGGAAAATGGGCACTGGTGGAGAGATGGGTACTTAATTATTGTACAATTGAAACCCAAGCACAAAAATTTGTAAATATACAACTGTACCTCGTGGTGTTTCACTGACAAAAAATTTTTAAAAAAATATGCAAATGATGGAGAATGGGCACTGGTGGAGGGATGGGTACTTGATCATTGTATAACTAAAACCCAAGCACAAAAATTTGTAAGTCTACAACTGTACCTCATGGTGTTTCACTAATAAAAGTTAAAGAAGAAGAAAAAAAGGAAATTATAGATACCCAAACCACAGCATCAACAACACTGAAATCAAGAGACTCAAACTTTAATAATCAAATTTAAAAGGTACCCGTCAAGATGGCAGACTAGGGTGGCTAATAGAAGGAACCTAGGAACACTGGTGGAGGAGAGTTGACATGGGTGGTGGAAGTGGTGATTGAGCATTGTATGTCAAAAAGCCATCCATGAATAACTGTAATTTACAGTGTTCTAATAAAATAAAATTTTGAAAGAAAAATTAAAAATAACACCGAGTTATATTGAAGTATAATTGTTGCACAAAGACTGGAGGAGTTATGCACTCAGATAAGTGGATGAGAAAGAAAAATAGCAGATGATTTTATTCATCTATGGAGGATGAGAGGGAAACAAAGAAAGAGTAATGTCCAATGAAAACAACTTCTTAGACTCTGAACATAGAGTTGGGATACCAAAAAGGGCACATGATTAGGCTGTAGGGGTACGTGAAGGCATATTGGAAATTCAGGAGGTGGGCATAGTGTGACATTATACTGCTGAAACATAAATATTTAAGCTCTTCAAACCCGATGTTACTTCAATAAATATATTTGTTTTTATTTTTTAATTTTATTTATTTATTTTTTTGCTCTTTTGCATCACACCCGGCGATGCACAGGGGTTACTCCTGGCTCTGCACTCAGAAGTTACTCCTGGAAGTGCGCAGGGGACCATATGGGATGCTGGGAATTGAACCTGGGTCGGTTGTGTGCAAGGCAAATGCCCTACCTGCTGTGCTATCTCTCCAGCCCCCTATATTTGTTTTTAAAGTATACAGAGAAAATAAAACAGGACCAATTTGGTAGGGTAAGTGACTTGTTTGTTTTGTGCTAAGTAAAATACTTTCTTCCAACATGAGAGTTGGAAGACTACCATACATCAGGTAGTTACCTATTTTCTTTGAATATATTTATGTGTATTTCCTTAAGCTTAGATATATTTTTGTAAAGAACAGAAATGGTTATAAAAATTCAAAAGAAGAAATCCAAAATATCAATTGTGTAAAGAGAATGGATCACTTTGTTTCCCACAGAGGACAAAAACCATTGATATATATACATATATATATGCAATTGAAGTCTGAGATAATCAATACTTGTAAGTAATGTTTAAAAGGAAGATATAGAAAAGAACCTATATCTTTTCTCTACAGAGAAATAATTTTCCAAGACGCTCTGAGAAATGATGGCCAAAAGAACAAATTTGAGGCATAATTATAAATAATTGAAGCATCATTATATAAATCAAGAGAAGAAAAGTATATCAAGAATACCATTTTGACTACAAAGTCAAATATTGTAATAATAACTACGATAAACTAAAGATTATTTGTAGGATTTAGTACTGACATTATTGATGACATTGTTATTCATTGAGTAATAAAATCAAGTGATTTTTTACTAGAATTTTTATCCATTTGCAGTTACACAGATATATTACCAAGTATCCTGTAATTACTAACCTAACTTTGATTGTTATGGTTTCATTTAGGAACTTAAGAATTTAAGATAAAATATCACCTTTACTATAAACTTGTATAGACATGCATAAACATTTGTCATAAATATACAAACTAAATACCATTATTTAAAAGAATAATATACATTGTTAAAGTATGAATTAAATGATTAATAAATTATTGCTTTATGAAACAAAAGTAAATATATTAACTGCACATGTATAAACATATACGTTTGTTTATTTATTGATAAGTATATATACTTATAACCCTGTCAAATCATGAATATCACTACCAAAATAATAAACATATCCAAAAGTTTCTTTGGGCTTGTTTGTAATCCAAAAACTCTTTAGTGAGAATTAAGTGCAATTTAGATAAAGATTTACAATAGAAGAAATCCAAAATGCCAATGTGTAAAGAGGATAGGTCATTTTATTTCACTGGTACATTGAGTTAAAAAAAATCAACGTTTTGTATTTTCTTCGCACTTAGGCATAGGAAGCAAGTACTATCTGTTCTGAGTAATGATGCCAACATTTATGCAACAGATCCCTGATTTTGTATTGCAGGCATTTCCCAAAATTCTAAGGTCTTATAGGGAGACAATATCTGTGCATTCATTGTAATTACTTAATTTTATATATCACTTTCTCAAGAGCCTTGCTTTGTTCTTGCTAGGTCCTGCCAGAGTCTCCTATTAGTCACTGAACTCTAACAAGAAAGGAGTGGATCCATTTTGTCTGCTCATTTGTATTCCTGAAAATGAGTGTCACATTTCAAAAGATGACAGAAACACATTGCACACACACTATTTCTAATCACTGAGTTATTCTCAGACACATTTAACTATGTATTTGACACACCTCTATTCCTCAACATTTTTTTTTTGTCACTTGTGGAGTGTAAGAAGAAATACAAAGTTCTTACTTGAAGAATGGTGAATGCCCGGCAAGGACATTCTTACCTTCATTTTGTACCACTGACCTTACACAAAGTTTATTCCTGTGTATTAGTTTCCCAGAACTGCTGTAAGAATAACCACGTATTTACAGCTTAAGAGAACATGTGTAAATAGACCCACTCACTGTTACAGAGGCAGAGTCTGAGAGTGTCAATAGAGCCATACACTACAAATCCTCAAGGGAAGAATTAATTCTATGTATCTTCCAGTTTCTGGGAGTTTATAGCTTCAGTGACTTGTTGCCATAGTACACTAGTGCCTACTTCTGCCTCCAAACTGCTTTATTCTCTGTATCTGTGCCAAGGTTTCCCCCTTTATTCCTCTCACACAGACACTTAAGATTTTTAGGGTCTGTCTAGAGGATCCAAAATTGCCCTTTTATCTCCAGATCCTCAGCATAATCACATCTACAAACCTTATCCAAATAACATTCATAGATTTCAGATTAAGCACATCGTTTGGCAAACTATTTTTAAGCCTACTTCCCCATCCCCCACTATGTCTATTCTATGTCTCTTTACTACTAGAGGAAAACTCAGCTTTTACTTATTAGCATTACTTCCTCCTTTATATTGCAGTCAAGGTAACATTGTTACATAATGTATATGTTACTGCTTATTGTCTACAAAATTACACCACCAGAGTGTCCTAGACCCTTTGCCAGCCCCTGGTGTCTTTCTAGTTGCATCCACCTTCCCTAACTCCTCCTCTTGCTTAGTTACCTCAATTCTGTGTTCATAGTCCAAGGAGTTGTCATTAGATACGGCATTTCACTTCACTTTTTTTTCAGTTTAGAGACCATTACCTGGAATGTTCAAAAGCTACTCTTCAGTTTAGTGCTCAGAGGTTGCTTCTAGTGGTGCTAGAGGGATCACGAGGTGCCGGGAATTGACCTGCATGCGATGCATGTGTGCAGCTCATTGAGCCATCTCCCCTGTCCTGCTTTTTCAAATTTTGTAGCATATAAAGGTAAAATCATCCAGTACTTAACATTTTCCCCTCTGACTAATTTCTCTTAACATAACTCTCACTAGCTTCTGCAATTTGTAGCAAAAGCACGTTTTCATCTTTCTTTATACAGCAAGTTCTCTAGATAGGCCCTAAAAATCTTAAGTAGTAGCCCATTGTGTACATATACCAGATTTTTTTGGGGGGGGAGCAGCATGTGCTAAGATTAGATACTTTATTTTATTAGTTTAGTTTGTGGTGATCACACAAGGCAATACTCAGGGTTTACTCTTGGATTTGCACTCAGGGATCACTTCTGGAGGACTCAGTAGATCCTATGTGATTTGGCTGAGTGCAAGACACAGCCTCCCCCCACTGTGCTATCGCTCTTGCCTTATACCACAATTTCTTTAGTTATTCACCTTTTGTTGGACAGCAGGAGCAGGACTGTTTCCATAATTTAGCTATTATATGGCCCTGCCATGAGCATAAGTGTGCCATAGTCTTTTGAATTACTATCTTTGTATTTGGGGGATAGACTCCAAGGATTGGAATCACTGGATCACACAGCCATTCTGCTTTGAATTTCTAAGGAAGTCTCCATATGGTTTTTAATACAGGTTAAACTATTTTAAATTCTCACCAACATAAAGGAAGGTTCCTTTATCAAGAGTTCTTGCCAACACTGGCTGTCTTCCCACATCACTCAGGAACACGGTTTCTTTTTACTTTCTAGTTTTGTTTCTCTCATTACATTTTATTGACATTTAGGTTATATGATTACAGAAATATTAGTTCTCATGGTTTTTATCAACGAAGTTATTTAAAGTGTCCCAGACCCTCCATCTCTGTCCTATGTCACTTCTACTTTACCTCCTCTCATTTCCCACTTGTTAGTAATCTGTTTTGTAATTAAAGACCAAGAGTTTGTTCTTATTTAATATTGTCTATCATATATATAATATTATGTATCATATATACATATATATAACAGATGAATGAAATCATAAGATATTTGTTCTCTCTTTTTACTTTCTTCACTTAAAATCGTTTCTTCTAGTTCTATTCATGTTGCAGAAAACTTCAAGATTTCACATTTACTTACTGCAAAATAGTCCATTGTGTATATATATATATATATATATATATAACACAATGTATATAATTATCTGTTGTTGAAAATCTGTGTTAATTCTGTATATCTTGTTTATTGTGTCAAGCATTGCAATGAATATTGCTGTGGATATATATCCCTTCAGATTACTCTTTTGTGTTCTTAGGATGTGCTAAGATATTTTTACATAGGCCTTTCTCATTTGTGTGAAGTGGTATCTCACTGTTATTTTGATTTGCTTTTCTCTAATAATAAGTGACAACAATTTTTTTCATTTGCCTATTATGCATCGGTATGTTTTCTTTGAGTATTTGTCTATTTACCTCCACTTGTTTTTGACGTTAAGCTTTATAAATGGCTTATGTGTCTTTTTCGTTGTTAAGCATTGTAAGCCTATTTTGTTATATATCTTTGATATTAGCCCTTTAAAAAGATGTCTGAAGAACAAATATTTTCTCCCATAAAGTAGATTATATTTAAATTTTATCTCTAAGTTCTTTCAGCTTACAAGTGCTTTTTAGTTTTATATAGTCTCAATTATTTATTTTTGCCTTTTATTATCTTTGACAGTGGAATTGATTCACTGAAGACATCTCTGATGTAAGTGTATTATGTCATAATGTTCACTGTTTCAAGTCAACCTTTGTGTATGAAGTTAAATGTCTAACTTCGTTTTTTAATTTAATTTTTATAAAGTTCTTCACAATATTTGATTATATTTAATATTCAATAATCTCACCAACATTACACCTTCCCACTATCATATTTCAAATGTTTTCATACCGAACCCCAAACCTGCTCCCAAAGCAGAACTGCAATAATTTATTTGTATTGCATGTTATAAATAATCTGCTAAAAATGATCCAAAAAAGGTTTCTTAGAAGAAAGTGTGAAGTTTGTTGTATTTAACCCAGGAGCCATTAAGCCCTTCTATAAGAGATTAGTAACATATTGTTAAAGGTTGAGCCTTGTATCATTATATATATTATATGTGTGTGTGTGTGTGTGTGTGTGTGTGTGTGTGCGCGCGTGAGTGAACATATTGGTTGGTTTATACCGGTGTGTGGAGCACAGCTGTGAGCATGGCAGTAGATGAGTTCTGGAGGTTGTCAGATGCCGGGACTGGCTCTGTTGGGACAGGGAGGAGACCTCACCTAGACCTTATTTTTTTTAAACTACCCAGTTTCCCAGTATCATATGATTAAGTATGATTAAGAGATTGTCTTGTCTCACATAATGCCATTAGTTTCTTTTTTTATCAACTGCTCATAAATCTGATGATGTACTTTCAATTCTCTGATATTGTTTTAAAAGTGGTTTTTATCTAATACCATATTCTTTTGATACCTATACTTTTATTTTTAGTTTGAAGTCACAAATGAAATGTCTTCCATTTAAAAAAAATCAGAATTTCTTTTGCTATTCAGGAAGTTTTATGCTTCCATAAGAATTGTGTGGAGCCATAGCACAGCGGGTAGGGCGTTTGCCTTACAAGCGGCCAACATGGCCGACCCGAGTTCGATTCCTCCGCCCCTCTCGGAGAGCCCGGCAAGCTACCGAGAGTATTCGATATGCCAGACACAGTAACAACAAAGTCTCCAATGGAGACGTTACTGGGCCCGCTCGAGCAAATCGACGATCAACGGGAGGGCCTTTACCTTTACCTTTACCTTATATGTCCTTAAGAATGCAATTGGATTTTTGAAGGGGTTTGCACAGAATCTGTATATTGCTTTGGGTGGCATGGTAATTTTAACAATAATGATTCTTTATATCCATAAGCAAAATATTTTTAATCTCCTATTGTCATATTTCTTATTAAATAAAGTTGATGCATAATGATATTTAATGACATAACAATGACAAAGATAGATGAATAAGTCTTTCATATTCTTTGTAAACTTGATTCTTAAGTACTTGATGTGTTTGGATTTGTGCTCTTTATTAATCTTCTCACTTATTGCATATAGAAATGCAATGGATTTTTATGTGCTGATTTTTTAGACTATTGTTTTACTATGTTGTTTAATTTTATGGCCCAAATCTGACATCCAAATCCCACCCAGATCATTGTGCCTGAAAATGCAGCCAAATTGATATCAGAGCCATGCTCAATTCACATTCCATGAAGGTGCTATCAAACCTGGCTTCTCTTTTGATTCCCTCTTGATGAGATATTCTCCTGCAGCAAAGTCTATCTAGATAGTCTTAGTTACTTAGAAGGTGGACTCAGAAAGCATGAGAGAAATGGACAGAGTGATAAAAAAGACAAAAAAGACATTTTATTAAAAGTTTTATTATACAAAGAAAATAAGGACTCATTTCTTATAATCCCTATAATTTATTTTTATTACGCATTTTATTCATGCTTGTGTTTCACTTGTATTGTTAGTTATTAATTATTCATTTGTTATTATACATTTTAAATAAGTACTTTGGTGAATTTAAGTACTGGAACTACTTTAGTTGTCAGCATTTCATTTACTAGCCATTATTTTGAATCTATTAGCTATCTCTTCAACATTATATCTTCACCATGTTATTTATTTTTTTGAGGATATGTCTTTTATTTTATTTTTTTCAGGAATATCTCACATTTTTTTATATTAGTGAAACAACATGAGGTACAGATATAGACTTATGAACTTTCATGCTTGGGTTTCACTTATACAATGATCGAGTACCCATCCCTCTACCAGTGCCCATTCTCCACCATCAATGATCCCGGTAGCCCTCCCGCCCCCCAACCCATCCTCCCACCCCGCCCCGCCTTTGTGGTAGGGCATTCCCTTTTGCTCTCTATTTTCTTTAGGGTGTTGTAGTTTGCAATAGAGTTATTAAGTGGACATTGTTTTCGGTCTATAGTCTACTTTCAGCATGCATCCAGCATCCCGAGCGAATCCTCCAAACATCCTTTACTTGGTGTTCCCTTCACTATTTGAGCTGCTGCCTTTTCCCCCCGCACCTGCTGACGGCTTCTGAGCAGTGGAGCTGACCTCCTGGTACTTACCGCAACTATTCTTGTGTGGCCGTCTCCCATTCTGTTACTTTATATTCCCCAGATGAGTGTAGTCTTTCTATGTCTGTCCCTCTCTTTCTGGTTCATTTCACTTAGAATGATACTTTTCATTCACCATCTTATTTTGTCTTCCTAAGAAAAGTTTCAAGTTGTTTAAAATATTCACATTATATTAACTATTTCAAGAAAATTATTTTTAATTTAATTTTATTTTCATAAAGTTGTTCATAATATTTGATTGCATTCAATGTATTGACACCAATCTCACTACCCTTAGACCTTCCCACCACCATCACTTCAAATTTTTCCACCACCACTCAAACCTGCTCCACAGGTAGATGCTAGATAATTTATTTTGTATTGCTTTGTTATGAATATTATTAGATGTCTGTAAGGGTCTATCTAATAGTGTCTTGACAAAAATGTGAAAATAAAGTATATGAAATATCGCACTCCTGGAATTCTAAAATTTTAAATAATTGGGGTCTGGAAACATCTCTGCCCTGAACTGCACAGTTCCAAGATTCATTTGTGAGTCTCTGGATTGTGGTTGTTAATGCACTTAAGTGGTACCTGGAGGCAGTAGGTCTTTTCCATCAAATACTTTTGAGGCTCTCTGAAAAACATTTTCTGTTCTTTTAAAAAAATTACTAGAGTATTTTCAATGAAATAACATTAATCACATTGTAGAAGTTTCATGTATTCATCTTTATAAATCAACTTTGTATGTATTAACCAAAAATAGTAACTTCTGCCTTCACCCTCTTGCCTCAGTGAGTGGGGAGAGTGGGTGGGTGGATGGGATGGGCAGAGGTGACAAGAAAGAAGAGTTGGGGATTGAGTGGGTGGGAGGAAACTTGGGAACCCAAGTAGAGGGAAGTTGACACTGATAGTGGGATTGGCACTAGACTAAAACCCTCCCCCCCAAAAAAGAGCTTTGTAAACCATGGTGTTTTAATAAAAAAAAAATAATAATAATACATCCTAAAATAAAATACAATTATTGGAATGGAAAAATCTGTTTCATTTAAATTTTAAAATAAAATTTCTATCAAGGAAAAATATCCATTTCCCCCCATTTGTATTGCAATAACATGGGTTATACCAGTTTCCATATTATTGTTTTGTACTTGCAAGACTATTCGCCACCTACCACAAAGAATCAATAACCCTCCATCACTGTACCTCTGTACCATCGTCTGTAGACGAATAGTCTTAACAAGAAGAAAATAAATCATTTTACTCAAGGTTGAAGATAAATTATATAATCATATTAAAGTGGAGGACAGGATAGGTAATCCAGCGTCCCAGGGGAAATTTGGGGGAAAAACAAACATTTTGATATGAAATCTAACATTTTTTTTAAAAAATTGGTTCTTAGTAAACATCTGGAGAAGTGTTTTTTTTAACAGCACAGGATCACATAGCATAATTGGAACACATTACAATCAAACTATAAATACAATCTTTCTGTTTCATATCTTGCCCAGGATTTTACCCACCGTGCATCTAAATGTCACTGTCCTCCTGTTGTTCATCAATTTGCTCAAGTGGGCCCAGTAATGTCTCCATTGTGAGACTCATTGTTACTGTGTTTGGCATCTCGAATACGTCACGGGTAGCTTGCCAGAAATATCAAAATATGTTTAATGCATAAATTATATTGACATTAAAATATTATTCTATAACTCTATAAATTAGAAATCTAACACCTTATCACCGTTCTGTGTGAGCAAGAGTTTGTACAGTTCCATCATATACAGACATATATAGAGCAATGTCAGAAGAATAAATTCGAGGTACATATTGGAGAATCGTCTCTGCCATAGTGAAAAATTGGAAATTGATTTGTTTGGAAACAGGATGGTCTTGAGGGAATTTGAGCAAACAAGTGATAGAATTGTTGTGCTATTTGAGATTAATGTGACAGCACGATATAAGCTGGACTAGTTGGTTGTTAGAAAATGGCAAACACCCAGGAACTGTTATAGTAATCCAGAAGATAACAGTAAGAACTGTACCAGGAAATGGAACAGACTAGATAATGTTTGAGACATAAAACTCAATTTATCAGTAGCAGGGGTAAGTGAAGGTGAAAAAATATATCCATATATATTATTTTATATATATCAGAATATATATATCAGAAATTTTTGAGATTCTAGTAGAACCAAGTGTAATTCAGAACTTACATGATTATACGTGAAGTATAAGTGAAAAACTTAAAACTGTACAGAGAGTGAATGAAATATTTTGAGCATTGGCTATAAAACTTTTTTTACCGTATAACATATTAAACTTTTGATTATTGTGTTGCGTATCTTTTCATTAGTACATTAATACTTATGTATTAAGCAGATTAAATTCCTCTAGAGTTTCCTAAAAGGAATAGTTTGACTTTTCTTGAAACCACCTGTGTTTTTTAATCTCTAACACACACTTAAATTGTGTAAAACTTCTACTTTAATATCACTGTTTGATTCAGTGATTTTTTTTACAGTTGTAGATTTACAATTCAGTGATTTTTTGTGTCTGAAGTACTGCTTATGAGTGCTCATTAATCATATAAGTTAATTTGCTTAAATTTATAAGCCCAGTGTTTTTGGTAGCACCATTATTCTTGTTCAAAAATAAGGATGCCAACGGTCTAAAAACCTACCAATTCAGAATGAACTTAATTCTTGAAACTACCTTGTGTTAATTTTCCAGCCATAAAAACAAATAAGTGCTTTTGAGATAAATGAAAAAAGGTCCTGGATGATTATTCTCTTCTTGAAACTTAAATTAATTTTCTGTTTTTTTTTTCTTTTTGCAAGGTCTACTACCACTGAAGATATTTTGAATATATAGCTGACTATTTAATGTGATTACTTTGGAATAAAAAATTGCAGGTAGACATTCCATAATATATTTTTTCTGGCTTTCATTTTCAAACTTCCTCATGGTATAGAATACTGACTCAAACTTCAAAAATTTCCAGCATTAGTGATGCCGCAGTGGATTTTATGCATTTTCATATATGTCAATGAACAATTTACCTGGGAGTATAATAATATTGCAAAACTGACACAGTTTTAAGTAGCATGAAACTGTTTTGAACTCATTTAATTTTTGCAAGCAATGAACATCTTACATGTCAGTTTTTTGCCAGCTTCATCTTGAGTTGTAATTATATATATAAGTAAAGTAAAGGCCCTCCCGTTGATCGTCGATTTGCTCGAGCGGGCCCAGTAACGTCTCCATTGGAGACTTTGTTGTTACTGTGTATGGCATATCGAATACTCTCGGTAGCTTGCCGGGCTCTCCGAGAGGGGCGGAGGAATTGAACTCAGGTCGGCCATGTTGGCTACGTGCAAGGCAGACGCCCTACCCGCTGTGCTATCGCTCCAGCCCAATTATATATATAATTACTATATTTATTATAGATACATTTTATTTGTCTTTTGCTAAAGATCACTGCAGATTATTATCATCAATTATTATTATTGATGCAATTTTCTTGTGTAGGGAGTAACATAACTCAAATAATAGACTATGAAATTTATGTTTCACATTTATATGAATGTGAATTGATGACTTTAATGAATTGATGAATGTGAATGTGATTTTATATGAATGTGAATTAGTTATGAATTGGACTATGTATCACTATGCATTTCTGTTGCATACAGGGATTTGATATACCCTACTTTATCCCTTTATATTCCAAGAAATATAAAGCAGTGGTAGAAGTTTGCAAGAATAAAACAAAATTTTAAAAATGTGGGGAGAGATAGACAGAAACTTTTGTAGAGATGGTTAAGTTGTATCACTTGTATCATTTGTATCACTTGTCATCCCGTTGTTCATGGATTTGCTCCAGCAAGATTCAGCAATGTCTCCACTCATCCCTGCCCCTTGCTAGTGTAGCCCAATGGCATCTGTTCGCTCCAGGAACACAAAGAGCCTCAAACCATTCATTCTAGACTGGCAGCCTGGGGTGCCTCTTCCAGTCCAAGAGGTGCCAGAATCTTTCAGAAATATGAGCTTCCATGTAAATAGACTTTATCTGACTCAGTTTTCACTGCATTTTAATATACTTCTAGGATGGTTTTATACATATATATACATATCTCTATACATATATATATATACTATTGTAGGGGATGGTTTTATATAACATATCTCTATACATATATATATACTATTGTAGGGGAGATGGTGGGATTATAACAGGATAATACCTTGGACAGGATATAGCATTTTTTAAATGACACCTGCTGAATTCAGTCATCACTCCCAGCAATGCTCTGGGGACCATTATCAAAGCATGCTATCAACCCAGGGAAAAATCTCTGTGTCTAAGAAATAGCATTTTCCCCCACACATAGTCCTATATATTTTTTCTTGCATACTTTTAAATTTATTACTGAGGTCAGTCAGCTTTTATCCTCAGATCTGTGTTCATACTCTTGCTCATCAGCCTCCATGAGACACATATGCCCACCAGCAAGCAATAGATACCTATTTGAGTTCCAATATTCTTATCTCTAAGTACTAGACAGGTTTGGCTGATAACAAATTGGCACAGAAAAGCAGTCAATTAATTAAGTGGCAACAATATTTTTCCCTGAAAACCTGATGAGAAATGTGGCTTCCTTGTAGGAAACAACACACAGGGACTTGGAAACAAGAGATTCTCATTCTAATTAGCTTGTCCAGTGACTTGGTGAGTAACCTAAGACAGATGATACCAAGTGTTTGACCTCTAACATCTCCCCAGTTTTTAAATTGCAGTGTAATTATATATAGCAGTTAAAGTTTCATTGTCATTTATGTTTCTAAGCTTTAACTCAGCTGCTACTTTTTCAGCCCTCAGTGAGTGAAGTGTATGTGTATATGTGCTATGTGTGTATCTGAGTATGTGCACTGTAGCACTGTCCTCCCGTTGCTTATCGATTTGCTCAAACAGGTCCAATAATGTCTCCATTGTGAGACTTGTTGTTACTGTGTTTGGCATATCGAATATGTCACGGGTAGCTTGCCAGGCTTTGCCATGCGGGCAAGATACTCTTGGTAGCTTGCCAGGCTCTCCGAGAAGGGCGGAGGAATCGAACCCAGGTCAGCCGGCCCAGCCGGGTACAAGGCAAATGCCCTACCACTGTGCTATTACTCCAGCCCCTGCGTATGTGCATGTGTCAATTTATCTGTATATGTTTGTATGTCTCTGTTGTCTTTCAGGGGCTTCTGACTGAAAAAAAAAAGCTCTACTGAAGGCATTATTTTAAGTTAACATAATTTAATTTAATTAAATTATGTTAATTTAATTAAATTAACAATTTAATTTATTTGAAATTAAATTGTTTCTTTGGAATGATTTTAGCTTTGATCTACTCATTTATATTGGCAGAACTATTTGACATTACATTGAATGGAGAGAGTTTATTGACTGGATATTGGAACTGAAGTCATTTTGTTTATTTATTTATCCTCTATTTTGGCCTAGAAGAACCTGGAGGTTCTGATTAGCCCAATTTCCCTGGGGGCATGTCCCTTCTATATCTCCATTTAATTTCTCATTCATTGACTTTATTTTAGGTAAAAAAGGCCTTAGTGGTAACTTAGAAAACAGCAGGTAAGACTCGTGGGCAGAGATAGTATTGAGTTCTCTCTTGCAAAAAGCTAGTTCTTGCTGATTTTGTGCGTGGCCTGAGTGTAAACCTTAAATGATTGTCTTTAGAAACATCTTGCAGGACCCAGTGTTTGGTCTTAAAAATGGGTCTTTCTGGGAACTTTGCAATAATAACAGTGGGATGAAAATTGATGCTAAAACCATTATAGCTGTAATGCAAACCTAAGGCTTAGATTTAATGACAGGTGGTAATCACAACCAGGTAGCAAAATTCTCCTTACGTATTTCCCTACCTCAATCTGAGGGGCTGTGAATAATAGTCAAATAGAACTATTCCCTACTGAACAAGGGCAGTAGAGAGAGGCATTTCATCAGTTGGGGATCCTATCAAAGGCTAATTTGAAGATCTCAGATTATGATTTAGTTGTTCAGATCTTTGTCCCATTAAAAATTGAACCAGATAATAAGATATGCAGTGTTCAATGACTAGCAGTAATTGCATGGCAAATAGCAGTTTTGATATCTGCTGAAACGTTATTTCTATGCCCGGAGCGATAGCACGGCGGGTAGGGCGTTCGCCTTACAAGCGGCCAACATGGCTGACCCGAGTTCGATTCCTCCGCCCCTCTCGGAAAGCCCGGCAAGCTACCGAGAGTATTCGATATGCCAGACACAGTAACAACAAAGTCTCCAATGGAGACGTTACTGGGCCCACTCAAGCAAATCGACGATCAACGGGAGGGCCTTTACCTTTACCTTTACCATTCTAAATGACTTCCCTCCTAGGGGCCTTTATACTCCCATCATGGATCACCACTTCTTGTTACTACGAGTCCAACAGCTTTTCTGTTTTGACTGTAAGATGTAGGATGTAAAAAGTATTAGACAAACTCATCTCTGTTTTGCTGGGCTTTTGGATATATTTGATCACTATCAACTATATGTGGTAAAACGTTGAATTATAGTTTCAAGCATTTCAGGCTCTAGATTGGCTTGTTCTTTATTCTCCCACAGAGAGCTTAAGTTAAATGAATTACACCCATTAAAGTGCTCCTGCTGCCACACCCAATTCTACCATTGGGTAGGACACTCTCAGTCTTCCATGTTTATCTTTAACCTCTCCTTTGTGTTCTTTGTGTTCTTCTTGCTCTGTTACTAAGAAATACCTCTAAATCAGACACAGTAACTCATAAAGTCAACCTTCTGATGGTTCTGGATTTTACGTATGTAAGTGAAGTATTTACCTTTTTCTTTTCTTTATACCCTTTGCATGTTTTTATTTTAGAACAATGTCTCTCACAGGAAGTCAGTTAATGCTATGCTTTTGTAAGATAAGAGTTAACTGACTCTGAAACATTTTAACTCCTGGGTATCTGCCATATTTACATGACTTAAGCCTCAGTTGCCCTTTGATTTACCATAGTTCCTTACATCCCCAAAGGTTGGTTTCACCAAGGAACTTGAATGGACCCAAGGCAAGCTGTGAGCTACCCTGGCTTCAACATGGGACAGCCTAAGGGCCATATGAAGTATAATAATTTAATAACACAGTCATGGAACAAAGCTTTTATGACCAAAAAAGAAATAACTGAATAAGGACACTATTTGGGTTAGAAAAATATAACCTGGTTTGAGGACTATAGTCTGGGAAATATATCAGGATGTACCCAGGAAAAGCCACTCTTTTCCATGAGTCCAGTGACACCATTCTAAGCTGAATATAGGTTATAGGTAAAAGTTTATTAACTCTCATTATGTTCATTAAAATGACTAGAAATATTATTAAAATTATATTTAGCATGATTTTTTAAATGGATTAACAGTAAAGGAAAGGAGAAAGCAAAAGATCCCCTAGAAAGTATGCTGCCCTGGGGCGGATCTCCTAGAATCTAGAGTGCTGGAGCCCATAGATGAAATAGATCTCCTAGAAGAATTTCCCCTGAAGGAAGTGTTTTTACATCTGTTCATGTTTATATTAATATTCAACCACACCAATGTGTAATTGATGTCCCCCAACTTCCTGTGGTTTCTCTATAGTAATCCTGCTGATTTGAATAAAGTTGCCAATGGTTACCAGCCTCTTGATTCCATTCCTGTGTCTTAGGGATGATCATTTGCTCAAAACATTCAAGGGGACCATTCATCCAGTCATATCTCAGTCACTTAGTCACACCCAGTCACTCAGATAGTAGAGGGTCAGAGCAGAGATTTCTTTCGGGAATCTGGATCTATATCATATAAATTAGTGGTTAACTGCTGTCCAACTATGACTATCTCCTACTTTGAGAAATCTGCTACACCCAAATTCTACGTAATATTCCAGTCAGCAATTGAATCTTTGGCATAATAGTAGTACTAGGTACCAGCCAAGTCTAGCATTAAAAACTACGCATGTGATATTGTGTTGGTCTTGGTGCACTAGTATAAGATTTCTTGTGAGTGATCTCACAAAAATCAGATATGGCTGTAATGACTGCAGTTATATTTCTTCTTCAGGAGATACCTCAAGTCAGATGTAAAATGTCAGTTTTTTTGTTGGAAAACCATGCAAGAGTTTGAATTTGTTGAACAATACATCCTTTGCAATTGGTCTTATATGGTCAAATTAGTAACATAGGTTGTGTGCCTGTTCTGTGAGCTGGAAAGTTATTTAGGTGAGTAGATTACCTAGTGGCCCTGGGTATCCCTGAAGGGAAATGATGTTTCCTAACTCCCTATCTCCATTCTTTTCGAGTGCTTGCTGGTAATAAATCCAGGAGTTAGATTGGTCGTGACCTTGCACTATATTTTTGGATGATAGGTTGATGATTAAGTTTACTTACTAAATGTACTCAGGGTAAATCTGTTCCAAATAGCAGCTCAAACTAAAGAAGATTATTATTGTATTTTTTAAACTTCATTTATTGTCCCCTGATTTATAACTCTTAATAATAAGGTATCCTATATACTGTGTTGCAACAACATACCCTCTTTAAAAGTCTGTTTTTTTTTCACCATTATCTTCAGGGTACCCTCTCTCCAATGCCCTACCCTCACTCCTCGCCACCTTTGATAAGCTTAGTTCTATAGACCAACCCTCCAACTCTGTTGCTTTTGACCATTTAGTTTAGATATAAATATCACTTTATTCAGTCTTCAGTCATCTCTCATAGAATTAACCTTTGCAAAAGGCTATTTAGTGGGTGAAAGATTTTTATTTTTATGTAGCTAAATTTTTGAAACAAAGTGAGAAATTCTACAATTCAAGAATTCATTTATTTAGCTCTTTCATAGTATAAGACCATTAGTCCTAAAAGTAGTTTGGTTAGATTAAAGAGCTGCTTCCAAATTCATGGCATTGTACTATATTAGATGAGTTCCTCCTTTATAGTTTCAGAAAGTGGGCTATTCTTGGCAGTACTCAAGGTCACTCCAAGAGGTGCTCATGGGATGATTTGGTTCAAAGACTAAACGAAGGGCTCCTGCATGTTTGTTTGGTATGTGTGTTCTCTAGTTCTTTGAATCATCTTCCTGGACCCTCATTCGCATTTCTTAAAAATTTGTCACTGCTGGGTAATATGAGAGCTTGATTCCTAGTTTCAAAATATTGGGCCAGTCAACATCTCCACTAGCAGTGAATGGGGATTTCCTTTTACCTGCATCTGTACCACGGGTTAGTTCTTGATTTCTACCCCAAGAGCCAACAAATTCTATACAGAAAAGACATTTGCAATCCTATGTTAATTCAAATACTGTTCACAACAATAGGAAACAACCAAAGTTGTGTCCAAAAACAGATGACTGGATAAAGAATTCATGGTATACGGCTTTCCTATATCCAAAAATGAAAGAAAAGAAAGAGATATTAGAAAAATCCTGTCCACCATAGTGCCTCAGAAAATCAGGTACCTCAGAGTCAGCTTAACTACAGAGGTGAAGGGTCTAGAGAAAGAAAATTACAAGATACTATTTCAAGAAATAAATGAGGACACTAAAATAATGAAGACACATCCTCTGCTCACGGATCACGAGGATTAACATTGTCAAAATGTCAATACTCCTCAAAGCATTAGACAGATTTAATGAGGTCCCTATAAGGATAACCATGACATTCTTCAAAGAAATAGCCAAAGCACTCCGGAAATTCATATGGACGAATAAACCTCCATAAATAGCTAAAGAAATCCTTGAGAAAAAGAGGACGGGTGACATCACCTTTCCCAACTTCAAAATACATTATAAAGCAATAGTAATTAAAACAGTCTGGTATTTGAATAGAAACAGACCAGCACACCAATGGAACACAGTTCAGTATTCTGTCACAGACTCTCAAATATATGATTACTTAATCTTTGATAAAGGAGCAAGAAATGTAAAGTGGAGCAAAAAAGTCTCTTCAACAAGTGGTGCTGGGGGGCTGGAAGGATAGTGTAGCTGGTAGGGCATTTGTCTTGCACATGGCCAACCCAGGTTCAATCCCCAGCATCCCATCTGGTACCCCAAGCATGGCCAGGAGTAATTCCTGAGCCAGGAGTGACCCCTGACCATCACTTGGTGTGGCCCCCAAAGTAAAACAAACAAACAAACAAACAAACAAACAAGTGGTACTGGGAAAACTAAACAGCTACCTGAAAAAAACAAAACAAAACAAAACAAAAATGAACTCTGACCTCTGTCTAATGGTACAAAACTCAGATCAAAGTGGATTAAAAACTTCAGTATCAGACCTGAATCCATAAGGTACATGGAGGAAAATGTAGGCAGAACCTTCCATGACATTGAAGCTAAAGGCATCTTTAAGGATGAAACACTGAACAAGCAAGTGGAAACAAACATAAACAAATGGGACTATATTAAACTAATAAGTTTCCGAACCTCAAAAAAAAAATGACCAAAATACAGAGAGAGCCCACTTACAGGGAAAAATTATTTACCCAATACCCATCAGATATGGGGTCAATATTCAGGATATACAAGATATTAATGGAATTGTGCAAGCAAAAAACCTCCAACCCCATCAAAAGTTGGGGAGAATAAATGAAAAAAAACTTCCTAATAAATACAAATAGCCAAAAGGCAAAAGAAAAAATGTTCTACATCAATAATAATCAAGTGAATGCAAATGAAAGCAATAATGAGATATTATCTCACAACACAGAGACTGGTACACATCAAAAAGAATAAGAACAACCAGTGCTGGTGTGGATGTGGGGTGAAAGGGACTCTTTCACTGTTGGTGGGAATGCCGACTGGTCAAGCCTTTTTGGTAAACAATATGGGCATCGCTTGAAAAACTAGAAATTTATCTTTCATATGGCCCAGCAATACCACTCCTGAGTATATATCCTGAGGATCAAAAAAGCACAGTAGAAATTACCTCTGCACCTGTATGTTGCAGCACTGTTTACAATAGCCAGAATCTGGATACAACTTGAGTGCCCAAGAACAGATGACTAGTTAAAGAAACTTTGGTACATCTATACAATGGAATACTCTGCAATTCTTAGAAAAGATGAAGTCATGAAATTTGCTTATAAGTGGATGGACATGGAGAATATCATGCTAATTGAAATGAGTCAGAAAGAGAAGGACAGGCATAGAATGACTGCACTCATTTGTGGAATATAAAATAACATAATATGAGACTAACACTCAAGGACATTAGAGACAAGTGCCAGGAAGATTGCTTTATGGTTGGAAGACTTAGTATGTACATACAGACATGCATGTACAGAGTTAGAAAGCTTGTAAAAAAAGGTGGAGAAAAAGAATTGGCTGCTAGAAAACAATAACCTAGTTGAGAAGTCCCTAGGTAAGGTAGTCAGGATGTCACAGAGGTATCTCAAGATGATAGGTAAAATTATACCTTAAAGATGAGGGGGATGTAAGACAGAAAAGTGAAAACTTAAGTAGAAAATTCTGTAAGTTGAGATGTTATTTAAACTTTCAGTAAATGGCTGTACCTCATCTCCTGGCCAGTCAGTCCTTACACATAGAAGGGAACGGGAAAGATGATACTGTTGAGATACAGAGTTTCTGTAGTTGAATATGGCTAAAATAGATCACTTGTATCACTTTTCATCCTGTTGTTCATTGATTTTCTCGAGCGAGTACCATAACATCTCCATACTAGTTGCATACTAGTATAACTGTTGCATACTAGTCCCTGTCCCTGTTGCATACTAGTATAACTCAATGGCATCTGCTCACTTCAGGAATAAGAAGAGCATCAAATACCATTCATTCAGGGTCTTAATGAAGAAGTTGGACCATCTCGTAGGTGGCTGACCAGGTGTTCTTTTGACATCTTATGGAATCCAGTCAGTAATGGCTCTAGTCCAGTGGTTGTCTCCAAATCACATAGCGTGTCCGGCCCATCTGATTTTTGATGCCTTGGCAAATGAGACAGCGTCCCTGATCTTTGGTCGTTGACTGAGGTCGGCACCCCAGATTCCTTCTCTCACTTGAGTAAAGCATGATACTCCAAGCATAGCTACTTCGATTCCTCTTTGGGAGACCTGAATAGCATTCTCATCCTGTTTTCCTTAGGCCCAGGTCTCTGAGGTATATGTTAGTGCAGGAAGAACAGTGGAATCAAAGAGATGTGCCCAGAGCCAGAGGTTCGTCGTCCTCTTAACAACTTCTTCGATGCTCTTGAAGGTGTTCTACGCTGCTCTTTTTCTCCTGCACAGCTCAGGTGACAGGTTGTTCGTCATGTTGAGTTCTCAACCTAGGTACACATAACTGCTGCATTCGGAGATATTTATTCCATTGAGAGCAAATGGAACGTCAGGTACTAGTCCTTTTCTCATGAACATTATCTTGGTGAGATTCAGCTGCAGCACAACCTTTCCACACTCACAGTCGAAGTCGGCCAGCATTCGTGCCACTTGGCTGATGTTTCATGTTATTAGAACAATATCATCAGCAAAGCGGAGGTGGTGTAGTTGCTGACCATCTATCTCACTTCAATTTCTTCCCATTCCAATTGTTGCATAGTGTTCTTGAGTCACAGTAATGGGATAAAGTAGATCATTTGATCACTTGACTTCCCGTTAATAGTCAATTTGCTCGAGTGGGCTCCAGTAATGTCTCCATTTGTCCCTGTTGCGTGCTAGTGTAGCCCAATGGCATCTGTTCGTTCTAGGAACACAAGAGTCTCAAACCGATTGTTCGTGATCTTGATGAAGAAGTCTGACCATCTGGTAGGTGGGCGGCCACGTGGTATTTTGACGTCCCGTGGAATCCAGTCAGTAATGGCTCTAGTCCAGTGGTCGTCTCTAAATCTCATTACGTGTCCAGCCCATCTGATTTTTGATTTTTGGTGTTATTAGAACAATGTAATCAGCAAAACAGAGGTGGTGTAGTTGCCGACTGTCTATCTTCACTCCCATTCCTTCCCATTCCAGTCGTAGCATGATGTTCTCGAGGGTGACACTGAAGAGTTTTGGTGAAATGGTGTCACCCTGCCGAACCCCTCTCTTGACATCAATGATTACTTCTTGGTAGAATGGTGAGATCCTGGTAGTGAATCCGTAATACAGCTCACGGAGGATCCTGATGTATTGAGTTTGAATGGCCTGATTGGCTAGGGCTTCAATGACCACTTCCATCTCAACAGAATCAAAGGCCTTCTTTAAATCAATGAACGTTAGACAGAGTGGCATCTTGAACTCCCGAGAAACCTGAATGAGCTTGGTTATCGTGTGGATATGGTCGATGGTGCTGAATCCTTTGCGGAACCCGGCTTGCTCGCATGGTTGTCCTTCATCTAGTGTTCTGCCAATCCTATTTAGGATGACTCGAGTGAACAACTTGTAGATGACAGACAATAGGCAGATCGGGCGATAGTTGCCAATGTCATGGATGTCTCCCTTCTTGAACAGTAGTACGGTCCTGCTGGTTTTCCATTGGGACGGAACCTTGCATTCAGACAGGTAGCGAGTGAAGAGCCGAGCCTTGGGTCCCGATGTGAAGTTCTTCAGCTGATCTTCTCGGTCCTATCTTGGCATTAAAATCACCCACAATGAGTTCCTGAGCTGCTGTTTGTCTAGAAAATAGTGTAGCATTTCTTCCATTTTTAGTATGAGTTTAGCCAAGATAGAGTATTCTTGGTGAAGCATTCATTTCAGTGATTTTTTTTCACTATATCTCGTCACTGCCTTTGGGCTTGTAGGGTTTCCTCTGAAAGGTCTGAATCTCAGGGGTGCTCCTTTTTATGTGATTTCCTTTTTTGCCCTTGCTGCTTGCAGTATTGTGTATCGATCGGCAGCATCAATCATTCTAACTATAATATGTCTTGGAGTATTTCTGTAAGGGTCTCTTTTAGCTCGCACCCTTTGGGCTTCTTGAATCTGAATGGCTGTATTGTGGAGCTCTGGGAATTTCTCAGAGATGATTTGTTTAATCATGGTTTTTTCATTGGGATTGTTTCCCTGAGCTTCTGGTAGTCCAATCATTCTAATGTTGTTTCTTTTGGAATCGTCTCCTAGGACTCTAATTCTCTGTAGAGCTATTTTGAGCTATTTTGCCATTGTTTGTTGTTGCGTGTTGGCTTGGTGCAGCTGATCTTCCAGCTCACTGATTCTTTCCTCAGCTGTGGTCATTCTATTTTTGAGGGCACAGAGTGAGTTTTTGATTTCATCTATGGAATCTGTGATCCGTGCCATTTCTGTGCAAAGCTTTCCAATTTCCCCTCTCATTTCTTCCTGTATTTTGTTGATTGTGCGATCGATTGTTTCTTTCATGTCCTCTTTCAGTTTATACCCCCATCCCACACCCTCCCCCTACCCGTGGGGCAGATGATTTCCACATTACTCTCTCTCTACTTTGATCACATTCAATATTTTGACACCAGGTCCACCATTATTATTTGAGATTTTACCCCAACACTCAGATCTGCTGAAAAGGCAACAGTAGACAATTTGTTTTCTATTGCTGGTTATGAATAACATATGATGTCGCGTGGCTGCAGTAGTGGCCGCACAATTTTGAAATTCTGAAATTTTAACATTTAAATCTGGAGGGATTTCTGCCAAAACCTGCTGGTCTCTGAGATTTGCTCCTGAGTCTCTAGGATCATGGCCATTAAGCAGCTTGATCAGGAGCCAGAGAGGAAATTCGTGGGCAATGACTTGGGGTCTCGTTGGGACGGGGAGGACAGGACTGGCTCCACCCCCATCCCATGAGGCCCAAAATGTCTTGTCATTGCAGGCCCAAGTCTGACTGTCCAATGGCCTCTGTAGGATGACGGCCACCGAGCCGCCAAGGGGGAGCAGGCGGAGGGACAACATCCTTTCCCCTCTGGTGTGGCCCGGCGACAGTAACCTACTGTGGAGTTCAGATGCATTTCTTTCCAAAAGCCACTGGGTTTCGCGATTTGTTTCTGAGTCTCTGAGATCATGGCCGTTAAGCAGCTTGATCGGGAGCCAGAGAGGCGGTACGTGGGCGGTGATTTGGGGTCTCATTGGGGTGGGGAGGACAGGACCGGCTGCACCCCCATCTTGTGAGACCCTTCATGTCTCATCACTGGGGGCCCAAACTTGACTGTCCAGTGGTCTCTGCAGCATGACAGCCACCGGGTCACCAGGGGAAACAGGCCGAGGCATGGAACCTATTCCCACCTGAGTTGGCCCAGCACCGGTAACCTACTGCAGGGACTGGATGAATTTCTGCCAAAAGCAGCTGGGTTTTGAGATTTGTTTCTTAGTCTCTGGGATCATGGCCATTAAGAAGTTCAATCAGGAACCAGAGAGACCATGCCTCCAATTATATAGGTGAGCTGGAAGTACTTTGTGGGTGTGTTTCCTACATACCTAACTTTTGGCTGTTTACTTTCTTGCTAAACTTTGCCCCAAATTTTTGGGGTCTGGCCAAAGGCACAGCAGCAATTTTGTGATATCTGTAAGTCTGAAGGCGCCATCGGGCTGCTGATTCATTCGCCTCACAGGTACAGATCAACCTGCTGGCGGCACCATACCCCCTTTTCAGGTAATTTTAAAGATATTTTGAACAGAGCAAGAATACAAACTAAGGTTAGTAATGCAAAGATCTCCATAAGCACTAATGCAAGTACCCACGCCTCTGAATTTTTAGATTTTCCATTCTGGAAAAGAAAACAGTGTTATTTTCAATCCCGTGTAATTCTTTCAGATGATCCTTTCTCAGTCTTGAATAGTTTCCTGGCATATGCATCCTGGTCAGGACTCAGCTGATAACTCCAGGGAGTCCCATAGCAGAGCTGTTTATCTGGTTATTTATCTGTACAGCAATTTTCTCTCTGGTATTCTGTTCTAAAAATGTAGCTGCCTTTAATCTTCCTGAATTTTCACTTGTGTTTCTTTAACCCAGAGAGATGATGGGGATGCGCTTCCCATAACACAGGCTGAAAACTGACTCTTGGAAGGAATGTGGAGAAATCAAAGGGCTTACCTTATTCCCCCATTCCTCATCCCAGCTTCCCTACTGCCCTTCATTACCTAAAATACAATTTTTTTCAGGATTGCTATTTATAGGTATGTGGGGCACAGTATGTGATGCTCAAGATTTATTCCTGAATCTGTGCTCATAAATTACTCTTCGAAGTTCTCAGGGAGTGCTAGAGGTTCAAAGCAGGCAATTGTATCCAAGGCATCTTACTTCCCTATACTATCTCTCCAGCCCTCATCATGCAAAATTTTGACTATCATTTGATAAAAAGCATCATATTCTCCCAAGGAATCAAAAATTTCCATGTCTGAAAACTGAGATTCTTTATTGGCTAAGGAAAGGTTTGGCAGGGATGTGGGAATCAGATTACCTTCCTTTTCCTTCCCTTTCCTTCCCTCCCTTCCCTTTCATTTCATTTATTCACCACCTCTTCTGCAGCTCCCAAGATAAAGTTGGAAAATTCTGAAGCTAAAGACTCACCAAAGAGGTTCCATAATTGTTAAAGCGTTTGTTTTATAGTCCTCATCTCCCATATTCAAGTTACTAATTAATCTAATTCGTTTAATTGATCATTTGACTTTAATCTTCCACCTACTCATCAACATTAGCTAATTTTCTTCTGACTCAGCTTTCTTTGGCTCTTTAGGCACTTAACTGTATTCTAATGTATCTCTAGACACTAATGACCTTCCCTCAAATAGTTAAAGTTTGGGGGTTTGGTTTATATGGTGTATGTGTGTGTGTGTGTTTGTGTGTGTGTGTGTGTAGTTAAAGTTTGGGGTTTGGTTTATGTGGTTCTTATGTGTATGTGTATGTATGTATGTATGTATTTTTGGCTACTCCCAGAGCTGATAAGGAGCTTCTCAATGGTGATAGAATCAAACGGTTCCTGGAATCAAACCTAGACTCTTGCATGTTCACCACGTCCTGCAGCCATCAAATTCTTACCATCTATCAATCTATTTATTCGTGGTTTGTTTAGACCACAAAGGCCTCATATGCATTGAGACTTTACTATTAAAAGTCATACCCCTGGAAGTGCTTCCAAAATTTGAATTTTAGCATCTGAAATTGTGTACATGTAACTTTCATATTTTTCTTCTTTTTCATTTAGGGAACACTGGAAACACCAAATATTTTAAAACTTTTTATTATTTTAAAGAAACTCCAATCAATTTTCAATGATAACTTGACTTTGACTCTAGGGAACTCACTAAAATCATACTAACACACTACTAAGAAGTTTAAAGTTCTGCATCTGGTTTAAAATAAAATTACACTATACATTTAAAAATCAATTGACCCAATAGTAATAAATGTAGCTAATTTTACTTTTAACATGCCTATATTTATGAGTCTTTTTTGAGACATTTTGAATAAAAAAATTTTCAATACTAGGCAAACATGTTAAATAATCCTTAAAATACATAGGTGAAATTGCTTCCAGTTTTGGAAGTTCAATAATACAAAAAATAGGATTAATAATCCACTCTCTGATCTAATAGGTCATATGCATATAATTATACTAAATGTAAATAGTCAGAATTTATAGATCCCTATTGCTGCAGTTATTTAGATTAAGTCTGTAGTATATTTGTTAATATGGTCTAGCAGTTATTTGTACATTTTTTGCCAATATAGTCTAAAATTTTAGTAGCATCTCTAAAAGACTACTGAATAGGAATCCATGATGAAAGTCAGACTCTTTGTACCTGGTGTGAAAGCAGATTCTA
Source organism: Sorex fumeus (assembly GCF_029834395.1). Lineage (NCBI taxonomy): Eukaryota > Metazoa > Chordata > Mammalia > Eulipotyphla > Soricidae > Sorex > Sorex fumeus. Next base: position 34,103,559 of record NW_026606070.1, read on the forward strand.
ATTCCTGTGACTTCGTAACATTTAAAATACTGTTTCACTCATTAGAAATCCTAGATAATGGATGGAAAATATGTCTATTAAAAGAAATTACTAAATTACTTTCTTTAAACATCTATAAAAATCATCTAAAATGCATTAAATATTTTCCTTCCATTTTAATAGAGGTAATATGGTTTAGAAGGCTGTTAATGATAATTTCATGCATATATCTTTCCAACACCATACTCTCCACCAGAATGTCTGCTCCCAAGGACACTCTCATCTCTACCTACCACTACCTAAGTTCACTTCTATACACCAACTCTCCAGTTCAGTTACCTTTTCAACAGCTTCATTACTTTGTTTCTTTATATCCCAAGTGTGAGAGAAATCATTCTCTAATTCTTCCTCTAATGTGGATATCTGGTCATAGATATGACTTGCAGATATTTTCAATAACTAAAATGTATGACTTAAATATTAAGGATATGTACATCAAGAGATTTCGTTTTTATAAATTTGACATCAAGAAATATATTATAAGAGGTAAGGCTTTTTTTGTTGTTGTTGTGGGATGGCTGAGGGTTGTTTTATTTATTCAAGCAATACTCTATTTGATTCCTTTCCTCTGCATGCAAATACTCCTCTCTAAGGCAGAAAAACATATATACATAACCCCATCTCTATCATTTGTCAACATAGCACAAAACAAGACAGCAATAGGCTGACATATGGTGAGCAACTAAAGATATTTGGTAGTTATAGTCTGCACGGCAAAGCCTGGCAACCTACCCGTGACGTATTCAATGTGCCAAACACAGTAACAACGAGTCTCAAAATGGAGACGTTACACTATGCGTTGTGACAGTGACAATGATAGTTTTTAATGGAGCTTCTGATTTTAAAACATATGCACATTAGTAATTAATATTATAGATTGTTACCCTCTATAAATGCTTTCTTGTATGATTACTGTGAAACTTATTTCTGGTAAAAAGTTAGATTATATGACATGTATATGGATATAATGCTGGAATAAATATAGGCACATGTTTGTGTGTGTGTGTTTCTTTTAGGTTGAAATTGCTTAGTACTTCAACTAACAGTTTTAACTATGTTTCATTTATAGAGGGTCCCTATATTCTGTGATACAGAATAATCAAATCAGTCACTTGTCTAAGGACCACGTTACCTAGAAATTATGAAGAGATCAAATCTGAAAAACCAAAGAGTTAGTAGTTGTGATTAAATACTGAGCAATTTAAATGAGTCAGAAAGGGAGGGGCAGACATAGAAAGATTTCAGTCATTTGTGGAATATAAAGTAACAGAAATGGAGATTAAAACCCAAGAATAGTAGATATATGCACAGGAGGATTGCTCCACAGCTTGGAAGCCAGCCTCACATGTTAGGGGAAAAGGCAGTTCAGACAGACAAGGGACCACCAAGTAAAGGGTTCTTGGAGGGCCGGCTTGGGATGGGAGATGCATTCTGAAAATAGACTATTGACCGAACATGATGGCCACTCAATACCTCTATTGAAAACTGCAACACCCAAAATGAAAGAGAGAGAGGGAGACAGAGAAAGAGAGAGAGAGAGAGATAGAACAAAAGGGTATTCCCTGCCACAGAAGCAGGATGGGGGGGATGAGGTAGGGGTGGAGGGCTACACTCTGGAATCATTGGTGGTGGAAAATGGGCACTGGTTGAGGGATGCATACTTGAGCATTGTATGACTGAAACGAAACCACAAAAGTTGGTAAGTCTGTAAATGCACATCACAGGGATCTATTACAAAAAAATAAATTAAAAAATAAATAAATTTTAAAAAATAAGTAAATCCTAAGCAATTTAAAGAAACAATTCAGATTCATATGTTTACAAAATAATTAAGATTACTAAATAAAAGCAACAAAGCAAACAACCATAAGCTAATTGGAGAAAACTAATTAAAACAGACTTTTAATAAGTGACGCAATTTTTGAGGGGATGGTGAAGGAGAGTCTCCAGATAGTTGAAAGAATTATTTTAATTCTACTAAAGTATTGGATAAAATTGTTATTGCTCAAGTTACAAGCTTATTTTCCATCTTGAAAATTATAAACATATTTCCATCATTAGGGTAGCTTGTGACTTAAAGAAGATGATGTACATTAGGGATTTTATAGTATTTATTGTATAGTAAGTGCTCAATGAACATTAGTTTATACTGCCATTACTTCAATTTAGTATTTTCAAAAAAGCATATGCTTTTCTAAGCACTTTCCTGCAAGGATGATTTTCCTAGAAAAGGCCTGGTATATCTCTAAGTAATTTCTACAAAGCAAATATAAAAATATGGGTTTTGGCACCATTTTCATAACATGTGTGTTGCATTTCTGAAGCAGCTGCTTCAAAAGAGAATAGATTTTATTTGCATTTAATGATGTTTTGAAACATCTGAGATAGCACTAAGCAAAACCTCTCACTTAAATTATCTTACTGTTGGCCCTGAACACATTGACAGGTAAACTTGCTTCTCTTAGATGAACTGTGGTTTCAGTTAAAACACTCTCTCAAACATGTACAAACCATTCTCTCTTAGGCAAGGGACACTATTCTCCAGTTCTAACCTGGAACTGTTGGGAGACCCCTATGTAGACCTAAATGTTTTACATTTCTACAAGGATAGTCTCTAGGTATCTCCAACTTTGTCTCTCCAACTCTGAACTATTTTTCCCAATTTTTCTTGGGAAGAAAACTGTTCTTCCCAATTATACTTATATCCTAGATATGGCCATATATTTAGGGCCTCTAAAGAAATCCTGGAAAAATCCCATATTTTCCTCCCTTTCATATGCCATATTAACAATTAAGTCATATCACAAACAAAGACTATCTCCCATTGTTCATCAATTTGCTCGAGCGGGCTCAGTAATTTCTCCATTTTTTTTGAGACTTGTTGTTACTGTGTTTGGCATATTGAATACACCACGGGTAGCTTGCCAGGCTTTGCCGTAGTCATATCAATGCTGCGTATTTATTGACTGAAGAAATCTTATTTAAGTATGTTCTTTGTTCCATATTTCTCTATATTACAAATATAAAACTCATTAAACTTCACCAAGCCTAAAGGTATAGTCTCCTCAATAGTGTTTTCTTTTTTTAAAAAATCTTTATTTATGACTCTCTGGTTTCATTTATAACACAATTATTATAAAACTCAGGTCCTTCCTCATAGAATTCACACATAGTTATCCTTCAAAATTCAGTTTTTGGCAATTCTTAAAAACAATGTTGGGGGCTGGAGCGATAGCACAGTGGGTAGGGCTTTTGCCTTGCACTCACCAACCCAGGATCAATTCCCAACAACCCATATGGTCCCCTGAGCACCACAAGGAGTAATTCCTGAGTGTAAAGCCAGGAGTAACGCCTGTGAATTGCCTGATGTGACCCAAAAAGAAAAAAAAGAACAACATGGATTTGATATCAACCAAAATTCTATTTTAAATTGATATCTACGATGGAGAAAACAGTTCTGAGCGTCTGCCCTCCCCTCTTCACTCCTCACGCGACGTCCATCTCATCCCAAACCCAGGTCAGTTCAGCCGCCGGTTCTCAAACCCGGGGCTTGCATCTCTCCCTTCAAGACCCGGCCGCAGGTAGTTTACCAATACTAAGGAACATAGTCCCCAAGGTATCTAGTCCCCAACCTACACAGCAATATGAAGAAACAACTAAAATCCCCACCACAAGGGAAGTACAACGAAAACAATATAGAAGATTCTGTTGATACTGCTCACCTAAGGGACCTCTCTGACATAGAATTCAGACACAAAGTCATGAAGATGTTCAATCAACTAAATGAAACCTCAGACAGACATCCAGTAACAGCACGGAAAAAAATAGACAAATTACGCAAAGAAATGAGAGCAGAAATATCACGATTAAAAGATTCCATAGATGAAATGAGAAACTAAGTCTCTTCTCTTAACAATAGAATGACTGCAGCTGAAGAGAGAATCAGTGAGTTGGAAGATCAGCTGCACCAAGCCAACAGGCAACAACAAACAGTGGCAAGGGACCTCAAAATACCTCTACAGAGAATCAGAGTCCTAGTAGATGATTCCAAGAGGAACAACATTAGAATCATTAGACTACTAGAAGCTCAGGGAAACAATCCCAACGAAAAAAAAACACGGTCAAACAAATCATTGCTGAAAAATGCCTAGAGCTCCACAATGCAGCCATTCAGGTTCAAGGAGCCCGAAGGGTGCCAGCTAAAAGAGAACCGAACAAAAACACTCCAAGACATATCATAGTTAGAATGATTGATGCTGCCGATAGAGATACAATACTCCAAGCAGCAAGGTCAAAGGAGGAAATCACATACAGAGGAGCACCCCTTAGATTCACAGCAGATCTATCAGAGAAAACCCTCCAAGCCCAAAGGCAGTGGCAAGATATAGTGAAAAAAATCACAGAAATGAATGCTTCACCAAGAATACTCTATCCGGCTAAACTCTCACTCAAGCTCAAAGGAATGGTACACTATTTTCTAGACAAACAGCAGCTCAGGAACTCCATAGACTCAAAACCAAGCCTAAAACAAGGGCTAAAGGGGCTACTAGAGACAAGACAAACCCTAAAACCACAATACACATGCACAGAAAGATGACACAAAACCCCATAACAATAATCTCTCTCAATGTCAACGGTATAAATTCACCATTTAAGAGACACAGAGTGGCAAAATGGATACAGAGACAGAACCCAACATTCTGCTGCCTACAAGAAACCCATCTCAACAGTCAGAGCAAACACAGGCTCAAAGTCAAAGGATGGAAAACAATCCTGCAAGCAAACAGCTCCTGCAAAAAAGCTGGGGTGGCCATACTAGTATCCAACAACATTAATTTCACCTTGAAAAATACTAAGAGGGACAGTGAAGGCTATTTTCTCTTCATCAAGGGATACGTACAACAGGAATATATCACACTCTTAAATATATACGCACCTAATGAGGGAACAGCTAAATATTTAAAACAACTGCTAACAGATTTTAAGGAAGAAATTGCTAGCAACACAAGAGTAGCTGGAGATTTCAACATCGCCTTATCACCCCTATATAGATCAACAAGAACAAAACTCAGCAAGGAAACATTGGCTTTGAAAGATGAATTAGAAGAGAGAGGGCTTACAGACCTAGACAGGGCTTTACACCCCAAAAAGAAAGATTACACATTCTTCTCCAGTGCGCATGGAACATTTTCCAAAATAAACCATGTCCTAGGCCACAAAACATACCTAAATAGAATCAGGAAGGTAGAAATAGTAACAACAATCTTTTCAGACCATGACGCACTGAGAATAGAAGTGAATCACACAAAGACACGGAGAACCAAATCAAACACCTGGAAATTAAACAACTCAATGCTTAACAACGAGTGGATCAGGAAGGAAGTCAAGAACGAAATCAAAAGATACTTGGAAACAAATGAGAATGAAGACACGAGCTACCAGAACTTATGGAATGCAGCGAAAGCCGTATTAAGGGGAAAATTTATAGCTCTGCAAGCATATCTCAGGACATAAGAAAGGATGCACACAAACAACTTGACTTCACAGCTCAAGATCTTAGAAAAGGAACAACAGAAAGAGCCCAAATTGGCCAGAAGGAAAGAGATTATAAAACTTAGAGCAGAAATCAACGACATGGAAAACAAAGAAACAATCCGAAAGATCAATGAAACCAAGAGCTGGTTCTTCAAGAAAATAAACAAGATAGATAAACCACTAGCAACACTCACAAAGAAACAGAGAGAGAGAACCCTAATAAACCGAATCAGAAATTAGAAGAGGGATATCACAACAGAAACCAAAGAAATCCAAAAGATCATCAGAGACTACTTTGAAAGTCTATATGCCACGAAACAAGAGAACCTAGAAGAAATGGACAAATTCCTGGACTCCTATAATCTCCCAAAGCTGAATCAAGAAGATCTGGAGTATCTTAATAGAGCTATTAACATCAATGAAATAGAAACTGCAATCAAAAGTCTTCCCAAAAACAAAATCCCAGATCCAGATGGATTCACTAGCGAATTATTCCAAACATTTAAAGAGGACCTACTTTGAAAAAACAGAAACACTCCCAAACAGTTTCTATGAAGCCCATATCTCTCTAATACCAAAAGAAAACAAAGACACTATAAGAAAAGAAAAATACAGTCTGATATCCCTGAAGAACACGGATGTGAAGATTCTCAACAAAATACTAGCCAATAGAATTCAACTACTTATCAAAAAGATCATATACCATGACCAAGTAGGATTCATCCCGGGGATGCAAGGCTGGTTTAACACTAGGAAATCAATCAACATAATCCACCATTATCAACAAAAGAAAAGATAAAAATCATATGATCATATCAATAGATGCAGAGAAAGCATTTGACAAGATCCAGCACCCATTTATGATGAAAATCCTAGCCAAAATGTGGATAGAGGGGACATTCCTCAATATAGTTAAAGCCATCTACCACAAGCCTACAGCAAGCATCATCCTCAATGGCGAAAAACTGAGAGCTTTCCATCTAAGATCAGGGATGAGACAAGGATGTCCACTCTCTCCTCTGCTGTTTAATATAGTACTGGAAGTACTTGCAATAGTACTTGGAGACTTCAACATCACCCTATCACTATCACACTGTTCCTCCTAGTCTTTTTCAATGTGAAATTAATGTTGTCGGATACTAGTATGGCCACCCCAGCTATTTTGCAGGAGCTGTTTGCTTGCAATAGCGAGTAGGGAAGAAAAAGATATTAGGGGCACCCAGGTGGGAAAGGAAGAAATCAAGCTCTCACTATTCGCAGATGATATGATACTATACTTAGAGAATCCTAAAATCTCTACCAAGAAAATTCTAGAAACAACAGGCTTGTATAGTAAAGTGGCAGGCTATAAAATCAATACCCAAATGTCCATGGCTTTCCTATATGCAAATAGTGAAAGAGAAGAAAGTGACTTGAAGAAAACAATCCCGTTTACAATTGTGCCTCAGAAAATCAAGTACCTAGGAATCAGGTTAACTAAGGAAGTAAAAGACCTGTACAAACATAAACACAGACTATATTTCCCCTTACCTTCTGCTGTAAAAAGATCACAAATGATCTAAGAAATCCACAGTATTGTATACCTAGTAAATAATTTTCTCCTGTAAAAAAATCACAAATGATTTAAGAAATCCACATTATTGAATATGCATGGTAAATAAGTTTTTTTGAAAAGAAAAACTTGGGAAAAATAGCAGTATAAGGTACTGAGAAAAACTAAGAAGATAAAAATGAGAACTGACTATAATAGACTCAAAAGTGAATGAATGTGGGGTCCTAATAAATATAAATACATATATTATATATAATAGATCTTATTGATTTGCATTATCCCTTTATTTTGCAGGGAAGATCAGCATAATAATTATCCCAATAACAGAATATTCTTTATATTAGAAAATATTGAAATTAATAAAATAATCATATTATATGTTTTTATTTTTATGTACTTGGAGAGCAAGGTGATACTCTATGGAATTCTTCTAGATATTAGTGTTCATGCTTTACATTCTTCAGTCCCCTTGATTTTATTTGATTTGCACAGCATTTACCATTTCCATACAACACAGAGTTTTCTTTCAGTTTTTAAAATTTTAATTCATTGCTTGTTAGTAAGAGATGGAATCTGTAAGTTACACAAATGTTGTTCACTACATAGTAGTGGGTTTGCAATAGGGTAATTCAATGAATAATACTGCTTCCTTAGAAAAAAAGAAAAAGTTATTTTGAGAAGTAATTTAATGCATGCATTGTACAGTGCTGTTCCTTGGGCCATAGTGAGTGTCCAGTAAATATTAGCTGTCAGATGTACCATAGGGGCAGTGTGACACAATTGGTAGTCACTAAATTATGAAGCATATGATCAAAATGTTAACGTCCAAAGTTATAAAGTTGGGGAAAATTTCTTATTTGGATTCTTTACATAATCTATAAAATTGATTTAATGTCATCTCTGACTAGGAACTAAATCAGTTAGAAATGTTGAGAGCCTTTCCATGTCTAGGTTATGTTGTACTAGAATGATTCCAAATTTAAAAATAAAATAAAAGTACTGAAGGAAGAGATAGAATCTTGCTTGAAAAATCTGCTTGATAATGACATTCATATGCTGTGCCTTGGAGCTAGAGTTTCTGTCATTCTGGTGTGCTGTTATTTGACATTTTTCGCCATGAACAATACTTTTTGAAATATCTCATAGTAATAGAGGTAGAGAAACAACTTTGGTTGTGCAAGAAACTAAAGAAAAGTAATGAGTTGAGGAGAACTGCTAAACAGATTGAGTATCAAGGTTGCTGATCCATTCCCGATTCCAATTAACCTTAATTTGTTTAGAGACTTAGCAACACCAAATGAATATAACTGGCCAATTAGCAAACCAGCAACATGAGTTCAGCTCACCAAAGGCTTTTTAGCAGCTGAGCATGATGAGTGCAAAAATTTGCTAATTCTGTGACAAGTGTCAGGACATGACTTTGTCTTGTAGAGCTTCTTAGGTTGGCAGATAGAGCACGTACACAATCTGAGATCCTAAGCGTAGGGACTACAGGAGGACCTGAACTGCATTTAGGGACTTTATTAGCAAGTACAATAGCAACTACTTACAAGTGAATATTAATAAGATTATTGCCTGGACCCATGAGGTTTAGGCTATGATTAATTCTTTCCTACTTACTGTTTTTCCAAGAACTCAGTGTTCAACAAATGTTAATGAAGGTAATTTTTCAGTTTTGAACTCTATCAAATGTTTCTTTAATGCATATTTGTTGCTCTTACCAAAAACCCATTCTATACTTTAATGAAAAATACATGACATGCAATTTTAAAAATAAGATTTTTGAAGGCCTCAGTTCCTTCCTTGAGACAGGTCATTTCCTATTTAAAGGTAAAGTTCTTTGGTTAACATGCAGAAATAAGCGATCTGTTTCATTAGCATTGTTGCAGGGAGATAGATAGGAGGGGCTGATTATGTGCTTTTGGGAAATAAGAAAATTTAAGAAGAAATTCCCTAGCCCAAAGGTATGTTTCTTTGAGATGTGAATCCTGAGCTCTTTGAATTGGAGATATTGAGGCATTACCCAGAAAAGTCTGGGCGGACCCCCTTAGCAAAGGATTAGGCTACAGGAGATTCTTAAGGTCCTGATAAGGATATGAAAGAATCATCTAGAGTCCCAAGGCTAACAGTCCTAAGGAAACAACCAGATTAAATTATTGTATGCAGGGGACTCTATACCAGGAGAAATTAATTGTACGTAACTTCCTCAAGACATTCTCTGCCTTTTCCCTTCTGAAGAAGCCCATATTGTCCTTTGAACACATATCACTCTCAATTTCTCTCCCTTCACATTTCTCTAAGTTTCTTTTTTAATGAAACTATTTTATTTCACTATTTTACCTCTCCCTCAAATTATTTTTCTTAAAAAAATCAGGTACCCTTATTTACATCAGGGTTTTATGTAACACATCTCACTCAACATCACCCGAAACTCTCCGCCATAGTTCAGCTTCCCTCCACCATGTCCCAATGCAGTACTACACACCACCACTCCATCCACATATATTGATAGACTTCCTTTAAAGGCCAGTTCTCAATTTCTGTTGCCTGTAAGTATTCTTTATTGTGTTATGTTTTGTATGAGAAGGGCAACAGGTCTGAAATTCTTCTGCCAAAGTGAGGACTGACTACACCTTTCCTCCAAAGAGAAATTCCTGACTCTATCCTGAGACCACTAAATCTCTGAGAAGAGAAAGACTTCAGGTGTGGCTTGACAAGTGCTTCCTGGGGTTGTTGAGCTGTGCCCAGGTATGCCATCTAAGTGCTAGTTGCAAACTTACCAGTCTTGACAGATCTACACCAGGGTCTTTCCACCATGGCAGAAGTGAGTGGAGAAAAGAGGTAGAAGCGCCATTTTCCTAGGGCTATATCCCTCACTTCCCTCTTCACCCAAATCACCCACAATAATTATTGGGTACCAGCATTAGTTTTTATCATGCCCTAAATTAGGAATACAAATACACAAATTTATTTTCAACATGCTGAAAATTACATAGAAAATGTACTTGGGTATTATCGAGACAGAAAAGTGTGGGATAGCATTGGTTTGTCATTCCTCCATGGCCACAAGGAGCTTAGGTTTATTGGATTACACCCATCACAGTGCTCTCAAGGTACTCCTATTCCTGTGTGTTTATCTTTAAGCTCTTCCCTGGGCTCTGCTTCCCCAACCAATCAATCACCTTTATTCCCAAATCAGGCTGTTGATTTGTATCTGTAAGTGAAATACTGCTTTTCTCCTTTCCTTATGTCTTTTTGCATAGTTTACTTCAGAGTAATGTCCTTTTTTGTATAGACACAGGAAGACAGTTAATGCTATGCTTTTGTAACTTGGGAGTTAATTGGCTTCAAATAATATTCACTCCTGGGCATTTGTTTTCTTGACTTAAGCCTCAGTTGACTTTACTTCCTAGCACCCACAAAACAGGGTCCAAACGAGGGACTGGATGGAACCATAGCAAGTTATGAGCTATCCTGGCATCAAAACAGGCCAGGCCATAATACTTACCTATAAGTTAAGAGCATGGTAATGAACAAATTCTGTCATGATCCAAAGAGTAACAATTGGGTTAGGATCCTGCTAAGGCTAGGAAAGAAGAATCTGGCCTGAACACTGTCGTCTGGAATCTATAGCAAGATGTCCCCATGAGAACTACCCTACAAGCTATCCTACAATATATCTCTTACTGTGTCCATACACAATGACTAATATTATTAAGAAGTATAATTAAGATGAAGGTTTAAATGGCTGTTGAACTAAGAAAAGAAGAAACACATCCCTAGTTGGTTTTTCCGCCCTTGAGTGGATATCGTGGCTGCAGGAGATCAGGAAGGGTTTCATATATTGATTATGTTACCTGATGTGGTTGTAGTGGCTACTCTCAATGCTTGGAGGTTGGTGAGAGACTAAGGGGCTGAGATGGAGAGTGGAGAGACTAGCATGGGGGACAAGAGTAGTTGGGAAGGAAGGGCAGTTTGAGACTGGAATGAGGCACTTAATGATACTGGAACAGACGCGTGGGGAGAATGGAATAAATGGCAACTGATCACCATCCAGCCTGGTGGCCCTCTTCCCTCCTTTACGTGTTTATTGATGGCAGCTGCAGGCATTTTGGGGAAGCAGTTCCTGGACACTGAATGCATGTGGCAGATGAGAAAGAGACAACACCAACACACCTACTTATTTATTTTGTGAGGAAAGGAACTGGTGAGGGTCCAAAGTGAAGCAAGAAAGCAGCTAGGAATTCCAGCTCCAGGATAATATGACCTGATGTTTTAGCCCCAATTTTAGGAATACTTCACTTTGGTCATGGTGATAATACTGTATATGTCTATTCTCCAAATATATTTTAGGATTCAGCTGCCAGAGCCTTGGTCGGACCAGCCACCACCATGCTGAGACCACTCTCTGCACACATGAAGGTACTGGCAGAGGGACAAAGCCACGCGGGTTCCGGGGCCGAGATCTCCAAGCCTACTCGGATCGGGGCTGAGCATCCTCCACCCAGATCCTCCAAATTCCAGTAGGCAGGGGTCACACCCACCAACTGGCCCCCTGGCGCCGTGTAATCCCATCAGCGGCCAAGACTCAGAGACTATAAAAACCAGCTCCCGGAACTGGAATCTTATTGTGACATCTCATTTTCTCATTCCTACTTTGGACAAACTGGCAGGCTACCGAATGTAGCCTGCCCATACAGCAGAGTCTGGCAAACTCCCTGTGGTGTACCCAATATGCCAAATACCAGTAACAATGATGGGTCTCATTCTCCTAAAGAGCCTTGAATGTAACCTCAGGGCTAGGATGAAGGAGACATTACTGGGGCCTGCTCAAGGCAATCGATGAATAACAGGATGATTTGTGATTGATTGTGATTGTGATTTGAGGATTAATTATTTAGTGTTCACCAAGTACTTTGAAGATGAAGAACAAAGACAAGAAACTAAAATTATCACTTGGATTAAGATATATCAGAAAATTGTATTTCTTTCTCAAGGGGAGGGGGTGTTGGCTTCCACTGAGGGGAGTTTCAAGGGAGAGTCACTGAATGTATGAAGGAAATGAGGATGAAAGAACAACTCTTCAAGGGGCACAGTTTTTAAAAAATTTTTATTAGTGAAACACCATGAGGTATAGTTGTAGACTTACAAATTTTTGTGCTTGGGTTTTAATTATGCAATGATCAAGTACACATCCCTCCGCCAGTGTCCATTCTCCACCACCACAGATCCCAGTATCCCTCCCACCTCCCATCCCCCCATTCCACCCTGCCTCTGTGGCAGGGCATTACCTTTTGTTCTCTCTCTCCTTTTGGGTGCTGTGGTTTGCAAAAGAGGCATTGAGAGTCAATCATGTTCAGTCTATAGTCTACTTACAGCATGCTTCTCCCATCCTGGGAGGATCCAAGGAGCACAATTTTCCCACCCCACCCTGGCCTTCTACTTTTGAAGAAACGTGTGTGACAGACAAGCATAGTAGGAATCTATTAAAAAGCTATGCCTTGTCTACAGCCATACCACCCTGAACGCGCCCGATCTCGTCTAAAAAGCTATGCCTTGAAAATATCTCTAGTGCCAAAACAATCTTAGCTTTATTTCTACAATACCTATATAAATAATACAACAGAGAGTTTATATTTCAATGGCTTTCTATCAGTAAGAACTTTCTACCACCATGCAAGGCGGATGCTGCATTTACTTTTGAAATGGAAAACTGGAAACTATAAGTGGAAATTTTGATTTAATTTTAGATTCAGAAACAAAATATTCTTTCGTAATTTGTGAACTCAGAGGATATCCTAGATTAAAGTAAAAAATTACATAAACAGAAACTCCACTATTTCATGCTTATTTTATCTATATATTAAAATATGCAATGTATAGTTTTCTAATTTGGAAATTTAATGAAAGTGCTCTGCGCTATCAGAAGGAGTTCTAAATATGACTGTATAGCAGAGGGGCCAGAGTGATAGCACAATGGGTAGGGCATTTGCCATGCATGCGGCCAGCCCGGGTTCAATCCCTGGCATCCCAGCACCACCAGTAGTAATTCCTGAGTGCAGAGTCAGGAGTAACCCCTGAGTATTGCTGGGTGTGACCCAAAAAGAAATAAAATGAAAGAAAGACTGTATAGCAGAGGGGTTTGTAATTATTAATTCAGGGGAAAGCAGTATTGTGTTTTTAATATTGTAATCAGCACTCACCAAAACTCTTATTACATGTAGGTTTTGTAAACAAAACTTGATTTATTAGAGTTTACTTTGTTTGGTTTTGGGTTTGGCTTTTGGACTGTGTCTGGCATGTTCAAGGCTTCCTCTTGACACTGAGATCAGGGGCCACTGCTGGTGGTGGTGTTTAGGGGACCAATGTGTGTACAAGGATAGGACATCTCCCCTGACTCCCTACCTCACCACCACTTGACAAACCCAGGCTTACCTGCCTGCAGTACTGTCTCTCTGACCAAAGACCTCTCTTTCTTACACAGATTAATTCTAGGTTGCTGTAATCAGAAGGACCCAATTCCACTGCTTCAGGGCCAGTCAAACCAATGACAAGGATAAGGATTTTACCACAGCTTTATTGGTGGATAAAGAGCTTATTGACAACATGCTGACAGTTGGAATTTATACATTCAAAGGAACTATTTTGCCTAAACAGAAAAAAGATGAGATTTTTATAAGGAAGGAATAGGGAAGAAAAGGTAAACTGCTGGCTAGCAGAACCAGAATCAATAATAAAGTCTGTGGGTTGGTTCTCTGAGGCAAAATCTATCTTATCTACAAATCTAAAAAAAATAGATTAGGTTTGGTGTTGGTGGTGGTTAGGGGGAGCAGGACAGACTGAGGATAAACTGTCTTTAGAGCAAGGATATTGCCCCAGTCTGATGCTGATCTTTGGTCTAGTTTCACTGCTACTAGAAAAAAATCCTAAGTATTGGTATATAGCAGAAAATACTATAATTCTGCACCAGGAAAATAAAGAAACAAAGGCTCTGAAGTTGGTACAAATGAAATTTTTATTGCACAATAGTTGATAGTTAAACAAATATAGTTAAACAAATAAAACAAAGACACACCTTTACTTTCCTCACATTGAACCCAATTAAATCATTTCTAAGGCCTAAAATTCACTAGCTATAAAGTATTTATTTATTTATAAATGCCTGGTCATATGACAATTCTAGTCCAAGGACAACTCAATAAAGTTTTGTCAGGTCATTATTCACAGAACATTGAACATATTTTGTTCTGTGACAGAAATTTACTGTACTTCAAATTAAAGAAATGAATGTGAAGACAAATTGCAAAAATAATGCTTCCAATTAATGTAGTTTGCTTTAAGTTAACTATTTTCACTTAATTTTTAATTTTCTCTTCACTAAAATCCTTTTGCTTAAATATTTTCTACATTTAGTCAAACATGAATACTCAAAAAGTATGATGATTTATATAGTAGTAAAGCTAATCTTAATATCATAACTAATTCAAATAATAATTTATTAACAAGATTTTGTTTTTGCTTTTTGGTTCACACCCAGAAATGCTTAGGGGTCACTCCTAAGTCTGCACTCAGGAATTATATTGGTGGTGCTTGTGGGACCATATGGAATGCAGTGAATAGAACCCGGGTCAGCAGCATGCAAGGCAAATGCAGTACCCACTGTTCTACTGCTATGGCACCTATTGGGAGAATTATTAACATATTCCATAAGTAATTTAATCCTAGCAATAAATAGAATAGTTCTGAAGCTCTCAAAATCAGAGACCACAAAGCTGCTAATTCACAACAGTGAATTCAAATAAATGCTCGCCTCTGAAATGGTATGAATTTACTCAAATACAGGAATCAGAATGCCATTTTTCTCACTTTTTGTACTGTTTTGTGTTTTCTATTTGCATCATAGATCATGGTTTATTGGCCTGCCACAAATCATATTTTTGTGTACTATTCTCCTTTTCCAATTAAGACTTTCAGGTATCAATAAAGACTACAAGACTATATCCAAAAACTACAAGCCTATGTCCTCTTCACCTTTGTGTATTCAGAGCTGTTATGTTATCGTTATTAATAATACTAATAATTACCATTTTAGGTACTTTGGAGAAAGCTAGTGGAAAATGTTTTTTTTCTTTCTGGGTCGCACCCCACAATGCGCAGGGGTTACTCCTGGCTCTGCACTCAGGAATCACTCCTGGTGGTGCTAAGCGGACCATATGGGATGCTGAGAACCAAACCCAAGTTAGCCTCTTGCTAGGCAAACGCCCTACCCACTGTGCTATCACCCCAGCTTCTTCTAGTTAACAACCATATTTTGTTTGTTTGGAGGCCACAGCCACTGGTACTCAGTGGTTACCCTTATCACTGGATTCAGAAATTACACCTGGAGATGCTCAGGGAACTATATCTGATGCCAGAGATTAGAGATAAAACTTGGATGTGTCACGTGTAAAGCAAGCGCCAGACCCATGGTACTATAGTTCTGGCTCATGAAAAATCTTAGCAAGTTTTAGTGGAATTAAACACTATCCACAGGCATAATCATTAGATAAGTAAAATAATATTTATTCAAATCACTGACTTTGCAAATATTTAATTTCTTCTGTGATGGTTAATTTTTTGTGTGTCAAATTGACTGGGTCAAAGAGCGCCTGGATATTTAGCCAAGCATTATTATGGGTCCATCTGTAAAGAAGTTACTGGATGAGATAAACATTTAAATGAGTAGATTTACTATAGTGGAGTGCCTATCCCAATTTATATGGACCTATGTAATCAGTATAAAGCCATAATAGAACCAGAAAGAGACACACTTTACACAAAGGTGGAAGAAATCCAGGACTAAGATATCAAGAAGTCACTCTGTCCCTACCTTTGAATGCAGACTGAAAATTTGACTCTGGGCCTCAGTCTGCTGCCATTTGGACCAACTGTTCTGGTTCTAAAATCTTTGAACATAAAATGGAATTGTATCCACGTTCTCCTGAATCTCTTGCTTACTGACTATGGGTCTTGAATCCTTTTAGACTCTGTTGCATAAGACAATACCTTATATGTATCAATAGGGGTAATAAGCAATAAACAAATATAAATAACTTTGTATATCAATGTAAAAACAATTTATAATCAATAAATACATTGTTTCTCCCTGGAAAACCTACTTGTGATTCCTCTACTTAAATTAATTACTAAATTTGTTCGAGCGCTGCCAAAATATATCTGGTGACTCCATATTTCATTAGGGTGTGGAGAAAGAAATTATCTACTCTGAACTCAAAGCTCATATACACAAATTAAGGCTACAAAGCATTCACGTAAAATACAAGCAACTTTTTTGTAGCATATGTGGATTATTAAATGAGCAAAACCTTCTGTAAATATAATTCAGATCTTATATTGGGGATATTGTTGAATTCATGAATAAGGTGGCTCTCCATTTCAGTTTAGCAGAAATAGTTCAGTTTAGGTCTGTTGTCCCAGCCAGCCCTATTATTTATAGCCCCATTTCACTCAAAACATTTTTCTAGTTTGGCCATAAACTATAAGGTCACCTTACTCACAGTTGGGGGTAGAATATAAAGTTTCTTTAAAAGGTAAATTGTAGATCTTGTAAGGTAAATTGTAGGTCTTGTAAGTAAAAGACATGAAGGACGGATCTGGCATTTTTGATATTCTTCTTTTATCATTTCCTTAAATTTGCAGCCATGAATTGCTTCAATCTTACCGTCATCCTTCATTCTACGAGTCCTATGAGAAAATAAGACAGTTTACAGGAAAGAAACAGAATGTTTTATTGATGTCTTAGCTCTCTTTCATATCCCTAAGGATGGCAATTCAAGCTTGGTATTATTGTGCCAATGTGTGTGCTACAGAAGCACTGATGCCTTTATCAACAATTCCTTAAGCAATTACTTGCTTCCTAGTAATTTCTTTAATATTAACCAGAGCAAATTAGGTAAAAAGTCACATATGTGACTTTCATTCACTCACAATAATTGCCTGCTAGATTAAAATTGGTTTACATTTGAGAAAATGATGTACACATGTCTTCAGTAGTCTTATTTTAAATCTTATCAACATAGATGGAAAGGAGAAGCATTTAGGGAATACCAATGCAATATTATAGTATGTTTTGCATAAAAATGTATTAAACTTTTCAGAGAGCAGAACTTGGCAACTCGTGTCACAGCCTCTGAAGTAGCCGGATTCTGCCTCAGTGTTCAATAAGAGCAAAATTTTTTAAATAAAAGAAAAATAGTTGTCATAGATGTATTTTTTATAAAGACAAATATGTGTATAGTAGTCTTCATGACTGCAATTTATACAGGTTAAACAAATTAAATTGTATTATACTGTGAAAGGCCCATACTATTTTTAAGATCAAGGGGAGACTGTTCTTGTGAACACTTTGAGAAAAGTCATACCTATTTATTTCAGTATTTCAGGTATATGATAACATGTCATGTAAATGTTAGGTCATTAGAAAAACATTGTTTTAGTTTATTTTTTTGTTGTTGTCGTTGTTTTAGGATGGGAACAGCTGGTGATTCCTGGGTTCTAATGTTCTGTTCTGTTTTGTTTTGTTTTTACCCTATTTTTTTAAAAACATTGTTTAAACTAACTTGACTTAATTATGTATTTTGTCAGTGATTAAACTATGTAAAAAGGCATACACACATGATGACTGATTTATAAAATAGATTCCTAAATTTCTTTTCTGTACAGAAATAATTTTTGAATATGTGAATTATACTATTTAATTACAGTGACATTAGAGTATAAATCAGGTTGTGTAGTCTGAAGTTAATGTCTTTATATATTTTATTGTATTATATTATATTATATTATATTATATTCTTTATCGGATTCTAGTTTCCAATGAATTATTTTAAGATGTGTACTCAGAGTTAAGACATGCATATGAGGACCAAATTACATTGAGTGCAAGTTAAAATTCGATTTGCTCGAGCGGGCCCAATAATGTCTCCATCATGAGACTTGTTGTTACTGTGTTTGGCATATGGATTACGTCACGGGTAGCTTGCCAGGCTTTGCCGTGCGGGCGAGATACTCTCAGTAGCTTGCCGGGCTCTCTGAGAGGGGCAAAGGAATCGAAGTCGGGTCGGCCATTTTGGCTGCGTGCAAGGCAAATGCCCTATCTGCTGTGCTATCGCTCCAGCCCAAGTTAAAATACATTTAGAAAAAAATGTTTTGTTTGTTCAGAATTTTTCAGCTAGGGCCAGCAAATATCAGGACTTACTCCTGGATTTGTGCTCCAGGATTAGTCCTAGCTGTGCTTGGTGGAACCATATGGGTTGGTTGCATGCAGGGCCAGTGTGCCTTACCCTGCCGACTTTTTATCTGCCGACTTTAAAATAATTATTTTAAAATAATAATTGTTATTAAATGGCAGAGAAAGTTATTATATGAAGTGACACCAATTTTTGTTTCACTTTTGAGATTTTGCACATAATTTTGGTGACAAAAAAGTTCAAGAAGTGCAATACATGTTTCATAACAATTCAAGAAATTCAGAAAATTATACAAGTTAAAAGAGAGAGAGACATTGCTATTTTGGAGACCATGTATATGAAATGAATAAATAAATAGAAGCTAAGCATGTATAAAGTTTATTGTGTCTTCCCCAAATCCACATGCTGAAGCTTACGCTGTTTAGAATCTGTTTGTGTTTAGAGATAGGATCTTTAAATGGTACTTACATTAGAATGAAGCAATGTGTGACTGTTTTAATCCAGCACAAAGACAGGTGCTCTATTAATGAGTTAGGTTAAATGCAAGTACACTCAGTGGACAGATCACATGAAAATGTCAAAATGTAACATCACTCTCTAAAACAAGGGAAGAGAATTCAGAAGATCCTAAGTCTGTGCCACCTTGAGCTTGAATGTGTAACCTCGCCAAATTTTAGTATATAATTTTCAGTTGTTCAGACTTACTTAGACTTGCACTTTGTTATCGTAGTCCTATTAACAGTGCAGCCAATTAACAACACAGAACAATTAGCACAGGCATGAAAGGCCTGGCATGAGAGTTCCACTGAATATTAAGAGATATTTACCTAAAAAAAGAACTTCATGAAGGATGACAAGTGGAGACACACAAGGAATAGTATATTGTGTTTCTAATGATTTGAAATAATATTGAATGTGAAAACAAGTGATATTACACTAAAATGCAAGTTATAGAAGAAATTAATAATATGACCAACTCAATGCTTAATTACTCCATTGAGTCAACGGAGTTAATAGTGGAGTAATTTGTTCATTATTCCTATTATTTATTCTAATTAAAAAACTTAAACTACAAAGCAGTACATTTTTGAATTAAGCATAAACAAATGTTCTAAATTTTGAAATGTGCATAAATAATCAGTTCTATTTTGTATAACATTAAAATTGTATTTCTTTAAAAATTTTGTATTTGCTTCCTTTATCTTCACTTGTTTTATGGCATCAAGCCACACATATTTGGTTGCAATGTTTGTACACATGGGTTACAATGCTGGAACACTCTTAGTTGCAAAATATTAGATCCACACTGTTGTGTCTCTGCAGATCCAAAATGGCAATGGTACTTGTATCTCTCTCAGTTTATGGTGGATAGTGCCAACTAGGCATTAAGCTTGCAGCCTTACCCAAAGACAGCAACTCTTGCCAGCAGTCTTGCAAGGTCTTCTTACAGACTCTTTAAATCAAAATATGTCATGAGTGTGATATGAATTTGATGAATATGCATGAAAGTTGCTGATGACCTGTGCTATAGAACAAAATGGAATTTTCTCAGCATAACTTGATAGCATATATTAGGATATTATCCTGAATTTCTTTTCATATTAAGTACCATAAGATCAGACAAAACATTTTTAAGATGTGTGGATATAATTATTCTGACTGATCCAGACATTATGTATATGAACCTTGTAATGATTCTGATCTGAAGATGGAGGTAATTGAGATGGATCCATTTCAACCACTGTGCTAAACAGACAGCTATGTATGTGAAAGGCAAGAGTAGACAAAAAGTCGGCTGGGTTGAGATTTCCTATTTAAATAAAATTAACATGTGGTCAAAATAATATATCTCTGAAATGCATTATTAATTTATATAGGAAATGGTATAAACTTTAAATTCTGTTGGATGCAAGGCACTTGGTCCCAAAGTCTCCAGGTTTTGACAAATGCTGCTTTGAATTTTCATTTTGATAAGTGGCCTTCTCACTTGGAACTCTCTAGACAGAGCTACTGCCAGAAGCATGTCTATCCTGAACCTACTTAAAGTGGTTCACACTTTTCTAATAACTTGAATACTGTGCTCTTATTCTTTAAATAAGGACTCTCCCAGTAAATATATTGTAATTACATATGATTAGTTTAAGTTCCGAGTAAAAGCTCTTTACCCACATAGAAGTATGTACTTTCAAGAAGCAAAATTCCTATTGCAACATAACTGAAAAGAAACTGAACATACTCAGAAGTAAAATTAATAGTTGGCTAATTCCTAAGTTGTCTGTTATTCAGATTTTGATTGTGGCATTTACTTAGTTGTCTTTGTGAAATGAGAGGTTACTGGAGAAAATTACATATTCATTTAATGATTCATTTACATTATAGGAACTTCATTATTTAAAGCCTTGCAAATCAATAAAACTATTGTATATATTAGTAAAAAACTATTGTATCTATTAGTGAATACAATAACAAATTAAGCAAATGTTGCTAAAAATGAGCAAATACAAATACTATTTACAATTGGCTAGTTAATATTGAAATGTAGCACTGTCTTCCCTTGTTCATCAATTTGCTCAAGCAGGACACCAGTAACGTCTCACAACAAATTATGAGACTTCTTGTTACTGTTTTTGGCATATTAAATATGTGACGGGGAGCTTGCCAGACTTTGCCTTGCAGGCGAAATACTCTCAGTAGCTTGCCGGGTTCTCAGAGAGGGGCAGAGGATTGAACCCGGGTTGGCCCTGTTGGCTGCGTGCAAGGCAAATGACTTACCCACTGTGCTTTCGCTCCAGCCCCAATATTGAAATACGATCGATTTATTATAAAACTATATAATCATGTATTTAAATGACACCAACAATATTTGACTTTTCTCACTTTATGAAAAGTATAACTAATATCTGTGTGACTAATAGGTTTTTACCCAATCGTCACTAGGAACAGGAAGGTTAAATGTTTTCACTACATCAAAATTTAACCTTTTGAATACTATCTAAATGCTGAAACTCAAACGGTATATGGTCATTTGCACATGAGCTATACCATAATTTATTAGTTCTTATATTTTCAGTCTACTTTTGGCCCAGCCTGGAGCTCAATTAAAATGGTGATTAAATTAAATCTAATAGCCCTAAATTGCTTCTTTGTAATTTAGTCACAAGTCTTTAACCTGAGAACAAAGTTAAGTATTACCTTGTTTTCTGCAAATGCTCCAAGGGCATGTAAAAGATACAGAGTTTTGTTTTGTCATTAAAATCTGAGATTCTAGTCTATTTATACCTCATGGTCATTTAGAGCATTTACTGATCAAAGGTTATTGCCAATTTTCAAAGATGGTGAGTATAGATCCAAAGTTATTAGTTTATTTTGTTCCATTTGAACACATTTGGGCTTCCCTGTGTCTCTCAGATCCTTGTGTTGATGTTGCCTGCTTATTTTGGTACTAGAGCAGTCAGTGGAAGACACTGAGCTGATGAATATCAGTGTAATTTCAGACAATGATTCATGAAAACATTTCCACTTAAGGTTTGTTATCAGAGAAACTATTCTTGTGTCATTAAAGTAATGCTACCCTTTGAAAAAATACTTTCACAAAACATGTTGATCCTGAGAGATTCCAAGTTTAAACCCTTTTATACTTTCTGAAGAAGATAAATAATGGGTTAGTAAGAATATTTCAAATAAGGCCTTCAAAGAAAATCCATAATCGATTAAAATGTTCTATCTGGGTCAATTGAACAAAGTACTTATAAACTTGTAAAAAAACTTCCATGTGATATTCAGAAGAAAAGTTTTTGACAAAGACTAAAATTTCTCATACACATTTTTGTTACCTTCATGGCAATTATGATTAAGGACCTATTTGTTCTAGTGCTAGAGACGTTATTCAAGCAACTTTGGAAATTATGCTATACAGAAAAATGTGTACTAGATGGCAGTCTAAGTACCTTTTTCATTTTTTCATTTCTCTGAGTCTGATTTTCATATTCTAATCCATGAGTAGGGAGAACAGTATTATTAATTATTACTCCAAATAAATGCCTTTTAAAATTACTTAGTCACATATTGTTTAAATAATCAAACAAATAAGTTGTAACTCAAGTTAAAGAGTCATAATGCATTAATTCCATCATACAGAATTATAATTGAATCTAGATACAAAAATATTTTTTGAGTAACTTTAATATAAATTAAAATTCTGTTTATTAGATCTTTTAGTACTCTGGCCTTTAAAGAATTCCATATTGCTTGTCCTCAGTGCCTAAAATGGGACAATAATAAACAGAAATAAAATTCAATATACATATTTTATTGTTTTCTGCAATTTAGAACTTAGGATGCAGTTACAAACAAATTGCTTCTAAAATTATTAATAAAGGTTTAATTATGTTTTTTCAACAAGATAGAAAGCTGAGTTTATAAATTATAAGCAATTCTCTTTTTTTCTAAACTGGTACACATTTTATTCTAATTTTCTTTATATATTTAAGTAATTTATGGGTTCTGTTTCTTTTTGTGAATGTGATGCAAAACTAGAATATATCTAATAAAAAGTTAAAATCATACATTTGAAATTTTATCTTGTTCTCATTTAATCATAATCTTATCTTTGCATTATTTTAGTATTTTTATTTTGGAGGCAGGGACCACACACAGCAGTACTCAAGACTTAACTCCTACCTTTGTGCTCAGAGATTTCTCCTGGCTTTGCCATATGTGTTTCCCTGGATTCAACTAGAATCAGCTGTGTGTAATGCAAATGCCTTATCCTAGGATTATTTCTTTGACCCAAATCTTAATTATTTTTACATCAATTCTCACTTAAGGCGGTTGTCTAACTTGCACTGTTTTTTGGGCAATGTCTGAAAAGCCACAGATAGTACTTTGTGAACACAAAAGACCTATGTTTTTTTCTATAGGAAATTGGAAATACTGGAAATTTAGTGTCACAGGCTACTGAAGAAGCCAGAAAGTTTATGGGATGATATATCTATAAACCTGGAGCTGAGGTGCTTTTCTAATAATCAGGAAATATTTCCTCAAATGTACTTAATGCCAAGTACTAAAATAAACTCATTAGATGTATTGTTTCATTTAATCCTTTGATTTGAGTATTACTTTTAACCTCAATTTACAAATCAATGAACTGGAGTTCTGCTTGGATAAGCAAATGCCTAATGTCATAGAGATTATGTTCTGGAGCCAAAGTTTGAATTCAGACAAACTACTTGCAGATTCTACACCACTGCAGAGATTTAACTACAACAATATACTGCCATTAATCCTAATTATAGCAAAGAACAATGAGAATACTTGAGAGCAGTTTAAATAGTGCTATATCATTATCATTCCTGATAGTCCATTCTCAAAAAGGACCTAAGGATTAATGCCAATTGAGGGTAAAGAAAGGGTCTAAATCTCCTGCTAAGAATAGACAAGTAGACTACCCAGCAAGTTTAGAATTTTGAACAAGAAGCACAAATTCACCTCAGAAATAAAGTAAACTAAATATATATAATATAGATAGAGGTGACAGAGATATAAGTAGATATATTCACAACTGTTATAAATACCGAATCTATTAATTACTATATGACTCTAGCTTTATCATAGTTTCCGTACAGTCTGCACACAAGTTTTCACATATTAAGCTTGCATACTTATTTTAGATATTTTCATAAATTCTTTACATTTTAAAGGAAAAAAGATACCATCTTGGGTTTTTCAAAGTATCATCAATCCCATTACCTCATTTCATGTTTTCCACATTAATATTTAACATTTAGCTTGGAGAGATACTACAGCAGGTATAAAACTGTACTTATCTTGTATACAGACAAGCTGGATTTGAGACCCATCACCAAATATAGTCTTTCAACCCCCTCCCTGGTGTGATCCTGGAGCTGGAAGCCAAGAGTAAGCTTCGAGTAATGTTGGTTGTACGCGAAGACACAAACAAGTTTAATATTTAAATTATAACTCTTGGTTATATAACTGCTTTCTAGTGGAGCTATATAATGCATAATGATTACTTGGGCGTTTTTCCTTTTTTAGGAATCATAATCACAATAAAAACTGTTTAGTTTTAACTAAACCTAACTTATACCTAACTTTTTTTTCCAATTTTATTTTTTATTATTTTGATTTGGGGGGCCAGAGCTGGAGATTTTCTGAGCTTAGCTCTGAGCTCAAGGATCACTCCTGGCAAGGGTTGGGGGATCCTAAGTGATGCTGGGGATTGAATTTTGCTTGGGGTCGACCACATGCAAAGCAAGAACCCCATCCACTGTACTATCTCTCCAACTTTTTCCTAATTTTATAATCTCTCATTTCATTTTATCGCATAATTAATTTGTCAATTTCATATGTTTGAAGAAATCCTTTAATAAATTTTCTTGTTCCCATCTAGACTGTTTAATTCCTAGGACTGATAGTTTTCTTGATAGCTCCTTACGTCATTGTAGGAATAATTCTATTTGTCTCTCATAATTTTGATGTTCGGTGACCTAGATACCATAATAGCAGTTTCTGAAGCCCATTCTGGAGTGTATTGGTTGACAAGTTTCATGAAATAAGATATGTTTTGTGTTTGATAATCATAGTCATTATTTGTCTTCTTACCAAATCATAAGAAATTATTTTTCCTCAGACGTTTTAGCATATTCATTGTATTTTAGATTTCACTATTTTTGAGAAATCTAGCATTTGCATATAAAGTAATATTTTTCCACTCAGAAATTTCATGTGTGTAATCTCTTTATCCTACTCTCTAGATTTTCTTAATCATGTAGATTGTTGACACGGACCATTGTAGAATGAATATCAAGGGCATGATTACAGAGACTCACATCAAAAGAGATTAATTCACACTAAATGTCATTTATAAAATTACCACCAAAATAGTGCAGTTTATACTTTGTGCCCTATGAAATATTCCTTTTGGTGAGATTAGTTTTATCCATTGGACTGGATTCCAGATATAACTCTGGTAATAGAGTGCTAGAACATTTCCTTTCTTTATTTGTTTTGATCTTTATTCTTTTCTTTCTATTTTTGTTACTATTTTAAAACACCTATTGGATATTACAAAACCTACATTGAATCTCCAGTTTTTCTCCTACTCTATCTTCATTATGTACCTGAAAAATTTCTTCATCTTGATTTCATATGTGATATATAGTTTGTATAAATATCTGACTATGTTTTTGTAATCAAAGTTGTTGATACCTGACAACTTCTAATTTTGGAACAGGATGGGATTAAATAAACAAATAGAACAGTGTGAGATTAGTATTCTGTTCCATAATGACAAGATGAATTCCCAGAACAACTTGAAAGAATGATTTAAGCTGGAAGTACAGATTGTAAAACAGCTTGACAGAGAGGATTTGCCACCAGAGAGAAAGCACTTTGTGCCTCTTTTCATAAAAGATCACATTGGTAAAGCTTTCCTTTGGTTTCAGTATTACAAACAGAAGTTGAAACTCTATTTTTTTAATTAAAAATAAATTTTATTTATTTGCTTTTTGGTCACACCAAGCAATGCTCAGGGGTTACTCCTCTGCACTCAGGAATTATCCCTAGCAGTGCTTTGAGGGACCATATGGGATGCTGGGGATTGAACCCGGGTCAGCCGTATAAAAGGAAAACACCCTCCTGGCTGGACTATCGCTCTGGCCCACAAATTGGAACTCTTGATTGCATGTTATTAAGTGTCAAAGAGATGTTGTTGATTGGATCACATATTAAAATTTAAAATGTGAACAAATTCTATGCATATTTATTTATAAAAATATCACTTTTAATATTAAAAAATCTGAGTCAGAAAAAAAAAACAGCATTGTGAATCATGCTTATATCATTCTTTTTATCACAGCCCAAATAATGGCCCTCTAAGCTAATTTCAAATGCATCAGCAATATATGTAAAATTGGAATTAAAAGAAGAGAACTTAACATAATTACATACTTTCACTAGTTCAGTGAGCAGAAATTGTTGGCAACATCTTGCTAGATTTTTCCAAACTGAAGCTGCCATGTTTTGTGTTATGAGTAGTTCAGCAGCTTTGTGCATCTGTCCCTCCCCTCCAATTTAATTAGACTGTCTGTTGCAGACAAATCAGACTGGGGCATTTTTTTTTTAAATCCAACTGCTATAAATGCCAAGTCAAAACATGAATAAGAGGAAAACAAGATGTTCTACAAACACATGCCACTTTATTGGGAAAAAACATGATAGGTGGTTCTGCTCACAGTCTCCATGAGAGTTGAAAGGACAGAAGAATGAGATGATACAAGGGTCAGATTGATGCTTATTGTCTTTGTAGGCTCCAATAGAGCAGGACCTGATCCTTTCCCTAGTGTAATGCTATGACACTGCAGCCAACACAGATTTATGATTACACATTCTTTTCATGAAAGGAGAAGCACAGCAGAGAAAACACAAGAAACAAATAAGGTCGAGACTCTAGTAGAAATTTATAGTATTATGCTTTGCATACCTAGGGATGGTTGGAGCCTAGAGTGTCATGATCATTTTAATAATCTGTAACAACATTGAACGTTGAAGAATCATTTTTTTCCCAGAAGGAGAATTTTATCTACAGGTAGTGGTTGTTTACATTCCATGAAGAATAATAACTAAATCGTATGGCAATACCTCTTTATTTTCAAAGTTAACAGTGACTGAGTCAAGTTTCATAACAGAAGCAATGTAAGGGTAAATCAATACGTATAAAAATTTTCAACAGACAAGTATAAAGTGGCAGCATAAGTCACTTAGGTAGGTTACTGGAAACAGAGTTCTGGGCAAGTTTAACTGAATGAGTATAATTAAGGTCAAACAATGAAGTTAAATAATGAATAAGAGCATGCAAAGCAAATGTAAAGCAAAAGTAAAAGGAAGTGGTTGGTTAATCATTGAAAACAGAATGCTTCAGTAAATAATTCTAGAAAAGGAGGGACATTTCCACTGGACTTTATTAAAATACCCCAAGAAACTGAGTCTTCTTTTTAAAGAACACAAGGCTAAGTCTAACTACAAAATTATTCCACTTCTCTAAAAAGATCATTTTAGTGCTAAGAATTATACTGTATTGCATGAAACTAAATGATTCCTATTTTGTTTTCATTGGAAGTATGGTAAAATATTTATAAAATTGCATTTCAGTTTGTATTCATGGTTAGTATTGGTTTGTACATTAGGATTAGGATAGGATTAGAGATAGGCTTAAAGTTATGCTTAATGTTAGGGTTAGTTTTAATCTTAGTGGTAGACAGTGTTATGGCTTATATTAAAGTTATGATCCAAGTTAGGTTTTCTATTAGGATTAAGTTTTGTTGAAGTTCATTGTAGGTTTTATAGGGATTGCATTAAATCGATATAATGTTTTGAATAGTATGGTTATATTAAGAACAAAAAATTACATTACATTTCATTATCTTCAAAAACTGTTTATGGGATGAGGTAGTTTGTAATAACAACGAAAAAGGTTCAGATTATAAATTCGACTTGTATAGTCAGTATGTACTTCAAGTATATAAATTTAAACCTTATTCTAGGATTTTTCTCATTAATTCTAGGTAATGAAATATAGTAACAAAAAATCATTTCAACCTGAAAATATTAACATATGTTTCTTTCCAGGTACCATACTCATCAGAACTTGGCTCAATATGAACAAATAGATAATTTGCCTTATTGATTCTTACAAGCACAAAAATTGAGTTAGCATATTTATTGACATATATATTAAGATGTAGTTTAAATTATTGTTTCATATCCCTCTTAACTTGGAGGATATACATGTATATGTATATATGCACACACAAATATAAAAGATAAATCTGACATAAACACCTTAGTATCTACAAAGAGCTTTCCCATGAGTAATTTCACTTATTTATAAATATTTTCCAAGTAAAATCCTACACTTGGTTTTTAAGACTCATTTTTCTTATATGACTTATTTATTTATTGATCCCTCAGTCTTGTACCATTTCCACTAAAACAATATTGATTGTTTGATGGCCTGATGCTAGGAGCTATATTTTGGAAGTTTGTGATAATTATAATGATAATTGTGATTATGAGAATCATAAATTTTATAATGCTGTGTGAATTTGTTAAAAATAATATCATTGACTCTTCTCTCAAATGTACTGTGGTATATTTCAAAATTTTCCATATTTTTACTCCTTATTTTTTTTAATTTAATGCCAACGATGTATTAGTCCAGAGACTTTATATCTTATGTCTTAAAGATATTTTTGTATCTTATGTCTTAAGAGAAGTTTCTGCTCACTAATATTTTTCAAAATTTTCTGGATGATATTTTTGGTATTTTTTATATTATATAAACAAATCCAACTTGAGCGGGCATTACTGGTGCCCGCTCTCGTTAATTGATGAACAAAGGGATGATAGAGTGATACAGTGATTAAACAATACATTTTATTGTTTTGCGAATATTTTCAAATACCTAGTTCTCTGTGCCCAGAAGTTAGCTCTATTGGGATTGTGTTAGAATTATATCAATATTTATTCATTAATTTTAAAACTAATAGCATAGCAATTATAGTACGACTTTCTGTTAAAGATATAAATTGATTTTAATTTGTTCATTGTGTTTTAGTTCCACTAATAACAGTTAATAAGTGTATTGGTAGCAATAGCTGCTGTGTTTATTAGTGTTTTATACGTCCTTACTATTGAAATCATTCAGGTGTATTTTGTACTATTGGTTAATCTAAAAAAGGTATTTTTTTCTGTTACTACTCATAATTAAAATAGAAGCAATAATGAGCTACCAGTGTGTGATTATAAAATGTGCAGGTACTCAGGAGGTTTACTCCATGGCTTGGAGGCCAGCCGCACACAATAGGGGAAAGGGCAGCTCAGACAGAAAAGGGAGCACCAAATAAAGGGTTTTGGGAGGATCCTCCCAGGATGGGAGATGTGTGCTGAGAGTAGACTTTAGACTGAACATGACTGCCTCTCAATGCCTCTTTTGCAAACCACAGCACCCAAAAGGAGAGAGAGAACAAAGGGGAATGCCCTGCCACAGAGACAGGGTAGAATGTGGCGGACAGGAGGTGGGAGGGATACTGGGATCAGTGGTGGTAGAGAACGGGCACTGGTGGAGGGATAGGTAGTCGATCATTGTATAACTGAAACCCAAGCACAAAAGTTTGTAAGTCTACAACTGTACCTCATTGTATTTCACTAATAAAAATTTTTAAAAAATTTAAAAATAAAAAAAATAAAATGAGCAGGTACTAATTTTTGTTTATTCTCTATTATTTTATTTTAAAGAAGTTAAAACTTTTATATATAGAATAAATAGTCTAGTTTTTATATTTATAATTTTTATAAATGTAATTTTAAAAATTATTTTGTGACTGAATTTTCTAGAAAATCTTGGCACAATATTATATAATAGTGATAATATTTGATATCCTTGCGTATTTCTAAAATTTAAACAAAATAATCTTAAAGTGCATAACTGGTGATAATTGTTGATTTTCACAAAAGTTTTATTACATTTTTCTACGTAAGTCAATTATAATATTTATAGTTATAAAATTATTAAATGAGTTTATATATGGTAGTCAATAGCATAGCGGTAGGGCATTTGCCTTGCATGCAGCCCACATGGCCGACCCGAGTTTGATTCGTCTGCCCCTCTCGGAGAGCCCGGCAAGCTACCAAGAGTATCTCACCCGCACGGCAGAGCCTGGCAAATTCCTTGTGATGTATTCGATATGCCAAACACAGTAACAACAAAGTCTCTAATGGAGAACTTACTGGGCCTGCTCGAGCAAATCGATGATCAACGGGAGGGCCTTTACTTATTTACTTACTTATATGGTGGTCTCAGGGGACCATATGGGGTGCTGAATAATTGAACCTGGTTTGGGCAGATGAAAAGCAATGGCCTTACTTGTATTATTTCTCTGGTGCCAGTACCCATCTTTTAATGCTACCATAGAGAAGAAAAGAAACTTCTTTGGAATGATTAAACAAATTTTCTTGGTTGTCACCTTGCCAGGACACAAATAAGTTTTTCCCAGGTGTTCTAAATCCATGACATGTATATTCAAACTCAGTTAGGAGAGCTCTTCCAGCAAGAAGTTAATTTTGGTGCTCTGCAATCACATTTTGGAAGGGATAATCCATTTATGCACCAGAATCCTGTCCCTGGAACGACACTTAGCCTGCTTACAAAGTTTAAAAGTTTGCAAGGGTGGCAGCTCAGGTGCCAGGTGTACAATATCTTATAAAAAAAGTGCTCATTTACCAGTTATTTCTACGGCCTCTTGCCAAGAAACCTGCCTCCTATGAAGTTATCTCTCTACATCTGAACTAACCCTTCTATTGCTGCACTGAAGCATGGGTGTTGGAAGTAATTTTGAGTTTGTGAATAATACTAATGATTTTTTCTCTGCAGTTGTTTTCTTGGTTCAACTCGCAAAATTGAATTTTATATACCTGATGCAGAGATATCTGGCAACAGAATTTAATGCTAAAACAGTTCCTGGAGGTATATAAAAGATTTTTTAAGTGAAATTTGAAAAGAATGAGTAATCTTTGTCCACTAAGACCTAAGGTTTGTGAAAACTCTTTTTCCTGTGAAGGAACATTTGCTTCAGACATATCTATTTAGAGACAGAAACAGTATCTGCAGAAGAAGTTTCAGTTTTCTGAATGTGGACCCCTGTCCTGGCTAGGACTGCAGAATTTGCCCAGTCTCTGTATCCCTTGAGAGCTGAGTTACCCATTCTGTGTTGCTAAGGGGCTCCTTTCTGTCACCATTTCAAACGACCTCTCACCATCTTCCTCTTATAAACCACTCATTTAGAACCTTGCTTGAAACTCTCCAACCTTTATTTAAATCTCTGCCTCTAGGTAAGTTGACACTTTTGCACAAAAAAGACCACAAGCAAAACTTAATGACCACAGTCGAAAATACTATGAGAATGTACTAAATACATCAATTTACTAATGCATAAAATATTTTTAAAAAGCAATAAAAAAACTGCATGTGAACCTACAATCTACCCTTACAAACCACCAAGGAAAGAATATCGAACTTCAAAACATATAACCTAAATTTCAGTCACCAGAAAGCTTTGGCATGTGCTTGCTTCATTCCCCTTCCACACAATTTTGCTCTCTTGATTTTGATTTTCAGTAATTTGTCTAATACATTTAACATAAAGACAATGCAAAATTACTATTACATTCCCCTCAATATTGTGTGATCCAAAGAATTTGAGAAGAAAAAGTGAAGGACTCTAATTAAGGCCCAAACATCAACAACCAGGTTGGCAAAAGTGGCTGTTATTTGGTTACTTATGTTCCTACTAATTTTGGATCTCATAAATAGGTAAATTTATACTTCCAATCACAGAATATACAGCAGAATAGAACAGAAAAAATGTATACTCTTTGAGGACAGACTTATGAGCAAAATAGAACAGTGTAAAATTAAGCCAACCATATAGTTATTCTTTCCAAATTAACTAGTCAGCTATGTCATTTAATTTTCTCAAAGGTAGAGAGAATGAAAGAAATGAAAGGTGGAGAGGGAGATGTGCCAAGAAAATCACAACTGCTCTTTGAAGCCTGGAATAAGAATAGACATTTCTCACTGGACCAGAAAGGCAACGCAGTCAATATCACATAACTTACTTAAGAGACCCATGGATATTCGGATCTCAGATTCTTGATGTTTCCACAATATTATTTTTTTTAAATGCTGCATTTTAAAAATCTTAGTCAACAAAATCTTGGATATTTATTGTAGTTATTAAATGTTATGACCACAGTCATAAGATTAGAGAAGAATGCAAGAATTTGCCCTCTTCATCCCCCAAGCTGTGCTGGTCTTCTCCCAAACCCAGGTCAGTTTATATGCTAGTATTCGAACCTGGGACTTAGATTTCTCCCTGCAAGCCCCCCAGGTGTCCTCTCGGATGTTGGGAGAAAAGCAGCCCTGAGCCTCTTCCTCTACCTCTTCGTCCCCCAATCTGTGCTGGTCTTCTCCCAAACACAGGTCAGTTTATCCGCGGTATTCGAACCTGGGACTTAGATTTCTCCCTGCAAGCCCCCCAGGAGTCCTCTTGGACGTTGGGAGAAAAGCAGCCCTGAGCCTCTGCCTCTTCCTCTTCGTACCCTATGCTGTGCTGGTCTTCTCCCCCAACCAGTCTTTACTCCCCCCCCCACCCACACACACCAGGTACCTGTGGGGGTGTGGCCTTTTAGAAGTGGTCATGGCTACTGTAGAAGTGGGCGTGGCCCAATTTTCAGCGCTGCAGGTAGTTTAGCCATACCAAGGAACCTAGTCCCCATACCTACATAACAATATGAAGAAACAATGCAAATCCCCACCACATGGGGAGGACGATGAAAAGAATCCAGAGGCCTCTGTAGGTGATGCTCACCTAAGGGACCTTTCTGACAAAGAATTCAGATATGAAGTCATGAAGATGTTCAATGAACTCAATGAAACAGTCAGACAGATATCCAGTAACATGACAGAAACTATCGACAAATTACAGGAACAAATGAGAGCAGAAATGTCACGATTAAAAAATTCCATAGATGAAATAAAAAACTCAGTCTGTGCTCTCAACATTAGAATGTCTGCAGTTTAAGAGAGATTCAGTGAGCTGGAAGATCAGGCTGCACCAAGCCAACAGGCAACAACAAACAGTGGCAAGGGACCTCAAAATAACTCTAGAGAGCATCAGAGTCCTAAGAGATGATTCCAAGAGGAACAATATTAGAATCATTGGAGTACCAGAAGCTCAGGGAAACAATTTCAATGAAAAAACCACGGTTAAAGAAATCATTGCTGAAAAATTCCCAGACCTCAACAATGCAGCCATTCAGGTTCAAGGAGCCCAAAGGGTGCCAGCTAAAAGAGACCCTAACAAAAACACTCCAAGACATATCATAGTTAGAATGATTGATGCTGCCGATAGAGATACAATACTGCAAGCAGCAAGGTCATAGAAGGAAATCAATTTCAAAAGAGTACCCCTTAGATTCACAGAAGACCTGTCAGAGGAAACCCTCCAAGCCCAAAGGCAATGGCAGGATATAGTGAAAAAACTCACTGAAATGAATGTTTTACCAAGAATACTCTATCCAGCTACACTCTCACTCAAACTCGAAGGAATGGTACACTATTTTCTAGATAAACAGCAGCTCAGGAACTTCATAGACTCAAAATAAAACCTAAAAGAAGGACTAAAGGGGCTACTATAAGACAAGACAAACCCTGCAAGCACAACAGACCCTTACAGAAAGATGACACAAAACCCCATAACAATAATCTCTCTCAACGTCAGCAATCTAAATTCACCAATTAAGAGACACAGAATGGCAAAATGGATTCAGAGACAAAAACCAACATTCTGGCAAAACCCTCCACGACATTGAAGAGAACGGTATCTTCAATGGTGACATACTACTGGCCAAGCAAGTGAAAACATAGAGAGAGAAATGGAACTATCTCTAAACTAAGAAGCTTCTGCAATCTCCAAAGAAACAGTGACCAAAATACAAAGATAGTCTACAGAATGGGAAAGGATATTTGCCGTGTACACACATGACAAGTGTTGATATCAAGGATATGCAAGGTACTAGTTGAACTCCACAAGAAGAAAACATCCAACCCCATCAAAAATTGGGGCGATGAAAGAACAGAAAATTTCTCAAAGAAGAAATTCGAATGGCTAAAAGGCGTATGAGAAAATGCTCTACATCATTAATCATCAGGGAGATGCAGATCAAAACCACAATGAGATACCATCTCACACCTCAGAGACTGGCCCATATCCACATGACCAGAGCAGAAAAAAGTATTAGTACTACTTCTTGATAATATATGCAATGCGCTATCACAGTCCTTTGGCTGTGAAACGCTTTTTCATTTCCACCCTCTATCCTGTTTATCTAACAGTAACTGAATTTGTGTATTTTCCCCAAACTGTCATTTAGTAGACACAGGATAAGACCAATGAACTGAACTTTATTGCTGAGGATGGTGGAAGCAACTGTGATAGAATGTCTGCTTTGTTCCAGGAATGTTGCATATGGTCACTCTGATGTTAAATCCATTTTCTTTTCTCTATTTTTATGGAAAAGGCAATTGAGGTCAGAAAGACAAATAACAAGTTCACTATCGTATAATTCTTATCAGAAATCTATGGACATCTGATTCTAATACACCTGTTTCCACAATGACCTACTATCTTATACAGCTAAATTAACAGTCCAGTCTTATAGTTTGACTGGAATTATGAATCTTCACTATTGTGGTTACAAGATTATATTTCAAGCAGAATGTTATATGTATCTACTTATTTCCTATAATAGTGTTCTTGAGATGACTTGAAAAATTTAAATTAAAAGGTAGAATTATACACTTAAGTGATTTATCATGCGCTTTATATATTTACTAATACATAATTTCATTTTACTAGAATTTGTGTATCATGTTGATACTTAAAATGTTTTAAATTACCTGCAATTATAATATTCTTTATTTGCAAAGTTCTTTTTGAAGGCAACAAACATAAAATATTCAAAATTATATGTGTTACATTTTAAAAAATTGAAAATATTTGGGGACTGTCCTAAATGAGGGTGGATTCTTAATTAATGTTGGGTGTGTTGATGAATTATAAACTAAACTCCTCTGATCCCATTAGAATAGATTTATCTGAGGCAGGATTCAATTACAGTTCTTGGAGGATATAATTCTTTCTTCCTTTCTGCCAGGTAACCCCATTGACAATATACAGAAAATGTATGTATCAACCCCTGTAAGTTTCTAGTTTTGAGAAGAGAGGTTGGGATCTCCCAACTACTGCTCAGATGCCCTAGGTTATCACTCCCAGCAATGTTAGGCCAACTGGGGTAGGATGTGATAGATCGGAATAGAGAGAGATCTATGAAAAGAATGAAAATATCCCTTTAAATATATATAGCACCAATATATGTCACCTTGTTTGATTTTATAATACATATAAATATTTTATAAATATTAATATATTACTTACAAAAATACATAGAAAATTAGATTTAGGCAAGCACATAATTGTACTTTTAATATTTATACTGGCAATATTAATCAATGTGTTTGTAAGAAGACACTCATCACTTTCACCTCAGTGTTAGCTAGTCTCATCTAGACTTACTCAGCATATCTTTGTCCTCTCAGGAGACAGGTTATATATTTGACCTGCATTAAAAAAGTTAGAAAGAAAATGAGATTTCTCCAAAGCTCATAACAGTGTTCTTTGGTATACATTTGAAAGCTTATCCTTTAATAAGTATACTAAATAATATTCCTTTAATAATATTCCTTTCTCCACACTTTCATTACTTTGCAATTGAATCTACTTTGCATAGTTTGCACGAGGGTCACATAGAAATAGTATCCCACTGCTTCAAGAAGAAACTATTTGAAGGAGCCAAGGAAATGATACAGTGGTTGGAAGCGTATGCACAGGACCCCTGGCTTGACTACAACAGACCACATCTCTTGAAATATATCACTAGGTGTAGCATTGGATCTCTGCTCCCTAACCCCCAGGAGTGTTCTTAGTGGCCCTTGGATCTGAGGCCTTGAACCTTGAGCCATCTGACCCAGCTGACTAAGTAGTTCACTAAGCGTAAACTACTTAAGACATCTGAGCAGTAGTTGGGAGACCCCCCAACCCATCATACTCCTCCCCCTGCCCCACAAAAATAAGAAAATTATTTGGGTCCATAAACATATTTTCTACTGTCAAGGGGGTTAACTCACAAAGAGGAAGAATTATATCCAGAAACAATTTGGATAGAATCCTGCCTCAGATATATCTAACCTACTAGTCTCAGAGAAGTTTAGCTTATAATTTATCAAACTATCTGCCATTAGAGACTCCCTCATCTATAACAGTCCCCAAAACATTTTCAGTTTCTAAATCCTACCCACGTTCAGAGGATAGCAAATTATTTATGACACATTAGACAGTTTAAACCAATGCAGGCTTTTTAAAACTCCTAGTGCTTGATACCATGGATACCATGGTATAGAGTTGATGGTAAGACCATGAAACTCCTTTACAAACACTAATTCTCTTTATTTTCTCTTTTAATTAGCATAATGGAGTCTATTGATTTTTCTATGTATATTACTCTTTGAATAAGTTCATTACTATAAGTGAATGTCAAAATGAATAATAGCTCTAGAAAGTTCTTTTCAAAAGTTTCATGTGAACTTAACACTTTTCACAAGGGCAGTAAAGGGGAAAAAGAAGAAAAACGTAGTAAAAGTGGAGAAAAAAATCAAATCTCTCGATGAGATTTAAATTTCATGTAAAGGCAAAACTCAGAAGCAGAACATAAGGGCACAAGGACAATAATTGGTCCCAGAAAGTCAAGAAGTGAGCCACTGTGAGGATTATAATGGGAATTCTCATGTACCAAGAGCTCTGGAAATAGGACTGGCCCAAAAAGGATCTCTTATCCAAAGAGTGCAAAGACTGTTGTTTCACTGAGTCTGTATGTGATGGGAACGTATATGTAAATCCTTGAGATTTGACAGAACTTTTCATTTACATATGTGGAATCTTGAGTTGATAGTGAGTTATTTTTACCTTCTGAAAACTTTTTTAGAAATTATTTTAAGACCTTTTGCAAAAAAATGTTTAGATTGTTTCCGCTCTATAGAACATATTTCCTAGACAGAGTGATACTAAAGGTATAGGCTTATACTGTAAGATTTTCTGTAAACTACTGATATGTGTTTAGTATAGGAGTTTATACACTTGAGAGTTATGATTCTATTGAATTATGTTTTAAAAATTGATAACTTCTGTACATCAGTCAATATTTTTGCTTCTCCATTATAGACTAAATATCTGTGTTTCCTCCAACCCATATATTAAAACCCTAACTCCAATGCTATAGTATTAGCATGCGATCAGTTCACAAACAAAATACTCTTATAAATGGGATTAGGGTTCTATAAGAAAGGGTCTGTTATCTACCTCACTCTCTTCAACATGTGAGACCACAAAGAGAAATAGCCATTTGCCACAGAGAACAGGGACTTCAACAGGTTCTGGACATGCTGGCATTTTGATATCTGATATGTTATCTACGGAATTTGTGAGAAACATGTTTTTGATAAAAGATACAGTCTATGGTATTTTGTTAGAGCAGTTTGTGCTGATTGAGGCATTATATTTATATTCACCCTAAACTTATCATTATATTTATTATACGTTAGACTCTTAATTAGTATATACTGATGAACTATTTAATTCTGAATTTTTATCATTTAAGTGTTATGAATATTCAAACATACTTTCTAAAATTATATAACCTATTCCAATTAATAAGAAAATCATTAAGAACTCAATCATATAATTAACATATATTGAGTGTAATGAAGTCAGGTGGGTGGAACCTATTATGCACCAAAACCTGCCTTTTTTACCATTATTTCCATTTTGAGCTGTGATGAGTTGCCTTTGAAAACATTTGTACTTTTCATTTAGATGAGCTCTATGACATGCAGAGAAAGATGAAAAACAAGCTCTGTGTGAAGTTGCATATGAAGGGGTTAGTTCTAAATTTACCAGCCATTAATTCCTTTGAGTGATCATATTTGTTCTTTGATTACAAATAACCTTGCTGATTTCAAAGGAAAAGAGCAAGGGGAGCTGAATGAAAATGCCTGAATCACACAACAGCTTCAGGTGGTGCCTGTGGCACTGAAGAGCAGATATTCCATTTTTGAGTCTTAAAATTTGTAAGAACATAAGCAGACTTTGGGCAAACCAGATGCTGTAGAATCAGCCTGTGGTAATACAGAGGTAAATACCAAGCAGAAGACAATACGTTCAGTATACATAGGAGCCCATGCTTCCCAGATCACTATCACTATCACCCCGTTGTTCTTCAATTGACTCGAGCGGGCCCAGTAATGTCTCCATGTGTCCCTGTCACGTGTAAGTGTAGCCCGATGACATATTGGGGGCTCCATCAGGGTCAGGGGAATGAGGACCATTCATTGTTACTGTTTTTGACATATCGAGTACGCCACGGGTAGCTTGTCAGGCTCTGCCCTGAGGGCGGGATACTCTCGGTAGCTTGCCGGGCTCTCAGAGAGGGATGGAGGCTTTTGGGCAGCCTCTAATCAACTTTACAGGTGTTCCCAGATAAGGAATACAAATGGATGATGCAGGAATTCTTTAACCAGTGGCTTGTGGGGAAGATTTCGTGGTGCTGCACCAGAAGCCCCATGGTGGCAATGCCTTTGAACTGCAGAAAAACTTTCTCAGTCTTAAAGGGACTTTCCCTCCGAAGAGTGATTTAAAAAAAACCTCTTGCCTGTTATTGATTTAATAAAGTATGGGGCCAAAAAGATAGTTCAAAGGGCTAGAGTGCATGCTTTGCATATTGGAGCCTCTCTAGTATCACATGGTTTCCCAACTACTGTCAGGAATGATCCCTGAGTTTTCCAGGTATGGCCCAAAGAAATATAAAAACTAACCTTAAAGATAATCATGTTCCCACAGAGTGGAGTAATTTTTCATAAAGAGACTGGAGATAGAGGCAATATAGTTAAGAAACAGAAAGTTGATACTAGGACAATGGTCAAAAGCTACAGTGAATGTTTGTCCTCCTGTGACCCCTAAGAACCACTGGGTGTGGTTTTGATGTGCCCTGGGACTTCTGGGCCAAAACAAAATCCCTTTGCCTAGTACAATCATAAATTAAAACCGTCAGGCCTACACTACCTGGCTGATGATGAATGGGAGCGATGCCCAGGCTTTTGAACTCCTCTGGGAAGCCCCAAAGAAAACAACAAAACCACAGAAAATTGCTGAGCTTCAGAAATAAAACGTCCCTGAAGAATTAACAGATAGGGGCTGGAGCAGTAGTTCAGTGGGAAATATGTTTGCGTTGCATGTGGCCAACTCCCTGGGTGTGAGCAAATAAAAATAGTTAATAAACAAAGATGAAATGTTTAAATTCTCATAGTAAGAAAGCACATGGATTTCTTTACTTACAGGGTACACGCATAATTGTGAACAAAGTTTTTTCTGCTATTGTTTTTTGATTTTGGTGACTAGTGCTAAGAAAATAGCACTTGCAACTACTAAACTTAAGAAGAGAACTTGAAGCCAGTTTTAACTCCAAGTTACATGCTCAAAGTTACTAACTTGAGTAATTCCTGAAGCAAAAGGTAAGCATTTTAGTATGGGTTATAGCAGTAAAACTATATACTATGGAGAGATTTCAAAGTGTGTGTGTGTGAGGGGGGATTTATTGTACATCTATCTTATCTATATTCTTTTTTTTTTCTTTTTGGGTCACACCCGGCGAGACGCAGGGGTTACTCCTGGCTCTGAGCTCAGGAATTACTCCTGATGGTGCTTGGGGGGACCATGTGGGATGCTGGGAATCAAACCCAGGTTGGCTGTGTGCAAGGCAAATGCCCTACCCACTGTGCTATCTCTCCAGCCCCTGTACAGCTATCTTTAACTAATCAAGTTTGTTTTTCCCTCCAGAGACTCTGGAAAGCATGTGACCATAAATAACTTGATTTGGGCTTAGTGATCTCAATTTCTGGTAATTAGAATAAATTTCTATTTTAGTTACTAAGTTTTGTCTTTGGTTACAAAGAAAAACCACAGTTTCTAACTGTCTATATTCTAGGTATTTTCTAGATATATTATGATTTAATTTTCAATATTTTGACTATAGTCTCCCAAGTATTATTTTATTATTTATTAAATACAGGTCACAATTTATTCACTTTTTACAAAACACTCAATTAACGCAGTACTATATGGAAACAGTGAATTTCTGTCTAGGCTTTGTAGATTCACTTTAATCATAAGTCACGGTCAGGGTCACAGTCATCAATATATGTGTTTGATTCAGGAATCAATTGCTCTGTTTAACTCTTTTTTTTTCTTTTTTTTTAATTAATTTATTTATTTATTGAATCACCATGGGAAAGGTTACAAAGCTTTCAGGTTTAGGTCTCAGTCATGCAAATATCAAGCACATTTCCCTTTACCAAAACTTATTTTTTACCATGAAGAACCCCAATAAAACCCCACCCTCCACCCTTCCCAGTCCCTGTGGGGCAGATGAATTCTAGTTAACACTCTATCTGCTTTGATTAGATTCATTGTTTCAATAAAAGATTCACCACTATTTTTTAGAGTTTACCCCCCCCCCATCAGACATGCTGACAAAGCATTGTGAAGTGATTTGTTTTCTACAGCTGGGTTCAAGAATTATATGTTGGTTTTGGATTTCTGCTATT
Organism: Sorex fumeus; assembly: GCF_029834395.1. Classification (NCBI taxonomy): domain Eukaryota; kingdom Metazoa; phylum Chordata; class Mammalia; order Eulipotyphla; family Soricidae; genus Sorex; species Sorex fumeus. Next base: position 34,144,282 of record NW_026606070.1, read on the forward strand.
TTACTTATTGACCCTGGAAGTATTTCTACTGAAAGTCAGATAGTTAAGAAATTGGTTTCTGTGCTCTGGAGTCGTGGCCGTGCTGGAGAGCCGCTAGTGGGGGGCAACTGGTGGCCTCGGTAGGGCGTGAAGGGCGGACCAGAACGCCCCCTTTCCCATGAGGTTTTAGTCACCCCCAGTCCCCCGGCTCATACCTGCTGTCCACAAGGCTCCCATGCGGCCGCCATCTTTCTTTCCAGAGAGGAGAAGGCGACTGGGGCAACACCCTTTCCCCTCCGGACAGACCTGATGGCCTGGATTAACACATAGTCCGTTCACTTTTCTGCTCCAAGCTGCTGGGTTCTGCATTAAATCCTTGTGCTTCTGGGGCCGTGGCTGTGCTGGAGAGCCGCTCGCGGGGGGCAACTGGTGACCTCGGTAGGGCGTGAAGGACGGACCGGAACGCCCCCCTTCCCATGAGGTTTTAGTCGCTCCCATACCCCCGGCTCATACCTGCTGTTCACAAGGCTCCCATGTGGCCGCCATCTTTCTTTCCAGAGAGGAGAGGGCGAATGGGGCAACACCCTTTCCCCTCCGGACAGTCATGATGGCCTGGATTAACGTATAGTCCATTCACTTTTCTGCTCCAAGCTGCTGGGTTATGCACTAAGTCCTTGCGTTTCTGGAGCTGTGGCCGTGCTCCAAACTTAATTATGATTTTCAGAGAGAAACGTTGGGTGGTTTACTTCCCATGGATCACTTTGTATATAGAGAGATGTCGCGCGGCCACTTGAGCGGCCGCGCGGTTTTGAGGAAAAGTCCTAGTTCCCGCATACTTGAGCTGTGGTTGTAGAGGCTTCTGGTCACCGGGGGTCCATCTGGGGGAGGCAGGATGCGGTACCTACCCCATCTGGGGCTTCCCGATGATCTCGGCTCTTTTTGGAACCTGTTTTTTTTTTTTCCTTCGGGATCTGTGGATTCCGCCCTCCATGTTGTCCTTCTCTTCAGCTGAATGCTGTAAATATCTGTGCGTTTTCTTATGGACGGAAAAGTTTCAATAGTAAGTGAAAAACCTCCAACAGTAGTGACATGAATAGTGTTTCATTCCCCTGTATGAACTTTCCTATGCTCAGAAAGACCTGGGAAGAAATGAAAGGCCTTTCCACCTACCTCAAATATATAAGGGTTTTCTACGAAACAGAAGTTATGAAAACTAAGACTTCAGAAATAAGCAAAGGCCTTCCTACATTGCTCACAGGTATAATTTATCTTTCCAGTGTGAGTTTTTCTGTGTACTAAGGCTTGTGGAATAAGCAAAGACTTTCCACTCTGTATATGCATATGGTTTCTTCCCAGTGTGATTTTTCTGTGCATACTAAGATGTACGAGTCAGAGAAAGGCCACAGCACATTCCTTACATGCATACGGACTCTCCAGTATGAAATCTCCTGTGTTTAACGTATGAGGATCCATCGAAGGCCTTCCCACAGTTCTTACACTTAAAGAGTTTCTCTCCTGTGTGGATGTTCACATAGTCCCACAGGGGTCATGCTGGACTCAAAAGTTTGTCCTCAGTGCTTACATTTCTGTGGATTCTGTCCAATATGGGCTTCTACGGGAAAGTGATGGTGCTGAGGACATGGGAAGAGTGATCTTCTGATGACCCTCAGAAGACATCCCACCTGTCTCGGCATCCCTGTGGGGATGAGGGCCAAATTGCTCACTTGAGCCTTTCTCACAGTGTGCAGGAAAAGACATTCCACCAGGGATGGCTGCTTCCATGTAGAAGAAGAGAGAAGGATTCCAATTATTAGTCTATGCCATGAGAGTTTTCATGTCAAAAGAAATCAAGCTCTGCAGGTAGGTAGCTGGTAGGGTACGGGACAATGAGTTTCTTCGGGAAGTGATAAATCCAGATGGGGATGAAAGCAGTGACTCCGAAGCCAACGCCGGGGATTCAGAGAGGAGCTGACCTAGTAGAAACTCAGAGAGTTCAACAGCAGGGCACACCCCTGGTCTTAGAAAGATGGACAGTGGAGATGCTTGGAATCTGGACAGGTGAGGCAGAAATTCTTTTTTCTGGGGACGGTTTATCAGAAGCCATGTCACCATCTTATCCTGTCACTGTTGTTCTGAGGATCAGCAGGAGGCTCCGTGCAAAGACCACAATGGCAGGTGTCGTCTGCTCAGGGAGAGGTCAAGAGTCAGGGGTGCTTTGCAGCTTGATATGAGGGAGCTGAAATTCATGAACTTCAACAGCAGGGCACACCCCTGGTCTTGGAGAGATGGACAGTGGAGATGCATGGAATCTGGACAGGTGAGGCAGAAATTCTTTTTTCTTTCGCAACCACGAGACCTGTTTAACTCTTTATATGACAAGTTATCCAAAAATATTATAGTCTTATGATGAATATGTTATGTAAAAGATTAGTCATCTAACTTTGTCATTAGACTTAATTTTTTAAAAATTTCTGAATGAAATATAGCACTGCCCTCCCATTGTTCATCGATTTACTCAAGCAGGCCCAGCATTGTCTCCAAAAAATGGCCTACCTTTCTCAAATAGAAGGTCAAAGCAAAATCTTGTAAGCCAAGAAGAAGTGCTTAAAGTCCTCCACAGCCAAACAAAATAAGATCAACACCTTAATCTTCTTCTAATCACCCATGACTCTGCTGCTGAGACAATAATCCAAATCTCCTTGGAAGGGGGCTTCCATATGCACACATAAAACACTTGGGCAAGATACAGACTCAGGATAATGTCTATGTCTGGGGATAATACAGGTGTTCAGGAAGCCCACAAATGTAAGAAGCATGTGTTTTATCACTTTAGCATAACTTCCAGAGGACATTTCTTTTAATGATGATATGTACATATATGATTTTGATATTAATTATACATTTATTTTTTATTATCATATAGTCATTTTAATGGGCTGGAGAGATAGCACAGCAGATAGGGCAATTGCCTTGCATGCAGCCAACATAGCCAACCCGAGTTCGATTCCTCCGATCCTTTCAGAGAGCCCAGCAAGCTACCGAGGGTATCTTGCCCGAACGGCAAAGCCTGGCAAGCTACCCGTGATGTATTCGATATGCCAAACACAGTAAGTAACAAGTCTCACAATGTTACTGGGCCCACTCAAGCAAATCGATGAACAACAGGAGGACAGTGACACTGACAGTCATTTTAATATTTTGATATATTGCAATATAATTATCTAATATTTTAGTTTTGTTAACAGCTTTTTATTTCTCATTTTGGGTAACACTTACTGGTGCTCAGGGCTTACTCCTGGTTCTGTGCCCAGAGATCACTCTGGTCAACAAAGGTGGTGCTGAAGATTGAACTCAGTTTGGCCACATGCAAGAAAAGCACACTGCCCACTGTACTATCTTCTTGGCCCCACTATTTTTAAATACCAGCATGCTTTTCTGGCATCCTGTTGACTTGAATTCAATCCCTAGCATCACATATGGAGCCCAAAGCACTAGGAGTAGTGATCCTTAAATATAGAGACAGGAGGAAGAACTGAAAACCACTAGGTGTGACCAAAAACTGTGGTTAAAAGATATTAACAAAACTAAAATATAAGACATAAATATGCAATTTATCAAAATACTCATGAAAATAACCCAATATTTTTTATGTATTTTTAAAAAATTATTGGGTCTTTTGTTTTGTTCTAGATTAAACTTAAGCTGTACTGCCCTAAGTAATTCCTTAATATAACCTCAGGAATAACCCCTGAGCAATGCTGAATTGGCTCAAAAACCAAAGGGAAAAAATTGTCAGAGTAAATAAATTTATACTTAATTTTTTAAAATTGAGAGTAACAATTTTTTATTCTCTATTCTAGAAAATTTGTTTTAGATTCATTTTATTTTTTACTTTAAATATATAATAGAATTTTCTATTGAAGCTATCTGTACATAGATGTTCCATTTTATAAAACTATTATATTATGCTTTATATTATATTATATATATGGCTCGACTCTTCACACACTACCTGTCTGAATGCAAGGTTCCATCCCAATGGAAAACCAGCAAGACTGTACTACTATACAAGAAAGGAGACATCCACAACATTGACAACTATCGCCCAATCTGCTTATTGTCTGTCATCTACAAACTATTCACTCGAGTCATCCTGAATAGGATTAGCAGAACACTAGATGAAGGACAACCATGTGAACAAGCTGGATTCCGAAAAGGATTCAGTACCATAGACCATATTCACACAGTAACCAAGCTCATTGAGGTATCTCGGGAGTTCAAGATGCCACTCTGTCTAACGTTCATTGATTTAAAGAAGGCCTTTGATTCTGTTGAGACGGAAGCGGTCATAGCAGCCCTAGCCAATCAGGGCGTACAAACTCAATACATCAGGATCCTTCGTGAGCTCTATTGCGGATTCACTACCAAGATCTCACCATTCTACAAAGAAGTAATCATCCATATCAAGAGAGGGGTTCGGCAGGGTGATACCATTTCACCAAAACTCTTCAGTGCCACCCTCGAGAACATCATGCGACGGCAGGAATGGGAAAACATGGGAGTGAAGATAGATGGTCGGCAACTACACCACCTCCGCTTTGCTGATGACATCGTTCTAATAACACCAAACATCAACCAAGCGGCACAAATGCTGAACGACTTTGACGGTGAATGTAGAAAGGTCGGACTACAGCTGAATCTTGCGAAGACAATGTTTATGAGAAACAGCCTTGTTCCTGATGCTCCATTCGCTCTCAATGGAACCACCATCTCCGAATGCAACAGTTATATATATCTAGGTCGAGAAATCAACATGATGAATGACCTGGCACCTGAGTTGCGCAGGAGGAAGAGAGCGGCTTGGAATGCCTTCAAGAGCATTGAAGAAATAACTAAAAGGACAAAGAACCTCCAGCTACGAGCACATCTCTTTGATTCCACTATTCTTCCTGCATTAACATATGCCTCAGGGACCTGGACCCTACGAAAACAGGATGAGAACACTATTCAGGTCTCTCAAAGAGGAATCGAAAGAACTATGCTTAGAATATCACGATTCACTCAAATGAGAGATAGAATCCAGAGTTCTGATCTTCGTCAACGCTCAAGAATCAGGGACGCTGTCTCATTTGCCAAGACATCAAAAATCAGATGGGCTGGACACGTAATGAGGTTTACAGACAACCGCTGGACTAGAGCCATTACTGATTGGATTCCACGAGACATCAAAAGATCACGTGGACGCCCACCTATAAGATGGTCAGACTTCTTCGTCAAGACCCTAAATGATCGGTTTGAGGCTCTGCGTGTTCCTAGAACGAACAGATGCCATTGGGCTACGCTAGCACGCAACCGGGATGAATGGAGACGTTACTGGCACCCGCTCGAATAAATCGATGAATAACGGGGATTAAGTGATTAAGTGATTAAGTGATTATATTATAAATTAATTTTCATAGAAGTCATAACACCATTTATATGTTTCTATTTTCTCATTTTCTTATTTTAGCCACTTATCAATTTCATTTTATTTGTAAATGTATTTGTAATGTTTAGAGTTTTACATCTACAGGATTTTCACTTTGATCATTTTTACTTGATATTCACATAAATTTTTTTCAATTTTTCTTTAAAAGTCTCACTAGAAAAAGATATCAAGAACATCCAGACAGGGAAGGAAGAGGTCAAGCTATCACTGTTTGCGGATGACATGATACTATACATAGAAAATCCTAAATACTCTGCAAAAAAATCCTAGAAACAATAGGTTTGTATAGTAAGGTGGCAGGGTACAAAATCAACACCCCAAAGTCCATGACTTTCCTATATCTAAATAATGAAAGAGAAGAAAGAGATATTTAAAAAAAATAATACTGTTCACAATAGTACCTCAGAAAATCAGATACCTCAGAATCAGCTTAACTAAAGAGGTGGAGGACCTATACAAAGAAAATAACGAGAGAAATAAAAGAGGACACTAGGAAATGGAGACACATCTCCTGCTCATGGATCAGGAGGATTAACATTGTCAAAATGGCAATACTCCCCAAAGCATTATACAGATTGATTGTGGTCCTCATAAGGATACCCATGAAATTCTTCAAAAGAATAGACAAAACACTCCTGAAATTCATATGGAACTATAAACCCCCTTGAATAGCTAAAGCAATTCTTGGGAAAAAGAAGACGTGTGGCATCACCTTTCCCAACTTCAAAATATATGTTACAAAGCAGTAATAATTAAAGCAGCCTAGTATTGGAATAGAAACAGACTTGTAGACCAATGGAACAGAGTTGAATATTCTGTCACAGATTCTCAAATATATGATCACTTAATCTTTGATAAAGGAATAAGAAATGTGAAGTGGATCAAGGAAATCCTCTTCAATAAATGGTACTGAGGGGCTAGAGCGATAATACAGATGGTAGGGCATTTCCCTTGCACACAGTCGAACCAGGTTCAATCCCCAGCGTGCTATATGGTGCCCCAAATATCACCAGGAGTAATTCCTGAGTACAGAGCCAGGAGAAACCCCTGAGCATCACTGCTTGTGTCCCAAAAAGTAAAACAAACAAGTGGTGCTGGAAAAACTGGACAGATACCAGAAAAAAAATGAACTCTGATCTCTGTCTAACACCAGTCACAAAAATCAGATCAAAGTGGATTAAAGACCTCAATATAAGACCTGAATGATAAGGTACACAGAGGAAAATATAAGCAGAACCCTCCATGACACTGAAGCTAAAGGCATCTTTAAGGACGAAACACCACAGACCAAGCAAGGGAAAACAAATAAATGTGACTACATTAAACTAAGAAGCTTCTGCACCTCAGAAGAAACAGTGACCAAAATACGGAGAGAACCCACTGAATGGGAAAAACTGTTTACCCAATACCTATCAGATCAGGCATCAGTATACAGGATATACAAGATACTACTGGAATTGTACAAGCAAACTTCCATCCCATCAAAAAATGGGGAGAAGAAATGAACAGAATCTTCCTCAAAAAGAAATATAAATGGCCAAAAGACACTTGAAAAAAGTGCTCTACATTGCTAATAAACAGGGAGATGCAAATTAAAAACAACAATGAGATATCATCTCACACCACAGAGACTGACACACATCATAAAGAACAACAACTAGTGCTGGCATGGATGTGGGGTGAAAGGACTCTTTTTCATTGATGGTGGAAATTTCGACTGGTCCAGACTTTCTGGAAAACAATATGGTCATTCCTCAAAAAACTAGAATTGAACTTTCATATGACCCAGCAATACCGTTTCTGGTAATATATCCAGGAAGTGGGAAAAAAAGCAGTTAGAAATGGCATCTGCAGTAGTATTTCATTGCAGCACTATTCACAGTAGCCAGAATCTAGAAACAACCCGAGTGCCCGAGAACAGACAACTGGTTAAAGAAACCTTGGTACATTTACACAACGGAGTACTATGCTGCTCTTAGGAAAGATGAAATCATGAAATTTGCTGATAAGTGGATGGACATGGAGAGTGCCATGCTTAGTGAAATGAATCAGAAAGATAAGGACAGACATAGAATGACTGCACTTATATGTGTAATATAAAATACATAACATGAGAACTAACACCCCAGGGCAGTAGAAAAAAGGACCAGGAAAATCGAACCTTGCCTCATGAGCTGGGGGAAAAGGTAGCTGGAATAGAGAAGGGATCACTAAGTCCATGATGACTGGAGAGATGGCTTGGGATGGAAAACGTGTGCTGAAAGTAGATAAAGGACCAAACATGATGGCCTCTCAGTAACTTCATTGCAAACTATGATGCCTCAAAGTAGAGAGAGTAAGAAGGAAATTGTCTGCCAGAGGCAGGGAGTGGTGTCTGGTGGGGGTGTCAGGAGGGATACTGGGAACTTTGGTGGTGGAAAATGTACACTGGTGGAGGGATGGGTGTTCAATCATTTTATGACTGAAATTCAATCATGAAAGCTTTGTAACTGTATCTCACAGTGATTCAATAAAAACAAAAACAAAAATGAAACAAAAACAAAACAAAACAAAAAACTTGCCAGGCTCTCTGAGATGGGCGGAGGAATTGAACCAGACACAGACAGGCTGGCTGCGTGCAAGGCAAATGCCCTACTGCTGTGATATCCCCAGGGTGTCAAATGTCACAAAATAGTTTCTTGAATTCTGAACTCATATTTGAGGGGCCACAATCTCTGATTCTTATTGGGCTCAAGCTTACAATTGCTCTCCTGCATTACAACAATCTTTCTAATGCTTTTATGGATCGTCAGTCTCTCAGTAATATCTGATATAATTAGCATTTTCCTCTGGGGAAAATGTGAACTGATGCTCTGGATTCACCTCCTGGGTTTTTCTTCTTTCCAGTATATAATCTTGCAATAATTTCTGCCTTGGGAGCTCTTTGATATTACGAAAATATATTTTGATTTTGCATTTCACTCTTGTCCTAATGATACTAGTAATATGAGAAAGTGAATTTAGTATTGCCAGAATATATGTACAAGGTTTGATTATTTTTAACGTAGTTGATATTGTGAATATCTGAAATTTGCAAATAACTTGTCAGCAGTTTACATTTCATGGGTTATTTTTAAAACAAATCCTCTCTACTCACAAATGCAGTAACTTTCCAAAACAATTTTTTAAAGAGTAAATAATGAAGATCTATTTTTACTAATTAGAATCCTGAAATGCCCTAAGAAATCACAGATTGGATTTCTAAATGCTGAATTTAAAATTGTTTCCTTGAAAAGCAAAACGAATTATTAGCATACATTCTAGAAAGTATTTTTTGTCATTAAGTAATAAATTAAATATAGACAGAATTAGTGAAGACTCTTACAAACAAATGTACTACTTGACAAAATATATTAGATCACTCATATTAATAATGAATTTATAGTTATGTCGCTGTATCATTTAAAAATTTAGAAGAGTATAATGGATTTCCTTATTTCACACAATAAATAAGTAATAGAGCTGGACCTCACACTACTGACCATATCTCACACCTTCCTAAACCTTTTAAAATTCTTAATTCTTGTCTAGTTTCTATGCTCTTCCTTCCCAATATCTTCCTAAAAACAATCTCAAGTGTGAAAAAGAAATGACTATTTTCTGATCTTTCTCATTTCCTGTCTTCACAGTGTGAAGTGCTAAGGATAATTTCTGTTTCAAACTTTTTTAAAATTGGAAAACTAAACAAACAAATGGGAAATAATACATAACAATCCAATTGGTCAAGGAATCACAGAATGAAGTCCAAATTCAGTTGCAAGTTACTAAATTATTTTGAAATTACTTTCAGGTTCTATATTATGTATGGGGCTGGAGCAATAGCACAGTGCGTAGGGCATTTGCGTTGCACGCAGCCAACCCGGCCGACCCAGATTCAATTCCTCTGCCCCTCTCAAAGAGCCCAGCAAGATACTGAGAGTATCTTGCCCACATGGAAAAGCCTGGGTGATGTATTCAATATGGCAAACACAGTAACAACAAGTAACAACAAGTCTCGCAACAGAGACGTTACTTGCCCTGATCGAGCAAATCGATGAACAATGGGAGGACAGTGCTACAGTGCTATTCTATATGTAATATTTTAACAATCTGAAAATTATTTTGACACTTGACACTTGACATCCCATTATTCATTGATTTGCTCGAGCGGGTGCCAGTAACTTTGTCCCTGTCCCAGTGTAGTCCAATGGTGTCTGCTCGTTCTAGGAATACGAAGAGCCTCATACTGATAGTTCAGGGTCTTGACGAAGAAGTCCAGCCATCTCATAGGTGGGCAGCAACGTGATCTTTTGATGGTCAGATGGATGTAGTGAAAAATAACTTTCGTTCACTGTGAGTGAGCCTGTCACCATTTCAGACTCTATAAGAAACAGTAGTAGCCTTCTCAAGATTCCATCCTTTGCATCAAAGAATCCAAAAATTATGTGCGTATATATATATACATATGAGTATTAATATATATTCATTCATTACAACACTAATTATGATAGTCAATGCAATGCCTGGAAAAAACCCAAATGTCCAAATACAGATGAATGTATGAACTGATATACACTAAAGAATACTACTCAGCTCTAAGGAAAGAGGAAATCTTGCCTTTTGCTACAACTTGGCTAGAATTCGAAGACATCAAGTTAAGTGAAGTAAGATAGAGGAAGAAGAACAACTGTTAGATGATTACACTCATGTTGTTTGAGTAAGAAAGCAAGTAATAAAATTAAAAAAAAGAGAATAGACAGTATCCCCAAAAATGACACCCTTGACTTTAACAACAGAACTTATGCAATCAAGTGGTGGGTGGGTGGATTGTGGGGCAGTAGAGACATGTAGGAGTGATAGGCCAGAAGTTACATAAGAACAGTGTTGGGGAGTCTTTGATATTTTGGTTGTTAGTAGAGGTGCAGGAAGATTGTACAGCAAAAACATTTGCATTAGCGCTATTGTAACCATGTTGCCATTATAAAAATTAAAGGTTAAAAATAAATGAAAAACTTTTCTCTTAGTAGGGATAAATTAATAAAGATAATAATAAGATAAATTTAAAAATAAATTAAGACTTAAGACTTAAATAAAAGGTACTAATGGAAAGATTATATTTTTTGCTATATACCCAGTTGTGCTCAGGACTTACTCTTGACTCGATCTCAGGGATCACTTCTGGAGGAGTTCAGGGGACCACACAGGGTCCACTAGAATGGAACCTGTGTAAGCTGTAGGCAAGGCAAGATCCTTACCTGTTGTTCTTTCTCTCCCTGGGACCAAGAAGCTTTGTATTTTAAAAAAACAGTAATGACATTCAAACTTGGACATTTTGTTCTCTTGTTATTTTATATATTATATTGAAAACAACTATTCTAAGGTAATAATTATATCAGAGAAAAATATCCACATTATAAATGCATGTGCTATTCTGCCACTCTGATAATAGCACTGCACTATATAAAATAAAAATCTAGAATTTTAACATTCAATATAGATTTCTAATTTGTGTATGTAACATCACCCTTGCCATTCCTACTGTCTCTGAACAATAATAGGGAATTTCAGATTAAAATTTAAAAGGAAGCTTTATTCAAGTGATAGAATCTTTACATTAATAATGAATGCCTATATTAAAAAAGTGTAAAATTGCCTCCAGTCATTATTTTGTTAATACTGTTAACACAATTAGTGATTTTATTATTATACTGGATAGCTTTTCTTCAAGAAAGAATCATTGTTGCATTAAGATATGGTATTTTCATAACTATTACTTATAATGCATATATTGGTGCCATGAATCCTGCTTCATAATTTAAGCAAACACTTACTACACTGAATACATCTTATTTCCAAATAACTTACTATTGTGGGAGAATTTTGAGAATCACTTCTGGGGACAGAGTTATTTATTGACCATGGGAATGCTATGCTTCTAAACACTGTACTATACATGTGTAGTTCTAATCAGTTCCCAATATATGCTAATGATAACACAATGGAAAATCCTTATGGTAAGGTTATAGTTTAATTAAATTTTACTTAATTAACAATGCAGAAAAAGAAACACATGTGAAATAAAAGACATTTATTTTAAAAAGATATAATCAAGGAATATTAAAAAAACTTTTCTTTTGAAATGAAACAATGGAACTGGAATATAGACCTACATTTTTTTATGTTATCTTCTCCCTTGTACTAATGTCATGCAATTAAGATTCAAAAACCTGAAGAGATAATCATCTCTTTTATTCACAAAAATCACAATCACAAATCATCCTATTATTCATCAATTGCCTCGAGCAGGCCCCTGTAACGTCTCCTTCATCCTAGCCCTGAGATTATATTCAAGGCTCTTTAGGAGAATGAGACCCATCATTGTTACTGGTATTTGGCATATTGGGTACACCAAGGGGAGTTTGCCAGACTCTGCCCTGTGGGCAGACTACATTCGGTAACCTGCCAGTTTGTCCAAAGTAGGAATGAGATAATAAGATGTCATAATAAGATGTCTTATTAACCGCATTCACGGCCGCGCGGTTCCGGGAGCTGGTTTTTATAGTCTCTGAGTCTTGGCCGCTGATGGGATTACATGGCGCCAGGGGGCCAGTTGGTGGGTGTGACCCCCGCCTACTGGAATTTGGAGGATCTGGGTGGAGGATGCGAGGCCCAAATCCGAGTAGGCTTGGGGATCTCGGCCCCGGAACCCGCGTGACTTTGTCCCTCTGCCAGTACCTTCATGTGTGCGGAGAGTGGTCTCAGCATGGTGGTGGCTGGTCCTGGAGGTGTTTGGCTGCTGGAGCCCTGGTCGGGGCAGGAAGGAAAGCTCAACCCGTTCCCCTCCAGGGGGTTCCGGCGAGCGAAGACAGTCAGGCGCGGGGGCAGAATACTGCACTCTTCTCTTCCGGGAGCTGGTTTTTATAGTCTCTGAGTCTTGGCCGCTGATGGGATTACACGGTGCCAGGGGGCCAGTTGGTGGGTGTGACCCCTGCCTACTGGAATTTGGAGGATCTGGGTGGAGGTTGCTCGGCCCAAATCCGAGTAGGCTTGGAGATCTCGGCCCCGGAACCCGCGTGACTTTGTCCCTCTGCCAGTCTCTTTTATTATACGTAATAAACTAAACTATAGCTATTTTCTTTATGTAACTATATCAGATATATAAAGCTTAATATATTCAAGGGTTGCCACTGGAGATCATATATATATATATTATATATATATAGTAGCACTGTAGCACTGTCTTCCCATTGTTCTTTGATTTGCTCGAGTGGGCCCAGTAACGTCTCCATTGTGAGACTTGTTGTTACTGTGTTTGCCATATTTAATACGTCATGGGTAGCTTGCCAGGTTTTGCGGTGTGGGTAGGATACTCTTGGTAGCTTGCTGGGCTCTTCGAGAGGGGCAGAGGAATTGAATCTGGGTCGGCCAGGCCAGCCGCATGCAATGCAAATGCGCTACCACTGTGCTATAACTCCAGCCCTATATATATATATATATATATATATATATATATATAAAATATCTATACTACCTCACCTATCTCATTTAAAAATCAATATATATTACTTTTGTTACCAGCTGGGATGTAGTTATAGTACTAGATTTGTCCCTCATTTGACCATATTATATGAAACTCAGTTTTCATGATTGTCTATGAAGCAAGAAAGGGCACTTCTAATAATATGTGACTTATAATGCCTTGACTGTAAAGAGATTTATAATTGAGCACAATGCATGAGTGATTTTCAGAGTAAGAAAACCATATAGCCAGTGTTCTTCTTGCATCAAGGATTTGAGACTTGAAGTTTGTTTTTAATCTTCTATTGGAGAGCAAGTAATGTTTCTAGGACAGAGTAATAGAGAGCAGAGACAGATGAAGGAGAATTTGGAGGTCCATAAAGGTCAGCACTCATCAGTACATTACTTCCCAGCTGCCTAAGATTGAGTAGATAAAGAAAATGCTACGCAAAATAAAAGATAACAACACAAGAAGTTCTTACAGTCCAGAGAAAGTATATTTTCCAATGTATAGAATAAGAAAAACATTTCATTTATAGTCATTGGGTAATGGATAATAAATTTATAATGTCAACATGAGGTAAAATTAACCATAAAATAAATACTTCTCTGGTACTACAAAGAAAGATTAAAAGCAAGATTGGAAATAACCAAACTATTTTTGAATAACTTAAATTATTATAGACTAGACTTCAAAATATTTATAGAGAAATCCACAATTATAACAAATATATAGCATATATCTAAGTACATTTTTCTATATCATATAGTCCATATATATCTACACATAAAGTTATTTATAAATAAGAGATACAGTATATTTTTAATGAAAAATGTAGTTTGAGTACATAAATGCACTGTGTGTAGTGTTTACACTTGAGTATGACTTTATTATCAGCAATTTATATTCTTATGATAATAAGAAAAAAGACAAATTGATACGTGAATAATACACAAAATGACATCATGATACATCACACAAAGGATTTATAGTATAAAATCCACTTTAGCAGAATTATATTTTCTTCTGGCACTCTATAGAAAGAACACACTGAAGTAGGTCATGTCATACAATGCCATCATCAAAGTTTATCCATTAAACAATTTGTAAAATAAGTTCAGTCGAGCCAGATAGAGGTTTTATTTGCATTCAAATCTAAAATGATCTTGTTTTTATTATTTTATATTCCCAATAATCACAATAAATTTATATATAGTTAAGTTGTGCATAAACATAAATTTAACTAAATACATTTTTAAGGAATCCATATGGCAATTAACTTAAAATCTATAGTTATATTCATTACACAAACAATAAATTCTTAATAAAATAAATAGTTCTGTCATGTCTATAATCTTATACTATTAACTTTTAAAAAGGGACTTCAATTCAACTTGGAAAAGTTAATATCTAACCAGGTATCTTGCTAATTCTCTTATTTTGCTCTATTAAAGTGCAACTCTTTCATGCATCTCATTTATTTTCATATATATGTTGTTTAAATTTTTTAAAATGTAAAGAAAAGTCAAACATGTACACTGCTTGACATTTCAACCCGTTGTCAGCAGAGGATGGAATTTACAAGGAGAAGGTAGAACATATTTTCTAGTGTTAGAAGTTGTTTTCTAACTCATGCACTTTACAGTATATTATTGGTGAAAGGTATACAGTACTTGCCTTCACTGGTCACAAGCAAAAGAAACTTAGGCAAACTCGGTGAAAGGATATTATAATAAAAATCCATGCTGGAGCTGGAGCAATAGTACAACGGGTAGGGAGTTTGCACACAGCCAACCCAAGTTCGATTCCTAGCATCCCATATGGTTCCCTGAGCACCGTCAGGAATAATTCCTGATTTCAAAGCCAGGAGCAAGCCCTCTGCATTGTTGCATGTGACCCATAAAACAAAAACAAAACAATGAAACAAACAAAAAAATCCAGAGCCTGGCAAGCTCCCCGTGACGTGACGTATTCGATATGCCAGACACAGTAACAACAAAGTCTCCAATGGAGACGTTACTGGGCCCACTAGAGCATGCAATGACAAAAGGCAAATATCTGACTTTACAGCTAAAAACATAAAACCAGTCCTGGCACACTAGGCAGGAGTAGATACAATCACCTTTGAGTGCCCTAATTAATAAGAAAGGGTTTCAATCTTATTTTGGTCATTCTGATTTGTGTGGTGTGTGTGTGTGTGGGGTGGTGGTGGGGGGGTGCCAGTACTCAATAACTCAAAGAAACATTGTATCTTTCTATGGCAAGCTACAGAGAGTTTTGGTTTGGCAATGCCTGGTAAGCTCTCCTTGGAGTATTTGATATGTCAAACACAGTAACAACTAGTCTCACAATGGAGACATTACTGGTGCCTGCTCAGCGAATGGATAAACAATGGGAAACAGTGATACAGTACAGTAATATGGAGTCTATCAGATTCTCTTAATATCCTTTTTCTAAGATCTTGACAAAAGAATGTCAATAATAGAAGGAGTGGTCAATCTATGTCAGGGTGCTGAAATTAGCAGCATTCATGTGCATTCTCAGTTGATAGCTGACTGTAGCTACCAATAGACACAGACCTCTCTTGGACTTGTCAACAGGACCCCGTTGGATTCCATAAAACGTTTCTCTTTGTTTTGGATGGAATTCCTCATCACCTGAAGGGCATAGAGTAATAGACACTCAATGTTCATTAAAGATCTTGCAGGAGATAAGACAAATGTTTCATTGAATTTTTTAAATGAGTCATGGAATTTAAACCATGTCATCTTTGACATATTCCATAAGTTGAACTAACCACAGATCTAGTTGAGTCTTAGGGAGAAACAGACTATTTGTGTCAGAGGAAGGGTGCCAATATCATGATTAGTATAGATGATTATGTGTTAGAGAAAACACGGTCATCTTTGGAAGATATCATATGTCAATATATCTTCTCTTTATATACAAAAGAAAACACCTGAGAATGGAGGAAATACCCAAGAGGAGAGTTGTATACTCCTGGCAGCAGGACAAACAAACACAGCAGCAAGCACCATAGACCAGGATGATTTCACTTGCTGATATTTCTTGAAATTTTGAATTTCCCTGTTTGCTAATCATATTCTGCTTCCCTACGAAGATTTGAAGTAAAAGCCTTCAAACCAAAATGGTATGGATTTTTCCTGAAGGATAGCAAAACCAAAGCAAAACAAAAAACTTAGTGCTGAAGAAAGGCTAAACCACAGAGGAAGCAAACATGGAAGGGGAAGAACCCCAAGAGAATGAGTGTGGTGTCAACAGTTAAATGGAAAGTAAAATTCAGCTGAGTCCATGGGAGAAATAAAAAAGGACTGAATCACCTTAATAATGGCCCTGGGGATTTTACAACCAGAAATTCCTAGAAAAGTGACAAGATAGCTTAAAGCTACTGTTATTAACTATGTCAGTTAAATCAACTGTAATTTTTTAGTGCTACACAATTATCAGTATACACCAAAGTTTCTTTGCAAAGGCAACTGAAGTACTTTGATTCCTATTTTCCCGGTGGGGTGGGGGGTGGGGGGTGGAGGGGTGGGGTGGGGGGGTGGGGGGGACTTACAATGTTTCTCTTTTTTACCTCTTCTTGCTTTCTTTGCTATGTACCTCACTCCTTTGACTATTCTTGTATCCTTTTGTATTACTTTTTTCTTCTCCTCTCACACTTAGTAAAATTTGAAAGAGGAAAACATAAAATTTGTTTCATTTCAGATAAACACATTCTCATGTAACCAAAAAAAGTAGTTACAGATTGTAGTGACATGCTCCGAGCTCCTGAGGATGGAAAAAGAAGCAGAGAAGGGTTGGGAGACTATCACTCTACTTAACTATCCCTATGTTCTTCATCCACTTTACATCACCTTTGACAGCTTATCCTGAAACTGAAGTCCAAGTTAAGAATAAAAGCTATCGTTTCTTGGTGAGGTGACAATAATATCTGGGACTGATCACTCTGGACAAGATCTGAGGGTTAAAAGTAGGTAAAGGGATAATTTTTTATAACCTTTCAGTATCAATATTGCAGACCACAATGCCCAAAAGTACAGAGACAATGAGAGAGAGAGAGAGAGAGAGAGAGAGAGAGAGAGAGAGAGAGAGAGAGAGAGAGAGAGAGAGAGAGAGAGAGAGGAAGTGCCTGCCAGCCATAGAGGTAGACAGTGGGTGGAAGGTGAGGGTAATGGAATAGTAGGGAACCTGGCGACACTGTTGCTGGTAAATGTACATTGGTGGAGGGATGGGTGTTGGAATACTGTATGAATAAAATACAATCATGAACAGCTTTGTAAGGGTCTGATTCACAGTGATTCAATAAAAAAGTTTAAAAAAAAAGGCTAACGCTATCAAAGGTCTGTATATTGATCTGAGTTCTCTAGAAAGCTGATGCCAAGACAGATTTAGAGGAGCATTAGGTTTATTGGAAGAAGTACCTCTGAATAAAAGATAAGAACAGAAAAAAAGATGAGAACGAGGAAGAGAAACTTATGACCACAATGTAAATCTGAGAGAAACTGGAAAGGAGAAAGAGCTTCAGAATGCTATGGAGTTCAGAATAAATATCTGTCAGATTGATGGTCTGCCAATAAAAAAAATTAGCAGCAAAAAAAAAATCCTCATTGGGGTGGAAAATTCTATTTGGATTCTGCTCTAATATTGCTTGCCAATATTCAGTCATTGATCAGCCTGGAGGAAGCAAAGTGGGTAGAGTTATGAGAACACAAAGTGCAGCAACTGAAGGATTTTGGTGAACGGGATTTGCATTTTTACTGGAAGATTCTCTCAAATGATTATTGCATACATCTTTGGTTCAGTTCTCATCTAAATTGTTTACTTATGTTGAATAGGTCTGCTGGAAGTTGAACAAGTGTCGTTAGTTATCTACTATTCGATAGCAAAATATCACATCGTTGGTGTCCTAATGCAATCTATATATATTAGTTTACACTTTTCTGTGGTTCCAGAGTCTGAACATGGCTTATCTGGAACAGCTTCAAGTTCCAAATATATGTCCCATGTGTCATATGGTTATCACTCAAGGTTTAAAAAGAGAGGAACATGCTTCCTAATGCATATGTTATTGGGATAATCCAAATCTTTATATTTTTGAGATGGGAAGTTTTAGTTTCTTACTGACTTTTGTCTAGAAACTATCTTTACCAAGTCAATTTCTCCCTAAATCAGTTCCCAGTAAGGCAGCTGGCCTTTTCAAAGACAGCAAAGAAAAATTCTTGTAGCTTGATGACTTTAAAGTCTTATCTAAAGCAACCGTGTACAGGTATTACCATAATCTGTGTTTCATTGCTCAGAAACAAGTCATAGTCTGTTATTCACCAGGGGGTGGAGAATACAGAATTGGATGAGTTCAAAGAAATTTAAGGAAATGAGGATAATTAGATCATCTTAGGATCCGTTTTATCATTGAGGACTCTGATTACTGACTGCAGTGGGAATATTTCTACATCTGAGCATTAGAGTCCTCCCCTTTGATGCTAAAACCTTGAATGATAAACATAGGAGTTGCGCATTATCTCAACTTATTCTGAACATTCATGAGTACAACGATATTATTTTTTATTTAAAGCAATATCTTTACTTATAGTAGATGTGATGGAAAAATTAGTATAGACCTATTATGATGCGTTCTCAGGATTCAAACTATTTTCCTTATTTGTTATACAATAGGCTATCAAAACAATCTTACTCACTTAGATTTTTCTGAACTCAAGAATGTCACTTAATATTCTTGAGCTTCAATTTTCGCACTCTCATATCTTTCTTACTCATCTTAGGTGACTTAGGCATCTATAGTTAATACCTTCAATCATGAATGCCTTATTAAAAAAGGCTTATTAGAACCTTCCTCTTGAAATTGTTCAAAATACCATATTTTCATAAATTCCAGTCTGCTTGTTTATTTTAAATTACAACTTTAACCCTCCCTATGCGCTCTTGATTGTCTTCACCTAAGAAAATACCTTTTTTTTTTTCCCATAGAGCACTTGACTTTTAAGTTCACTGCATGTCATTACTTTATAGGTTTCATTCTTTGTCATCTGTGCCTCTAAGGATAACAGCTCCCTGGTAGCAAGTGATATTTTTCCTCTTGTGTTTATTTATGTAACTGAAGTACCTAGAAAACAATATCTGGAAGATAGTAATCATGCAACAAAAATCACTTGCTGAATGAATTTGATGTAAAAAATAAAAGCCTTTCAGAGTGATGGTATTATAATCATTTTTAGTTTACAAAGGAGAAAATTTATGCATAAGATATAAGTAACTCTCATTATTCTTCAACTGTTCATTGATAAACCTGAGAGTCAAATACTGAAAATATAACTATAAAATACAAACTAAAAAAAAAAAACTAAATCAAAGTATGTACTACAATTTTCCACTTGTAGTGAGTGGAAAATTAGTATGCCATAGTGAATCTTGCAATTTCCTGTTAAAAATAAAGAGGAGTTCTTCTAACAATGTTGCTTCTGAATCCAGCACCATGTCACAGAAGTTAAACTTATATTTCTCATAATTAATAAAAGCAATATATAACAGCAAACCAATACATCATGAATATCTTGTATTTATACATTGCCAACTTTTCTATGCAATTAATAGAAAAAATAGTTTACCCTAAGTATTCTAGCATTTTCTTTAGCTATTGAAAATCTCAGCAGTAGAAAAGAAGTAAATACCACTAATAAGTTTCCTTTTAGCTTATCTTTAAATTGATTCTTTATCGAGGAAAACTAGCAGAATTAAATAAGTGACTTTTGGGAGTATTAAAATACCCTCAAATACTAGAGACACTCCCAAATAATATACCATATTCCCCAATACTGTAAAGTCTCTAATGAGTCTTTATAGCCTTAACATTTTGTTAGGCTCATTTTTCTTAATTAATATTATTTTCTTTGACCAGAATTCTAATCTTTGAAAGTTCCATATCAAAATCTGGGTCACAATGATCTATACTTATCTTGGTGAAAATCGTAAGACATGAATAACATGACTTTTATCAGACAACTCCTAAGCAAGCTGGTTGGTACGAAAACTTTAATTAAAGATGCTTTGAAGAAGTTTTACTAATCCTTAGAGTTCATGAGAGTCAAAAGAGAAATATTGGGTTAGGAGACTGGAGGTTCAAGGTATTGTCCTATAGTTTAACATTATATAAATGTTTATCCTCCATTAGGTATCAGATAATTCTTCCATCTAAGATAGTAATAGTATAGCCGTTCATTCTATAAGATCCATGCATTCTTGAAAAGTGAGAAATTTATCTTTAATTTAAATAAAAATAGGTCTTTAGGACTGAACCAAACTTCATATGTTGAAACCCAGAATACACTTATTATTATTTGGGGGCTTATTGGGTCACACCCAGAGCTCAGGGGTTGCTCCTGGCTCTGCAATCACTAATTATTCCTGATGGTGCTTGGGGAACCATAAGAGAATCCAACCCAGGTCATCTGCATCCAAGGCAAATGCACTATCCGCTATATTACTGCTCTTTCCCCAAGCTTAATCACTTAATCACTTAACTTCCCGTTAGTCGTCGATTTGCTCGAGCGGGCGCCAGTAATGTCTCCATTTGTCCCTGTCGCGTGCTAGTGTAGCCCAATGGCATCTGTTCGCTCTGGGAACATGAAGAGCCTCAAACCGATCGTTCATGATCTTGACGAAGAAGTCTGACCATCTGGTAGGTGGGCGGCCACGCGGTCTTTTGACATCCCATGGAATCCAGTTGGTAACAGCTCTAGTCCAACGGTCGTCTTTAAATCTCATTACGTGACCAGCCCATCTGATTTTCGACACCTTGGCAAATGAGACAGCGTCCCTGATTCTTGATCCGGATGTCGGATGTCGGAACTCCAGATTTTTTCTCTCATTTGAGTGAAACGTGATATTCCAAGCATAGCTCTTTCTATTCTTCTTTGGGAGACCTGAATAGCGTTCTCATCTTGTTTGCGTAGGGCCCAGGTCTCTGAGGCATATGTTAATGCAGGAAGAACAGTGGAATCAAAGAGATGTGCCCAGAGCCGGAGGTTCTTCGTCCTCTTAGCTATTTCTTCGACGTTCTTGAAGGCGTTCCAAGCCGCTCTCTTCCTCCTGTGCAGCTCGGGTGCCAGGTCATTTGTCATGTTGACTTCTCGACCTAGGTACACATAGCTGTTGCATTCGGAGATGGTCGTTCGGTTGAGAGTGAATGGGGCATCAGGAACGAGGCTGTTTCTCATAAACATTGTCTTCATAAGATTCAGCTGTAGTCCTACCTTTCCACACTCACGGTCAAAGTCGGCCAGCATTTGTGCTGCTTGGCTGATGTTTGGTGTTATTAAAACAATGTCATCAGCAAAGCGAAGGTGGTGTAGTTGCTGACCATCTATCTTCACTCCCATTCCTTCCCATTCCAGTCGTCGCATGATGTCCCCAAGCTTATATATTTTATATTAGAAATATTAGATGCATCAGTATTTTATTATACATATGTTTATATTATATCTATGCAATGCATGTTTTTAAATGTCCCTATTTTACTGATGAGTCTATTTTAGAAGCCAGGACATATGAGTTTTTAAGAGAGAAAGTTATAGAAACATGACTGATAAAGTGCTAGGGGTCACTAGGAAACTGGAGACCTGAACAACAGGGGATATTAGCAAGTGACAAAGAGTTTTGGCAGAAGCAGTGTGGTTGAGACATTCCTGCCAGGGGCCTTAACATTTGAGAATATAAACTATAACATTCTTCCATTTTATATATTAAAAATGTAACTGAAACAATTTACCTATACTGTAAATATTTTTCAAACATTTTGATGAACATAGAATTATCTAACACATAATTAGTATACTAAGGCATTGTTATTAAGTTATTCTGAGCTTATTCCTAATTATATTCTTATGCAAACACTTTTATATTTTATTACCTTTTGATTACTCTTCTGTTTCTACTTTTTCCTCATTCTATTTTGGCTTTTTTTATTATTTTTTTATTTAGGATTTACCTGATTTTAACTCCAATCTGTCTTTTTTTTCTGCTAAAATTACTTTTACGCATTTTTACTTTTGTTGGTTTTAGATAAAGTCAGTCTCTCTCTCTCTCTCTCTCTCTCTCTCTCTCTCTCTCTCTCTCTCTCTCTCTCTCTCTTTCTCTCTCCCAGCCCCTTAATTTTTATAATGTAGCTTAACTATCTCACTGTGGAATTCCTTTTAACATTTTATTTTATTTTTAAAAGTTGTTTACAGTAACTTGTCACATCTAATATTACAAAACACCAATCCCACCACCATTTCACCTATCCAACACAATATTTAGAAATTTTCCATCCCGACCCCCGAACCCTTCTCCCATAGAACGACCTAAATAATTTACTTTCTATTGTTTGTTATGAATAATCTGCTAAAAATGATCCAAAAAACTTTCCTTAGAGGGAAAGTGTGTGAAGATTATTGTATCTCACCCTGGAACCAGTAAGCCCCTGTATTAGAGATTACCAAGTAATGAAGTGCCTTAGTTTATATCAGCTGTATGCTCCAGGAATTCTAAAATTTTAAATACAGTTGTGTAGTTGAGGTTGATTTAATTTTTTTAACCGGGTGATTAATTTGAGATCCTGAGGCATCTCTGGAACATATTGTTCTGCGTTGCTCTCTTTAAAGAGCTTTATTTGTGAGTCTCTGGATCATGTCTGTCAATGAGATGGCACGAGGAGCAATTCAGGGTGTGACTGCCAGCTTGTTGCTAGTGCAGGGAGATGAGGGGAAAGGGGGTTGTTCATTTCCAACACTAAGAGAGCCTAGATATTTAAGTCACAAATCCCACATAACTAGGTTTTTAAGCAGATTCTCACATGGGTGAGCCTGTGGAGAGCAGCTGTGAACATGGTGGTGTTCGAGTTCCAGAGATTTTGCCCTGCTGAGGTCAGTTGGGGTGGTCACTGTGAAATTTTTTTAAATAGGGCTCATTCAATGTATTAGTTTCATTCACAGTGGAATATTTGATTCACTTGATCACTTGACATCCCGTCATTCATCGATTTGCTTGAGCGGGCACCAATAACATCTCCATTCATCCCTGTCACATGCTAGTGTAGCCCAATGGCATCTTCTCGCTCCGGGAACACTAAGAGCTTCAAACCATTCGTTCAGGGTCTTGATAAAGAAGTCTGACCATCTCGTAGGTGGATGGCCACACAATCTTTTGACATCCCATAGATTCCAGTTGGTAATGGCTCTAGTCCAGAGGTCACCTCCAAATCACATTATGTGTCCAGCCCGCCTGATTTTCGTCGCCTTGGCAAACAAGACAGCATCCCTGATTTTTGACCATCAATGGAAGTTGGAACTCTGGATTCTTTCTCTCATTTGAGTGAAGCGTGATATTCCAAGCATAGCTCTTTCAATTCCTCTTTGGGAGACCCAAATAGCGTTCTTATCCTGTTTTCACAGGGCCCAGGTCTCTAAGGTGTATGTTAACACGGAAGGACAGTGGAGTCATAGAGATGTGCCCGGAGCCAGAGGTTCTTCGTCCTCTTAGCTATTTCTTCAATGCTCTTGAAGAAATTCCATGCCACTCTCTTCCTCCTGCGCAGCTCAGGTTCCAGGTCGTTCATCATGTTGAGTTCTCAACCTAGGTACACATAATGAGGGAGACATCCACAACATTGGCAACTATCGCCCATCTGCCTGTTGTCTGTCATCTACAAGCTATTCATTCGAGTCATCCTCAACAGGATTGGCAGAACACTTGATGAAGTACAACCACACGAGCAAGCTGAGTTCCAAAAAGGATTCAGCATAATTGACCATATCCACGTGGTAACCAAGCTCATTGAGGTTTCTTGGGAGTTCAAGATGCCTCTCTGCCTAACGTTCATTGATTTAAAGAAGGCCTTTGATATTTGATTAATCTCTATAAAATAATATTCCAATTTTATGTCTCTTCATGTAGAATAGCAACTTTTTGTTGATCATATATAAACATTCAATAGTTTTTTGAGGGTTGCTCTGGAGACACGTGTTTCTCAGGGTTATTGGCCAACTGGGACAGCAGTTGAATGAGGGTGCTAGGATGGTATTTTATTTGGAGTTATCAATGCTAATGTTATCCAGAACATCTCATGGTTCTGGGGTTGGAAATTCATGCAGGTTCACAGTCAGTTATCTGGGGGTCTCCAGAGCTGCATCAGAGATGCCCCAGGGAACATGTTCTAGTCATACCTCAGCTCTATAATTTTCTGGTCTTATATTGTTTTACTTACATGAAAGAAGATATCAGAGTGGTCGGGTGTTTGCCTTGCATGCCGCCAGCCAGGCTGACCCAGGTTCGATTCCTCCACCCCTCTCTGGGAGCCCAGCAAGCTATGGAGAGTATCTCACCCACACAACAAAGTCTGGCAAGCTACCCATGACGTATTTGATATTCCAAACACAGTAACAAGTCTCACAATGGAAATGTTACTGGGCCTGCTCGAACAAATCGATAAACAATTAGAGGACAGTGCAGTGCTATTTATATATTCAGGGCTAGAGCAAGAGCACAGCAGGTAGGGTGTTTGCCTTGTACACAACCGACCCCGGTTTGATTCCTCCATCCCTCTTGGAGAGCCCGGCAAGCTTCTGTGAGTATCTTGCCTGTACGGCAGAGCCTGGCAAGCTCCCTGTGGCATATTCAATATGCCAAAAACAGTAACAACAAGTCTCACAATAGAGACGTTACTGATGCCCACTCGAGCAAATTGATGAACAATGGGAGGACAGTGCTACAGTGCTACAGATTATTTTTACAGGGCCAAAGAGATAGCACAGTAGGTAGGATGTTTGCCTTGCACTCAGCCAACCTGAGTTCCAATCCCCGGCATCCCATATGGTCCCCCAAGTATTGCTAAGAGAAATTCCTGAGTGTAGAGCCAGGAGTAACCCCTGAGAATTGCTGGGTGTGACCCCTAAGCATTGCTCGAGCGATAGCACAGCCGGTAGGGCATTTGCCTTGCATGTAGCCGACCTGCCTAACCCAGGTTTGATTCCTCCACCCCTCTTGGAGAGCCCGGAAAGTTACTGAGAGTATCTGGCCCACACAGCAAAGCCTAACAAGCTCCCTGTGATGTATCCAACATGCCAAACACAGTAACAACAACTCTCACAATGGAGATGTTACTGGTGCCCACTTGAGAAAATTGACGAACAATGGGAGGACAGTGACAGTGACAGTGATATATATATATCCATATATATGTATATATATGATTATATGGATATATATATGATTTCTGCATAATTGTGTAAATTTAAATAAATAGTATCAAAATGTACTATAAGTTCAAATTTCTTTATAAGTTAAAATGTCAAAATGCTTTCTCTTTGAAGGACACCTAATAATCACCTAACTCCTATATTTTAGCTACTTTCATTTAAATATTGTTTTTTCCTGAACTTTCTATACTTTTCTCTATTTGTATGTCCATTTATTTATTGTCAAAAACATATTTTTTGTTTTTTTTTATAGCACAATTGCATAGAATCTACTATTCCAAACAGTGGTGTGCTAGAAAAAGCTTATCAACTGACTATTCAGGAAAAAATATTTTCTCCATAGTGTAAATATTTTCTTGCTTTCTTGGTAAGAATATTGCCATCATAAACGTTTTAAAACTATTTGCATGATCATCACTACCGAACATGAATTTCAGAGACCAACACTCAACTGACTTTTACTGGCTTGTGGTAGTCAACAGCATCAGATTGCTGAAATCGGTGCACAACTTAGTCATTGAGAGCTCTGAATATACCAAGCATCTCAATAATCTTATTGTCTATAAATGGAAAAGAACTTATGCAATAAGATAAGATTGTCCATATTTCATATGAATAATTCAAAAAGACTTTGAGGGCTTACTCATTTTTACATATTGCAGTTTAAAAAAAGCTAAATAGGAGCAGGAGACCTACATATACTACAGACTGACAGTTAAGTATTTGAGCAAACTTCACAGATATTTCTGGGTATTCATACTAAGGTGAGAGTGGTTGGTGTGTGGTATATGGAGAGGACAGGATGGGGGTGGGTCAGGAATGGAAAGCGGGAGAGAGGGAGACAAGGAGAGAGAGATTGTGTGTTATGTATAAATGTATGTGTACATATTATGTGTATATACACTCATATATTTAGTTTACATATAAATATAAATACACATATATGTTTAGCTTCAAATGTTGTTTGATGAGGCAGATATATGAAAACTAACCTTGTTTATGGTAATTGTAACTCCCTTTAAAAATCATGCTGAGATACGTAAGTTCCTTTATCAACCTTTTTCTTCTGAACAGTAGTTTCCCCCTTCCATTTATTTATTTCATCTTTAGTTCTTAAGCATTCATTTTCTTTATTACTTAATATATTATGTGAATATGTATCATGTTCATCATTGACAATTTTATATTTTCTTTTCAAATAGATTAATACCTTGGAACAGAAAGTACCCAAATATTTATCATAAAGTCACACATACACTACTTGTCAAGCTAATGAATCTTTACTAAATATGAAGTTAGAATGTAATTTTTAGTATAAAGGAAGAAAATAAAAGCAATTGTTTGTACAATGCTAATTTAGATCTATTTTTGATACTTTTAAACTTGAATCATTGTTTATTTTTTATGTAACAATATGTAAAATTTATTGAGATGTAATTTATTAAAATTTCTCTACATGTCAAGTATTCTACAAAAGGTCATTAATATTTTATTAAAAGCCATTATTATTTTTTCCATTCTTTATTCTCACGGTACAGGTCAATCCATTCCTTATCATTCAAACAAGAAAATTGAGTTTTAGTAATATTAACATGTTCCAGGTTATAAAAGATCCAAGAGTAAAAGTCAGGTGTTCCCAACATTAAAAAATTATCATGATTATTAAAAGTATTTTCAGACATTTAGGTAGAAAATAAAACACATGAAAATAAAAAAAATGAAATGGTCTGAACCTATGTAATACTAATGATTAGGCCTATAGGAAATCATAAGAGAGCTTCTTAAATTTAACTTTAACCTAGAAGAATTGTAACTCTAGCCAGCAAAACTGAATCAGCCATTAATAATGCAAGATGACATGCAGAGAAAGACTCTTAGCCCATAAAAGTGATTCATTCACCCTCTTTCCGGAAACAACATTCCAATGGGGTAAATCAATGCTGTAAGCTGCTGCTGAAGTCACTACATGAGCCAAGAATCACAGAGGTTCACTTTTATTCTTTGATTGTGATTCTAAAAGGTACTTGGCAAAAGTCGCAGGATGTTCTGTACAAGAACACAATTGATAATAATTGGAGAAAATTGGGCACTGTACT
Organism: Sorex fumeus; assembly: GCF_029834395.1. Classification (NCBI taxonomy): domain Eukaryota; kingdom Metazoa; phylum Chordata; class Mammalia; order Eulipotyphla; family Soricidae; genus Sorex; species Sorex fumeus. Next base: position 34,171,654 of record NW_026606070.1, read on the forward strand.
TGAATGGACTTCTGAAGGATCCCTGGCATTAATATTCTTTTCATTCTATTTTATGTTTTAATTGAGGTTTAGCAATAAAATAATTTTAAGGGGAAAAGGCTGTGTTGACTTAAACTTAAAAAATACTTAGAGAAATGAAAAATATCATAAGACACAAAATATAACTTTAAAGTCTCTAGGATTATAGTAATGCTCATCACTTTTGCATAAACAAAAATTTCACTACCTTTAATATTGAGGACCAGAGGGGTTGAGGTTCTGTCTAAGCTGTTCATCAATGAGAGGTATCACTACACAGCTTTTGGTTCCTCAGGAACATATGGTCCCCTGAACACAAATAGGAATGATCCTGGAACAAAGAGCCAGGAGCAAGCCAAGAAACTCCAGGTGTGGCCTAAAGACAACTACATAGAAATAGAATGGAGGTTTGCTGATTTACAATATTTGATAAATTTTGAAGAAACATAAAGGATGTTGGCAGTTTCAAAATTGTAGGTCATTCAAACTTTCCTACTCAATTTAACAATTCAATGAATATTTGTTTAAATGAATCTGTGAACATATACCCTGTGTGGGTATACGAATATGTGCATTTAATCACAAGAGGATATATATGCATGTTTCTATGTGTATTTATATTTCCAAATAAATTATAAATTATGATGAATAAACTGATTTATGAATATATATAATATGTGATTAAGCATATAGAAATTGGATATAGAACTTAATTCAGAGATATTTTAAATTCCTGACCGTTGGCTATTCTATGCTATTGAGGAATAGCAAGTTTTCGAGTCAAATATTCTTTCTATGCTTATCTATCCACTAAGCTCTGAGGCTTTATTTAGTTGTTTCTAGCCTCAGTTATTATCTCTCAGTTTATAATAATTCTTAACTTTTCATATTTATTGCAATGAATGAAATAGATAATACAGATAAAAATAGAAAAACCTAAAATTCCAAAATAGCATTTTCTTTTTTCCTTTTTATTATATAATAAAATAATTAAGGGGCTGGAGCGATAGCACAGAGGGTAAGGCGTTTGCCTTGCACGCAGCTGATCCAGGTTTGATTCCTCCGCCCCTCTTGGAGAGCCCGGCAAGCTACTGAGAGTACCTTGCTCACACTGCAAAGCCTGGCAAGCTACCCATGACATAGTCGATATGCCAAAAACAGTCACGACAGGTCTCACAGTTTGTTGTGAGACGTTATTGCTGCCTGCTCGAGCAAATTGATGAACAACGGGAGGACAGTGCTACTAGGGCTGGAGAGACGTTACAGAGGGCAAGATTCTTGTCTTGCAGACAACCAACCCCGGTTTGATTTCCAGCACTCATATGGTCCCTCGGGTACTACCAAGAGTGATCCTTGAGCACAGAGCCAAGAGTAAGCCATAATCACTATCATAAGTAGAAGCAAGCAGAAAGAAAGAAAGAAAGAAAGAAAGAAAGAAAGAAAGAAAGAAAGAAAGAGAGAGAAAGAGAGAGAGAAAGAAAGAAAGAAAGAAAGAAAGAAAGAAAGAAAGAAAGAAAGAAAGGAAAGGAGGGAAGGAGGGAAGGAGGGAAGGAGGCACAAAGAAGGAAGGAAGGAAGGAAGGAAGGAAGGAAGGAAGGAAGGGAAAGAATTTAGCAATTTTATTATAACTAATGTGTCAACTTTGTTTTTTGCAAATGTTGAATTCATTTCATCCTTTCCACGAATCTCTTAATACTTGCCAATGTCATCTCTTCACTGAACATTCTTTTTTACTTTATCCTAAGTCTTAATTGTGCCTTACCAATGCACGAGGAAAGTAAATAATGTAACATATGCCAAACCCACTTTTTCAACTTTTCAAAGTTTATCTCAGATGTCATTTGACTTACACATGATCAAAACGTTTTCACAATTCATCTTGGCTCTTTGTATCAATCTACTTATACTCAGTTGCCTATTAGGTTTTGGGGAGCTATTAGACATTGTAATTTTTATTGGATACTTTGTCTTCCAAAAATACCACTTATCTAGTTTTTCAAAAAGATTATTGTGATATTAAATATTTATGGATTCCTCATATTCTATCTAGTCTTAGAACATATACAATCATGGTGTTGAATGATGTTAATATCAGCATCAACACAATCATCATCATTTAACATTCACCTTATTGAGAATGACTAGGAATTTCCACATGACATGGTGTATGTACACACAGGCAGCTCTTTCTCAATTTATTGGGTTCATATGCCCCTAATTGTTTATGACTTTCAACTATTGACTTTTTCTTTATATTGATTTACATGGGACTGAGGCAAGGGGAGTTCCCCACTGCAATTTTATCTCATTGTTAAACTAGGGACTGGCTTTTTACCTAGACACTTTACCTCGCTTCTATAAGGCAATACGTTGGGCCACATTGGCACAATACCTGGCCTATTGGAAGAATTTAGAATAAGTTAATATTTTATTGTTAAAAAATTGCGTATAGTCCAATAAACATTTATGCTTCATTCTTTATGACAATAGTTTATTTATTTTTTTGCTCTTTGGGTCATACTCGGCGATGCACAGGAATTACTCCTGGCTCTGCACTCAGGAATTACCTCCGGCAGTGCTCAGGGGACCTTAGGGATGCTGGGAATAGAACTGAGTCGGCCGTGTGCAACCTTCTATGCTATCGCTCCAGCCCCCACAATAGTATTTTAAATGTGAAATGTGAAAGGATTCAGATGATCCTGGCACTTTAATTTTAAGTTTGTTGTTGCATTTTTAAGGTTTTGTTTTGAATTAATATTTTAGCATTTCAGCATACCCATTGGGAAATTCATTTCTCATGTGGGCTTCATCTTTCAAGAGGAGTTAGAAATAATAAAATGGGGAAGACTCTTGTCTTGCATATGGCTAACCTTGGTTCAATCCACTGCACCCCATCTGGTACCTCAAGCCCTGCTAAACATAAAGCCTGGAATAATCCCTGAGCACTATAAGATATGCCCCATCCTCAAAATGAAGGGTAAGGTATTAACTTATTACTACTTTAATATATTTTAAAGAAATTAAGAGAATATCACTATGAGATGTAAAAGGAAAACATTAAAGCTATAAAGAAATATGCCTAAAATACCTTTATTTCAGAATATCAATTATATATTTTTACATCATAGGCCAGATGTAAATTGTTTGTGCTGGTACAAAAGCCCATATTTTTTTTATTAAAAAATTTTTTTAATAGTGAGACATCATGATGTACAGTTGCAGACTTACACATTTTTGTGCTTGGGTTTCAATTACACAATGATCAAATACCATCCCTCCACCAGTGCCCACTTCCCACCACCATGCATCCCAGTGTCCCTCCCACCCCCCATCCCCCCCATCCCACCTTGGCTCTGTGGCAGGGCATTTCCCTCTGTTCTCTCTCTCCTTTTGGGTGTTGTGGTTTGCAAAAGAAACATTGAGTGGCAATCATGTTTGGTCTATAGTCTACTTTCAGCATGCTTCTCCCATTCTGGGAAGGTCCTCTCAACACCTTTATTTGGTGTTCCGCTCTTTATCTGAGCTCCCTTTTCCCTAGAATGTGTGGTTGGCCTCCAAGTCATGGAGTAGAATTTCTAGTACTAATCTCGGCCATTCTTGGGTGTTGGTTTCTTATTTTGTTACTTTATGTTCCCCAGATGAATGCAATCTTTCTATGTCTATCCCTTTCTTTCTGAGTCATTTCGCTTAACATACTTTCCATGTAGTACCATTTGTATGTAAATTTCGTGACTTCGCCTTTTCTAACAGCTACATAGTACTCCATTGTGTAAATGTACCAATGTTTCTTTAACCAGTCATCTGTTCTCGGGCACTCAGGTGTTTTCCAGATTCTGGCTATTGTAAAGAGTGCTGCAATAAACAGGCAATTGCAGATGTCACTTCGACTATACTTTTTTGCCTCTCTGGGATATATTCCCAGGAGTGGTATTGCTGGATCAAATGGGAGCTCAATTTCTAATTTTTTGAGAATCAACCATACTGTTTTCCAAAAGGGCTGAGCCAGTCGGCATTCCCACTGACAATGAAGGAGTGTCCCTTTCTCACCACATCCTTGCCAGCACAGGTTGCTTTTGTTCTTGTGGATATGGGCCAGTCTCTGTGGTGTGAAGTGATATCTCATTGTGGTTTTGATCTGCATCTCCCTGATGATTAATGATGTGGAACATTTTCTCATGTGCCTTTTAGCCATTCCGATTTCTTCTTTGTGAAAGTTTCTATTCATTTCATGTCCCCATTTTTTGATGGGATTGAATGTTTTCTTTTTGTGGAGTTGAACCAGTACTTTGTATATCCTTGAAATTAAACCCTTATCAGATGTGTAGTTGGCGAATATCCTTTCCCATTCGGTAGACTGTCTTTGTATTTTGGTCACTGTTTCCTTTGAGGTGCAGAAGCTTCTTAGTTTAAGATAGTCCCATTTGTCTATCTCTGTTTTCACTTGCTTGGCCAGCGGTGTGACATCTTTGAAGACACCATTAGCTTCTATGTCATGAAGTGTTTTACCAACATTTTCCTCAATGTATCTTATAGATTCCGGTCTGATATTGAGGTCATTAATCCACTTAGATCTTTTGTACATGGAGTTAGGCAGAGATCTGAGCCCATTTTTTGCATGTAGTCGTCCAGTTTTGCCAGCATAATTTGTTTTAGAGACTTTCCCTGCTCCACTTCACTTTTCTTGTCCCCTTATCGAAGATAAGATGCTTGTATGCTTGGGAGGAGATGTCGGTATATTCAACCCTGTTCCATTGGTCTACAGCTCTGCCTTTGTTCCAGTACTATGCTGTTTTAATTATTACTGCCTTGTAGTAGATTTTGAAGTTAAGAAGGTTGATTCCTCCCATTTTCTTTTTCCCAAGAATTGCTTTAGCTATTCATGGGGGCTTATTGTTCCATATAAATTTCAGGAGTGTTTGCTCCACTTCTTTGAAGAATGTCATGGGTATCCTAATAGGGATTGCGTTGAATTTATACAGTGAAAAGCCCATATTTTTTATTCTTTGATTTGAACACAGGCTAGTAACTTTAAAAGCAACTTCCCTTTTAATATTCACAGATTAATTAGGTTGTTTTCCTACTACAGATTATACTGCTTTCATTTTATTTTATAATAAAGTGCAATTCCAGACATTCTATTAAATTAAATGGAATTGGATAAAAACCAACTATATAATTCAATAGGGAAATAAACCTTTAAAGAAAATATAATAAGGTCCTTGAATTTTAAAATACATATTAGTTTTGAGTCCAGTAAGCACATATCCTTAGTCCCATGACGATACATTTGAAATAATATTATAGAAAAAGTGACTAATCATGAAAATACAGAAAAATAATTTGATTATTTTTTAACTTAGGCTATAACAAGTTTTTTTTCGGGGCTAGAGATGAGTTTGTGTCACACCTGGGGTGCTTAGGGACTATTCTTAGAGCTATGTTCAGGAGTGATTTCTGGTACTGCAGAACCAGCTGCACACAGTCATTGCCTGATCTCTTCTACTGTCTCTCTGGTCTAACAATCACTGTCACCATCACTGTCCTCCTGTTGTTCATCGATTTGCTGGAGTGGGCCCAGTAACGTCTCCATTGTGAGAATTCTTGTTACCGTGTTTGGCATATCGAAGACATCACGGGTAGCTTACCAGGCTTTGCCATGATACTTTTCTTTATTAATCTTCTATTCTAACTAGAATTGACATTGATGAAGCTCTGGTTCTTTTTATATTTAATGCATTGTTTTTAAGTGCATGTACAGTTTTCTGATTCCAAAACAGATTCACATGAATGCTGCATTTCTCCACATCTGTAAAACTCAAAAACAACATAGCAGTGGTAAAAAAATAAATATTACACTAAAGAATAGGAAGAGCACAAATCAATAATTAAGAAAATGAATTCTATCCCCATCTGAAAAAATATGTAATTTTTACATGGAAAAGAGACAACAGTTAGTTGATATCATCCAGTAAAATCCACAATGCAACCTAGAGCTCCTTTGTTAAAAAATGTAGAAGATTCCAAAAAGCATTGGAGAAATATAACCATATATATTTTAGATATCCAAGAAAGAATAGCAAATTCAACAATTAAAATTTGTGCTAAAAGAAACAGCTAATAGAGCAACTTAACCATGGTCCTAAAAGGAGTATATTCAATGAGTCAGAGAATTAAAATGGTGACACTTTGAAATAAAAAGAAGCAAGTGAAAAACATAAAAAGAAAATTCTAATTAAAAAGTCAATTTAATATTTGTGCATAATTTTTGAAATGTATTCTTATCCTTTAGAGGTGTTTCAGAAACTGTTAATAATTGGTTTAATTATTTTTTTCTCCCCTTCTTCTAAGGTCCAACTTTCTTTATGTTTTGAATTTCATTAGATTTTCTCCCTTAGCAGCCATAATTTTTATTCATTTATTAGTAGATTTCAGGAATTTGAGTGATTAAATTGCCCCTGTGAGTTAAATAGATTTTGGTTTTCACTATATTACTATATTCTGAATGTATAATTAGGCAGTTGCTAAATATAGCAAATTAGGTCCAAATACTTTAGGTTAAACATTCTTCTATTTTCTGCGATTACGGCACAATCATAACTTTTTGGTGTCAGCCTCAATTTTAGTAATTGCTACATTTCTCTATTTTCTTCAACTTGTTCTCCTGCAGACACTGTTTTCTGTTTCATTTATTTCATGAAATAATTCACAAAACTTGAGCTCCACTTTAGATCAGTTCTCATCTAGGACTTATGAAGTCGTTTTATTTTCCTAATTATACATTCCTGCATACCATCCATTCTGGATATTCTGGATAGTCTTATCTCATCTCATGGAACCCAAATTCAGATTTGGTACCTGGTCTAGAGACTTCCCCTTTTGTACTATCTCTCAATTGAAATAATATATTTTCCCCCATCATGCCTCTGTGAAATCACATCCTCATATCATCACACTGTAGCACACTTGCAATCCTCCAGACTCCACGTTTCCATAATGATTTATTTCAGCATCTCTTACTCGAACACCATTTTTCTGCCTGTCCAGATTTCTACAAACACTCTTCTTTCTTCCCTGGGAATTTTAACTCTGGAAATTTTAACTCTGACTTCCTGGCCAGAACTTCTGCTTCAAACCCAATTATTCTTTACATCTCTATCTAACTATGTAAGCATTGCTGAAAGAAACTGTATAGTCACACCCATATTACATTATTGTCAATTTGTGCTTACAAATACAATTGTTGCTTAAACTATAAATGACATTTCACTTCTCAGTTAATTGTCCTACTTTCCACAATAAAAAAATTCAGATCTTTCCATCCTGCTTAGATTCGCAGCCTCTCCTGCTTCACCACACTCAGCAGTTTCAGAAGCATTTACTTTCTGTGGAAAATAAAAACCAGCATTTTGGAATTCATTCAACCTCCCATCACTAAGCATAAATACATGGCTGAATCCTCAGTCATCCTCCCTTTCTCACATTTACAATGAAGGAAACATTATTTTTTCAAAACCTTCCTAGAGTTTCCTTTTTTTAATCTTCACCTTTTCTGACTCTTCAACCTACTTTCAGCCAATTTACTGAATTGAAAGTGTTCTTGCCACATCAATTTAATTGCAAAAACCTATAGAATGTTAATTTAAAAGTGAACCTAATTTTTAGCATCGCTGACCTTTATTTCATAAAGATAATTTCTTTTGATTTTCTTATGTTTCTTTACTATTCAGATTTGTCTATTGGCTATTTTTCTTTATTTAAGACTTTAATTATTATGGTTCCTAAGTACTTTTCTAACCCATTGCTTCTTTCACTAAACTCTCAAGTCCTGTTTGCAGGACTTTAATCAATATCAGAAGTTGAACCTTTTCTATTTATATATCCAGAAAATAATCCTTTTTATTCTGATTCAGACAATAATTTGCTTATTTGACATTAGCACTTGGATTTTATGAGGCATTCATAATTTTACATTGCCAAAATTCAACTTATTAATATATATTTCGCCAATCCTTATTGCTATCCAGTTTTTTTTATCACTTCCAAAAAGGTTTTTATGTCAGAAATGTAGTAGGTCTTGAAGCAGATCTTGTAAAAGATTATGTGTCATTTATTTTACTTTCTTTATCACTGGAAATCATTCTCTCTCATCTCTACTCAATTCACCTATCTCTTAAATTACTAAAATAACTTTCCAACAAGTTAACTAAAAATATTTGCTAATTGGTGCCTAGTAATGGAAAGAATGAATCACTCCAGTTATCACAGTTGGAGTAATTTGTTACCTAACTGTGAGTTGTGCACTAATAAGCGAGTCACATTTATTTCTCAAGGTGCTTACCAGATATTGGAGCCTCAGGGCCCTCCTATTTTCAATATTTTATAACACTTAGGATTCCTTTTGGAAAGATGTCTAAAATTCTCTCTACCAATTTCACACAGTCTGTATGATGTGAATCGCTTTGAAATATTGTAGTACTAGAATGGGAGTGGAGAATTCATTTTCCTATTGCCTAAGCTATGGAATATTTCTTGTTATCAGAAAAATAAAATTTCTAAAATCTAGAGGATTGAAAAATTCAGAAGCTATTGTTCAACTAGAGCAAATATATTCTTTTAAAATAAATTCCATTTCTGCTCACTATTGCTGGGACTTCATATAGCTATACGGAAATTATGATCACTGTTCTTTCCGGTAGTCCCATTTGATATTTTTGATTTAGCTATTTATTAGAATTGGAATTTATAAATGTCCTCTTCCTTCTTCCAACCCAGGTCCTGATTTTATTTTGTTCCACTTGATTGGGGTCTTGGTATCCAGAGACAATTTATTGGACAGGAGACCTGTTTTACAGGAGTCCTACTTTAGTCTTCAAGCCTTAAAGAACAAAGTTGACATACATATCTTATACTCTTTTTTTTTTTTTTTGCTGCTTAAGTCATTCATTGCTGCTGGATACTTATGGCAATAAGTTTCTCCTAGGTTACGTTTATATCACATTGTACGGCCTGGTTTCATTGTCTTTTTTATTGTCGGGCATCTTCTAAGAACAACTTATTATTCTGGGAAAGTTAGTTTTGTTTATTTCACTGATACTACTGAGTGTAAGTCCCAGCATTTTAGGGAATAACCTTATATATTTTTTTATTTTATCTGATTAAGATATCACATTCAGTACAAAAAATTTCAGGATTTTAGAAATTATTAGCTACAACTCACTGAACACAAATGTTTATACATACTCATTTACATTCTTTTGAAGACTTGAATCAAGCCAAAATTGTAAAAATTTTGAACTTTGAGCAGACTTTGTAATTACCTCATGATTTTGTATATTTAAAATATATGGACACGTGGTTTGACACTTCATTATTAGTGATGTTTATTGATGAGATGAAATAAATTTTCTAAAAATCTAATAATATAAAATAATTAAATCTTGTAAGAAATACGCACACGGAAGGGTGTGTGTTCGTGGACTCTTAAGGCGGCTCCCTCTCACCGCCTGCATTCATTACCCTCGAGCCTCTGTGTATGGACTGGATCGAGACTGCTGTTGGTGATGGGCAGGCAGAGGAAGAACAAGGACCAAACTGGTTGATGATTAGTTGCTGTTTATTCAGTGTCGTCTCACCCATCTCACCTCACACATTCTTCCTTCCTAATCCCTCATTCCTCAGTCTCAGCCCTCTGGATTCTGCCTTACTCCCACTAGTCTCTCCACCCCTACTTGTCTCTTTCCCCCATGCCGTCTGGGCCCATTCTACACCCATTCTGGTAGCCAAATCAACGTAAGAAAGCCCTTACTGAGGGTCCACCATGTTCAAAGGAAACATCACCTAAGAGGTCTTCCACAGCTCTTCCTGACTGCCACTGAACAAAATAACTCTTAAGGTGTTTTTCTCCTTTCCTCAGTCTAAAAACTCAATCAACATCTTAATACTGGTTATTTTTGTATGGACACAGTAAGAGATAACGTTGAGGCTTGTAGGACACCTCTCCTGGGAATATCTTGCCACAGACTCAGACTACAGCTCTCAGGTCAGATGAATTATTCCTAACCCTAGCAGGGTCTGAATCTAGTTATTACTTTTTGGATATCATGACAGCATTTGTCCATGACCAAGCTCTTAACTTATAGTTAAGCATTAGGCACTTTGGCCAGGCCCATCTTGATGCCAGGGTAGCACATAACTTACTGCTTGACCTGGTTCCATTCAGTCCCTCGTTGGGATTCAGCTGCACTAGGAAGTAAGGGCAGCTGAAGCTTAGGTCCAGAGAACAGATGCCCAGGAGGAAATATCACTGAGAGTCATGTTACAAAAGCATAGCATATACTGTCTTTTTGTGTCCATACACAAAGGACATTGCACTGAATTAACTATGCAAAGGACTTAGGGAGAAGAGAAAAATATTTACAAATCAACAGAGCACAAAGAAAGAAGTTACAAAAAAACACAGAGGAATGGGAGCACTGTGATGGGAGCAACCCAATAAACCTAAACTACCTGAGGCTCTGCAAGAAGGAGAAAGCAATGTAATCCTACAAAATCTGAATAAGTTTTGTATTATAATTTTCAATATTTATGTTATTTATATTTGATACATAATATATTGTCAATTTAAATATAATTTTTCATTATGCACTTTAAAATTTCTATTTTTTGTTTAAATTGTATACAGAATATGTTACACATTTTTTTACATAACTGTAATACAAAACACACATAAAACAGAATAATAAGATCCAAAGTCAGTAAATTTTTATTGTGTTATTATTTAAAAAATGCAATGAGTTTTTAAACAAAACCCCTGGCATCATTGTATGATGATTTCTATATGAAGTGAGATGAATATTTATATTTGGCTAATCATCTTGAAGACATAGTTTATTCACTGAAAAAATGTTGATCATCCTGTCAAATAATGCTGCATCACTTAACTGGCATGATATAAGGGGTTACTGAGTTACCCCTTGTACACTATTATTGAGTAGAGAGTTTTCTTCCACAAAGAGAGATATCAAGTAGATTATAAATGATATGGAAGATATCCTCGTGAAGTAGTACATAATTCAACAATATTCTTCACTATTTTTTCTGGAACAAAATATTATATATAACTTTGCTATTATTATATTTGCTAAATTTTTTAGAAGGAGGCATTGGGACACATCAGGAAGTTCTCTGGGGCTTTTCCTGGTTCTGAGTTTAAGGATTACTCCTGGCAATGCACTGGAGGACCAGATGTAATTCTGGGGATCAAATCAGGGTTGGCCACATAAGGCAAGTCTTTGCTTACTGTAGCATCTCTTTGGAACTCCTTTTAGAATATGACTCAGCTATTTATTGAGACTAATTATATTACCTTCCTATTTTACAGCTGAGAATGAACAAACCATAAGTAAATTTCCAAGATGGAACTTTCAATTGGAATTTCAATTTGGAATAATCCCAGTACTTCTTGAATATTAATTTTTCAAACAATGATTGTCTAATTCTCCAAATTTCAGTTTGAATTCTATCACAGACACAGAAACATTCAGATGTTTTAAAGAAATTTAGAGCAATATTTTTTCACATTAATGTGATTCATTGTCCTAGAATGTAAATATTGTGATGTGATAAAATTTAAAGGGGTGACTGCTTATGTTTACATAGAGATTTCATTATTTCAGCTTTAAAATATTTCAAATTATTCCAGTTTAGTTTGTCTTATTCTGCTACTGTACACCAGAAAAATAACTGGTAATATTTATTGGAATTTTTTTTTCTTCTTGAGACTTGTTTATTAGTGGAGAGAAAATGTTAGCATTTGCCATTTTCTCTGTGAATTTTAGAGAACCTTCATTTGAATTCAGTAGTGATTTCAGGGTGTTTTTCCCCCTTCAAGGCATAGAGGAAGAGATAAATGGGGCCATGCCTCTTTCTAACTGGAATTTTTAATGAATAGTTTAAATACTGCACTAATTTGTATGATCTTTCTACCCTTGCAGCAATGCCCTAAGAGAAAGGGAAAATCTGTTACTTGATCTCATTAAACCCTGGAAAAGGGTAACAATTTACTGACTTCCTCTTACTTTAAAAAAATTTATGCTGAATTACAGGAGTATCTAGTTGCCAAGCACTAACTGTAGTTTTATACTTTATTTTCACCATTAATATGATTAGCACTGTAGCACTGTTCTCCCACTGTTCATCGATTTGCTCAAGTGGGCACCAGTAACATCTCCATTGTGAGACTTGTTACTATTTTTGGCATATTGAATAGGCCACAGGGAGCTTTCCAGGCTCTGTCGTGCGAGCAAGATACTCTCGGTAGCTTGCCGGGCTCTCCGAGAGGGATGGAGGAAGTGAACCCGAGTCTTCCACATGCAAGGTAAACACCCTACCCAATGTGCTATAGCTCCATTAATATGATTATCCAATTTAAATAATAAATTGCTAAAAATAAATTCCAACCAGAACTTGTAGTATGTTCAGCCAATTTTTAATGGACATGTGATAGAACATTAAAGATTCTAATTACATGAGTCTGCCTACTTATTTTTGTAACAAGATTACAAAACTGACAAAAAATTCTTTTTTTTCTTTTAAAAAATTATTTAGCTACAAGGGCTGGAGCAAAAGCACTTCGAGTAGGGCTTTTGCCTTGCACGCGGCTGGCCCAGGTTCGATTCCTTCATCCCTCGGAGAGACCGGCAAGCTACCAAAAGTATCCAGAGGCATGCATGGCAGAACCTGGCAAGCTCCCCATTGAGTATTCGAATATGCCCCAAAAACTAGTAACAAGTCTCACAATGGAAACGTTTGTCCTGTCCCTCAGGACTAGTCAACGTGGGTAACAGGGAGAGGGTGCAAGAGTGAAAAAAGAGACAGAAAGCAGGATTAGAGTACAGTGAGCCGAAAGCTGCTTTATTGTAAATTCAACAGCACTTATATATATTGAGTTTAAGTTTTGCTCCTCAAAGCTTTGGGACAAAGGCAGATAAGGGTAGTCATGGGACAGATGGAGGAGATAACAGACTATCAGGGGCTCTTCAGAAGGCTACTCGTTAAATCACAGGCTGACATCAAGAATGTCACGCACTGTTTTTTAGTTCCTGTTGGCCAACCATCCTGTTCTTGTAAAATGCCTTTCTTAACCCTGTAAATATTTTATAGGCAATGTCTTGCAAAAGCTATGAACCCAGAAGCCCACTCACTACAGATATTGCTGGTGCCCACTCGAGCAAATCGATTAACAATGGGAGTGCAGTGCTACAGTGTTATTTAGGTACAAAGTTGTTCATCATTGGTTTTAGTCATAAAATATTCCAACACACATCTCTTTACATGTGTGCGTTTCCCTCCACCAATGCCTGCCTCTATGGCAAATACTTTTCTTCTCTCTCTCTCTCTCTCCCTCTCTCTCTCACTCTGTCTCTCTCTGTCTCTCTCTCTCTCTGTCTCTCTCTCCCCCTCAGCCTTTCTCTTCCTTACAATACAGATACTGAAAGGTTAGGATATATATTTCTTTACTTACTTTCAACATTCAGTTCTTCTCCAGAGTGATCATTTCTAACTATTGTTGTACTGGTCTCTTCTCTTCACCCCCAACACGCTAGTGGCAAGCTTTCAACCGTTTGCCAGTCCCTCTGGTCCTTGTTTCTCCTGACCTTGATATTAGATTATTAGTTATTATTAGATTCATACTACATTTTTATGTATACCCCACAGATGAGTGCAGTCATTCTATATGTGACCCTCTTCTTCTGACTAATTTCACTCATTCTCTTTCAAGAGAACCTACCATGAAATTTATCTTTCCTTAACAACTGGATTTGGTGAAAGTCAAGTCCTATACTGTAAGTGGAGAAAGTCATGTACCTATAAAACATAGCTATTTTTGAAGAGTAAATATGTGTCACTCTTAAGAATTAAATTACAGGAGGTTTGGGATATTGTTGTGTATACAGATGTTTAGTGTTGCTGAAAGAATGCTGATTGATTGAAAAACAGATTTATTGCTTTTCAAATAAATAAATATTTGAGCAGATACTCAAAATACATAATCTGAATGAATGAATGACATCTAGTACTGTTCTTAACCAAAGCACAGTGTTCTGAACCTTATTTGAAATATATATGGCAACATTAAATCATCAGAAGATACAAGGATCTTGAGTCCCTTTTTAAAAATAGGCAAGATTAAACTTGTATCTCACTCATTACAGTTGAACATATATCATACATGCATTTACTTATATTTATATGTATTAGATTGTTTTTCCATTTAATCTTGTTTCATTTCATTTTTTTCCTATCTTTTGTTTCATCCCACAAGAACATATATATTGCTTGAATCCCTAGCTCTCTAGATATGATAGTGAAATTTCTGCAAGTCTTTCTTGATTAAATTTGGCCTTTGGAACATAATTGAAACATATGAATCACTGCAGCATAATCACTGCAACATGTGAATTTCATTCTGGAAATCAAAAATAAAAGGGAGGGAGAGATTTCAGATATTCTATTCGTTATTAATACCTTAATTTTCATAATAAATTGCTTGCCATTGAGCTCCGAAATGAGTCATGCTTTTCTTTTCTTTTTTAATGCTAATTTTTTCCTTCGGTTTTTAGTCAATTTTGCCTGCAGATAGGCATTACTATTCCTCATTTGGGTTTTGTTTTTCCGAATGAGTTTGCTAATTGATACCTGCTTAGCCTTGTCATATCACAACCATTTCTGTTAGCAATCTGCAAATGAACTGTTGCATTACTGTGCCTCACGTATTAAAATTTCATTTTTTTATCTCTTAAATGAAATTCATGAAAATTTGTAGAGAAGTTTTTTTAAATTATCGACCTTTGAAATTGAAAAATATGTAAGATCACTACACAAGCTATTGGCATTTATCAAAACTATAGTCTATGGGATCAGTTGAAAATGTGATTCAGTCACTTTTAACAGGAATATATCTCCAGTGAAGTAGAAATGAAAATTAGCCATAAGTTTGAGATAGTTTCAGAAAAAGTCATCAATTATGTTCCATATCCCAAATTTAATCTATTTTTAATTATTTTTATTTGGGGGACACATCTGGCAATGTCCAGGAGTAACTCTTAGCCTGGTACTCAGGAATTATTCCTGGCAGGCTCAGGGGACCAATTTGGATTCCAGGGACTGACATGGGTCAGCCATGTGCAAAGCCGGCACCCTACCCCTATACTACTGCACTGCACTGTCCTCCCATTGTTCATCAATTTGCTCGAGCAGGCCCAGTAACGTCTCCATTGTGAGACTTGTTCTTATTGTGTTTGGCATATTGAATACGTCACGGGTAGCTTGCCAGGCTTTGATGTGCGGGCGAGATACTCTTGGTAGCTTGTCATGCTCTCTGAGAGGGGTGGAGGAGTCAAACTTAGGTTGGCCATGTTGGCTGCGTGCAAGACAAAAACCTTACCACTGTGCTATCATTCCAGCCCCTATACTACACTATATTAAAAACATATTTCCTCTTCTCTCATAAATTGAGACCTAGGCACCCATCATTGCCATGTCTCACCTATCATTCACTTTTCAAAATAAAAATATTTATAAGAATTGACATATTCTGTACTATCTTAGTGCATTGGATATGTGATGGGCATACACTTTGCATTTTTAAAAATAAATTTATAAATCAAGAGCATATATATGTACATACATACAGCTTGTCAAGTATATTTATAAAATGCCATCAGATTAGTGTTATCATCTTGCATGTTCTATGTTGAGTTGTCTTCACCTTTGTGAGTACATTCTGTGTGCAGAAGAGAGTAGCACTGTCCTCCCATTGTTTGTCAATCTGCTCTAGCGGGCACTCGTAACGTCTCCATTTTGAGACTTGTTACTGTTTTTGCCATATCGAATATGCCATAGGGAGCTTGCCAGGCTCTGCCATGCTCGCTGGATACTCTTAGTACCTTGCTGGTCTCTCCGAGAGGGATGGAGTAATCAAACTCGGGTTGACTGCGTGCAAGGCAAATGCCCTACCTGCTGTGCTATCACTCTGCAGAAGGGAGTAAAGTAAGTGTTTGTGACAAAGTAGAGTACCATAAATATTATAACTTTTTGCAATATCAACTGCTATGCTTCATGAAATGATTATAAGTCTTGGTTCTCTTAACATCAAGTGTATTCATAGAATTTCGTATATCTTATTTTGTGAGGAAAAGGTACATCCTATTTTACAAAGTAAAATGTGAATAGTGAGTGTTGCAAATCAGAACAAATGCTTAGTTTGCCACTATTTTTCCTCCACCTCCTTGGTCTCTAAAATAGGAATGTCAATGTATGACAGTAAAAAAAAAATCTATCAGCTTGAATAACTATAGAAAATTAAAGAGAACCACTGAGAAGTTAATATTAAAAAATGTGTATAAAATAAATATTTTGTTGTAAACTTCTGAGAATTATAAATGTTTTATAATTTTGGTACAACTTAGGAAAGGTAATACAGATAGGTAGAATTTGTATGGTTAAATAAACAATACATTCCCAAACTATAATAAGGACTATGAATATAGAAACAATTTCAGATGTTTTTGAGGAGTAAGGAAGAAGTAGGCCTGAATTAGAGTGTTATTAAGAGGTGAAATGGGAAAATTTGAACACAGGTCTTTGTTACATACAAGAAGATATAAAAGCTAAACAAGTATGTTTTGAGTTAATACAGTAACTTTTATTAATATTTAGTTTAATAAGAGATTATCACACAATAAATATTTCATCTCAGGGTAAGCAGTATGACTTTTAAAAGCCAGAAAAAAATAGATGAGAAAACAACAGAATTCATGAAAACACTAAATACAGATAATAACTATCATTATCATCATAGCTATGTGATTGAAATATGTGGCATTATAGCAGACCCATAAACAGGTAAAAATATTGTGTTTTGACTATTTATTGCATATAAAAGATAAAGAACAGGAATGAGTCTAAGAAGACTTTATACTTTCATTATAATCTGGGGCAGTAAACTACTCTGAATAGATATAGGTAAATTGAAAGGAAGGGCCCATTTTGAATAGAAACTTCATGTTTTTTTATTTTGAATGAGCTATTAAACAAAAACAATTTTTAGAGAATCATATTCTGTGTAGATCTATCACTTTGCATGATCAAGATGCATCACCTACAAAGGGCTATCACTAAAGTCACAAGAAAGGATGAATCTTCTGAGATAAAACTTAAAAAATTAGAGAGGTTCTGAGAGAACCAATGTTAGGCTCAGAAGGAAACAGTTATAGAAAAAATAAAAATGTTTGATATGCATATTTACTAGGCATGTGTTATCACATCATTATTTTTTCCAAAATATAACTTCTTTTAGGATTATCTGAGGCAAGAGAGAGAAGAATAAGAAGATAAAATCATTGGGCATATCAATTCTTGGGATTTGTTTTAATAATAATTTAGTAATAAAGAGAATTAAGGAGACTTGAAAAGCTTAAAGAGGTTATAAAATATGCATTTGAGATCAAGGATGATTAGGAACGAAAGAAAAGGACAAATGTAGGTAGAAAAAATATATACACGTAGAGGCCTTAAGTTAGCTTTAAATGGAATAACTCACTTTATTTTATCCCTTTGAATTTGTGTGAAAATAATAGAGAACATCCATCATGTTGAGATGGTACTATAAGTGACATATTGTACTGAAACATATTATGGCATTTAATCCTCCAAATAACTGGATTGGTTAAGATATACTATCATTATATTCATGTAAAGACCCTCCCGTTGATCGTCGATTTGCTCGAGCGGGCCCAGTAACGTCTCCATTGGAGACTTTGTTGTTACTGTGTCTGGCATATCGAATACTCTCGGTAGCTTGCCGGGCTCTCCGAGAGGGGCGGAGGAATCGAACTCGGGTCGGCCATGTTGGCCGCTTGTAAGGCGAACGCCCTACCCGCTGTGCTATCGCTCCAGGGCTGGAGAGATTATATTCATATACTATCATTATAATTCATTTGTTTAGTTAAACATTAAGTCAGTGAAAAGTAAGGTAATTAATAAAGGTAACTTGAAAGTCGCAGAGTTAAGAGCCAAACTCATGAGTTTGTATTCAGAACTAGTACCCTGAACTAGTTAAACTTAACATTAAACTTAACACAATGATAGTAAATGTTAAATCCCAAACCCTAACCTATTAACTTGTAATGATAGTGAATATTAATCTCTGAAACAAAAAAAATTATGGTGGCCTTATAACAAGTACACTGATGGAATATAGAACATTTATTTTAAAAAAGAAATAAATATATATTTCTCCTTTAGTATTTATCATTTCAAATAAGGGACATTTTATGATAAAATGAATACTAAAAAAATCTAGAAAGTGATTTCCATACAGCAGAACTATTCATAATGTATAACTCAACTATATTATGTCATTTGATACTTGTGGCCAAGGTGGGAAAATTAATATTACATTTTCCTCTCTTTTACTTTAAGAGGAATTTTCCTCTCTTTTTCTTTAAGAGGCAAGAAAAAACTAAAGATGAGAGGAGGGAGTATTTGCAAAAGTGCCCATAAGAATATAACAGAATTAGAGCAATATCTACATAAATATTATTTTTGTCAATTGCACTAGTTAATTTTCTATAAAAAATTCATTGTTTTGAAAATGATGTCTATACATACTTAGCATTTAGTAAATGCTTGTTTATTTATTTAGTTTTCCTTAAACGCAGAATAATGTAGGAAACAGAGAACAGTAGCTCTGGAAGAGATTCACTTCCCTTTGCATGACTTCCTGCTTTCCCCATTCTCTACATGAAGACCACTTAGTGAATTGAACCCAGAAATACTGATAGCTTGTTAATAGGGAATACTTCAGACGTATTGCTCTTTCACTTTTCAGAATCTGTTCTCTGAGACAGTAAAGAAGTTCTCGTGTAGCCCTTTCATCATCTCATCCAAAGTACAAAGTAAGAGTTCCTTTTAGCTTTGAAATTGAGCATCACTGGGTCTATAAAGGCATAATTTATCCCATGCTTCTATGAGTCACATATTTGAACAAAGCCCAGCTTGTACTCTTTTGTCACAATGTTGTAAAAGCTTCTCTTCGGTATTATTCCTGTTCTTGCTTAAGTTATTAGGAATAATTTGAGCTATAATTAAAAATAACATTTACCTCCCATTCTTCAAGAAACCTCTTTACAAATTATTATTGTTTACTTCAGTCTAACACTGCAAAATTACCAGCAAATGTGTGGATTTTGGTCAAAACAAAAGAAATTATTTGTTAAGTAAAAAAATACAGAAAAATTCCAGTGTATTGCCATTGTCCCTAGATGTTTATACTCCCTAAAATTAGCTAAATAACTTGGCCTCAAAACTACCATTCTTTGCTTGGAGAAGTGGTGCTAATGTTTTCAGTTTAGGCTAGAAGTTTTGATATCATGAGTACAATGTATAAAAGCAAACACTCATAGGGAGCTTCTACTTTTCCCCAAATTCTAGTTTACCTCTGAGGAAATAGCATGTGAAATTCCACAGTACTTTATGGAAAGTTTATTGAAAACCAAATCTATGTATATACTCAGATTTGGAATATATATATATATTTGTATGTATATATATTCTCTCTACATATATTCTCTCATATACTATTGAGAGAATAAAACATTATATGTAGGGTTGAATTTGAGACAGATTTATAAAACACATTGTTACTTCCCTATGTCTAGAATAAGCTATATAGAGAAAAAATGGTACTTTAGCTGAAGGCCTCTGTAGTTATTGAACTTGGGAGTATGGGCAAAAATGAGCCTTTTAACTTCAAGGTAACAGACAGCCTGGTCCTGGAATAGCTCTTTAGAGTGAACAGCAAAATCATACCAAATGCATTGTATGATGTGGTACATTTAAACTAAGATGCCATCTTTAAAAATGTAAATACCTTGAACTGATTCTTGGATTGATATTTTTGTGGGAAGACCTCATTGATTAGATTGCTATTTCATTAACATTGAACAAAATTCATCTGCTTTAAGGACAATGTTACCTCCTAGGATCTTTAGAAGTCTAGCTGACTTTCTATGGGATGTAATAGGCGATTGTGCATCAAAATACTTTCCTTTGGAGAGTGACAGGGAGTTGGGGATCAATAGCTAATGGTGTTCAGGGCTTACTCCTGGCAATATGCTCTGAAATCACTACTGGAGGGACTGAGACAAACATATGGGATGCTGGATGAAACCTGAATTAACAACATGCAAAGCAAGCACCTTACCCGCTATCCTATCACTCTAGCCCACAACCCAAAACACTTGCTTATGCAAGAGCAATAAATATAGTTTAAAGATCACTGGAAATTTATTGCTTGATTTACTAAATATGTCACTACACAAAGCATTAGACATCCATTAATCAGTAGACTGCCTTTGTCTCTGTTTGTTTACAGGCCTAGCACATAATCATGGACAAATCACTTTACTTTTTTCTACCTTTGTCACCTGATAAAGGTTTTAAATAAGTGAGACTATTTAAAACTTCTTCTAGCCAAGATTAAATATCAAAAGTTATCATCAATAGTATTATAAAACCATAGACACTTGAAACAAAGGCATGCCTCAGAGATCACTTTGCCTTCTAACCAAATCAGAAATTATTCATCAATAGTACTGTCCTCCCATTGTTCATCAATTTGCTCGAGCGGGCCCAGTGATGTCTCCATTTTGAGACATGTTGTTACTGTGTTTGGCATATTGAATACATCACGAGTATTCATCAATAATGTTTATGAAATATCATCTAGTTTGGCTAGTTTTGAGAAAAAACTCTTCATCTTGTAAAATAGCATTTTTTCATAAAAAGGTTGGAGAGTTTAAGTTTGCAGCTGAAGCTCTGATGTTATCTGAGTTTAAATCCCTGTTCACTAGCTAAGTAATCTGGGAAAAGTTAACTTCTGTAAGATTTAATTTCTTCATTTTCTAATAAATTTGATATAGTTGGTAGTTGCAGCATTATTATTATTTAAAAAATTATTTTCTTGACTAAATTTTAGTTATAATACTTTATCTCTTTTCTCTCCTCTTTCTCAAGATCTGCCTCTGCCAAGTCTAAGTTTATTTGTTACTTTATGGTGTCCTTGGGGAGAAGGGGTGAATCACATCTAGTAGTGCTTATCGATTTTTCCTAGGTCTGTACTCAGGAATCATTTCCGGTAGTGCTTGGAAGGATCACGTGGACGGAGGGATTAAGCCAGGGCCATCCTAATGCAAGTCGATCACCTTAACCCTTGTACTATTTCTTATGTAGTTTTTAATAAGAATTCTCTATCAATTTATTGATAATTTCTCTATCTTTCATATCCATTCAACCTTGATAGTTTCTTACCTTTGATAATCAAATTCATTTAACCGTCCCAATATATCTAAGACTTACCTGCATATCTTCAGCTGGGAAATAGCCTGCAACTGTTTAGAAGTTTAGTAAAAATCCTTTTACTCTAATGTCTCTTCTTAGTAATTTTTCAAACATTGACCTCCTTACTCTGTTCATCAGCTATAAATACCTAAGGTCTTTGTTGTGCTTGGCATCAGTTCTTTCTCCCTTTGCACCATTATTGAGGTCTTTTATGAAATATTTTTTACCATTTTAACAAGTGTCAGAATGATTTTTCTGAATATTATCTTCAACTATTAGAAAGTTCTTCATGTTGAACTGAGACCTATTATCACTTCTTCCTACTGGTCTTAGCACTTTCATTTTGAAAATGTGAACAGCATTCTTATTTTTTCTTTTGTACGAAAAAATCTTTCAAAGACACAAAGATATTGCATATCTCAAATGTTCTTTATTTAAATCTAAGTATTTCCTTTTTCTTTAACATCACAGATCATTGCAATTTTGATTCCTCTTATATCACTGTATTACTGTAGCACTGTCCTCCTGTTGTTTATCGATTTGCTCAAGTGGGCCCAGTAACGTTTCCATTGGAGACTTATTGTTACTGTGTTTGGCATATTGAATACCTCACGGGTAGCTTCCCAGGCTTTGCTGTGCAGGCGAGATACTCTTGGTAGCTTGCCGGGCTCTCCGAGAGGGGTGGAGGAATCAAACCCGGCTGAGCCGCTGAGCTGCATGCAAGGTAAACACCCTACCGCTGTGCTATTGCTCCAGTCCTCTTATATAGTATGTTGGAATATGTCATTGTGACATCTAGTTATGGTAGGTCAATGTATTCAAGATACAATGATGCCATCAATATTCTTAGTCTGAATACTGTCATAGTTTCATGATAATCTAAGATGACATCAATATATGCATTAATTTTTTACAGCTATAACATTTTTCATACACAATGATATAAATCTGATTTTTATCTAACTTTGAAATTTTTTGCCTCAAAATTCAAAATATAGGATTTAAAAATAGGATAGTACATTATAAAATAAATTTTTCAAAAAGAATTACTAGGACAAGAGGTAGTAGAACACATAAAGCACTTACCTTTCACCCAGTCAAACCAGGATCAATTCCAGAACTACATATACCCCGATCCCAAAAAGAGTATGTCCTAAGCATTCCCAGGTGCTCAATGAAACAAAACAAAATAAAACAAAAACAAAAAACATTTCCCTGAAATAATGACGGGCATGTGTCTTTTGAACTCAACCTAGAAAGAGATGAAGGAGCTATAATGATAAAGACTAAATATTGTCTAATATTTACGATAGAAGAAAGAAAAGAGATAGATATTAGCAAACAGCATGTCGGTTAAAAAAGCAAAGCAGAGAGTAATATCAAAACCACTTTTAGTTGAGATAGTACTTTTAATGGAAAATCATCCTTCCTTCCCCTCTCAATACTAAGGAACTTGTCTCTTAAGCTCCTCAGACCCCAATTATATCACTTTTTTTTATATTTCATTTTGACATGTATTGCTATTTTATAGGAAAATATTATATAAATTATTATCATATAAAAGTATTCTGACTTTATAAACATTCATGTGTATGTGTACTTATATATATGTAACAGAATTTTTCCTTCTAGCCTAAAAATTCCATTTCTCTCTAAAACCATTTAAATTTATTTACCTGGGTCCATGGTCTCTTTAACAACAAGTTCCATTATATGTAAAGTAGATTATGTTTAGGGTTCTTTAAAAACCATTATCAAAGAAGAAATATAGGTAAAGAACATTTCATGTCTTATTAACTTCTGCTAATTGCCATATACAGTGGGAACTACTTGTCATATGGAAATAATGCATCAGAGTTATTAAAAATAAAAGAAAAAGAGAATTCTACACTCATTATGCAATCAGTGAGAATGCATCTTGTCAGGAAAAAAACCTTGACTAGGTTACACAACCCTGACACCATTTAGACTTTTAAAAATTATTGTAGGGGCAAAAAGAGCTTAAGTTGCATTCTGATGGAGGAATTTTGCCTAAAGACACGGTGTTGTTTGCCTTTTGTGCATTTCAGCAGCATGCAACAGCACTAAAAATGAAAATTGGATTTTACTATAGCAACAAATATTGTCAGATAGAGTAAGACAGAACAAAAGTTACCAAGAGAACAAGCTGATAAAAACTCAGTATCTAGGCAACATTTTTTGTTGGGTTATTTTTAAAAAATTGATAATATTGTGCTCTATTTCTAATTTATTCATATTTTTTCTCAGTGATAGTAACATTATGACTACAGAAACCATATCATTTTGACATTATATGTATTTCAAAATACAGTAACACTTCTTTTATTTTTTCTCATTTGGTTTTGCTGTGGTGGAAAGAAATTCTGAAAATGATGGTTGATTAGCTCAGCTATGTTGCCTGACAGTTCACTGCTTTATCCAACAATTTTGAGAATTATTTTACTGTTTGTTGTAGATAATGACTTTAGTAAAATGAGACTTAAAATGTCCCTATCAGTTAGAAATATTATTAAATGAAGACTCTGGTAATTAATATATTCATGTAACAGAATCTGTGAAATATACTTGAAATAGTTCTAAAAAGTGAAGAAATATAACCACTAACATACAAATACTTTAGAACCATCAATATTAGATGCATTTTTTTGTACCAAGCACAAAAGTAGGTGCCAGTTTTGAATGTGCAACACAGAAATATGAAAAATTCTGGGCTCTATTTGATACATAGGCAGTAACCAATAATCATTTCATGCTTTTTCCATTTTATATTTTTCAAAGATCTTGAACATTTACCTTGAAACAAATGGTTTAAAGTCTATTTGTGTCTTATATAAGAGCTGGTCTTTCACAAATTGTATAGAAGCAGACAAATCTTCAATGATTCATATAATTCTTGTTCTCCTACACCTACCTAGACTTTGAATAGTGGATGTACAAAACAAATCAAACACCATAAAGGGCAACCTACTCTTCTTCGAAAATGCAACTTTATGGTTGAGTCATATAACGTTCTCTCAAATTCATGAAAATCAGTCATTTTCACATGAAACTGGGGACAAATAGGAAACACCTAAATTTTCTAGGTATAGATTCTAGTGCTGATGAATTATCACTCAGAATGCTATAATTTACAAAACTGTAAATAATGTGTACACTGCTCATTAATTTTTTACTAGTTGTTATCCACAATTGTTTTTTTTTTAAGAAAACTATTTCACAAAACCTTTTGAACTGTAGCACTGTAGCACTGTCCTCCCATTGTTCATTGATTTGCTTGAGCAGGCCCAGTAACATCTCCATCATGAGACTTGTTACTGTGCTTGGCATATAGAATTCATCACGGGTACCTTGCCAGTCTTTGCTGTGAGGGTGAGATACTCTTGGTAGCTTGCTGGGCTCTCTGAGAAGGCGGAGGAAGTGAATTCGGGCTGGCCAGGTTGGCTGCATGCAAGGCAAATGCTCTACCCACTGTGCTATTGCTGCATTATTCATTATACCAATGAAAAATTAATTCTGGATCTATGAATGGCATTTAATTCCTTCTACTTTAGCTCCTATTCCTTTGTATTTTTTTCTATCCCCTTATAATATTGTCTCCTATTGTAGTTGCAACTGGACCTCGTATCATCTCTGTCAACATTACTTTGTCTCCTTATCATCGTTTTTTCATGCTTAGAGACATTTTGTTCTTCTTTTCTTGTTTAAAAACATTATTTACACAATTATTTCTTTTAGGGATGGAATTGTTTCTAAAACCACTAGCTTCCATTTATTGTTTCTCCCTTTTACTTCAGTGCTTAAATTCTCCTCCTGCACCTTTAAATTTTGAAATGTTACCTCTACTAAAATATGCCAGAATATTTTAACACCTGTTTGTTAGGCAATCTATGTAACATTATATATTTTTATTTTTGCTATCACTCTAGAATACCAAAAGATTGCCATCATCCTATTTTTATATATGAAAAGAAAATAGAGACTCCAATTCAGTAAGTTACTGACCTTGTCTTACTATCGTTATTGTAAAACCTAATGTCAAAGGGCTCTGTGCCTGCCAACGCTGGTGATTTTTCATCCTATTAGAATCCTCTCCCAGGTTTTGCCACCTCTGCCTCCATTTATTCAAAAGATTAAAACAGTGACTAATAACAATTGTTGCATTGGTGGCTCAATACAATGTTCAGAAATCCAGAGCTCTTGTAAATTTGCTTTCCCTGTATTGTTCTTTGAGGACTTAAAACAGGTCATTAATGGAGGAACTGCATGCAGTTAGTGAAATGGTAACTTCCAAATACAAATTGCCACTTGGCAATACTTAATTATATGTAGTTTGATTCCTAATAATTTTTGAATACCCTATGTTTATTTTCATCTTCTATTCTCTTATTTTCATTGCACTGATGTCATTTTGTTCATTTTTCCTTTCCAGCACAAGCCAAGCATTGACAATTGCTCAGCCTGCACTTTGGCAACTTCAATATTAATAGATCTCTTGATTCACTTTATAGACTGTGCCTCTTTTTTCAGCTTTCCTACTGTAGCACTGTAGCATTGTCCTCCCGTTGTTCGTCAGTTTGCTTGAGTGAGGACCAGTAACATCATCATTGCGAGACTTGTTGTTACTGTGTTTGGCATATCGAATACGTCATGGGGAGCTTGACAGGCTTTGCTGTGTGGGCCTGATACTCTTGGTAGCTTGCCATGCTCTCTGAGAGGAGCAGAGGAATCGAACTCGGGTCGGCCTGGTCAGCCACGTGCAAGGCAAACGCCCTACCCACTGTGCTAGCACTCCTGCCCCCTTCATAAATTCTAGGTATTCTCATTATTCTCATTTTTTGTTTGTCTGGTTTTGTCTTAACAGTGTTATCTGAATAAAGTGCCTGGTATTATTTATCTATGGTATCTATTTTTCAAATCTTTATCATTTGTTTTTCCTCTGATTTGTTATTGTCTTTTAAGAAGTCTACATGAAAATGAATGACTATGTTGAAAGACTTGCTTCACTTGCCTCAGTTCATTAATTTATTCTTGCCTCACCCTTTAAGTATTAAAATATGAACTACTGGTCCTGGAGCCTGCCAGGACTGATCTCTGAGTACAAAATCAAGAGTAAACACTGAGCACAGCCAGATGTGCAATCCCCAAAATATAAAAAAATAATAAAAATGTGGATCACTTTGATATATAATAGCTTCAGTCATTTTAGCAATTTACCAAACAAACATGAATTCAGATTGAGATTTAAACAAAGGGTTATTTTTATAGTCAAAGTCATGTTTTTTTTTAATAAACTAATTAGTAATTTCCCCCACTGTTCCATTTCACTCTGTTTCAGAGTGCCTCTGAAATTCACAACCAGCTATTTTTGGATCTCTGGCATATCATTTGCCCTGTGTGTCTTGCCTTCTGCTGAACTTGCCAACCTCTACAGCCAGACATCTCAATAAGTGTTCAGCTCACTGTTCAGTAGTGTTAGTAGTTTCTGGAGACTCATGGGTATTTTTTTTGTAATTGTACTTATATTACCCTTTCACCTTTTATTCATAAATCTTTAATATAAAGAATTTTAGAATTATTTTTATTATAGAGTCATTTCAGTAGAAAACTATTCAATACCAATTCAAAAAAAGTATCAAATTCTGTTTTAATCTCTGTGCAATTTTTGAACTCTTAAAATTTACATAGGATAAGAATTAACTTCTTTATAAATTCCCTGGTATTATCACACATTGTTTGTTTTATATGACTTATAGTGACTTAAAGATTTTCTTCTTACACATTTTTTAAGATAAAATCACCGTGAGGTATCTAGTTACAAAGTTCATGATTGGGTTTCAATCATACAATATTCTTATAACTTTCCCTTCACTAGTGTAGGTTTCCCACCACCAATGTCCCCAGTTTCCCTCCTAC
Organism: Sorex fumeus; assembly: GCF_029834395.1. Lineage (NCBI taxonomy): Eukaryota > Metazoa > Chordata > Mammalia > Eulipotyphla > Soricidae > Sorex > Sorex fumeus. The sequence continues at coordinate 34,199,008 of NW_026606070.1, forward strand.
AATCCCCACCAGCTTGTCTCTATGACAGACACCAGACATGTTTCTCTCTTTCTTTTCTCTCTTTCTTTCTTTCTTTCTTTCTTTCTTTCTTTCTTTCTTTCTTTCTTTCTTTCTTTCTTTCTTTCTTTCCTTCTTTCTTTCTTTCTCTCTCTCTTTCTCTCTCTCTCTCTCTCTCATTTCCTTTTGGGCATTATGATTTGCAGTAGCACTGTAGCACTGTCCTCCCGTTGTTCATCAGTTTGCTTGAGCGGGGACCAGTAACGTCTCCACTGTGAGACTTGTTACTGGTTACTGTTTTTGGCATGTTGGATACCTCACGAGTAGATACCAGGCTTTGCCATGTGGTGGAATACTCTTGGTAGCTTGATGGGCTCTCCGAGAGGGACAGAGGAATTGAACCTGGGCCGGCTGCATGCAAGGCAAACACCCTACCTACTGTGCTCTGGCCTGGGTATATAAGTATCCAAATCAAATATTTACTGATTAGAGATTATAAGTAAATTTCTTAAAAGTTAATCAGGTGGGGCTCAAGTCTGCATGTTTTATTATTTTAGCATAGTATATTTTACTAACATTTTATTTATGCTTTATGCCTTAATGATATGAACAAATTCTCTCAAAAATACTTTAAATTTTGGTTTCTTTTTGTTTTTGGTATTTTCCCCCCTTTTTGTGTGTGAAAGGAGAATGGATATACCTAACAGTGCTCTCAGGGCTTACTGCTGGCTTTTTACTGGTTTCTGACCCTCCTCAGGGGACCATATGGGGTGTGCTAGATGGAACCTGGATTCGCTGTGTGGAAACTCAGCACCTTACCCACTTGATTATCTTTCTGACCTCTGATTTTTGATATTTTTGGTTTTAGTTTTGTCACTTGGTTTATCTTCCCTTGCTTTCACTGCTGACTATTACTGCAACTATGGGATAATGACTTTCTTCTTGAAAGTGTTTTCTTTTCTCAGTCCCACTTAAAATCATACTTCAGACCATTTATAAATTTATACTCGCTCTCCAACAACTTAAAAGGATACCCAAACTTCATTCCTTAATCAAACTTCCTATGGGTTCTGTTTCTAACATCTCAATGTATCATGGCAATATAATTCTTGTGGCTTTCATATTGTCTGACAGAATACTTCATCGATGTTTTGGAAGAAAATACTATCTTATACTGATTTTAAGGGACAAACTGAAAAATTTACCAGAAGAAAAAGACCTGAAGCAGAAGCGTATTTACAGTGGAAACTTCTTAGAATGTTTCTGTCTCATCATAGATGTGGTCACTTCTACTGCATGCACTGTGGTTATAAATAGAATTTTGGGAACTCAGTCAGACATGCCTCCTTAAAAGAACTGCAAGAGAATATCTGGGTCTGCATTTTAAGAATCTTTAAGCATTCTTTCTTTTTATTGAATCACCATTAGATGCATGGTTACAAAGCTGCTCATGATTGAGTTTCAGTCATACAAAATCCCTATGCATATCCCTTCACCAATGTACACTTTCAGCGATCAGTGTCTCCATTCACCCTTCCACCCCTGTTGGCCTCTATGGCAGAAACTTTCTCTCTCTCTCTCTCTCTCTCTCTCTCTCTCTCTCTCTCACTTCTCTCTCTCTCTCTCTCTCTCTCTCTCTCTCTCGGCACTGTGGCTTGCAATACTGTTACTGAAAGGGTATTATGCATATGATTTTACCTCCTTTTAGCATACTGTTTTGTCCAGAATGATCATTTCCAACTATCATTGTCATGGTGGTCTCTGTTCTAACGGAGCTCCCCCACACCTACTTGTCGCAAGCTTCAGAACACAGACCAGTCCTTCTGGCCCTCATTTCAATTGTCTTTGGATATTATTCTCATACTATGTTTTTTATATACCACAAAGAAGTGTAGTTATTCTGTCTGTCTCCTTCTGATTAATTTCATAAAACATGATACACTCCATGTCCATCCACGCATAAGCAAATTTTATGACTTCTTTTTCTAACAGTTAAGTAGTATTTCATTATGTAGGTGTAGCTTTATGTTCCTTTATCCAGTCACCTGTTCTTGGTACTAGAGTTCTTTTCAGATTTTGGCTATTGTGAATAGTGCTATAATGACTAAGCCTTCATCTTTTCCCCCTTTTCAATTCTTTGGGTCACACCTGGCAATGTTCAGGGCTTAGTTCAGGCTGTGCACTCACAATTACTTGGGGAATCATATGGGATGTTGGTGATCGAACCCAGGATTCGCCTCATGCAAGGCAAACACTCTACCCGCTGTGCTATTGCTTCAGCCCCTCTAAGCTTTCCTAAGTCAGTGTATCACTGTATCATTGTCATCCCGTTGTTCATCGATTTCCTTGAGCAGGCACCAGTAACGTCTCCATTTGTTCTAGCACTGAGACTTTAACAAGTGCCACATTGGAGGCTTTTTCTGGGTGAGGGGAATGAGACTTATCATTGTTACTGGCTTTTGGCATATAGAATACGACCACAGGGAGCTTGCCAGACTCTGCCATGCAGGCAGGATACACTCAGTAGCCTGCTGGGTTCTCCAAGAGTGAAAACTAGACAATAAGAGGTTGTGCGACCAACGATGCAGGTGCACACTTTGGGGAGCTGGGTTTTTTAGTCCCTGGGTCTTGGCCGTTGATGGGATAACACAGCACCAGGGGCAGTTGGTGAGTGTAATGCCTATCTACTGAAAGATGGAGGATCTGGGTGGAGGAGGCCCAGTCCCCATCCGAGCTGGCTCAGGATCTCAGCCCCGGGTCCCACACACCTGGGTTACTTTGCCGGTTCCTTCATGCATGAAGCTCATCCAAGTGTGTGGAGAGTGGTGTTAAGCATGGCTGTGGCTGGAACTGGAGGTCTTCAGCTGCCGAGGTTCTGCTCAGGGCGGGGAGGGAAACTCAACCTGCCCCCCCTCCAAGAAGCCCCGGTGAGGACCTAGGTCATTGAGCTAATTACCATTTCTCCCTTCCAGGCCCAGGAACTTTTTTCTCTCTAAATGAAGCAGTTTTTAAGGTGCACACTGGGTTTCCATGGTGTTTCTTCTTTCTAGATCATTTTGACCTCCCATATTTACATCCAAAACAGTTTTATTTTTTTTTAAATTTAGTTTTTGGTTTAGACAGTCTATTTTATTAGATACCTGTGATAGGTTCCTCATGAATATCTTGTATATGCTCTTCCTGCCCCCATATAAGTTTTATCACATTTTAATATAGAACTTCTTAGATCCTTGGGCCAGTCTATTAGCTTTCTGAGAGCTCAAGGTCATCTCAGTAGTATCATTCCTACATGGAGAGGATATGGAATGCAGTTTAGAGATATGCAAAGTGTTACATTTAATTCTCCTACCTCATAGATTTTAGAGAACTATTCCCCATTTTTTAATTATTTCATCACTTATATAATATAAATATTATTAGTACTAGCCTTGTGATTGTGTAATCAAATAGGAATAATGGAAGCAATTTCCTACTTAACTCATAGTGATGTTCTACAAATTGTGTTATAAATTTTACTATAATAATAACTGTGAATAATAGCAATGATAATAAAAATAATAATATTTACAAATACATTACTAGGAAATCTAGAACTATAGCTACCTTTAGTCAATTCTTGTTGAATACATAAAATAATGAAAGAATGAATGGAATTGAAAATAATACACTCAGATAAATCTAGCAAAATAAAGAATGCATATAAACTGTAATATGCAAGAAGGGGAACTTTCAGAGCATAGATTTCTTTCTCTCTCTCGAATATCTGACTGGCATTTTATATCTAAAGGGAGCAGAATTTCCAGAGGAAACTTGCCCTAAAAATAGCTGGACATTGATAATTAGTATGTGCATGCACTTTAGAGATGCTCTTTGTTATCTAAAAAAAAAAAAAACTTCCTTTCTGGCTTCTTCCCAAATTATACTTCTGCCAAATATCTCAGCTTCTGAGAAATTTATGCCTTTCCCATGGAAAGTAAAAAAGGAACTAATTTCTTTCATATTTTACAAGACTAACTCCTTTTTACATATAAATCATATTATTCTGTCTCATCTAGCTTTTCTAAATTTGTTTCAAGGTGTTATATATACAATTCTCTGCTCATATACCATTTCTAGCTTTTCTTGTGAAGATCATTTATAACATATCTATTTGCTTTAATCCATATCACCTTTATGGATAGGCGTTGAAAATCTTTTAATTTTCCACAGTTCATTCTTTCATTTTGCATTCACTGACATAATATCTATTGAAAACTTGAAAAGTTGAGCATTGACAACAATAGGATAAATAAACAAAAATTCAGAAATAATAGCTTTTGATTCACTCCCTAATCATATGTCAATCTATGAAGGGTTGGGTAGATCATTAAGAAAATCAATAATAAAGTGAAATAAGTGAGAAAGAGAGGGATAAACGACATAGAATGACTGCACTCATTTGTGGAATATAAAATAACATAATATGAGACTGACAAGCAAGAACAGTAGAGACAAGACAAGGAATATTTCTCCATGATGTGTAGCCTGCCTCATGCTTGTGAAAAGGCAGCTGAAATAGAGAAGGGATCACTAAGTCAATGATGGTTGGAGGGATTATTCTAGATGGGAGATGTGTGCTGAAAGTAGATACAGAACCAAAAGTGATAGCCTTTCAGTATCTAAGTTGCAAGCCATAGTGCTCCAAAGTAGAGAGAGAATTTGGGGTGAATTGTCTGCCATAGAGGGCAGGTGGAAGGATGGGATTGGTGGATGATACTGGGGACACTGGTGGTGGAAAAAGTGCACTGGTGGAGGGATGGGTATTCGATCATTGTATGACTGAAACTCAAACATGAAAGCTTTGTAATTGTATCTCATGGTAATTCAATTAAAAAAATCAAGCATAAAGGAAAAATACAATGATTTTTAAAATATTAACTAATGATATATTTTAATGATTATAATTTAATAGTATATAAATTATATAATGTCTTTGATAAAATTTAATGATTTACAGATAATAATTATTGTCATAATTAAAATTTTACATTTATTTAACCTATTCTATGTTAAAAAAGGTAAAGGTAAAGGCCCTCCCATTGATCGTCGATTTGCTTGAGTGGGCCCAGTAACGTCTCCATTGGAGACTTTGTTGTTACTGTGTCTGGCATATCGAATACTCTCGGTATCTTGCCGGGCTCTCTGAGATTCTATGTTATTCAAGTATTTTATATAGAAAGAGGTGTTTAGCTCTTAAAAAACCTACAAATGTTACCTGTATGCTACTTTATATATGAAAAAAACTGAGTAACTGAGATTTATCAATTCACGACCACGACCATCCTGTTATTCATCGATTGCCTCAAGCAGGCCCCAGTAATGTCTCCTTCGTCCTAGCCCTGAGATTTTAAAAAAGTGCCATATTAAAGGCTCTTTCAGAGTTAGGAGAATGAGACCCTTCACTGTTACTGGTATTTGGCAAATTGGGTTCGCCATGGGGAGTTTGCCAGACTCTGCCGTGTGGGCAGGTTACATTCGGTAGCTTGCCAGTTTGTCCAAAGTAGGAACGAGATGATAAGATGTCGCTTCTGGGAGCTGGGTTTTTTTTTAATTTTTTTTTTTATTAGTGAGACACCATGAGGTACAGTTGTAGATTTACAATTATTTGTGCTTGGGTTTGATTATACAATGATCAGATACCCATCCCTCCACCAGTGCCCATTTTCCACCACCATGGATAATATCCCCCCCACCCCCATCCTCCCATCCCCCCCTGCCTCTGTGGCAGGGCAATCCCCTGTGTTCTCTCTCTCCTTTTGGGTGTTGTGGTCTGCAAAAGAGGCATTGAGTGGCAAACATGTTCAGTCCATAGTCCACTTTCGACATGCATCTCCCCTCCTGGGAGGATCCTCCAAACACCCTTTATTTGGTGTTCCCTTCTCTATCTGAGCTGTCCTTTCCTCTAGAATGCCCGACTGGCCACTAAGCTATGGAGTAATCCTCCTGGTGCTGATCTCAGCTATTCTTGGGTATTAATCTCATATTTTGTTACTTTATGTCCCCCAGATGAATGCAATCTTTCTATGTCTATCCCCCTCTTTCTGACTCATTTCGCTTAGCATGATACTTTCCATGTCGTACCACTTGTATGAAAATTTCATGACTTCATCTTTTCTAAGAGCTACATAGTACTCCATTTGTTGATATGATGGATTATGTTGATTGATTTCCGAATGTTGAACCATCCTTGCATCCCTGGGATGAATCCTACTTGGTCATAGTGTATGATCTTTTTGATGAGTAGTTGGATTCTATTTGCTAGTAGTTTGTTGAGGATATTTGCATCTGTGTTCATCAGGGATATTGGTCTGTAATTCTCTTTCTTTCTGGTATCTCTGTCTGCTTTTGGTATCAGTGTGATATTTGCTTCGTAGAAACTGTTTGGAAGTGTTTTTGATATTTCAATTTCGTGGAAAAGCTTAAAGAGGATTGGGAGTAAGTCCTCTTTAAAGATTTGGAAGAATTCACTAGTGAATCCATCCGGGCCAGGACTTTTGTGCTTGGGGAGACTTTTTATTACCATTTCAATTTCCTTGATGGTGATCGGTCTGTTCAGGTATTCCAGGTCTTCTTGGTTCAGCCTTGGGAGTCTGTAGGAGTCTAGGAATTACCTTTCACTGAGGACCAAAGGAAGTGATTAGTAAGCACAAACAGAAGAAAAGAACAGAAGAAGCTCCATATTCAATGATCCAAGGAAGCTGAAAAGTGCAATAACCTTAAAAATAATGACTTCAACTATTTCCAGTATTATCAAATGTCATGCAAAATAACAGTGCATTGTTTCACAATATTTATAAATTGTTTAGTTTTAGCTGGATTTTATAAATTTCTTTTAAAGTAGCAGATAGTCGGAGGAAAGAATAAAGAAAGAATTCCAGAAAGTAAGGTATGAGCAAATCGCTTTTGCAATGGCACCAATAAGAAATATTCATTTCAATGATACAATTAGAGGGTACTTTATTCTAAAGTAGAACTTCAGTTTTGAACAAATTGAGTCTTAGTTTACCTCACGGGGATAACCAAAGAACCCTCTCTCCTCTCTTTATTAAATATCACAGTGTTTAAGAACTCTGAACCAATATAACTGGGTTGTAAGTTATAAAATTCTTATTTTTTTCTTTCTAAAAACATACTATTTACAGAAACACTTGGATTTTTAGAGTATACTGTTTTCCCAGGCTGAAGCTATAGCACAGAGGGTAGGGTGTTTGCCTTGCACGTGGCCAACCCGGGTTCAATTCCTTCATCCTTCTCAAAGAGCCCAGCAAGCTACCGAGAGTATCCCAGCTGCACGGCAAAGCCTGGCAAGCTACTCATGATATATTCGATATGCCAAAAACTGTAACAACAAGTCGCCCAATGGAGACGTTACTGGTGCCCACTCGAGCAAATCCATGAACAATGGGAGGACAGTGCTACAGTGCTATATTGTTTTCCAAGTTTGTGTAAATTGTTTCTAATAACTGTACTTGTTTTCCAGTTTTAATAAAAATGTCTAATTTTTGCATACACAGAGGATCAATTTGCTAGGTAACTTAAGTATATCCATAGCCTGTTGCTGCTATAACAAAAAAAACCCTATTAGATTAAAATAAAAATGCAAATTTATTATTTAAAAGCTTTGGAGGTTAACCAACTGAAAAAAGCTTACTGGGGATAAATCATAGTGTTAACAGAGCCAAATTTTTCTAGTTGCTCCAAAGGAGAATCTTGTCTTATTGTGCTTCTAGAGTTTTCTGAATTCCAGCCTCTATCAGCATGTCTCCTTTTCTGACTGAAACTGAAACTATTGCTCCGTTTTCTGAGAATCCTGACAATTGCATTGTGCTTACCTGTATAGTTCAGGATATCTCCCTGATCAAAAGCTTTGGTTTAGTCACAACTGCAAATCTTTTTTTTTTTTGCCAAACAAGACAAGCTATCTGTTAGTTATGGATTTTCAGATGGGCATAAATGGGAGATGATAATTCTGCCTACAATTCTGCCTCCAACAAACAGTAGGATTAAATATACAAAAATTCAGAAAGAACAGAAAGAATAGAGTTCAACTCAATCCCTGATCATGTATGAATCTATAAGGATTGGAGAAACCATTAAGAACAATAAGTATAAAAACAGATTAATAAATCATGAATAAAGAGACTGAAAGACTTAAATCATGTTTTTTAAAAATATATACTTTCCCTGAAACAGATCTAGGAGAAAAGCACCACCCAGTGTGTCCCCAAAACCTCTTAAAGTGATGAGTCTTTGATAGTGATGAGATCATGCAGATGATTGCAACTTGGATGAAATTGGAGGCTATCATGTAAAGCTAAGTAATTAAGTGAGAAGGACAAATATTAGACAAATGATCTTGCTCATCTGTGATAAACAAAAAAACACAAGGAGGAAATAGAATATTTAAATATGACAACCCCTTGTTCTTGGATTACAAAAATAAGATTACCAAACCCTGGAGATTAAAGTAGAGATGGGCTAAAAGTGATAAAAAGACAGGGACGAATGATCTTGGACAATTTGTATATATGAAACCTGAAAGTTAATTTCTGTAATCATGTCATAAAGCTACTATATAATCAATATTTATTGCATAAACACAAAAATTAAAAATACAGTTTAAGTTATAAATTCAAGCAAGATTTTTGACACAGATAGATAGTCCAGAAATTAAGGTGCTTACTGATGACATGGCTGGCCCTATTTGATTCCTGACATTGCATATGGTTCCCTTAAACAATGCAAGCCATGACCCCCTGATAGGTCCTGAACATAACAGTGTATGGCTTCTCCCAAATTAAAATCAAGAAAGATTTATTTTAAGTTTTGAGTAATTATAATTAAATGTGCTATAGAATATTTAGGGGTTATAAGAGTTATAAATGATAACAGAAACTCTATGATGAACATGCGATATATGTATATGTAGATGGCCCTTAATCATCACCTTTCACAATGATCAAAATTCTAAAGTAAGTAAGTAAAGTAAAGGCCCTCCTGTTGATCATCGATTTGCTCGAGCGGGCCCAGTAACGTCTCCATTGGAGACTTTGTTGTTACTGTGTTTGGCATATTGAATACGTCACGGGGAGCTTGCCAGGCTCTGCACAGCGGTAGGGCGTTTGCCTTGCACGCAGCCAACATGACCGACCCGAGATCAAAATTCTAGAATTTATAAATCTGAAAGCAGATTTTCTTTCCAAATATATAAGTTGATTGAAAATAGTCTAGATTGAAAACTAAATATGCACTAAATTCATTATAATATTATAATGGAGGGCTGGAGCAATAGCACAGCAGGTAGAGTGCTTGCCTTGCATGTGGCCGACCAGGGTTTGATTCCTTTGTCCCTCTTGGAGAGCCTGGCAAGCTACTGAAAGTATTCCGCCCACACGGCAAAGCCTGGCAAGCTACCCATGATGTATTCGATATGACAAAAACAGTAAAAACAAGTTTCACAATGGAGACGTTAATGGTGCCCCCTCGAGCAAATCTATGAACAAGGGGAGGACAGTGCTACAGCGCTATTATAATAGATTTGTATATAATGAATTTTATACTTCCATAAAGATGCTATTTCAGACCATGTTTTTAGGATACATTAGTGGTTATTAGGTGTGCTTCAATAACAGAAACCAAAAGCTTAGAGACTTAAAAGACAAAATTTGGTTCTGAAGCATTCAGTAGTAGCATTGAGTAGCATCAGTAGTAGGTTCAGCATGTTCCAAGGCAAGTCATGACTACAGCTTTTGTTTGCTTCCATGAAGGGGCCAATAAACTTGACCTGAAACTTTCAGGGTTTACTCCCTTCCTCTTATACCTCAACCCAGAAACACCAATTAGTTATATATAGGTGCTTGCCAAAGAAGTGGTAACAGTATTCCTTAAATATGATGTAGAATGGGGTGAAATTATTGAGAATTAAACATTTTTTAAAAAGATCTATGTTTTGGTCTTTTTTACTCCCCCACCCCTCGCCTCTCCTGCTAGGTTGTACTGTGGATCCCTGCTTGCAGTTCCTTACTTGCAAGATAAGTGCTCTACCACTGAGTGATTTTCTCAGCCTGATCTTATATTTTGTTTATACCATACATATGTATGTTCAGAGATGGGTATTAATTTGTGCGTTTATACTAAGAGTTGGTTTGATAAAGTCCTTTCCAAATATGGCCAGCTATTTCTTTGCGACAGACTAGATGAAAAAGATTATCAATATATTTAACTGGTTAAATAATATTTTGCTTGTTGTTTTGGAGGGCCACACATGGTGGTATTCAAGGTTATTTTGGCTCCGTGATTACATGTATTCAATGGACCATAAGTGATGCTGGGGGGATTGAACCTGAGTCAGTTGTATATAAGGCAAATACCATAAACCCCAGTTCTATGTCTCCAGTCCCTAAATTGTTAAATAATCTTTTGAAACACATAACAGTATAAAAAATTCAAATGTCAATGTTCATAAATAAAAATTTTATTTGATTAATCATTCACTTACATGTTGATTTTGTCTAATTTCAAGTACAAAAACAAAGCAAATTGTGATGATAGAAATAATTTAACACACAAAGTCTGAATTATGCATTCAATTTTCTTTAGAAAGACTTTTCTGACTAATCTAAATATTTAGGAAAAAAAGCATAAAATAATTCTCAGTGTCAGAACTATAGTGCTTGTCTTGCACATAGACAATTTGGGTTTGTTCCTTCACACCACATATGGTCCTCTGAACCGTACTAGGAGTGATCCCTGAGCAAGCCCTGAGCATCACTGAGTGTGTCCCCTTCCCCCAGACAAAAGATGAATTTCTCTTAGTAGTTAAATAAAGGTCTGGGATTTAAGATATTTTTAATTTTGTACTTTCTTTTAAAAAATTTACAAATAAATTGATAACTACATGGGGAGGGGCTCAAAACTTAATTTAAAGTTTACATAGGTAGAATCCCTAAGAATAGTTTCATACATGAGTTCCTGACAGTAGCCCATTTCCTGATGCCCTCTACTTGGGATAAGACACAACGGAATCAATATCAAAGAAGGGGTTTCACTTTCTTTTTTTACTCTCTTCTTTGTTCCCTCTCTCCATCTGGTATCTAGCCAGATACCTTTCTCCTCAATTTTACAGATAAACCAAGCTTGTTCTTCATAGTGGCCTCTAGACTATCTTCTTCATTCCTCCAGGTTGTCATTCAGATGTTAACATGATGTCACCTCTGAGAGATCTTCCCATACTCCTCCATCTAATAGTGTAAATTAGCCCAGGCTTTATCACATTTCTGTTTCCAATTTCTCTATGCATGGATCTGTATCTGCGTCTTTTTCTATGTCTCTTTATATTCTTGTCTGCAGTTTTATCAAAATTGAATGACCATAATACAGACTACTTATCAATTAATTATGGCATTAGTATATAATAATAAATACACATTAATATCTTGAAAAGTTTTATTTAAAAGCCAAATCTCTGTTGGAGAAACCTCTCTTCAATAGTGAAATTCCAGTTTGTGTTATGATAGACATCTTCATTTTAAATTTCATTGAAGCAGGGATGATGTAAAAGCTGTGGTGCTTACATCTATTATGATATATTCTTGATGAAAAGTGAGTTTATCAGTATATGGATTTTGATATATATCAACTGGGTGTGTGTAGGGCCCTGAATTTAATTCTGACACACTATCACCTGCCTCAAAGCACTTTGGGTGGGTGGGACCCTTTAAAATATTGAACTCTGAGTGCATTTAGTAAAAATAATTACAAAGAATTTTTTTCTAGTGGAGGCCTGCCAAACATTACTCAGGAGGTCTGAGGGTCTCACCAGAAACTTTTGAAAAACCAGAAGAAGGACCCAAGGGTGCAATGTTCTGTTGCTCCAATGACAGGTATACCTGAAGCACCCCATGGTCATCTCAGTTTCCAGTGAAGCACCCAGAAATGCTTTGGGGGATCATGTGCTGTAAAGACTCAAACTCAGGAGGAAGAGTGGTAAGCATGCACCCTGACCTCTATACTACCTCTTGGCCTTAAAATTTATTTTTTAATAAATTATGGCCTGATAACCAATAGAAATATTCTATTTTTATCTGAATTATGTTCATTTCAGAAAAATGCATGAATATATAGCTAAATCATATAAATAATGTACACTTATCTGACATATTGTTTGTGCAAAGATAAATGAGGAGTCAATAATCTCAAGATACATGTAGAAAATGAGGAACCGACCTGGGCAAACTGATTACGTAGATAAAAAATTATTTTGAAAAGAGCATGTTTTAGCTATTACAGAGGTAAAAAATATTGTTACTGTAACTTTAAAGAATTGCAAATTCAAATTTCTAAGAATAGTATTCTCAATTCTTTTTTATTTAATCATTTGTTAAAATGATTCTTTTTTCCACGTAGGAGCATTTCACAGTGGAGGTGACCATGTATCTTCTTCCTCTTAACCCATACATGTGGAGATCCATAGAAACACTACAAATAAAGGATAACGAACATCATATGAAATCAGTGTCTCTGAGCCAGAGATAGTCGGGCAGGTAAGGCACCTGCCTTGCAGTGTAAGAAGCAAGATCAATTCCTGCTCTGGCACAGCACCATAATGTCTGTGCATCCCCAGGAGTAATCTCTGAGGGCTTAGCCACAATTACGCCAGGTGTTAACCGGTGTGACATAAACAACCCCCCCCCATACGCTATACATGCACACACACACACACACACACACACACACACACACCAAAAAATACCTACCCTAAAATAAACATTTCAAAATAACCTGAAATTGCTTACATATACAGTTAATTTCATTTTCAGAAAGAAATCGATGCACAGTTCAAGATTCAGCAGTTCACCAGAAAACATACACATATTTCTTATAAAAATCCATAAAACCTCCAAAACTTTACAAATAAAATTAGCATCGTAGCATAAGAGACATGAGAGACATGGCTCAGGGAGTGGAGTGCAATGACCTGCTCAACAGGAGTCCAGAGTTCACTTCCCATTACCTCAGATTCTCCTGAACACTACTATTGTGGTACAATTACCAAAACAGTAAGAAAGAAATATATATATAATATTAAAAACATTCATTCTTCTCAGGTAAATGAGACCAGTTGTAGTTACTGGTTTTGGCATATCGAATACACAATGGATAGCTTGCCAGGCTCTTCCGTGTGGGCGGAATACTCTCGGTAGCTTGCCAGTCTTTCCGAGAGGGATAGAGGCTTTTGGGGCGATCTCTAATCACCCTTGTAAGTGTTACCATATTTGAACCCTATCAAATACGGTACGACAATTCCGGAAGATGGGTATTTAGTGTCTTATGATGTGTCGCGCGGCCGCTTTGCGGCTATGCGGGTCCGGAAAGCGTCCTGAAGTGTGGCGACGACTGGGTAGTGGAAATAGTGTAGATAGAGGAAGTCTGCCAGTGGGGTATTTATCTGGGTAGGGTGGGTCTCCTGTGCGCAATTCGATCTCTGGGTGGATATCGACCATATCCACACGATAACCAAGCTCATTGAGGTTTCTCGGGAGTTCAAGATGCCGCTCTGTTTAACGTTCATTGATTTAAAGAAGGCCTTTGATTCTGTTGAGAAGGAAGCGGTCATTGAAGCCCTAGCCAATCAGGGCATTCAAGCCCAATACATCAGGATCCTCCATGAGCTGTATTGCGGATTCACTACCAGGATCTCACCATTCTACAAAGAAGTGATCGTTGATGTCAAGAGAGGGGTGCGGCAGGGTGATACCATTTCACTGAAACTCTTCAGTGCCACCCTCGAGAACATCATGCAATGACTGGAATGGGAAGGAATGGGAGTGAAGATAGATAGTCGGCAACTACACCACCTCTGCTTTGCTGATGACATTGTTTTAATAACACCAAACATCAGCCAAGCGGCACAAATGCTGACCGACTTTGACCGTGAGTGTGGAAAGGTAGGACTACAGCTGAATCTTATGAAGACAATGTTTATGAGAAACAGCCTCGTTCCTGACGCCCCATTCGTTATCAACGGAATGACCATCTCTGAATGCAACAGCTATGTGTACCTAGGTCGAGAAGTCAACATGACAAATGACCTGGCACTCGAGCTGCGCAGGAGGAAGAGAGTGGCTTGGAACGCCTTCAAGAACGTCGAAGAAATAGCTAAGAGGTTGAAGAACCTCCGGCTCCGGGCACATCTCTTTGATTCCACTGTTCTTCCTGCATTAACATATGCCTCAGAGACCTGGGTCCTATGCAAACAGGATGAGAACGCTATTCAGGTCTCCCAAAGAAGAATAGAAAGAGCTATGCTTGGAATATCACGTTTCACTCAAATGAGAGAAAGAATCCGGAGTTCTGACATCCGTCGACGATCAAGAATCAGGGACGCTGTCTCATTTGCCAATGTGTGGAAAATCAGATGGGTTGGTCACGTAATGAGATTTAAAGACGACCGTTGGACTAGAGCTGTTACCGACTGGATTCCATGGGATGTCAAAAGACTGCGTGGCCGCCCACCTACCAGATGGTCAGACTTCTTCATCAAGATCATGAACGATCGGTTTGAGGCCCTTCATGTTCCCGGAGCGAACAGATGCCATTGGGCTACACTAGCACGCGACAGGGACAAATGGAGATGATACTGGTGCCTGCTCGAGCAAATCGACGACTAACAGGAAGTTAAGTGATTTAAGTGATTAAAAACATAGCATAGTTCCAACTAACCGCAGAGAAAAATCTTAGCTGGGAGTCACAGCTATTGGGTTTATAGTTTCTGGACAAAAATATATTTTGAATTCTTAACCACACTATGAAAAGCATTCTCATAGGTCAAAACTCACATAATATTTTTTGCCATTTAATCCTTTGACTATGAATTTCTGAACATTTTTTCCATTGATGATATAATCCCACAGTTTAGTCAAAACTAAGTTTGTACGAACCATTGGACTTACAGGACAAGTTATGACACACTTTCCAATTTTCAGTCTTGCAATGTTTTCTTTATCTTCTAATTTTTCGTTGTTTATTTGTTGTTTTTTGGGCCATAGCCTGTGATGCTCAGGGCTCAGTCTTGGATCTGCATTAAGAGATAACTCCTCATGGGTACCAGGATGTGTGTTAACAGAATCTCAACCTAGGTAAGCCACATGCAAGGTAAGTAATTGCTGTATTATCACTCGGAGCTTATCTTTTTCTGTTTTCATACTACATTTTCTTATGATAACTTTAAAAGTATAGTATAGAAATAGCAATTTAATGTACAAAATTATTTACTGAATTTTGGATATTCAGAAAAGAATAATTAGAAGGAAGAAAAATCATTAAAGCAATAACGGTATGGAATTTTCCCTTTTATTTAAGTCTTTATCCATCCTATATCATTGTATACAACTCTTCACAAATCACACGTTTTTTGTTTTTTACTTATATTCATTTAAATTCAAAAGCAATCTCTGTTATTGATCTATATTTGAGATAAAAATATTTATTAGAATCAGTTAAGTGGTACTCTCACTAAACACAAATCACGGGTGGATAATTTGCACCCTTGACAGAAGGTAGAAAAATATATCATTTTGGAAGAGTTGGCAACAGTGACCTACTCCCTTAGAAAATGCTGAGATACTTAATGTAATAGGAACAACTTGGTAAATTTTGCTGAAACAGATAATCTCGCTCATGTTATTTATGACTCCCAAAATATATTCAGCTCCTACATTGTGATCACTAAGAGATACTTAACTCATTCATTATTACATACTATATTACAGATAACATGTTCTTATCTGTTTTAATTGTAAACATTTCTAAAAAATGGCATTTGCTAAAAAGTTATGTAAGCTTTATAAGACATATGTTACAGTTTCTATTCCAACACATCAGTCATGCACATCAAAAAATACTCCCAATTCAACCCAGAAATAAGCAATTTTATTGTACTTTCTCTACACTGTATTCAGAAGGATTTATATGACTATGCATGTCATTGAAATGTGCATACATAGTATTACTTCAAGGCCAAGAAAGTAAAAACTTCCACCTCCTCCATATGTCAGCTGAATATTGATTGATTGAAGTTAGCATAAGTTACGGTCAATATATTCAAATGAGCTTCTGGGCCAGAACAATAATATGTGTATTTGCATATTGATAACTTAGGTTTGATCCCTGGCACCCTATATGGTTCCAAAGCAGGAGTGATTCCTGATCACATAGCATGGAGTAAGGCCTGGGCACTGCCATGTATAGCATACTATCCCCTTCAAATAAAAATGAGCTACTTTCTTTTACATTTTTGGTTTTTGGGTCATACCTTCTTGAGCTCAGGACTTAATTCTGTCTCTGCTCAGGGATCACTCCGGATAGGGTTCCTTTGCAAGCAAGTGCCTGGCCCATTGAACTATCCCTATAGTTCCTAAAAGAAGTTATTTTGGTGAATTATTTCTAAAATCTCTGGTCTGTGAGTGAGATACGAAGCAGGGAGGAATTTATTCCTCTCATTGTCTGTAAATCTTGCTTTATTCTAAATAAAATAAAATATTATTCTGCCAAATGAAGAAAATCTTAAAGATTGTGTTTTATCATAATAACCAACTTCCTTAAATAATAGAAAAGTCTATAATGATATATTTGACAGTATTGCTATCAAACTTTCCCCAATTATCATAGAGCTGTTAATTCCTATAAATAGTAGCACTGTAGCACTGTCCTCCCATTGTTCATTGATTTGCTGGAGCGGGCACTAGTAACGTCTCACAACAAATTGTGAGACTTGTTGTTACGGTTTTTAGCATATTGAATACGTCACAGGGAGCATGCCAGGCTTTGACTTGCAGGCGAGATATTCTTGTTAGCTTTCTGGGCTCTCCAAGAGAGTTGGAGGAATTCAACCAGGGTCAGTCATGTCGGCCACATTCAAGGCAAATTTCTTACCTGCTCTACTATCGCTCCAGCCCCCTATAAACAGTAGCCTAAATAAACCTATAGCAATAAGTGGACAAGTAAGAAAGTCCATCGATATCTTAAACATATATAAATGAAACATACTGCTTATTTTGAAAGCTGTGTATCACTCATTCACATTAGGTTAAATTGTACAAATTCCTTTGTGAATTGTTATCAAGACTGTGTGCTCTGAAGTCAGTTGCTGTAGTGTCATTTGATGAATCCATGAGCAGTATTTGTGGTTTAACAATAGAAGTAAACTTGTCTTCCTTTTTCTGTATAATTATTAGAAATTTTTCATCTGATTCATATTTCTTTTGATCTCAATGATAATAAAAACTGCTTAATAATTCTTTGTGCTATATTGTTTTCTGCTTAACTAGCTTCAGTAGTTCCAGTTCTCTGAAACTAAAAGTCTGTACAGAAAGTGAATGATGTTCCAAAAGATAACTACAGATATCTCAAACTTTAGACTTCAGTTTGAATTACTTTGCATTAATTTAATGTTAATTGTTATTATTTTAGTGTTTCAGTTAATAGATAATGTGAGACTGGAAATTCAAATCCAAGCCAGGTTTAAGCACAATGGACTTTAATTGCTTATTGACAAAATGAAATTTAAAACATATAGGGTAATATATGAACTGCACATACCCATGGGATTGCTTATTTAAGATTAAAATCTCCTGCTGCAAAGCATATAGCTATATTGCCATGGCACAGTCACAAAAAGCACTCAATCAACTGTTTATTTTGTTTTCGTTTGGGGGCAGCATCCAGCTATGCTCAGAAATCACATTTAGTGATGCTCAGGAGACAAAAATGTTGTGCCAGGGATCAAACAAGGGCTGGCCATAGCAAGGCAAGTGCCTTAACTATCTCTGCAGCCATAGAACTCAATTAATTATTCACAATTTAAACAATGTTCTTTAGAGGCAACAATGTGATAATAATGAGGAAATATTTTGCAAAGAAATAAATGGCTGAATATATTGTTGATAGTATCATCTATATAAGTACTTCATAATTTCTTGTGTGGTGACAATGGTACAATGTCATATTATTGCAACTAAAAGAAATTAGACATTATACTTTAATCTATTAAAGGCATGGATAGAAATTACAGTAAGGATTCTTCTATCTATGAACACGATTCAAGCTAAGCAGCATTAGTATAAAGAAAAAAGAGTTCAGGAAACTTGAAGGTCTGTAGCAATTCTCTCCAGGTCAATCTTGGGGACTACATAAAGAACAGTTTTAATTACTGTTTCTCCTGGTATACTGTGGGGGATCTCAAACGCCATTATAATGCCTTTTACTAGACCAAACTTGTGATTTAAAATAAATCAATCTTGAAGTGATTGAAGTGACTATTGCCTAACTTGTCACTCTATAGGGAGCCAGTATTGACAATAGATGAATAATTAACTGACGTTTTTACTTTCACTTAGCTGCATCACTGGCTTTAAGGAAAATTAGTCAGAGAATCATTTGTACTATTAAAAATAACCCACGATTCATAAATTTTTCTAGGTTTTCCACATTTATTTTAAGGATAATTACTTAAGTTTACATATCCTCTGCATATATCAAAATCTCCTTTGAATTCCAGGTATTACAATTCGAAAACAAAAATTATTGTTTGAACTACTACTAAAATATATGTGGAAAGATATTCACGAGGTTGATTTTTTCATAAAAGCATGTAAGTAGCAACTATGTGTGTAGATGCTATATGTATGTGCTCAGTACTCCACATGAGTATTATAGTCTTGCATGCCAAATATGTGTGGAATATGAAACATGGTATATATATGATGTACATATTATGCATATATCTTAGATGATTCTGCTTTCATGGATCACATTCTTGATTCAGTTTTTCATTAAAAAGTTTCCACTTAAAAAATTCATCAATGAACATGAGGTCCCCATAGCCATGCCACCAGACTCCTTGCCAAGCTGTTCCACTTGGGGTTCCCCAGAGGGGGTGGGTGAGAGTGCTCCCCACACCAAGGGATCCAGCCCCGGCAACCAACCTCCACAACCAACCGCTGCCACGCTCAAGACCACTCCCCACATGATTGGGCCGAGCCTCACCTATGAGTGAACATATTCCTGGACACATCATGACACTCCCTACTCAATCTCCATAACTACCACACCATATTTGATGGCGTTCAGACAGCAGGCAACAAATCACAGAAGGAAATATATATATGCATATATACCAAAGCTCACATCACCCACACTTTAACATGTTAGTGATATCCTATAGAATGTCTTAGTGGCTCCTGCCAAAACAGAACAATCTTCACACTGTTTCCTATATGAACACTTTTTGTAAGCATGTCGAGCAGTTCTTAATAACAGACAATACAAAATATGTTATTTTGGTTGTGTTTGGAACAGGGATTGGGGCTTGGGATGGAAACATCCTGAATTTGGTGGTGGGAAGGTGTAATGGTGGTGGGATTGGTGTTTGAATATTAAATGTGATCAAATATTGTTAACTAAGTTATAAAATTTTAGAAATTAAAAAAATTCATTTACTTCGCATAGTATAACACCTGCATTTTCATTCTTTGGACTGTTCTTTGATATTCATGACTTTGATTAGCCTTTTGCCTTTTGAAGACTTACGGAGAAATAGTTAGCATATAGCTTGAGCAACATATAGTTGTCTTTGATTCCCCTTTTTTTTACTTCTTTATAGTCTAACAATAAATACAATCTTTTACTTTGCTCATTGTTTCCTGACTTCCAACTTTTCTTATCATTTTTCACTGCGCTAGCATGTCTCATCATCACTACCTTGACACATGTTCCTAAGCACTAGCTACCCTGCCAATTTCCTGACTCAAATCCCTTTCACCCTTTCCACCTTCATTCATTTCCTGAATTAGGTTGCAGTTTTCCAAGGGCGATTTCGAGCATGCTTGCAAGCTTTTTTAAAAACATATCCTCATTCTCACCTTTTATTGAAACTTTTTACCAAATACTGCAATAAAAAAGAGCTAAATCGACTTAAAATTAATGCAAGCATTTTATGTTAAAAATAGAAAAATTAAAGTATGCTAATTTTTTTAATTTCACAAGAACAAAGAGGGTGTTCCTGAATAGAGTATGTTATTATATCAGTGGTCTTGTAGATAGCATTGATATTTTACCATGTTTTGAAAACCCCATCAAAAATATCCAGGTTTAAGCAATCTTGTTACATGGCCCCACTTGTTCTCCCCCACTTCTGTGAACTTGTCTATTCTCTATTCCATCTAAAGATCAACTTATTGCTTTTCCAGATCACTGATTTTGTCCAAGCCCTTTATGATTTGGCCAAAACTCTCCTCATAGAAACAGCTGCAGCCGTAGCACAGTGGGTAGGGCATTTGCCTTGCACGTGGCCGACCGGGATTCAATTCCCAGCCTCCCCTGAACACCGCCAGGAGTAATTTGTGAATGCAGATCCAGGAGCAACCTCTGTGCATTGTCCAGTGTGACCAACAATAAAAAGATATCTGATCTTCATATCAGGTTATTATGATTTTATTTTAATTTTAAAGGAGAAAAAATGTTCGTTAACTCTTCCATCATGTTTTATGTCATTTTATGCATCAGTATTGACTTTCTAATTGAAATGATCTATTTTACAGGGATATAATTCTTCTTATTACTTGCCTCATTTGCAATGTACTTTTATATTTCTAGGAAGTTTCTAGCTGTAGCACGGCACTGTAGCACTCCCAGTGTTCATCGATTTGCTCGAGCAGGCCCAGTAACATCTCCATTGTGAGACTTGTTGTTACTGTGTTTGGTTTCTAGATGTAATTTTTGTTTATTTTCTCATATATTATTTGTTTTCATGTATAGACATAAAGTAGCAATATCAGGCTACTATAAGCTGTCAATATCCTGGATTTATTTTATATGGGCTGTAGAAGCACGGTGAATGAACAGCTGACAGTGACTGTATGGCAGCAAATACTTAGTATTTTCACAAAAATGAGCATCATTTCTAACAGTTTCCTGTGACTCGAGTAAACAACATGTAGTATTCTGTAAATGAAGAGAGAGCTAGCTGACACCTATTAGTGCATTTATAACGCTTTATCAGTTAGGGCACAATATAAAGGTAAAGGTAAAGGTAAAGGCCCTCCCGTTGATCGTCGTTTTGCTCGAGCAGGCCCAGTAACGTCTCCATTGGAGACTTTGTTGTTACTATGTCTGGCATATCGAATTCTCGGTAGCTTGCCAGGCTCTCCGAGAGGGGCGGAGGAATCGAACTTGGGTCGGCCATGTTGTCCGCTTGTAAGGCGAACGCCCTACCCGCTGTGCTATCGCTCCAGCCTCAGGGCACAATATATGCATGCATAATGTATATCATAGAAACTATGAAATACAATTATCAAGAAATAAAATTAGTTAATAATAAAATACATTAGAATCCTAACTTCTGTTCATCTGAATGATGGCTATTTATAGCAATACTGACTTCATCACTAATAAATTTCCATAAAGGTAAAGGCCCTCCCGTTGATCGTCGATTTGCTCGAGCGGGCCCAGTAACGTCTCCATTGGAGACTTTGTTGTTACTGTGTCTGGCATATCGAATACTCTCGGTAGCTTGCCGGGCTCTCCGAGAGGGGCGGAGGAATCGAACTCGGGTCGGCCATGTTGGCCGCTTGTAAGGCGAACGCCCTACCCGCTGTGCTATCGCTCCAGTCCCGAAGGTAAAGGCCCTCCCGTTGATCGTCGATTTGCATATCGAATACTCTCGGTAGCTTGCTGGGCTCTCTGAGAGGGGCAGAGGAATCGAACCCGGGTCAGCCATGTTGGCCGCTTGTAAGGCGAATGCCCTACCCACCGTGCTATCACTCCATATAGTCATTTTTTATACAGAAATGGGGATTAAAATAAGTACCCTGCATAATACAGAGACATTTGTTTTGTTGTGATAGAAATTAATGCCATGATGTCATTTTATTTGAATATAACAGGTAACTCCATTTCAGTTCTATCTTTTCCATCAGTTCCCTAATTATAATGTCCTTCCTTAGTTCAGTGCATTACTTGGTATAGGTTATGCTTTTTTTTTTATTTAACACTTTAGCATTTTGTTATATGCATTGTTCCCTGGCACTCAGATGACATGAGTCTTTTCCAGAAATACTGATACATATTTAATTTTTATGCATTTTTTCCAATTTGCGTTGGCCAGGAATCGAACCCAGGTCAACTACTTGGAAGGCAGCTATCTCACCACTATACCACCATTTTGGGCACAGCACAGTGAGCAGGGCATTTGCCTTTCATGCAGCTGACCCTGGTTTGATTCCTTCGTCCCTCTCGGAGAGCCCAGCAAGCTACCAAGAGTATCCTGCCCTCATGGCAGAGCCTGGCCAGTTCTGCGTTGTTTATTATGATATGTCAAAAACAGTAACAAGTCTCACAATGGAGATGTTACTGGTGCCCACTTGAGCAAATCAATGAACAATGGGAGAAGTGCTACAGTGCTTTTCCAATTTACTGAACCAATAGGGTGAGTCAGAGTGTAAAGTAGTGTTTTTTGGGATGTGGTCAAAGGTATACTTGCAGCACAATCATTTAGGTGAAAGTCTGGAACATAAATCTTGATGCATGAACCACAGCATGTATCGGCGTGGTTCGTATTCTCATATAGGAACACTGTTTCCAGGCTATTGATAAAATGCCATCATCTAACTTTTCTCTCATCTGGCTTCTCTTGCTAATACCAAAATTTTAACAAATTCCTTTTCATTAAAGTAAAAAAAGGTAAAGGCCCTCCCGTTGATCGTCGATTTGCTCGAGCGGGCCCAGTAACATCTCTATTGGAGACTTTGTTGTTACTGTGTCTGGCATATCGAATACTCTCGGTAGCTTGCCGGGCTCTCCAAGAGGGGCGGAGGAATCGAACTCGGGTCGGCTATGTTGGCCGCTTGTAAGGCAAACGCCCTACCCACTGTGCTATCGCTCCAGCCCATTAAAACATAGTAAAACTCACTCATATATGTACATCTTGGGTGTACAGTATAATGTTAAATAGAAAATGCTCTCCTATTAGGACTGTAATTTTTAAATTATCAATCATAATTCATAGGAAATACTTCATTATTATTAACTTGTATTTTAATTATTATTTTAATTTAGGAGCCACACCTGGTAATCCTTAGGAATTACTCCTGATTATGTACTCAGGAATTAGTTTTGGTGACTCAGGGGACCATATGTGGTGCCAGAGATCAATCCCAGCTTGGCTGAGTGCAAGGCAAGGACCCTATCGACTGTAATATCATTACAGTGCATATGATTTCCTTATAATTTTATGTATGTAATTTTAAATCAGGAGCCAATGTAATCAATATATAATAAAAATCTATCATTTTTATTTTATAAATGCTTTTGACAAAATTTTTACTGAAATCTAGTTAACAGTACTTTTTAAATATAGAAATGGGAACATTAAGTAAGTCTATTAATTGTGGTTTGAAAATATTTTTTCTCAGAATGAGAGTTGTATTTCATTTTCATTCAACACAGCTGTATTTCATTTTCATTCAACACAGTTGTATTAATAAAAAAAATGATTAAATAAAAAAAATAAAACCTTTAAAAAAAAACAAAGAAAGCCTCTTCAACAAATGGTACTGGAAAAACTGGTCAGTCACTTAGTAAAAAGTGAATTCAGACTCCTTCCCCATACCATGCACAAAAGTCAGCTGAAAATGAATTAAAGACTTCACTATCAGACCTGAATCCCTAAGTTATATAGAGGTAAACAGACACGGAATGCTTGTTTATAACATTGACATTGAACATACCTTTATAATATTGAATCTTAGAAGCATCTTCAGTGATTTGATGTCCCTGGCCAACTAAACAGAAACAAATGTCAATATATGGATCCACATCAAATTAAGAAACTTCTAGAAACACCACAAAAGAAATGATGACTAGAATAAAAAGATATTCAACGGGCTTGAAGAAAATATTTTCCCACCATTCATCTGACAAAAGCACTTGTAAAACTTAACAAGACAAAAGCCTAATAAACTCTACCAAAAGATTGGGAGAAAAGATGAGCAAAAGACTTTTGTACTCACCCATTTTGATATGTATATCGGTAGTACATTTTTAAAAAAGTGAATATTTCATTTTACAAATAGTTCAAAAGCTGCCTATTTAAGATGAGACGGACTAACCTTTAATCCTAAAAATTGCTCCTGTTAAACCACTTTAAGTTATTTTTTAATGAACTAATTTAACAATATAAAATAATAAACTGATTTAAAAATATATTTTCTTAATATTTGCATAGAGGGCTAGAAAACACTGAGGCTATAGACTGAACTTGGGAGGTAAAACTGCTGCAAATTGGTATGGAAACGAACACTTAACTTTTTCTTTAACTTCTGAAATCATGAGGAATCTATCACACTTTCAATTACACTCAAGAATTACTGATCCCTAACAAATTATTTTAAATTATTTTAATTTATTTACTTGTCTATTTCTTGTCAATTGTGCCTCTTAGCTGGTGTCTTACATAAAAATGTAGTGAAATACAATGCTGATATAAAATTGTTTCTATTTTTATCTTTACTTTCATTTACAACGCAATATGAATGAATGATGCCATAAAACTTTTTCCTCACCCGTTTTTTGTCATTTTTTCCCTAGTTCTTTAGACTCCATTATTTTCTCCTTTATCCTACAAACTCCAAGATATTTCTTTTCATACTTCATTAACTCCTGTATTATGGATTTTGGAAATAAAAACTGACCAGAGAACCATTTAAAAAAAAAAAGAATGAGAATTGTATTTCATTTCTTTGATATTGCCCTTCATGTTTTTAATTTTAATAAATTAAAATTTAATTTTAAAAAATTGTGTTAAAAAAGAAGAATGGGAACAATAAAAACAACTTGATAAGCAAGACACATATAATTTTGTCTCAGGACTTTGTTCTTTGAATATTTATCTATATATTAATTTACATTTGATGGTTTCCTGACAATTTTCAGGGTAAATAAACAAAGAGTGAAATTGTAATTAAAGTATTGTAAAAGTATAATATTTGAAGTATCTTCTGTCAAGTTGAGTAACCCCTTAGCTCTTTGAAAAATAGCAGTTAAAATTATTTTTGTTACATGTGGTAATCAGTGAAAGTGTTCTTATCATCTAATCCACTAAGATGTTCTGTGCTAAAAAGGCTTCATAGAAAACACTATAATAAAAAAATTCTGCTACTGTATCTGTGTACATAGTCCTTATTTAATAATAAGTACACCCTTAATAATTTAAGTAGAGTGTAAATGAAGTTTATTTCTATTAAAAGAATAGATGACATAATTTTATTAATAGAGTGATATACACCCTGGATGTTTAGATATAAAATCCCTTCATTGAGATATAAAATTTCATTATCACACCTTATATAAAATTCCCTATATTCTTTTTCCTAAGATAATACTAACTATAGCTAGAGTGTTAGTACAGAGTCCATGGGCATGCAGCCAACCTTGGTTGATCCCAGCACTACATGGTCATCTGAACATTGCTGGGTATATCCTGGGAAGCCCCCCATGCCCTCAAGCAAAGTTGGGGTCATCCTTGTTTATGTCAAACTGTAGAATCCAAGTAGTCCTGCATTCCTTAGTCCTTTCATTCAATAGATGACCCTGCTTGTGAAGAATTGCCAGGAGGGTCTCTGATTCATAATAATAATGATGATAATAATGATATCTCAGTGTCCACATATCTTGATTTTTTCCATTATAAATAGTTTAATGTCAATAAAACTTATAGAATTTTTTCAAGGACAGCCTTAAACTAATATTAGAATTATGCAATAGTAAATAT
This sequence comes from Sorex fumeus, assembly GCF_029834395.1. NCBI lineage: Eukaryota > Metazoa > Chordata > Mammalia > Eulipotyphla > Soricidae > Sorex > Sorex fumeus. Next base: position 34,224,869 of record NW_026606070.1, read on the forward strand.
TTATTTTTGTGATGAAACTTAAAAACTTCAATCCATAATATAAATTGTGTTCAAAATAAAATCAAAAGGAAATGAGCACTAGACACAGAATACTCAATTGAAGTACTTAGGGGTATCACTGTATCACTGTCATCTCATTGTTTGTTGATTTATTCGAGCAGGTGCCAGTAATTTCTCTATTCATCCCAGCCCTGAGATTTTAGTAGCTTCTCCTTACAGTCTCTGCCTGTTCAGGCGGGATACTCTCAGTAGCTTGCCGGGCTCTCTGATATATATATATATATATATATATATATATATATATATTATAGATATATATGATATACATATAATATATATGTGATATATATATATTTCTCTATGATTTGTTGCCTACTGTCTGAACTCTATCAAATATGGTGTGGTAATTATGGAATATGAATAGTTAGTGCCTTATATGTCCGGAATGTGGCCTGGAGCATGGCAGTGGTTGGGTAGTGGATGGAGGTCGGCTGCCGGGACTGGGTCCCTTGGGGCGGGGAGGGCTCTCGCCCGCCCCCCTCTGTGGTGCCCTGAGTGAAAACAGCCTGGCGCAGAGTCCGGTGACTTGGTTACGGAGGCCTCATTTTATATTCGCCTTAGTGGTAGGTCACTAAAAGGAGAGGGGCTCACTAGACTGAGGTGCAGATATTGGTACCTTAGTGGTACATTTAGTGCTGACAAATTTGAAGTTGCTTGAAACTGCAACATAAAAACATATGCAGTTATGTAAAATAGATTAGCTGAATAATAAAATGGCACCATTTTCTCAATAATTAGAGGGAAAAATTGAAAATTGAAGGGGTTTTCTAAAGCAGTGTTCAGAAAAATCACTTCTTCCATTACCAGTCCCAGCAATTTTTGGCCAACCAGGCAGACAGTTCAATTTTACAATCTTAAGGCCCAAGGTGTAATGCTGCTCAAGCCCAGTGGTGTGGGAGACAAACAGGGCCACCCCAAAGGTACTCAGGGTCCTCCAGGTCTATACTCATGGTGCTTGAGTTAGAGGCCTCCACCCGGGGAATCAGTGGTGCTGGGTATGGAACAGCAGTTGGCGGCATGCAGTTGGTGGCATCTTATTCCCTGTACTATCTTTTCAGCCCCTAGGCGATGTTTTAGGTATTTTCCTTTAAATTTTATGCATGTCATTTTCAGAGACTGGTATAAGATTGTAAATAAAATTGCATGTGCAACTTGTGGGTAAGGGTCAGGGACAAGTTCCAATTAGAATAAAATAGCTGAGCAAGATCAAGTTCATAAAATTATGGGTATCACTCATTCCCAGAAGTACATCAGCAACATGAATAACTAGCTAGTTTCAGAGACTCTGTGTGTGTGTGTGGTGCCGGGCGGGGGAGGGGGAGGGGGCAGAGAGAGAGAAAGAAAGAGAAAAAGAGAGAGATAGAGGGAGAGGAGAGGAGAGAGAGAGAGAGAGAAAGCATAAGTGTCTGTGCCCCCAGGGCCATCCAGAGACTCAGACAGATAGACAGATGGAAGGTCAAAAAGAAAGAGATAGTCAGAAAAAATACAACCATACAGAGACTATACTAAAAACAGAGTATTTTCGTTGAATATTTACTGACTCACATATGGATACATGGTATTAATTTTTCTTGCTGCCTACCAAAAAACCTAAAGTCTCCTTTCATTTGATTGTTCCTTTCCATCTCACAATCCAATTTCTCAGAAGTTGTGCATTAATTTAATTATATTCCCCAGGCTCTGACATGCCCTCAACACTGATCAATGAAAGATATCTCTTTATTTTACATCCCCTTTGGCCTTGGTTCTTACTTTCTTCTCTCCAAAAGTTTTTTCTAAAATGCATTGGCTGTGTTTCCCAAAATATATCAGATGAGCAAAATGTTTGGATTTTTTAAATTTAGATTTTATGAAGGTGTTATAGAAATTAATGGTTGTCCAAACAACTCATTTAGTTGGCCCTTTTATGAAACAAATCAGTTGCTAATCTTTTTCAGCGTTTACCAAGGCCTTTTCAAGAAAATATAGAAACCAACATATACCAGAGATCATGCAGGCCACATGTTGATCATGTTCCAGAAATCTCATTTAATTTTTATGATAATTTACTTTGATTATCAGCATTTAAAAACAAGAAAACTTATTTGTAGTGGTTAACTAACTTTATTCAATTTATAAAAAAAGAGAAAAATTGTTGAATAATTTTAGGATATTAATTCTTTTAGCTGAATAAAATAGTACCTGCATGCATGCAAGAAAAAATCAACTATCATAACTTTTGCTAATCTTTATATATATATGTATGTATATTAACAATTTGGGTAACATTTACTCTCTGAACAAGTGAAACAATTTTTAAAAATTGGTACATTCAAAAATTATAAATGGTGAAAACCAAATATATTATTTAGGTAATCATAACTAAAATCAGAATTGAGATCAGTAAGGACAAGCTTTCAGGTTTTCAGGTCATAAACATGCAGAAAGTCACAAATTTTGTGATTGGATTTTTTGAGGTTAGAACAAAAGAGCACAGGGAATATTAGAAAAGAATAATAATGCATGTTTGTTTGCTTTTGCTTTTCTTAATGTGCACAAAGCAAATATCTGCTGATTAAAGCTGTCGAGTGTACAAGTCAATAAATAGGTGGCAGAACAGAAACTTATGGTTCACAATACCAACTTTATAATCAATAGCAGTAGCAAAAGCCCAGTGACTAGCATTGATTACTAATGTTCAAAAAATAGATCATGGAATCTGTTTTAATACTTTGTCCTATTTATCTCCCTCACATAGCTATAGGTTCATGAACTGGATTCATTCATTACTGTTTTGGATGGATTTAACCTTTACTAAGCATTCAAGTTTTAAAATTTCTATGAAAGGACTTAAAATCTGAAAATCGATGTGCTGGGCTGTGTTATGGATAAAATTTAGCTCATTTACAAACATCCAACAAGCTTCCTACACAACTTCTGTACATTACTATGTTTGCTTTAAGATTTTGTATAAAAATTCAATAGCCAGAATCTGGAAAAAACCTGAGTGCCCGAGAACAGATGACTGGCTAAAGAAACTTTGGTACATCTACACAGTGGAGTACTATGTAGCAATTAGAAAAGATGAAGTTGTGAAATTTACATACAAGTGGTACTACATGGAAAATATCATGCTAAGTGAAATGAGTCAGAAAGAGAGGGACAGACATAGATAGACTGCATTCATCTGGGGAATATAAAGTTACAAAATATCAGACTAACACCCAAGAATACCCGAGATAAGTACCAGGAGGTTTACTCCATGGCTCGGAGGTCAGCTGTACATGCTAGGGGAAAAGGCAGCTCAGATAGAGAAGGGAGCACCGAATAAAGGGTGTTGAGAGGTTCCTCTCAGGATGGGAGATGCGTGATGAGAGTAGATTATAGACCAAATGTGATTGTTACTCAGTGTCCCTTTTGCAAACCACAGCACTCAAAAGGAGAGAGATAGCAAAAGGGAATGCCCTGCCACAGAGGTAGGGGAGATGGGGTGGATGGGGAGTGGGGGGTGGGAGGGATACTGGGATCTGTGGTGGTGGAAAATGGGCACTGGTGGGATGTGTACTCAATCATTATATAACTGAAACTCAAGCACAAAAATTTGTAAGTCTACAACTGTACCTCTTGGTGTTTCACTAATAAAAATTTTAAAAAAAGATTTTGTATAAAAATTTAAAAATGTCAATTTGTTACATTAGTATCTATATAATTATAAAATAGTAATATATAAGGCCCTCCCGTTGATCGTCGATTTGCTCGAGCGGGCCCAGTAACGTCTCCATTGGAGACTTTGTTGTTACTGTGTCTGGCATATCGAATACTCTCGGTAGCTTGCCGGGCTCTCCAAGAGGGGCGGAGGAATCGAACTCGGGTCGGCCATGTTGGCTGCATGCAAGGCAAACGCCCTACCCGCTGTGCTATCGCTCCAGCCCTGGAGCGATAGCACAGCGGGTAGGGCGTTCGCCTTACAAGCGGCCAACATGGCCGACCCGAGTTCGATTCCTCCGCCCCTCTTGGAGAGCCCGGCAAGCTACCGAGAGTATTCGATATGCCAGACACAGTAACAACAAAGTCTCCAATGGAGACGTTACTGGGCCCGCTCGAGCAAATCGACGATCAACGGGAGGGCCTTTACCTTTAGTAATATATACTAAGTAAACATTTATATATTTTTGTATTAACCCTTATATTCATGTTTAGGCCCCTGTGAACATCTTTTACCATTACTCTCATCTATAATTTAATTTTTATTAATGACTCCATTATTTTGTAAATTAAAAACAATTTATTGTGAGATGATGAATATTTCACTAATTTGTAAAAAACTACCTTTGTTGAATATAGCTTGGTATATTTTCACTTGCGAATACAAGATAAATTCATGCATTTTTCTTCATTTTTATGAAAAAATAATATGTGCAAATAGCCACAGTAACTAGTATAAGAAAACACTAATAATGGATTACTAGAGATATTTTTGTTATTTTTATCTATAGAAATTGAATCATTCTCAACTAATAATCAATTAAAAATTTCAAGAATGTTTTTGAAATTAAAAAAGTATTTGACAATTTGTTATCACAATTTAGATACAAAGTATGATGAAACTGAAGTGCTCCACAAGAAAATAAATTGCCTACCACAATTTACTACCTAAGATATGATCTGACTTTCTTAAAACATAGTCACACAGAAAGACAGACTAAATTGTTCATTTAGAGAACAGTTATCACCTTGATTTTGCATTTTTCATATTCACTCATTTGTCTCTAACACTTGACATGTTTCTGATGCATTTTTATTTAGGTACTTTATGAATTGAAATTTTAATTAATATGAAGGTATCCAGGAAGATTGGAAACTGCCAATTTTTTTCTTTGAAAACTGTATTGTGCAGTAATATTCATAGCAACACCCACTCTCTAGCAATTTTGAGTTGTGTGGAATGAGTCACACAGACATATGCATGTGTATTTTTATCTGGCTAGAAAATGCCATGCCCACTGAATCTTCAGTCTTCCAAATAAATGCATTTCTGGGTTTCATTTCGTCTACTCACATGCACAAAATGCAAGCTAGGATATGCTATTCTGTAAAGCATATGTTATTTTTAAAATTATCCAGTTGAAATCATTTGCTTTTTGAAAAAATAAAGACCTGTGCTAATTAGTCTATAACTATGCTTTAAATATTTAAATAAATTATATTTTAATCCCCAAATAAGAAAGAAACAATTTGTTAGGAATATCACATGTGATGTTTCTTATTAATAGATAAATTCTAATATTTTTGTGATTTTGTCTAAAACAATGTAGCAGGATATCTATCTGTAAGTATTTCAGTGTTTCATGAAAGTGAAATGATCAATTTTATTAGAATATTGTTAATTATATAAATTATGTGAGTTAAACTTCCAAATTGATTCAAGAAGTGACTGGTAATTTTCCACCATTACATTGTATGATCTATGATAAGTTGATGTAGTTCCTTTCTTGTAAATTTTTCTGTCATGTTTTTCTTATTAATTTCATGTTTTCAAGTAATTTTGCAATATTAGCCTTTGTCTTAAATTCTTTTGACATTTTTTTCAACCTCACACTTACTATAAACTTGAAATAAAAGTATGAAATTGTATTCTTTGGCCAAGTAGTATCAACATATGCAAATAAATATGTATATCCATACATATGTAAATATAAATATCTGTGTATATTTAAGTAAATTTTATCCACACCCACCTCCATCTCTATCTAATGAATAAATCATTTGCGTCAAAGCAAAATTTAAACTCAGTTGCTCAAGATTTAAAATTCTTTAAACTTTGGCCACACACTTTTCCTGCATAGTTTGATGTATAATCAAAAACTGAATACGAAGCTGAGGCACTCTCTCATGCCTACGTTAGATGTCCTTGGGGCCGCTTCTCCCATCCCAGACAGCAGATGACAACGGGCAGACAAAGGAGGAAATGAGGGCCAGGGCGGTTGGTATCAGTTGCAGTTTATTCCAATCTCATCTCTATTCTCTTTTCATTATCCTTCGCCTGATTCTCCTTCATTCTGCCACCCCTCCGCCCCGATTCTCCTTGATTCTTTTCTTTCTGATTCTCTTTGATTTTCTCCTCTGCCAACACTTACAGCATTAGTTATATCCCAAATTATGAGGAGGTTGGGGTAGCAATACACATAGGTGTGATCAAACAATCAACAGATGTAAAGTCCTTTCCTCAGGGTAAGTTTCTTCTACGACAAATTCTCATTCAGCCAGATGACCCAACTAAGGGTGAAATACCACCTAGGGGTGCGTTTCTCCTTTCCTTCATCCAAGAACCTTTAAACATTCATTTTAATTCTACTCTTTAATAATATCACTCATTTTGTATGGACACAGTAAGAGATACATTAAGCTTGTAGGGTAGCTCTCCTGGGGACATCTCGCTATAGATCTCAGACTACAATGCTCAGGCCAAATTAGTCTTTCCTAACCTTAGAAGGGTTCTAATTTAGTTGTTACTCTTGTATCATGAGAGAATTTGTCCATGACTGTGATCTTAACTTATAGTTAAGTATTATGGCGCTTGGCCTGGCCCATTTCGACGCCAGAGTAGCTCACAGCTTGACCTGGGTCCACCCTGTCCCTCATTGGAACCCTGCTTTTGGGGTGATAGGGGCTAAGGGAAACTGAGGCTTAAGTTGAGAAAACAGATGTCCAGGAGTGAATATTATTCGGAGTCAATTAACTCCTAAGTTACAAAAGTACAGCATTGTCTTCCTGTGTCTATACAAAAAAGGACATTGCTCTAAAGTAACTATGCAAAGGACATAAGGAGAAGATAAAAGCAATATATCACTTACAAATACAAATCCAGTGTCCTAGAAGGATCTGACATTACAAGTCAACAGAGCTTGATTAGGGGATAAAGGTGATTGACCAGTGGGGGCAGCAGAGCTCAAAAAAGAGGTTACAGATAAACACTGAGGAATGGGAGTGCCTCTGGAGCATTGTGATGGGTGTAACCTAATAAACCCAAACTTCCTGTGCCCAAGGAGAAAGGACAAAAAAAATGTTAAGCCTAAAATATTTAGCGCTTATTACAACAGTCCACAAGTTCATGCAGGTATAACTCGACATTTATTTTCTCAAAATTCTCCAGCCAAAAAACAAAAGAAAGAAAAAGCTCAAGAAATCCTAAGAAAAAAGAAGGAAAATTTTTCTTTTCTCAACTTCAAACTATACTATAAAGCTATAGTAATTAAAACAGAGTGGTATTAGAACAAGGACAGACTTTAAGATTAATGGAATACAGAATCCAGAGACAGACCGTCAAGTAGATGGACAGTTATTTTTTGACAAAGCAGCAAAATGTATGAAGCATAACCAGGAAACCCCTTTAAATTGTATTGGGAAAAGTGGTTGATCACATGCAAAAAAATTAATGCAGACCTTTTCTAACGCTAGGCAAAGAAATCAAGTGAAAATAAATTCATAATCTAAATATTAGATCAGAATCCATAAACTACATTGAGGAAAATATAGGTGGCCTACTTTGTGATCTTGAATTTGGAAGTACTGTCAATAATTTAATATCATTTGTCAAGCAAAAGGAAGCAAAGATAAAGACATGGGACTACATTAAGCCAAGAAGTTTTTGCACTAAGAATGAAAGTATGGCCAGAATAAAAGGCACCCATAGAATGAGAAAAAATATTTTCCCACTACTCATCTGATAAAGATGAATATTTGAGATCTTTAAAGCACTGGTAGACTTTACCAAAAAACAAAATAAAACCTCTCTATCAAAAAATGGACAGAAGAGCTAAACAGAAACTCTGATCATACAGGTGGCCAAAAAATCATACAAAAAATGTTCACTTATTATCAGGGAAACATACATAAAACCCACATTGACAGATCCTCTTACTTTGGTGAGATTGGCACACACCAAAAAAAAAAAAAAAAGAAACCAATGCTGGTGTAGATGTAGAGAAAAAAGAGTTCTTGTCCTCTGTTAATGGAAATGTCTACTGGTCCAATCAGTGAAACACTACTCATCTATAAATAAAAAAGAAAAATCTTTAGGACAGATTTCCAATAAGTCTGAAATTTAGGAAAAAGACAAAGACCAAATGATCTCTTTTACCTGTAAGATATAAAAATGCAAAACAAGGGAACAGATAAAAAGGAATAAAAACAAAAGCAACACAAAGTGAAAACTGTGTTCAGGAGGAAGGATGTCACGGATGTAGGTATTGGGGTGATAGAGAGTGCTCAGACAAAGGTATTTGGACAAAAATTATATAAATTAACCTGAGACCTTATTTCTATCACGTTGTTTTATGTGTCTGGTTTACAATATCATACTGGTTTAATAACTATAGCTTTGTAGTTTAGTTTGACATTTAATTAACCTGATGCCTACATTATTGGTTTTCTCAGAACTGCTTCATTTAAGGTAATCGGAGGTTCCCTACTACTTTTTGCTCAATTTCTTTAAGATATATCACCGGGGTTTTCAAGAGCAATTATATTCAATCTATTTTACCTCTTTTCTCAAATTTATTCCTAGGATTTAATTATTTTTAGACGATTTAATATGAATTTTTATTCATTTTTCAACTTGTTTCTTGCATATAAGGATACAAAAGATCTTTTCATATATATTTTGTAATATGCCAATATACATTATTTGCATGTTTTCATCTTCATATAGTGATAGTTGTACTTCTTTTATTGCTTGGATTACCTTGGGTTTACTGCTTGTTTGTTTGTTTTTTAAGGGAGCTTGGCCCACACTTGACAGTGCTCAGAATATATAAACTGGCTCTTTGTTCAGGAAGCATTCTTGGTGGGGTTGAGGGAACTCTATGTGGTACTGGAAATCAAACTAAAGTTTACACATGCAAAGCAATCACCCTACTTACAATAATATTTTTCTAGCCTTTAGTTGCTTTTTTATTTTTAAATTTTTGCTTTTGTTTATTTGAGTCACAACCCAGCAGTACTCAGGGAGAGACCCGACAGTACCTGGCTCTGTACTTGTGCCTGGTCAGGCTCAAAATTGCCCATTGTACTAAAACTCTGGATCTGGATCCTGGATTTTTAAAAAATTTTATTTCTTAATTGTGGTGGCTTGAACGTCAAATACTACATTGAATAAAATTATTGAGCATGGAGATCTTTTTCTTATGCCTGAATCTTACAGAAAAAGATCTCATTTTATTAGCACTCGGTATGAAGTAGGGGATTTGTCATATATAGTCTCTACTATTTAGGGATATATTCTTTCTATTATAATTTTGTTGAGAGGGTGCTTTTTAAAAACATAAGAGTTGTTGTATGTCATCAAAACCTTTCTCTATACCTACTTATTTACTCATAAGCAAATTGTTTTTTATCACTGAGTTTTTATCCGTGAGCTGTATTACAGATTCACTACCAGGATCTCACCATTCTTAGAGTGTTGAAGAAATAACTAAGAGGACAAAGAACCTCTGGCTCTGAGCATATCTCTTCGATTCCACTGTTCTTCCTGCATTAACATACGCCTCAGAGTTCTGGGCCCTACAGAAACAGGATGAGAATCTATTCGGGTCTCTCAAAGAGGAATCGAAAGAGCTATGCTTGGAGTCTCACACTTCACTCAAATGAGAGAAAGAATCTGGAGTTCCGACCTCCGTCAACGCGCAAGAATCAGGGACGCTGTCTCATTTGCCAAGGCATCGAAAATCAGATGGACTGGACATGTAATGAGATTTGGAAATGACCACTGGAATAGAGCAATTACCGACTGAATTCCAGGAGACATCAAAAGATCGTGTGGCTGCTCAATTACAAGATGGTCAGACTTCTTCGTCAAGACTCTGAACGATCGGTTTGAGGCTCTTTGTGTTCCTAGAATGAGCAGATGCCATTGGGCTATGCTAGCACCCAACAGGGATGAATGGAGATATTACTGGCGCCCACTCGAGCAAATCGATGAGTAACGGGATATCAAGTGATCAAGTGAGCTCTTATTTTAATTTTTCTTTATACTGTAGTAGCACTGTCCTCCCATTGTTCATTGATTTGCTTGAGCAGGCACCAGTACCGTCTATGTTGTGAGACTTGTTGTTGCTGTTTTTGGCATATTGAATATGCCATGGGGAGCTTGCCAGGCTCTGCCATGTGGGCGGGATACTCTCGGTAGCTTGCTGGGCTCTCCTAGAGGGACGGAAGAATCTAACCCAGGTTGGCTGCGTGCAAGGCAAACACCCTACTCGCTGTGCTATCGCTCCAGCCCTAGTACCCCATATATTATACTAATATGTACTCATTATGTATGTGGACATTTTAATATGGGAAAACATTTATAGATTTTTGTTTGTTCTGGCTCTGTACTCAGGTGTAACTGCTGGTGGGATTCAGTGACATTATGAGATCTCGGGTATCAAACACAAAGTGTGATTGTGTGCAGAGCAAGTGACTGACCCACTTTTACTAACCTCCAGACATATAGTTTTGGATAGGAGACTAACTATATACTATTTACTTTTGAAAAGATTATGCTGACTTCTTCCTGATTTATAAACTTGAGAAAGACAAGGATATAACATACAATCTCATTAGAAGGTAATAGTTGTATTTCAGAAATGGAAGGCTAGTAGTTTGGTCTAAGTTATTAATTGAATGAGTGAAATATTACTAGCTTATATTGTTTTGCTTTTGTGCTTTGTTTTTTGTTTTGATGAACATACCCAGCTGTGCTCAGGTTTTATGGCTGGCTTGGTGCTCAGGAATCATTCCTGATGGGCTCAAAGAATCATATTAGGTGCCAGAGATTAAACTAAGTTTGACTCCATGAAATGCAAGTTGGCTACCCACGATTCTATCTCTCCAACCCTAGTTTCTAGATTTATTCTGAAGTTGAGATAAATAGAAATGTGGGTAGATTATGTTAAAGTTGAAATAACACAAAAATCAAGGAGAGTTCCCTGAATTGTTTGGCCTGAACAACTAGAAAACTGTTAGTGTTATCGCTCCAGCCCTAGTACCCCATCCCTATTAGTGAAATAGGAAGTATTGAGAAATGGTCAGAGAGAAGGCAGAGAAGAGAAGGTTTAGGAGTAGATCAGGCATCATATGTTCATCTTAGGACATCATATGTTCAAAGTTCATAAAGGTTAGTAGATACCTAATTGGAGTGCTCTAGATTTCAAGAAAATGGGCAAAACTGGTGGTTTAAATTTGGGAGTGATTACTTCCATCAAGCCACAGAATCCTATTGGTTTACCAAGAGATTGACTATATTAAAAAAATAAAAGGATAAGAGATGTTAAGGAACTAACACATGGAATATTACAACAATTTAAATAATAGACATAAAGATAATCAGGAGTGTGGGATTTCTTTCCCCTAACATCAAAAACAAAAATCCCAATGATGAAAGAGGCCTCTAGGTAGGATAGTTTATGTATTAAAATGCAAAGGATTTACAAAAATGCATCCAGGAACGGATAATATAGCAGAGAAGAATAGAATAGATAATAAATATCTGCAAAAATATCTGCAAAAAGCAATTACAAAATAAGAATGTTTACGGTCTTAGATGTAAGGACAGTATGGTTAAAAATAGAATAGGGAGCTGTGAGGACTTTATATTTCAAGGTGCTATGTAAAATACTCCAGCCTCTCATCTTCATGTACCTATTAAATGTTGATGTGTTACTAACTGTCCTTAAAGTCTGTCAACAATAACTCACCTGTTGGAAACCTGAGGTGATTAGTGGGAGAGGGACACAGAATTGAAAAAATAACTGATTTGTAAGACCACTTATGGCTGGCCAGGTGACCTAAAGTTTTGGCAGTCCTTACAATGGAGAAGGAAATGAGATGAGCTAACTACTAAAGAAAAGCAGGAGAAAGTACTATCATAAAAGGAGAAATATAGGTATATTATGTAGATGATGAATCTGACAGGTGATACAGATAGATAATGCATTGATGATAGATAATATGGTTAGATGATAGACTTTGATAAATGACATCAATGATGAAGATAAAATATGATCATTGTCACTGTCACTGTCACTGTGCTCCCGTTGTTCATCAACTTACTCGAGAGGGTCCAATAACATTGTGAGACTTGTTACTGTGTTTGGCATACTGAATATGTCAAGAGTAGCTTGCCAGGCTTTGCCCTGCAGGCGAGATATTCTCCGTAGCATGCTGTGCTCTCCGAGAGGGGTGGAGGAATCGAACTCGGGTCGGCCTTGTCGGCTGCGTGCAAGGCAAACATCCTACCCGCTGTGCTATCACTCCAGCCCATAAAATATGATAATAGATGAATATGATATAACTTGATGGTAAATCTGGAGAAAGGGGGAGATCTAGAGCAAGAAAAATAATTAGTGAGAATTCAGAATGCATTTTTATTTGAATATTTTATTATATTTTATTACAGGGGCCTCCCAAAGTAATGCTGAGTATTTTTAACAAATTATTTAGTATTAAATAAGGTTTAGTGATTTTTTGTTTGTTGAACAAAATAAATCTTTATTCTTCTAGCAAACAAAATAAACAAACAAAAAATACAAGGATTAAAAATTTAAAGAGATGACTACATAAAAGTGGCTTAGGTGCATTTACCGTTTACATTTTTTCTGAATAATATTGAGGATATTTTATCCAAGAAGAGAACTTTAGGATAGAGAGTCTGAATAGTGAGAGTCTGTTAGTGATACCTAAGAAAGAAGTTAAGACATTTGTCAGGAGCTTGTCTTTTAGGAAACTCACTAAGAGAGTACATCTTTGTAAATAATTTATTTTAAACATAATGTGCTAGTGTTAACTTGATACCTCAGTGAACATAATGACTTGAGAAAGATAGGGGAGGGATATGGAATATATTAAAAAATAAAAACAGGAAATATTCAAATTCCCATGCTGGGGTGCCTGGCTGCTTTCACAGTGCCAACAGATGGTGCTTCTTCTAGTTTCCCACAGCGTCCTAAATGAGAAAGTTTTCAACATACTCTGAGAAACAATCAGCGCTTTCCAATATAAAATGTAAGTTGCCTTATGAAAGAAAATTAATAATAATAATGATGATAGTATTTTAGGATAAACTTATTACATGTCTGATTCAAAGTATCTGTGATAAAATGGCAAAATATGAGGTTTTAGAAATTCTCACATAGCAATGTTCTACTTAGGTTTTACTAGGAATAGCAAGTTATCAAATGACTTTAGGTACTTTTGTAACTTTTTTTAATATATGTGATTTAGATTTGGCTATAAAGAAATAGCTCTAACCCTTTTTTATCCATTATTTCCATATGTGCTTCCTAATGAACACTTCACTTTTATTTTTATAGAACACTAAGTAATAACTTCATTAATCCTCTGGTATGTTGTTATTATGATTTGGACCAATTTTTTATATCTCTCACTGAGTTCTTCCCGATAGGCATTACACTGTAGGGGATACTTCTATTTCCTCACTTATGTTGGCCCTTTGCTCAGGGCCTGGCATGTAACAGACACTCAATAAAGAGCTGCTGAGTTGAACTGAACAAGACAAGTTTTCACTTGATTGATATTTAGTCAGTCATGCAGATCTAAAAATTATATATTTGCTCAGCACACATCAGCACATTCAGGAGCACATAATGCGCTCATACTTTAATTACAAGTTTTAGTCTGCAAAATTGTTTTAGGCTTATTATCAGATTTTATCCCACTCATACCTATAAAAATCATAGAACAATAGCTGTTTATAGTTAAGAGTTTATATTAGATATATAATTTATAGTATAAGGCAGTTGCTAAAAATGATTGCCTAGGGAGAAGGTTTAGTGACATTTGCCCTGTATATTAAGGAGGGACTATCTTTCATTCACTTTCATTGGGAAGTGTTATCTGTTGCTTCTAGGCCAAGGTTTTCCAGCAGCATGTTTGCCTTTCCTTGTGTTCCCATTAACCTGCTGCATAAAATTAGCAAAGTCAAAATGCAGGCAAAACTCAGATTCCTGTATTGTATAGGAGAAAACATATCATCAACCTGTTAAGCTACTACATGTACAAAGGAAATAAAAACATAGACAGTGGGTTTGCATAGTGCTAGCATCACTGACTAAAAACAGTGATTGTTATCGTAGTGTACATAAAACTGGAAATGTGGAAAAGTAAAATGATTTAACTAATGTAAGAAGGAAGGAAGGAAGGAAGGAAGGAAGGAAGGAAGGAAGGAAGGAAGGAAGGAAGGAAGCTAGGAGGGAGGGAGGGAGGGCAGGGAAGGAAGGAAGGAAGGAAGGAAGGAAGGAAGGAAGGAAGGAAGGAAGGAAGGAAGGAAGGGAAGAAGGAAGGAAGGGAAGAAGGAAGGGAAGAAGGAAGGAAGGGAGGAAGGGGGAACAGGGGAAGGAAAGAGGAAAGAAGAAAAAGAAGGAACAAAGGAAGGAAGGAGGAATAGAGGGAGAAACTGAGGGAGGGGAGGAAAGGGAGGAAGGAGAAGGGGAAGAAAGGAAAGGGGGAAGGAAGGAAGAAGAAGGAAGTCCGAGGGTGAAGTGTCTAGGTCACGGTGATAGAGATCAAGAACATAGGAAGAAATCCCACAAAGAATAAGTGATTGAAGGAAATAATGACTAGATGATAATAAGAAAATTTAATCGTATTTTAAGAAATTGGGAGTGAGCATTTCAAACTCTACTGAGGTATGTAGTGAATACTTAAAAGACATACTTGCATAGAGCAACATGAGGAACACTGGAGTCACTAATCTGACTCAGTACTATGAACTGGGGGAGAGGGGAATGTGTCCAAGAACAAAATGTGAGGATACTGGACAATATGAGTACAGACATCTTTTGCAATGTGTGACGAAAAAGGCACATTAATTAACAGCAGTTAGAGGATTATGTAGAATCAAGAGAAGATCTGTGGATCTTCTTTTATTTATTTATTTTTTCATTTAGACTTTTTGGGTCACATCTGGTGATGCACAGGAGTAAATCCTGGCTCATAAACCCAGGAATTACTCCTGGCAGTGCTCGGGGGACAATATGTGATGCTGGGGATTGAACCCGGGTCAACCACGTGCAAGGCAAACATTCTATCCACTGTACTATAGCTCTGGTCCCTCTTCTTTTATTTTTATGAAGCATGTTATAGCAGGTTTGTCTGCTGATAGGAATAACACTGTAATAAGGGTAAGTGTCAGGCTTTGAAGCAAACTAGTGGATTACATTCTTGTCTGGACAGAAGGACTAGGGAACTAATATACAAGTAAAAAATATCATTGCTTATAGAACGTTAAACTTATTGATTGGAGCATGCAGAAGTTCTCTTTTTTTCCTTTGCATTTTTTTCCCAAAGAGGATGAGATGCAGTATAACCTGATGAGATGAGATAGTGAAAACTCCTAGGTATTTATGGTAAGATTACATGATATGAAATGATCATGAAGGAAAGAGTAACAAAGATCTATAAAGGAACACAGTAGGATTGCACTGGGGTATTAAAATTTCACATCTGATTTTTTATCGTAGCACTGTGTATCTTTTTCCAAACTCATGCATTTTACCAGGTTTTTGAACATTAAAGGATGTAAAGAAGTAGGTTTAACCAAGACTGGGGTTTTTCTCTCTTTTCAAAAGTAATACATGTGTAAAGGGAACAGGAATGATTTTGATGACATGACATTACATTTTGAATCAACAGAGAAAAGATAAGAGCTTGTTCAATGAAAAGGTAGCAGGGTCAATAGATTTCATACAGAATTATGGAAATTAGAATTATAGATAAAGAATAGAAAGATACAAAATAATATCAATGGAAAATTAATAGAAGAGTTCAGGTATTTCAGCTGTTAGCTTAAAGCATCGGTATTATTTGGTATTATTAGGTATTATTAGTTGGAAAGACAATGATCTGGGTATTGGGCTGAATAACAAATAGTAGGTCTAATTACTTCCAGTCTGAACGATACAGGAACATAAAACAGAACAGAAAACTTAGTCAAATTCATTGGAAATAATCACTCTGGACAAGAATTCAGTGCTGAAAGTAGCTAAAGAGACACACAGGACAAACTTACAATACCTGTATCACAAACCATAATGCCCAAAAGAGAAAGAGAGCAGGAGAGAGAGAACAAGAGAGAAAGACAAAGAGAAAGATATATATATATATATACACATATACATATATACATATATATAGAGAGAGAGAACAATAGAGCCTTTGGTGGAGGCAGACTGAGTGTGCAAATTGAAGGAGGGATACTTGAGACATTGGTGGTGAGAAATGTATATTGGTGAATGAATGGGTGTTGGAACATTGTATGACTGAAACACAAACACAAACAAACACTGTCCTCCAGTTGTTCACTGATTTGCTCTAAAGGCCCCAGTAATGTCTCCATTTTGAGACTTGTTACTGTGTTTGGCATACTGAATACATCACGGGCAGTTTGCCAGACTTTGCCATGGGTGAGATACTCTTGGTAGCTTGCCTGGATCTCTGAGAGGGGCAGAGGAATCAAACCCGACTCGGCCGGGCTGTCTGCTCGCAAGGCAAATGCCCTACCTGCTGTGGTATCTCTCCAGCCCTTTATTCTATCTTTAGATAGACAGAATTTAGACCACATGGCAAGAGAAAGAATATCAATCTATCCAAGAATTTCTCCAAAAAATACAGAAGTGTAGCTTATATTTGTTTATATGTTTATATGTGGTTTATTTGCATTCTCTTCTGTTGTTTTATAGGATGATAAAAATAGAAAACAGAGATGGTCCTAAGAAACAGATATTTTGGATAGCATTACTTGACTGTAAGCATAGCTGCTTTTCCTGGGTTTATTGGTAAAATTAAGACTCATGCACTGGCATACTTCAAAATATTCCTTTTGCCACTTACATATTCTCCACTCAGCCTTTTAAAAACAACTTCATGGTATTTTGTTAGCAATGACTCCCTTTGGTTCCTTTGCCAAGTAGTTGATATCCAGATGCTCGTAAGCACAATAACGTGTTGGCATAAACTAATTATCTGCCATGTGCAACTATTTATGCATCTTCACTACATTAGTATGATATGAAAGCGATTTACAATCTGGTTTAAATAGCCACATGCACCTGCAGGCAGTTTTGGTTCAATAATACAGAAATAAATTATAAAGATAGGTTAGGTATCTTTGTTCTTTAAGGTTTTAAAGTTCAAATGATTTGGAACAAAACATTTCTTTTTCATTTTGCTGTATTGCAAGTACCGTGACAGTATTCTTAGAAATAACTAAATTAATTCTGGAGAGTGTAGCTTGAAGGCAAAAGAATAAAACAAAGCCAGAATTCCATAATCTTGTACAGTTTAGAGTGATAAGGCTGTTTTATTATTATTTTTTAACTTGAGAGAACAGGAGAACAAATTGAGGTTGGTGTTTTATGGTTGTTGAGATGAGGAGAGCAAATAGGTGAACCTAGTTTTTAACTTACCGCACAAGTCTGAGTCTGAATTTTGTGTCAGCAGAACTATTTTACTTTTTTTAGGTGTTATTGACATTGTGGGTAACAGAGTATTTTTTTCCTGAGAGAAAAAATATTAATTTCTTTTAAAATCAGGAGGAAAGAGTTGACTTTTGTAATAATAATAACTGTGTAGAGGGGGATGCAGTATAAATTTAAAAAGTCTTTCTGCAATTTGAAAATTCCTTTTTAAATTTGTATAGCAAATCAGGCCCACCAAGGCAAACATGCTTGGGGATCCTGAAAGTCATTAGCCTATTCTGAGTGGCTCTAATGCCTGAGTAAATAACTCTGGGTAACTTAACCAGGTTGAACCTCTTCACATCTTCATCTGTGAGAAATTGGTGAAAGGCTATATAGAAATTTTTCTGTATGTTTTTGCACACAATGTGGAAGTAAAATAAATGTCATTTATTGAATGTTACAATAAGTGAAGAATTTAGTTCCGTTTCTACAATCAAAGCAGGTCAAGGAATT
Source organism: Sorex fumeus (assembly GCF_029834395.1). Lineage (NCBI taxonomy): Eukaryota > Metazoa > Chordata > Mammalia > Eulipotyphla > Soricidae > Sorex > Sorex fumeus. Next base: position 34,242,880 of record NW_026606070.1, read on the forward strand.
CATGCACCCCGCACAATCACCCCCACCCCAGGGCCCAAGAGCTCGCAACTTTGTCATAGAAAACTTGATTACTTGATTACTTGATTGGGAGGTTTGGAAAGTTCAGTCAGAACAGTTATTTGAAAAGGTAACTGACGACTTTATAAATTAATAGCTTATTTTAATGCTCACCCACCTAACAGATATTTTGGACTAGACAAATCATGTTCTTAGGTTATGCAGAACTCCTGCACTGCTCCACTATATCAATGTAAATAAAGTCGATTTTGTTTTTTTGGGCCACACTTGGAGGTATTCAGGGATTGTTCCTGGCTTTACACTCAGGGGATCACTCCTATCTGGGCTTAGGGACCACATAGGGAGTTGGGGATCAAACCTGGGTCAGTTGCATGCAAAGTGCCTACCACTGTGCTATCTCTCCAGATCCTCTATTACATTGTTTTTTTAATTTTTATTAGTGAAACACCATGAGGTACAGTTGTAGACTTACAAATTTTTGTGCTTGGATTTCAGCTACACAATATTGCAGTACCCATTCCTCCACTAGTGCCCATTCTCCACCACCAATAATCCCAGTGTCCCTCCCACCCCCCACCCCCCATCTCCCCATCACACCCTGCCTCTGTGGCAGGGCACTCCCTTTTGTTCTCTCCTTTTGGGTGCTGTGGTTTGCAAAAGAGGCATTGAGTGGCAATCATGTTCAGTCTATAGTCTACTTCCAGCATGCATCTCCCATCCTGGGCGGATCTTCCCAACACCCTTTATTTGGTGTTCCCTTCTCTATCTGAGCTGCCTTTACCCCTAGAGTGTGCGGCTGGCCTCCAAGTCATGGAGTAAGCCTCCTAGTATTTATCTCAGCTATTCATGGGTGTTAGTCTCCTATTTTGTTACTTTATATTCCCCAGATGAATTCGATCTTTCTATGTCTGTCCCTCTCTTTCGGACTCATTTTGCTTAGCAGGATATCTTCCATGTAGTACCACTTGTATGTAAATTTCACGACATCATCTTTTCTAACTGCTACATAGTACTCCATTGTGTAGATGTACCAAAGTTTCTTTAACAAGCCATCTGTTATGGGGCACTCAGGTTTTTTTTTCAGATTCTAGCTATTGTAAAGAGTGCTGCAATGAACAAACAAGTGCAGATGTCACTTCGACTATACTTTTTTGCCTCTCCACGGTATATTCCTAGGAGTGGTATTGCTGGGTCAAATGGGAGCTCAATTTCTAATTTTTTGAAAGTCATCCATACTGTTTTCCAAAAGGGCTGAACCAGTCGGCATTCCTACCAGCAGTGAAGGAGGGTCCCTTTCTCGCCACATCCACACCAATACCAGTTGCTTTAGTTCTTTTTTTTAAAAAAGCTGGAGCGATAGCACAGCAGGTAGGGCGTTCGCCTTACAAGCGGCCAACATGGCCGACCCGAGTTCGATTCCTCCGCCCCTCTCGGAGAGCCCGGCAAGCTACCGAGAGTATTCGATATGCCAGACACAGTAACAACAAAGTCTCCAATGGAGACGTTACTGGGCCCGCTCGAGCAAATCGACGATCAACGGGAGGGCCTTTACTTTACTTACTTTACTTTAGTGAAACACCATGAGGTACAGTTGTAGACTTACAGATTTTTGTGCTTGGATTTCAACTATACAATGATCAAATACCCATCCCTCCATCAGTGCCCATTTTTCACCATCACGGGTCCCAGTAGCTTTTGTTCTTCTGGATGTGGGCCAGTCTCTGTCGTGTGAAATGATATCTCCTTGTTGTTTTGATCTGCATCTCCCTGATGATTAATGATGTAGAGCATTTTCTCATGTGTCTTTTAGCCATTCATTAGTTTTTTGAATTAATTAGTTTTTGGTTTTTTTTTTTTTTGCTTTTTGGGTCACACCAGCGTTTCGCAGGGTCTACTCCTGGCTCATAAATTCAGGAATTACTCCTGGCGGTGCTCAGGGGAGCATACAGGATGCGGGGAATCGAACCCGGGTCGGCCATGAGCAAAGCAAACGCCCTACTCCCTGTGCTATCTCTCCAGCCCCCTCCATTACATTTATTAAACTAATTTTTACCGTGTAAAATATAATAGAATAATTTAAAAAGAAAATGGAGGCAAGAATAAAAGTTCACAGTAGCTGTCCTTTCTTGACTCCTGGTCATAGCAGACAGGTTTTCAACCAAATGGAAAGAACCAGAATAATTTCTATTTTTATCTGCTTATTTTTTGAGAGAAAAGAAAAGAAAGATGGGTAGTGAGGGTAGAGGCCTGAACATTAATCTTCTCCAAATAGACTGTGATGTAAATGTCAATCTGTAAGTGGCAACAATGTAGACTTTCCCAATGCCAGATGGTGCAAGGCTCTACTTGCTTTCCTATTCTTGCAATGTTCTTTCTCAACAGTGCTTATTAATGCATTAATCATACCCTCCCCCAAGTAGAGAATATAATAGAATCAAAAGATTTCTTAGCCAGTGTCTTGGACTTGTTAACATTCCTTTATTTTTTCTCGAGTTCTGATCCAAGCACTGTGGTTATAAATCTGTGATCTTTCAGTTCCCATACCAGTCATACCAACACTTTCCATGGTGAGTTTTCCTTAGGCTTTCCTCAAGCAAGAATGCTGACTTAAAATATCTCTGCTTCTGACTCGTGTGCCAATCACCCTGTTCAAGAGTTTCTTTTCACATTATCTTCTGGTGTTCTAGAAAGAAAGCATCTCATTTACCCTCAAGTTCTCCTAGAAGCACTTTAAGTTTCTTGTCCAAGTTTAAGAGATTAGCCTCTGAAAAGAGTAAGCCTTTCCTTTCTGTACCCATTCCAGCCAACTTGTGTCACTATTGCTTCCTTTAATCCTATGCCAACTATAAAGCCCTGGCAACATTTTCTTAAATACCAGCTGCTCACTTCTTGTTTTCTCATCAAACTCTACAGTTCTTACGAACAGCTCCAAATTACCCAAGTGTGCCAAAACCAGTCCTTTAGTGAATGTCAGGTTCTTTTGGCAAATGCCAGGGACTATCCCTACTTAGAGTCAGTTCCCATCTTGCAAATCTTCTATCAGATGGTTGATTACAAAGAAAGTAAACTTTAAAATCTGCCCAGCGGATTGCATGTATAAATCAGGCGTAGCAAAAAATTCTTTTTTTTTCTTATTCTTTTCTTAAGCTTCATAGAGGTCTATTCTTTCCCATTCATGAATTTATGTTCTAACATGAATATAATGGCAGGATCTTCAGATTTGTATTTAGATCCAGTACAAGTAGTCTAATGATCAAAAGTATGGAAACATAGTGCTACTCTCTGGGCATGCTGAGATTGGTCTTCCTTATAGTTCCATAAAATGTCATTGAAGTCTCACTGAAGTCTCTTCAACTGCTCTTGAGTTTTCACATATCTGAAATACCATTATTCACAGCATTAAAAGATTACTACTTATTGATGTTATACAAATTACTTAAACCAAAGGATTACTTCATGCTGAGTCACTGTGTGTGTATGAGTATATTTTGGGCCACACCCAAAATATGCACACACACACACACACACACAAACACACACACACGGTGGTTGAAGAATGGTCTGTTTTCAGGGAATCTCAGAGGACAATATGTGTTGTCAGCATTGGACCTGGGTTGGCTGTATACAAGGCAAGTGCTCTCCTGCTATCGTATCTGTCTGGCCCTTGTCATTCCTTAAATTAGCTGTTAGTTGTATTTAACTTGTTTCTCCATACATCTCATATTCCTCAGATTAAATGTATAAATTAGCATTATTTCAGAGATTATATCTATTATAGAAGTTTAGACAAATTTTTTTTTAAGACTTCAGGGCCATAAGGACTATAAAATCCAGCTCCCGGATGAGAACAGTGCAGTCTGCCCCCGCGACTGGCTGTTCCTCACTGGGGCCCATTGGAGGGGAGCGGGTTGAGCTTTCCTCCCTGTCCCGACCAGGGCTCCGGCAGCCGAAGACCTCCAGGACAAGCCACCACCATGCTGAGACCACTCTCCGCACACCTGAAGGTACTGGCAGAGGGACAAATCCACGCGGATTCCGGGGCCGAGATCTCCCAGCCTACTCGGATTGGAGTCGAGCATCCTCCATCCAGATCCTCCAAATTCCAGTAGGCGGGGGTCACACCCACCACCTGGCCCCCTGGCGCCGTGTAATCCCATCAACGGCCAAGACTCAGAGACTATAAAATCCAGCTCCCGGAACCGCGCGGCCGCAAATGCGGCCGCGCGACATCTTATCAGAACATCTTTTATGACATCTTATTATCTCATTCCTACTTTGGACAAACTTGCAGGCTATCGAATGTAGTCTGCCCACAGGGCAGAGTCTGGCAAACTCCCCGTGGCATACCAAATATGCCAAATACCAGTAATAATGATGGGTCTCATTCTCCTAAAGAGTCTTGAATATAGCACTTTCTTAAAAATCTCAGGGCTAGGATGAAGGAGACTTTACTGGGGCCTGCTGGAGGGAATCGACGAATAACAGGATGATGAAATGAAAAAAAATGAAAATGGACTCTGTTACAACTACTTTTCTTGCTATTGTGGCTTTTAAGTAGCCACCTGATTATTCAAAAATGTAAATTATTATCTAAACTCAAAAATTTTTATATACAATACTGTATACAAGACAGAATGGTAAATAGCAGATTTCCCTAATTTCCAGTTTAAAATAATTAATTTCATCATTACATAAAGGCATATAGATACATATGTATAAATATTATAGCACTGTCCTCCTGTTCATCGATTTTCTCCAGCCGGTCCAGTAATGTTTCCATTGTGAGACTTGTTCTTACTGTGTTTGGCATACCGAGATACGCTCAGGTAGCTTGCCAGGCTCTCCGAGGAGGGTGGAGGAATCGGACCCCAGAAGGCGGGCCCACCGCATGCAAGGCAAACACCCTACCACTGTGCTGTCGCTCCAGCCTGTATAAATATTCACTTAGTTAATATTTATATTTGGTAAAATATATATCTCTGAGGATACAATTGAATTTATAGAACTATATGTCAGACAATAGTTAATTTGACTCACAGGTTAGACATAGTACAATAATTTAGGAATAAATGCTATAAAAGGAAAGATTCTATTTGTAACAATTTTCCTAGGGAAATTAGTCTCATAGAAAATGAAGAGAATTTCTATAATATAGAAATAAGAACAAGTATAATCATACCATATTTAATTTACTAAAATCTCTTCAATAATATTTAAAATGACTGTCATGTAGCCTTATGATTTGTATAAAACTATTAATCAGTATCCTATTCCAGATAATTGAGAATAGATAACCAATTCCAGGAAGAGGGCATTAAGACAAGATTTGTTGCATAGAAAAATTCTTGACCAATATCTTAAAATATCTGTATGTTATCTCATTCTTTTAAGTCAGAATTCAGTGCCTTCTCCGAGAGTATGTGGGATGAACAGAAATAGGATTTATCATTGTGAACTTTATAAATGGCATTTTTTAATCACTTCCTCTTGCCATGATGTCTTAATTGAATTATTTCTCTTCCCTTTCTTACACCAACACTAGTGGTGACTTTTCTTCTTCTCATAAGTGCAAAAAAAAAACCAAACCTACCAGTGATACAGTATTTTTCTAATGGTTTTTCCTGAGTTCCTTGGATTGTAACCATAATCCAAGTTACTGGATCCAAATTACAAATTTATTTTTAAGTATATTAATTAATTTATTTAGCTTTTGGAAATAATTTTACTTATGAAGTCCTGTGTTTGTTACACATTTATTCTATCTTTTGCAACAGCTATTTATTGAGCACTTACTCTAAGGTGGGTGGTCAAGGTACTAGATGAATGGGATTTGATGTTACGTGAAGAAAAACATGGTTCCTTAATTCTTTAAACTTGTTTCATCATCGCTTGAAGAATGTTAATCAAATAATTACATGTCAGAACATAAAGTTGAGAACTGACGTTACCATGCAGTGGGGTAGAAAGAGAGAATCTGAAAGCATCTAAGGAATGTGTTGAATGGATATTAGAACTTGGTGGTCAGGCATAGTATGTTAATATTTTACCCCAAATACATATAAAGGTGTCCACTCCAGTAAGCTAAGGCTACTTCAATTAAAAAAAGGAATTAAAAGATTTGGAAAAATATCAAAATACTGGAATATGCTGAGACTCTTAGCGCCTCAGGGAATGGTCCTAGTATGCTCCCCACTCTCTTTTTACCCCACCCTGGAACTGACTCTGGGCTCAGAAAATTCCAATAGGAAAATAAATTTAAAGAAGGAAGGGGACAGAAATAGGTATGTGGGGATAGGCTGTTTTAGGAAGTAAGTTCTCATTTTGTTATGAAGATTGAATTGGCACAAAATCAGGAGAGTGAAGGGAGATTTCAACAGGGAAAAGTCACTTTCATGCCCTATTGCTGGGGAGAATGTGGAAGACTAAGCAATCGAGCATCTGCGACATTCTAGAAATAGAGGAAGTTGGTGTTAGAAGAAAGAAAACAAAGGTTCAAATCCCACAGGGCATCCAAAATTACATCCGTGATGCAGGTTCTGGTTTTGACCTTAGGAGAAATAGGAAATAATAGACTATAAGTTAAGCAGTGAAATGAACAGATGTGAATTTTGGAAAGATCATTTGGACCACTGTCTAGAGGCCAAACTGGAGAGGATATAGATAGAAGGTTAGAAGAATGAGTACAGTGAAAAGTATTTGTGAACTCTTTGACACATTCACTCATTTACTGATTCACTCATATGTTTTTCCTTCTATTAACAGCTATTGAGTACCCATAATAAAAGAAACATTGTGTGGAATGGAAATAAGATAAGTCATAGGTTCTAGCCCCTAAAGAGTTTACAAAAATAAATCTATTTCTCTTCTCACATTTGAATGTTAAACCATTGCAGTAGTTCATACTTGAATGATGTCGATTTACATGCTAAAAGTAGTTTGAACCTTGAAATGTTTGCTTCAGTGAATTGTATAATGACAAGAGTTTTTATTAAAATCTGTGACTCATTATTTTTGTTTTGTTTTTCCTACTTTGTTGAAAATCTCTGAACATAATCTTAAAGTTCTTGCACTGTGTATTTAGGTCAGAGCAAATTTTGGGTGTTTTTTTTTTCTTTTGATGTAGTAGAGTAATGGTGATATGGTGACATATTTGTAACAAGAGTTTCTGTGCAAGACCAGTTTTCTTTCTCTCTTTTCTTTTCATATTTGGGAGGTGGTACTGCAGTGGGTCTCTTTTTCTGACTTCTTTATTTTTTATCATTCCCCTCCCATTTCTTATGCCTGTCTGATGTTCTGCTAATGTTAGTTCATGTCGAATCACAATAAATAACATCTTCCCTCCTAGATAACCCACATCTAATGTCTGTAACACTGTGAAGAAAGATAATGAGATTCAGAAAAACTGTTCACCAGAACTTCCTCAGACATGTTTCAATTTCTATGGGTATTTAGGAGGAGAAATAAAGCTAGATCACTAAAAAGATGGAAACAATTATTGACGTTATCAAAGACAAAAGGTATCAGTTGGTTTAGATAGGAGCAAGCAATTAGACTGCTGTGATTTGAGGATTTTTAAGAAAGTCTGTCCTTTCAGTAAATATTTTATGTTCTTCCCCATTATTCAATATTTTATACAAAATACTACAAGAAGACCACATACATAGCATTATATTCCCTTTCTACTTCATAGAACAAGTTTTTAAAAATATTCTAAATTTTGGAAACAAAACAAAATGAAAAATATGCACAAAACGTCTTGTCAGTTCTGTGTCTCTAATGCAGGTCAACTGACAGACCTTATCTCTGTTGTACTCATTCAGAGACCATCTGGAATATTATTGGTCACAATCAGAAAGCAGGGGAGAAGGGAGCACGGTATATCTGAAAAGGTCACACAGCTTCCACCTGCAAATGGCCAGTGTCTCTTTTACTCATCTTTTATTGGGACCAGAAGGACACCAGACTCAGCTGTGCTCAGGGTTTACTCCCGCATCTGTGCTCAGGGATCACTTCTGATGAGTGCAAAGGACTATGTGGACCGTGGTTATCAAACCAGGGTTAGCTGCATGCAGGGTGAGCACCTTATCCACTGTACTATCTCTTTGACCTCTTTTGCTAATATTTCATCAATTAACTTAAGTATCATTTCCATCTCTCACTTTATAAAAAAGTGGTTATTTATTCTGTTCTTCTACCCAGGCTGAAAATAATTGCTAAAGAACATTAATATTAGGTATCTCTCTTAAAAATATTTTTTCACAAAAACTGTATTTTAAGAATAATTTCTAAGTTATAACACAAAATAAGTTTTCTCATTTACCTCTTCCAATTGAAAAAAGATGAGGATACTGGATAGCTGTATCTCTCTCCCTCTCACTTCCCTCCTCTCTTTCACACACACATACAGACACAGGAAAGCACAAGAGTGACTTTTAAAACCATTTATTAACTTAGAGCATCACTAGGAGGGCATGGAAGCATCTGTATTTATTAAAGCTTAGGTGCTCTGCACAGTATAAATTTGGATCTCCTATGTACAAAAGATCCAACATGGTGAGACTTCTTTATAATTATTTTGCCCGTTTTTATCTTAATTTAATTTTACTCTACTTTTATTGAATCACAATGAGATACAGAGTTACAAAGCTGTCAATGATCGGGTTACAGGGTTACAGTCAATGTTCCAGAACCCCTCCCACTGCTAGTATATATTTCCAACCACAATATCCTCAGTATCACTCCCGTGTGGCACTCCCTCCCCCACCCAAGTCTGACTGTATGGCAGGTGCTTCTTCTTCTCTCTCCCTCTCTGTTTCTCTCTCTATCTCTGTCTGCCTTTCTGTCTGTCTCTCTGTCAGTCTCTCTCTCTCTCTCTCTCTCTCTCTCTCTCTCTCTCTCTCTCTCTCTCTCTCTGGACATTATGGTTTAAAATGCTGAGAGGCCATCATCATGTTTTGTCCGTTATTCCCTTTCAGCACACAGGTGAGATTTCCTTATTGAAGGTAATTCAGAAGCTAATTCTAGAGTAAGTAACATAGCACTTCTACTTGAGTGATATACGTTAGAGTAAATTAGCGTCATGACACATATAAAGACCTACCCCAGAGCAATATAGACATGGATGCCCCTGCATTTGTGGTATAGGTGACCATATTCATATTTACCTAAATGACATTTTTTGTCTGTACATAATCTGATAATTTACACCTTTTTCTATATACTAAGAGGCAAGCATGATGATAAACATAGGCATATGCTATATATACGTATGTTTCTATGAATTTATAGAAAGGGGAGGAAAGGAGAACATTTGAGAATGAGCAAAAGATTTATCAGGGCAAACTGAAATAAAAAGGAGGGCATGTCATACTAAAAGGAGGACAGGCAAAAAGAGCAGACAAAAGGGAGACAACGGGGGAAACAATATATTCATGAAGAAAAGAAAATCAAGTAACCTAAGAGAATATGAAGAGTTCTGAGTAATCATCCTGGAACAGGAATGCAGGTAGTATAGCTTGGATCTGAACATCAGAAACATAAGAGTGAGTAGTGCAATTAAATCTTATTTACTGGAAGTGCAGACAGTGAATTTAAGGGCAGTTTTCAAGATACTTCAGTTGAAGCAGCATACACTATTATCGTTTTATATGATCCAAGTGGTACTCCGTACACATATATCAACTCAAAGTACTCTAAAAAAATACAAAGTAGATTCTACAAGTGCCCTTACTGTAAAGGCAAGAAGCATAATGTGTAAGAAAAATCCAAGTTGTATATTCATTAATAGAACTAAGATTTGTACCAAAATATCTGGTTACTTTACTATCAATTTTTATTGCATAACATTTCTTCTGAATGAAGAACTGTGGTTCTCATACACACATAAAGGCACAGGTGCTTATACTTTTATTGTTTATTCATTTGGTTTTTGTTCATTTATTGGCTCATTCTTTCATTTTCTATAAGGTTATATGTGATAGGTTCTTTGTTAGTCATTTGGCAGGTGAAAATGAGAGAAACCATTGCCTTAAAATGTTCTCAGGCTAATGACTATAGGGTGGAATAGAAAAATTTAAAAATATATTTAAGTGAATAGTCAAGATGTCTTGTTAAATGCCTAATTTAGGTTCATCAATAAAACAAAGAAATTAATGGGAAACTTCATTGGAATGAACAACTTTATTGGGAAAGTAAGAATAGTTCACAGGATTATGACGATGTATTTACTACGTGGATAGTTTGAACATGGTACTCCAGTTGACAAGGGCAAACAAATCCAAATACAAGGAGGCTTTTAGTCATTAGGTACTGAGATATGCATAAACGTTTTTCTCATTGGAGCCAGAGAGGACAGGATGAGTGGAAAAATGAATGTTGATATATATGCAAGCACATGTGTTTTTGTGTAAAAGGTAGATTTAAGTGCTGAAAATAGCAGGCATCTGATGTGATCTGCAATACAATTCTTATATTTTAATAAGAGTATTTTAAATGATTAAGTGACACTATAGAATTAGCTTTGAAAAACTCTTTTTTGGCTCTGTAGAAATTAATTGGAGAAAGTTGAGACTGGAGGCAGGGAAGATAGCAAGGTATTGCAGTAGTGCCAGTGAGGACAGAGATATATCTCTGGAATTGGTAAAGACAGATTTAGTGGATATATATGAAGTATATATGTTTTCATGGTATGTGTATGCTAACCTAGTGTGTGTGTGTGTGCGTGTGTGTGTGTGTGTGTGTATGTGGAGGATTAGAAAACCTTCCAGGACTACTTCCGGTTTTCTGGACTTCCAGTTTTTAGAGAGTGATGGCACACTAAACAAACGAGACTGAACATCTTTGGTGAAAGTCTCCACCAAAAACAAGCCCTTGAGTGTAAAGACAAAGTTTTCATTCCCATCATACAATATAGCACTATACAGAGCATTTTCTGTAAAGTAGACACACAGTAAAATTCGAGATTTTGTTTGTTTCTGTTTTGAGGTCATACCCGGTGTGTGTGTGTGTGTGTGTGTGTGTGTGTGTGTGTGTGTGTGTGTGTGTGCGCGTGCGCGCACGCAGGGGGGTGGGGGGGGGTTGTTCAGAGCTAATTCCTGGTAATGTTTGGAGACAGTATTTGCTACAAGAATCGAGTCCTGGTCGGCTATGTACAGGCAAGCAGCCTACCCACTGTACTAGCACTCCAGCTCCTTGAGTAGATAACTCTTATTATCAGTTGTATGTGAACTACTTAGATAACACATATTCAAATCTTCAATGGGGAGAGTGCATATAAGGAATTGTTATTCTTATGCTATAGAATAACGACATTGTAGTAGCACTGCAGTTAAACATAGAGACTGGGTCCATATTAATTGGGCTCTACTCTTGACTCTCCCACTAAAAAACTTTGACCCAGGTTAATCTTTCTGTGCTTTGTGTTTCTTATCCTTAGTGAAATTCAAATAACAATAATCTAAGTCCCAGTTGTAACAAGTGATAATGCAAAAAAAAATTTATAAATCAGACTATTACACAAAATATAAGTCTCTATTTCTTATTTTATTTGCTGATTATTATTATTGGTCAAACCTGCCTCATAGGCAAAGGATGGCAATAAGTTTATCCTTTAATTAAACACAAGCTTCTTTGAGGGAGAGTGGTTCCAGGTGCTGCCTTGGCTCTCTGACTCGGTGGTGCCAGGGTCTGCAGGAGCTGACAGTGGTTGGGATCCTGCAAGCCCATAGCTGGTGAAGCTCTAGGATCACTAGGCTTACACACAGTGATACTCCAGAGCCACATGTTGTTGGAGGTCAAATATTTGCTTGATGCATGCAGAGAAGATCCTTGAGCCCTGCACAGTATATTTTTTCCATTTTCTTACTTGTCTTATTGAGATTTTTATCTTTGATTTAGGAAGTTAAAGAATCTGAATAGGTAAAGGTAAAGGTAAAGGCCCTCCCGTTGATCGTCGATTTGCTCGAGCGGGCCCAGTAACGTCTCCATTGGAGACTTTGTTGTTACTGTGTCTGGCATATCGAATACTCTTGGTAGCTTGCCGGGCTCTCCGAGAGGGGCGGAGGAATCGAACTCGGGTTGGCCATGTTGGCCGCTTGTAAGGCGAATGCCCTACCGCTGTGCTATCGCTCCAGCCTGAATATTTTCTATTATTTCAAAAAAGGGAGGCAAATGATATTTTTATAGAAGACTTCATATTTGATGCATGTAGATCTTAAAAATCTCAGTCACCATTGAAATATCTTGAGTACGCTGTGTATTTGATTTGCAAGTTAGATAAGGACTTGTAAAATCACTTTATAAACAGAATTGCTCTGTTTGAAGACGGTAATGTACATAGTTTATACAAGCTAGTATACATGATATATTTAGCTCTAATGAAATGTGACCTAGATACATTAATGTAACAGAGTAGTTCTGGAAGTATTTGTTTATGAAAGTAGTTACTCCCACTTTCCAGCTGTTTCTTCTTCCAGAATCTTATAATCTACTGGACATAATGTAGTATCCATCTTTAATTCACAGGGGAAAACGGAGCTTGACCAACTACATTTTTTAACTTAAGAATTTCCAGATTGCTGTTTGTTCTTGCTAATTTTTGATTTTGAATGATAGTGTGATGAAGATGTGAGAACAGACTTGCACTTCAGACATATTTTTATTAGCAATGCACTCTAGGAAAAAGTACAGGGGATATTATTTATTTCTGTGAGAAAAAGAATGTTTTGTGATTAACTTTCTAGCTTTATATAACTTTTGTTGTTTTTACGTTTTGATTTTTGGGACACATCAACAGTGTTCAGGTCTTACTCCTGGCTCTGTGCCCTGAGAGCATTTGTGGTGCCAGGGTTTCAACCTGGGTCAGTTGTGGGCAAAGCAAATGTCTTACCCCTGTGTTATCTCTCTGATTCCAAGTTTTCACACAGTTATAGTCTAGTTTGAAGGAATGACTCACATAAAAAGAAATGTATTCTAATTGTGCATCTATTTATTATTTATTATGTGTTTCTAAATGCATAACTAGTGAGATTTTTCATTTCATTTCATCCTGTTATTCGTCGATTGCCTCGAGCAGGCCCCAGTAACGTCTCTTTCATCCTAGCCCTGAGATTATATTCAAGGCTCTTTAGGAGAATGAGACCCATCATTGTTACTGGTATTTGGCATATTTGGTAGGCCACGGGGAGTTTGCCAGACTCTGCCCTGTGAGATTTTATTCTCAGTAATTTCAGTATTTGTCTTAAAATATTAAAAATAATTATTAACATTATGTAGTAATGAGACTAAATGCATTTGCAAAAGTCATGTAAATTTATCCTCATTAAAATGCTTATACCACCTATGGCATATATATGTACATGTGTATATACATATATATAATAGATAGCTATTGTGTATCTGATTTATATAATTGGATATATATTATATTTATGATGTTCCTTATGGAATATAGAGAAGTAGTTCATTGGAACTGTAATGCCAAGTCTTCGTATAGCTGTATTCTAAAAAGATTCTCTCCAAAAGATCTGTTCAAAGCATGAACGATGTTGTACTGAATTTTAAAACTGTGCAATATTGTAAGACACCAGGAAACAAAAGTCTGAGAAAAATTCCCCAATTATTCATATTTCATTTTTGTCCTATGTGAAATTTTCTTAGGGAACCACATGTTGGGGATGGATGATATATATAAGAAGCATTCTATAAGAAGAATCCTACAGACATGATACACTACACACAACACATACACGATGCACACACACAGACCTTACATAGGCAGAATTAGTTCTCAATTCTTCTACAGAAGAGGTTTTCTAAGGATATGGTCCAAAGGAGTGGGTAGTAAGAACTTAGTCACGACATACAGAGGACTGGCTCTCAAATCACTTAACAGCTCACTGTATTTCATCACAGGGAGGAAAAAGAAAAATCAGGCTAGAACTCTCATATGTTTAGGGAAGTTGGACAATCTTAGAAGGAAATTTTATGAACTAGTAGTAATACTGTGAAAGATTGGTATAGAGAGTTAAAAGTCCGCTGACTGTGTGCAGTCTTTCTGGATTCAATGTGCTTTAAAGTTAAAGTGGAAATGATATGATTTCAGTAAAATTATAGTGAGCTTCACTTAGATGAGAAATCATAATTTTGTAATAAAATCTTAATATAGATTTTATTTTCAAGTTAGTTCACATGAAAATCTATATTCTGGGGCCAGAGATAGTTTAGTAGATTGAAATAGTTGCCTTGCAGAGTCTGATCTGGGTTCAATCCCAGCCACCCTGAATGATCCCCAAGCCAGCAGGTGATAGTGTGATGAGCACAGTCAGGAGTGGATCCTAAACACTGCTGGGTGTCCTCCCCCCCAAAAAAAAATAACTATATCACAATTACACGGACTATTATTAACACTTAATAGAAATCACTCAAAATCACAAAAGGTGAAAATAAGCTTGACCTTGTGAAGTTTCATGTCAGCTAGCCATGAGGTTACAATTTTAATAGCTCTAATGAAATGAGTGGCTTCTTCTAGAATAAAGTAGTCAACTGGATACACATCTTGAAACAAATCAATTTAAGGTAAAATTCATGATTCGGGATTAGAACATAGGGAAAATGGGTAGAGTATGCAAATATTGTTTGAAGTTTTTTTTTTAAGATGACACTTATTTTTAAGATTGTTGGAGCCCAGTATTTATGGTTGGAAAGAAATTGTATGCTGTTCATCTTCCAGTAACAAAATAGTATAAACTATTCGGTAGTAATATAAAAAGGATTATAGAGATCTTAATGAAGATTGATTCATGGAAATGAAAAAAGGACAGAAATATACCATAGGAAATGAAATATCCACATGAAGAAGACGAGTTTAGATCCCCTAGTTGCAAGGTTTTAAATGGCACGTTTTTTATCTTTGTGAATTTCAATTAGGTTCTGCAATAGGCAAGTCAGGAAGGGAATGCTAATGATGAAGGAGAAAACTGGGTGGTGCTCCGTTGTTCAGAGTCAGCTAAATAGGAGACCAAATATTTGTCTAGGTTGTAGCATATTAAATGTTCATTTAGAAAGTGGTGCTTGATAAGTTAAAAATAAAAGGAAAGAACAGCTTGAGCTATTTACAACGCAAAGGTTTTACTCACCTAATTTTAAAAGCTAAACTGAAATTTACTGTAGCTTGGGCATGCCAGTTACTGTTAAACTGCACCATCCAAGAAAAAGACCTGCATAACCAACGAAATCGAAATATTTGGCACATGTCGACTCTGCAAAAATGCCAGACACATATCAATATGCTTATCTTTATTTCCATTTCAAGCGTCTCATATAGATAATAACTTCTTGCAGAAATAAGCACGCCGGATCTGCTTTGCTTTAGCTGCATGTACAGAGCATTCTGTTTTATGTGCAGTACGAAAAAGAATACATCCCATTCTCTCTCTCCTCCCTCCCACCCCCATTCAAGTTGCACGCTTGGGTTTTATTACATCAAATAAAGAGAAGAGAGGAGACAGATCAAACGCACAAAGCTCAAACCATGCCACGGGTCTAGAATTACAACAGGTCTCGGCCAGTAAAAAAAGCTGTAAAGGGCTCAAATCTGGCTATACTGCCCCCATTCCCCGGAAACCTTCAGGTAAAGAATTGCAGAACGGGGTGCTACAGCAGGTGCTCCCGTAGCTCCAGGGGAATGTAAACTTTGTTAGCGATGTATTGATAAAGTTCAGTGTCCTGGTCCAAAGAACCTCTGAGATTTGGGGGGGGAGGGGTGCGGGGAGGGGGAACTGCTGGGAGTGAGCAGCAGGTTTCTCCAGATGTACCACCCACAAAAGGATTTTATTGACCTGCTCCAGCATCCAGGCTTTGAGGGGAAACTGGTCCTGACTGCAAGATGCGTAGGAATGAGCGTGGCAGAGTAGAGAAACTTCCTGCGGTTTGATTTCATGCGACACGCGTGGCACTGGGTCGTGCGTGAATACGCTGATGACTAAGTGGAGGCGTGCTGGGTACCCCCCGGCCCCGCGGCGGGAGCGGCACCTTCTCTTTACCTCTCTGCTCGCAGCCTCGCGTCTCGGGGGCGCCTCGAGATGCTGCGGGCCGGGCGGCGGGGCGCGGCCCCCGGAGATTTCAGGCAGGTGCCGACGCGTCGTTCTCCAGACTTGACACGAACACACCCCCGCCCGCCCCGGTGCCCCGCTGTCACCCCGCTCTAGGAACGTCGAGCCCCGGCGGTTCCCCCGGCGCGGCGTGGGCGCGGGAGGCGGCGATCCGGCCGCTTGGGGGCGCTCTTTGCGGCCCGGTGCGGGGCCCGCTGCAGGTGCCGGGCTGGAGAGGGGCGGTCCAGTGGGCGCGGCGGCTCCGGGCGGGGGTCCCTGCTCCCGGGAACCTCTTCCACCCTCCTCCCGGGCCTGGCTCCTCCTCCACCACCACCTCCTCCCCCTCCTCCTCCTCCTTCCTCCTCCTCCTCCTCCTCCTCCAGGCGTGAGGCTCGTGCCCGCCAAAGCCTGCGCGCTCCGCGCCTCGCCAGCCCGGCGTCCTCCCCCGCCCACCCCCCACCTCCCCTACCCCGCCCGCGGCTACCCACGCGTCTCCCTCCTCTTCCTCCTCCGCCCTCGCCGCCACTACGGACGCCTTCGCCTCCCGCCACTCCTCGCAGCCGCCGCTCCCCCGGCTTCCCTCCAGCTAGCTCTTTGCTCCTCGCTCGGCTGCGGCAGCAAACGCTCTCTCTCTCTCTCTCTCTCTCTCTCTCTCTCTCTCTCTCTCTCTCTCTCTCTCTCTCTCTCTCTCTCTCTCTCTCTTTCTGTCTGTCTGTCTGTCTCTGTCTTCTTTTCTCTCTCTCCCTCTCCCAACTTCCTCTCTTCCCCTCTCTTCCCAAGATCAGAGCCAAGGGAAGAAACCTCCCGATTCCGCCTCGCTGTTTCAGGTGAGCATCTCAGTGTTGGTTGGTACCCCCCCCCCCCCCCCCCGCCTCCCGCGGCACCGGGACCTGCTCCCGTTTGCCTTTTACCCCCGGGCCAAGCATCATCTCGCGCCCCCCCCCCCAACTCCACCTCCATCCCCGCCACTCGACTCCCCCGTGCTCCCTGGCAGCCTAAGGCAGGCTCAGCTCGCCCCCTGTCTCCCCAGCACATTGGCGGGGAATAAGGCATCTATCTCCGTGCTCACCCACCCTTCCCAGCACATTTCCGAAATCATCTCGACACTCAGCCCCAGCAGCCTCCGTTCAAGTCGCAGATGATGCGCGGCGCTGCCCGCCTCGCCGGGCTCTCTTAGACTCTTCAACTTTGCACAACGTGCGGCCGCCGCTGCCTGCCTGACAGCCTGCCGGGTGCGGGTCCCCGAGCCTCCTGCTCCCCGCTGCCTTCGGGGTCCTGGGTCCCCCAAACGAGGGTCACACGCGTCGTTTCGCAGCGTTTGATCGCAGCCCCGGCTGCCTCGGAGATGTGGTCCTTTGGCCCCGGAGGCCCAGCAGGGAGGGGGATTCTTTAATTTCTTTTCCTTTTAGAGAGAGTGAAGACTTGCGGACTGCAATTCTTGGGGATGAGAAGGATCTTCGTCGGGAAAGTGGGCGGCCTGCTCCTGGCTTTTCCTACTGGGGTTGCAGAGGTGGTGGTCGTGGTTGGGGGCATTATGGCACCAAGTAACCCATCTCCCCTCCCCTGTTTTTCATTTCATCCCTTCAAACCCATCCTCTTCTCCAGCTGAGATGTCTTTTCGGGGTTCCCATGTGCTGTGATTACATGTGTGTTCGAACCCTTAACTGTGTTGACGATGGAGCTGGGGGCAGTTTACGCAAGGCAAATACTTGCTTCTCAAGCCCTGGAAAGAATAGTATTGGGGGTGGGGTGGGGGAAATCCTGCCCCCATCATTAAACCCTACACTCATTCACTCACTTCACTGGAATAATGTTCTTAGCTCTGCCTCTGATTCCTAATCAGAATGACATTGTTTGAAATTTTTGGATGGTGGGGTTGAATGCAGTTTTAAGTGTATTTTATTTTCCTTGCATGGCTTTACAAAAAGAAATTATGAAGACGAAATTGAGCATCCACAAAATGCAGTTACTACTTTTGATTTTCTTGGTGTGGAATCCAGCCAGGTGAGATATTTATTGCATCTTTCTCTCTTAATTTAGCATAAAGGTGTCTTGCATACCATCACTGCAGAGGTGTCTTTCAGAAGTGCAGATGTTTTGAGGAATTCCTTCTGAGGGAATACAGTTTGTTTCAGAGATCTGAACTAGGAAGTGGCACACACTGGAAAAAGTTTAGTTTCTTGCTTTCAGCTATTAAGTACAAAAGTGAACAGATGAACAGTAATATTCTTAAAAAATAAAGAAAGAAAAAGTACCCTAAGGAAAAAAATAGTCTTTGAATGACATGTTACAAAGAACTGAAGTGGTTAAGTTACATACCTTTATAGTAACACCAAAATTCAGTGAAGAAACTAACACTTTTTCTTTATCCCACACAGATGAGCACATGCTAACGTGATGAGTGTGAACTTAATTTTTTCAGTTTCTTTTTAAATCTTGACTCTGTTAGTCAACCTAGAAAACCCAAAAGATGTGTGTTAGACCTCTAGGTGGAGGTAGTACACAACTTCAGTCACAAAAATTAAAACAAAAGCTTGATTTATTAATCAACACTTCACATTATTGACTGAGTAATATTTTATTCCTAAATTGACTGCTGCCATAAATGATGCTCATCTTAAACATGCAACTAATTTTGCTATCCTTATGTTCTACAACCATGAAATTCATTTTTATTGCTTTCATTAACTTCATCTTGGCTGTGGAATATTCTTATTTTTTTCCAGTAGAATAGAATCTTTTATTTAATCTGGCTTTTTAAAATGCCAGGGGAACTAAAATACAAAATTTATTTTCCTTTTTATCTGTCACTTTATTATCTAAGCATTGGCTATAGAAAGAAAATATTTTTGAGAATTACGAAGATACCTTTTCATAAAGACTTATTCTCAATTGGAAATTATCTCCTTACTTAATGTCTTAATATTGAGCCCAAGTGACTAATGTGATAAAAAATACTTTTGAATGAAGATCTCTGTATGAATTAGCTTACAGTCAAGCAACAGTATTAGAGAAAGTTCTGGTGAATATTTGTTAACATACATCTTAAATGATTGTTTCCATATCAGTGTCTTAACATTTTTTTCTTCTCATGTTTAAGTTGACCATCAGTTTTTTTTATGTTTTATGGCTATTTTTAGTCACTGTGTATTTTAAAATGCAAATAGATTCTGTTATTGATATGCAATACACCTGGTTGCAATTATATATTATCTTTTATTTGAAAGACATGAATAATTACCATTTAATGACCACTAAATATCTTCATTGATCAAGTATGTTTCCTCTTAATAGTATTTTATCAATATTTGATTAGTAATATCCATGCCATAGTTTTTTCTATAATATAAATGGATTCTTTTGTATGACCAGTAATTTAAATCTCTGAATCATTCTGGAGAAAAAATTGCAGTGTAGACAGACACTCTTTTATACATCTGGTTGCTACTGCATCAAATTGCTGGATGTCACAAAATTAGGTCTTGGCTTTCTGATAAATAATCCAGAAAAATCACTATTTTTATCTCTTTTCTGGTGGCATTTTAAACCATTTATTCTTTCTGCAGATTTAATCATACACACACATACACACACATACACACACACACACATACACACTCATGCTCATGCATGCACACACACAGGGTAGCTTGGCATTTTAGGAGACAAATCTTAGTTTCTTAGACCCAACACTCTCATAGAGGCTTCTTTGAAGGGCACCCCTCCAAGGTTCTCTTAGAGATACTGCTGCTGGTCTTGAGCCCTTCCCCCCCCACACACACATACACACACGCACACCTCCTGGTTACAGTGGATCCTGGAAGCTAGCCAGTGGAGTTTCCCTGATGTTTGTATTGCACTTGGCCATTGGGTGGAGGTATATTCAAAGCAAGGAAAGAATCTTGGTTTATAAGAGGAAAAGACAGAGAAAAAGTAAGATATTTATGAGAAAAAAACACATTTTATGCCTGTGAGGAGGCAGCTTATTTTCTAATTAATATTAAAATCGGACAATAATTTCAGGTATATTCCTTTGGTTAATTTAACTTCCCAAATAAAGTATAACCTTACTAATAGTTCTTGGAATTGCTAATTTGAAATCAGTATATATATATTCTGAGGAATGGGATTTAGAAAAAGAATGAGTACTCTACATGGAATGCTAAGTGGTAGAAATCAGAAATGATTTTGACATCAAACTTTCTTATAATTTAGTTTTTTAACAGCGTGTCTACCTTGTATAGATATCCTTGTATTTTTAAAAGTTAAAGGGGGGGATGGTTAGCACTAATATCTTAGGGAAATTTAAAATTCAAATCAAGGAAGAAGAACAAGTTGGCACTTATGAAACACATATGTGTATATATATATATACATATATATGTATCAGCTTGTAAAATTATCTGTTTAGGTTGGTGCTGGCTAACATCCAAGAAGATGAGGCTAAAAATAACATCACCATCTTTACAAGAATTCTAGACAGACTTCTCGATGGTTACGATAATCGGCTTAGACCAGGACTGGGAGGTAAAAAAGGTTTGCCCCCCCTTTTTTTTATCTCATACAAAATAATGTCATTACCAGAAAAGTTTAATACTCAGTTTTTAATACAACTTATATGTAGGCATATTGTCTTATATTTTAGTCATAGATAATAAAAAGTAAAATGCAAAGAAAACAGATGTGATTTTGTTTATACACACATAATATATTTGATTTATCTTTTACAGAAAGTTCTGTAGAGGCCAGAGTTCCTTCATGAATAGAACTTTTAGTTGGTTTACTTATAATGAATAAATTTTTGAAACTTAAGAATGCTAAAGAACATTATTTTGGTAGATATGCTATTGTGGTTCGCTTTCTGTAGATGTCTATATTTACCTAAGTACAAATATGAAGAAATGAGCAAAAAGAAATAAGAACAAATAAATATTTGGGTTGTATTTCAACAAACGTACTATTTGATTCTGTGACATTTCTTTACACATACTTGTGACATTTATAAAATATAGCATAGGATTGTTACTCTTGAAACTTTGAAACCCCCCTTAGACTTGTTAAAACTTACTGACTGACACTTTGGTTTCAAATATGAGCATTAATCTAAGCTCAGAAAAGTATGTCTAACTTTATTCATAAAGGTGAAGGAAACTAGGTTTCCAAAATATGTCAGTTTTTTAAAAGTTATGCTTTAGTATAATTAAATGATTCCAAGCAGATTTGGTGAAATTAGGGTAGGTGCGTAACTTATAAAAATATTTTGAGTCAAAATATTGTTGCTATCAGGGGCTTGAAGGACAGTACAGCAGCAGGACTGTTGCCTTGTACATGGCTCACCTGAGTTTGATCCCCGACACCTTGTATAGTTCCCTGAGCCCCACTAGGAGTGATCCCTGAACACAAAGCCAGGAGTAGCCCTGAGTACCGCAGGTGTGACTCCAAAACAAAACAAACAGAAAATATTGTTGCTCACCAATTCTAACATGAGTATGTATGTATGCATTAACTGCATACACTTATACATAGTTTCATGTGTATGTTACACTTACTGCGATGCTAAGTTTAACAATCAAAATGACATTTGTTCAACTCTAGATATTAAAGATTTATTTGTTTTATTAAAGATATTATGAGTTTAGTAATTTTGCATTATTAAGGTACTTGAATGTATGTGCATCTTAATATATTAATTCCAAATGCCTGGATATTTATCTTATTGAAGAAATTTAGGCAATCATCATTTTTGTATATATTTGGCAATTGTATAGTTGGGATTTTTCAAGAGTAGAAAAAATCAGAAAAGGTTCATCCTGTTAAATTATATGCTATATGTTTGTTACTATTTTCTATTTCAATCTTGTGTGTTACCTTGCCTGTGGGAAAAAGATTCCCGGGAAGAATCATCACATGTTTTTCTCAAAGATAATTCTGTTGTTTAGTATGTACTTAGTTTTATAAAAGGTCAACTCAAATGAAAATGTTTTTGCCTTAGCAACTAATATATCAAATGAGCATGAATATATGCAATTCCTATGTAAACGTGTATAACAATAAAGTATGAAACAATTTATAGAAGCCAAATATACTTAGCATAAAACGTCTGTAATAATACTTTAAGAAGTAGATTGCACTGAAGCCGGTTTCTGAACTATTGATCTTATTATTTTTGAACAAACAATATACTGCCCCAAATCTTAATATTCAGATTAGGCTATGAGTTTTTCTCTGAGGTTTTTAGAGAGATATTCTGACCATGGATGCGAACTAGGGTAGGCGGTATACCTGTTGCAGGATATGCTATTAACTTTTATCTCTTTTTGTTTCTTTTGTAATATCTTTTCCATCCCACATCCATTGTCAGTACTCAGAAATAGATACTTGTCACCCTAGTACTGGGGTTGATACAAAAGATAATGCAGCTCTTCTTATTCAGTGTTCTGGTGTAATTTTTTCTCTAAAATTGGACATTTACTGATATCTCTCAGATTCTACTTCCTTCAGTTTTACAATACTTCCTATGTCACTTTCTTAATGAAATTTTTTAGTAACTTATTTTCTTGATCAGAAAGCAGCATGAGAGATAATGAAAGGAATACAGCACTTGGATGTTAAGAGATCTGATTAAAATTTCTTCTTCTCGTGCACTTATGGAAGACATGCCCCACAATCTATTTCTTCTTATTTAAATTTAACATGATATACAGACCTTTCTACTCTCCAAGATTGTTGGAGGATTGTATAAACAAAATATGTACACACAACATATTTCACATGCAGTTCAAAAGACATGAATTTCTTCTCTTGACCCTTGGTTTTAATTTCACAATCAAATATTTTTGCAATCTGTGTTTGCATTATTTTTACAGTGCTGCTCATCCACCTTGCACTTCAGGTATCTGTTCATTTTCTTTTGAACAGTCATTTGCATCTGCTCCTTTGGCCTTTGCTTTCCCTTATCTCCTCTCTTTGGAAATTATTTTTCTTCAAACTTCCTGCTGATCTAAACCCTTAATTTTCTATAAAAGACTACCACAGCACTAACCTTCCTGAGCAAATATCTTTCTTAATTGAAGCACCCACATTCAACTGAATTTCTTTAGCAGTTGGTGGTTCTATATCTCATTTGTTACCTATTATATGTGATCTTAGATTACTTATTACCTTTTAATGTGTTTCTTGTTACCTTAACAAGATTGTCCTCACACTGAAGCTAGAGTATCATAAATCCCTTGTGCTATCAGAACCTAAGTATTGATTTACGTATTGTACCATTAGATATTGATTGTTTCTTTAACTTTTACATAACCAATTAATTTTCTGAAAAATAGCTACTCATAGCTGGCTGACCTTATGGTTAGGAATATTGAATGGTAAGTCGAGCATCATGCTGAAGAATAAGTGTTTAGTTTCCTATGTATCTATCCCAGCCTGGTAGATAGTAAGCACTCCATTAAAATATTACTTGAATAAATTTTAAGTTATTTATTTTATTTAGTGTCCTGCATGAAAATAATCAACTATAGAGCTTTACATATGCTGAAAATAACTGAGAAATGAAACAATTATCATTTAATTAACACATTGGTCTTTCATTATTATTAAATGGGCATATTTTATCATTTAATGGTGAACTGGAAATTACTCAAATTACTCAAATATCTGACTTATGTTAGTTATGATTATTAAGAACTGTAATTTAGTGTGATTTATAAATTCCATCTGTGCCTTTATTTACTCATCTCAGAAATGGGAGTTGAGATTCTACTTACTTTCTTTCTCATGGAAATGGTATAACAAGTAAGTTAAAGTGCTTAGAAAGCATAATGAAACTGATAAAACAATACAGCTAATGTTTCTTATTGTTTGGAATAGCAAAGAATAGTTTTGTAACTTTTTTATTTTATGAAGAAGTTGACTATATTTCATTACATTTATTATTTAAACACCAATCCCACCATCATTACACCTTCTCAGCACCATATTTTGGGTGTTTCCAAGTCAAACCTGAATCCCTGTCCAAACACAGAACTGAAATAATATATTTTCTATTGTTTGTTATTGAAAAATTGCTAAAAATGCTACAAAAAAGTATTCTTAGAGGAAAGAGGGTAAGGATTGTTGTATTCCACCCAGGGTAGTTTTTCACAGAAAAGTTTGTGTTAGGAGGTAAGACTTTGTAAATAAGAAAATATCAGTAGATGCTGTACATTTTGTAGGCTTCCTTACTTCCTCGAATACTTGAGATGGCTTTTGTCTTAATATCTTATCTACCAGGTCATATGTCCAGATGATCTAGAGCCTATGTTCAAATCATTTTCTCTTTGTTTTCAAGAGCCTTCCAATCTGAACTGTAAAAAAAAAATCAACTTTTTTTCCTTTGGAGCAATTTTATGGGGCCATTGGAAAAATGATTGTGCAGACAGGCTACATATATTTATGATAGCTAGAATCCACAATGCTCAACAGTGACAACGATTGGAAATGACAAGGGTTGGTATCTAAATTATAGATTCAATCTGGAAAATCTAAATTGTGTCCCATGCTTAACTGCTTTTCTAAAAGCCGTTTCAAGTAGGTTGCTTAGACACTTTATTTTCTTTAGTGCTCCTGTTTTATCCTCTGAGACCTTGAGGAAGCTTTATGCTTAAAGCCATGAAAAGTGTATCATAACTTAGAGGTAGGATTTCAGGGTCAGTTTGCAAATTTACTCTTGAGTATTTACTAGGAGGCCTGAGATAGATGTATAATGATGCATTTCTATACATTTTATACTCTCAAATTTATAAATATAAAATAAATTGATTGTTTATTAGACAACAATCAATACTAAAAAATGTGATTTCTCCTGGCATTGGTGAGAGAATCTATCTGACTTTAAAATGTTATCTCATTACTTCATAAAATAATATTTAAGATCATTTCCTCTGAATGTCAATGCCTTTGGGTTTGAATTTTGTAATCACCACAGACTCACTGTAAAGTTTTAGCAAATTCCTCTTCCTCTTCTTGCTTTGGTATCTTTATTTTTTAAATACGTATAGGAAAAATCAGATTGATGATTTGTTGCACTTAAATTTTGTATTTAAGATTTTCTGTTGGGCACTGTCTGGCAAGCAGAGTAGGAATTGAGAACATACACATAATATTTGTGAGCTATTGGTACTGCTTCTTCTGCTAAGAATGTGATCAGGGCATCCCCCAGTGGTCTTAGTTTATGATATCCATGGCTTCAAAAAAGGCCTAAGTTTTCAGTACATGCAATCCAAGTTTAAAGAAAATACACGCATCTGCATTTCTTACACAGTTAGTCAGTGCTTTTATAGCCACATCTTTGTATCTAAACAAGCTCTCTGTAAGTCTATTTTGGTAGCGTATGATGGCCAAATAAATTATTTGGCTCATCAGAAGAGAAATATGTCACAAATATTACTCCTTATATTCCTGTCATGATGTATATCATTTGGTATCACCAATTCATTTTCATAAGTGTTCCTGTGGAAGCAAAGGTATAGTAACAGAATAAACCATATGTATGGCAATGATGATAATAAAACTGAAATCAACCCAACCTGGGATGCAGCAAATACCTGAAGAGCAAGGCTTTGGATTTTAAACCTACAAAACATGTACTTGATACTCTTTAGTATCTTACTAGAAGGAGAAAATGGTCTGAAATCCCTAAACAGAATTGGAAGGTAAAGGAGACATGAATGCAGAATGAGAAGAAAGGTGTCTAGAAGTTTTGGTCTCTAGTTTTGGGGCAACAGAATGACCCCTCTCATACGCAGGATATAAAGAGACAGAGTACAGATATACCATATATGCATAGGCAACAGAACCTGAGGAATGGTCTTCAGAAATAAGCTTACTGCAAGTCAGGGCGATTTTAGGACGAGGGCAGGGCAGTGGTGGAGGGAAATGGATATTCTGCTGGACTGTGTTGGTGTTGGAGCATTCTAAGTAGACAATATTGTATTAACATTTTAAATCTGGTGCCTCATTCATCCCTTTGGTTGGGATGGATGTTTTTGAAGAGGCATTAAGTAGCTTAGATTCTGTTTGTCTTTATCTTTCAACCCCAACCTCTGTGGTTTCCTGAAGTGACCAAAGTAGGATAAGATAATGCATAAGAATATATAGCTCTTCTCTCTGCTCATCCTCCTCCCACCTCCATTATTTTCCCCACCTATGAGAGCTTGCCAAAGGGTCACAGGAAGCACAGTAGAGAAAAAAGTTTAAGTGTGTGTGGGGTGGGGGGAGAGAAGAAGGGAAATCGAAACAATAGTACAGCGGGTAGGGTGTTTGCCTTGCATGTGGCCAATCCGGGTTCCATCCCCAGCACCCCATATGGTCCCTCATGCACCACCAAGAGTGATTCCTGAGTGCAGAGACAGGGGTGACCCCTAAGCATCCCCAGGTGTGACCGAAAAAGTCAAAAAAACTAAATTGGATGATTCCACATAATATGTAAATAGTTCCCAGTAAACATATAAATTACTGGTACTAGTCATTTGTCATGTTCTATTAATTTTAAATTATTTTCTCGGAGACAATCAAATATAGAAAACAGAAAGTTACTGCTGTACAGAATCAGATGCTATTGAGGGTGCTGCAAAACCAGGATATGACTTTTGAGGTTAGTTCAAGCACTGTGGTAAAACCCATGCTATTTCTATTCCAGTGGGAGAGAACAACTGGTCAGGGAAACTGTGACCAATAGTAAGAGCCAAGTTTTATTTTACTTTTTGTGGTATCTTAACAATTTTTGAAGCTCATGTCCAAAGTTACCAATATTTTTGTAGCATTTGACTTCAGACAACTGTAACTTATTGCTGTCTGTATTTGATTGTGACAAAATCATTTCAAATTAATAGGACATGCCAAATGACTTGGCATTGGCCATTTGTATGTTTAAATACCAAAATAAATAAGTAAGATAAAAATAAAATAGCTCTTTCAGTTATTTTCTGTGGCCAGTCCTACTTTTCCTGCTGGGAGAGAGCAAATAGCATGAGCTTCATCACAGTTCTTACTAAGTCAAACCAACAAACAACATGAGGAGGTTAAAAATTTTGGATGTCTTAGTAGTATTTTGAGGCAGCACTACTGGTGTTTCACCTTTACTAAATGTGTCTTGCTTGCCTACTTGCAGGCAGGGAATAACACTCTTGGAGAGGCTCCATTAGAAACACAGTGAAATAGTTTTGCAGAACTTTTTCTTATACTCTTGTTTTAACTAGATATTGACGGTGTGATTATATTATAGAAAAGACAGAGTGAGTCCATGGGAGCTTTGTTATATCTCCGATTTGGTAGCAACACTTTATTCTAGAGTAACATTTCTCCAGCAAAATTCAGTGGCACCACAGAAATATATGACCCAGAAAACACAACACAGGTTTTAATGAAATAATACTGAAAACGTTTGGGTTGTTAGTAGTTTTTTCCTTTCACAACACTCATTAGAAAGCCATTACTCCCAGTCATAATTTTGAAATGTTTGTTTTTGCACTTGCAGGCAAAACATTCTACACTGCCGGTCATGCTTCATTCTATATATTTCTTTCACTAGCATTTCGGCTCAGGTGTAATCAGTGTTTTAACTGTATCCCCCCTTGATACATTTTAGATAAGTTGGAACATAGGCATGACTGATCCATTTGTTGCAGTGTTTGTTTTTTATTACTACAGCTCAATCAAATTGTAGAAATATATATTGGTAGTATAGAGTGGCCAAGTGAGCTGCTTGGTTTGTCAGAAATTCATTGCTTTTGATTGTGTTACTGTAGTAAAAGTCGAATGAAATTGTTCTGGTGTTCTCTTATGTGTGTATTGAAGACATAGGATGTACCAGATTCTCTGTGGCACATAAAGATGAACAAGTTGTTGCTTTGGTCTCTAGGACAGGAATTCCTTGGAACAGAAGATAGGAATAGATACTATGATTCTCAATATAATTTGAAATAATACGTCCCATGTTGTAAAAACATGCTATTAAAATAAAGGGAAGACAAAAATCATTTTTAATGGGATCATATTAATGGAATTAGAGAAGTTCTGTGACTGTAAGGGTAGTTTATTTATTCAACTATTCTTTCTAAGGACTGAGGCTTTGTTGGGTTCTGCTCTAAATACCGTTTTTTTTAAATAAAGTTCAGTCATATTTTGATTTTGTGCTATTTTAGTATTATAGATACTGATTTATTTTTAATATAATAAATAGATACCATTATATTAAATAATAACCAGATGGCTTATTTACAGAGCTATTTCATCTCTTAGAAAGGAAAAAGTATTTTTTAGTACATGTGCATTCAGGTTAAGAATTATAATATCCATATTGAGTATAATATCCAAGAGAATGTAGCATAAAATGATAAAATTTATAGAGTAGATTTTCCATAAGTATCTCATTATAAGTATATATTTTAGGTAGGTTATTAAAATATAAAATGAGTGGTATTTCTTCTGATGTACTATTTACTGGGAAATACATATTTTAAAAATATGGTTATTTGCAATTGCATTGTATATATGATTAATTAAGTTTAGTAATCCTGATAATATTCCAGGACTGTGATATGTACTACAGTGGATTATCTATGAGCATAAAGGGTTTTTTTTTTTTTAAATCACAAAGTTTAAGAAGAATAAAGATAAGATAAAGAAGTATAAACGTATACAAGTAGCATTCCCAAGGTATTACTTAAATTATGTTTTTCCGTGGTCCTAAAGCATATTGGTTACTACTCAGGGAGCATCTGAATTCCATTATGAATGTAAAAGTAATGAGTGCTTTTAGAATGGTGTATGTTCTAAGAGAGTTCCTGAACAGAGAACCACAGACATTAATTGGAGGAGTGTTTGGAGGAGGGAGATGAATGTCATAGGGCAATTTTAGAAGTAATTGAGAAACTTTTGGTTTATTCCTAATCAGATTTTAGCCTTTGAAGCAAAATATATTGAATTACTACTCAGATTCTTGGTGTGGAGGCTCCAGGAGTTTTAAATTGTATGAAAAATTTAGAAGCCTTTACAGATTAATTAGATCAGTGTTCGTGGTACGAGAATTAGAGAAAATAGAATAACTTCATTTGTTTTGTCATGGTTACATAGAGGAACTTTCCAATTTCTCATGAAAAGTAATGGTGGACTAAAATGTCAACTAGATTTACAGGAGAGATTAAAATTTGGATGCCAAGAAAGAGGAAGTCTTAATTAAACAGAAATGGAATAGCTAGGCTGCATTCAGACTGAATAAGGGGGAAGGTAGACTTGATTAGTTATCTACAGTTTGGGACAGGATCATCAAGGAAAAATAATGAGAAACTGGTGATAGTGCTTTGTGGAAGAGCAAAAGAATTGTGTAATAGATGGTAGAAAAAGATAAACTCAAACCTTTTAGAGTAAATGGTGTGAATTTAGTTGGTAAAAGCTTTATAAGAGAGATGGAGTAATGTAGAACCATTTTAAAAGCAGTCATTCTCATTAGAGCATTGCTAAGAGAACATTAAAGTGCCTTGATAACTGAAAATTAAAACTACGAATCCTTTTATCAATTTGAGTTGCCTTTCCCTTGAAAATTGATTACAGAATTCCAGGATCAAAGAGAACTAGCAAGAAGTCTATTTATAGACCCATTTGATTAACTGTGCTTATGTTAAACTATGTCACCATTTAAAATAGATGAAATATCAAAAACTGACTGTACAGTAAATTTGTTCAAATAAGTGTATGAATTCTTAAAGAAGAGAAGCAGGTAAGTGAAAAGATAAGGACAGTATTGATTCAGCAGAATAAATTTCCTTAGACTCCTTTGTTTGCTTGTTTCCCAAATAGTCTGAACAGCGTTTGTGAGTGAATTTGACTGTCCCCAAACTGATGGTATGACTGATTACTTTACCATGGGGTGACATTTAAGATTTTTGCTATTATCTGTAAAATATAGGTATGCTGAAAGTTCTCAGGGGATACAATTATTCTGGAGGAAGATGCTTCTGTTTAGTTACTCTTCAGCTTATCAGGGTGATGTTGTCTACTTTGACACTTTCCTTTAGCTGTTGCCACACCCAATCTAGTCTTTGTCATTTGGGCTGACACCTTCTAACACGAACATCTCACTGTCAGGCCATCCCATTTGTCACCAGTTGCAGTGGGCAGTTGCAGTCTCTTTTTTCTGTTGCCACCTGGTAACATTTGAGAAGTTAAGTCAAATCTATCCACAGATAGAGAACGGGGGCAGGTACTTGTGTAAGGAACAGAGATGAAAGTCAGTGCGGTAGAGAACACACATCTCTCTATCAAATAGTTTGCTTTTGGAAATGGTTTTATGTTCTGCTATTTCTGTGAGTTATTCTGCCCTTTCAGAAAGGGCTTTATGTGCTTCTATCTGAAGACTTCAGAAGAATATGTAATAATTCCAAATAGGTTTTCAATGGTATAGATTTAATGTCAATTGGAAAGTAAGGAAACCTTATTCCTAGCATTGGATAAAACAGTGAAATCTATTCTGATATCAGCCATTACCAATTTACCTACAGTAACCTCATTGCAGATCATTCTTTTTGCCTAAGCAAGAAGTCTAGGTAATTTCTAATAACAGAAGTTCTTTTTTAAAAAGACTTTTTCTCCAGGGAGTCCAACACCCTAACAGTGCTTAGGAGTTGCTTCTGGCTCATTGTTGCTCAGGAGACCATGCAATGCTAGGGATCAGATCCAGGCCTCCAACCTGTAGATTATGCTCATGAACCCTTGGAGCACCTGCCCAGCCTGACTGAGTCTATGGTGTAAGGAATTCAGACGTTTTTCCCAACTTCTCTTTCCCAGTGTGGGCATCTGTCCTTATACTATCACCTTATGACACCAGAAAAAGTTTTGTTTTTTTCTCTTGTGTCTTTCCATGATTACATCAGGATGTCGTGAATTCCATTAATCCATTTCAGCAAAAACACTAAGCTTTCCCAGCACATCCGACAGATGGCCATATTTCTCCTGTACCTTGTTCCACCTAGTAAATAAATGGGTTTATTTTTGGTGTGTGTGTTGGCTGCATCTCTGCTCTAAATAAAATTGAGATTATATTAGTGACTAAGGAAGCTGTCCTCTCTATTCAGTAGGCTGCAGTCAATGCCTGCCACATTTGCTAATCTTGAAAGATAGTTACTTCATATCCTTTTAATAAACTTCCTACTCTGTAAAATGAAAAAGTAAACTGTCAAAGATATATCAGAAGTACAGTGTTTTAAATGGTAACTTGCGAGTAATGACCTGGTTGATGATATGTGAAAGGCATATTTTAATTCACTAAGTTTCTGTAGAGCCCAAGATAATGTATTTCAGTAAGGTGCTATGGAATTGCCAATATTATATTTTAGCATGAAGTGCTCAGCTAAACCCACTATGTTGTTCAAATCCAGAGTGGCCTCAGAGATAATTCAATGCAATAATGGGGAGTTATTTAGGTTCTTAATATTGTTATTATCACTACTTTGTTACAGATTTTTTTCAATATTATTGATAATCTTTCTGATGGTTCATCATGAACTTTAATTTTAAAGTTCGTATTGCTGAACTATCTCCCTAACAAATATACCTTATTTAAAATATATAATCACAGATACATTTTGTTCTTTTATACTTTTACAAAACTGTCAGTAGCTATTAAATTGTCTATTACTTTCTTTTGATATACTGCAAAAATTTCAGTATAATTTTTGAATGCAGTTATCAGTATATTTGAATCCCATCACACTGCAAATACTGTGTACATATGCATTACTTATATATATCGAAAGTTAAGCTAATTTGATAACATCATGAAGTTATTTGAGCTCTGCTTCATAAAAAATGTGTCGAATGTGGCGCATTACAAGTGGCACACAAATATTGAAATGAAGGCCGTTAAGTAAACTACTACAAGTAATTATTTAAAGAAATAGAATTAAGGAGAAAATAAATTTAATTATGTTCACAGTATTTGAATGAGTAACATTTTACAACATGTATATTCTCACTGGAAACAGCTCTTTTTAAACTTTTAATTATACTTAAAGATGCTTCAAGATTATTTTTGGAATGAATAAAAATTGTTTTTATTATCAGAAATGTTATAAATATTGGAGTATCTGACAGCTGACAGATTTGAGCCTAATGGAAGAACGTTAGGTCTTAAGTAAATAATAGCATATTATAGATCTAAAGAATTGAGAGAGAAAATGGTCTTTACTTTGATCAGGAGAGGTTGTGATAGCTAAGCATTGTATAAGAACTTAAAGAAGCCTGATAATTTTTACATGAAAAACTGCTTTCTTTTGATAAAATCTCTGTGACCTTGGATAAGTCAATTACTTCTGTGCCTTAGTTTCCAAAACATAAAAAGAGGGATTGAAATTGTTGATTTGCAATGTCCTTTCCATCTGAAAATTCTTGTCTTTTTGTAGCCTTTTTCAAAGCAAGTAGTGCAGAAAATAAATTCCTTGGAACAGAATTCTAAACCCAATTTTTCTTTATTGGAGAGAAACAGGGAGGCAGACTGTGGTCTAAATGAAAGCTGGCAGAGTAACACTGTGAAAGCTCTGAGTTCTGGCCAGCTGAAGAGAATAAAAGCTGTTTTTGGTTTTTCACTCCTAGTAATTAGAAGTTTGTATCAACCTAGAACTTCGTACTAACACTTTCCATTCCATGAAAATTCAAGTTAAACGTGTCTTAAAGCTGATATAAAGTATAAAGTTTTATTAGGAAATGATCAGCCTTGGTATGCTGGTGTGGTAGAGATAAAAAAGTACCCTATTAGTTTTACCACAGTTGGTTTGTAAACACTATTCTCCACTTTACACACTTTGTGTGTGTGATTAAAAATGCTGACATTTCTTCTGGTTTTCTTTCTCTTGATGTTTGCACCCTGACAACACTGTCTATCTCCTCTTGAAACTCACTTCTTTTTTCTGTTATATTGATCCCTGTATTCTCATTCTTCTCTTTCCTATCTTCTTTTTCTCCTAAAAACATACTCCTTGCAGTTCTGTACTTTTAACTCACGTTCATTTCAGTTTAATGATTTCCATCGAACAATCACATACTCTCAAATATGAATCTGTGTGTATGTTATCTAAATCCTGATGTTTTCTGATATAGTTTTGCTTATTATTGTCCATATAATTTTCTTCCTTGATCTATCCCTTTCTACTTTCAGGATGAAGTAAAGCTATTTAAAATGCTCTCTATAGCCTCTGTCCTTGTCTACCAATATTTAGCATTACTATCTTAAACAGAGTGGTCTGCATTCATTGCATTGACCTATTTCAGGTATTTTTTAAAAAATAATAATGCACTTGGTCTTTTCCTTCCTTCCTTCCTTCCTTCCTTCCTTCCTTCCTTCCTTCCTTCCTTCCTTCCTTCCTTCCTTCTTTTTTATTCTATGAGCCTTTACACACACTGCTGCTTCTATTGGTAACATATTTTCTTTTGTTTCAGTTTTATATTTTCAGTTTTACTAATTCTGAGTCACCTTTTTAAATTTTTAAAAAAAATTTAGTTCCAGTTTTCTTAATTCTCAGTCACCTTATATGAATGTCACCCCCTCTTTCAAACATACCTCTTTTGAAAGAAGATGTCTCTATCGAAAAAAACTCAATCACTCATCATTGTATATGCATAACATTATTGTTTGTAATTCTATATTCCTCCTGTTGGAATCTTATTTTTCTACCAGCAAAATTAGTCTGATTCTTTTTCTATTGTTAAAGGCCCAGTGTTATGGATAAAGCTTTCAGGAGGTCAGTGGTTATTGTAATACCTGTTGAATAGAAGAAAATACAAAAACACAACAGTCTCCTTTAAATAATTTCAAATTCAACTTTCGAAACATAAACTTGTAATTTTACCACCTCAAACTGCTTTTCAGTCTGTGGTTCTCTTAAATGGTTAACGATGTTCATTTTTGTCCAATTCAAAGAGTTAAAAGTCCATCTAGAAATATTTTTCCACAGTTTCTTCACTGTTTTCTAGTTAACTCAAATTCTGCCACCCTCTAATATACATACAGATATTAACACGATTGATCTGATTTTATTTTCAGAAAGTTAATTATTAAGAACATTTTGAAATCAGGACTTTGCAATACAAATGTGTGGTTTGTCTTATTCTAAAAGTGATAGTCTGTACTTTGGAGGTGAGTGTGGTACGTAACCAATGTACCAATATATCCTTAAAGCAAAAGCTTTATTTTTAAAGGTAGACCTGGTGAATCTAGTCCTAAAGTCCTGTGCTGAGGTTCCTAAACTTATTTGATCTCCCTCCATTTCAGGAAAAATTAAAAGTCACTGAGGCAACGCAATTGAGAACTAATCCATATAACTAAGTGGCTGGTTGGGATGTGGGGGAAGAGTGTTGAAAGAAAAAAAGTCAGGGTCATTGAGGCAGAAAGGTGGGTACCTTGGTGATCAATGTGGTGTTGGAACTATATAAATGGAAAACCATCATAATGAACAGTGTTGTAAACCAGAGAACCTGAACCCAGTCAATTAAAAAGTTTTCTAAAGTCACTCTATCTCACTGGAAATCTGCCTTATAACTAACTAACAAAAGCTATCCACCAGTTGCCTTCCTGGATTTTTCCAGCACTTCTAGATGAGGTGGAACATTATTGCTCACTTTGGGAAACTGGTCCCTATGACTGGAACTGATGACCAAAGTTGAAGCTTAGTAATGCTTGTCTTGGTGATCAGGCATGTCAGTATATTCAAGGAGATTAATTTGTTCCATGTCACCTCAGTCATGCCACTTTACCCACCAATATATAGGGTGCTGATGCCTATATACTGGTACTGCTGCAAAAAATTGACTCTATAATCCTATCCTGTTGACTATAGTGTTAATGTTCTATTTTATAAATTCAGTTTTATTATGAAATTACTTTTCTCAACATTTCTTCAATGGCCTTTATTTCTCCTTTGTGGAGAATAATATTTTAGTCTATTAATATTCATTCAGAAACCCAAATCAGGGTATCCAAGTTCTTTGGGGTCCCTTGAACAGAAGAAAAACAGAATGAGTTGGGGGCTGGGAGATTGCTCAGTGGTTAGAGTGTCTGCCTTGCAGACAGACTTGAAGAGGTGCTTTCAATTTTTTTCTGTGGATTGAAGGCTTGGGGCTGCACCTCTTGGTATGAGGGCTTACTCTTTGTTCTCAGGGATAACTTCTGGCATTGCTGGGATATAACTCAGGTAGGTTGCATACAGGTCATTTACCTCACCTGCTTAATATTTCTCCCACTCGAACCTGTGACTTTCCTCCTTGTGCTAATTTTTGCATCCACTTAAAATGAAAGTGAAAAACAAATACATAGTATAGATTGATCTGTCATCAGATGAGCCTTTAACGCAATTTTCTTCAATAACCTCAAAGAGAGGCTTTTACATACCACTGCTCTGAGTAGGCTCTGCGTTTTACAGGGTTAGAGACCTACATTTGTTTACTAAGTCCTTCAATCTGAGTTAACTGATTTATACAGTAGCACTGGCTCCAGGCATAAACCCATCAAGTTTGATTTCATTCTCATTTATCTCGGACCCTGCTGAAGTTCCCTGGCTCTGCGGAGGTTGGGTTTTCCTGAACCTCATCCTCACTTACCAATTTCAGGCTGATGGACTCCCTCCATCTAACATATTGCTGGTCATCGTGGCAGGGCAAAGACATGTGCTCAAGAGCTTGCTGTCACTTTAAGCTCTGCCTAGATGTGGCTTGAGTTCACTTCTGATCAGTTATTTTGCTCAGAGAAAACCACATAGACATGTTTGACTTCAAGGAGGCAGGAGCATGTAACTGCCACTTATTCTGAACAGTCGGAGATATTTGTCAATTTAATGACTACCATGCTTTGCAAGAAGCACTCATTTCATAGGGTGTTATTCGTCTTCAGTTGTGACAGATAATGCATGCTTCTGAGTTATATAGCTTATAGTATTTCAGGATATATAATTCAGTAAAATTGTTCTGTTTTCTGACATGCTTAGTGCCTTTACACAGTAGATTGTTATGCTTTTATTTTAAAAAATTAATTTGATATTCCTTAAAAGTTTTATTTCCCAGATTCTGGGAATAAAGAACTTTGTAGTTTGAGCTGTGAAGCCATAACCTGAAATGCAGATCTATAAGAGGAGATCGACTTTGAAGTGTTAGCCTGAAATCAGAAACCTCTGTGACATTAATTGTTGTGGAGTGTGGTATTAAACGGATAAAGAAAAGAGGTTTTTTCTTTCCAGTTTGATCACTGTATTTGCTCAGTGTATGGCAACATATCCAGGTTTTATTTTTGTCATTGATTATGCACCTAAATTCTACAGTCTTATACTTCAAAACACACATAGATCTACCTATACAATAAAAAAACTAGTTATTTGGGGGTACTCAGAT
Organism: Sorex fumeus; assembly: GCF_029834395.1. Taxonomy (NCBI): domain Eukaryota; kingdom Metazoa; phylum Chordata; class Mammalia; order Eulipotyphla; family Soricidae; genus Sorex; species Sorex fumeus. Next base: position 34,279,398 of record NW_026606070.1, read on the forward strand.
TCATTTAATAGATGTTTTAGAACCTTTATCAACCTAGGGTTCTGTAGTACCAGAACCCTTTTGACTTATCATCCTCAAAAACAATGTTGATTTATATATGTGTACAATTGCTGTGCTGAACCTGAAATTCAGTGGCCCCTAAAGTTGCAACTATTCCTATGAACTCAGATTTATTACAGTAAACTATATTGCTCCAGTGATTCACACTGTTGATGAATTGGTGAATGAGCAATGATGTGAACAAAAGTCCTGTTGTATGTAGAGAATACATCACTAAATCCTAACACTAAATTTAAGTCTCTCGAGTAGCCACTAGGTACGAGTGATAGGCACAGAAACAACTATAAGAATGTTTCTCAAAAGTTTTATTAGTCTAAGTTTAAAAAATGTTTTTTTATGCTGAGATTGTATGAAACCATTATTATTTTATGCAGGTTATTAAAATTAGTTGCAGAGGCTCTCTATCTCACATTACAAAGTAATTCCATTCATAAATTAAAATAACTACTAACATGTTTTGAGTGCCAGGTAATATTCTAGCATTTGATTCTTAGCAATATATATATATATATATATATATATATACACATATATATATATATGATCTGGGTTTAGATATGAAGGGTCAGAAAGAAGTCTATACTTTATTAGAAACTCTCTTTAGGCATTAGTGAGTTAAAAACTCAACGTTGACTCTTCTGCTGGTTTTATAACTTAGTTGATACAAATTAGAGCTTTTGTTATTATGCCTAAGAAGAGTAAATGAGAAGAACATAAGAAGACTGTGGTTTTAGATTAGACAGTTTCATTATTGCTGGATGTATCACCAATTGATGATTGCCATGTTTGTGAAGTTAATAATACAAAGATGCAACCAATCATGAATTTTGGTTCTGATTAGCAGCTTATTTTAAGTCATAGTTAAACAATCAGTGGCATGTGAATGAGGGATATGTGTAAAAACCTAAAAAAATGAAGGTAAATTCAATATGAGCCCTAGTCATGTTGGGTTAAGATTGATTAATTTTCCTCTCTCCCCATTTAATGCATGTTTATGTTAGAAGGCAAAGGTATGTACCTTAGTAAGAGATTAGGCTTTGAAGTCTGATAACCTTAAGTTAATATCATGGTTATGACATGACCTAATTTATGTGGGTTTGTATACATTAATCATACTTGTCACCCTTAATTTTATTAGAGGTAAAATAACATTCATGAAAATTTTGAAAATATTTCATATAATAATTAATCATTATTTATTCAGACTCTTAAAAAGGTAACTACTAAATATCATGGGAAAAATTTGAGAATGGCAAGCCTTTAAGACTGTTGTGACAATTACTGTGGTTGATGGAATTTTAAGATATTCCATATGATTCCTACCATATGTGTAATAAGTCCTGCATCAACCCAGTGGTTAAGTTTTTAATATAGCACTTTTCTTCTAAGAAAGGGAAATTATAGGTTGCAGTGATAAATAGTGGGTAGGGCCTTTGTCTTGCACATGAGTGCCAGGTAATATTCTTACCATTTGAGATATATATATATATATATATATATATGTTTAGATACGAAGGGTCAGAAAGAAGTCTATACCATATTGGAAACTCTTTTCAGGCATTAGTGAGTTAAAAACTCAAAGTTGACTCTCCTGCTAGTTTGATCCCTGGCATTCCATATGTTCCCCTGGGGTAATTCCTGAGCATTGCTGTATGTGATCCATGAAGCCAAGAAAATAAAAGGGAAATTATTCAGTGAATTTTATACATCAGTGCATTTTTTGAGAAGTATATGGGTGGGTGGGTGGGTGGGTTTGGAGGCTATAGCTGGCTGTGCTTAGAGCTTACTCTTGGGTCTGTGTTCAGGGATCATTCCCAGTGGAACTAGAAGTCAGTATAGGGTTCAGAGGATTGAACATAGTTTAGCTGAGTGAAAGGCAAGCATAGTATCTTCTGTACTATCTCTTGGACTCCACATTTTAAAAATTTGATTCTAAAGGTCCAGCATAGAAAAATCAGAAAAATTAGAAACAGGAAGCGTATCTGATTTGAATGAGATTGTTCTCTGCCAGAGAGATTCATGTGGGGGAAATGTGAACCTATATCATGGAGATGAGATTTTACAGACAGACACCCAAATTTATTTTATTTTCTATTGAAATTTTTTTGGCTTGTTTGGAGCTTACATGGGCAGTGCTCGGGTCTTACTTCTACTCTGTGCTTAGGGATCACTCCTGGTGGGGTTCTGAGGGGTACTGAGGTTCAAACCCAGGCTAGGGTACTAAAGATCAAACCCAGGTTGGCCAAGTGCAAGTACTCTACCAGCTGTACTGTCTCTCTGGCTAGGGAAGTGGGAACTTTAGCTACAAAGAAATAAATTTGATGAAATAAATTTGATGAACTATCTGAATGAACATGGAAGACTGCTTACACTTCCAGAACTTCTGGGAAGGTGCACGACCACCACATTCTGCACTTACAGAGCCTACAGAATTAAGAATGGAAAAATAAGTATTGTTCAGGATGCCACATTAACAATAACTGTTCCTTACTCATTGACATTTACTTTTTTTAACCTACTAGAAATTCCTTCTAGAGCTTCATGTTTAATAAATGCCAGGCATGGGGCTGTAGCAATAGCAGAGCAGGTAGGGCATTTGCCTTGCACGTGCCCAACACTGGTTCGATTCCCAGCATCCCATATGGTCCTTCTAGCACCACCAGGAGTAATTCCTGAGAGCATGAGCCAGGAGTAACCCCTGTGCATAGCCGGGTGTGACCCAAAAAGAAAAAAAAAGTGCCAGGCAAAGTATACATTACAGACATTGTATTTAATTCTTATTTTTTTCTTTCTCACCCTACCCAATGTGCTGTCGCTCCAGCCCCATTTTCTTTAATTCTGTTTTTTATAACTTTATTTATTGAATCACCGTGAGAGCAGTTACAAAGGTTTTGGGTTTAAGTCTCGGTCATACAATGAAACACCGTACCTTCACCAATGCCCATTCTCCACCATCAAAACCCCCAGTATATCCCCATCCCACACCCTCCCCGTACCTGTGGGGAAGATGATTTCCACATTACTCTTTCTCTACTTTGTTTACATTCAGTATTTTCACACCAGACCCACCATTATTATTTGGGATTTTACCCCAACACTCAGATCTGCCGAAAAGGCAACAGTAGACAATTTTTTTCTATTGCTGGTTATGAATATCATATGATGTCGAGAGGGTGCAGTAGTGGCTGCACGATTTTGAAGTTCTGAAGTTTTAACACTTAAGTCCGGAGGGATTTCTGCCAAAATCTGTGGGTTCCGAATTTGTTCCTGAGTCTCTTGGATCATGGCCATTAAGCACCTTGATCAGGAGCCAGAAAGGATGTTCATGGGCAGCAACTCAAGGTCTCTTTGGGATGGGGAGGAAAGGGCCGGCTCCATCCCCATCCTATGAGGCACTGCGTGTCTTGTCACCGCTGGCCCAAACCTGACTGTCCAATGGCCTCTGGAGGACGGCAGCCACCAAGCCGCCAAGGGGGAGCAGGTAGAGGGATAGCACCATTTCCCACCCTGGGGTGGCCCGGCGAAAGTAACCTGCTGCCGGGTCCAGATGCATTTCTGCCAAAAGCCGCTGGGTTTCAAGATTTGTTTCTGAGTCTCTGGGATCATGGCTGTTAAGCAGATTTATCAGGAGCCAGAGAAGCCATGCCTCCAATTATATAGCTGAGCCAGAGGTGGTTTGTGGGTGTGTCTCCCACATACCTAACTTTTGGCTTTTTACTTTCTTGGTAAACTTTGCCCCAAGTTTTTGGGGTCTGGCCAAAGTCACAGCAGCAATTTTGGGGCATCTGGAAGTCTGAAGGCACCATCAGGCTGCTGATGGACTCACCTCACAGGTACATATTGACCTGCTGGCGGCACCATAACCCCCCCCACCATTTTCTTTAATTCTTATGAAAACAACATAAGATTGATATTATGAGCCTCATCTGTGAACAAATTGCTGCATATACTATTTAAGTAATGTGCACAGGGTCACAAAATTAGTCATGTACAGCTTATATTTAAAGTTAGGTTTCCACATGCTTATTAAGTAGAAATAAAATTTTCATAAAATTTTATTAACAAGTTTTATTTAATGTTTTAAGTCACAGATTTACCAACAGTGGGTGTTAAATCCAAGCCATTATCTGAGAATGTATTTTTTCTTAAAATTTCATAGCATAGTTGAATTTTATTGAACAGTGTCTTTAGATTTCAGTTATCACTCAAAATGTTATGAATAAATTCGTTTTCTGAAATGACTGGATTTTAAGTTGCATATGGTGTATAATTGTGTCTTTTTTGCTCTTATATATACCAAATATATACATTATAAAGCCATTTCTTATATCTTTATTAGTTATCTTCAGAAATATTCTTGGAATATTAAACTCAAGCTGAACTATTATACACTAAAAATTCTCTATAATGAAGTTTAGCTTTTTCCTTAAGCCTTTTCCTGATTTATTTTTTAAATTCCTTATAAGAATATAGAGTTATATTTTCAAGTAGGCCATTATATTTTCTCATATTTTTAAATTTTTTAGTTTGCACCTTTCCTCTGCCAAACCTTGTGATCTCATTTTCCTTTGTTTGGTAGATAGTTTTTCTCCCATTTTCAATTGTTTTGGTATTCTCATCATTTTCTAGTGATTTGGCTGCTTTTTCCTGCGTGATTCTTTTTATCCCCCTTAACTGAGAGACCTATCCTACCTTGTGGATGTAAATATTTCCTTGTACTGTCCTTTAATGCTTACAGTGTCCATATATTTTAACACTCTCCCTGCCACTTATTTCTTTTCTGGTCCGTTGCAAGAGTTCATCCTTTCATCCTGTATATTCATTATCTGTCCCTTTGTAATCAATTTTATCTGTTGTTGCTTTATTCATACACAGCAAAAGTAGCACTGTAGTACTGTCTTCCCATTGTCCATCTATTTGTTTGAGCGGGCACCAGTAACGTCTCCATTGTGAGACTTGTTTTTACTTTTTTGGCATATTGAATATGCCACAGGGAGCTTGCCAGGTTCTGCCGTGTGGATGGGATACTTTTGGTAGCTTGCCGGACTCTCTGAGAGGGATGGAGGAATCGAATCTGGGTCGGCCGTGTGCAAGGCAAATGCCCTACCCGCTGTGCTATTGCTCCAGCCCACAGCAAAAGTAATTCATGTATTATTTGTTTTATTAAAATATATTAAGAAACAGGGGCTGGAGTGATAGCACAGTGTGTAGGGCATTTGCCTTGCACGTGCTGACCTGGGTTCAATTCCCAGCATGCCATATGGTCCCCTGAGCACTTCCAGGAGTGATTCCTGAGTGCAAAGCCGGGAGTAACCCCTGAGCATTGCCGTATGTGACCCAAAAGGCCAATATATAAATATATATATTCAATATTAACATTATTTTTTACAACAGTTTACTTAATAAGAATTGATGACTAACACTTATTAGTTTTTTATACTTAGAGCTGGGGGATATTATGTTACCTTATAGTCTACAGAGTTGATAACTATGTCTGATGAATATCATGAGTCTATACAATTGAGTCTATAAGTAGGCCTTTGAATGTCAAGGAATGTTAGGCTTTGTTAAAACCCAGTTTAAGAATATTTTCTTAAAGTCTTAGTCTTGGTTTTGCAAAATAAGTGGAAAACCTTTTTTTTTTTTTCCCGCCACACCTGACTATGATTTGCCAGAGATCAAACCCAGGCCTCATGCATAAAAAAACAGAACTATTACCTTTTGATTCATCTCCCTAGCCTAAAATCTGTATTTGGAGTCTGTCCTTTTGCTTTGTGCCAAAGAGTTAATCCAGGTCATACACATGCAAGAATGACTTTGCACCCCAATCACATCCCTGGCTCAAGAACGTTTTGGAAAATGTTATATCCCATAAGTATTTTATTTCAGAATATATTTTTCCTTTTGAAGTGAATGACTTTATTATATTTCTCAATATAACTGGATAGATTGGAGACAGACTATCAGTTTGAACATACTTGTTTCTGCAGTGTGATGGACTGAAAATATTTTCGTTAGTGGCTACTATTATCTTTATTACTCACATACACTATACTATTTAAGCTCTCAAAAGCATTTGTTTCTTGTTTAAAAATGAAGATACTATTGCAGATTCTAAAATTTGGTAAATAATAAGCATATTTGATTGTTTAATAAAACAGTGAAGATATGACTATATTTTGTAGTTTTTTTCTTATTGAAAATGATCCTTCATTTCTTATGCAATGTCAATGTACCTGAGACAAATGAATCTATTACATTGTTAAACAGTAACTCAGATGGTTAAATTCTAGCAAGTGACAGTTAGTTTATAAGGTTCTAATTAGTTAACAAAATGATACATAGAAAATAAAATTCACTAACATATTGGTCTGTGGGAAATGTAATCTAGACATTGGAGACAGTGGCAATACACAGACCAATGGGCAAGAGTGCTATTTTAGACATTTCTTTAGTAAAGCCAATCTAGAGATCATTTGGATGTGAAATTCCTAGTTAAACAATGTCTATAACTAAAATTCATATTAGATTGATATTCAAGAAGTGTCATCTTGGCCTGGGATATGGCTCAGTCAGTAAAGCACAAGCCTAGTATATGTGATTGAGGTCTTTACCATGATTCTCAGCAAAACATGGTGCTCTGAGTATTGTTGAGAGTGTCACCCTTTTGGCTTTCCTACAACTCTTTGTGTGACCGCTATTAGGGGAAAAAAAGAAAGAAATGTCAATTTAGTGTCTAGCTGTCTAACATCCTTAGTATATAAGCTGTAGTTATTTATTTGTGATTCCCTGTCACAAGACTATGAGAAAATTTTTCTTGCAAAATAGATTAAAACCATCCAATTAGAACAATTGAAAGTATAATACTCTATACAGAGGATATTTTACTTAAAAGCTGCAGGACAAACACACAAACACATGCATACACACACACACACACACACACGTGCTGTACTTTGAAATTCAGAAAAGATTTCCTCCAGACACAGCATAGCATATTAAACAGCAGTATACTCTATGGAGCTGAGTATAGAATTTGAATGGAAGTCTAGAAATCAGAAGTGATAAGATATTTTCACCAGAGAATCATCATTGCATTTTGGGACATCTTGAAGCTCAGAGACAATTAGAAAGAAAGAACTGTGTCAGTAGCAAGACGTATTTAGTTAGAGTAGGCATTGTTTCCATAAATAAAGCAAAATTCATCATAATTATCATCATTATCCACACTATCACCATCATCAACTGATCTAGGCACTACTAAAAGTGAGCCTTACATGCTAATCAATTTAATCCTTATACTGACATATATTGAATTCCTCTCTCATTTTTATGATATGAAAGCCCATCAAAGCAGAAATTTTTTTTCAATTAAGTTTGCAATTTATTTCCCTATTAAATATTCTAATGTTTTCATTAAAATAGTCCATTAAATTTTTTTCAGTTTTTTTTTGCATAGTTAAGTCAATATATTTATTTATTTATTTATTTATTTTTTATCATTTTTTTTTATTAGTGAAACACCATGAAGTACACTTATAGACTTATAAATTTTTGTGCTTGGGTTTCAGTTATACAATGATCAAGTACCCATCCCTCCACCAGTGCCCATCCTCCCCCGCCACGGGTCCTAGCATCCCTCCCACCCCCCATCCCTCCCCCCCGTCCCACCCTGCCGCTGTGGCAGGGCATTCCCCCTTGTTCTCTCTCTCTTCTTTTGGGTACTGTGTTTTGCCAGAGAGGCATTGAGTGGCAATCATGTTTGGTCTATAGACTACTTTTAGCATGACTCAAAGCAGAAATTTTAAGTGTTAGACAAATACAAAATTGAGAAAACTATTTCAAGAAAGAAGTAAGCCAATTCTTGACATTACAGATAGTAATTAAAAGGACATAAATTCAAATTCAGGTCTTTAACTCCTTATATTATTATGCAGTGAAAATTTACATTTTGAGTGAAAAGCGTGCATAATTATTCCTCATTAGTTGTTGAGAATTTATGAGATGCCTTTCTGAGATACCACTAAGAAGACTCCTTAATCTCCCACTTATAACATCATTTAAATAAAAAGTACTCATGTGATACAACAGACATGTGATACCTAGAATATCAGTTTTATTATTGACAAAATTAGGATGGAGAATATGACTTTTATGTGTGGTCAGAGACAGGCTCTGTAATACTTTGTGCCAGAGAGTATTTTGGACAGCAGAGAATCACGCACTCACGTGCGCGTGCACACACACACACAGCACAATCCTACCCATTGCTTACTGTCTTGTAGATCCCCAGAATTAGCCAGAAGAACACAATCCCCCTGGTCTTTCCCTTGTTGACAGATGAGCTTATGACAGTGGTTGTGTGCTTATCAGAGGAGCAAGAAGAACAGAACACAGCTCTCCTGGGGCAGACAAATCCTAAACCAAAGAAATTGGTAGACTTGAAGCCATTTATTTCCTTCTTCCAATGCCATATGTCACAAAAATTAATCTTTCTCAGGGGAGATATTAATGAGTAATGAATGGAGCTGGGAATGTTGTTTTCAATATTTTCTCCTCTAGTGAGGAGAAGGCTCATGAAAATCTGCAGCATGGGGAATTGCTCCTAGCACTAGATAAGCTCTTTATAGGGCTATGTTATGTCTTGTTCTTGCTTCTCTAGCAAAACAAATCTGAAAGTCTTTAGATGAGTTGCTGATTGTCCCAGGACAATCTCTTCAGACCCAGTGTTCATATGGGTCTCAGAAGTGATTTTGATGTATAGACTCTAGATATCCTCAAAGGCATAGTCTTTGTGATAGAGCTGCCATGAACCCTGTTACTGCTTGATAAACACGAATAGATGTCAGTACCATACATTTCGGAAGTTGAAAAGCACTGCTTGTTTCTCTTTAGCGAGTTCGCCCTATCACCATAATCCCCAGATACTTAGATAGTTGTGAAAATAATTTCTACCTGGTTAGAGTTAGAGGTTCTTGAAAGGGACATTTCAAAAAATTTGGGGAGCTGCCAATCTGTAAAGCATGACTGGACAGAAGGATAAAAGTAGAAGTCATGGGATAAGAGATTTCAAGCAGAACAAAAGAAAGCTGATTTTGATTTTCAGAGAACACCAGAATTGTTCAACTTTCCTATGGCGCACAGTAGAGCAGAGGTTGAAAGAATTGATTTCAGATGCTCAAAGTGTGGATTTGGAAGGAAGTATTAGTTTTTCTCCAGTAATGCTGTAGGTGGGAACCTTGAAGGCAATGATACATCAACAGAGCTATATCTGGCCACCTTTTGTGGAGCAAAATTGTATCATTGTTCAGCAGATTCTTTGAAGGTGGAGACAAATGCTTTTGACTCTTGAAATAGGTCCACCATTTAAACATTGTAAGAATATTGGGACAGCAATGTTAACAGAGCTGTTAAGACCAAGCTTAATTTCGAGTGATCCAAAGGCTGATGAAGGATGTATTTGGGAGGACACTGGAAGAGTCTGACTTTTTAACTGCCATCCTAACTGATCTCGTCATATTTTCAAGTAATGCAGAAAATTACAAAGAAATGAAAACAAGTGGAAAAGCTTGTAACCTATTAGACTGGAATGAATTTCTTCCAAGTTTGCTGTGGTAGAGCTATGCCTAGCATAGTTGCTATTATTTGAAGGTTCTTGTGCCCAGGGGGACTCTTCAGTAGGTGGAGAATTAGGAATTCTACATACTTAAATGCATATTAAATCCCACATATTTAAATACTACATATTTAAACGCTGCCCTGCAGGAAGTGCTAAAGTGAATGCTTTGTACACAGAATGACTCTTCTCTTGTTTGCTTAATTTAATAATAACTTTGACTTAAAAAAGAGATTTGAGAATCCATTTAGAAAGTTATTTGCAGTTTTAGGGTCTACTTGGGGATGGAAATGGAGTAAGCCAGACCGCAGAGGATATAGGATATATTATCTCTTCACTGAGCTTGCAAAGGAAGCGACAATTGCTGTTTAAGGTATTATTTAGAAAGACAATCTGCCCAAGTATTTTAGACACATGATGGATGTTTAATTTTAATGAAAAATATATTTTTTGCATTGAAATGCCAGGGATCTATTAATTGCTTATACATTCCTCCATGTTTATACCACAAAAAGTGAACAATTGCAGTTATATGAACTATTTAGGTGAAGAAAATACTGGCAAAAAAGAGAAAGCAAGAAATCAAGATTGAAGCATTTAATATAAATTGCCAGCTCTGATGACTCACCAGGCAAATGAGAAAGTGAAGTGTTCGCGTGGGTGAGAGTGCCTCAGAAGGGAGTAGACTTAGATATTTTTATCAGAATGCACATATTAAGAGTCTACTCAGCTCATGGCTGCCTGTACTGTGAGTCTAAAGTGAGTTTGTATTGACGGTGATAACCAGGCCTCTCCGGCTTCCAACAAAATTTGGAATCTAAGATGTAGCCAACCTAGAGAGTGCAGAATTGAGAGACAGATTCATTTTTTAACTGAAATTAATCTTGGAGATATTAACTAGTAATGAATGGGGCAAAGAGGAAGATTCCAATATTGTTTCATTCAGTGAGGAAAAGAAAGGTTCACGCAGTGTGCAAAAGAAGAGGGACAAGTGTTTACACTGACATCAGAAGAGAGTTAACACATACTCCTGTTTCATCCAGGTGGAATTAAGGGTTTCCATTCTTATAGCATTTCTTATGAGAAAATAAGAAAAATAAGCTGGTTGGTTGGTTTATATGTCTACAAAGAAATAGATTGATTTTTTTATTTTGTAACCAAAGCACCCTGTTGATTTTAAAATGCTGAATTAATAAGAGATTTAGGGCATTGTGTTAAGTAAACGTTGAAAACAGAGGTCCAATTAAAAGTAATCACTCCAGAGGGCGGCAGGTAATTTATAGGGGAATACTGAGAGCAAAGATATGATTAAATGAATTAAAATATACACTACAATTTATTCATGTTTTTTCTTTATTATTCCTTTATAATTTCTAAGGAAATTATGAGTATCTTGATTTGTCAAATTTTCTAAGTGAGAATTTGACTCTAGGAAAGCATGTAGCATTGTCCTCCCATTGTTCGTTGATTTTCTTGAGCGGGCCCAGTAACATCTCCATTGTCAGACTTGTTGTTACTGTGTTTGGCATATTTAATATATCATGAGTAGCTTGCCATCCTTTGCCGTGCGGGCAAGGTACTCTCGGTAGCTTGCTGGGCTCTCCGAGAGGGGTGGAGGAATCGAACCCGGCATATTTCTTAATAATTTCTTTCTGCTTTACTTTTACTATTTCACAGTGGTTAAAATACCAAGTCTGAGAGCTGAACACAGTCTTTAATCCTGCCGCTGCCTTTAACAGCTTTATAACATAAGACAAATATCAAACTTTTCTAAAATTGATTTCTGCACCTTGCGTGAGAAGTAATCTTTATATTATAGGACTTTATAAGAGATAAGATCATGTGTTGCAATATTTATCAAAGGTTGGAGTCAGAGATATAGTTCAGGAGGTAAGGTGCTTACTTTACATCACACTTACCTGGGTTCAAATCCCCAGCAACTCCTGTCGTTTTGTAAGTACCATCAGGCATCACTCCTGAGCACAGAGCCAGGACTAGCCTGTGAATACTGCCGGTGTGACTGCCACCACCCCCGAAAATTAAAGCAGCGTATGTGCATTTAGTGAAGGTAGGTCCTTGACTTATTCTGTCATTAATTTATCCATTTCATTCATTAGAATTTATCGAGTGCCTTTATGTTTCAGCAGTAGTTCTAATACACTGAAATATAGTACTGACAAGGTCCTTGCCCTGGAGTGCATATATTAACAAACAGAAAAGAAATTAATAAGCATAGTAAATAATTAAATGATATAGGACAGCAGTAAGTAATGGATAAAAATGGATATGGATAATAAATAAATAAATTGAAAAGAGCAGGGAAATGAACAGTAAGGGAGAATGGGAATAAGATGGACATTTTTTTGGTTTATATAGAGTTGACAACTTTCACCTTATATTGAGATGCTGACATTTATCGAGAATTAAGGTTGAAGACACATGTTTGGGAGTCTAGAGGAAGCATGCTAGGATAGGGTGGGGTGAAGACAACTCACAGACTTTAAGGTGAGCGTATACTTGCAGGAGGAAGGTGGCCAGGTTGATAGGGGGAGTAATTATATTCTGGAGTGGTCTGTTTCTTGATAGTTTCTTTTTCTGTTTCTTAGTCACAAAGCTTGATACCTTTTTTATAGCTAGAAGAATTAAATATCATAAAAATTGTGTAGTGAAATAAACTGCTGCTGTTAACATGTTTGTATTTTTATTTTGAGTGAGTTTGAAGATTTTTTTTAAGTGGAGAAAGAGCGTACTGCACTTAGAGATTTTTAAACCATACCCTGGGGGCTAAGAAGTAACACTAGGATTAAGGAACTTGCTTTGCATACAGCCATCCCTGCTTTTATCCCTGGCATCACATTTGTTTTCCTGAACACTGTCCGTAGTGATCCTTGAGTACAGAGCTGCAAATAAACACAGGGCACTGCAAGGTATGACCCAAGCATGCCCCAATCCAAATGAAAAAGAGACCTGCTTTGTGTGCTGGCATGAAAGTTGCCTGACTATGAGCAAAAAAGGAAGAGGAAAGTTCTGCTTTGCTTGGTCCAGGGTGATAGAGATGGAGTTACTTGCAGGTGGTAGGATATTGGAAACAGTTTAATAATAAATACAACAGATTCTTTTTATGAATTGGATGAGGAAGAAAAGAGTTAAGGATAGTGCGGAAGATGTAGACTAGCTATCAGGAAGGTTTTAACTATTATTAGAACGTATACTAATACAGTATATAATAATTTGTGGATTTTCCAAAAATATACTTTAACAATAAGAACAGAGGACTCACTAGTGCTTCTTTATATCCTTCACGACACTTTGAACAATAAATGGCCAAAGATGGTGCTTCATAAATAAAATTGAAGTTCTTTTTACTTTTTTTAAAAGAAAAAATAAGAAAAAGACATATGTATATAGTATGAAAAGATAAATAGACCTTCCAGAGACAATCTTCCTTTAAGGCTGCAACTTGGTAGATTCATCTCTCTGCCTATTCATCCCCCTTAAGTATCTAATGTAGGTACTGCTTCGACCATTCTCCAAAATCAATATAGATGCCCACAGACCTCCTAATTGCAGAAAATGGTCTCTCTTTTTAAGAGCTGTGGTGCTGACCTGTTCTCCTTGTTCTATGGCTACAGAGAGAAAATTACTCGATAGTCAGTGGAAGTGAACAATGAATAAATTGCCTATTAAATAAGTTCTAAAAAGTCTGTCTAAAATTTCTCCTAGGTAGGTAAATGGGATATCAGTTCTTCTTTTTATGTGCACACATATTCTTAGGGACTAAAAGAGCTGTCACAATACTTTCTAAAAATGATGTATTTTATGTTCTTGTGATCACTTACAGTTAGTATATACCAAAAAAAAATTCACACTGAGAAAAGAAGCAAGCAATATTATTTCTCTGGAGGCAGCAAAGGGAAAATAAATTATATAACTTACTAATTCTGGTATTTTTTCCTTCACAATCTGTGAATCACAACTATAAGCAAAATGATCAGGCCCTGTAGTTGTAAATAGAGTTCGGGAATGTAGTGTCAGTTCTGAACAGAAGAGCTGTGGGTGAGGAGTATCAGGTCACAAATGAAATACCTTGCTTTAGCTGAAAGTGTTCCTCTGACTTTGAACTGGGCAGACACTCCTTGCATGAGGCACACAGGCTCATTTATGAGTGATTTTTCTGCCCATACCGAGATAAACTGAAAACCCCACATTCTGAGCTGGATGAAGGGAAACGTGGTGAATCTTTTTGATCTCGTAGCTAGGGTTGTATCATAGCTGCCTTTCAAAACTGCCTGGAGAGCTGAAACTGCAGTTTAAAAGAAACCAGGAATGGCAGGGAAAGTAAGGGTGGGCCACTGGGAATCATTTTCTGATAAAACTCCCAACTGTATCAACTTAGAAGTTTATATAACAGTTACTTTTATAAGAAGTAGTTCTGGGAACAGAATTTAGGGCAGGGGAGAAATCAACTGTTCATAACCTGTGTCAGAGCTGAGAAGGAAAAAAGGATCATATTTAAATGCAAATTAAAAAAGGAATAAAGCAACTTGAATATGTTCTTTGAATTATTTTTATAAGAGCTTAAAAAGGAATGTTATAGGCCATGTTCCTTAACTGAGGGGCCATATGACCCCCTCAGGGCTATCAAAATATTCTAAGGGAACCACAGGTGAATGATTCTCACAGAAGTGGAGCATCACAGCATGAGAATAGGGTTCGATGGTTAGGGCAGAGCAACCACAGAAAAGAAACAAGGTTGGAAGGGGACCATGGCTGGGAAAAGATTGCAAAACACTCATATAGACTAGTCGAACCAATATTAGAAAATGTTTTCCTTTTTATTTATTTATTTAACTTATTTTAATGTAGACAAAATCATAAGATACAATTCTAAAGTTGAATTGATTAGATAAATAACAAAGCTCCACTGTTAAAATCAGTATATATAGCAAACCAGTTTTTGTGTGAAAATTGTCTAATCACCAGGTTGTGAAGTCCTTGTAAGGTTCTGTTGCTAATTGAGCTTTCTATGTTATTAATTTTTATTATTGAGTTTAGTTGGCTTCTGTGTTAATTTCCCACCCAGTGTGGTATGCTCATTATGGAATTTAAGCAATTAGGAATTAGGAGGTGTCCAGAGACTTTGGGATCTATAGTTTGGGCCAATGAGTTGGCATAGCTGAGGCTGTGGGGGTGGGCTCAGCTAAAAGAAGAAGGGCACGGCTAACATCCCTACTCCAAGAAGACCCCAGATTTCTCAGCCTGGGCACCAGGCATCTGAAATTATTTGCAGGTTAGCATCTTTATAGAGAATATTTGTGAGGTAGTGGAGATAAGCCCTTGGCGTGACTGCAGCAGTAGGGTGTGGATGCAGCTGCCAGGGATTTGGCACAGCAGGTACTACTCCTCTTCCAAGGGTGCCTCAGAGTTTAGAAAACATATCTCTTAATCACTTTTGCTTGAAAGATTAGTGTTTTTATGCCTAAATCTTGCATGTTATTTCTATTGCTGTTTCAGATATTCAGACTTTTCAAGTTGTGATTGTAAAGTTTTTCTTTTGTCTTTAACGTTTCGTTTAAGTGTGCAAAATAAAAATATCTTCTCATTGGGGCCAGGGATATAGTATAGGGGCATAAAATTTGTTGGGTCCCTGGTGCTTCTCTGTATGTGGTCCTGAAGGTGCCGATATTCAACAGCACCATCCTGACCATAGGGTCTAAACACCACCACATTTTTTTGACCCAGTTGGTTGAGTATCACTGGGAATGGTCCGTGGGAGGACTTGGGAGGATCTTCAAAAGCATTTTGTTGCTTTAAAGTACATAAACATAATTAGGTCTCAGGAGCAGATTTGCCGTAGTCTAAATGTGATTTGTGAAAAGAAACATTTTGAGGACTTCTATTAAACTAACATGACATTACTAGACTAGAACTTCAGTATGGCATCCAAAATAATTTTGAAAGACCTCTGAAGATTTTGTCATCACTTTAATTTCATAATATCTTTTTCTGCTTAGCCATTCACTTTTTTATGCATCATGCAGTAAATCACTTCTGCCATGTTCCTTCTACTACCAGTTTCTTCATTTGTAGATCTAAACCTGATAATGTGATCTGTTTTAGAATTGCCTGCCTAAATTCTTACATAATAGATCTCTGTGTATCTCTTTGTCTCCTCTCTTGATCTTTCCTTTTCCTCTTTTCTTCTTTCTTTCTTTTTCTTTTTCAAGAAACAATGAAGCACAATGATAAATAAAATATTCTATAAACATAAGGAAATATAAATAAATAAAAAGCATGTACTGTTGGTAAGAGAAAGATTTATAGGCTCTAAAGAGAAACCAGAGGAGTAAGGGGTTGGAGTGATAGCAGAGCAGGTAGGGCGTTTGCCTTGCATGTCAACCCGAGTTCAATTCCTCTGCCCCTCTTGGAGAGCCCGGCAAGCTACTGAGAGTATCTTGCCCTCAGGACAGAGCCTGGCAGGCTACCTGTGACATAATCGATATGCCAAACACAGTAACAAGTTTCACAATGGAGACGTTACTGGGCCCGCTCGAGCAAATCGATGAAAAACGGGAGGACTGTGTTACAGTGCTATTGTTGGTAAGAGAATGATGGGGTCTTTGGAAAGTCTTTTTATTCCCAATCTTAGAGGATGGTGCCACTTTTCTTACCATCCCCCACCACCTGCCTCTTAATACCTCTTCATAGCATTTTGGGTTATTTTGATCACTAATCCACATTTTATGGACTGTCATTCATTAGCTAGTTTCTCTCCCCTCTAACACGACAATGAGTACACGTAATGTGCTTTATCTTTTACCTGTGTGTATTACATACTTTTGACTCTTGTCCCATCTCTCTTTGATAACCCCAGGGGGTTGTTTACCTATGATTGAGTCTGTTTCAAAGACACAGTTATTCCTTTTTGAAAAAACAAAATAATCGTTTGTTTGTTGTTGGGGAGGCACACCCAGCAATACTAAGGTGTTATTCCTGTCTCCGCACTTGGGGACCACCGCTGGTGTGCTCCGGGCATCATATAGAGGATGGGGGCAAATCCTGGTCAGCCAAGTGCAAGGCATGGGCCTTACAGTACTATTTTCCCCATCCTATTTGAACATTTGTCCTATCATATTGGGCCTATCACATGCTCCCACCATAGTGGTGATGACCCACTTCGAATATCTGCCCTTTTTCTTTTGAAATACAACTTTATAGGTGTGAAATCTTTCTACCTCTGACTCATTTCCCTTAGTATGGTTTGTTTGGAAAATCGGTTTGTCTTTACACTGTGACTATGCTAAAGAGCACTAAGTGGAACCAGAAAGTAAGTATGGGGATAGGGTGTTTGCTTTGCACCTAGCCTACTTGGATTATGTTATAATATCTTACCACATACGTTACCCTCTGCCCCACCAGGACTTATTCTTGAGTGCAGAGCTAGGAGTAAGTTCTCAGCATTGCCAGGTATATCCCCAAAAGCAAAATAAATTAAAAAAAAAGAACAGTAAGGTGAAAGTATGTTTTAGATGGATGTTTTTATGATCTTTTCGTAGATATCTAGAAGTGGAATTGCTGGGTCAACTGGTAGAACTATTTTTAATAATTTCTGAAATCTTCATACATTTTCTATGGAGTCAGTTTTCATTCTTACTAACAGTGAATGAGGTTTCCTTTGTCTCCAGGACTTGTGTCCAGGCTAGAGTGTTTTTGAGCTCATCCTTACAGGTGTGAAGTGATATCTCATTATCACATGCCTTGCAAATCCCTGATAATAAGTGATGATAAGCATTTTAACATAATATTTTGATTTCCTTATTGTGCCTTTGGTGAAGTGTATTTTTTTTCACTATTCTCAATTCCATTTTCTGTTGAGATTATAAATAAACATATTTATTTAGCTATTATTTTATTATTTTTTTTTAGTTTTGTGAGTTCTTATATATTGTGCCACGCAAAAATATTTTCACCCATTTAGAAGAATAGATTTCAGCTTCGCTCTAAGTATAGCTTTTTTTTTTTTCCTGTAGAATTTTTGTTTAATGTATCCCATTTGGTTACTTTTGCTTTTGCTTTTTCTTGAATTTGAATTCTGAAATAGATTAGTAAAGCTAAGCCATGGAGTGCTTTGCTCATGTGTTCTTCAGTGAAATTTATGGTTTCTGGTTTAACATTATATTCTTTACCATTTGAATGGTATAACACGTTGAAATTCATTCTGAGTTAACTATTCTGTAAAATGTTAGATAATGATTCAGCTTTGTTCTTTGATGCTGCTGTCTAATTTTCTGAATGGCATTTATAACAGACTTTCCATCCTTCCATTTATCATCCTAGCTTCTGTCTCAAAAATCAACTGCCTATACATGGGAGGATTTATTTCTCATTTCTTAATTCTATCCCATTCATCCATATCTTTCCCAGTATTACAATGTTTTGACTAACACAGCTTTGTTATGTAGTTTGAATTTGGGCAGTACTGATGTCTTCATTTCTCTCTTGTACCACCTCAGGATTGCTTTCGGTTAATGATATATTTTTTGATTCAATACAAATTTTAGTAATCTTTTTTCTATTTCTATGAGAAATGCTACTGGAATCTTGGGAGATTACACTGAATCTATATACTACTTTGGGTATGAGGGGCATTTTGTTTATTATTTTGGTTTTAGGAGCCACACCCTGTGATGCTCAGGGCTTACTTGTGGCTCTAACTCAGTAATTATTCCTAGCAGTGCATGGGGGACAATATGGGATGCGAGGGATTGATCCCAGGTTGGGCACATGCGAGGCAAGTACCCTACCTCCTTGTACTCTCTCTTCAGCCCCATGATAGCTATTTTAATGCTCTTAATTCTTACAATACATGGTCACATACTTTGTTTCCTTGTATTTTCAATTCTTATAATAAACCCATTAGTTTTTGATCCAGTCTTTCAGAAACTATTAATTTTATTTCTAAGTTCTTAAAATTATTTTAGGCAAATGCAAATTGGATATAGTTTATTAATTTTTCTTAATTTCTTAATTTTTTTCTCCTAGTTGTTGCTTGCATGAAAAAATAATACATAATTGTGCATTGATTTTATAGTCTGCCAGTGCAGGCTGTTTATTTCCTAATAATGTTAGGGTTGTAAAAGTACATTATTATAACATCTCCACAGTATGATAATTTTACTTCTCCTTTTGCAATACAGATCTCTTTTCTTTTATTTTTTTTCTCTTTTCTAATTTCTGATCCAAGCCTTTCAATGCTATGCTGAATATTGCAAGTGAGAATAGGTATTTTTTTTTTCTTGTGCGTAATTTTAAAGAAACAGCCTTCAGTTTTCTCTGTTGAATATGATGTTAGCTGTTGGTTGAAGTGCCCTTTGCCTGTGCTTTCTAATTTGGTAAGACATTTTTATTTTTTTTTATTTTTATCATAAACAGATTACTGATTTTTGTCACATACTTTCTCTGCATGGACTAAAACGTGATTTTTCTTAGCTAATATGGTATTTCATCCAGTTGTGTAGTCATGATGTAGAATATTCTCAATATATTTTAAAATTTAGTTTGCTGAGATTTTGTGAAGACCTTTGTGTTTAAGACTTCAGAGATATCTCTTAGTATTATTGTTGTCTTTTGTAATATCTTTCCCTGCTTTCGGCATCAAAGTAATATTGGCCTTATAAAAATATGTGTGAAATAATTTCCATTCTTTGGTATTTTGGAAAAGCATGGGAAGGATTGGTAATCAATCATTTTTAAAAGTGTAGTAAAATTCTCTAGTGTAATTGTCTGGTCCTAAGCTTTTGTTTGGGTCTGGATTTTGAATACTGTTTTAATATCCTTGCTTATAACTAGTCTACTGATGTTGTTTATTTCTTGCTGATTCACTCTTTGGAGGTTGTATGACTCTAAGAAATTTTCCATTTTTTATATTCTATGCCTTCAAATTTAGTGGTGCAAAGTGGTTCGTAGTAACGTCTTCTAATCCACATTTCTGATTTATCTGTTACAAATTATTTCCTCATGTTCAAGTTGTACTTGAAGAAATGGGCCAGAGCGATAGCACAGCAGTAGGGCGATTGCCTTGCGGCCAGCCTGGCCAACCCGGGTTCAATTCCTCTGCCCCTCTTGGAGAGCCCAGCATGCCCATCTTGTCCGTACGGCAAAGCCTGGAAAGCTACACATGACGTATTTGACGTATTTGATATACCAAACACAGCAACAACAAGTCTCAAAATAGAGACTTTACTGGGCCTGCTTGAGCAAATCGATGAACAATGGGAGGACAGTGACAGTGACAGGGACCTGAAGAAATTTGCTAGAATTCTTTTTACCTAAATGAGTTTAAATAAGGATTTATTTTTCAATTTTTTTACCTTTTTAAAAAATTAGCTTTTAGAGTTTCTTGATTTAATTTTTTTTTGCTTTTTTTGCTTTCCATTTATTCTTGCTTTAGTTTTTATTTTTATTATTTCATTTCTTCTACTGGTTTTCATTGTTTTCTTTTCTCTTAATTCCCTTAGTTGTGATGTAAGTTTTTGTAAAGTTTTTATTTTTTCTTAATGTAAACCTGTAGTGTTATAAATTTCCCTCTTAGGATTATTCCCTTATGTTCTGATAATTCATACCTTTATTTGTACACCAGTATTTTTTAATTTATTTTTTGATCCTCTCATTAGTCTAATAGTTTGTTCAGTAGCATGTTGTGTAACTGCCATAATTTGATGGTATTCTGTCTTTTTTGGTGTGGTTTTGTGATTTCAGTGATAATGTATTTATTGATTCCTCTTTTACATACCAACATTTGGTTTCTCCTCAAGAATGTAATGAGGATACTTCAATTGCACTGGAAAAGAAAATGGATTTAGCTTTGGGGCAGTGCAGATCCCAGCAAATGTTTTTGAAACTCATCTGTTTTTCTGAGGCTATAGTTTCCTAGTTGATATTCTGTCTGCTGAATGTGTCTTTTGGTGAAAGGGAGGTGTTCAAGTATTCTGCTGTTATGTTCCTGTCTGGTATTAAAACTCACTACTGTGGTTAAGTATTTGTCACTTCAGTGATGTCACTAGTTGTCATTTATTTCACTTCTCCTTTGTTTTGTTTATACGTCAATGAGTATTCAGTTCTCTATCCTTCATAATATATAATGCTCTTATTTATTTATTTATTTATTTATTTATTGTTTTGCTTTTTGGATCACACCTGGCGATGCACAGGGGTTACTCCAAGCTCTGCACTCAGGAATTACTGCTGGCGGTGCTCAGGGGATCATATGGGATGCTGGGAATCAAACCCCGTTGGCCATGTGAAAGGAAAATGCCCTACCCGTCGTGCTATCTCTCCAGCCCCTATAATGCTCTTATGAACAATCCTGTCTCTTACTAACATTTTTAACTTGAAATGTGTCTTATGAGATATAAATATATTTATGCATATCTATTTTAGACCAACTTTTGCCTGTAAGATTGCTTCCCCCACTTCCAAGTCTATGTTAATCATAAGTATTTTTTTTGAGGGTGAAAAAGTAGGAAGGAAAAAAGAGATTTGTTTCTCTATTTCTTATTTTTCTGTCATATAGTCTTTGTTGTAGAAATTCTAGGTTTAAAATAGGAGATAAGAAATTGACTCCATTGATTTAAATATAGAGAGCAGTTGAACAACAAAACTATATCTTAGTGTTTGTATAGATACACATAGTAAATTACTTATATAGTATGTTGAATATATTTATATATGTATATGTTTCATTTGGGCTGGAGTGATAGTATAGGGGTAGGGCGTTTGCCTTGCACACAGCCAACATGGCCAACCCAAGTTCGATTCCTCCACCCCTCTTGGAGAGCCTGGCAAGCTACTGAGAGTATCTCGCCCGCAGGGCAGAGCCTGACAAGCTACCCCTGATGTATTCGATATGCCAAACACAGTAACAACAAAGTCTCCAATGGAGATGTTACTGGGCCCGCTCAAGCAAATCAATGAACAACGGGAGGACAGTGACTATGTTTCATTTAGGGACCACATCATATAGTGTTCAGGGACTATTCCTGGTTGTCCTCAGAGGTGATGATTGTTGGTGCTCTGGAGATGTCTGTGGGCCAAGAATTTAAACCTTGGCTTGAGGGATGCAAACAAGCACCATACCTGTTATATTATTTTTCCAACCCTTTCATAGAATCATTAGATGAACTGTAGATTTCTTCATTAATTACACATTATTAAGGTAAAGGTAAAGGCCCTCCCGTTGATCGTCGATTTGCTCGAGCGGGCCCAGTAACGTCTCCATTGGAGACTTTGTTGTTACTGTGTTTGGCATATCGAATACTCTCGGTAGCTTGCCGGGCTCTCCGAGAGGGGCGGAGGAATCGAACTCGGGTCGGCCATGTTGGCCGATTGTAAGGCGAACGCCTACCCGCTGTGCTATCGCTCCAGCCCAACACATTATTATATCTTCCCAATTATGTAACTTTAGAATGCTACATTATAGGAATGTAATAAGTACATGTGTTTAATTATGCTGGCATTGGTCAACACACAAAATAGTTTTAAAAGCAGTAGAAAACAACTTTGAAATGTTTTTTAAATTGCATGTTATAATTGAAGATTTCATTATTTGTAGTTTGAATTTAATGCTATATTGGAATAGTTATCAGTAGAGTATTTTAGAAGAAATTGTTGCAAATGAATCTATAATTCATATTAGTTCTTGACTCTAGGGTAAAATGAATATAATTATGCAAAATTCTAAATTGAACCAAAAGCAAAATGAAATTGAATACATACGTAGAGACACATATATTAATCTAATCAAGGTCTATCTTATTTGTGATGGAATTAATTTATTAATACACAGTGGGCATTCAGCAGATAGGACAAGTGCTTAAGGATTTCTAGGTAAGTTAAAAAATTGGCAGTTAGTGTTAGGTGTCAACTAATCATACCATTTTCAAATGTACATGTCATCAGGAAACAATACAATGATGGGTGATAAAGTTAATTACTTGGGAGTCTCCTTTTTCATCTTATAGTATTTTAAGCTAAATTTATTTTTAAATGGAAAGTGATACTATCATCAAATTAGAATATCAATAAGTTCCACATGATAAGTGTAATGTTTCTTTTTTGAGGCAGATCCAGGATATTCAGGGAAAGAGAGCAAAAGTTTGTAATATTGCCAAATCTCTATGTGCATTCAATTTTGGAATGTTGTAGATAAAAATTGCTGGATTCTCGAATGTGAGAACTTAACTCACTTGAAACAAAAGTACATGATTTTAGAATTTTAAAAATAAAATCTAAAACCATGCCTTTAACATTTTTTCATATATACATTAAACAATATATACATTTATAGTTATGTAAATTATTTTATATTTATAATATGTTGCAGTTTAAATTATACACTATAATACTTTTCTACTGATATTTTATTCCAGAGCATCAATGCTTGTAAAGACAACATTTTAATATATTTTATATTTAAGTCTAGTAAGATTGCTATGGTACTAGTTTGAGCATGTTCTGCTATTTAGAGATGAAGATTAATAAGATTTTTGTACACAAAAGTCTCATTTGTAAAGAAATTAAAAGCTACATAATGAAAAAGAATAAAAAACAATTGTTCATAATATGTTGATGCTCCTTGTAACTCATACAGAGTGAAGTGCCGGGTGATGTTCAGTTTTGTATGGATTAGGAAGACAATCCATTTAGTGACTTCTCATGCATTAAGAATTTCAGTGTGATATTCTTATTTTGTTTGCTGGTACAAACAAAAATACTAACCTGTCCTTGGGTATCAATCTCATATTATGTTATTTTATATTCCACAGATGAGTGCAGTCATTCTATGTCTGTCCCTCTCTTTTTGAAACATTCTCCCTTTTTGGAAAACAATATAGGCATTCCTAAAAAAAACTAGAAATTTAGCTTCCATTTGAAGCCACAATACCACTTCTGGGAATATATCCCGAGGGTGCAAAAAAGCAGAGTAGAAATGGCATCTGCACCTGTATGTTCATTGCAGCACTATTCACAATAGCCAGAATCTAGAAATAACCCAAATGCCCAAGAAAATCCAACTGGTGAAAGAAACGTTGGTACATCTACACAATGGAATACTATGCAGCTGTTATGAAAAATGAAGTCATGAAATTTGCTTATAAGTGGAGGGTTACAATTATTGGTGCTCGGAAACCATAAAAGGTGCCAGGGACTGAACATGGATTAGCCACATGAAGGTAATCCTCTTATCCCTGTGGTATCTCCCTTACACTCAAATTTATTTTTTAAAAAACAAGCATGAAGTGAGAGCCTGTCTTATATTAAAAATTGACAAATAGAAATGGAGAATGATAAGGCAGTACAGTAACACAAAATAACAAACAGCATTGGATTAGAATGGAGATTTAGATAAGACAGACAATAAAGTGTGTTATGTGCCAGACTTTGATTTTTAACCTTGATCTTGAGGTAATGTTGTGTCACTGAGAGGAAAAAAAATCTTAAAAGAAACATCCCAAGATTTCTAATTAGTAGGGGGTGCTTTGGAATTAATAAAAAGTTTTATTGCAGGAAAGGAAAATTCAAGAAATATATGTGGCAGAACCCATGAACAATTGAAATAAGATATGACTAATAAATTCAGATTGAGTCTAAAGGCTTGACAAATGACAAGATGATGGCACCTTTACCAAGACTAGTAATAGAGGAGGCAGACAGTGTTTTGAATTATTGAATGCTATGGATTATATGCTTTTGAATTGTTTGGGTTGTATTTTCAGTGTTCATATTCTATTATATATAAATTACTTTCTTCTACAAAAAACAGGAAGATTACTTTGTAAGATAAACAGAAATGTTGCTGACAACAGCATTTTGATGGATTGTGAAACATTACAAAAGATATATGTCAAATAGCATTCGTAAATTATGTACTATTTCATAAAATGAAGATAGCAAAGCATTTTATGTGCCTAGATATTAAGTATTATATAGAATTCCATTTCTTAGTAAAGTAAGACTAAGTAAATGTTAAACTATAAAAGCATTCTTTTGAAAAAATAAAATTTTAGTCATATATTAGGCATAAAATCTTATTGTGTATTTTGGAAGCAAATATATAAATTAATATCAGCATGTTTATTTTTTAAAAATTTTGTTTTACAAAACTGTTCATGATTGGGTTTTAACTATACAGTATTCCAACATCAATCCTTCCACTAGTGTACATTTCCAAGCACCAGTGTCCCCATGTTCCCTCCCATCATCCCCAACCACTCACCCCCTGCCTGCCTCTATGACAGGCACTTTTCCTCTTTCTCTTCCTCCTTTTGGGTATTGTGGTTAAGAGAATAGATGAATGGATAAAGAATCTGTGGCACATCTACACAATGGATTAAAAGCATAATTACTTTTAAATTCTTGTGGTTTAATTTTTAAACTAGGTTCTCTATGCACATATAGGATTTCAGGGTTTAATTTATTTTGTGTGTAATAAACTTCAGCTTGCTAAATAACTCTAGAATGCTACATCTAACTCAGCTTTGGATTTCTGATGTTGTAGAAAAATTCCATGTACTATGTCTTTACCAACTTGAAATGGGTGGGTAACTAGATTATTATCAATAAGATATAACCTGTTTATGGTAGAAGTGAGATCTATGAGGATATCTTCTTGCTTTTTCTTATCAGAGTCCCAGACTGATCATGTAGCACTTGATAAAACATTACCTTGAGGACTATATATAGTTTCTGGTACCAAATACAGCTTCCCTTTGGAATCATTATTTCCTTAGTTGTCAGACTGGGAATGTCTCTGGACCCTTGATAGCTGTTTGTTAATTGCACCAAATGGTCCCACTAAATTGAAGGGAACCAACGTATCCTCAGTCTCTTCTCTCTCCTAGTTGATTTCCTTTTCTTATCAGAGTAAGCTGAGTCATTAGAAATTAAACAGAGATATTTCAAGGAGATGGAAGGCACTACAAATTACCTATTGATGACTCTATAGACCAGAACAGTTCCAAGGCTTGTTAGCAATAAATAGATCGTGCAATGATTTTAAAGCCTGACTGATATATAATTCATAATCAGTGACTGTCATGCAGGATCCAATCCATTTCTCCTCTAAGGACTTTTTGTTTCCTGTTCTGAAGCATGTGGACACCTTGATTATTCTACAGAATTTCCAAATGGGCTATTTTTAAAAAGTCAGTGCAATCTTCTTACTTTGAAAAAAAGAAAGGAAACAAAATAACAAAGGAAATTAAAACATACCAGGAATCTTTAAAAAAAGCGGGAAACTTTTATAAATTCCATCTGTGTGGATATGTTACTTTTCCATGTTATCACAAAGAATTAGTGACCAAACCATGAAACTATAATAAAAATGAGTCTACCAAATATAATAAATAATTATTTATTCTTAGATCTTCCTGCTTTTATGGTCATTTTGTTAATCATCTAAATATGGCACATAGTTCTCTGATACTTCTTTTTAACATGCATGAATTTAGTGCCTACAAGAGAAGATGCTTAGCAAGGAGCAATGGGTCCTTTCTGGCAGAATAAAGAAAAAATTATGGTACAACACTCAAAGTTTTCAATGTTTAATAGGAAACATTCAGTATCATATACATAGAAGTGACTTAAGAAGTATTTTTTGACTCTCATGAAATTGACTCATGATAAATGGTACATGTAGTTGTTATGGGATTTTCCCAGGAGGCAAAATGTTGTTGTTCTTGTTGTTGAAGTAGTAAAGCGACATTCAGAGGTGACTTAGTCATCTCAAAATATGCACATGACATTCTAGTTATGATACAGGATAATCAAATGTATTAGCATCCTGGTGTTGAAGGAATAAATGCTCTGCAGTTTGATTTTACTCTGTGTTGTAAATCCATGTTCTTATTCATAGAAATATTAGCATCTCAATTATAGGAATAAAGGTATAACTTATTGTTCCTATGCTAAGCTTTAGTGAATAATAAGAACATCCCTCTTTTGTCTTTGATGTTGACTCTATTCTCCTTAGAGTAAATCAGTGATATTTGAAGGTTAACTTTGTTTTCCGACAGAATCAGATGCTAATGTATAGATTAATTTGGGATGCAATATCACTATCATAATATCACTGTTGGAAGAGTGACATAGAAAGGGAAGAGAGTCAGAGGCAGGGCTCAGTAATGAGCAGCTTCCTCTTAAGTACAATCGGGGTTAGTTATTCCCAGTGTGCACATCTTGGGAAATGATGTCGAAAATGCTTTGAGCTCTCTTTACTGGGGGAGAGAGGAAGCTGAATTCTATTTTTTCTGACTTCCATCAGTCATGGGTTGATGGTTGATCCCAGTAGCATCAATCGCTGGGCACTCTAAGTCTTCCCTGAACAGTCAGGGAAAATGATCAAGCGAAGAATCAGAGGAACTGTCAGCAGAGAGTCACAGCATGTGGAGGGATGGTGGCGGTGCTGGAATGTACACCAAGTAGCAGATGCAACATTGATCTTCTGTGGATGTAAACTCTTTTTTGATGTTAATATAGTTGTTTAAACTATAAACTATTCTACCTTGAATAGCAATCTGTTGTAATAAGAATGATGCACAGATGTTTTGCATGTAACTAGACTTATTGTTTCCTGGAATCTGCTTTGCATTTCTGCCTCTAGTCCTAGAAGGCTACTTTCATTTGTGTCAATAATCTCTCTATTTACTGCTGATATAGTTAAAAATATCCCTCCTTCTTACACCTCCCTCCTTCCTGCCCCTGTGTCCAATGACATCTATTGCAGTATCTTAGTGTACTCATTTGTGGAGTATAAAAGAACATAACATGAGACTGACACCCAAGGACAGTAGATACAAGGACCAGGAGGATTGCTCAATAGCTGGAAGCCTGCCTCATGAGCAGAGGGGAGAATGCAGCTGGAATAGAGACGGGATCACTGAGAAATTGATGACTGGAGGAATCGGTCAGGACGGGAGATGTGTGCTGAAAGTAGATAAAGGACCAAACATGATGACCTCTCAGCATTTGTATTGCAAACCATAATGCCCCAAAGTAGGGAGAGAGTATCAAGAATATTTCTGCTACAGAGGCAGTGAGGGAGTGGGGAAGGGGGAGTGTACTGGGGAGATTGGTGGTGGGAATGTGCACTGTTGGAGGAATGGGTGTTTGATCATTGTATGATTATAACCCAAATATGAAAGCTTGCAACTATCTCATGATAATTCAATAAATTTAAAAAAATAATAAGTTACAAAAGAATAAACATTACCTGAATAGAATATTAAAATAAATGAACATAATTTCAGTATTGAATCTCTTAACAAGCTTGGAATAAATAAAGCATTCTTGATTTTATAGAGAGCTACTGTAAATACCATGAGTAAATGTCATACTCAATGGCAAAGTGCTAGGAAGTTTGTCTTCTCTTTTGAAGAAGCTCCTTCAACATGCTGTAAAACTAGTTTCAAGGTTATAATTCCCTAAATCTGTTCATGATGCTTTGTCTCAATCCTTCAAATTGGAATGAAAATATAATTGAATATAGTATTCTTAATGATGTGTTCATTTTATATATTTTTATACTACATCTCTCCATTCTCTTCTGGCTTGTAGAATTTCATTAAATAGGCCCATTGTGACTCTCATGGGTTCTCCTTTATATGTCAGTTTCCTTTATTGAACTTTTTTTTTCAGTATTCTGCCACTATCCTTGGATTTTGAGATTCAGATTATAACATAACTCGGAACTTTTCTGTTTGGGTTTATTTTTGCTATACCCTTCTAGCCTTTTGAAATTCAGTGCTATATACTCAGCTAGGCTTAATTCTTAGCAGTGATTTCTTTAACTAGTGGTTCTTCATTAAATTTGTCTTTATGTTATTCAATGACTCCAATTACTATTATATTGTACCTCTTGATTTAATCCCAGAGTCCTCTGGTGTGCTGTTCATTTCTTTTCAAACTTTTATCCGCTTTTTATTGTTTTCTAGAGGTTCCCTGCATCCAATCTTGGCACTCCTTGATATTTTCCTCAGCAACTGTCAATTCTTCTCATACCTTTTATTTCATTTTTTATTTCACCAATCATATTCTTCATTTATGAATGTAGTATTCTACTTCTACCCTTATATTTTCTTTGTTTTTCCCATAGATTTTTGAGCTCATTAAACATCTTCAGCATCGTGTAGATAAAGTAACTTTGAGAGTTTACAGAACTAATAAGTACTGACAGAGCCTTCTGTGTTATTGTTTCAATTCATTGAGTTTGTTGGGGTTCTATGTATCTTCCCTCCTGTGTTTGCTGTGTTCCCACTAAGGTGAGGGTAAAAATTTGTAGTTAGCCCCCTGGTAGATGTTCTACAGCTAAGTATGAGGCCACATGGTTCAGGAGATGTGGAGGTAGCAGCTGAGAAGATGGTGGCAGGATCAGGCATGGAGGCTGCTGGGGCTCCGCTGGTAAGAAGGGAAGTCCACTTCCAGTATATAAAAGTCCTTAATGTCAGCTGGGAGATTCAGCCCTCTCAGGGGGAGGGGGTGGAGCAAGCAGACTGTCAACAACTGTCATTAGATGTGGAGATGGCTGACTGAGAAGATGCCAGAGAGGATCAGGCCAAAACTAGTTTATTACGGGCTTCCTCTTGATATACACACTCATCTCAGGTTTCTAATATGAATCTCATGTCAAAAAGAGGTTTTAATCAAGAAAACCAATACCAATTCTACCCTTCCCTTTTAAAATATTCATTTCATTGATTTAACCTTTCAACACATATATCCTACATTATTTGAGAAATTGTGTCATATTTTTCAAAAACATTGAACTAAATTGATTCAAGCAAACTTGCCTCCTTGGAGTTACTTTAAGAAATACAGTGATTCTTGCATGTGACTGACTTAGGTTCAATTCCCGGCCTCCATATGGTCACCCAAGCATGATCAAGAATGATCCCTGAGAAAAGACCCAGAAATAAGCCCCGAGCACAACCTAGTATGGACCCAAAACAAAGCAAAGCAAAGCAGAATAGAAGAAATTGTAAAGTAAAAGTGGTTCAAAGTGAAGGAAAGGTGTAATTTTAGTTAGAATGTTAACGTTTTTTCTGAATTTATAATTCAGGAAAAGAAGTACCTTTGGGTACTTCAAGTAAATGAAGAAGACACTTGGATTAAAAGCAGAGATTAGCAGAAAAGATGAGAAAATATTCATCTGTATATCGTCTATTGGAGAATTTTTTAGATTCAAAGAAATAATAGGTTAAAAGTAAAATTACTGGGAGAAAAAATGAAAGTTAATAATGGAATAAAAATGTAACTTAAAAATTAAAGAAAGAGACTGGAATATTAATAATACTAGTGGTTAAATTAGGCTTTAGACAAAATTTTTATGAAAGGCAAAAATGTTTAGTTATAGCAATATGTTGGAGTCTTGAAATTACATAATAAAAAATGTTCTTCAACTAAAAATTAGAGTTTTTGGTAGCCCATAGACAAAGGAAATACTTTATAATTAGAAGAAGTGTTCTCTTGTTTTATGGTCTCATAGTGTGTAGCAGGTCTGAAATTGTGTATTCATTTGCTTTTTTGCATAGAATTTCTTTTACTCTATAGTAAGCTCCACTGTGATAGTTGAAACAGTCTACTGTAAATGATTTTGAGAACTAAAATAGAGAATTCATTCAATGATTCAACAAAGACTTACTAGGTTTATACCAAATGCAAACAGTGGATCTGTGCTAGCATTTTAAGTTTTCTATACAAACTTCTTACTTTCATGGAGTTTAACTTCAGGTAGGAGGATATAGATAAGCAACTTTTGGTGAAGAAGAAAATGTTCAAACCAGTAATCATAGTGACACAGGAATTAAACACTTGATTTTAATTCAAAATTTATATAATCAACTTGTTTCTCTTATTGATAGTTATAGATAACAAACAGAAAAGATGATAAAATAACCATTATAGATGCATGAAGGGATGTTGAATAGTTGAACTTTGAATAATAGTGTGCCTGAGATATCACTAGATATGTCATTCTTGTCTTTCATATGGCTGACTCAGGTTTGATCCCCATCACTGCATATGCTCCTCCAGGCACTTCCAAAAAGTTTCTTGTGAGCATCGTCAATAGTAGTCACTAGCCCCAACTCCTCAAAATAAAGAAATAAAATTAAATGGAATGATAAGATGAACTTCACTGAATAGATAATAGCCAGTTCTTTGAACACAAGTCAGTTGTGTTGAAACTGTGCAACCATTCATGCAGTATGAAGTACTGGAACCATCAAGACTTAGTACATAATTTTCAATGACTTTCAGCCATTCATAAAAACATACAAACTGCCATACTAGTCTTGCTAAATGTTAGAAATTTTTCTTAGAAGATTTTATTTTTTTCCTGTATTTTACTTTACTCTACAGTCATCTTCCAAATATTCACTGACAAGCCTTCACAAAAATATTTTCATTTGTTCTCTTTATGCCTTCACTGTGCAATTACTTTCCATTTTTGTTTCGTATTTTTTAATCTTCACATTTCTACTGAAATGACCTATTTCCAGACACTAAAGTTGCTCTATTAAAAGGGTCTGTTTCAGCATCTTTTCACAATATCATTTAAAGGGGCTGAGAAGATAATTCAAGAAGTAGAACACCAGTCTAGTATATGCAAAACTTCGAGTTCTATCTTTAGTACCCAATGTCCCCCTGAGCATACATGGTGGGTGTGTCTATGTGTCTCATGTGGACCCTGTACATCACTCTGCCTGAGCATTGAACTCTCAGGCCTACACCAGGGCAAAGAGCCCCAGGAATGGCACCGTGGAGTGTTAGTTTTATGATATGCAACAGAATACAGGGTACCATAAGATGCAGGCCTTACATGTAACTGACCCCAGTTTGTCCCAGACAGCACATAGACTCATCAGGAGTAATCCCTATGTAGCAACAGGTCTGACCTTTTGCAAACAAAAATAATTGCTTAAAAATTATTTTCTTGGGCTGGAGCAATAGCACAGTGGATAGGGCGTTTGCCTTGCACGCGGCCGCTCAGGTTCAATTCCCAGCATCCCATATGGTCCCCTGAGCACCACCAGGAGTAATTCTTGAGTGCAGAGCCAGGAGTAACCTCTGTGCATCACCAGGTGTGACCCAAAAAGTAAAAAAAAAAATTGTTTTCTGGATTTCTACACTTTACTCTTCTCAATGCTATTTTCTCCTTGCCTTAACTATTATGAAAACATCTTTCAAATATTGTTTTTCTTCTTCTTTGATTCAGTCTGCCCACTTTTAAAGTGGTGTATAATATTTATAATAAAGTGGTACTGGACATAGCATTCTGCAAACTAAAGTCCTTCAAGAATTCCACCACCTGCCACTTTGAAAGCTCTGATCAGAATAGAGCTTGGTGTGAACCCTAAAGGAGACCAGTACCTGACAGATCACTCATGCTAATTAAAATGCAGAGAGTTTGTCACCATTATATCGTTTCATTTGTCTGTTCTGTGACACAATTTTGCCACATGGATCAGAATTTTGCAGCAGGTATTAACGTAATTCAATCCTGTCCTTCCTGTACAGGGGGAAATGAAATAGGCTTATTTTAGCGAATAGGTCACACTATCCCTAAATAACCCATATTTGTATAATCATATCTTCCCTCTCCTCTCGCTTTCTTGCTTCCTTACCCATTACAAGAGCCTAATAGTGATAAAATTTTAGTATAGAAGTCCAGAGAACTGCGTTAGACATATAAAGCATTAGTAGTCACTAAGTCATTTCACTAGTCCGTTGGTTGTTTATAGCTCTGTGAGTCTTTACATATACAAACTCTAAAGGTCTTATCCTCAATACCAAAAATCCCTTCATCACTCACATTTTCTCAGAAAATGTGTAGTCAGTCTCTGCCTTGTCGATAATACCTTTGTCTGAACTTCCACAGCAGGAGGATATCCCTTCCATTCACATACATTCTTTAGCTGTGCTTATGAAGTCAAGAAACCACAAAATGATATCTCTAAGGTGACTTTGAATATCTATAATCTGTCTCTGTATTCTGCTGTTCATGCTTAGAGATTTGTGGGTAATCTTATTTTACTCTCTTTGGATTCTGTGCTGGCACTTTTCTGCATCCACTAGCACTGATAATTTTCTCTTGTATATTTTAATTGCATTTTGGCATATAGAGGATATTCTTCATGTATTTAGCATGAATATATTCATATATTTTTCTTATTTTTATTCTCTTGCCTTAGTACTCCAGATTAATGAGAATTTTTTCATTTGCCTCTCTATGGATAGAGTCTAATGTAATCTGGAACATTTTAAATCAATATCAGTAGTGATTAAAGCTTTATTCAATTGTTTGTTAAACAGATGTGATAGTATGATTGATTTGGTTTGTATAAGAGAAAAAGAAAACTAACTCTTTTCCTGTTTTTATGATTTCATTCTGCTATACATATAGCATAAGGCCCAGGAATCTCCAATAATTTGTGAACCATTGTCTAAGAAGAAAATGTAGAGATTTTAATTTAAAAATTCTTCATTACAGGAGATGAAGAAAAACATTAAGACAAGCATTGGATTTGGAAATGGAGTTTTAGACCAGAATAGTACTTAAATAACAAAGTTGAATAAATCTTTTTTGGAAAAATATATATATTATTAATTATATATATATATATTAATAATATGCTTGGTTTTATAGTCTCTCAATCCTGGCCATTGATAGGGTTACATGGCAGTTGGAGGGTGTAACTGTTTAACTACTGAAAGATGGGGGATCTGGGTGAAGGAGGCCCAGTCCCAAACCGAGCAGGCTTTGAGATCTCAGCCCCAGGTCCCGTACACCTGGGTTCCTCTGCCGGTTCCTTCATGCGTGAAACTCGTCTGAGTGTGTGGAGAGTGGATTCAGCATGGCTGTGGCTGGGTCCTGGAGGTCTTCAGCTGCTGGGGCTCTGCTCGGGCCAGAGAAGGAAACTCAACAGTAACAATGATGGTCCTCATTCCCCTGACCCTCAAAGAGCCCTCAATATGCCATTGGGCTACACTAGCATGCGACAGGGATGAATGGAGGTGTTACTGGTGCCTGCTCAAGCAAATTGATGAACAACGGAGTGATAGTATAGATAGTATAGTGATTAATAATATACATATTTGTATATATATAATTTTGGTAGAAAATACTGTAATAGAAATAATGTAATTTTCAAGAAACACTTTTTGTTTCATGTTTTTTATGACTGTGATATATCTTTACTTAAAGCCTAGGTCTTAGGAGTCAGATTTCTTAGGCTCTTGATAAATGTAATTCTTACTTTTTTTTTGCTTAGTGTAGGCCAGTGTACAAATTTTCTTACCTTTCTATCAGTGTACACATATGTTTA
This sequence comes from Sorex fumeus, assembly GCF_029834395.1. NCBI lineage: Eukaryota > Metazoa > Chordata > Mammalia > Eulipotyphla > Soricidae > Sorex > Sorex fumeus. The sequence continues at coordinate 34,313,454 of NW_026606070.1, forward strand.
TAGAATAATAAATGATCTATCTCAAATTAGTCCTTATATTTCATGAAGATTAAGCCATCAGAACCTAATCTTTATTTTAAAATCTTATGTTTTTCTTAATCAATACAGTATTATCAACTTGGTTTCCTCTTTTTCTGAATTGTAAATTTATGCCTAATAGACAGCATAGTGGTAGGGTGTTTGCCTTGCGTGGAGCCAGCCCGGCTAAGCCGGGTTCGATTCCTCTGCCCCTCTTGGAGAGCCTGGCAAGCTACCGAGAGTATTCAATCTGCCAAAAACAGTAACAAGAAGTCTCACACTGGAGACGTTACTGGGCCCGCTCGAGAAAATCGATGAACAACGAGAGGACAGTGACAGTGACAGTCACAGACTATTAAAAACTTTAATGTTATTTCTATAGAATTACAAATTTAGCATTTTTGTATTAAGACTTTCAGTTTATGTTGCTAGAAATTGTTTTTCCCCCCTAAGAATGTTTGGGGGTCAATGGGAGGCAGTTCCTATTCCTAGCAAAGCTCAGGGTATTGGAAAACTCTCCTGAAGATTTCTGCTGGCTGTATGAGTGCTGTGGCCCAGATACTTGGTGCTGATCTGTTCCAATGATGTGGGAGTCACCAGAGTCACACCCATTGGAGTTGACTTGTATTGGAGGTTGAACTAGGATCCAGTACACATAGACATAGAGTTTTGTCCTCAAGCAATCTCCCTGGCCTCAAAAAAGTATTTTTGACCCTTTGCCTTATCACCTTTTGACTTATTTAAGATCAAAGATCTAAATCACTTTCAGTACATAAAACTGCAATTATTGTGTTACAGTTCAATAACTTTATAATCAAATTCAGTACAGTCTAAGTATTTCAGGTATTGCTAAATACATTTAAAAGTATGTTTGTGTGGAGGTAGTTTATTGTGATTAGTTTATATTATATGTATTCATTTTATGTGATTAGTTTATATTATATGTATACATTTTATGTTACTGAGTTCTATTAGTATAAACTGTGTTTTTAATGACTAATGATTGTTTTATTTTGAAAATATACTAATTTTAAACTGTATGCTAAATCTTCACTGTCATGAAATAGCACCTATAATACTTAGGATTTGGGGGTAGGTGTTGTTTGTTTTGGGGCTACACCTGGCAGAGTGCAGGGCTTACTCCTGCGTCTGCATTCAGGAATCACTCCTGGCAGGACTCAGAGGACCAGTTGGGCTTGAGGATCAAATGACATTACTTAGTTTAAGCATAAACTTAGAACATATTATTTTGTTGCCAAATAATTTTAAATAATACTAACCATACTTTTATTTTCAGCAGGGATGGTCAATTGAGTATTAATTATTTTGGCTAAGAGTGATTCTAAGAATCACATTATACATATATATATATACTTACACAATATACTTAAGGTTGAGTGCTGTAATTAGTTCCTAGTAAGAGTGTTATCAAACTTCTAAGCATTTCGCTTTTAGGACTCTGAGGATGTCTGAAAAAAAAAAAAAACAAATAATTTAACTATTTTTGTTGGTTTTGAAAATTGAAAAGAAAACCAAAGGCATTATTTCTTAATACCATGCAAACTTTATATGTAACTTGTAGCTGACTCCAGCTCTCTCATGACTTTCATTTATATTGTCTATATTCTCTCTTTTTTTCTTATATCAGACAGCATTACCGAAGTCTTCACCAATATCTATGTGACCAGCTTTGGCCCTGTCTCTGACACAGATATGGTGAGTTTTTCATGAAGTGGTGTTTCAATCCATATAGTCAGAGAGGATTTTAGAATAATGAGAAGAGCAGGTTTTTAATTTATATATATATATTATTGAATCATTGCGAGATAGGGCTTTACAAAATTGTTCATGATTGCTTTTCAGTCATATAACATTTCAGCACCCATCCCTCCACCAGTGTAATTTTCCAGCACCAGTGCCCCCAGTTTCTCTCCCACTCTTTCAAGTCACTCCCCACCCCAGTCTGCCTCTATTCAAGCTAAAAGTTATTTTAGAGTTACAGAATAATGTCACTACCTCATGCTTATTTAGTCTACCCAAATATAAAAATAAGAAAGGATGTTCATCTTTATCTGCGGTATACCACGATCACAATCATGATCATCTTATTGTTCATCAGTTGCCTTGAGCAGATACCAGTAATGTCTCCTTCGTCCTAGTCCTGAAATTTAAAAAAGTGCCATATTCAAGGCTCTTTCAGGGTTAGGAGAATGAGACCCATCATTGTTACTGGTACTTGACATATTGGGTATGCCACGGGGAATTTTCCAGACTCTGCCAGGTGGGCAGGTTACATTCGGTAGCCTGCCAGGTTGTCCAAAGTAAAAATGAGATAATAAGATGTTGCGTGGTCACGCACTTTTGGGAACTGGGTTTTATAGTCTCTGGGTCTTGGCCATTGATGGGATTACCTGGCTCTGGGGGCAGTTGGTGGGTGTGACCCCTGTCTACTGAAAGCTAGAGGATCTGGGTGGAGGATGCTCAGCCTGGATCTGAGCAGGCTTGAAGATCTCAGCCCCAGGACCCGCATGCCTGTGTTCCTCTGCCAGTTCCTTCATGCGTGTGGAGAGTGGTCTCAGCATTGCTTGCTGTTGCTGGTTCTGGAGGTCTTCGCTGCCAGGGCTCTGCTCGGGGCGGGGAGGGGAACTCAACCCGCCCCGCCTCCAAGAGGCCCCGGTGAGGACAGCCAGGCGCGGGGTCAGGAGACTCTGCGCTGTTCTCTTCTGGGAGCTGGGCTTTATAGTCTCTGGGTCTTATCTGTGGTATACCACAGCATTTAAAAGTTTGTCTTCTTATCTAGAATGTGGTAAAAATATGATTTAAATAAAGAACAATTATATTTCTAGAACTACCTTCTAGATTTGAAACACATACTTCAATAAATGAACACAGTTAAATAGCTATTTTCTTTCTTCTTTTTCTTTTTTTTTGGGGGGGAGTGGGTGGGGGCACACCCAGAAATGCTCAGTTATTACTCCTGACTCTGCACTCCCCGTGGACTTGGGGAAACATGTTGGGTGCCAGGGATGAAGCCAAGGTCAGTTACATGCAAGACAAATGCTCTACCTGTTGCATTATCTCACAACCCCCAGTTTCACAGATATCTCTTACAAAATGAAACAATGGTCAGTTTTATAAAATGTACACTGTGCTACTGGCATTGACTAAAGTAGATTTCATAAAACAACATCTTTGTGTTTTAGATACAACATAATACTAATAAAACACATTGATTATTCATAGGTAGAGTCTCATATAAATCAATCTAAATAATCTAGTATCTTGATGTTCTTAGACTCTATGTAAATTGTGTGTGTTTTTTAAAAAATGGAATTAATAAGAGAGTAAAATAGGTCTGATGGATTTGAATGGCAGACTTGATACATCTTAGATAAATTCTTTATCAAGTGTAAGCATTTTAGTAATGAATGTGCCATTTTTTCTGCTAACTATAGAACTTTGTTTTTAGATTTTGGTTGAAATAAATTTTCATTGATTTTTCTTATGTCCCAGGAATGAGAATTAGAGGAGACTTCCTTGTCTAGAGTTTGTTGGTTCCCCATCCTGGCATTTCTCTTATATCTTTCTCTCTGAAAATACGAGCACATTTAAAAGTTGAAAACTTCTCACAAAAACTAAAGATTTTTTAACTTGTTCAGTCACTCTAAATATTGCCAACTATTTTTTTACAGACTAAAAATGCATTTCTGTCAATGAAACTCTGTGTTTCTTCTATTTGTGACAACTCTATCACCTTACAATCATTATATTGACTTAGGTGATTAAAATATGAAGTCTTTCCAGTTCTTTTTCTTCTTAGCTTCATATCTAGTCACAGTACTAAAATATTAGGGCAAACCTTATTTTTCAAAATAACTTTTTCCCTTTGAATTTCCATATATTTTAATCTGGAAATTAATTTTTCTCTTTCTAGAAATCAATTTAGGTATTCAGAAATGTTAAAAATGATAGGACTGATATTTAGCAAAAATTTATGCCAGCCACTTGTGGTTGGCTGTAAAAATAATATTTCTGAACAGCAGAATCTTTCAGTAAAAGTGAGTAAATGTTAGAGAAACAGAGTGAGTACCTGAAGTCTGTAGAATCAATAGAACATAATTTTTTCAAGCACTACAACAAAGTAGCAGTGTATCATATACATCATGGTTCTTACAAGATTACATTTGGTGTCATATTATTGACATTTCTGTTCAGGACAGATTTTCTGTTTTATTTCCATTTTTATTCACCATTTCTTCAGTTTTACAAAGACTGTTGACTTTGAGGAGTTCTCATTGATTACAAATCCACTCACTGGGAACTTACTCTTATCACCAGTGTCCAGTGAAAGAAAAAGGTTATTATAACTTTTATTTTTTTGGCTTTTTGAGTCACACCCAGCGATGCTCAGGGGTTACTCCTGGCTTTGCACTCAGGAATCACTCTTGGCGGTGCTCAGAGGACCATATGGGATGCTGGGAATCGAACCTGAGTCAGTCACATGCAAGGCAAACGCCCTACTTGCTGTGCTATTGCTCCAGCCCCGGAAGAAAAAGTTTTATAACACAAATTTGTGTGTGTTTTCAAAAAGTCCAATGACACTTTTATCTCTCCTGCCACCTGCATTCCCGTTCGGTAGTTTCGAATTGTTTCCCCCACCCCGGGGAGGTCGATGGTGATGGGCAGGCGAAGGAAGGAACGAGGGCCAGGCTGGTTGGTGTCAATTGTAGTTCATTCCAATCTTCACTCTCATTCTGCTTCTCTCTCTTGAGCCTGAACCCCTCTTACTTCTGACTCTGCCCTCTGGAGCCCGAGCCCGAGCCTGAGCCCGAGCCCGAGCCCGAGCCCAAGCCCGAGCGTGAGTCTGAGCCTCTGCCTCCTCCTCAGCCTGGGCCTTCTACGCCTCAGTCTCTCCTGAGCTTCTGCCTGCACCTTCTCCTCTCTTCAAGCTTGCAGTCTTAGTTTATATAGCAATCATAGAAGGTGGTGACACAAAGGTGGGTTGAACATTAACAAATCAGCAAAGAGAGGTAAGACCACTCCTCAAGGAGATTAACTCAAGGATAAAATCTCATCTAAAGAGATTATTCCAGATTACTAGGAGATCTGCTCAAGGGTGGGATCCCAAAAAGGGTGTATTCTTTCCTCAGGTAGTAATCTACTTAAATAGTTGTAGTAAATCTACTTCCAATATTTCTAGCAACATCATTCTGTATGAACACAGTAAGAGATAAACTTACAGTTTGGTTCTTCCTGAGGACATCTCACTATATATATATATATATATATATATATATATATATATATATATATATATCACAGTCCTCAGGCCAGGTTAGTCGTCCTAGCCCCAGCAGGGTCCTAGTCTCGTTGTTACTTACTTTTGGATCATGACAGCATTTGTCCATGATCATGCCCTCAACTTATAGTTGAGTATCGTGGCGCTTTGGCCTGGCCCATTTCGATGCCAGGGTAGCTTCCAGCTTCTCCTAGGTCCATTCAGTCCCTTATTGGGACCCTGCTTTTGGGGTGCTAGCAACTAAGGGCAACTGAGTCAAGAAAGCAGATGCTCAGGAGTAAATATTATTTGGAGTTAATCAACTCCCAAGTTACAAAGTATAGTATTAACTGTCTTCTGGTGTCCATACAGAAAGGACATTGCTTTAAGGTAAACTATGCAAAAGACATAACTTACAAGGTCAGTGTCCTTCAAAGGATCTGATCTTACAAGGATCTGATCTAACAGAATCTGATTAGGGAGAAAAGGTGATTAACTGGCTGGGGAGGAGAGCACAGAGAAGAGTTTACAGGCAAACAGAGGATTGTGAGTGACTCGGGAGCACTGTGATGGATGTAACCTGATAAATCCAAGCTCCCTGTGGCAAGGGAGAAAGGACAAACCAAAGTTATCTTACAAATTTGAACAGGGGAATTTAAAATAGGAGTAAAAATAATACTAAATAATAGGAAACGATAAAGAACTATAAATGATACAGAACTAGCAATTGCTTAAAACAACATTTTCTTCTGGGGGTGATGTACTAGAAACAGAAGTAAACTAAGGATTTGGTAAGATATCCCTTCCTTTCAGCCAGGACACATCTCCTAGGGGACAATGGTGCTACTAAGGAAACATGAAGCTGCGGGTGGTGTAGGTCACGACAGGGTGCATACGAATAACCTGGAGATTTAAGTTTCATTGTGTTAAGTCCTTAGGGGCTATGTCCAGCAATAACTACACTGTACTGCACTGTCCTCCCATTGTTCATCAGTTTGCTCAACCGGGCCCAGTAATATCTTCATTGTGAGACTTGTTGTTACTGTGTTTGGCATATCAAATACATCAAAGGTAGCTTGCCAGGCTTTTCCATGTGGGTGAGATACTCTCGGTAGCTTGCCAGGCTCTCCGAGAGGGGTGGAAGAATCGAACCTGGCTTGGCCAGGCCAGCCGCATGCAAGGCAAACACCGTATAGCTGTGCTTTGGCTCCAGCCCCCAACAATAACAACTCTCAAATACAGAAAGAGACTCTGCTGAAAAAAATCCTCTTCTCATTGATTTATTGGAGAATTCTGTTGAATAATGCTTAATATTAGGTGAGCTGCAAAGGAGCCCAGTTTAGATTCCTTCTGTATTACGAGAAGTGGAGAGGAGGTTTTATCTGAAACTGAAAGACTTTATACTGATAATTAGTATTGATTGAAAAAATGTGTAATCTGGTGGGGATTATAATTGTGACCCAAGAGATTGATTGCTCAGCAGGTGTGTTTTGATCTTTGTATCTCGCCCTCATGGCAAAGCTTGGCAAGCTACCCGTGACATATTCAATATGCCAAACAAAGTAAAAACGAGTCTCAAAATGGAGATGTTGCTGGGCCCGCTCGAGCAAATCGAAGAAAAACAGGAGGACAGTGACAGTGACAGTGACAGTCCAGATACTGAGAGGAAAAATGAAAGTTTGGAAAATAAAATTTGTGCAACTGATGACATGTGCAAGATAGACAACATAAACTTATTAGTATAAATCTATTGTGGATGATAAAGTATCAATTCAAAACATGGATATATTTTGTGAAGAAAGAGATCTTGTTTTCCTGATGATCAAACAAAATGATTTTCTATCTTGATGTTACTTTTGTTGGAAATAAGACATGTAATAAGAGAACATTTATATATTTTTTGCATCGCCTAGATGTCCAGTTTGAGAGATGCCATTTCTTGATGTTGATGCCATTAATAGAATGAAAAAATTATAAAGGGAAGGGAAAAACACACATTAGTACCCTTACATAAAGGTAGATATGAAATGACTAAGTCATGTATTACATAGGCAAACTGTTAGTGAGGAAAAATGGTTAGGGATAAATTTAAATTTACTTTCACGACTTAACTGTTGAACTCTTATTGCTATGCAGTATGCATCCTCTATAGCAAGAGCTTAAGCCTCTAAGTTCTCCTGTTCAGGTCGGTGATGAATATTAGTTGTGACATTAGCCTGAGAGTTAAAGTCAGCATAGCAAAAGGAATTAAAAACCCAAAGAACAAATACACACACACACACACATAGTGCACACAAACACCAACTGCTATCGCATAATCATTAACCAGTGTAATTGTCCAAAGAAAGTTGCAGATCTAAATTATAATTAAAGATTCTAATTACAGTGTCTGCAATTAAGTTAAGAATCTTTTATTTTAACATTAAAAAATTCATGAGTAAGAAAGTAATTAAACTTTGGAATGTTAGCACAGCTGACAATTGACAAAGTTTGTAGTAGGCGTGTGCATTTTAGCAATGTAAAGATGATTCCATTGCCATGCTTTTTTATTCTTTTCTCTTTGGTTTCTATAAAATATTTCTTTTTTAATTTTTGTAAACATTTTACTGTGTATTCATATTCATACACTTGATTAATATTACTGTACCTGCACCTAAACTGAAAATTTCATTTCAAATGGTTCTCTAATGCAGAACTAAGTATTATGGTTCAAAATTGAACAATATAAATATAGAAGTCATTTAGAGATGGGATAAGCTAAATGTTCAGTGAAGAGTGACCTTTGTTTATTGATTATATATGTTGGTTAATATATTTTTTGTCATGACACAGAATGCATTAACTCTTAGACTTCTCAGAACTGGGTTGTATAATACATTGTTCAATAGTAAACATCATAGGGAGATTGAGTTATTAAATCTTAGATAATTAGTGAATGTTAGCATTAGATGAGCTATTAGTCACTAACCAAAGTTGTTTATGTAAATATAGCTGTATATAGTTAACAACAGATAAGGAAAGCTTCTCCAAACATGGCAAGTGTGGTGGATTGACAGTAAAGATGACTTCTAGAAGTCAGTTCAGTGAACATAACTTCTAGAAGTCCATTACTGGATTTTACCGATACTTTGGAAGGATAAAGAATTAAACCTGGGGAACATTCATTCACTCAAGCATTTTATTATGGCACCCTCTTAGACATTTTAATAATGTTCTTCAAAGTGTGATTCATAGATATTTGCATTGAAATGACTGGTAGTACTTGTTAAGAGAGTTTTAATAGCTGCTTCCACAATCTGTGAACTATAATTGCTAGTTTTAGGGCATGACAGTATGCATTTCAGTAGGTTAAGGCATTTGATTTTATGCTGAAGGCAACAAAAAAGCCTTTTTAATATTGGGATGAAAGATTGGAGTTAGAGAGTGCAGGTATCAGAGTCATCTAGATTATAGCAAATCCAATAATTCATTTTACAGCACGGAGAAAGTAAATATCAGTCTGAAATGATGTAGTATTTCAGGCAAAAGTAGTTGTGAACAGGGATGGGACAGTGAGAATGAAGTTTGGACGTGCTAAAATTGTTTCAGTGATAACTATGGAAAACTTGATAAGAGTTGGTGCTTTATTTGGCACTGGTGTTAAAGAAACAGTAAAGCGTGAGGCCTTAAGATTTAGATGTGGGGGCAGGAGCAATAGTACAACGGGTAGGGCATTTGTCCTGTACACAGCCGATGCGGATTTGATTTTCAGCATCCCATATCGTCCCCTGAGCACCACCAGGAATAATTCCTGAGTGCAAAGCCAGGATGTAACCCCTGAGCATCACCAGGTGTGACCCCCCCCCACCAAAAAAAAAAGAATTGGATTTATAGTCATATCATTTACTCAGATAAAGGTTGCAGTATGGAGAAGTTTTGTTCAATCTGATTTGGAGCTCAAGGATTTAGAGTACAGCTGATTTGAGGAGCTCTCCGTTGGTAAAGGAAACCATTAGCATATATATATATATATATATATATATATTTTAAAAGGAGTAAGTTAAAGGGAAATGGACATTATATTTTCCTAGAAACTCAACTATGAGAGTAAAAGAAAAGACTGCAGAGGAACTCAGCAGTCCTGTGTAGACCTATGTAGAACCATAGACCTGTGTGAAAATGAAGGTGATTTCCTTCTTAAGATATAATGTGCTTTTATCCTTGACAACCAAAGTCAGAGATCACTGTCTTTTATCTAATTCATTGATGTGTGAAATAGAAATAATCAGATGTCTGTCTGAGCACAGACTTTCAAGTTGGATTCAGCGCAGTGCAGGTGTGTGATTCATCTGGTAGCGGGAAGATACCTTAGGCTTTTCCACAGTAGAACTTATCTAATGAATGGACTAATTGTTCCAGAAAGGGGGCCACATAAGCGTCATTGCTTCCCACATTAAATTCTTTTTGGAAGAAAATTTATAGAGACTTAATATATAAACCTAATATCATCGCTCTCTTATTTCCTTGGAAGAGAGGCATCCCCTGACACTTGCAGTTCTTTTGTCTAAATAAGAAACAGCTATGATGTCTGAACATGAAGTGATTTATTAAATAAAAATTGAAGTGAATGCATGATCTTAGTCTAGGTTTTGAGGATAGAATCTATTTTGAGGGGTAGCCACACAGATTTCCATGCCTTGACTAACAAGTGTGAATAATAAGAAATAATAATAGATATTAGTTAACCTAAGAATTAGAAGGATAAAAAATGTATTTTTTGGCTGGAGCGATAGCACAGCAGATAGGGTGTTTGCCTTGCACGCGGTCGACTCAGGATTGATTCCTTCGTCCCTCTCTGAGAGCCTGGCAAGCTATCGAGTGTATCTCGCCCACATGGCAGAGTCTGGCAAGCTCCCCGTGTCGTATTTGATATGCCAAAAACAGTAATAATAAGTCTCACAATGGAGACATTACTGTTGCCCGTTCTAGCAATTCGATGAACAATGGGAGGACAGTGACACTGACAGTGACCTATCCACAAATGTCACTTAAAGACATTTTCCAGGAGATGCTCTTATAGATAGATTGTTGGCCAAGAGAGTAAGTGGGCTGCAGATTCATTGATAAGGACTTTCCCAGAAACACATGCACACAAGCGCATGCGTGCGTGCGTGCGCGCGCGCACGTACACACACACACACAAACACACACACACACATACATTGTAGGAGAATCATTGTAGGGAAATCCTGTAAAATAGGGAGTGAACTACAGTGTGACATATTATGGTAAAACCAAGAAAAGGATTTAAATGTGTCATTAGATAAAGAACAAGGAGATATTTGCTGATCTTGGTAAAAGTAGCCAGATTGTAGTGGGTTGAGAGATGTGGGAGGTGAGGAAATGGAAGAAGAGTGGTGACAATATTTTTAAGCAGTGCGGTTGAGGAGAGGAGGCGAGAGAGAGGGCAGTAGCTGTAAGTCATTATAACTATCAGTAAGACTTTTATTTTTAAAGATTACATGAGCTTCTCACTGTTCTTAAATATGCCATTATCTTTTACAGCTCTCTGGCCTTGAAAATGTTTTTTTCCCCTGTTCTTGTTTTCCTTCTTTCCTTCTTTGCCAACTGGACATCTTTCATTATTTAAGGCCAAGCTCAAATTGCATCTTCTTTGATGTCTTCCTAGGGTACTCCACATGGAGACAGTTTTTCTTGTCCTTGTGTTCTACCATATGGTGCTCACACATTTCTATGACATTGTGTACTGGATTAAATTTTTTTTTCACTTGCCTTTCTTTTGTACTGCAGTCTGAGATACTAGAAGACATGGGTTGTGTCTGTGCATTTTAACAAATTTACTGAGTATCTACTCTGCATTTCTTGCATTGTTAAAGCTAAAATTCCTACATATAACCACTGTCTATTCTATAGTTCTTCACAGTATTTGGGGGGAAGAGCTAAGAAAATTCTTTTTTTATTTGTCTTTTAGACCACACCCAGTTGTGCTCAGCACTTACTACTGGCTCTATTCTCAGAAATCATTTCTGGTGGTATTCAGGGGATTATATGTGGTGCCTGATTGGGTTGGTCACATGCCAGGCAAGCTTCTTACCCACTCTACTATCTTGTCCTGTAAGCTCCTATAGTTTGAAGTTTTTTTTTTCCATTGACGTATTTATGGATTAATGTGGTATCAAATGGATGTGAATAGAGGTTATCTGTATCTGCTGTTTTTAGGAAAAGAAAAAGCTAAGAAGGATAAAGAAGAATTTAGCAGCTTTCTAGTGGGGTGATGTTTCAGCACAAATAGGAGATGGAGCCTGTTGAGTTTAGTTGCGTTTTACCACGACTGGATTATAGAATATTCTCTGAGACTTGGGTGAAAGTGAGAATAGAAGAGAATATAATGCCAGATTATGAGGAGTTTATTTCCCATTAGCTTCCTCCAAAATTGTGATGTGTGAAGGGGTAGTCATAAAAAAAATCTCTAAATAAATAGTTTAGCACAATAGACTTCTACTTCTGGATGGTGCATTATTGTATGACTTTGGGGGGATATTTGCTGATATTCCTTAAAATATTAATATTATGCAAATAAAGACTTACTGCCCTTAGAAAGGTATAGTTAGACAGACCTTTGTATAGGTCTGTCTAAACACACACCTCAAACACATACCTCAAACTAGTGAATTTAGGCATTAGAGAAGGCCTGACCATTTGCCTTAAGACATCTGAGAACTTTTCTGCCATTTGCCTTTGCTTCGTGCCTCACTTTACTCCTTATATGTCATGAACACTATTGCCCAGAGTAATTGATTCTATATTGAATTAACAATGACAACTTTCTTCTTTCATGGACTCATTATTATTTATTTCTTCTGCCCCAGACTGTATTAGATGACAGTAGGTTTAGCATTAAAGAAAATGGTGTTTTTCCTCCTTTTCCGAATGCAGTTGATGTTGGTCAAATGTAGGCTATCAGAGAGTGGTATAAAGGAAATACAACTGCAACAGACATCAGTGAGTTTGTCTAGGTGGCTATAGTATGAAACATGCAGGAGATACTGCAGTATCTGTATTACTGACAGCAGCGTGTGTGTCCCTGTGGTGGGGGAATTGGTGAATGTGAGGCTAAAAAGGTAAGAGAAGAGAGATCAGAAAAGGTTTTTTGAAGACTGGGTGAAAGTGTTTAAACATCATCCTTTAGCTATTTCAGTGCCCAAATCCATGCTTCTACACTTTCACTGTCACTGTCACTGTCTTTCCGTTGTTCATCAATTTGCTCTAGCAGACCCAGTAACGTCTCCACTGTGACACTTGTTACTGTGTTTGGCATATCAAATTCGTCACGGGTAGCTTGCCATGCTTTCCAAGAGGGGCAGAGGAATTGAGCCTGGGTTGGCCGGTTCGGTTGTGTGCAAGGCAAATGTCCTATCCGTTGTGCTATCGCTTTGGCTTCTACACTTATTTTATAAAAATCAATTTTTATTGCTGTTGTAGCCTCTGAACTATATTTGAGCTTGTTTTTAAACATGAAAAGGAAACCTTGACACTTAACACTCCAGCCTTACCTACAACTGAATTATCTCTTGAAAATGGAAGAAAGAAAGAAAGAAAGAACAAAAAGAACAGAAAGAAAAGAAAGAGAGAGAAAGGGAGGAAGAAAGAACAGAAGGAAGGAAATTTCACTTTGATGTGCCACCTCTAAGAATGTTGGTGGGTTTGCATTTAACAACCCCTACCCCCAAAAAGCATAATTCAATTGTTTCACTTAGTTTTCTTTATATAAATACAGCTTTCCAATGTGTGAAATGGGGATACTTCTCCATATTCAATAAGATGGCTATGGCTTTAAGTGGAATTTATCCATTTTATCAGTGAATTATTTTTACATAGAACTATCAATCACATTCCATACATTCTTTTTCCAGGAGAAGGATTTGACTCTCACTTCTCAGTGCTCAGAACTTAGTCCTGGTCTCGTCTTAGGGATCACTTCTGGAAGTACTTGGGGATCATCTGTGATACTTAGTATCAAACGGGTTGACTGTATGCAAGGCAAAGACCCCTACCTCCTGTACTGTCTCTCTGACCTTATATTGGTTACTTAAATTACATAAAATATAATAATCTATAAGAATTAAATCTACAACATATTCTATAACTTTGTGAAATTGCTCATATCCTAGTTCCAAAGAAAAAGTCCAGAGATCAGTGGTCTGAAATGGTCAGAATAGCCTCAGTGATATTATGCTATTTTATTTCTATGTAATCTTTTTTGCATAATAGGGTTTAGTGATGATCAGTTACTCATTGAATTTTTTGGCAATTCTGTCACTTGTTTTGACTATCATCTCTCTCTCTCTCTCTCTCTCTCCCTCTCTCTTTCTCTTTCCTTCTTTCTTTCTCTCTTTCCTTCTTTCTCTTTCTCTCTTTCTGCCTCTCTCTTTCTCCTCTCCCCGCCCCCTTTCAGTGCCAACACTGAGTGAAAATTATTATGCATGTCCCTCTGAGTCTCACTTATAAAGCTTGATCTAAACGACTGTTGTATAGTCAAGAATGCTGTTTCTTTTATTGTAACGTATCTGCTATACATACTAGATTTCTTTTTGTAATATAGCAGACTTTCTGAAACTTACTTGTAGGAGTCTAGGTTTTATATGCACAGAGGATGTAATGAAACAAATTTTATTACTTTAAAATTCACTCCATAAATCAAAGTAAAACATAAATTACTCCAAAAGTGGCCCTGTAAATTGCTTATGTTTTATTGAGTAGAAATAATTCTTCAGAAATTGGCCACAAACACAGGTTTTAATTAATGATCTAGGCACTTAAAAAAAAAGCTATCTTCCCTAAGTTAGTATGTGCTTGAAATCATGCTAATACAATAAACAGTGCAATAGAAAACAGTATTCTTGTTTTCAGTATAAATCATAGAAATTATACTTAGGGGTATTAAAACATTAAATTAGGAACTGCTGCTTCTCTGGTTCTTCCCCTAACAATCTTGGAAATTCACTGCATAAATCTTTAACTTTATCTGTTAAAAGAATTACTTGGATTAAATTTCCTGTGAGAAAATTTTAAAATATTTAACGGTATTATGGTATAGATAATTTAACTTTTTGTTGTCACTCAGTTTTGCATCCACTGATCCTAGGTCACACTTGATTACTGTTTTATCGTTCTGCATTTTCTTATTTACTTTTGCTTGCTACATATTCTCGTATTCTCTGAGGAGTTCAGTTCATAAGACTCATATGTATATTATTTGTAATTCTCCGGCAATTTTCTTAGATAGATCAAGTTATTATTATATTAGTTTATATTTATGAAAACATTGAAGAATATCATAAGGATCCTCACAAGAATATTTTTCGGGGGTGTGGTACACCGTACTGTGCTCAGGGATCATTCTTATCTCTGTGCTCAACGATAACTCCTGGGTAGTACACAGGAGAATATATGCAGTGCCAGCAATCAAACCTGTCACCTGTATGCAAGGCAATGCTTTATTCTGCAATAGTATCTCTCTAGCCCCAAGATTATTCTTTTCAAACATTGAGTGTGTACTTTTTAAATGACATGAAAGGATATTACATGCAAATAATATGGCATTTTGTTTTACATATTTTTTGGAATAAATGCAATTTAACTCAACTAATTTCTCTTCTTTCTGTTTTAATACCAAGAGTAGAATCATAGGGTAATTCATCTATATTTATTTATGCATTTACATACATATATGTTTTATACTAACATACTAAAATATTTAAAGATAAGAGCTTTAGTAGAAATTGAAAATAGATGATTAAAGCATATATTTTGGAAAATGGTTATCATACTGAGTAGCGAAATCATTTTCTTTTTATTCCCTCTTCAGATTGCTATTCATGAAAATATTTAACAATATATTTAAAAGCTCTTTGTTTTTATAAATGTCTTCCTTAAGCAATTTGTAACATAGCAATCAAAAAGTTGAATATAAATTCATATCATTTAAAACCTGTCTTAATGGTTATTGTAGTTAAAATATGTGCATATTCAAGTATTGAAATTTATTGCTTGCTACTACTGATTATTGTACTAAGTTTTAAAATAATGTACATAAAAATTTACCTAATCTGCTCTATTACTATTGTTAAGATCAACTATATGATTTTCTGTGATTAATAGAATGTAAGCAAAGACAAGTCTTGAGTAGCCTAATGGTTTATAAAGGGGGATGGAGACATTTGGATGGAGCTGACTTACTTTAGTGGTCCTACATGATGGTGGCTCAGATCAGCTAATTTCTAGCTGATTTCTAGCTAATTTCTAGATTTATAACCAAGCCCATTTGAGATTGACTTATCCCAGAGGGAAGTTCAGCCATTAATGGCCCCGAATAGTCATGATTTCCTAGTTTATAAGTGGTTGCTCTTTTAAACTGCTATATTTTGGGTATTTTTTTAACATAGTCATAGTTAATTAATATCATATATGCTCTTAGTTTTAAAGATTAAACTGTGGTTCCCTTTACTGGTAGGATCTCACAGTTTCAGAATTGGAGCACTTTTACTTCTACATTTTCGTAACTCCTCAGTTTGTGTCTGGCTTCCATAATTTCCAGTTTCAAACTTATTATCTTTCATCACTATTTGTCACTGTTAATCTCTAAATTTTCTTTTCTCTTAGGTTGATACTTTTCTCTCCCTCTACTCTTGTGTGTTATTTTATGACTCATCTTTTCCAATGTTCCCGGGTCCTTTAACTTTTCATCATCTGATTGTAATGAAAGTCTAGAATTTTTAAAAACTTTCATTTTAATTTTCACAGTAAACCAGAAGGAAATATCTATTATTGGTAATCACAATGAACATAACTGAATTAAGTTTGAAAAGAAGATAGCTGGATTTTAAAAAAATTCTCAAAATTTTCAACAAATTGCCAAGAATGGTTTTTTCAGAACATAATACTTTATTTAAAATGTAGCAAATTGAATATTAATGGCAATATATAAATAGGCCAATAAAATCAATAATAGAACCAATAATACATAATATTTTGGGGCTGGAGCAATAGCACAGAGGTAGGGTGTTTGCCTTGCCAGCCTGGCCAAGTCGGGTTCAATTCCTCTGCCCCTCTTGGAAGCCCGGCAAGCTACTGAGAGTATCTCACCTGCATGCAAAACCCTGGCATGCTACCCGTGACGTATTCGATATGCCAAACACAGTAAGAACAAGTCTCACAATGGAGACGTTACTGGGCCAGCTCGCTCCAGCAAATTGATGAACAACGGGAGGACAATATTTTTTACAAAAAAAAATTAAATGAAATTACAAAATTATCTTTTACTGAACAATAATGAAAATGCTATCGATTACAATTAGTTTGTAACTTTACTAGCCATGGCTTTGCAATGGACTTAAGAATAGACAAACAATAGTAAATAACATAAATTTCAGAAACAGAGCTATACATCAGAGAAATTTTATTGCATACCTGGAGGGAACAATAAAATATTCCATTTGTGGCACTTGAAACTTGCTTTCTTATTCAAAAAACAACTTTGATCTTTAGCTCATGATTCACAGAAATTCTAGAGCCTAAATGCTAAAATTCAAACTTAAACTTGAAGTTAGAAAAAATATACAAGAATGCATTAAATAGTATTTGGAATATATTTTTGATTTTATTGAAATAAGTATTTAAGAAATTATTAGTATGTAGGACTTATAAATAATTCATTTAGTTTAATAAGAAAACTAAGTAAACTAGCAATTTATAGAAAACTAGAGTATTTTATATACAGACAAAAGATGTATTAATTTTCACTCAGTTGAGAAATCCAAACAGTAGAATTATGCACCTTTAAAACCAATAATGGTTATTAGCTATTTTTCTTATACTAAAGTAAGCAAAGAAAGATCATGCCCTACAGAGGAAATTTAGGATCTTAATTTAGCAGCATCTGGTTATTTTGAAGTTATGCATTCTATAATAAGGTCCATTAACCCCACTTGTTAATTTATTCTAGAAATGATAGAGATACTAAATAAACTAAATGTATTTACTTTTTCTTATTAAAATAAATAAAGTCTCTTTAAGTCTACATACTAATAATTCTTTAAATATTTAATCTGTCATATATTCTAGAGAGCAGAATTTTATTGGAACGCAGCCACTCCGATTTGTGTATTGTTTTTGGAGTCTTTTACATAGTAATATGAGAGTTGGGATACTTGTCCGGGAAAATTTAAATGCGTATTAAATAATCCTGAATAAAGTTTGTTGATCTCTCATCTACACTAACTTTTTTTTAAATCATTGAATCACCATGAGATACACAGTTACAAAGTCATTTATGATTGGGTTTCAATCATACAATGTTTCATCACCAACCCTCACCAGAGTACATCCTCAGTGTTCCCACTTTCTCTGTCCCCACACATCTGCCTCTGTGAGAGTCTCTCTCTCTCTCTCTCTCTCTCTCTGGCATTATATTTTGCAGTATTGGTACTGAAAGGTTATCATATTTGTCTCTTTACCTACTTTCAACTCTCAGTTCTTCAGAGCGATAATTTCCAAGCATCATTGTCATAGCTGTTCACTTTATTCTAGCTGCCCTCTCCCCACACCCACTTGTGGCAAGTTTACAATCGTGGACCATTCCTCCTGGCCCTTGTTTCTACTGTCCTTGGATATTAGCTAGACTAAATTTTGACACCTACAAACTAAGAACACTGTATAAGAATAAATGTTTCTGGCATCATTGCTTATAATAATAACAATCATAAATAGAAAAGTATTGAATTAACAAGAAAATAAAAATTATGAAATATGCTTGCAAAAATATGCTGTACAACAATGAAAATTTATCAATATACTAGGTACATTGCCATGAATAAATCATTATGTAATTAAAAATGTATATAAATAGCAATCACTTGGTACCATTTATATAAATGCTAAAAGTGCTATGCAGAATGGAATGTTTGTGTGTGTGTGTGTGTTTGTGTGTATGTGTGTGTGTAGTAAAGATAAAAACACTTGGGTGGAATTACAAACATATATTTGAAGGAAATTAATTCCTTAGGAAAGTTTGAGGAAGGGTAGAAAGAAGAGAAAAAAATATCAGTAATATTTATGATATTTCTGCTGGTGTTTATTAGGAGGTATTTGTAATATTCCTTATATTCTCATATTTCTGGACAAATAAAATGATACCCAGGTAACATCCTAAGGCATTTTATGAAGAAATACAACTTGACTGGTAGACAGAGGATGTGTTTATAATTGCATTATATAATTTTAGTAATAAAAAACTTTGTAGGAAGGTACAGAGAGCTTACAGTGCACATTTTCCAGGTGTTCCAGGGATTGAAAATGTGTTATAGGTAGAGTTCTTGACCTGGATAGGTGGGAAACTTGTTTTATTGATAAAATTGCCTAAAGCATAAAAGTAATGCCTTTTTTGGGGGCGGGGTGGGCCAAGAAAGACCTGAATGTCAGGTCAGGTACCATAGATCTGCAGCAGCACACACCTGGGGCACTAAATGCTCAGAAGCAAATTGTGTTCCTGAAAATCACTGTTTACAAACATTATGTACCTTATATATGGTAGGGATTTTGGAAGTCCTTTGAGCAATAGGCTCTAAAGTAGACACTATGCCAGAGTGTTACAGATATGGGAAAATTTAATTTGAAGTTTTATAAAAAGCTGTAAAATGCATTGCTTTCTGGAAGCACATCTAAATAGTATATATTCATAATCAACTTGGTTATGGGAGAGTGAACATGCACTTGCACAAAATCTTATCAGATGAGGCTTTTTGTCTGTGCTAATATTCTGTATCCATTCCAGTTTTGAGAAGTATTTCCTTGATCAATATTTGTGCAATGATTTTATTTTTATATATGTACTATCTTTGTGATCTGCCCTTTAAACACACAGTTTAGTTCAGTGAAATTTCCAGTTTCTGATAAATTCCCATTTTGAAATTTGTATTCTTTATAGCTTTGTTCTCAAAGGACATTGCTTGCATTTTTTTATTCCAATCCCAGTAGTATAATTGAATACTTTAGTTGCTATGTGTGTAATTGAGCAAACGCACAATAAGATAATATTCAATAGCTTCTTAACATTGATCACAATTGTGGTTTGTGTATCCTATCTAAATGGTATGGGGGCTAGAGAGATAGTACAGATGTATAAGAGCTTATTGACCCCATTTAATTCCTCATGTTGTATATGGTTCTCCAAACACTGTCAGGATTTATCCCTAAGCACAGAGCCAAGAATGAGCAGAGAGAGAGAGAGAGAGAGAGAGAGAGAGAGAGAGAGAGAGAGAAAATAGGAAAAGAGAAGAGAGAACAGGAAGAGAGAAACATGAATATTTGAAATTACATTACAGATGAATATTTGAAAGTACATTTGCTGCAGCATCGATGGAACTGGAAGATATGTTAAATTGTTAAATAAAGTGAGACAGAAGAATGAAAAACATATATCACTTACATGTGGTATTTTGAGTTACTGGATGAGGAAATGTAATGATTTAATGAGAGGGATGCCTAGAACACCCTTGGCCCCAGAGCAGAGGGAGGAGAAATAAAGAAATAGAGTGAACAGCAAGGGAAGAAAAGTTAAATGAGAAGCCATGGGGCCAGGGTCAAGGTGATTCAAGTACATCAGTAATGTAAAGAATGATAGAGCTAAATATCCAATACACAGTGTCAACAACACTGAAATCATGAGACCCTAGCTTTAATAAGCAAACTTAAAAGTTACTTGTCAAGATGGTAGGCTGGAGCTGAGTGTGGCTGGGGGGGTTTAGGAGTCTGGGAACACTGGTAGAGGGAAGTTAAGACTGATGGTCAGATCAAGGATGGAACATTGTGTGTCAAAACTCCAACCATGAATAACTTTGTAACTGACTGTGCTTTAAAAAACAAATTTTGAACCAAAATACTTTAAAAGATTTTAAAATGAAAAAAATGAAGTACATATTAACTTGAGAATTTATTTGTAAAGTATTCCTAATGTAAGCATTGTAATAAACTGATAAACTGTCAGATATTTTACAACTAATTTATTGGGGAAAACTATTAATATTATCCTTGATGCATTATTGCTAACAATAAGGCATCTTTTTTTAGGTTTATGAAAGTAATATGCGACTCTTATAGTTGCATTGGGAATAGGAGATAATCACGAGATAAAAGTGCATTTGATAATTTTTAATTTTACTTTTTTTTCTTTTCTTACCTTTTAACTTTTTTCCTGCTCTATAATTTCTGCCACTGTGAAGACTGCTTTCCTATTCTTTATTGAGATAAACTGCTTAAGAGTCCACCCAGATCCTGCCCCAACCATGCCTCTTCTCTTGGTTGTCCTACACCATATGATGCAATTAAAGCTGCTTTTATTTGCTCAATTATTAAAGTATGAGTAAAGTGAAATTGTCTATAGTTTTTCTAACTGTATGTAGCTCATGACATAAGCATCCATACTTCATCCCGTTATATGTAGAAACGTTTCTTGCTAAGACATTATCTTTATGATCCAAAATCTAATTCTCTTAATATAGTACCCTTGATCATACTTTATGATATGCTACAGTGTCGTTGTAACTAAAACCATTTATTATATACAACGGAATGCTATTTTGTGTTTTAGGAATATACAATAGATGTTTTCTTTCGGCAAAAATGGAAAGATGAGCGGTTGAAATTTAAAGGCCCAATGAACATCCTTCGACTTAATAACTTAATGGCAAGCAAAATCTGGACTCCTGATACCTTCTTTCACAATGGGAAAAAATCAGTTGCTCATAACATGACAATGCCAAATAAGCTTCTGAGAATTCAGGATGATGGCACTCTGCTGTACACAATGAGGTATGTTTTTAGGTTTGTTATATGCCTTTAAATGCTAAGACATCTGTGGGTCAAAAAGGATCATCCTAATTGTCATGTATGGTCTTTCCATAATATTATTAAAGTACCCGATAAGGTGCTGTGCAAATGCTTGAATATTAAAAAGATAAAGATTAAATAAGTTTTATTAGTTTTGTTATCATAATTTTCACAGTAAATTTTTAAGGGAGTAGTTTTAGTATCATGATTTTAATTTTTCTTTTAAAATTTTCTTTATATTATTATGCAATTTTTTTAATAACAGAAGTCGAAAAATAAAGCAAACTAACTTTTTGAAGCTTTTTATCATGAATTACATGTAATGCATTATTAAACGTTTAAAAATATACTATTGGAACTATAACAGAATTCCATTTTAATCATGCGCATAAATATATTTTAAAATAAGTTATTTTTAACTTAAAGGAAACATTCACAAATCTAAATGATGCACAGGAAAGAGTTAAATCATTGATGCCATTAAGTTAATAGAGTGAGAGCTAGGCATGTCATCTTTTTTATATCATTATTTCATAATATATATTAATTGGTGAATTTCTGTTGTGAAAGTTATTCAAGAGGGAAAATACCAGCAGTCTGATCTTTCAAAAAAAAAATTGAGGACTCATTACTAAATGATCTTTGCCTAAGGTGCAAGTGTTAGCTCTTCTGTACTTTGAATCTAACTACACAGGTGTAGTGACCCTGTTGATTTTACCCTCTGGCAATGTCTGTAGGTTGAATCAGTGATAAGGTTCAGGGAAATGATTACATTGGTTTCTACCTAAGTCCTCTTTTTGATGTAATAAAGATTATTGTCCACATTTGTTTTATTCATCATGAGATTTTTAAAACCTTTTATTTAGTACCCATTTTGTCACTTTTTGTGTGAAATGAAATGACCAATAATTATATGAGTTTCCCTGATTATTCCTTTGTGATCTTGTAGATACCGAAAAAAATACTTAGTATTCATAATTTTTTCCGTAATTTTTCCAGTCTAATTTTAGAAAGATATTGCTAGGATATACATCTCTATTTGTATTTATTTCTTGCTTTACATTTATAACTAGACATATACAAACATATTTCTGGTTCACTGGCAGTTTAAATAATTTTTAAGGAGGCAACCATGAGCCATTTTTAAAAACTCTCAATATCAATTTTTCTATACGATCTTAATAAATACCTTTAAAAATGCATATAGTCTAAAGAAACTTCAAAAGAAAACAATTAATTATTCTTTAGAAGTAACTATAATTACTTAACTTCATGTTTTATATGTGCTAATGTCTTCAAGAGAATAATCTACATGTAAAAGAACAAAAGCATGCATTCATGTCAATTACCCTAAAAAAATGCAGCTGCATAGGTCCTATGTCATCCTTGTTGATTTTATTAGCAACTATATGGAGTGGCTTATCTTCACTTTCTAATCTGCTTAAACAAAGAGTGGAATTTTGACTTTTAGGCTTACAGTCCAAGCTGAATGTCCAATGCACTTGGAAGATTTTCCAATGGATGCGCATTCATGTCCTCTGAAATTTGGGAGCTGTAAGTATGAGACTGAACTTACATGTTTTCGGTTAGTAATACCAGGGTTAGACAGCAAACATCTTAACTTCACAATTTCTTCTTATAATGTGAAATGCTTACATTTGCCCCACCCACAAGCAATATGTATGCTGATTTGCCACAAGGAAATAATTGTAGAGCACTATTATATTTTCAATGTCACTGTCACTGTCATTGTCCTCCCATTGTTCATCGATTTGCTCGAGCAGGCCCAGTAACGTCTCCACTGTGACACTTGTTACTGTGTTTGGCATATCGAATACGTCACGGGGAGCTTGCCAGGCTTTGCCGTGCAGGCAAGATACTCTTGGTATCTTGCCCGGGCTCTCCGGGAGGGGTGGAGGAATCGAGCTCAGGTCGACCACGTTGGCTGCATGCAAGGCAAATGCCCTACTCGCTGTAATGTCATTATACCATAATCATGTTATTAAATTACAACCTGATTGACTATTTGTAGTATTTAATATATTTATTACAAATTTCTATGCTATATAGTATATAATTTATATTTTATGTTAATATTTATGATACATTGATTTTGTACTCTATAATATGAATATAAACATAAAGAAGATATATTATAACTTCTTTGATGGTAAGGACTATGTCTTTTTTAAGTGCTACCTTCTTTTGCCAGTGCTTACATAGTAAAATATGTAAAATAAATGTTCCAATATTGTCAAAGAGGAATAAATTATAAAGGACAGATTCTATTGCTGATTAAAACTGCAATCATCCTGTTATAAGTGGCAGACATGAAATCTGAATATGCATAGATTATCTTCCTACTTTCTAACTAATGGGAGGGGATTTCTTATATCCTCAGAAAAATTTGAAGTATGTGACATCCATATCTGGATTACTAGTTGTAGGCACATTCCTTATACATGAAACATTTCAGAAAATTTTCTCTGCAGTTTGGTCCTTCTTTATGTCACTGGGGTTATAGCTTATATGGCAAGCAAAAGCATTCACTCATCTAAAATAACTGAAAAGTTATAAGGACAAATTATCTCCTTGGGCTCATGAGGCATTCAGAACAGTTCTGGATAAATTCACAGACATAACTAAGCAGCTTCCCTCTTATCCAAGTGGTTGGATTCCTTGGCCTTTCCAAAAGCATATTACTCTGTATCTTATCTTATATTATCTTATCTACCCTATCTGGTCAGCTTTATGCTTTTTTGTTTCTTAAACAGAAAAACAGTTCTCTCACCTTAATAAAAATAGATATGATTGGAGAGTACACTTTCAACCACAGACTTTATCATATGAAAGAAAAGGGAGGCATGGTGGCTAACATGAATACAAATCCACTAATTATTATTAGGACCATATCATTTTGTGAAATGAGGAGTTTAATCTTGTGTGTTGTGTTCATTCTTACAAAAGGTGTCAGCCCTTGACTTTCTTTGAGAAGCTTTTCTTTGTTTAACTACAAAGCATTCTTTTATTGTCATGGAAACCATCACTTTAATACTGGCATTTCTTCTAAAATTATTTAAGATAGTCAATCATGTTATACAACATAAACATAATGCTGAAAAAAATCACAGCAGATGCAGCAGAGAAAACCTCATTTGCATTGCATAAGTGGCATTAAAAAGAAAATTGAAAAGCCTTGATACTGAAGAAGTGGTTTATTCAAGATGCAGTAATGATGTAAGAAGAAAAAGCATTTTTCAGTGGACAAGTTAATGCCATTAGGATACCAAATATAAATTATGTGATATATCATTTCTGAAAAGAATATGCACTTAAAATATTTTAAACAAATTTTAAATACCTTATAGTCTATATAAGCTCTCAGAAGGAAGACCTCTTACTCTCTAGTTCTCACTCTCAGAGAACCCAGCAGGCTACTGAGAGTATCATACCCGCCTACATGCCTGATTAGAACACCTGTAAAGGTGATTAGAAGCTGCCCCAAAAGCCTCCATTCATCTCGGAGAGCCCTACAAGCTACCAAGAGTATCCTGCCTGCACGGCAGAGCCTGACAAGCTACCCATGGCGTACTCGATGTGTCAAAAACAGTAACAATGAATGGCCCTCGTTCCCCTGACCCTGAAGGAGCCCCCGATATGTCATCAGGCTACATTTGCACGTGGCAGGATGAATGGAGACAATACTGGGCCCACTGGAGAGAATTGAACAACGGGGTGATAGTGATAGTGATATAGTCTATATACAATGCACTAGAATATTCACAATGTACTATAGTATTGTGTGTTTGAAAATATTTGCTTGCCAATATCTAGAAGTGATAAGAACTACATATAATTTTTTGTTTACCATTATATCTTTAGATGATTTTAATTTTCTTTGTTAACATTTCTGATATGTTGGTTATAAAATCTACATATTCTTTCTCCTTGCCACAGTAGGTCTTGAGGCAAAAGAATGAACACTGGTATAGTTACCTCAAAACTTTAAAAGTGTGAGCAACAGCAAATTTTGAAGCATTTTCCTATAACGTATTTTAACTAAATCCAGATTTTCATCTTTCGTAATAGTAAATTAGAGTGTCTTACTAATTATTTTTAAAACTTTTACATATGGAAGTTTCTTTTCTTTTTTGTTTAAAAGTAATGTTCAAAAGTGGTGTCATTGTAATTACTTTGCAGTTTATTCACAACTAAGAACTATTTTGAAGCCCTAGGATATAAAGTGGCATCTGTGATATGCCTTTTTAACTCACTAAACTTTGCATCATTTAAAATATTATTTCAGAGAAAGCCATGATATGTTTTCATGCAGGAAACAAAATAAGCCATTTGGTAATTTACAGATGAATTCTTAGCTGGCCACATCACTTATGTTACTTAATATTATCATAATCATCAGTGTTTAATTGAGTAACTGAATATTTTGACCTTAAAAACAACTATAATTCATTTATATGATGACTATATTAACATGTCTCTGTTAATAAAATATATGCCGAAATGTTTCACACAGTGTGATTATCTGGTTATATGTGAACACATATGAAAAGTATATATTTCACTATATTTACATTTAGTATTGATGTTCGCAAGATCAGCAAAGCATTAAAAAAAACCCATAGCAAATAAGACACAAACTTATAAATGTTCACTTTATTTTTACTAATTCTCAAGTTCATCTGTGATCTTAGAGCTTGGAAGATAAGTACCAATACAACCCGACACAATATTCAACAGAAATCTTGGACAAGGCAGGAGAATGTCCTATAGAGTTAAAGGCAGAGATGCATCCAATGACAACTGACCTTTCCTTCCATTAAGAATGTCACTGTGGTTTTTAGTTCTGCTCAAGGATAAGGAGAAAATAATATTTTTAAGATTTCCTGGGGGCAGAAGTGTGCAGACATTTTTCAAAAGATCAGTTGTGTAGTAAGAATCATCTATTCAACATTGGAAGGTCTTTGACTACAGTGAGAGGTCTGTTTCCTATAGGACATTCAACATTCAAGTCACAAATAAAAAGGGAGAGAGGAGAAAATGAGAAAATGGCTATGACAATATATGCTGTATGTCTTCCAGCAGTGGTCGCTTTTCTTATGTAAATTCGGCCTCCCTGGCCAAGTAAGCTAGGGAGTTCCACCTCCAGTATTTTGAGTTCTGTATCTTCCTCATAATCCACTGCTTGGCTGGAGGGCTATTAAAGATAAATCCAGGGAGTTTTGATACATTAATTAATTTTAAATTGAACATGTCTTACATGAACTTTGATGAAACCATAGCATTCTCATTTATTTAACATGTTCTTCAGTGCGGGCGAGATACTCTCGGTAGCATACTGGGCTCTCCGAGAGTAATCAACTTATTGTCTTCCAATGAAATGCATTGTATCATGAAAGTTTTCATTTAATTCTTAATTAAGCTCCTTTTTATGTCCAGAAATCTACATCATTTTGGATTATGATTATGATTTCTTGACTGATATTTCTAAAAACACTGATTAAATGCACCTTGGATATTAATAATCTGTTTAACACAGGATCTTAATCTAATGCCATAGAACTATGGTAAGATTCTTTTAGCCACCTCAGAACCTAGAGCATTTTGCAGTCTTTAAAAGAAAATGTTTGACTTCTGAAAGTGGTTGCAAAGAAAATATTCTCGTGGCTATTATTGTTTCTCCTTGTTTATTTTACATTAACTATATTGAAGCCATTAATTTCAACATCACTGTATAACTTAAAAACGTAATCTACAGGGGCTGGAGCGATAGTACAGCGGGTGGGGCGTTTGCCTTGAACGTGGCCAACCTGGGTTCAATTCTCACCATCCCATATGGTCGCCTGAGCATGGCCAGGATTGATTCCTTAGTGCAGAGCCAGAAGAAATCCCTGAGTATCGCTGGGTGTGACCCAAAAAGGAAAAAAATGTGATCTACAAATATAAATTTTTATAGTACATCTGTCTTATGAAGTACATAATGCTAATGTTCCACTTTATTGGGGGTTCTTAATTTTCTTTTATTCTTATTTTCTACAGATGCATATACAACTTCAGAGGTCACCTACATTTGGACTTACAATGCAACGGATTCAGTACAAGTGGCTCCTGATGGCTCTCGCCTCAATCAGTATGATCTGTTGGGCCAGTCAGTTGGGAAGGAAACAATAAAATCTAGTACAGGTTAGTCAAGTGAGCCTAAGGAATAGATAATTCCTAAAATAAGGGGAAAAGAGGTAATAGGTTAAAGTCAGTGAAATGCATAAGTTTACTTAAAATGTTTAGTTCCTGAAGCTTAAGAGTGAGAAGTAATAACTGTGCTTAGGAACATTTTGGAGATATTTGGATTCTCAGTACTGACCATTTACTAAGTCAGGATTTGTATTTTATTTATTTATTTTGATTCTTATTTTGATTTTGGAAATTTATTTCTGCCTCTGTGCTCAGAAATTATATTTCTGGCAGAGCTAAGGGGGCCATTTGTAGTATCTGGGATCAAGCCGTTGGCTATAAGAAAGCAAGAGTTTTAGCTCCCTGTAATATCTTTCTGGTCCAGAATCATATATTAAAAAGATTCCAAGGCAATTCTATGTTGTGCTAAAGTCTGAGAAACTAGTGCAAACTATACTACATATTAAAATGTGTTTAAGAGTCAAGCCAGTATTAACCTCAGTGTTATGATTTCACTAGTTTTCTAATCCTTTTCTTCCTATCTTGAATAATTTATAGTTGTATAAACATTTTAATTTATGGATAATTACTATTGGCCAGTTTGGGAAAGCCATTGCTTTCTCTAAGGTCATTTTATCTAAGAATAAAGAAGGTATGTGGTTTAATTTTCCATCAGCCTATAATTAAAACCTGGAAACTGTAGAAAGGACAGAAACTATAAGGATTACCTAACAGAATCTCTAAGAATCAGATAGAACTTACTAAAGTAGATGTAGAGGAGACATAAAATGGGGAGAATTTCATGATTGTTAATTTCACCAGTGTTAAAAATGGAAAACCTAACACAGAACATAAACTGGAAAGATGAATCAAGAATACAGAATGCAATGTTTTAGGAGGATGGCTATGGGCCAAAGAGATAGTGCAGCAGGTAGGGCATTTGACTTGTTCATGGCTGACCTGGGTTTTATCTTCAGCATCCCATATGGCCCCCAGAGCACCACCGGGAGTGATTCCTGAGTGTAGAACCCAAGAGTAATCCTTGATCATTGCCAAGTATAGCCTAAAAACTTTTAAAAAGGGAATATGCTCAGATCATCCTTGACCCCTGAGAGAACAGAAGAGGAAAGAAACTGAGGTGGGAAGAAAGTTAAGAAAGGGAAATAATGGTAATTATTATAGCACAGTGATATAGCTGTATACCCAAATCACAAACTCAACAACACTGAAAACAGGAGATTCAAACTACAGTCGCCGAACTTTGAAATCTATATGTGTATACCAAGGTGACATACTGAGTTTAACAGAAAGGAACATAGGAAACATAGGGAAGTTAATAGTCTTGACTTGAAATTTAACCATTAATAATTTTGTAACTCATAGATCCTTATTATTTTTTAAGAAATGAATGTGAAATAGCAGGACTAAAGAAATAGCTAATAAGACTGGAGCACATACTTTGCAGGAGGGTTAGGTTGGCTTCTCAGGAGCTAGATAGGATGGTATTAAAACAAAAAAAGATAATTTAAATAATCTACGATCAGAGATGATTTATTAATTCTGCCCACCCCTCCACCTGTCGATAAGTATGATCTAGGGAAAGCAATGAAAAACTTGCCATAGGACATATAATGCAACTGTTGGTTCTATTAAAGTTTTCTTTTAAATCTTCTTGTTATGCTCTGGAGGCATTTAAAGGTTACATATTTCTCTTGTCATACAGGTGATCAGTCCTTTTATTTTAAATCAGGGACTGTTCTTTCTCTAATCTCTTTCATTTCTAAAATGTTGAAGCTATTGGCTATTACAGTTCCTTAAGCTTCTTAAATTTTTTCTTGCAGGTGAATATACTGTAATGACAGCTCATTTCCACTTGAAAAGGAAAATTGGATATTTTGTGATTCAGACATATCTGCCTTGCATCATGACTGTCATTCTCTCCCAAGTGTCATTCTGGCTTAACCGAGAATCTGTGCCGGCAAGGACTGTGTTTGGTGAGTTCATAACTAGGCTTGTGATGCTCAGTGAATTACGTTGAATAATGGACTTTCAAAAGTGTTATCTCCATTATCTCTCTAGGTTCTCTTATCAGTAATTTGTGGTGACCAACAGGGAGAGTTGGTTTAACTGGTTAAAAAAGAAATAGAGTCACAGATGTTGATTGAGGCTTATATGGCCAGAGCCATAAAAACTGTCTGTGAGTTGGGCCCTTAATCATCACTTTCATCATTTAGAATACATTCTGTCTTCTATATGTAAATTGTTTTGCGTTTCAAGCTTTGTCTCTAGGGTAAAACAAAACATTTTTAGAAACCTCAAAGTATTAAGGTACCATATTTCTAAGCTTTCTATTTTCATATTTGTTTTTAAATGAAGAAACAGCACTTTATGTGAGTGAGAGTCACAGACACAGAGCAAAAATACAGAGAACCCTCATTGCTAGCCTTAGTATGGTAGCAGAGTTAATTTTCTTGACTTCTACTATACAGGGGAATCACATTTAGTGATAAAGCAGATGCATTTAAGAGAAGATTCATTTAAACTTAAGCGGGTTTCATTGTTTATCCACTTTGTCAGGGATGCAAAAGAAGACACAATATAGTCTCTACATGTATCTAGCTCTGTGTAATGAAGGTAGTCAAATAAATAAAAGCAAACAGCAGCTGGGACTGGATCAGTAATACAGGGAGTATGGTGCTTGTCTTCCGTGTACCTGATCTGGGTTCTACCCCTGCACTCCATGTGATCCCTTGAGCCCTGTCATGAGTGTTTCTTGAGCATAGGCCAGGAGAAGACCTTGAATACTCCAAGGTGTAGCTCCAAAAATTAACTGGTGGCAATGCAAGAGATTATCAAAGAGGCTTTTATGAGTTGTTACAGGAGATAGCAGCATGAATCTTTCCTGAAAGAACCAGTTAGTTAGCTGAGATAATATTTGTGCTGAATCTTGAAGGATGAGTAAGAGTTTCCAGAGGACATAGAGACAGAGTCTTAGCCAGATATAAAATACTGTTAAGTGACATTGAAAGAAGAAAGAACACTATGTACTCAATATCAGAAAAGATATGGCTATGAATGTAGTTTGATGCAGATGGGATGGACTTTGTTGTTCATGTTCTTACAGTGTGTCTTTATCTTACAGCAAGAGTTGCAGAGCTCTGAGGCCATAGATCTGTGCAAAACCCTGAGATCAATGCATGATATTTAAGATGCGCTTTTTGGGGGCTGGAGTGATAGCACAGTGGGTAGGGCATTTGCGTTGCACGCAGCTGACCTGGGTTTGATCCTCGTCATCCCATATGGTCCCCTGAGCACTTTCAGTAGTAATTTCTGAGTACAGAGCCAGGAGTAACCCCTGAGCATCGCCAGGTGTGACTCCCCCCCAAAAAGCAAAAAAGATGCGTTATTTTATTAATAACATTCTATTTATACCTTTGAAGAATTTGTAAGTCTTATTCATGTGATCTTATGTATAGTATAGAATGATGTATATTTGAGAAAGCTGAATTAGAAGATTAATGTGCCTGAGGCAGCGAAAAAGCTTAGGAGGCTACAGTAGAATTCCTGATAAAAAATTTTTAGCCCTGGCCAAAATATGATTGTAGGAATTGTGGAAAATGGGTAACTTCTACAGATGATTGTGGACAAAATCCAATGGACTTGGTTAACATAGAAAAGTATAATTTAGATTATTATGTACATGTACTTACTTAGGCACTTTTAGTAGAGAATGTTGTTTTATGTAAAGGCAAAGATTTAAAGAGAAAAATGTATTTAGTTTATCATATGTATACATTTTCATGTTTCTTGTTATGTCAATTTGTATCTAGTAGACTAATATATATATTGAACATATAGTATAGTAGAAATTTAGAGTATTGATTAATAGTAGGAACTATTTACTATTCATAAGATAATCAATGGCAGGGCTGGAGTGATAGCACAGCAGGTAGTGTGTTTGCCTTGCACACGGCTGACCTGGGTTCGATTCCCAGCATCCCATATGGTCCCTTGAGCACCACCTGGAGTGATTCCTGAGTGCAGAGCCAGGTGTAACCGCTGAGCATCGCCGGGTATGACCAAAAAAGAAAAAAAAAAGATAATCACTGGTTAGTAGATAGTATAATTTATAGGACTGCAACTTTTCTCCTAGATAAATTAGACAAGTGAATAAATAGAAGAATCTGTACATACACTCAAAATGCTTAATTTACATGATCAAAATAAACTATCTGTAATGCTCACAGAACTTGGAAGAAAACCACGAGATAGTAGTGTCTAAAAGGAAAAGAAGAAATGTAAAAGGGGAAGGGCTAAAGATAGAACACATGTTGTAGAGGAGAGAAAATAAGGAGACTGAGGAACTACGTCAGTCATTATTACTATTACATACTAGTTAATATTTTCACAGAAATTTAAACAACGGGATTATTTTTGAGTCATTTGTGCTATTTTGTGGCATACTATAGCTCCTCTATTTTTTGTGATTATTAAGTATTTACAATCCCCCCATTTTAAAGAGAAGACTGATACTTTTAATTTGGGGATACTCTAAATTTGGGGTATTTCAAGCTCTTGAAGTAAAACCTTTTCCCAGTGAATGCTTAAAAGTTTCTTGAACTGTATTATGTTTATCTTTATTTATCTTTTAAGGAAGAGGATCTGATTAGGAAAAGAGATAGAGAAGGAAGAAAGATTTTTGATAACAATTAACAGTGAGTATGCAGACAATGAAGTTGAGTTGGCCCACAGAAAAAAATAATTTGCTTATTCAGCATAGAAAAGGAAAAACTTAAAATGGACATTGATAATATTTTTCTCTTTTGTTGGTATTTTTTTGGTGACATTTGTATGTTGTTTGGGGCCATACCTGGCAGTGCTTAGAACTCACACCTGGCTCTGCACTCTTTGATCACACCTGGCAGTGCTTGGGGGACCAAATGTGGTGCACAGTATCTAATCCAGTTGATTGCTTGCAAGACAAGCACCCTACCCCCGTACTATTGCTCCAGCCCTGTTTTTCCTCTTTGCAAATGTCTTTTTAACTGTTGTAACAAAAACACCAAAAATGCCTTAGACTTTAAAATGAATCTTTTATAATTACAATATTATAAGAATAGTTTGCTTAGAGTCAGTCACTTATGATAAACATAATATAACTTAAAAAATACCAGGTTATGTAAGATAATAGAACTTTTTAAGATTGTATTTAATGGGAGAGTTTAGAAATAACTAAACGGATTTTGTGATAGAATTATGGAAGAGAGAGAAGGAAAATGGAAACAAATAAAAAATAGCAATTTTGCTTTTAATAGCTTTGCACACATAAATAGTTTATTTTAAATTTCAGAGACAAAATTTAAATTACAATATTTGTGGAAGATCAGATTTATTTAAAAGATTTCTAGCATATTTATTATAATATTAGATAAACTTCCTTTGCTCTAATGTATGTACTTATAATTTATTCTGTTTTACTAAAGAATGACAATTTGCATACCATTTAAAAATTTTGTATATACTAAATACAGTCAATAGCTAATCTTTATGTGTTAATGACTAACTAGATGATATTTTTATAAACCATAACTAAAGTGTTTAAAAGAGAAAATCATAAAGAAGTTATAGTGTATGATACTTTAAAACCTTAGCCTTAGGGAATAATGAATTGAAGCTATATATAACAATTAAGTTTAGATCTTATACTAGGATTTCACAGATAATTCCTAGATAACTTGCAAATTGAGTTAATAGATAATTATTTTAAAAAGTACAAATAATAATACGGTACATTGTTAACTTCTTATTAATTCGCTAAACAGTACAAAAAGGTCTCTCCTTTCATTCTTCTTCTGTGGTGTTTTATATATTCCATACTATCACATATATCACATTTAATAATAATTATAAGTTTATATGAATCCCTCACTCTTTTGCCAGAGTTTCTATGCACAATGAGCATAGCACATTTTGATGAACATGGCACATTTTGTGTGCTATAAATGAATTAAAGTGTGGAGGGATTAAAATATAATATAGAGCAATGGGTAGCTCCCACTTATTAAACTTATTAAAGAAACAATAGTAAAAAATAAGAATATGTTTATTTTTATTTTATTTTTTTAAATGTAGGAGTACTGCTGTTACTTCAGCCACTGATTAGGCTGATTGAATTGAGCATGAACTCCACCAGAATATGTTTAATTTTTAACTTTAGATATTTCCCAGCAATGTGAATGTAACAAATAAAAACACGTGCATGGGCACTTATGTACATCAGAACTACAAAGATTGTGTTTTAGAAGAAATGCACACTTAATATTTAAAGGACATTTTGAAAATTTGAGCCAAATATATAAATAAAGAAGTATGTATATTTTACAGAATGAATCTGGAAGTAATAAAATATCAAAGAAAAAGTATTAAATGGAGCCGAAGAGATAGTACAGTGGGTAGGGGTGCTTGCCTAGCATGTAGCCAATCCAAAGCCAGAAGTAATCCTTGAACACCACTGGGTGTGACCCAAAAGACAAAAGGAAAAAAAAAAGAAAGCCACTGAAGAATTTATGAAAGAGAAGTCTCAATTCCCCACCTAAATGAAAGATACATTTTTATTCATAGCTATAGAACAGTCTGCACTGTATACAACTAAATTACACCATAAAACAAATCTATATAATTTTTAAAAACGTAAGTCATACAGAGTCTCTTTTCTGAACACATCTGAATTAAACTAGAAATCAATATCAAAAACTGGAAAATTCACTAGTATATGAATATATGGATATTAAACCACACATCAGGAAATGCAATGATTAGTATCAGTAAATTAACCCGTTATTATAATGGATAAATCAGGAAATGCATGAGGATTTGTTCAGTACTAGAAAGGGAACTAGGAAAAAATTCAGAAATAGAAATAGAATATAAAACATAGAATTAACAAAACCCAAATCAACTCTTTCATTAAAATTGATAAGCCTTTACCTTGACCAAGAATAAATGGTGTGTTTTTGAAAAATCACTGTCTTGAAAAAAATGCGTTCACTTGTGTCCATTACAGTAATATTTACAATAGTCAAGATATGAAGACAAAGTAAGTTACCTGTTGATGGAAAGTGAACAAAGTAAATGTGAAACTAGACAGATCAATAGAAAAATATACACACATAGATGCAGATATCTACAATGGTCCATTGTGTAGTGCAAAAAGAGAATTAAATACTGCCAATTATAACAGTAGGAATAGACTTGAAGGGTATTATGTTAACTGAAATAAGCCATACAAAGAAACACTAATAAAAATGCAATCTTATAATTTCACTGAATCACTGTATCACTGTCATCCCATTGTTCATCGATTTGCTCGAGTGGGCGCCAGTAAAGTCTCCATTCACCCCAGCCCTGAGATTCTAGCAGCCTCTTCTTGCTTGTCCTTCGCAATGGTGCCATATTGCAGGCTCTTTTAGGGTGAGGGGAATAAGAACTGTTATTGTTACTGTTTTGGGCATATCGAATACCCACAGGTAGCTTGCCAGGCTCGGCCATATCTTATATTTTAAATAAAATAATTTTATTTAGAGAAATAAGCAACAGAGAAATAGAGACAAAAATTTCAAGAGACAATACACACTTTTTTAAGGGAAAATGCCAAGGTTACAGATCAGGTTGAAATGCAGGCAACTATCAAGTTGGAGAATGCCAGGTGCAGAAACTCAGGGGAAAAAAGGCTTGTCATAATCATCAGGGAGATGCAGATCAAAACACAATGAGATACCATCTCACACCTCAGAGACTGGCCCACATTCAAAAGAACAAAAGCAACCGATGCTGGCGTGGATGTGGCGAGAAAGGGACACTCCTTCACTGTTGGTGGGAATGTCCACTGGTTCAGCCCTTCTGGAAAACAGTATGGACGATTCTCAAAAAATTAGAAATTGAGCTCCCATTTGACCCAGCAATACCACTCCTGGGAATATATCCCAGAGAGGCAAAAATGTATAGTCGAAGTGACATCTGCACTTGTTTGTTCATTGCAGCACTCTTTACAATAGCCAGAAACTGGAAGAAACCTGAATGCCCAAGAACAGATGACTGGTTAAAGAAACTTTGGTACATCTACACAATGGAGTACTATGTAGCTCTTAGAAAAGATGAAGTCATGAAATTTACATACAAGTGGTACAATATGGAAAGTATCATGCTAAGCGAAATGAGTCAGAAAGAGAGGGATAGACATAGAAAGATTGCATTCATCTGGGGGATATAAAGTAACAAAGTATGAGATTAATACCCAAGAATAGCTGAGATCAGCACCAGGAGGATTACTCCATAACTTAGAGGCCAGCCGGGTATCCTAGAGGAAAGGGCAGTTCAGATAGAGAAGGGAGCACCAAATAAAGGATGTTTGGAGGATCCTCCCAGGAGGGGAGATGCATGTCGAAAGTAGACTATGGACTGAACATGTTTGCCACTCAATGCCTCTTTTGCAGACCACAACACCCAAAAGGAGAGAGAGAACACAGGGGATTGCCCTGCCACAGAGACAGGGGGGATGGGGGGATGGGGGTGGGAGGGATATTATCCATGGTGGTGGAAAATGGGCACTGGTGGAGGGATGGGTATCTGATCATTGTATAATTGAAACCAAAGCACAAAAAATTGTAAATCTACAACTTTAAAAAAAATAAAATAAAATAAAGGGGAAAAAATTAAAAAAAAAATAAATAAAAAAAATAATAATAAAAAAAAAAAGAAAAAAGGCTTGTCAATAATGAGAATAAATAGGTGTGGTTTCCAAAGGCAGGGGAGAGGAGTAAATGGTGAGAAGGGAAGCACAGTCAAAATATACAAGCTTCTAGTTCTGAATAAAATAAATTTTGGAGATGTAGTACATAGTCTGGTAAACATAGTTATCAATACAGTGTTACCTAATGAAAACTGTTGAAAATTACTCTTCAAAGTTCTTACACAAAAAGAGAAGAAAGAAATTTATCATAATTGAATGATTATAATAAGATTTATTTACCAATAATTTCACAGTATATAAAATATGGAGTCATAGTTGAAACTAATATAATGTTAATTATGTCTGCATTTTTAAAAATGAGTAAAAGTAGACTCATTACTATACCAACTGTATAGCAATTGAAATACAAAAGAATAATGATGTACAAATGAATTAGATAATCTAAAAAACCCTACAAATTTCTAGAGATATTTTAATTAACAGGTAACTCAAAAAGAAAAACAAAATTTCAGCAGACCAAATATAATAAGAAATTCCACCATGAAGAAAACCTCCAACAAAGAAAATCTGAGTATCAAATGAATTCCCAAAATAGAAGATAAAAGAACATTTCTTACAACATTCTTTATGCATGTCAAAATGAAACAAATATACCACAAAAAAATAAAGTACAGCTTATTATTCATTATTATTACAGGTGTAAAGAACTTTTTAGCAGAAACTTTAAAAAAAGTGATTTGAAGAACAAATTCAAAGATTATACACTCAACTGACTGACATTTATGTTGTCTGTATAATGGTAGCTTCACTTAATGAATTTAGCCGAACTAGTACACCACATTAAAGAAATTGTGAAATATTATGCACAGACACAACCTTCTTAATTGATTCTGAAAAGAAATTTCATAGACTATACCACTCATACATGAGTTTTTTTAGCTTTTTGATGTTTATTATTTTTGTTACTGTTTTTAAGGGCTGGAGCAATAGCACAGCAGTAGGGCATTTGCCTTGTGCGCAGCTGGCCCAGCCAAGCTGGGTTTGATTCCTCCGCTCCTCTCGGAGAGCCCGCCAAGCTACGGAGAGTATCTCACCCGCTAGGCAAAGCCTGGCAAGCTACCCCTGACGTATTCAATATGCCAAACACAGTAACAACAAGTTTCACGATGGAGACATTACTGGGCCCACTAGAGCAAATCGATGAACAATGGGAGGACTGTGACAGTGACTGTTTTTCAATTTCTTAATTAAAGAAGAGTGATTTGCAAAGTTATTAATAGGCATTAATGTTCTAGGCATACAGTATTTTGACACCAATCCCACTACCAGTGTTAATTTCCCTCTGCCAGTGTTCCTGTGCTCCCTCCACTCCCAACCTGTCTGCCACTTTGACAGGCACATTTCAAAGTTCCTTGGTTGTAGTTTAGACCTTATATTTTCAGTGCTGTTGAGTCTGTGCTTTGGGTATACAGCTATACGGCTCTCTCATGTGACTGGTCTAACTGTGCCCCCTAGGCACTTTCACCTGTTCCCTCATCACTTTGCTTTCTCATCTTCTCTCCCCTCAACCCCCCTTAACTTCTTTTCTTTTTTGTCCTTCTCCCTTTATTCTGGGGTCAAGACTTTTATCTAGACACCAAGCACCCCATTTACTATATAATATTTCCTCATCCATTTTTTCTATAGACCGTAGATAAGTGAGATCATCCTGTGCTTGTCCTTCTGGCTTATTCCATTCAACATGACATCTTCCACATTGCAGCAGAATTTCATGTCTTGATATTTCTTTGCAGCTGCATACTACCCCATTGTGTATATAGATATATATATGTGTGTGTGTGTGTATATATATATATATATATATGTCACAGTTTTCTATATATAGAAAATACGCACCTTTTTTCTATCATTGGACACCTAAGTTGATTCCATATCTTATCTATTATACTAAGTGCTACAATGAATAATGGTGTGTGTGTGTGTATATATATATATATATATATATATATATATATATATATCCTTTTGAAAGAATTTTGTGTTTGGGGTTTTTGTTGTTGTTTTCTTTTGGTTCTGGGCTAGATGCCCAAAAGTAGAATTGCTGTATCATACCACAATTCAATTCTAAGTTTTCTGTGATTTCCCCACACTGTTTTCCATAGGGATTGAATCAGATACATTCCCACGAGCAGTGAATGCGAGTACCTTTTTCAAATCCCACAACACAGATTGTTCCCACTATTTTTGATATGTGCCATTCTCACTGTTGTGTAATAATATCTCATTATTGTCATCATTTGGATTTCCCTAATGATAAATGATGCTAAGCACTTTTTCATGTGTGTATTCCTTGACCATCTGACTGTTTTTTCTCTGAAAAGTATCTGTTCATTTCCTCCCCCCATTTCTGGATGTAGATTTTTTTAAATTTGGTGGGTTTTATATATGATGATTACATATCCTGGATAGCAACCTTTTATCTGATATGCTCAATGAAAATATTGTTCCCATTCAGTTAGAAGTCTTTGAGGTTTAGCCCTTGCTGTTTTTTTTTTTGACATGTAGAACTATCTTTACATGATTTAAAATAGAAAACAACTAGTAGAAAGTGAGGATTAAAAGAAAACTTACTTAAGATGAAAAATGATTTTTTTTTAGTTTTGGCATCACACCCAACAGTGCTCAGAGGTTATTCCTATGCACTCAGGAATTGCTCCTAGTGGTGGTGCTCAGAGAACTATATAGGATGCTGGGGATTGAACCTGGGTTGAGTGTATGCAACAGAAACACTGTACCTGCTGTACTCTCTCCAGTCTGAAAAATTGTTTTTGTATCCATAACTGGCCTCACATTTTATCCTGTGCAATTGAAAAATCCCACGTAAATTCAGGAATAAGAAAAAAATGCCAACTCTCACAAGTGTTATCCAACATTTTGCCAAGATCATAGCTAGTGAAATATTAACTATGAAATGAAATTCAAACATGTCAAGCTTAGAAAGATCGGAAACTGTCTGTTTATATATGGTTGTGCATATCTACCAGAAGATTCCATAAAAATGTAAAGAGCCTAAATAAATTTAGTTCAATTCAGGATATAAGATTAGTGCAAAATCATTTTACTTCCCAGCACTATCAATAAATATTGTGAAAGGAAATTAGGAACATTCCTATCATATCGGTATTCAAAAGAATAAAATAGCTACAAGTAAATTTACCAAGAGGTAAGACATGTCCACCGAAAAGAGCATAGCATTGCTAAAGAAAACATAAAGTGTCCTAGTTTGATGAGAGACACCCTATATCTATGGATATATATACATGTATGTATATATACATATATATTCATCACATTGTGTACATAATCATCACGTTTTTTCTATACATAGAAAACATTTTCTATACACCATTTTTCCATCATTGGACATAGAGGTTGATTCCATGCGTACTAGTGGCAACAACACCTAGCCATCCATAGATTCAATTTATTCCTTGTTATACAGTGAATGACATTTTTTTTAAATTTCAAAATGAGAAAGTTTTCCTCAAATTTCTGTGGAATTTTAAAGAATTCTAAATGGTCAAAGCATTATTGCAAAATATATACAAATTTGATATTTTTAGATTTACAAATTTCAAATGTTTAACTAAATTTAATAAATCACATAGTGTTGTAATGTCAGAAAAATAGACATACAAAACAGGTGTAAAATTGAGGGCCCAGATACAAAATCAGGCATCTATGCTCAACTGATTTCCAGCAAAGACACTGTAACAATTCTTGATACCAGATTAGTCCCTTTGACAAATTGTGTGAGGCTCACACATATTTTACCAATATGTATAAAACAAAAATAATGAAGCTGAACACCTATCTCACTCCAAATAATACATTGCAATGGATTAAAATACCTTTAAAACAATAAGATTACTAGAAAATAGCATACTAATTAATATGTAATACTTTGAGCCTACTGTGATTTCCTAGGTGTTACAATAAAAGAATGAGGAATGAAATAAAAAGTAAATAAATTGCACTAAAATTAAAACTCTTTGTGGGCTGGAGAAGTAACTCAGTGGTGAGTGCTTGCTTTACATATATGAAGACTAGAAGTTTTTCACCCCTGTAAATCAGGGGTGTTGAATATCTGGCTATGAGATTATGTAGCCTCATCCTGATATGTGACTGGATAGACATGTATATACTCTTTTTGTTAGCAGCCCACAGACCATCTACCTATATTGTTTATCCTGAGAATCTTGTAAATATTGAGATGGATCTTGGAAGAAAATCGTTTTCCTACCACTGGATAAACACTGAAATCATTTAAAACTTTTGTTCATGAAAAAATGTTGTCTGTGGGTACAGCAGGTAGAGCACTTACCGTGCATAGAGTCAAACTAGGTTCAATCTCCAGCACAGGACATGGTGCTGTGAGCCCTGCCAGGAGTGATCCCTGAGTGAAGAAAAAGGAGAAAATCCTAAACTTTGCCTGTATGTCCTCCAAGTCAGAAAGATAAATAAATAAATAAACAAACAAACAAACATTATCAAGAATGTGAAAAAAAAGAGGGGGCTCTTCAAAGAGATAGTACAGGGATTAGGTACTTGTTCTGTACACTTTGCACGTGGCCAAGCCTACTTTCAATTCCTGACACCACACTGTTACCTAAGCACTGGCAGG
The DNA here is from genome assembly GCF_029834395.1 of Sorex fumeus. Classification (NCBI taxonomy): domain Eukaryota; kingdom Metazoa; phylum Chordata; class Mammalia; order Eulipotyphla; family Soricidae; genus Sorex; species Sorex fumeus. Next base: position 34,354,257 of record NW_026606070.1, read on the forward strand.
AGTGATCTCTGAGCACAAACCCAACCTTAAGCTTAGCTGGGCTTCGCCCCCAAATCAAAATAGTTAAATGAATAAATAAGATGATTGATTACATATAATATGAATTTTAGCCCAGTAGGATAGCGTTGAAAGGCCATTAAATTTTAAAAAATGAATCAACAGACAGAATATTTACTAGTATTTAGATTCAGTAATTTTACAGAAATTCATTTCAAATTTTTCAAGTTAGCCGAATCAAAGACCAAATATTGGCCTAGTCAAAATGAGAAAAAAAGAGTAGAAAAATCAAAGTACAAATCAAGGTTAAGAAAAGAGCACAAATTACACAGGAAACAGCAAGGTGAAAATCATGATAAAAACAGGCAGCATTTATTAGGACAGATTTCATACACCAGAAAGATCTAAATCTGCATTCAAATATTATTATAAATAGATGAAATAAAGTGTTTAGTGAAGAATGTGAGAAAAATAAAATAGTTTGTTGAGGTAAATAAAGGCAGATTTCATAACATAAAGGACCAAAAAATTGTATTAATGGAAGCGAGAGGACTATCTAAATATAGAGGTAAGATAAATATAGGAGTACTCATTTAACTTACCATAAACCATATGCATTGCTGTCAAATTTGCTAGATTTAAGTATAACAAAAGTGCATAAAATTTTGACAATTGATAACAAACATAAAATTTTAAATCCAGGCTATTCTCAGATGTATGTCTTACATCATTTACAATACAGATCATAGGAATTTAAAAGTCATAGTTTTATGAAAATTGAAATCATTAGGTAATATAAACATAATGTTACATCTGCAATTTATTCTGTATAAAACTGTAATGATGTAATTATTACTATATGTATGTATATGTATGTGTGCACATACAAGATAAATGTCCTATTGTCCTATATGGAATGATATCGAAAGCCCATCTGCCTCCATATTCTATATTTTTATTTCATCCTTTATTATTTTCTTCCTCCTTTGACAGTAAACATCAGCATCTAATACAACAGTTACCCAAGTTATGTTTCTACCCTCTCTGATTATTTTCACTGAATTCAGTCAGTTTTCCATGCTAGTGAGAGATTATCATTTGCCCTTTACTGTCCTTTAGACTATTGTGGGTAAAACCAAAATTTAAATAAATTAAATTTAAAACTATTATGGGTAATAAATTAATATGCCCCCGAAAACAGGACCAAGATATCAAATTTTTCAACCTTTTAGATCTGGTTTTATGTAGTGAGTAGAATAAGAAAACAGCAAACAGGACACTAATCAGAGGAGTTGAAATTAGAATGTACCCCTAGATATTAGAATTTGCTCTATTATATTATAGTTTATTTACTTTTTGTATACTGCATTTATTTTCTGTTTGCTGATTTAGCTAGGTATTTTCCAAAGATATTTCTTCAAAGGGACTGCTATAGTATATGAAGATAAACATCTCATTTGATTTCCTTTGAGTGTTTGTGCCCAACCTATCAATAGTAACATATTGGAAACTATCAGCCCTGCTTTGGGAATATGTCCTTGAACAAAAACCGAACCAAACATCTCCTGGCATATAATGAACTTCCAACATGATGAGGTAGCTGTTCTTTTGCTAATAATAAAAGAAAGCACTTGAGTAACTTTCAACCTTTTATCTTGAGATATGCGTTTTCAAGGCTCATAGGAGCAGACAATTTATTTGCAATGTAAGAAATCTCATTTTGTGATTTTATAAGCATGTAGAATTTTTGTGACATTGTAATTTCTGATTTTTTCAGATGCTTATCATGCAGAAATTAATAGAAATAAAAATGAATCATAAGCAGTTCGTTGATTATTATCTTATGTGGAGCAAGCTGATTTAAATGTGTTGCAATTTATTTGTGAACATGTCTATAAGTTATATGAAAAATTGCATACATAAATAAGTTTTTAAGATCATATGTAAGAACTGTGTCCTGGTGTTTGTGTCTTAATATTAAGTTCAGTATGAAACAGAGGGTTTTTCTATGAAATACTAAAATAAAAATTAGACATTTGTTAGAATACAGATTTGTCTGATAAAAAGAGAATAAGAGTTCAAATATTTTATATTATTTGTGAAGTTTGTGGCATTTGCAAGGGCCTTAGCCGACAGTTTCATAAAAATTTCAGAATACCCTAAAGTCTAAAAGGAATATGTTTGTATTGCTCATTTTTCTTTGTAGTTCTACAGATTTCCACAAGTCAGATTTCTTTTACAGTTTATATCAGAAAAGCCAAAATATATTATTTTGATCCCTGTTGGTTTTTCTTTTTCCTTGCATATAAAGGAAATTTATAGCAGGTGGTGCAAGGTTAGTATGGCAATCTCGGTGACATTACCCAATCTCTATTTTTATTCTTCAGTGCCCTTAGCTTAGAGTTTTACTTCATGTAGCAAAAATCTATTTATTGGTGCTTTAATGTAGCATTCCAATTCCAGGGATCAGGAAGGAATAACTGAAAAATCTGAAAAACCTCTTCTAGCTCTCACTATCCATGCCTCTTCATATCCTTTGCAGATCTCGGGTCTTTTCCAGACCTCTCAAGTCTCTGAATCAGTGTTCAGTATTTAGATTTTTCAATTCTCTATTACTGTCTGTTTTGATAACCCCAACCTTCATCATTGTTTAATTTTCACTTAACAATTTTACCAAGTGTGCAGTTTCTCTCTAACCTTTTCTTTAACTCCTGGCACGCCTACTTTTGTATCTTCTTTTCCTATCCTCGAAAGTGCCAATAAACATCTCAAACTCGATATACACAAAACAGTTTGCTCCTCTGCTGCTTATATCCTAGACCTAGACCTAACTACCAGCGGTTCTCTTTTCTATGACTGCATGTCTTAGTCAGCATGAATTTCTCTAATAAATATCACTAACTGGGTGACTGAAAATTCATTTTCCTGAATTTCTGGAGCCTCATCACTATAACCGTGGTCAGTTTTGATAAAAGCCTTTTTCCTGATTTGCAAATGAGAGCCTTCTCACCATGTACTCACATAGAGTTTCATGTGAGTATGAGAGGGAAAGGAGTTAGGGTGAGAGAGGGAGAGAGGAATTTGGAGAGGAGAGATGGAAAAAAGAGAAGAAAGGTGAAAAAGGGAGAGAATAGCGAGGGGAAAGAGAGAATGATGACTGTTATGTCTTATACGTATACTAGTCCTATTGAACCAGGATCTTACTCTGATTTCTGTAGTTAACCTTAATTACAGTAAAGTTATTATCTCCAAATTTAGTTGGAATGGGAGTTAGGGGTTTGACATATTTATTTTGAAAAGGCAGAGGCATTAACTACATAGAAATGAACTAGCTTCTTAACTGTTCCTTGCTTCTATTTGTTTATCTCTTCCCAACATAAAAGTTAGGGTGGTCTTTTAAAAACATGTCAGCCTAACTTTTTACTAGTTTATTGCTTCTAGCAGTTGTTAATAGTATATAGAATTTTATAAGTATACTATGATGTCATCTGTAAATAATGATAGTTTGTTTTCTTCTTTTCCAATATGGATTCCCTTATGATTTTTCTTGTCTAATTGCTATCACAAGGACTTCTAATACTAAAGAGAATAAAAGTGCTGATAGGGCCAACCTTGTCAGATGCTTAATCTTAGAGAGAATGCTTTCACATTTTCACATCAAATAAGATGCCATCTATGGATTTGTAGTATGTAGCTTTTACAATATTGAGGAAATTTCCTTCTATTACCATTTTATTAAGATTTTCTGTTATAAATGGGTAGCACTGTTCTCTTAGTGTTCATCGATTTGTTGGAGCGGGCCCAGTAACATTGTGAGACTTATTGTTACTGTTTTTGGCATATCGAATATGCCATGGGGAGCTTGCCAGGCTCTGCCGTGCAGGCAGGATACTCTCGGTAGCTTGACAGGCTCTCCGAGAAGGGCAGAGGAATCGAACCCAGGTCAGCCACGTGCAAGGCAAATGCCCTATCCGCTGTTCTGTCGCTCCAGCCGATCATAAATGGCTATGAGATATTAATAAATGACTTATCTTCATCTATTAGTATGATCATATGATTTTTATCTTTTCTTCCATTGATATGCCATATTCCATTGCCTGCATATATATTAGACCTTATTTGCATCCTTGGGATAAACCATACTTTTACCTTGATACATTGATACGCTCCTGGGCTGGAGCGATAGCACAGCAGTAGGGTGTTGGCCTTCCACGCAGCCAACATGGCCGACCTGAGTTCAATTCCTCCGCCCCTCTCGGAGAGTCGGCAAGCTACCGAGAGTATCTCGCCCGCATGGCAGAGCCTGGCAAGCTACCCATGATGTATTCGATATGCCAAACACAGTAACAACAAAGTATCCAATGGAGACATTACTGGGCCCGCTCGAGCAAATCGATGAACAACGGGAGGACAGTGACAGTGACAGTGATGACCTTGATATATGACTGGATTTGACTTTCCAATATTTGTTGAGGATCTTTGCATCTATGTTCATCATGTATTTTGGTTTGTAGATTTTTGTAATGAATCTGTCTGATTTTTGTTATTAAAGTAATGTTTGCCTTGCAGAAAGTGCTTGGGAGGATTCCTTTTTGTTTTGATAAACACATCTGGGTGCCTTCTGATTGCTGTTTTGATTTCTTTGCTGATAATTGGTCTGCTCAGGTGTACTTTTCCACTTGGTTCGGTCTTGGAAGACTTGACTTGTAGGTTCTCTAGCTTTGTGTCATAAAGACTTTCATTGCAATTTTGGGTAATCCTTCATATTTCTTTGGTATTTCTTCTACGTCTCCCATTTCTTTTCTGATTCTGTTTTTTGAATTTTCTGTTTCTTTGTGAATTTAGTTTAGGTTTATCAATCTTGTTTATTTGTTAAAAAAGTCAAGTCTTGGTCTTGGTTTCACTATTTCTTTAATTGAGTCTTAATGAGATACACAGTTAAAAAGTTGTTCATAATTGGATTTCAGTCATAAAATGTCCAACAACCATCCATTCACCAGTGTACAGTTCCCACCACCAATGTCTCCAGTTTCCCTCCCAACCTACCCTTATGGCAGGCACTTTTCTTTCTTTCTTTCTTTCTTTCTTTCTTTCTTTCTTTCTTTCTTTCTTTCTTTCTTTCTTTCTCTCTCTCCCCCTCCATCTACCTCTCCCTCTCCCTCTCCCTCTTCCTTACTTTCTCCCTCTTCCTCTCCCTTGCCCTCTCTCTCCCCTTTCTCTCCATCTCTCTGTTCCTCCTCCCTCTCTCTCTGCCTCTCTCTCCTTCTCTCTTTCCTTTTGGAAATTATGGTTTGCAATATAGGAACTAAAATGTTATATTGGACCTACTTTCAGCACTCAGTTCCACCTATCATTGTCATCATAGTGGTCCCTTCTCTATCTAACTGCCCTCTCCCCCTCCCCGCCCCTGCCTAACCCATGTGTGGCAAGCTTCTAGCTTCTAACCCTGGACCAATCCTCCTGACCCAGATAGGAAAGGAAGAAATCACGCTGTCACTATTTGCTGATGATATGATGCTATACTTAGAAAATTCTAAAAACTCTACAGAAAGTTTCTAGAAACAATAGAATTGTGTAGTAAAGTGGGAGATTACAAAATCAATACCCCAGAATCCATGGCTTTCCTATAAACAGAGGTGTCACTAATTTTTAAATTGTCTATTTGGTTTCCATTTTGTTGATACTGCTTTCAGTTTTATTATTTTCTTCCTCCTACTACTTACTTTAGATATCTTTTTGTTGGTCTTTTTCTAAATTTAAACCATTAGTTTTTTTATTTGGGCCCCTTCTTATTTCCTGTGTATGCTTTAAATGTTATGAACTTTCTATTTCATACAAATTTTGATGTAACTCATATGTCTTGGTATTTGCGTCTTCATTCTTTTTTGTTTCCAGATATATTTTGATTTCTTCTTTGATCTGTTTGACCCATTGTTTTTTTTTCGGTAGTAAGTTGTTTGATTTCAAAGTGTTTTTCCCAGTTAATGTTTGTGATTTCCTTCCACTTTATTAGAGGACATCTAATATGATTTCTACATTCTTTTTTTTTTTCTTTTTGGGTCACATCCAGCAATGCTCAAGAGTTACTCCTGGCTTTTTGCACTCAAGAATTACTCCTGGCGGTGCTGGGGATGGGGGGGAATTGAACTTGGGTCGGCCGCGTGCAAGGCAAACACCCTACCCGCTGTGCTATCACTCCAGCTGATTTCTACATTCTTGATAGATTTTAGTGTTTTTATGATGCATCACCACATCAAAATCTGAAAATATCTACCCCTGAGTAAGGAACAAGTAAAGGAGTCTGCAATCCTTTAGTAATCAACTATTGGTACTAACAGTTAACTAGAATTTATATCTGAAAATTCACCTGAAATTCCAGTCTTTATTTACAGTCTAACTCCTCAACAGAAATGCGTGAAGCAATAAATTCAGCATATACGATGTAGTAACCCCATGTGTTTCTTACTTTAGTTTCTAAAGGAAAATGAAAAAAAAAAAAGAAAACAGGTCAAAGTGATCACACAATGGGTAGGGCACTTTCCTTGAACGTACCCAACCCAGGTCTAATCTCTAGGACCCTGTGTCATTCCCCAAGCACCTCTAAGTGTTCAGAGCCAGGAGGAGCCATGGACACTGCTAAGTGTAAAGTGTGACTCTAAAACAAACAATAAAGTACTATATAGATTTCAGTGTAGAAAATTAGACTAGACACAGTTCATAAGATTTAATGGCCAAAACATATTGAAGCTTATGTCCTGAAAAAAAAACTAAAAATTAAACATAATTACAAAACAGCATATGCTTTAATTTTCTTTCCCTATACACTTCCTAAGAATTCATTCTCATCAATCATGCCTAAGCAGCAAGCTATATTTCTGAAGCTACTTCCAAGTCGGCTTCTAGACTAGAACCAATGAGACTTTCTAATTTTCCTTGCCATGGCTTATTAATGTATTTTGCTTGAGTCGCTTTCCTATTTGGCAGTGGCTGACTTGGATGAGTCTGTGACAGTGGGGAGAGGACGGCTGGTGGGCTAGCAGCTTGCTGATTAGCATGTGCTGCCTTGTGCCAAAGTCAATTCTGGGGTGCCAGGTGTGTCGCCAGTTAGCACTCTGCAGCCCGTGCCTTGCAGAAGACAGGAATTTGGAATACATTTTGCAGCGATGGCTTCAGCCCTGCCCAGCCTTACTGTTCATTCCTTTCATATCCTGCCCCACACAGGGTTCCACTCCTGTCGCTACCTTCTCATTATTTTCTAATTAAACCATCGGTATCTACTTCCAAAGTCGCCCCCTTCGTAGTCTGGGCAGGCTGTAGCTATTTATCCAGATGAACTGATATAACTTGTGTAAATCTCATCACTACTGAATAATTTAACACATGCATCATGTCACTAATTTTTAGGGGAATGAGGTTCTCTCAAGCAGTGGTCAGGAACCCCAGGGCTTATTCCCCAGAAAGTCTACATAATGCTTGTCACAGAGTTCCACCCCAGTCACTTCCTAAAGTCTTTTCTTCCTAATCTCATGATTCCTGTGAATGAATTTCAACATATGCATTTTGAGAAACACAGATGTTCAGTTTATAACAGTTACTGGGACATTTAGTAACATTTAGAAATTCAGATTTGATTTGATTTTATAATGAAGCAGAGGTGAAAGGATTCCCAGAGTGATTTCTCTGGCTGGCAATATTTGATCCTTTTTAGATCTAGCTTTTCTTAAATCTGGAATGCCATGCCATTCTTGGCTTCATTTGAGTTCCAAGGTTCACCCTGCTGTTTCTTGAAATTTACCTCCTAGTGTAACATGCCATAATTTAATGGATATTTATTGCAAGAAATTGGATGTAAACCACAATGTCATTGATTAATTCATTTGATACTTTCATATCTTGCCTTATTAAGGAGCTGATTCATATTCTTTTAGAAATTTAGAACATATTTTTCAGTTATGCTGATAATGGGCTTAATGATGTCTGAAATATATGGATCTACCCTGGAAAGATTTGGGATTTTCTTGGAACAATGGGAAAGTGTAGAAGAATAATCTTCAAGGCTTTCTTTTTCTGTTTCCTTGTGAGATACATTAAGTTATTTCTTTAGTGACAAACACATAATTAAAATAAAATTGCTCACAACACATAGGCACCCCTGTAAGCAGTGAAATCTCTATGTATTTTAATTTTTTTCTAAACCACCACTAGATGGGACTCTTGCATCCTTGGTCCAGATCTTAGCTTTTTCATCCATACTTTTGAGTATTAATAAACACAGAAATAGCAGAGAAGCTTTGAAAGTTTAAAATGGGAACATAATAGCTGAAAGAGAGAGAGAGAGAGAGAGAGAGACAGAGACAGAGACAGAGACCGAGACAGAGAGCAGACACAGAGGGAGAGAGAGAGAAGAGAAAAGAGAGATTTACTCTTTGCTGAACAGTTTTATATACCAGGCATACATATAGGTATGTTTATATAGCATTGTAGCACTGTCCTCCCGTTGTTCATCGATTTGCTCAAGTGTACCCAGTAACATTGTGAGACTTGTTGTTACTGTTTTTGGCATATCGAGTACATCACGGGTAGCTTGCCAGGCTTTGCTGTATGTGCGAGATACTCTCAGTAGCTTGCCAGGCTCTCCGAGAGGGGCAGAGGAATCGAACTCGGGGTCTGCCTGGTAGGCTGTGTGCAAGACAAACGCCCTAACTCTGTGCTATTGCTGCAGCCCATGTTTATATATACTTGATATTCTTACACTTTATTATTCAAGGACCCTCTTAATAAGTATTTTCATCATACAGGAGCGGGCTGAGCATATTGCCCACATTGCTCTAGTGGCAGAAGCAAAAACCATATCCTTGACTGATTTTAGCATCTGTCTGCTGCTGTTCATAGCACTTATCAATATAAACAAGTTCAATAATGATATAGCTATGAAGTTCACATAAGCAATAAAATGCAGGGGCCAGAGAGATAGCACAGCAGGTAGAGTGTTGCCTTGCATGAGGACAACCTGGGTTGGATTCCCAGCACACCATGAACACTGTCAGGAGTAATTCCTGAGGTCAGAGCCAGGAGTAAGCCTTAGTAACCAGTGGATATGACCTCAAAAGCAACAATAACAACAACAACAACAAAAAACAATAAAATGCAAAGATTAGATGCATGAATAAAGTAGATATATAATTAGGAATTTCTTTAAAGGATTACAGAGTATAATTTAAGTGTAGACTGACTGCTGGATCTATAGCCCAACTTTACTATTTTCTAGAAGAGTAAGGAACTAAACCTCACTAATCTTGTTTCTTCATTTGCAAATGAGCATGATAATTTGACTTTATTTACAAGGTTGTTAAGAGACTTCAACAAATGAAATTTATCAGAAGCTATTAAATAGAAAATGACATTTAATAGATTTTTCTGATTCTTTTTATTCTTTTTATTTTGTCATAGTAATGTGAGAATATGAGATGTATGTGAAAGACATCACATAAAATTCTGCAAAAGTTATGTGAAAGGCATCAGTTCACATTATTAGTCACATCAATTTTGCAATGCTGTCATTTAACCTGCTTTTTTTCTAAAGTTCAATAGTATAAGTTTGTACATTTCTTTTTATTTAACCTGTAAATAGGTTCTCCAGTGATAACAGTAACATTTTTTAAAAAGTAATCTTTTCATTTGTTGAACCAATTGGTAATGCATATTTACTGTTTCCACAGTTTGAATTAGGCAGCAGTATTTTTAAAAGATACTATGAGCCATGGACTCATAAACTGCTCACAATGCAGAAGAGAGAAATAGACATTTAAATGAATAAGTGAGATAAAGGATCATAGGTGCCAGGAGAGAAATTTTCCAAAATAAGCTAAGAGACCAAAAAGGAAGTAATTATATCTCAAGAAGTCAGAGAGGCCCAAAGGGAAGAAGAATTAAGTCAAGCCTTTCAAATTAGCTTAACAGAAAAGGCCACATTTTGTAGAGGGTAACATATCAAAGACAACTAGGAACATATGGAGAATAGCACATTATTGACCACCTAACCTTGGGCATGGGATTCATTTATCTCTAAAGGAAATTAGAGTCCAGTTTATGAGAGGTCTTATAACACACGTTAAACCTGTGGAAATAGTTTGAAGGGTAGTTTAGGAAAGGAGTAATTGAGTGTTTGAGTTTGAAGAAGTTTATTATAATGAATTTTATAAAATTGAGTTGAAATGATATATCTAATACAGAATGGTGAGCTCAGATATAGTTGGAAAAATCTGGGTGTGAAACTTTAAGTAAGTGCTGTAAATTGTATTACAAATATGTGTTTAGAGGCAGTTATAGATTTGCAATACTAGGGTGGGAAATATATTTGATTTATGTTGGGAGTATATGTTCAGTACAATGAATCTGAAGGCCAGAGAAATAAATTTATTATCAAATACTAATAGATTTCTAATTAAGTTCCTACAGTAGTTATTATATTTTCATTAGAGTGTTGATTCAGTTTTGAGTATTTAAACTTCAATATTTTTATGTGCCCCTTCTTGTTTTGATTATATTATATAATAGCTCACTGTTCTTTCTCTATCCATTTTTTCTTATTCATCCTATTCTTATTGTGATAAAAGTGATCTTTCTAAACTCAGTCTTAGTTATCTAACCCTCTTATATGAAATCGTTCTATAGCTCCACATGAAGCCTTGAGAAAAGCTTTGACCATATTAGGGAGTGACATGAGACCTCCCTGGCTAATTTTGTTGAATCAGCATAAATTAACATCAGATCAAGAAACATGGTTTTCCTAGTTGAGCACATTCCCTAGGCTCATCAACTCACAACTTCTGTATCACTTATTCTGAGAATACTTCTCTGATTACAAAACTTGAGTCCTGTAGATAGACTCACCATGCCCCATACTTTCTTCATTGATTTATTATGCTGACTATGAACTTGGATGTTCATGATCTGCATCTTTGAGTATATTGCATTCTCTCTGAGATTTTAAGTCATGTTATTTTTAACATAGTCATGTCTAATCAAGTCATATAGAAGGCTGAATATAAGTTAAATAGAAATGAAGATCATGTGGAAGATCCTTTATTCCATGTGAAGATATTTGGAATAGGCTTAGATATTTGTATCTGGACCTTGTGAGATACAGCCTTGAAGTTATTTGTCTTATGAGAGCAGATTAAAATTCAGAGGAAGCAACGAAGTAAGAATAGAAGAGCAGCATGTTATCTTGTGGATGACAAACAAGTTAGAGAACAGTAGAAGAAAAACTACTAAATGAATGAAAAAAGAGCAGTCAAATGTGTATACAAAGTTAGGACTTCCACTACACACTACTCTGTAAACCTCTATTCAAATGTATGCAAACTATTTTAATATGGTACACATGGGCCCATTTGGAAGTTATAATTTTACATCAAACATGTTAGTATGACTTTTAAGAGACCGATGCATATATGTTGGGTTTTGGGTTTTTTTTGAAAGTTTTGTGTTTTTATGTGTAAAAATATTCCTTTCTTTCACTCCCAAATTTTAAAGTGTTTACACAGTGTGTGGAAGCACAGTTGCAGATATTCACAGTTCTGCACAGTTCTGCTACAGATATTCTCAATAGGTATAATATTATATATATTTTATCTTCTATAATTTTCATGTAATGTTTTATATATTCAGGTTGTATATATGAAACCAAGGAAGTATTCCTTTCTCTGCCTCTTACTACTCTGTGCTATGTATATAGTAATACTCATATTTGCATACACAGATATGCAGGTGTATATAAAAAGTATGAGATAAAGTATCTTGAACTTGTTTACTAAGTATGTAAAATCCTTTTTAAAAGTGCTGTGAGATTGACTATGTATTTTTCTAATACCAATCTTCCAAAGAATCTATTTTCATAACTATGAATTTTGAGAAAAACACCTATCAGAAAGCTTAGTTTGTTGTGTTTCTGTATTTTGCCAAACTCAAGAATATTCATTCAGTTCTGTGCCTGAATCACACACTTAAAATATATGCTTTATAATCTGTTTTATTTACTTATTTAATAAATATGTAGCAGGTACTAAGTTAAATGTTAGAAACAACTGTAAACAAGAAATATATGATACCTACAACCATCGCTAAAGGTTAAAATGTGCAGAGAAACAAATATTTATGATATTGTATTTTATCTCTCTATATATCTAAATACTATATTATATTCTAGAAATTTATACAGCACTCTCTGATAACAAATGAGGGAAATTCAACCCACACATGGAATATTAATAGTAACTTATGCTGCTAATCCCCACCGTGGTTTCCGAGAGATCTTGAATATTATATGTCCATGTACCTTTAAAAACATTCGGATGGCAGATATGTTCCAGTGTGTATTCATGAGTTATTTTTTTAACTACTTATTAATTTTGGCTGGAGGGATAGCACAGCAGATAGGTCGTTTGCCTTGCACATGGCCAACCTGGATTTGATTCCTCTGTCCCTCTTGAGAGCCCGGCAAGCTTCTGAGAGTATCCTGCCGGCACGGCAGAGCTTGGCAAGCTCCCCATTCCGTATTCGATATGCCAAAAACAGTATCACAATGGAGATGTTACTGGTGCCTGCTCAAGCAAATTGATGAACAATAAAAGCACAGTGCTACAGTGCAGTGCTACTTATTAATTTAACAGCTACATGCATAAAGGTTAAGTTGATAACACCAACTGTTCTATATTTTTTTCTTGATTTTAATCTTATAATTTTATAATTGTGGTGAAATTTAATAATTTGACCAAGTTTTATAGTCAGTATTTTTGCCAAAAATAAAATTAATCAACTTATTCAATCTGGAAAGTGATTTAAGACAAGTTCATTAAATAAATCAAGTACATAGAAATCAAAGTCTTTATTGATATTAATTTTTTATTAAATTACTTTAAATCATGATGATATTATTGATAATATTATGACATAACAATTAATTTTACATGCATTTAGATTTCCCCATTTAATATTAAGTTAGCAGGAAAACAGTGAGCTGTTAAAGCATCTGTTTCCAATTTATTTATGCTGTACAAATTAAGAAATTTATGAGTTTGCCTTGTTGAGTGTCATCTGCTAGTGTTAGCTCATTCTTGATTTGCAAAAGTTCTTACACTATATTGATAGAGTACCCTAATATACAATATCTAACTTTTTTAACTTACATTCAGTTACCTAGAACACAATCTGAACCTCAGAAAAAATATAGACACTAGACAACTAACAAGAGAACATAAAAAAATGGTTAAAGTCAATACACCAAGTTTTAGGTTCAGTGCTGATATGTGAAAAGTATACAAACGATCATGCCCATCCTTAAAACCACACAGAGCTAACATACTAAAAGACAGACATTTTACTATATCCAGAAGAGAGTTTAAATCACAGGGAGACCATCATCAGAAAATCTGATGTAGAAGGCTCATTTAGATAAATACAACTAAGATACCTTTTGTCTGCAATCATACTTTTTTTGTTGTTTTATACTGTTTATTATAAAGTTTTCCATGATGATTTATTACATCCACTATTCCAGCACCAATCCCACCATCATCACACCTTCTCACCATCTTTATTTCCAATTTTCCCAACCAGTATCCAAAACTGCCAAAATTGCAGGTCCTAAATTATTTACTTTATATTGCTTGTCAGGCTGGAGCGATAGCACAGCGGGTAAGGCATTTGCCTTGCACGCAGCCAACCCGGGTTCAATTCTGCCATCCCTTTCGAAGAGCCCAGCAAGCTACTGAGAGTATCCCGCCCCCATGGCAAAGGCTGGCAAGCTATCCATGAGGTATTTGATATGTCAAAAACAGTAACAAGTCTCACATGGTGACGTTACTGGTGCCGCACGAGCAAATCGATGAACAACGGGAGGACAGTGCTACATATTCTTAAGAATAATTTGCTAAAAATGATCAAAAAAGATTTCCTTGGAAGAAAGTGTGTGAAGGCTATTTCATCTCACCCTGGAGCCATTGAACCCTTGGATAAGAGATTACTAACATGTTCTTATAGATTAAAACTCGTGTGTTAATATTTTCTTAATAGAGATTAGCTACCTTCTGCTTTACATCCCATCAATGTGGTGTGCTACTCTCAATATATCAATGATGTAGCATTTGAGGAATTCTAAAATTCTAAATGGGATGATACATCTGGAGTTAAATTTTTAACAGCATAGTGATTTTGGGGTTCAGAAGCATCTCTTCAGTTTGTTAATCTCTTTCAAAATTTATTTATGAGTCTCTGGATTATGGCCATTTAATGGATTTATACAGTGCCAGAGGCTGTTCATGGGCGTGACTGCCAGGCTCCTGAAAATAAGGAGATGCAGGGAGATTGCTCATACCCTATAGGATAACATTGTTTTATCCTTACTGCAAAGCTTCAGGTAGTTTAGATTTATCAGGTTGCTCCCATCACAGTGCTCCCATTCCTCTATGTTTATTTGTAACTTCTTTCTTTGTGTCCTGTTGACTTGTAAATATTGTTTTTCTCTTCTCCTTAAATCCTTTGCATAGCTTATTCAGAGCAATGTCCTTTTTTGGTACGGGCACAAGAAGACAGTAAATGCTTTGCTTTTGAAAAGTGGGAGTTTAATTGACTCTCAGTGATATTTTCCTCCTGGGCATCTGTTCTCTTGACCTAAGCCTCAGCTGCCCTTACTTCCGAGCACCCCCAAAAACAGGGTCTGGAAGAGGGACTGGATGGAACTAGGGCAAGCGGTAAGCTATGTGCTACCCTGGCATCGAGATGGGCCTGGCCAAAGTGCCATAATGCTTACCTATAAGTTTAGAGCTTGGTCATGGACAAATGCTGTCATGATCCAAAAAGTAATAACTAGATTCGGACCCTGCCAGGGTTAGGAATGATTAATCTGGCCTGAACTCTGTAGTCTGAGTCTGTGGCAAGATATTCCCAGGAGAGTTGCCCTACAAACCTCAAATGTATCACTTACTGTGTCCAGACAAAAATAACTAGTATTAAGATGTTGATAGACTTATTGGAGTTAGGAAAGGAGAAAAACACCTTAAGAGGTATTTTGCCTTTGGGCAATCAGGAAGGCCTTTGGAATATCCCAGGTAGTGTTTCTGCCCTTGAGCCTGGCAGTCAGGAAGGGCTTTCTCATGTTGATTTTGCTACCAGACTGGGTGCAGTGTCAGCCCAGTGTACTGGGGAGTTGGAGAGGGAGAGAGTTGGATAGAGTGAGAAAGTGCAGGGCAGCAAGGTGGAGAGTGGAGAGACTAGCAAGGGGGACAGAGGGAAAAGAATGTAGAAGAATGCAGGAGCAGGCACATGGAGAGAGAGAGAGCCAGGTTGCAAGATGAAGCGCAGAGAGATGAATGGGAGAGACAGGAGGAGACAGAAATGAGGGGCAGTGTGACACTAGAATGGGAGGCTCAGAGAAACTGAGGCAGGCATGGGCAGGAGGGGAGGGGAATGGAATAAATGGCAACTGATCAACCAGCAGCTTGGCCCTCTTTTCCTCCTTCCTTCAGCCCCATGACCCAGGCCGCCCCCACTGGGTGAGCAGCAGTGGCTAGGTGAAAAATCATCTCCCACCCCCAACTCCACCCCCTCAGAGTTTATACAATACCCAACTCCATGAGAGTCTGGTGATGAAATCACATTTCTGGAGCCATGTATTGGTTAAGGTTCTTAAAATGGACATGTCGATTCATTGCTGGTTTCTGAATGTGAACTGGAATAAGAAAAAAGAAACATCTAAGGCCACAGCCTCGATGAACAAACCTCACTACTGATAAAAGACCATTTCCCAACATTTCCCTTTCTAGACACCTCCCCTGTCTTATTTGGGGACTTGGGTATTGAGTAAGCAAAATACATAAACCACAGAGATAAAAGCATCTAGAAAATAAATTTTGCATATTGTAGTAGCCAGGAAAAGAAATAAGGATAAGGGGCCTATAGATGCCCCTGACTCTAGGGACTGAGAGATGTCTCTGACACTTGAAAAGGTAACAGCCTGGGGAACAGTATCATTAAAAAATTTAGGATTAATTAGTAGAATACCAGCAAGACTCCAGTACAATTTCAATAATTTATACCCCCTCCCCCCAAAAAAAAGCTGAAGACACACTTGTCTCCGAAGAGTGTACTTAAGGATTCAAAGTCAAGAGTAAAAAAGTAACATGAACTTGAAAAGAACTTGAATCCTGTGGTCTCTCTAATGAGAATAAACATTCAGTAAATAATCTTTCTTATAGCCAAATTAACATAAATTCTACTCTAAATGTATATTTATTTTAGTTCTTCTTACCCAAATCCACCTAGTGAGTTTTTTAACAACAACTATTAGAAAACAAGCTAAAAGCAAAACAGAGTTGAAAGGAAAAAAATAGGACCAGATACTACAATACCAGAAAGTACAAAACATCTTGAACTATGCTACAATACCATCAAGTTTGAAATATTCATAATCAGGTTAATAATATTTAATATTAGTCAGAATAAAAATTTAAATAATGGCTGAAAACTTTCCAAATCTTAATGACAGACACAAAACCAGTTTAAGAGGGCTCAAAGAACACCAGTTAGCAAAAGTAACTAAAGAAAAAGATTAGACATCATTTACTTTTCAGTTGATCAAAAAAGAATAGAATGAAGGCCATTGCTTTGTTAATCTCTAGTCTTTCCAATAATCTCTTTTTAATATAGAGATTAACAAAACAATGACCTCCATTATAAAGGAACAAAACCCAAATTGTGTCTTAAACAAGAAATATTGGAACACCTCACCATTCCTTTAAAATAATCTCCATAATGGTTTCAGATTGTTTTTAAAAATGCCTTATATAACAATTCCTTATCAAACAGGCCTGTCATTTCTGGCCCATACTTGTTCTGATCTTTTGTCCTTGAAACCTTATTATCTGCTTTTCTCGCTTTGTTAGTTTCTTACATCCCTCATAACTGCCATGTTCCCCCATTTGTCTGTGCTTCTACACATGTTCTAACTTAGTCCAGTATTATTTCCCCTTGTCTGATGATCTCTTAACGCTTGTTTCAATAGAGAATCCTACTCTAATTTTCAGCCTAGGTACATCACCTGATTATTGTTCTTCATAGACAGTGTCCAGTGTGATGTGAGTTTACCCTTTGCTCCTAGATTTCAATATCTCTTAGCTGAATCATTTGTTTCTGTTTATATCTATCCACAGCTCCACATTGCCAGCACAAAATAGAAACTAAATTCATATTTTCATTAGAAAATAAATAGTATACAATAATTACCCTAATGAGTAAGTACCAGTTACAGATCATTGGAAGAATAATTCATTCCAGTGTTCTTCATGAACTTTTTTTTTTTATCAGGGATATCATTTTTACCTTGGGGAAACCACAAAAAGACCATTATTCATCCACTTCATTGTGATAGTAGTTCTTATATATTAGTCACGGTTTAGTCACGGTCCTCCCGTTGTTCATCGATTTGCTCAAGCGGGCCCAGTAATGTCTCCATTGGAGACTTTGTTGTTACTGTGTTTGGCATATCGAATACGTGATGGGTAGCTTGCCGGGCTCTGCCGTGCGGGTGAGATACTCTCGGTAGCTTGCCGGGCTCTCCGAGAGGGGAGGAGGAATCGAACTTGGGTCAGCCATGATGGCTGTGTGCATATATTAGTTCACATACCTGGTGGGAACTTATAGTTATATCAATGAATTGAATATTTAAAGTATATATGGTAGAGGTATGCATAGGACCAATACCACAAAATGTAAACATAGCAATAGATGTTGTAGCATTGGACAAATCTTTCTTTGATTTAGGAATCTGTTACTGTGTTCGTTGCTCCTAGTACCTAAACTGTCCTCTCACTGTTTACTGATTTGCTCAAGAGGACCCAGTAATGTCCCCATTTTGAGATTTATTGTTAATGTGTTTAGCATATTGAATACGTCATAGGTAGCTTGCCAGGCTTTGCCGTGCAGGCGAGATACTCTCCGTAGATTGCTGGGCTCTCCAAGAGGGGTGGAGGAATTAAACCTGGCTCAGCCAGGCTGACTTAACAGATACTGTTACTGTGCTAAAAGAAAGAATAAGTTCAGTAAAAATGAAGAGTGACAGGAAAGATTGTAGTTGTAGGAAAAACTATATTGCATCCTGGCACTGTAGCACTGTCCTCCCATTGTTCATCAATTTGCTCGAGTGGGCACCAGTAACATCTTACAACAAATTGTGAGACTTGATTACTGTTTTTGGCATATCAAATACGTCACAGGTAGCTTGCTAGGCTTTGCTGAGACAAAAAGATTAGAATATGAAAATGGCATTATTTAGATTGTAAGAACCTTACACTTAGAGGATTTTTGAACTTTAGGAAGATCTTGGGGAAATGAGTTTTAAATGTATTAAATCCATTATATATACAATATATATGTAAACAAGACAAAACTAATTTTCTCACAGTATTATTTGCACTATTATTAACCTCAGATTTTTTTTCTACATCAGAATCAGGAATTTCTAGATTTACATAAATTTTAAGTTGGCATCTAATTTCTAGTATCTATCACATATATTATTTCAGTATGTTTTTATTAATGTATATACAAATATATATGTTTTTCTACATATATATTTGAGTAAGGAATACTAGATAACAATATCAATTCCAATTATTGTATATTATGAGTTAAAATTGAAAACTCAATTAAATAAACCCAGGGCTGAAGAGATAGTACAGTGGTGATGGTGCTTATCTTGCACATGACCAACCTGAATTTGATCCTCAACACCACTATAGTTCCCTGAGCACTGCTAGGAGTGATTCCTGAGTGCAGAGCCAAGAGTAATCTCTGGGTATCATTGTTTGTGGGCCTAATCAAAATGAAACAATGAGATCACATTTTATATCGTATATAATCTTTGTCTATAGTCATGTATACAGTATATCACGAATCACGACCATCCTGTTATTCGTCGATTGCCTCGAGCAGGCCCCAGTAACGTCTCCTTCATCCTAGCCCTGAGATTTTTAAGAAAGTGCTATATTCAAGACTCTTTAGGAGAATGAGACCCATCATTGTTACTGGTATTTGTCATATTGGGTACGCCATGGAGAGTTTGCCAGACTCTGCCATGTGGGCAGGTTACATTCGGTAGCCTGCAAGTTTGTCCAAAGTAGGAATGAGATAATAAGATGTCATAATAAGATGTCGCGATTCCGGGAGCTGGTTTTTATAGTCTCTGAGTTTTGGCTGTTGATGTGATTACACAGCGCCAGGGGGCCAGTTGGTGGGTGTGACCCCCGCCTACTGGAATTTGGAGGATCTGGGTGGAGGATGATCAGCCCTGATCCGAGTAGGCTTGGAGATCTTGCCCTGGGACCCGCATGCCTTTGTTCCTCTGCTGGTACCTTCAGGTGTGCGGAGAGTGGTCTCAGCATGGTGGTGTCTGGTCCTGGAGATCTTCGGCTGCCGGAGCCCTGTTCAGGGCGGGGAGGAAAACTCAACCCGCTCCCCTCCAAGGGGCCCTGGCGAGGACAGCCAGGCGTGGGGGCAGGAGACTGTATACAGTATATAGTGCATTATATACTATATAAACAGTGGGGAGAAGGTATTTTTCTTTTGCAATACTAAGTAATACTTTCTTTAAAATGCTAGTTTTCTGTCATTTCTATCAGTAAGCAGCAGGTGGTATACAACATATTTGCATTTCTGTTCTACAGAGGTTTTTATGCCTGTTTGGTTTCTGATACCTCTTCCTAGCAACCACTCCACGTCTCAGCCATAGACTATTTTGATGGTAATAAAAGTGGAAAGAAGGATTTTCTTTTTTCTTCTGATATAAGGCAATCTTGGGGCCCACTAACTTCAGTAAGAAGAATATATATGTATATGTTTATATGTGCATATATATTTTATTATGTGTACATATATATTCTTACTTAAGAATATGTGTACTAGTATGTAATATGTATAGTATATATTATATCATATATAATGTATATAATTCTCCAGTAAGTATATATACATGTACATATATATATATATACATATATATATTTGAGTAAGGAATGCTAGATAATATGTATCAATTCCAAATCTAGTGTGAGATATTAGGGATGCACAAATTATGGTAAATTTTTTAAAAATCTACAATAAAATACAAGTTACAGTGTTGCCAACACACAAAGTTAATTGTAGTTTTAATCCTACTCTTACCACTTTTCAAATTAGATTTGTTCAATTCATTCAATCCAATAAAATTTTATTGCATTTAAATATAAATTAATGAGTTTGTTTTAACCCTACTTAATCTTTCCTGAGTATTTTTTTATTTGATTTTGGAAATTTGAAAATTTGGGACATGGGTTCTTTTTGTACTGATAACATTATTCCATAAATGGATGTTCCCAAGTTTACTTATCATAGTTTTTCTCTTATCAACCCTTGGTAACCACCATAATATACTTCTTGGGGGTATAGTAGTACTTCTAGTCTTGAGATGTGTGTTGAAGCTCTCTGCCTTTGGAAAAGCCCACCTTCTCTTGACCATCTTACTCTCTATTTTCCCTCCTTTCCCTTCCTAAAAACCTCCAAGTATAATATGTTTTTACTTCACTGCTTGTCTCCTCCTAAAATTCTTTTTTTATGAGAAAGACAAGGACCCAAAAGGCCTGGGTAAGGCCTAGAACTGGCTTTCTTTTCCTGAAAAAATGCAATTCCTCGCTCCATCTGAGTCCATGGCTCCCTAAGAAATCGGGTGGTGGAAATTAACTCCCATTCCAAGAAGGAAAGCAGGCATCAGGTGTGGCTTGATGACCACTCGGTGGGCTGGTAGGACTAGAGGTCCATGCTATGAAGGGGCTCATCTCCGACTGTATCAGTCCTAGCCTTCCCAGCCCATCCAGGGGTGGCAGAGGTGGATCAGGAGAAAGTGACCATTTATCTCCTCTCTGCCTCTGGAGGAGGGAGAGAAAGGGAGAGTAAGAGAGCAACACCTTCTATAGAGACTCCAAATGCAGAGAGAGCCCCAATACACATCTCAAGAGGGGAGATGTGGGCAACACATGTACTCAGGCACCATATATGCTTGGCCACATGGATACAAACAGCACATGAACTCAGGCAGCATATACATGTTCCTCCTCTGTTCAAGTTGCCTTTTATTGTGTTAATCCAACCTGTACCAGTGTTAAGATTCCGTTGCTAGTGGTTGCCAAAGTGGTTACCAAGGGGTAGAGTTTGGCTTGGTCAATAGTTTTCTTTGAAGTTTCTTTTCTTGGCCTTTGTTCCTTCTGGAGATTCTCTCAGAGGGGTTCCACCATTCTCTGGGTCTCTTGGCACCAGGTGAGGCTCTTATTTCCTGTGCTCAGAAAGTGAGTTTTTTGCAGCCTAAAATTACTGGTTTCATTGCTTCCCCAAAATTCTATTGCCATGGGAGCCCTTCCCTGTCTGCCTGACTGACTAAAGCAAAGCAGAGTCAGTGCAGAAAAAAATTAAATTTATTTTATTTTTAATACCGTTTTATTAATTATTACCAGCATAACAATGTAGGATGCTAATAATATTAGAAAATTGGTTTGAGGCTTATGAAAACTTTTGATACTACCTATAAACTTTTTCTTAAAATCTAAAATGATTCTAAAATTAAAACTTTGTGGTGTGTCTGGTGTATGGTAGTAGCTTATGTATATGTAGGTATATTTCTTGTATTCTATTAATTATTCTCTCATACCAGTCTTTTAAGGGAAAACATTTTTTCAACATGAACTTTTTACAGTCTTGTGCTTGTGAGACCAAAAAATTTCTGTAAATATTTTTTTAATATTGATTCAGAAGGTGTACTAAATTATTTTATTTACCTCTGTTCCTATTACCATCATTTTCCTTTGTGCATTCATTCATGATTAAATAGAGTAATTGATGATTGAATCCCTAACTTTTGTGCACAAGATAAAAAAAAAAGTTGCTTTATCATAAGGGAAACAAAAGAGAAATATAAGCAAATGTTTTTAAAAAGATTTTAATTCCCTTTCAATTTAACATCTTCTTAGTAAATATAGGTAAATATATCAGAACTGCTCTAAAGCAAGTAATTGTGGATATTTTACTGTTGATACTGGAAACTCCTATTTATTTATCAGCTATGTCTTCCCTGACTACTGGGGGAAAATATTTTGCAATGAAAGGATCTTTATTATATTGTAAATCAATAGAAGTAGAAAATATCCCTTGAGAGTGGTGATTTATATTTATTATTTTGTTTTTTAAACAAAATTAAAAGTTATTTCTTTTATTTTCAAAATGTTCTAAATTTCATTATAAAATTATGTTCTTGTGAGACTAAGCAATTTAGAATTACTTACTCAAGTAGTTACACTTTGAATGAAGAACTTAATGGAGATTCTGATGTGATCATTGTGTGGATATAGGGTGCTGCTTAATGTGATTCAAATAAACAAGGATCAGAGCAATGTGAGGCTTTGTGTACTTTTTAAAATTCATGTTAATGTTCAATGGATTAATTTTCTATACATGCTTTTCTTATAGAAAATTCTGAATCTTGTACATTCTGTTAAATCACAACCATAGTAAAAAGAGAAAAAAGTGATTCATACAAAAAGTGAAACCTGAGAACATTTCAGTCTTTGTATCCAGAAATATAAAAACTATTAATCATAATTACTTTACTCTCTCCCATTTTTAATGAGTAAAATTAGCATCATAAAAATTTTTGAAGAAGAAAATTAAATTTTTTTCCAGTGCTTTCCTGCCAGCATTTGTTTATATCTTTTGGTTTCTGTCTTTTTTTCTACAGGAGTAACAACTGTTTTAACAATGACGACTCTAAGCATCAGTGCTCGAAATTCTCTTCCCAAAGTGGCTTATGCAACTGCCATGGACTGGTTTATTGCTGTTTGTTATGCTTTTGTGTTTTCTGCACTCATTGAATTTGCAACTGTCAATTACTTCACCAAAAGAGGATGGGCTTGGGATGGGAAAAGCGTAGTAAATGACAAGGTAAGTGAGAACTCTCATCTTTTTGTGACTGAAAATCCAATAACAGAGTAAGCTTGTGACATTGCAATTCTAAAAACTATTATTAAGCACATTCAAGCATGGATTAGTAAATTCAAGCATAGTTTTCTATATTTTATGAGTACGGATTACACATATATGCATAGATAGATGATTATGCTTATTACTCTTAAGGTGTGTTCTATCCTGAAACTCATTAGGAACGCTTGGAGAAGTAAAATTGTTGAAAACACTACGGAGCGGACTGGGTCAGCCACTGTGCTGAATTTTTGTTTATGCTTTATCACATAATCCTTATGGGGCTGTTGCGATAGCACAGCGGGTAGGGCGTTCGCCTTACAAGCGGCCAACATGGCCGACCCGAGTTCGATTCTTCCGCCCCTCTCGGAGAGCCCGGCAAGCTACCGAGAGTATTGGATATGCCAGACACAGTAACAACAAAGTCTCCAATGGAGACGTTACTGGGCCCGCTCGAGCAAATCGACGATCAACGGGAGGGCCTTTACCTTTACCTTTATGGTGTTATAAATAGGGTTCTGTTTTATTTCCTTTTTTTAAATGATGAAGAAGTTGAGGTTAATACATTGTGTAAGTAACCTATGGACATATTCTTGCTGAAGTTCACACAACTAGTAATTAGTATCTATAAACCCAGATTTATCAGATCACTAAACTTAGTTTTAAACACCATATAATAGGGAGAAGATATGGGAAAGAATGTGAATATTACCTTTCACCTATTATAGTTTTTCAAGTCCTTTCAATTGTTTGTTTGTTTTAATTTACCTGTACCTTCCCTTTTGATTTGATATAAAATTCCAGACAACTTATCATGTAAACAATCATTCATAATGTCTATGAATTTTATACTGCTCACATAGTCTTTAGACTACTGCTCATGTAGGATCCAGAGAAACTGCAAAGCAAGGAGAACCTGGCTGACCAGGGTTTCACCCTCAGTACCCCATATAGTCCTGAAGCTCCTCCAGTGGTGATCCCTGAGCCCAGAACCAGGAATAAACCCTGAGCACCACCAGCTGTGACCCAAAAAACTAACTAAATAAATACATTTTTAAGAGCAATGTTTTACCAAATTAACTTTTTGGGGAGTTATTTTAAGTTCCAAGTACGGAAAGCTAGTGGGAATTCTATTCCTTGATATGACCTATTCATATTCTATAGATTATTAGACATTTGCATCTGCTTTAAGGAGAGACTTGGATATATCACAATGAGCTATAAAATAATCTCTCTATTTTTATGTTTTGATTTTTAGTGGGTGGAGACATGGAAGGAAGCATGTGGTATCAGATATCAAACCCAGGCTTCCCACAGAAAGACCCTGTGCCAAGCCAGTTGAACTCTATCTCTGGTTATGAAATATTCTTAAAAATAGTAAAGCTTTCTAATAGGAGGGATATTTTAATAGTATGTCTACCAAAAACACTGTCACTGTCATTGTCCTCCATTGTTCATCACATTGCTTGAGTGGGCCCAGAAACATTGTGAGACTTGTTGTCACTGTGTTTGGCATATCGAATACGTCATGGGTAGCTTGTCAGGCTTTGCCATGTGGGCGAGATACTCTTGGTAGCTTACCGGACTCTCCGAGCGGGGTGGAGGAGTCAAACTCAGGTTGACCAGGTCCGCCGCGTGCAAGGCAAATGCCCTACTTGCTGTGCTATTGCTCCAGTCCAAAAACACATTCCACTGAATTTGAAATAATATAGTGGTAACTTTATATCCTTTTTGTTGTGTTTTTTTCCATATCCATAACCATTGTTTCTTAAATATCCAAACACTTGATGTTACAATTTAAACATTGTTTTTTAATTAATTTCATGACCTATTGTAATTTTAGTAAGCACTGTTTAATTTTGTTATTTTAAAATTTTCACCCAATAAAAATTATGAAAGGAAATCATTCATTTTCTATGTTTAACTTTTAGGTTTATGTGAGTATTTCCTTACAGTTACATTGTTGATTTATGTTTTCATTCTCTGAATTAGTGTACTGATTTTCAGTAGTGTACAACTTATGCAGTAACTCTTCTTTTCATCTATTAATTACACAATCATATTTGTAATAACATTTTGAAGATAAAATTCTATGGTATTTATGAATGTGTCACAAAAATGATGATTTATAAATACTCACAAAGAAGTTTATTGAGATCTTTTTTCTTAATTTTACAAAAGTGTCAATAAAATTGACCTTAGGACTTGGCATATAAAGTAATTTTCTTCTCAGTCTTGAAGTTGGAAAATAAAATTATCAATAAACACAAAACCTGAATTCTTAGTAATGCATGTTACAAGAGAATAACCTATTATTGATGAATACTGAAATTCATTCTATATGTATTCTATCAGAACACATTTAAGTATAGACAAATCATTGATGTGTCAACCCAATTTCAAAGAAAACTGTTAACATTCATATTACTTAAAATATGATTAAGAAAAATGGGACACATGGTGTCCAAGTTCATGTTCCTACTCATTTTTCTGTCTCTAGTTCTTTGTGCTGTGTGAACACTTACTATGTCACTCAAATATTTATTAAGTTTCCAATACTAAACTTGGTCATGTCACTTAATATTGATAAGTTTAAAAACTATGATATTTTTTAACTCCATGGGAAGGCTTTTTATTTGTTTCTTTGTTTGTTTTGGAGGGGGCATATGGGTTCAGCAATCATTTTTAGCAGACTCCAGGGACCATATGGAGTGCAGAGGATCAAATAGAAGTGGTTGCAGGCAAAGCGTCTATCCCCTCCATAGGAAGGTTTTTTAAAATATATTTATTTATTTATTTATTCAAGGTATCACGATAAGCATTACTACTGTAATGAAAGGTTCCACGAATACAAAATTGAAGGTCACACCTTCTACCCAAGTTCTTCTTCCCTACATCATTGCCTCACGGGACCCTCCAAGCTTCTCTGCCCACCTGTTATTCTTGGTTTGGTTAACTAGTTCAAATGAATGTTAAAAGAAAATTCCTAAAACTACTTTGTCAATAATATGGTTCTTAGAGCAAAAAAAAATTATGGAAAATTATGTTTTGTCACAAACAAAAATAAGGCATTTCCCAAAAAATGCCCTAGCCAAATTGAAGCTTTTGCCCAGTATCTAAAATAATATTACAGGGACTAGAGTGATAGTACAGCGAGTAGAGCATTTGCCTTGCACGCGGTCGTCCCGAGTTTGATTCCCAGCATCCCATATGGTCCCCCGAACACCACCAGGAGTAATTTCTGAGTGCATGAGCCAGGAGTAACCCCATGTATCATTGGGTGTGACCCCAAAAAGCAAGAAATAAAATAGAAACAATATTACAGTGCTTTCCAACTCTATTTTATATTATCTTAGACAAAATTTTTAAGAAAAAAACAATAATTTTCTTGAAATACAGATATCTTATCAACACCACATTAGTCTTTTAAAAGTTTTACAAAATTGTGGCAGCCAGCATGATGGTATAGCCCAGGTTCCATCTCCTGAACCCTATATGGTCCTCAAAGCCTGCCAGGAGCGATCCCTGTGTGTAGAGCCAGGAATAAGCCCTGAATACCTCTGTGTGTGACTAGGAAAAATAAAAGTTTTGTGGAATAAAAGAAGTCCTTCGTTTTTGAAGTTGATAAACATGAGTAAATGTAGTTGAATTCTCTATCAATCCACAGAATGTATCTGCTCTTTA
The DNA here is from genome assembly GCF_029834395.1 of Sorex fumeus. Taxonomy (NCBI): domain Eukaryota; kingdom Metazoa; phylum Chordata; class Mammalia; order Eulipotyphla; family Soricidae; genus Sorex; species Sorex fumeus. The sequence goes on from NW_026606070.1 coordinate 34,380,993, forward strand.
AAGTTAGTAAGTTATTTGCAAGTAAATTAATCCATTTAATTCCTACTGCAGTTTTTATTTGTGATTAGAAAATTTACCTTTTCCTGTGATTTTGGGTCAAAACTCTACAATATTTTTGGCTTTAGGTATGAAATTAGGTGACAAAATCTTATCATTCTAAAAATAGAATTGTAGGTAATGATCCAGGAATTTAAATGCCCTTTCATAATGAATAAATATTTAAGTTCTTCGGGATTATTCCCATCTCCATTAGTTCTCCCTTTTCCAAGACTTATTCATTTTTTTCCCTTTGCTTTTAAGTCCTTGAACTATATTATTAGGATATTTTTTAACTTATTTCTTCAAATCTATCACCTTGTCCAACTCTCTTCCACATTTCAATCTCTAAAGGTAGTTATATAATTTATGCGTAATTTACTAGAAAGTCAGAAAAAATATCTATCCCGTTGTTATCATAATTCTCCATTCTCAGATTCACTTCTTTGTCTAAAATCAGATTTTCTAAAGACATTTTTTTTTGCTTTTAGGGTCACACCCAGCGATGCTCAGGGGTTATTCCTGGCTCTGCACTCAGGAATTATTCCTGGCAGTGCTTGGGGAACCATATGGGATGCTGGAGATTGAACCCAGGTCGGCTGCATGCAAGGCAAACGCCCTACCCACTATGCTATCACTCCGGCCCCTAAAGACTTTTTTTTTTTTAATATATTTTGCCTTTCTATATAATTCTCAACACCCTGTAACCTGTTTTACATTCCATTTTTTATCCTCTGCTGAGCACTACATTTATTTCCCATGACAGGAGCCAATAGCTTTCTCACTTTTAATCTGATAATAATTTTCAATTTTTTAAAAGATCCTCAATAAATCCATTGTATATTGTTATGCTAAAGAATTCCATTTTAGCATCTCTCTCTATTTTTTTGTTTTTCTCTCTCTCTTGTCTTTTACTCTTTAAAATAAACTTCGATAAACAATTCCATTTTTTACATCCTGGCATCTGCCACTATACATTCTAATTCTGTAAGATTCTCTGCTCCTATTTCGGGGAGGATCAGTCCTAAATATGAGGAGAGATTCTTTTTTTTTTGCACAGATTGAGCACCCACTTTTGCTTATCACTATAATCATTCAGTTCTATTTTATGTTGTTTCTACTTTTCTATTCAAATTGTAATTCACACTATAAAGGATTTGGTGGAAATATTTGTAGAAATGTCTGGAGTAATATATAAACACTCTATTCATCCACTAGAAATGGATAATCTCTTAACTTCAGCATAATTACAAATCCTCAAGAAATCTCTAGCCCTTGGTCCTCTTCTCCATAATATGATCCTATTGGAAATGCAAGGAGTACCCTGCTCTTTGGCATAACTGCACATTCATATCTCATTTACTTCATTGATGATAATAGCAGTGGCCATCTTTATCAAAATAAATTGCTTATTCTTGGTCCTTTACATTTCAGGTACCCAGATACTCAGTAAATTCAAAAGTAGAAATAAATCTAATCTGTCCTTGAGAAACAGGAAACAGTACTGGGGCAATTTGCTTGTCTCTCCCAGTTTTGACCCCTAGTGATACATATGGTCCTCCTGCACTGAGAAAGGTGATCCCTGAGCTTAGAGCTGTTTGTATTATACTACTTATTTTTTATTTATTTTGGGGCCATCCTGAATAGTGCCCAAGATTTACTCCTGGCTCTGCATTCATGGATCACTCCTTTCAAGGCTCAAGTAATCATCTGAGGTCAAGGAGATCAAACCCAGGTCAGCCACATTTAAGGCAAAGGCCGTATCTGATGCACTATCTCTCCAGCCCCACAAATGACACTATATGTGCAATAGTCTCTACAACATTGACCAAGATCTAAAGTGCATGTTCATATTCTTCCTCTAGCAATTAGAAACATTACCAAATATCAGTGCCTCCACATAATCCATATACTTTTTGATGTGCCCATATCTCTTGCTAAAATGTTCCTCTTTTTCCTCCCTTCCTTCCTTTCTTAACTGAGGAACTACCTATTTCTTCAAATTCATTTTACTTAATCTTGGAACTTTCTTAATGAACCTAAGTTATCACTTCCTAATATGTTAGTGTATGTGGCACAAATTCCTTTACTGTAACATGATCGAATTATAATTTTATTTTAAACAAATCTATTTTTAATGCTAGAATATATGATATGAGATGATAATGGCTATTTTTTATTATTCATCATCTTCTCTTCCATTATCTAGAAGAGCAGTTGGCACACAATTTAATTTAATTTAATTAAAAACAAATAACTTTAATGTTTTGAAATTGTTTTCATTTGTCAGAGTTACTGGTTTTGCACTGACCCAGGATATTTTGTGAAAACACTGATTATTGGCTTCCTTAAAGTAGAGGGATAGCAACATCATAGTTAAATTAACATGAAATGTTTGTGATTTTTTTCATGCAAATTGTTAAAAATATTTTTTTAGATTTATTCATATATATTTTTTAAATTAATTGAGTTGCCGTGAATTACAAAGTTGAGAATTATTCATGAGTAAATTTCAGGTATACAGTGTTCCAATACCAAGCCCTTAAGCAGTGTCCAGTTTCCTCCACCAATGTCTGTTGTTCCTCCCATCCCCCAGCCTGCCTCTAATGCAAATACTTTACCCCTCCACCATTGTCTTTATATTGCCTTCCCATAGAACCCCCCAAAGCACCCTAGTGTTAAGCTTCCTACTGAAAACCAGTTTTCCTGCTCTCTTTCTTCTCTTGCCTTTGAGCATTTGTTATTCTCCTACTATATTTCTTTATATCCTACAGAGAGGTCATTCTGTGTATTTTTACCATCTTTGCTTGTTCCAAAAGCATTTCGCGCAGCTTACCAAAAGACTGCATTTGCATCCATTACAAAATGAAGTACAAATAGAATAGGATATCAGGATAAAGAAAACTGATTGCAAGTATGTCCACTATTTGGGTCACAACATTAGTTGTACTCCGTGCTAGAGTATTTGAGCTTCGGATTTTAAGCATCTAACTTAAGTAAACCATGAGGGATGGGAGTAGAGAGTCACTTTTCTTTATCAAAAAATGAAATTAGAGGGTGCCTGAGAGATGATAGTTCAGTGGTTAAGATGCTTGCCTTGAATGCAGCCAACTCTGATTCAATACTTGGCACTGTTTATGGCCCTTTGAGCGCTGCCAGAAGTGATCCCTGAGCAAAGAGGCTTGAGCGAACTTTAAGTATTGCCAGGTGTGCCCACTTACCAACTCCTCAGCACCCCTCCAAAAAATAGTATAAATTTTCTCAGATCATTTTCCTACCCTGAATTTCTCCAAAATATCATCAGGTTTTATGTTAGGGAATTATGGGTACTATTACAAGAAATACAACGTTTTCCCAATGAAAACAGTAATGAATTTCATATTGATGTTTCTTGTAGTTCCCTTCAGTAAAAGCTGAATCCATTACATTTAATGTACAACTCATGTGAAGGCAATTCTTTAAGGAGCTAAGCTAATATGGTCCGTGTGTTTAGCTTTCTCATGGCTCAATTTAACCAAGTCTAAAGTGCTTCGAGAAGTAGATAGATTCTATAACCTTCAGTCTCCTGGAAGCACCTCTTTTCTTAGGATGGTTAGCTGACAGAATTGTCAGAAATAGCAATTTCTGACAGTACCAGTTGTTTTACAAATAATGGGCTTTCTAATAGCCAAAAATAATTGCAGAAAGCAATGTGGTATGTAAAAGAAGTGCACAGTTGCCACTGTGCAACTGGGGATTAAAAGCTCCACTTCTTTATTCTAAATTACAATCCCTGAGATTGTTTGGAACTATCAAACCGTATGAGTTTTGTTTTCATTTTATATGCCAAGAAACTTCACTAATGCTCAAATAATTAACAACTCACAATATCTGATATTGTAAGGAAGAAAAGATTATTTGCTACGATGGTATAAAGCATTCTTATTTCAGGGATTTTCCAGATTTGAAAGCCAAAATGAATATTCTAATAAACTATAATCTCAGAATATTCTGAATTAAACAAAAATAATTTTTAAATTATTAAAAATGCAATTAGTTATAATTCCTTTTCACCTCACTTAACTGCATCAACAATTTCAATAGTGGCATAATTTACTGCTTTCCCCCAGGTAGCATATAAAAGAAGACCATTTATTGATTTTGTTTATAAGACCTAATTACCCTCCCCACTTAAAAGAGATTCAAAGCAGCATCACAAACATACATTGATTCTATTTTATTATTTCCAAGTCTCCTACATCTATAGATGATGAAATGATGACTTTGTTACATAAAATTTAAAATAAACAAACACATTTTATTAATCAAACAACCAGATTTTGTGTATATATTCTACAAGAAATATTTTCAAACAAAGTAAATTTTCTACTATATATCATTTATCATTAAGTACATGTTTACTTTTTAATTATTTTATTTTATAAAGTAGTTCACAATATTTGATTACATTTAATATTCGAGCACCAATCCCACCACCATTGCACCATCCCACCACCATATTTCAGATATTTCTATCCTGAACCCCAACCCCTGCCCCTAAGCAAAACCGAAATAATTTAATTTGTACTGTTTGTTATGAAAAATCGCTGAAAATGCTCCTAAAAAGTTTACCTAGAGGAAAGAATGTAAAGATTGTTGTATTTCACCCTGGAATTACTAAGCACTTCTATAAGAGATCACTAACATGTTGTTAAAGGTTGAGCCTTGTGTAATATATAAAACATATATATATAAAACAAATATATATATATGTTATATATGGGTTATATATATATATTTGTAAAAAAATTCCCTCTAATATTTGTTGCCTCCTACTTTAAACCCCAATATATGTGGTGCGGTACTCTTGGAATATGGGGTGGTATGAGATATGACTTATCACGCGGTCCAGGGATATGTTCACTCGTGCGTGAGGCTCCCCTGAGCATGTGGAAAGTGGCCTTGAGTGTGGCGGCGGTTGAGTTCTGGAGGTTTTCGGCTGCCGGAGGTGGGTCCCTTGGGCGGGAAGGGCTCTCACCTGCTCCCCTCCCAGCGTCCCAAGTAAAACAGCCTGATGCAGGGTCCAGTGGCATGGTTATGGCCAAGTACTTGTTTTCTGAGATTTCTCTCTGAAAGCATCTGTGTTACAAGTTCTGCAATGCATTCTGTGCCTTCAGGGAACTTTTAAAAAGATTTCCATGGAGACATTTTCTGAAGAAGCACCATTTCCACAGAAGGAAGTCCTATCTTTTCAGCCTAAAATATGTCTTACATAAAGATTAGTGTAGGTTTATTACTGGTTTTGTACTCAATTGTAGTATTATTCATAGGCTAAGGAATACAGGAGTATATATGGATTGAGGTTGAGAATAAATATAGCCATATAGTGTATATGGATTGAGGTTGAAAATAAATGTATCTGGCTATTTTGTGTTTTAATTATTTGTGAGATATATAATTAGACGTGTCTAATACCTATAATGGATAAAAATTCAGGTAAGAAATATCGTTCATCTGTTGCTAGGTATTAAAAGCCTACTTAACAGAAAATATGATGATAGTTGATCTTCATTCTTCACATTTGCCTTCCAGTTGTTTTTATTTTTTAAATTTGAAATATCTACAAAGAAAGAAACCATAGTGAAAGTGTTGATTTTCTCCTATGTTCTAGGAAGCACTATTTTTATGATTTAAGCAGAGAAAACTATGTGAATATAAACTCTCTGCGATGGGGGTCTGTCCAATGATTGAATGATGTCAAGCCAAACGGAAAAAATATAGTGCAGTATATATTAGTTCAAATTAGGAGAAAGTAGTAAGCCAACCTAGAACAGAGAAACAAATCAGGACTATAAGGAAATAAATTTTGGATGAGCTGGTAAAAAACTTTAATAGTTTGCGTTTAACTTTCCTTTTATGTTCTAAATATTTGTGTTACCTTGTTATCTGTACATGGTGATAATTTTTCCACATGTAAATACAGCTATGGTTTTGACATGAGTGGGAGAAATCTAATCAAGCTGAAGAAATTAAGTTTAGTTAGTGTTTTAGGTCATTGGGTTGATTATTCCTCTAATTAAGATATTTCTGTTGTTCTCTTATTGATGTGCTTATTCATTCAACATGAATATCTGTGATGGGTAATGATTAAAAACACATCATTTATTAAGATTCTGTATTTTTTTCATGTACCAATAAAAGTTTCCCTAGGAAAATTCTTCCATTGATTTAGTTGTGGGGCTCTGACCCTCAACGTTTTAAAACTTAATAAACTACTTTTATTTTTATTTTCCTAGATAATCTTGTTAGGTTAATATTCTTCGGAATTCGAGTTTGAGAAATGTTAAATAGGCAGAACATTTTGTTGATTTTTGTATCCTAAACCCACATTTTGTTCATTATTGTATTTTCCATTTAATAGAAAAAAGAAAAGACTACTGTGGTGATACAGAACAATGCGTATGCCGTGGCTGTGGCAAATTATGCTCCAAATCTTTCAAAAGACCCAGTTCTCTCCACCATTTCCAAGAGTGCAACCACTCCAGAACCGAACAAGAAGCCAGAGAACAAGCCAGCTGAGGCCAAGAAAACTTTCAACAGTGTTAGCAAAATTGACAGAATGTCTAGAATAGTTTTTCCAGTTTTGTTTGGTACATTTAATTTAGTTTACTGGGCTACATATTTAAACAGGGAACCTGTATTAGGGGTCAGTCCTTGAATGGAAACATGGGCTGTTTGGGGATATATAGCACCATTAAACTCGGTTTGTTTTACTATATAGGGTCTGACTAATAACTGCTAATCTGAGAACCAACATGTACAGTATGTATATAGTGATATAGCTTACCTTAGACGTCTCAAGGAGATAGACCTTTGCTAAGTCATGGCACCATAGGCAGGAAGTGCCCTATGCTAAGAGAGCCATTGCCTCTTTTTAAAAAAAGAAAAAAAAAAGCTTTGCCCTAGGGAATAGTCGAAAGTGACTTTCAGGTGAGCTGATTGATTTCCTCTCCTTTAACAGTGATGAAAATGGGGATCCTATACTACCTTTTTTGGGCCCTTTGCATTTGTTTCTCAAATAGGAGTATTTTTGTTTTACTATTACCTAAATATAATGTAAAATAACATCATCATCACAAAAGGAATTCTTTTACATAACAGAACCTCATATCTGCAACATCAGTTTCCTTCCTGAGTGCACCAAATCCCTGCTGATATAATTGGAAAGCTTGGCACACATCAAAAAAATAATAGTTTTCAAATCAGCTTTTAATTACTCTGTATAGTATTGATAGCCATGTACATATTACAGCATGATCAGCTCAAATAATTATGAATCAACACTGACAGAAAGTTAACTATGTCTAGAATTTAATCAATATTGGAATGTCATAGTCATTACACTTTTAATATAAGGATTTATTTGAAAAGGTAATCACCAAAATCGAATTAATTATTTTAGTTATTGGAAACTACCTTCAACGGAAAATAAAATGACAGCTGTGTCTTAACTATTTCGAGGTAGGTATTGCATTGAAATTGATCAGTTAAATTTTTTGGTGCTGGAGATGAGAAAGCACCCAGCATGGCTTCAATGGAGCAGTGTTCATGTTGGATTAGAAAAGTGTGCCAAAAACTCCCACTGATGAGAATTCATAGGTGTCACAACATATTGACTCAGCACTTATACAATTCTCTTCTTTCCTGTTTACTCAAAATTCTGCCTTAAGGCTTCTTCTCATCAGGATTTAGAAGCCACTAATTATAAAGGAAAGGGTAGTAAATTGGCACATTTTTCTTTCTTCAAAGCTGGTCTCTCAGATAAGAATTAATGTAAATCTGCTTTTGTAAATTGCAACTTTAAATTTTGTTGACTCAAATTTACAACAGCTTTGTATACTAGGAGAGGTTTTGGTAAGAGTTGAACATTTTTAAATTGAAATTTTAAAGTATCACAGATAATGGATTAGATAATAGGCAGAAACATGAACACATACATACATGTGAACACACAATTAGCTAAATTAGAAAAGACACACAAAGGTAACTGAATTAGAAACTGAATTAGAAACCACAATTTCCAATTTTATAAAATTTCTAATGGCAAATGTGTAAAATTCACACTTCTTTTAATATATTAAAAGATATTCTTTATGCCCCTGAAATATATTAATAAATTTAACAATTGTGTCTCATCCCCGGTTCAGTGTTTTCGACAAACAAACCAAAATCCTTTTGACTCACATATACATTAGCAGTTATCAGTTGACTTTTACTACTAGATACACCTTAATGATGGTGATTTTGTAGAAAAAAGTAGTCAAATAGTGACCTTTCTTGAAGTTTTGTACAGTATTTCAGTATAGTGCATAAATAGGTATGTTCATAAAAACAATAAAATGAATATATTATGAAAATAAGCAAAATCACAACAGAATTTCTATTCCTTTGCCTCATTTGATTTTTTTAAATTTTGTCTTTATGTAATTCTGTATGTGTATTGCATGATTATATCAACACCAGGGTCACAAACTGCATCTTATTAAAGGAATTTTCAGTGAAGATGGCCTTGACATTAAAAATTCCTGCACGAACAATAACCACAGTCCATAACAAAATAAATTCCCTTCTGACAACTTTTATGTAATCTAAATAGTTTTAAATATTCAATTTATCGATGCATTGAAAAAGAAAGTATTCCATTTTTACACATTAAAATAAAGCGTAGCTCTTCTGTGTAGTTTAGGAAAATATGCAGTAGCATAAAGGAAGTATAAAGTGCTTGAAGGCAAGCAATTAAAACACTCTGAGTGGTATGCATTATTAGATACTGAAAATTATTTTGATTTGAGTTCTTCATTGGTCCCTAATAGCTTGTTCTTATCACAAATTGACAAACATTCATATGTAAAAAAATAATTGAAAATAGCACTTGTGTTGAATAAAAGACAAGACCCATCTCTGCCTTGGGCAAAGGGTTGTATCTATATTGCAAGCATTAGCCTTACTAACTTGGATAATAGATTGACCAGAAATATTATTGAATTTTTATTTTTATTTTGAGTTATTAAAATGTTTTTTGAGTTTAATGACACCCTTGCAGTAATGTTTTCTGATAATGTGCAGTATGTTTTACTATGATTACCCTCTAAGCTCATTGTGCTTTTCCTAATGCAATTTCTAATCTTTTAGAGCTTAGATAAATAACAGGGTGCTTTTGATCTTGTCAAGAAAAGAAGGATATGCAATAAAAAAGTATTTTAAGTTAAAGAATCTTGGCTTTTAAAAAATAAATTCCCCTTCCATTAATCATTATAAAGACCCACAGTAAAGATGAATTTATCACTGATTTTTTTTCTAGGAAATGCTTAAATATAGGATAGGAGTGTCTTTAGCCAGTTTTTTAATCATTGGAAAATTGACAAAGGGTTGTGTTCTATACAAAGTATTGATAGTATTGCATCTATAGAGCAAATGTTAGAATGTCATTCCTGTATAACTATTTCTATGACTTAGTTAATATTTATTCAATATTATTTCATTTTCTAATTTTTGACAGTCTTGGGATAATTCCATTTATACACATTCAGAGAATTTAGTTGAATTTCTGAATGAGTAAAGTATATTCAGTTTTATTAAGAGTTTAATTTTGGGTACACATATACTGATCTAGCAGTAAGAACTATTTATAAGTGCATAAGAATATACACTAAAAATACATGGTATGTTATGACAGTGTTGGCTCATCTGTTGAAACCATGCTCCTGTTTTGTTCAGACTGTCTCTACATTCTCCCCTATTATTTTTCTCCAGTAGATATAATTAATTTTTAAAACACAGAGAAACTATTATTCAGTTAATGTTTTTCTTTTGAGTGTGTATCTCATACGTTAATGTGAACCTGATAATTCTTGGTTGAGCAAGATGAACTCTGTCCTAATATTATCATAGATTATGAAGACCACCAAAGTCCCAAAAGGATTGTATCAATAGATATTACAGTGTAGCCTGTGACCAGTCCAATGGGATGGCAAGGGGAGAAACCTCTCATCTGAAAATTCATGATTCTGGGGCTGGAGAGATAGCACAGCGGGTAGGGCATTTGCCTTGGATGCGACTGACCCGGGTTGGACTCCCAGCATCCCATATGGTACCCTGAGCACCTCCAGGAGTAACTCCTGAGTGCAGAGCCAGGAGTAACCCCTGTGCATCGCTGGGTGTGACCCAAAAAAGAAAAAAAAAAGAAAAATATGATTCATTTTGTATGAGGAAGTTTTGTTTCAAATTTTCTATATTTAAATGTCCTAAGATAATTTCCATGAAATTCCAAAATATTTATTACTGAATTTAAAATATGAGATTATATTAATAGGTTAATTGAATATGTTGATCCTATTACATCTGTGTGCGGTTCTATTTAACTATATGCTTGAGCACCAGGATGCTATTAATAAACACATATTACAATAGAAACCACATTATATTATTTTTATCCATTAAATTCATGTTTTAAAAGTGAAATAAATAGTATTATTATTTGATATTCATAATTTTGTGATATCAGCATTTATATAAAATATGCTAACATTTTCCATTAGCATTTAAGCACTCATCTTCAGACATCGTAAGATAAATTTAGAACCTCCAAAACAATGAAATACCCAAATTGGAAAATTTCTTAAAGACATAAGTATGTTACCAGTAGACTGAGTGACACATTGATTCATTGTCTTCTGAGGAAAAGGTGAAATTATACGTACATATTGCAGAAATACTTAAAGTCACAATTCTATCCAGATATGCATATAGATCAAAATACCTAAATAAGATAAAGTCTTACAAAAGTATTTGGGGAAGGTTATCATTGGAAATTAGTCTGTAAGAAGTTTATATTATACTTTTTAAATAATTAAACATTCAAATTATTAACCACTGGCTTTGAATTTTACATCATTGAAATACTATGGTTTGTCCATCTAATTCAAGAATATTCTACTGGGATAAAATCTAGAATCTCATACATGCGAAACATAGATGCTATCATTGAACTATATTCTTGACCCCTTTTTCTTCTGTACATAACTGTATATTCCACTTCAAACCACCTTCTGTATGTTCTATTTAGTATTGAACATCAGTTATATTGCTAGAAGGAAAAAATAATTCAGGTTTCTTTTTTTTGCAGTGGGGGAGATTAGGGGCCACAACTGGTGGTGCTTAAAGCTTACTCCTGGCTCTGTGCTCAGGGATTATTCCTGACAGTGTTCCAGGGACCATATGGAATATGGAGGATCAAATCTGAGTCAGCAGCGTGCATGGCAAATGTCTTACATGCTATACTAGCTCTCTTGCCCCTCAGATTTATATGTTCAGAATTGTGATTATGTTTGTCTGAATGTGTATTTGTCTTTTTTCCAGGAATAGACATTTTGAGAAGTTCAAACAAATTTATGAAACTAAACAATTTTATTAATGGATTCAATCTCAAATATAACTCTTACTACACTAGCAATTTACTAAGTCTAGTGAATAACTTTTCAGTAAGTCCAGAACATTTATTACTTTGTATTGAGTCTAGATCCATACAAATGACTAGATAACCCATCATATAAAGAAAGTCAGTCTTTTTTTTTCTTTGCTTTTTGGGTCACACCCAGCAGTGCATAGGGGTTACTTCTGGCTCATGAACTCAGGAATTACTCCTGGCAGTACTCGGGGGACCATATGGGATGCTGGGAATAGAAACTGGGTCGGCTGTGTGCAAGGCAAGCTCCCTACCCACTGTTCTATCGCTCCAGTCTTGAAAGTAAGCATTTTTCTTAGATACTGTTGATTACTTTGAGCCATTATTTAAAGATTACATCACAATCTTTTTTAAATTTGAATAGAAACTTTATTTTTAAATTCCAGTGTTCTCATTGGAGGATTCTTAAAGGGTCTATCAAGTTGGTTGATTGAGAACACCAAGTCACATTATTCATTTATATTCAAAGAATAGTTTTATGCCTTTTTAATTGAAATATTTTTTAATATTTTCATAGATATCTCATGACCTGCTAGTTAATATTCCAAGACTTTGCCTTTATTACCTCATTCTGAACTATTTACAAACGTTATTATGTGATCTTGAACTTCTAGTTTATATTTCTATAGTTCCATCAACACACTGGCCTAAAATTTATTGTAGGCAAACTTAAAAAAATGTTCTTTTCATTAATCCATATTTATATGATGCCCTGGAAAGCATATCTAATAAGATATCCACCACCCACTTTTCTATACAACATTTTTTTTAATCACTAAACTTTTTAGCAATCAAGAATCCATTTCTGTGAAACTATTCACAAACATTGGCTATTGAGTAAATCTTGAATCTTCATTTTCAATTAATACTTAATGAATCTTTTTAAATTTATAGTTAATGACAATTGCTTATGACATAGGTAATTATATAAAATGCTAATAGCTGATTAAGCACAGAAGAAAAAAGTACTTCTTTTTTGTTTTTTGCCGGTTTATGTATTAGAAAGATGCGTTTTTTTACTGTATTTTTTTTTATTTCATGATATTGAAACCCTGGACTTCAAGAATTTTACACTGATATCACTTTGTTGAAAATAACTACATAAAGAAGTCTAAAATGACCACAAATAAATGTTAATTTGGGAGGACTGCAAATGTTGAATTAGATTAGTTGGTGTGAAAATTTCAGTTTGTTACACTGTTTTAGATATCTTTCCTTATTATAACATGCTGTCAAGTGCAATGCTATATTATTGGATAAATGTAGTATAGTAATTCCAACAAAGTTTTTTTTGTAAAAAAATTGAAATAGAAAATCAAAACAAAATGACACCAATTTATTTTAAGAGAAAAGGTTTATAAATTTGTTTTTCATTTTTAAAAATAAATAGTACAGTAGTTGAAGCAATGAACTATTTTAAATATAACATAGTATGTATAGAGGTTTAATATATGAATATATTATATATTATATTATATATTAATATATTATATATTACATTATATTAATATATAATAATAGACTAATAAAACCTAACTTACTAATAAAACCTAACTTTAATCCACAAGTTTCATCAATTAAACTTTACCATACATGAATAACTGACTCTGTTGATCTTGTCTGCCTGTACCATGATTAATTTCAAGGTAGGTACCCTATTTGTTTCCAAGAACCATTTACATAGCTAAAAAAACAGGTTTCAAAGTGTGCCAGATTGAGGATGTAAACTTTAACAAAATAGATATTTTATAGGGGATAATAATGACAGTCTAGGGCTGGAGCGATAACACAGTGGGTAGGCGTTTGCTAGGCACATAGCCTACCCATATTCGATCCCAGCATCAATATGTTTTCCCCGAGCACCTCCAGAACTAATTTCTGAGTGTGGAGCCAGGAGTAACCCCTGAGCATCACCAGGTAAATCCAAAAATCCTAAAAGCAAAAAAAAAAACAAAAAAAAAAAAAACAAAAAATGAATGACAATCTTTGAAAGCTCCATGCTTCATTGCTAAGTTTGGAAGAGTAAAAAAAGAATAAAATGTTTTCCCTTTACTCAAATTAACAATATATTGATGTGCACCAGAAAGCTTATGTACTAAACTTCAATTACTCTTGTACGGTAAAAATGCAAATTTTTTGATTGACAGTATACTTATAGGTATTCTGGTGTGAGAAAACCAGAAATTAATATGTTTGTAATTTGTGACCTTGTTGTAACTGGAAACATTTTTATGTATGTAAGATAATTTGACATTTATTGAGTATGTCATTATGCTTGCTGTTTAATAAATTCTTAATAATCACATGTAAATTAATGCTAAGCATTATCTTTTTGTACTTATTAAAATTAATTTAAATATATTTAACGTGAACATTGTGGTTTTGTCCTATAATCAAAACAGATTTTTTTATCATGATTGAATTTATTATTTTATTATAAAAGTGGATCTTATATAGGGATATGATGCTGACATTTTGTAATATTAATCTTGAATGTTGTAACTTCTTAAATTTCTTTCTTTCTACTTTTTTTTTTTTTGCATTTTGGGTCTCACCCGGCAAGGCACTGGGGTTACTCCAGGCTCTGCTCAGGAATTACTCCTGGTGGGGCTCAGGGGACCGTATGGGACGCTGGGAATCGAACCCAGGTTGGCCATGTGCAAGGCAAATGCCTTACCCGCTGTGCTATCGCTCCAGTGCCATTGAATTTATTTTAAAGCAGAAAATTAGAGGGTGATGGGAAATTATAAACCTACCCTAAAATTTTAGGTGAAGGGATCATGTATTTTTCCTGTTGATTTTAAAATTCCAAGAAGGTGATGCTTTGGAAAATATTAGTTCACTCAGAAAGCTGGTTACCATCTGTCAAAAAAAAGTGCAGCATTGAGACTGGAGAGACAGCACAGCGGGCAGAGTCTTATGGTCCTGAAAATTTCTATGACTAATGGGGCAGGACTTTGGGAATGAAATGCATCAGGATAATGGGGGGAAAGGTGGTTTCCTTCCTCACTGGCAAGAGGAAACAAATCTTCCAGGCCTAACTGCCAATTATGTTTCCCTGTCAGCCTAGAACCCTGGGCAGAGTTTTATTTTCCAGGGAAGCCCCCGGAATGCTGAGACAGAACCTTGGGGTTGAACGTGTGTCAGAATGATGGGGGGAGAGATGGAACATCTGGAGAGAAGAAATTGTGCCTTAATCTCTAACTGGAAAGAGGAAACTAGGGCTCCCTCTTTCAGAAGTAAGTTTAATTTAACAATGAGGAAAGTTCCAAATTCATAGTAAGTTACACTCAACAAAATGCAACATAGTTATAATTTTCAACCAATTTTCCCACTATAATTTTATAGACCAGATCTTGTCAAATCCATGTGAAATGAGGCAAGGTATAAATAGAAACATTTAAGTTCTCACCTTGTATGGGGCACAGATACTCAATTTTTTGTCAAGTCAGCAAGCTTGTAAGCAAGAGACTCTGGAGTAAATGGCCAAATTCAGAAAAGACTATTTAGGAGAAAGTAAAGGAAGTGGGAGGAATGCAGGGAACCTCCCAAGTTGTGGTGGTGGTGGGGGGGAGGGGTATTCCAAAGAAAGGATTCCAGGATCTAGGGTTGTCCAGGTTATTAGGTACCATTTCAGTTGCTCTTCTATATTAAATTTTCTTCTTAGAGGCTACAACCCTTAATTTTGCCCTACCAGTCTCTCTGAAAAATTCCCAAAGGGAGAAACTGAGGTCTCAAAGGACTTCTGATGAATTAGAATTAAGATCCAAGACCAAGGATATTGCTGAGAAATGAGGCTCAAAGAATAGTATAGTCCGGAGACTGCAGCACTCACAAATTGAAGAGGTTTTATTCTCACAAACCTGTGGTTATTATTAATTGTTAAAAGTTTTCAGATGCAGATTGAGAGAAGAAACAAAACAAAAAATAGAAACTCAGGTATAGGTAGGAAAAATAGCACTAACTCCATCCATTTCTCTTTAGAAAATCTGGAATTGTTTCTTTAATCATTATAGAACTCTCCTTGTTATTTCCCATAAAGGTTTAACAAGTTGAGACTTCTACCAACAGTAAATGAAGGTGCCATTTTCAACACAAACCTAAAGCTGTGTATTGTCTTTGAACAGCAGTTAATGTCTAGTTAGAAAAATATTACAGGGGCCAAGCCTAAGCCTTGTTTGCACTGGCCCTGGTTTAATTTGCATCCCAATGTGACCCTTCCACCCTAGCATCTCCCAGTGTAGCTGTGGAGGCCCTTTGAGCACTGCAGGGTATTGCCCGATTGGTCCCCAACACACAAGTCTTGAGCAGCACTGTTATCCTTGCTCATACATCCTCACCAGCCCAATTGACCAAGAGTCTCCATGGAATCTTCCCTAGACCCCTTGAACGTTCATTTCTTGGAGCCCTGACTGTCAAAATTAAAATAAATTTTTATATCCCCTTATCAAAATGTGGAAACCGGTTCATCAAATTTCTTCATTTGCATGCTTAATTCTATGTTGACATTTAATCATTATGTAATTGTGGTATATGTAAAATAATAGCACAGCACTGTAGCACTGTCCTCCTGTTGTTCATCAATTTTCTCGAGCAGTCATCAGAAACGTCTCCATCGTGAGATTTACTGTTACTATTTTTGGCATATTGAATACATCATGGGTAGTTTGCAAGGCTTTGCCATGTGGGCAGAATACTCTCGGAGCTTGCCAGACTCTCCAAGAGGGGTGGAGGAACTGAACCCAGGTCTGCCGCGTGCAAGGCAAATGCACTACCCACTATACTATTGCTCCGACCCATGTAAAATAATACCTCACATAAATATGTAATTCTACACATAGGCTCTGTGAGTTGTGGGCTAAGGAATGAGAGGGAAAAAGAAGAAAAATTATAATCTTATAAAAGTATATGTGAGATACATAGTAAAACAGAAACAATGACTAATGCTGCCCATTGCTATTTAAAACAATGACATTGTGTGTCATAATTATAACCTCTTTTTTAACTCTAGCCATTCATGACAATTTAACTCTCAGGCATCTCAGAAACATTGTCAATCCTTGTTAACTGCAACTAATGCATAAGACTAAGTTGGAGGACCTCAAAGATCGCAAATAACATTTTCATTCTAACAGAAGAGTGTGTGCTTTGAAACTATAATTCTTGTGGTGGAACTAAAAACTAATTTGCCTTCCTTCTTAAGACATAGTGAATTACACTTTAGAGACCTTCAAGTATTTAAGAGTATATGACAGTAGATCATTTAGTCCTCGGACTATGGAGCTCTTTACAAAATGAGGTTATCTTGATTATTCAGCGAAACTTACTGGAGAGATAACCCACTCAGTATTTATTGCTCTCTGAGGTAAGTTTATCCTTCTAATGTGAGTCATACAGTTAGAAAAGCTGGTAGAAAATATTGCTACTTGACTTTACTGGAAGTGATTACCACCTTGACCCTCAAAAATATCCACTTCATCTTCAGCTCACTGCCCATGATTTTTAAAGTTTATAGAATGGTTCTAGTTTTCTTCCTTAACCCCATACAGAATCTGTAAAATTAATTCATTCTAGACTTCATGGATTAAAGTCTCAGCATAGGAGGAAAGGCAGTGCAAAACTTATAAAATAGTCTGCTTCCAAAGGCAGACTGATGGTTTACAGGGTTCATTCAGATGCTTGCTTTTGAAAACCTGGATATGGACTGTTGGTGCACAACCATATCATAAAAATGAGTCCTTAGATGCTGCTCTAAGCAAAGCCAGGATCCCACATTACACTAGGTGGGTGAGCTTAAATTTAATAGTCTCAAGAGGGAAAACTAACCCTCTGTGGCCAGCAAATTCATGCAGCATAAAGCAGCAGCTTTCTCTTCTCACATATCTCAGGCCTAGTTAGGTTTTGAATGTAAATATCCTTTTCTGTTTGTTTCTCACCCTGGATGTGAGGTCATGAACTATGTTTTCCTTTATGTAAATGAGTTACTGTTTCTGTTAACTGGCAATGTTTCTGTTAACTATGTTTCTGTTTCTGTTAAAATGATGATTTAATTTACATACTCTGCCACGTGGCTGAATTTCATTGGATATGATAATAAGCCTGCTAATAAAAGGGGACTGAACAGGCTGCTTTCAGTTACAATATCAGAGAATAGTTGTAATCCTCCGTGAATAGTTTCTTTCCTGTGCAATCTCAATGCCTCAGACCTCCTACTCTAATATTTGTACAATGGACTATGGGTTAGTCAATGCAGGATATTTGATTATTCTTGATCCTTGGACTACCGTTTATAATAGATTTATACTTTGTAAAATTCTGTGTGAGCAGATAAAATTCAATCTTCTGACAGCTATCAGAGGGAAAATGTCGCATATATCTGTGGAAGAACACACTAGAAGTCAAGATGGTATAGAAAGCAAGGAAAAATATTTTATAACAGATCTGTTTCACACATTTCTACACATCTTAATAGCAAAAGAATCTTTGTTCCAAAATACCTTTTCAGATAACATTTGCTGAGATTGAGACTATAGCTCAGAAGTTTACATCCATGAGAATCTAGGTATGCTCAATGATACCTGAAATTAAAAAAAATACAAAACAAATATATACAGCAAACAAAATTTGGAAGTTAAAAGTAATAGTAAGTTTCTCTCTCTTCTTTTGGGAATGCCCTGCCACAGCGGCAGGGTGGGACGGGGGGGGGGGAGGGATGGGGGGTGGGAGGGATGCTAGGACCCGTGGCGGGGGAGGATGGGCACTGGTGGAGGGATGGGTACTTGATCATTGTATAACTGAAACCCAAGCACAAAAATTTATAAGTCTATAAGTGTACTTCATGGTGTTTCACTAATAAAAAAAATGATAAAAAAAAAGTAATAGTAAGTTTAATAGTTCGTATTCTCTTATAAATTGTATCTCTCTGGGATAGTTCATCACCCATTTAAAATATTAGAATTCCTCAATTTTGGGGTTCCTTTTGTAATATGACCAATATATGTGGGCGTCCCTCATCTTCTGTCACTTCTGACATATCTTCTCATGTTAAGAGGAACATTTATACATTTGAAACTGAATTAGCTCACATTAAAAATTTTATATTCCCATTTGCTTAAGAGTTTAGTGTTTTTAATATTCTAGCCACTAGTTATTTTACTAATTGTTGTTCATATACAGACAAACACAAGTTTCAGGGGTATAGGATTTTCAAGTGTAGGATCCTATGTCAGCACCACATGAACCTCAAAACACTTCTGAGTATGGCCTTGGAGGCTCCTATGTACTGTCAGAATGGCCTGGTAATTTAGCATCTCAGGCCACAAAGAACCATATATAATGTACTCTAGCATTAAAACATCTTGTGCATTTGGTGGAGTAACTCCAGAATGCGTCTGGGTCAGTCCCTTAAATGTTTCTTGGTAAACTAGACTCTGAACTCCCATCCCCACAAAGGCACAGACCAAAAACAAAAACAAAATCAGAAAAACAAACCAAAACACAGCTACTATATTCTACATTTAAAACAAGATGGGATTTTTTAATAGGACCTGTATTGCATAGAGTCTGATTGAAAGACTGAAAAGTATTCTAAAAATATAATAAAAAGGAGCTCTAGATTTGGAAATGCTCATAAATATTTCTACATAAGAACTATCAAAGGAGATTCTAACTCTTCTAATTAGGAGACCATGATTCATAACTAAAAATGATGTCACAGTTAACAGTGACCTGCCATAACAAGTGAACGTTAACAACAGTACTTGCCATTATGTCTAAAAGTATTACATATTCCAAGTTAGAAAAATGGATCTACCTTCCTGTTAAAATTTCATGGAGCTAAAAGAATTACACCATATTAAAATTATTTTAGATTTCCCTGAAGATTTCAATTAAAATTAATAGGAGTATGACAAACCCATTTTCCTCTAGGCTTTCAAATCCCAAATCTCATTGAGATGAGATTATGTATTTGTCAGAATCTAAATAAACTTCAAAAATCTAGCTCTAGGGACTGGAGTGATAGCACAGCGGGTAGGGCATTTGCCTTGCATGCGGACGACCCAAGTTCGATTCACAACATCCCATATGGTCAAATCCGAGCACCACCAGGAGTAATTCCTGAGTGTAGAGCCAGGAGGAACCCCTGAGCATCACCGGGTGTTACCCAAAAAGAAAAAAATAGCTATAATAATAGTGTGAATAACAATGATGTGACTATGACTTCTCCAGAATATGAGCTGAGAATTGTTTAACTAAATTCTTGATAAAACATAGATTTCTTATATTGAATAGGTAAAATGTGCTAAAAAAATAGATTATTTTTTCTTTGTTTTTTTGAGGGGAAGGCAGTCTTACCCAGTAATGTTCAGGTGTTACTCCTAGCTTTTCACTCAAGTATCATCTATGGTGGTGCTCGGGAGACCATAATGGGATGCCTGGGATTGAATGTGGCAAGGCTGTATGCAAGGCAAATACTTAACCATGCTGTGCTATCTTTCTGTGCCTCCTAGATTTTGTTTTTTAAAGTCAGAATTATAAGTAACAGAACAATGTTTTCACTCAGGTATCTACTGATTTTCCTGGTGTCTTCCTGCTACTACTAATATAGTTAGGTGAATTTAGAGTGACAAGTTGAGATAGTAAACTAGTAGATAAGATTGAGCGATTTGAAATTCTATATGCCATTATTTTAAAACAGGAATAAGACATTATTTGTCACACTGTGGAAAGATTATGAAAGGTCAGATGATTGTGGTAACTAAAATCTAGTGAGAATAGTATTTTTGTATAAGGCATTGCTTTTTTATAAGGCATGGTAATATCAGAAATAAATAGTATTTTAAGTTGGTTTTGTTCATTAGAAACCATAGACGTACCATATGGAGAGTGCTAAGAAAGTCATGACAAGAATTTAAAGGATATAAAATGTGTACAAGCAATCTACAACCGAATCTCAGTGATTCTTGGCATTGCAGAACTGTTTAGAGAACTGAATAATGAAATGGTTTAGAAAAGTACATGGCAAATGTAGCAGAAAAAGACCCTAGAATTATAGCATTCCTCGAGCTAAAAAGACATCAGAAAAGGAATACTGTACCAGATAAATCTCTGGCACTCTTATGTGATGATTTTGTGGGCAATGGAGAGAGAAATTAAGGGCATGGTACAATCTGTCCCTCGAAAGATGTATTGTGAAGTGCTCTCGTGTGAATGAAAAGGGAATAATTAAATGCATGACAAAAGGGGAATTTTTGTACCAAAATATTGATCAATGAGGTACAGGAAAAAATTAAACCATTGAAAGCATGTGATTCTTAAACTTCAAATACAGTTTCTTACTAAAATATATAAGAGAATGCATGTGAAGCAACTCTGAAATCATAATTAGAGGGAAAGCTATAACTAACACTTGCAAATGCTTCTAAAAGTGACAGTGGGAAGAATTTTTAAACAAATAATTTTCAGGCCTATTGAAAAGATAATGGAGTGTGTAGTTGTCTTGGCACAGACAACAGCTCTGTCCAGAGAATTATAGGGCAAGCAATACAGAACACTTGAGCTTCATTAAGAAGAGTGAAACATGCTGATGAGTGAAAAACAAGTAGCTACAGGAACAGAAAGACTGGGAGGGATTCTTAGTTTGCCTGTCTGTCATTTCACTCCAATATTGTTGTAACTGTTTCAAATTTTTCTTGTATCCTTTGTGTAAGAAAAAGAATGTTGTGGTTCTTTCTAATGAATCCAGCTGTTTAACAGGTTAAGAACAACCAGTGGGCATATTTTAAAATCAATGTATGAAAAATGATAAGTCATTTATATTATAACCATTGAAAACTGAAAATCAATGAAAAGAGGATTCATCTTGCTGAGCCTTGAGTAAGCTGACCACAACTGTATGTGTTGTGACTTTGTATGTGTTCCAGTTATTACTCAGACTACTCTAAAATTTTCATAGTGAACTTATGGTGCCTTGAACTAAATTGAAAGGTGTTTTGCAAAGTATGTAATTGACACTGTATTTTATCTCCAGAATTTTGCAATTAAGTAAAAAAAAAGCCCATAAAATCTAGAGGTTCCCTGAGATTCCACTAATGGGCAATGGGCATCTACCCTTAAAGGCACAAAACTTCAATTCCAAAGGACATTTTCATACATTGAGTGCAGCATTATTTACAGAAGCCAAGGTATGGAAGCAACCCAAATGCCCAGCAACCAATAAGTGGATAATGGAACTGTGGTATTTATACACAACAGAATACGATTCAGCAGTGAAAAAAATGGTACCTTGCTGAGACTTGAAAGAAATTAGATGTCATGCTAAGTGAGTGAGTCAGAAAGAAAATGACAAATACCAGATGTTCTCATTAATATACAAACTATAAAACACAAATAAAAAGACTATACAATGCTCTATGGAAACAAATACTAAGCTGTGGATAGAACTATGATCTGTGATAATAAGGGTGGAGAGGGACTTTGGGATAATATTGGAGGGATGAGAATGGTGTAGCAGAATTTCAAATATAAAACAACAATACTGTCACTATTCTTTATATACATAATACTTTAAACTGTAGCACTGTAGCACTGTCCTCCCATTGTTCATTGATTTGCTCTAGCGGGCCCAGTAATGTCTCCATTGTGAGACTTGTTGTTATTGTGTTTGGCATATTGAATACATCACGGGTAGCTTGCCAGGCTTTGCCATGTGGGCGAGATACTCTCTGTAGTTTGCCAGTCTCTCTGAGAGGGGCAGAAAAATCAAACCTGGCTTGGCCTCACTGGCCGCGTTCAAGGCAAACGCCCTACCACTGTGCTATTGCTCCAGTCTCACTTTAAACTAAATTTTAAAAAATTTAGGTATGTATTATTACCTTTTCAAATACTGGAAGTCAGATAATTAAATTTTCTGTCTGTGGCTTAAACTATAAAGTGAAATAATAAATTTGTTATTAATTATTGAGAGAAAACATGCTTCAAATCTTCTGGACCAGAATATAAGTAGATTATAGCATTTACCATTTCAGAATAGCCATGTAATCAAAAGTGTTGGTCAGCCATGGAAGTCTACCAAAACAGATCTATGGTAGCAAAACTTTAGCACTACTCAGTCAGTCTCTACCCAAAATGAAAGAGACAGAGAAAACTCATTAGAATATACAGATTTTGAATTTGACCAAGATCTTGTTATATAGCTGCATCAGGAAAAGTAGAATCAAATTTAGGTTAATATTCAGATCATCACAGTCATTTGGGCTGGAGCGATAGCACAGCGGTAGGGCATTTGCCTTACAAGCGGCCAACATGGCCTACCCGAGTTCAATTCCTCCGCCCCTCTTGGAGAGCCTGGCAAGTTACCGAGAGTATCTCACTCGCATGGCAGAGCCTGGCAAGCTATCCATGACGTATTCGATATGCCAAACACAGTAACAACAAGTCTCATTATGGAGAGAGATGTTACTGGGCCCGCTCGAGCAAATCGATGAACAACGGGAGGACCGTGACCGTGACCACAGTCATTTGTTCTGATTACTTACACACTGAGCTAAGGCTTCTCCAGTATTTTACTTTTATGTCTCATGAAAATGAGAAAATATTCTGGATACCTAGACTAGAAATGTTTTTGCCTGTATAACTGTTTGTATAAATTCTCATTATAGTTTTTTTGGGCTGATACATTTTTATTGGGCCTTTTACATTTTTATTGCATAGTTGATCAATAAAACCATAGTTGTTTTGATCTTATGCATCATTTGTCATTTTGTTACATGAATCTAGCACCAAAAGAGGAACTGCCAGTAATTATTGACAATGACTTGTTTTTGAAAATAATAGTAAATGCAGATGCCAGATATAGGTTACAAAATGAGGACAATTGTTTTCAACATAGCCTAGCCAGTTAGTTCCTTGGCACCACCTATGGTCACTGGACCGAAGGATTAACTGAGATTTTGTTGTATAGTTCTGTTTTGAGTTGCAAAATTTTATGTAATAAGCTATATTAAAATTATTGTAGAAGTTTCCCTAGAATTAGCAATCAGCATGACATATAATAGAAGTGATGTGTCTGTTCCTGACTTGCTCAGGGAGAAATCTCTCTTTGTTTACCCCCAGTACCTCCTGGTAACAGGACTAAGATAACCAATGTTCTAAAATCCCTTTCCAAGTTACCATCACAACACATTCTCAAGTATTGGACAATATCTTCCATCATAGTATGCCTGGCTATTGGCAGGCTCTGATTTCCATGATCTAGTTTGGAAATGTGTTCCTCAAACACCGTTAGCCCTTTTAATCATCTCTACAGCCCGCACTTCATTCTCTGTTTTTCATATGTGACAACGTGATTTTAATGATTTATTCAAGTCTAGTAAAATGCTATGTTCTATCTTACTTTGTAATAAAATTTTGACACTTTATTGATATTTAAAGTTGCTAATTGACTTTATGTATATTCTTATCTATTTAAAAATCTATATTTTAGTACATATTATTTTTCTCAAAAATATATTTTACTGAACTCTGAGTAGATACATAAAGGTCAAGAAGTAAATGCAAATAATAATAATCATATTTTCTGTGCTATTCTCATAAATACTATCTTACAGTATAGAGCAACATTTCCAGCATAGAGTAAGCATTATTTTTAAGTTACAGAAAAGAAAAGCTTGCAAAGAAATGACCAACAATGTAAGAGCATTTGTGGTTCCACTAAAGTAAGTGATTCATCCCTTAAATGTCTCCAAGTCAAAGGATAGATATTTCAGTAACTTTCTAGTACTATAATTTTGTTAAGTTTTAGAATATGAGTGAGAGATAGATGAGCTCATGTCATGCTGAACTACTGTTTGGTTTTGTGAAAATTATGGCATTGATTTTCTTGGTATCCTTATTTTAGGTCAGTAAATTTTGATGTGAATCACATAGGTTTTCATATTTAAAAAATAATTTTCAAAGTACCCTTATCCCAGGTGGTCAGTGCAAAACCAGCTGATAATTCAGGACTTGGAGAAAGAAACTTTTCAGAAGATTGCTTGTTCTTTTATAATTAGGCTCTATAAATTGGAAGTTTCTGGAAATGCCTATGTTTTAAGTAACACATGTAACCAATTCAAAACATTTTGTATCCAGTTAAGCACTTTTTAAATATTTTTAATAATTGATTGTAGTGCTTAGTGAAAAGAAGAGGTATTGAAAAACTCTGCATTTGTCATAACTAAGTCCCCAAACTGGATTTGTCTGAGTAATCTTTGGAGGACTACCAGGATTCATTATTGAATGTTGACATGTTATATTCACAAAATTATCTACTCAGTTAGTTATTGTCCTGTTTTGTTTTGCTTCATCTTGTCTTTCGTAAAGAAGTCAATTTCTAAAACAAAAAGCCTTGAAAAAAGAAATATATATTTTATATGAATATATGACTTCATATATATACATATATTTATAAATACATTTATGAATTCATGTTTCAAGAACATATATACATAATATATACTTACATATTATTTCATGTACATATGTGTATATTCACATAATTATATATACATATGACTTAATGTTCTCAAGAATTCTCACACTCACCATCAAGGAAGGTGTTCTGTAGAAGTAAATGGACACTGAATGAAGACATGAAAGCCTTATCATTGACAATATTATAAATAATAGTGCCTCAAATATTAAAAAATTAAAAGAAAACCAAAAAATAGAAAGGTCTACTTGGGACTGAGCTCAAAATAGGGAGTCAACATCTATAGCATTGCACAAAGAAAACATGTACAGTCAGTGGACAATTTATGCATTCTCATTTTCAATTCTATTTATGCATTTCAATTCTATTTATGCATTCTCATTTTCAAATCTATTCCTGCCAATCACAAATTTGCAGGAATAGTCAAGAAAGAAATGTGACTTCTGTCTTTGGAGTTTCTTTTTCCTTCTTTTCTTCACTCCTGTGCCACTATATTCAGCTGGAATTCTGTGGCCTTCTGATGGTTTAAACTTCCTTTTGCCTTTCTTCATTCCTTTTATCTTCAATCTTCCCAGAAAAAGTATCTTTCAAAAATTCTGATCACAACAAGTTGGATTATAGTTCTTTTTTTAAATTTTATTGATTCACTGTGAGTTATAAGCTTTCATGTTTGGGTTACAATCACACAACAATCAAACACCAATCCCTCCACCAGTGTACATTCCCCACCACCAATATCCCCAGTATACCTTCCCTACCCGCCCCCCCCCCCTTTCCCACCATCCTCCTGCCTCCATGGTAGACAATGTTCCCCATACTTTCTATTTTTGGGAATTATGGTTTGCAATACAGACACTGAGAGGTGATCATGTTTGGTGCTTTATCTACTTTCAGCACATATCTCCCTCCCGACCGGTTCCTAAAGTCATCATTTTCTTAGTGATCCCTTCTCTTTTCCAGCTGCCTTCTCCCCATTGCTCATGAGGCAGGCTTCTAAAACAGCATGGTCCTGCAAACCAATGGAATAGAATTGAATATTCTGTCACAGAACCCCAAAGATATGACCACTTAATATTTGACAAAGGAGCAAGACATGTGAAGTGGAACAAGGAAAACCTCTTCAACAAGTGGTGCTGGGAAAACTGGATAGCTACCTAGAAAAAAACAAAAACAAAAAAAAAAGAACTCTGACCTCTGTCTAATGCCAGGCACAAAAGTCAGATCAAAGTGGATTAAAGACCTCAATATCAGACATGAATCCATAAGGTACATAGAGGAACATGTAGACAGAACTCTCTGCAACACTGAAGCAAAAAGCATCTTTTAGGATGAAACAGCACTGACCATGCAAGTGGAAGCAAACATAAACAAATGGGACTACATCAAACTAAGAAGGATTATAGTTCTAAAAATTTTAGGTTTAACATGTGTTTATTCTGTCCACCCCCAGGGAACTTAGGTTTACTGAGTAACTCCCACCACAGTGCTCCCAGTGAACACCCAATTCCATCAGGCACTCCCAATCTTTTGTGTTTATCTTTAACCTCTCCTTTGTACTCTTCTTCCCCTATCTGTTAATCACTTAGCCTCAAATCAGACCCAGTAACTTGTAAAGTTCAAATTCTTCTGAGGGCTCTGGACTTTGTATATATAAATGAAATATTGCTTTTCTCTTTATGTTCTTTGCATAGTTTACTTTAGAGAAATGTTCTTTTTGTATGGACACAGGAAGACAGTTAACTTGAGAGTTAATTGATTCCAAATAATATTTGTTCCTGGGTATTCATCATATTTACTTGACTTAAGCCTCAGTTGCCCTTAGTTCCTAACACCCCCAAACAAGTGTCCCTCTGAGGGACAGGGATGGACCAATGGCAACACTAAAGCTACCCTGGCATTGAAAAGGCAAGCATTTATGTTTATGCACCATAAAAAGTATAAAAATTTAAGAGCACGGTCATGGAACAAGCACTGTCATGACCCAAAAAGAAGTAACTGAATAAGGACTTGGCTCGGGTTAGGAAAGACTAATCTGAATGAATGAAGAGTCATTCTTTAAGCTTAATACATTTTTTACTATGTCCATACAAATGATCGGAAATAATATTTAGAAATAAATTTAAGATGATTGTTTAAAAAATGGATACCAGGTAAGGAAAGGATAAAGCAATACATACTTAGATAGAATTCAGTCCTTAAACAGATCTCTAGCAGGAATCTAGAGTGCTGATGAGATTTTGTCCTTGAGTAAGTACTTCTCCTGAAGAAAGGGCCTAACATCTGTTCATTGTTTATGATAATGTTCAACTACTGTCACTGTACTCCCGTTGTTCATCGATTTGCTAGAGCAGGCCAGGTAATGTCTCCATTGTGACACTTGTTACTATGTTTGGTGTATCAATTGTATCATGGGTAGCTTGCCAGGCTTTGCCATGTGGGTAAGATACTCTCGGTAGCTTGCGGGGGTTCTCCAAGAGGGAGGAGGAAGTGAACTTGGGTCAGCCATGTCAGCCACGTGCAAGGCAAATGACCTACCAGCTGCACTATCGCTTCTGCCCTATATGTGAATTGCCACCCCAACCCTTCATTATTTCTCTATAACTAATGCAGTGAGACTTGAATAAACTATCACCAAGCAGCCTGGCGACTCCTGTTCCTTCATTTGTCCAGTCTCTTGGGCCAGCTGGTTGCGGGGGTGAGGGGGTTGGGGACTGTAATTGGCCCTGAATACACCAAGGAGACCCTCAAGTCACCGGAGGTCCTGCTGAGAAAAAAATCAAATCCACTTTAAATTATAGAGGAGGCATTTCTCTAGGATAGAATTCCAAGTAAATGAAGGACCATCAGAATATGAGCATGTCCTATTTTAGTGACTTGATTTTATTGTCACTTTGACATTTCCTCAAGCACTAATGCAATGCAATCTGAAGTGAAATTTCTTGTCTTCTGTGTGGGTTTATGCAGTTCATCGTTGCATCCCACTCTCTGGCATGTGCCTTTTCTTTTTTCCATTTCTTCTGAATATCATTGCTGCCTCAAGATTCAAAAGTATCTTTCCCTCTGAATCATTTTTGTATTTCCCAGTGTATTAGTGTCTGTCTTTGAGCCTCATTAAAACTGTAAATTAGAGAAGCTATTATGGGTAAAGAGCATAGAGACATATCAATTGAAGTGGAATAGTTATTTTTTAAAACTGACTACAGTCTGTTTTTGGATTCAGTTCAATGTATTTGTGGTAAAAAGAGTATGGAGGGCTGTGATTTCTGCAACTCCTTTTAAACCACATCTTTAATAAATCTTCAAAGTCAACGATTCTTCATGATCTATGCATTTTACAGATGTGTTATTTTTTTTCTAACTTCTCCCTTCACTGAAAATAACAGAGACGTTCAATCTTCTGTCTGTTTTAAGAATTCTAATTCTACTTGAAATGAACTCCCTCTTTATATATTGCAATTTATGATCTTCCTCTTTTTGCAGAGTCTCAACCTTCTCAAATTATGCTCGTAACTTATCCAATTTAAATCACTTGACAATGCTAATGAACCCCACCTGGGAAACACAAAAGAGATGTAGATAATCATTAATGCCAGGAATCACGGGCAAATCTGACCACCTCCACACATTAAACATTTCTTTAAAAATGACTTCTTACATAGATGGGCAGCTATTTAGAATCTAAGCCATTTTGCATAAAAAAAATTCAAAAACACTGATTTTTTTTCTGTGTTTTTTATATTTTCATCAAGATTGCCTTTTAGAAAGAGCTAAATAAAGAATCAAAGTCAGATAGTTTTAAAACGTTGGAGGAGGCATTACTTTCAAGCCTAGAGTCAGCAGGGTATCACTGAATAGGTTACATATATTAATGGAGATGTGAAGAAAAGGTTTAGAGAACAATGTGAAACTATTCTATTGAGGTATATTAATAATAAGGTACAAAAACATTTGGAGTAAAATGATCTGACTGAAGAGTGAAGTGGGTATGTGACAGGTATGCCTAAGTGGGGCTTCTCATATGAAGGTAGACGTGGAATCCTTGAAATAGCAAAGAGATTTCAGGCAGCAGAATTTAAACAAGAGAAAATACAATTTTTCTACAAGAGTCTATGAAAAATATAGTCAAATCAATTGTATTTCTGAATTCACATAATGATACATTTCTGAGGCTTGCTTTTATTTTTGTTAACACTGTACATATTTACAGAAATTTCAATTCAAAGTGCATCATATTTTGAGATTATATAAAATTTTGTAAAATGTATTAAGGAAATTATAATTAGAATACTCTAGTATTTTAAAATCAAAGGTGTTTTTAATGACATGATCTCATTGGCAAGGAAAACAGAAACAAGAATAAACAAATGGTACTGTATCAAACTAGATGGTTTCTACATGGCAGAGGAAAATATTTAAAATCCAGCCACTGTACTGAAAGAGAGAAAATATTTACACATAATTTATTAGCTAAAGGGTCAAGATTTACAAAACATTTACAAAGATGGACATCAATCAATTCTATAATCCATACAAAGTGGAGAGTGGAAATGAACAAACACTTTGGTCAACACAGATATGCACTATGCACTTGGCATATAAAAAAGTTTTTCTCATCTATTATTAGAGAGTTCAAAATTAAGACAATAATGAGATTTCACCTCAAACCAGTGAGAACAATATATAACAACAGGGTTAGAAACAATCTCTTTTAGCAGGGAGAGCACTGTAGTACTGTCCTCCCATTGTTCATCGATTTTGCTCCAGCAGGCACCAGTAATGTCTCCATTGTGAGACTTCTTGTTACTGTTCATGGCATATTGAATACCAGGCTCTACCATGCAGGCAGAATACTCTCTGTAGCTTGCCAGGCTCTCTGAGAGGAATGAATGAATCGAACCCGGGTCAGCCACGTGCAATGCAAATGCCCTACCCACTGTGCTATCAGTCCAGCCCGTGTGGCAGCAGGGGTCATCTGTCAGCTAACCTTTAGCAGGGATATAGTGAAAAAGGGATTCTCATGTACAACTGATGGATAAATTGTCAGTTCAGCCCTTATGAAAATAGCATGGAGTGTCTTTAAAAACACGATTTTAGAGATCCCATAAAACTGAGATCCCATCTTTTGACATATCAAGAGACAAA
This sequence comes from Sorex fumeus, assembly GCF_029834395.1. Classification (NCBI taxonomy): domain Eukaryota; kingdom Metazoa; phylum Chordata; class Mammalia; order Eulipotyphla; family Soricidae; genus Sorex; species Sorex fumeus. The sequence continues at coordinate 34,411,145 of NW_026606070.1, forward strand.
ATCATTCATTGGAAAAGATGTATGCACACCTGTATTCACTGTAGCACTTAGTATAATAGCCAGGAAAGTGTAGCAACCCAGGTGGGTCATTGTTATATATGTACACAATAGAATTCAAAGCAGCCACAAGAGGTGCTAAAATCATGCAATTTTCTGCAACTTGTACAGGGGATTGAAAGATCAATGGTGGACCAAACTATGGCTCTAGTTTACAGAAACAAAAATATCAAAAGAGGAAATCGAAGGGGGACGCAATTAAAAGACTGGAAGTAACATTGGGTCAAGAATCAGAGACATAAGCTCCTATGTGTTATAGAGACAAGATACCTGTATGTAGCTAAACCACTAGCTACAACATGACTGAAAGCATGGGCTCCAGAATAAAAAAATTAAACTCAAATGCATCTATCATGAACCCATGACCGTGAAAGGGGAGGAAGCCTAGGGTCATTGGTGAAGACAGGAGGATCACAGGTATTGGGATTAGAGGGGGGGGCATTGTATATATGAAACTTTATTGTAAATGACTGTAAATCACAGTTTTGAAATATTTTTGGTAATGTTTTATTTAGGATATGATTAGATCAATATTCCTTTCAATGATCTTATCCTGTATTACCCCAGGAAATTTTGTCCCAGATTGTTTACCTTGTCTGATTATAAATTACTTACATTTCCAAGAGCTATGCTTCCATTTGAGTAATGTATATGGTTTTAGCATCTGGACATGTTCAAAGATAACATGAAATCTAATTTAGATATGTTAGTCTATTGTAAGTTAGATGCTATAGTCTATAGTATGCATAGAGTAATCTCTTATTATAGTCAGTTCATTGTGTAATATGTTGAATACCACCATTTGTCTATTAAATTGTAAACTAGCATTTCAAATTAAAAGTTTCAAAATTACAGAATATATTTTTTTATTTTTATTGATAATAATGACATTTAATCTTCTTGTCAGATACTATTTTTTACTTACTGGGTAAACTAAATTTAATTTTCACTGAGTATGACTTTCAGTTTACTACAACTTTTACTTTGTCTTAGTTTATTATATTATATATATATATAAACATTTACTAAACAAAATTTTTAAGTGTATATATAATAAGAACAGGGGCTGGAGTGATAGCACAGTGGTAGGGCGTTTGCCTTGCACGCAGCCAACATGGCTGACCCGAGTTCGATTCCTCCACCCCTCTCAGAGAGCCCGGCAAGCTACCGAGAGTATCTCGCCCGCACGGCAGAGCCTGGCAAGCTCCCCGTGACGTATTCGACATGCCAAACACAGTAACAACAAAGTCTCCAATGGAGATGTTACTGGGCCCGCTCGAGCAAATCGATGATCAACGGGAGGGCCTTTACTTTTACTTTACTTTATAATAAGTACAGAATGTATTACCTTGAGTTTTCGAAGCAACTGAGCACACTATAGTTGTGACTTAATATTTGAAAGTAAGAATACTTCCGCTTAAAATTTAAGTAACTTAGCAAAGTTCAAAGTAACTCATCTAGGGCATAAACTTGTTTATATATTTCTACTTGAATAAACTTCCCACTGAATCCTTAGAAACCACTATTTTTCAGTCCATAAAATATTAATTTGTTTCACTACACTAATTAAAATAGATCATTAACTTTAATTTTCTTGTATTGTCTGTACTGCATGTATTTCTTGGTTCTTTAATAATTTTGCAGTGGCTTACATAGAGATAAAACAGTTATCTGGCGTCATTTAAAATTTTTTTCTGAGCCAATAATCTACAAAATAATGTAAGTAATGGGAGTATTACTATGACTGAAAATTAATCAGCTTTCTTCACTTTTGTTCATATATGTGTCAAATGGGATTTTACAAAAATAATTTAAATTCATGTGTTAATTTAATGAACTACTCATGTGCCATTTAAATCAGGTTAGGTGACAGAAATCATTTAATGACAGAAATTAATTCTAATTATTTCAAAAGCTATTTCCACCTATATAGTACAAATTTCAAGAAATAACATATTCCCTTTCTATCCCTAAGGAAAAATTGTAATTGGTCTACTTAATGAAGGTAATAAAATGTAATGGTTTTTATTCCCTAATTATTATAATTTATTCAAATTAATATAAACTTTTCTGATATAGTTAAGCAAAGTTAAAATAATATCTTTGCTAGGATTATATATGAAAATTACATTTAAATTATTTTTCTTTTTTCACTTTATCTAAACACCATGATTTGCAAAGCTGTTCATTGTACAGTTGTTTCAGGTATTCAATTCCAACAGTCCCACCACCAATGTACTTTTACCTTCACCAATGGCATGAATTAGTTTACGTTATATTGCTTATTGCAACATATATCTTATAATGGTGTTGCTAAAATCATGACCTGAGGATTTACTGAGCTATTAGGGCAAGTTGGGCCTTCTGTGTTATTGTTTTTGCTCATTATGCTGAGTGAGTTTGTACCCAATTTTTCCATCTAATTTTTTTTTTCCTTGGGTTGTCAGCTCTGAGAGTTTGAAGGTGTTGCACAGCCACATGTGTGGCTGCTTGCTTCAGGGGCTTTGAGTTGGGTCGATCAACTGCAGGTGTCTTTCTGGCCTCTTTGACATCTGTCCTTAATCTGTAACATTTCCCCTGTAGTGGTGGGAGACAGATGTGAGGAGACTTGGGCCTTTGGCAAGACCTTTGGGATTCAAGGCCTTTGGATTTAGTCAGTGACCACGTCGCCTAGGGCCCAGGTGATGACTGTGCCTTCCTTGGATAATTTAGCTGCTGGCATCTATCTAAAATCATTTCAGAAACTGGACCTCAAAAATGACATTTTAAAAAAGCATTTAGAGAAGAAAATTGTTCAGAAATCAAGAAAGTATTCAACAAAAATCTCTACGTGACTGTATTTGAAAGTATTATTCTCGCCCTTTCAAAAGCACTAAAGGCTAATTTTCTACTTCTGCTAAAATTAGAGTCTTTTTGAAAGTACGAAAAAGAGTCATGAATAAATGTTCTAAACACAAATTAACAAGAATGTGAGGGGAATGATTCTCGAGACAGAGGAAACAAATGAATGGATCCCAATAGCTTTGAGATAGTTTAGAGATCAAGCCTGAGAGGGACAGCTAATGCAAAGTCTGGATAATTCTTTCATTGAGGAGATGGAGAAGAGATTCTAAATCAATCAACTGCAATCCTTTGGACAGACTACCAGAAATGAGAGCTTTATAGAGGGAGAAAATCCTGGAGATCAAAATAGGATATCTGAGTGTTATGGAAAATTACTCATTTTAGCAAATGTGTGCAGAAACCAAATTTAGGAAAAGAACCAACCAAGTACATAAAGAAAGCACTGCCGAGTTTTCACCTTGGTATCTATGCCTATTCCCAGAAGCCATGGTAGATTAATGCACAAAGTACACAACATTGAGTAGAGAACTCAGAAATATATTATTTCCAGGGCGGGGGTTAATGGGACATAAACTCTACCTATCAGGACCCACCCAGGATTAAGTATATTAGGATATATAGCAATGAAAATATTCAACAATAAGGTAAAATCTGGGCTGGAGCAATAGCACAGCAGGTAAGGCGTTTTCCTTGTAAGCGGCCAACATGGCTGACCTGAGTTCGATTCCTCCGCCCCTCTCGGAGAGCCCAGCAAGCTACTGAGAGTATCTCGCTGGCACGGCAGAGCCTGGCAAGCTCCCCGTGACGTATTCGATATGCCAGACACAGTGACAAGTCTCACAATGTTACTGGGCCCACTCGAGCAAATCGATGAACAACAGGAGGACCGTTACCGTGACCGTGAAGGTAAAATCTGAATATCTGAAAATTAATCAAGTATTACTTAAGGCAGAGAAACATAGCCCATAATGGGGAGAATAATCAACCAATCAAAATCAACATAAATGTTATAGTTAGAAGAAGAGGGAATAGCTATATTACATGTAGGGATAAAGTTAAATAGGCACACATGAAACACAAATAAGATCTAAATGAAACTTTTAGAAGTAAAACTACATTCATTGAGATAAAAACTAACAGAATGGAATTAAGGGTAGGTTAGTCTGGTTTTGGTTTTATTTTTTTGTTTTAGGTCACACCTGGTGATGCTCCTGGGTTATTACTGGCTCTGCACTTAGGAATTACTCCTGGCAGTGCTCAGAGGACAATTTGGGATGCTAAGAATGGAAGTAAGGTCTGATGCATGCAGGTCAAACAACCTTCCTGCTGTACTATCGCTCCAGCCCCAAGTTTGTATATTAAGTTTTGCAGAGGAAATGTGTAGCAATTTGTAGTAATTTAGAGTCAGTAGTAAGGCCCTCCCGTTGATCATCGATTTGCTCGAGTGGGCCCAGTAACGTCTCCATTGGAGACTTTGTTGTTACTGTGTCTGGCATATCGAATATGTCACGGGGAGCTTGCCAGGCCCTGCCGTGTGGGCGAGATACTCTCGGTAGCTTGCTGGGCTCTCCGAGAGGGGTGGAGGAATCGAACTCGGGTCGGCCATGTTGGCCGCTTGTAAGGCGAATGCCCTACCACTGTGCTATCGCTCATAATCAAAATAAAACACTAAAGAGAAAAAAAAAAGTGAGAGGCTGGAAAGATAGCATAAAGGGTAAGATACTTGCGTTGCATGTAGCTAACCATGGGGTCAATCCCTAGCATCTCATATGGGTTCCTGAGCACTGACAGGCTTGATTCCCAAGTGCAGAGCCAGGAGGAACCCCTGAGCATCACAGGGTGTGGAACCCCAAAATACACAAACAGGAAACAAACACAGTGATCAGAAGTGGGATAACTTCAAACAGAAAAGGATCAGGGGGTAATAGATGATATATTGACTTAGAATCTTCAAACGTGATGTAACTAAATTTACACATGCAAAATTTAGAATATAGTTTTACCTATATCCAAGTGGATTTCCCAATAAGTAAAAGATGTTGAGAGCAACTAAGTTATACTTATGGCCAGTCACAGCAGTTATTCACACTTCCAGGTCTTCAGTCAGAAGAATTGAATGATGTTTTCCTCCCTCCCTCCCTCCCTCCCTCCCTCCCTCCCTCCCTCCCTTCCTTCCTGTCTCCAAGGCAGAGCTCAGGGGATTGGATGTAGTCTCCAGGGAGAGAACTTTGATGGCTCTATGAAAGGTGAGTATCATACCTGCTATTTCTATAGATCTGACTTCTATATAAAGTTCCTGATGAGGTATTCATAATGCTATGTCCATTAGTACAATATTAAGAAGAACCAAGGTATGATGAGGTGTTATAAATAAATCAAGAGAGGAATAGATAAATAAACTGTGGTATAAACATAATGGGATATACTCATTCTTAAGGAATAAACTATTCAATATATGCATCAGGAATGTAACTTGAAGACATCATGCTAAGTGACATAAGAAAGACACGGAAATTTAAATATTATGTGATTCCAGTTGAATGAGGTATTAATAATAGTTAAGTTTATATAATCAGAATAGAATGTTTACTCCTGCAACTTAGAGGAGGGAAGTGGGTAGTTATTAATGAATAAGCATAAGATTTTTTAGACAGTAATGATAAACTCTAGGCATCAATTGCACAACATTGTACCCATAGTAAACAAATAGATATTTAAGCCAAAAAGATTTTTTAAGTGGGTACATCTTGTGATAGGAATTTTTATCATAATAAAAGAAATATTTAAATATGAAGTCTAAAATGTCTAATGTATATTTTGTACAGGAGCATTTGGATTATGTGTTTCTTTTCATAAACTGGAGAAAATGGTTTAAAAATACTGCAAAGCTTTTTAATTTATAGAGAAGTTGAGTCTAAAAGCCATGAGATGTTTAGGTACTCATTTCTATTTTGAAGTCATGAAGTTTTGTAAGGTCTGGTATTCAGGGGAGATATCTAGAATGGAAAATAAGATGAGAAATGGAAGCATATAGATGATAGAACTGCTTGAGATTTCCAAAGTTCAGAAAAATAGATAGTAAAGCTTGTATTAGCACTGGAGAACTCTACTGAGGACCGCAGTCTGGGAAATATAGTAGTGAGATGTCCCCAGGAAAAGTCACCCTTTACCGTGAGTCCAGAAAGATCCTTTAAAATGGCTAGAAATATTAAGACATAAATTTAATATGATTAGTTAAATGTAAAGGAATTTAAATTTAACATCAAAGGAAAGGAGAAAGAATTATGCCCTTAGATGAAACTGCCTGTGAGCGGATCTCCTACTAGGAACCTAGGGTGCTGGAGTCCTTGGATGATATTTTGACCTTGGGTAGAACTTCTAAAAGAATTTCCCCTGAATGAAGGGTTTTATATCTGCTTATTGTTTGTTAATGTTCAACCACACATATGTGTAATTACTATCACCCCAACCCTTCATATTTTCTCTGTAATTAAAGCTGAGAGATTTGAATAAATGGTCAATGATTACCAGTCACTAATTACCAGCCTCTGGCACTTTGTTCTTAGGTTGGGAGGGGGGAGTCAACTTCCCAAATATGCCAGGGGACCCCAGGGGACCGCTGGATGGTTACCCTGATATTGACATCCCACCACCAGTGTCAACTTTCCTCTACCAGTGTCCCTATGTTCTTTCCCATCCTACCTTCTTGACAGGCATATTTTTTTTCTTAAATTTTTACTAGTGAAACACCATGAGGTACAGTTGTAGACTTACAAATTTTAGTGCTTAGGTTTCAGTTATACAATGATCAAATACTCATCCCTCCACCAGTGCCCATTCTCCACCACCACCAGTCCCAGTATACCTCCCACCCCTCTTCCCCCCATCCCACCCTACCTCTGTGGCAGGGCATTCCCTTTTGTTATCTCTCTCCTTTTGAGTGGTGTGGTTTGCAAAAGAGACATTGAGTGGCAATCTTGTTTGGTCTATAGTCTGCTCTCCTCAAGCATTTCCCATCCTGAGGAACCTCCCAACACCCTTTATTTTAAGTTTAGTGTTGTGTGGTATTTACATGTTGGGTTCAACTACAGTGAAATCACTTAAAACAGTTTTGGAAAATGAAATTTCTATTAGCTTGAAATTAAAGTGATTTAGATCCCCATTGCATTAGAATGAAAGTACTTGAATTCCTATATATTGACCACTATGCAGTTGCAATCTCAAGGTAACTAAAGAATAATTATCTTTAGTAATAAATACTTAAAAGAAAAAAAGGGATTGTTTAAATGCCATATTGTGCAAGGATTCCTCATTTAGAATCATTACCTCTTTCCCATTAGCATAAGAAAACTAATAATTATGTGTATAGAGTTGTTAAAAGTTCTAGGAATTTAATTTCTAAGTCAATAGCCACTTTGCTATGGAGCAAGTAAATGACACACACATACGTGTAATTAAAATTTTTATCATCCTTTTGTTGTCTCCAAATTAACTGTTAGTACAGAAAATAGAAAATTAAAGATTTAATAGCATTTTTCTTAAATACATTTATTCATAAGCCATTAAATATAAATATAAATATATATATTCATAAATATATATAAATTAAAATACATAACAAATATGAACATATTTATAAGTCATTAAACCATGGCTTAAACTATTTTCTTATAACAGTCTAATAAATTTTGTACATCTTACTACTGAGGTTTCTTTTTTGGGGGGTTGAATCCAAAGGTAGATCTTATGACAGCAGAAAAACTCTCATAATAGAGCATGTCCTGTTTTATTTGTGCAATCAATTTTATTCTTCTAAAGATCTCACACGGATGCTTTCCTGTTGATTTGCTGAGCAGGAGATAGAATAAAATGTGACATGTTTTGGTGTGATGGTTCATATTGTCTCTCCATCTCTAATCTGCTAGCACCTTGAACATTGATTATTTTACCCTTGTAAAAGTAAGGATAGGATACTAAAATTATATTTACAGCACTCATGTGTAAAACATTTAATAATTACTGGCAACTCATTTTTGGCACATGTTTTATAATGTACTTGCCATAATATGCTTCCATTTATATCATCAATTTTGAATAACACTTCACAGTAAAAAAAATTCCATGGCCATTTTAATGACTAAAAGGATGAAGCCCAGAATAATCATATTTTTGATAATCACATTTTTAATATACCTTACTTTTAATATATTATTTTTAATATTTTTAAGGGCCGGAACGATAGCATAGTGGGTAGGGCATTTGCCTTGCACACGGCTGACCCGGGTTTGATTTCTTCGCCCCACCCGGAGAGCCCAGCAAGCTACTTAGAGTATTCCGCCCCACGGCAAATCCTGGCAAGCTACTCGTGATATATTCGATATGACAAAAACAGTAACAAGTCTCACAATGGAGATGTTACTGGTGTGCACTCGAGTAAATCAATGACCAATGGGAGGACAGTGCTACAGTGCTAATAATTTTTAAAATTACAGTTTAGATTATAAGGTTAAAATAGTGCTAAAGTACGGTATTGACATGGAAAGTTTCGGCACCTCAGGCCACCCCAAGTTACCCAAGAAAAACCAGCAATATCCTTATGTTACCTTTAGTCTAAACTTTACCTCTCCCCTTGCTCCCCCTACTGGGTAATCTCCAATTTATAATTGAAGGGCAAGAGTTTGACATTGTTAACACTGTCTGGTGTCTCCATTCTCCATATATTATAGACAATGAGTCATCTGACACTGTGTTTCTCCCTCTGAGATTTAACATTTTTCTCCCTCTGACATCTGGAATCTGTCTTTTCCCTTTGAATAAAATTTCTAGTTTCAATACTATGTGGTGCCCTCTAGTTCCATCTACGTTGCAGTATACTACATGATTTTATCCTTTTGTATAGCTACATTTTATATGCCATTTGCTTGTGTATGTGTATATTATGATTTGGTTATCTTTTCATCTGTCGTTGAACACTTTTTTTTTCTAGATCCTGTTTATTGCACTAAAGATTATAAGGAACATAGGCATACATTAGTCTATTTGAATATTTTGTGTTTTGGGGATAGATACCAAGAAATGGAATCATTAGGCATATGGGAACTCTGATGGTACTTTTTAAATGTAATCATTCTTCGATTATCCATAGAGGCTAAAACACACAATAGTACCACCAATAGTAAATGAGGGCGCCTTTTTGTTTTAGCCATATTTCTTCCAGCACTGGTCGTTTCCAGTCTTTTTAGATATATACTGTCCTCACTGGTGTGATGTCCTGTTGTTTTGGCTTGTATTTTCTTGACAATAAGTGCTTATGAGGGAGTTTCATAAGCTTACTGGCTGTCTGTCTTTGGGAAAGCATATGCTCATCTCTCTATTTTTGGTGGGATTAAGTCTAAATTCCACAGAAATGAAATGTAGGATCTAAATATTCCTGGTTTCAATTATAGCCATATTAATATCAAAGCATCAATGTTGTTAATAAGCAATAGTATGCTAGTCATACATACCTTATGTAAACCAACTGACATTAACCTTACAAGATATTCTATAATTTTCATTCCATAGGTAAGGAAAACAGTTCAAATCATTTACCACAGCCATTCAGTTAATAAATAGAAAAATGTAGATTAAGTTTCTATGAATTATTATGAGAAGATTATGAGTTTCTTTAGCAATGCATTTACTACATTATAATGAAGATATTTTCAGAGTTTCTGGATCTTTGAAGTTTACCCAGAAAGGAATCTCCATAGGAGTTCACCAATGATGGAGTTATACAATAGTATAACTATTCTACTTATACTAGTTCTTGAACTAACCTTTACAAAAGCATTAGCTGTATTTTGCCACAATTTAAATTATGTCATAAATGTTGTTGTAAATATGAATAATCATAAAGAAGTAATACAATGAGGAAAAAAATAAACAAAAATAATAAGTAGCAAATACTAAGTGAGACCATTACTTCCCTTTAATTTAAATGTGCTTTTGTTTTAAACATTTTGCTAGATCCAATTTGCCTGAAATGAGAAACAAGTAGGATCAGAGGCAGTGAAAGAGCTTCTTTAATCCTGCACCAGGTAGCAAGATATCATAAGATAAAACAAGGGTCTTGTATCTCCAAATGAGTGGATAAAGAGATAACAGTTTTATCTGAATTATAAAGGTAAAGTAATCTGAGCAGACAGGGATATTTGAGTCACCTCAACTGACATTTGTGTTTTCATCAAGAGTTCTAATATTGACCTTCTAATTCAGAAACAGCACCTCTTGTCAGAAGTTTTCATCTGACTGAACACAGTTGGCAGTCAGCCAAAGGAATAGTCTGGATACTGGAGAGGAATAGTTTTATTTCTTACTACATGTAATTAAGGATATGACTGTTCATTTTTTCTTTTTTTTGTAATTTATTTATTTATTGAATCACTGTGGGAAAAGTTACAGAGCTATCAGGTTTAGGTCTCAGTCATGTAAATATCAAACACATTTCCCTTTACCAATACATATTTTTAACCGCGAACCCCAATAGAACCCCACCTCCCACCCCTCCCAATTCCCGTGAGGCAGATGAGTTCTAGTTAACACTCTATCTACTTTGACTAGATTCATTGTTTCAATAAAAGATGCACCATTATTATTTAGATTTTACGACCCTCCCCCCCAAATCAGACATGCTGAAAAAGTGTTGTGAAATGATTTGCTTTCTACAGCTGGGTTTAAGAATTAAACAATGTCGCGGTTTTGGATTTCTGCTATTTTACTTATTAACCCTGGAAGTATTTCTATTAAAAGTTAGATAGTTAAGAGATTGGTTTCTGTGCTCTGGAGTTGTGGCTGTGCCGGAGAGCTGCTCGTGGGGGGCAACTGGTGACCTCGGTCTGGCGTGAAGGACAGACCGGAACGCCCGCCTTCCCATGAGGTTTTAGTCGCCCCCACCCCCGGCTCAAACCTGCTGTCCACAAGGCTCCCGTGCGGCCGCCATCTTTCTTTCCAGAGAGGAGAGGGCAAATGGGGCAATACCCTTTCCCCTCCGGGCAGGCATGCTGGCGCGGTTTAACACATCGTCCATTTGCTTTTCTGCTCCAAGCGGCTGGTTTTCTGCATTAAGTCCTTGTGCTTCTGGGGCCATGGCTCCCGTGTGGCCGCCATCTTTCCTCATTTTTTCTTTAATCACAACACAGGATCTTGGATTCTTTACAATCTATCAGGGCACAGAAAATAAACTCAACACATATCATGCATAATACCGCATCTCTGAATAATGTATCAGAATAGCTCTTTTTAACAGAGATTTCTTGGACTATTTTTGTTGTTTTTCATTTGTTTTGTTTGTTTTGAGGTCATACCCAGGGGCTCTCAGAGCTTACTCCTGGCAGTGCTTGGGGAACAATATGGCATGCCTGGAATGGAACCCAGGTTGGCTGTGTGCAAGGCAAGTGTCCTTTGCACTGTACTAGTGCTCCAGCCCAAACAGTCATCTCTAAGTTACATACAGTGGAGAATTTTTACACTTATCTATTAAAAGTTTGAGATAGGTCATACAGAATAATTCTAATTTCCATTTCTCAAATACAATTTTTCCAGATTTATTACAATATTTGTACTACTGTTACTTATTGCTCCCTCAATATTTCAAGAAATATTCCCTGATTTACTACTGTGTTACTGGGGCATATTTTGAATGACACATAAGTTGCATACATGTGAGTGTATCAGAAAGAGAATGAATTTATGATATCCTATACCTGTAGGTCTTTGTTATTTGTGGGCTGTCACTGTCACTGTCCTCCCATTGTTCATTGATTTGCTTGAGCAGGCCCAGTAATGTCCCCATTGTGACACTTGTTATATGTTTGGCATATTGAATACATCAGGGGTAGCTTGCCAGGCTTTGCCATGAGGGCAAGATACTCTCGGTAACTTGCCAGGCTCTCCGAGAGGGGCGGAGGAATTGAACCCGTCTCGGCCGGGCCGACCACAAGCAAGGCAAATACCCTACCACTGTGCTATTGCTCCAAGCCACCTATCAGACTGATTAAAATAGTTTTAACTCCTAATATGGTAGGAGACAGTTTAAAACATTTCATTGTCACTGTTACTGTCCTCCCATTGTTCATCGATTTGCTCGAGTGGGCCCAAATATGTCTCCATTGTGAGACTTGTTGTTACTGTATTTGGCGTATCGAATACCTCATGGGTAGCTTGCCAGGCTTTGCCATGCAGGCGAGATACTCTCGGTAGCATGCCGGGCTCTCCGAGAGGGGCAGAGGAGTCGAACCCGGCTCAGCCATGCTAGCTGCGTGCAAGGCAAACACCCCACTGCTGTGCTATTGCTCCAGCCCAAAACATTTCATTAATCTTATTTATTATATAATAAGCTCTAAAGTATAAAAAGCTAAATAATATATCTTCCATTATTATTGGGGGTGGGGTAGTTAGACTACATCTTGTGGTGGTGAGGGGCCAATGAGATGACGGAGATTACACTACACTGGCATCAGATACATTCAAGGCAAACATGTTAACTTCTCTACTGTCTCTCCAGCTCAACATTTCTTCCTTCTGGCACTTGGATCATTCATTCACAAAGTTAATTAATAGGAATAATCATCTGCCAATTTAGATACTAAATTTGAGAATGATGTATTTTCCCAACAGAGTCAAGATATCTGAAATCCTAAAACCAGTTAATTTGTAGGTGGTTTCTTTCATAAAAACAGTGAAATAGTATAATAAGTTCATAAAAATATTGAGAATGACAGGAGGTTTAAAATTATAGATCTTAAAAGAGATAAAATATTAAAAGCAACAAGATCAAAAATGGACTTACATATAAAGGAAAGCCCTTAAGACTCACAGCATAATTATCAAATGAGATCTATGACCTAAAAGAGAATGGAGGGTTAGTATAAAAAACAAAACAAAAAAATCCCCTCAGTGAAATAAATGCATCATCTAGAATAATCTATTCAAATTATCATTTATATTTTAAGAAATGATACATAACTTCAGCGACAGGCAAAATCTTGAAACCATTTTTGCAAGAAGCTCTAAAGGAACTTTTTTAAAACACAAGACAAAATTCTTACCACATGACACAGAGTATGACATTCACTCATGGTGCTTATGGTTATCTTTTACTACTTTAAAAAAGGTTTGTTAACTGCTATCCTGGTAAGGTATTTTATATTTACAATAATGAATTATTTCATTTATATTATATGCTATAGATATGATCATGTGGGTTATTATTTCAATATCTTTTTATTGCAATCTTTAGTTATTAATGAGGACACATAAACAATATCTATAATACACTATTTTCTAACATAAAGCCAGTAATTTCTACCTTAGGATAAAACGCACTTTCATACTTCTACAAACCTATTCAGATACCCCTTAAAATATTTGTAGCCCTCTTTACTCTTACTAAATTTCACTTACAAGGTTTATCTATTTTTATTAAACTCCTAAAATGTATTACCACAAATTCATCATAATACTAATTTTTGAATTTATATGCCTGTAAGAAGATATAGTTTTTCAAACCTTTTTTTCTTAATCAGCTTATCATTGACTTACAATTTTGTGGAATTCTAGAAGTTTAGCTCTACTCACTTATGTGCATAGGTGTCGCCACCTCCATAATAAAAAGTAGTCTATCCCACCTAAGGACAGTAGATACACGGGACAGATAGATTGCTCCATAGCTGGAAGGCTGCCTCATGAGAAAAGGCAGCAGGAATAGAGAAGGGATCAGTAAGAAAAAGATGGCAAGAGGACCTGATCGGGATGGGAGATGTGTGCAGAAAGTAGATAAAGGACCAAACATGATGACCTCTCAGGGTCTGTATTGCAAACCATAATGCCCAAAAGTAGAGAGAGATTATGCGGAATTATGTCTGCCATCGAGGCAGAGGGAGGGGGGGAAAGAGGGGGTATACCGGGGATATTGGTGGTGGAGAATGTACACTGGTGGAGGATGGGTGATTGATCATTGTGTGATTGTAACCCAAACATAGTGAAGCGGGAGGAGTTCCTGAGACACTGGTGTAGGAAAGCTGGCTCAAACTAGTTGGGTGTGCTATTGAAATGATGTACCTATGAAAAGCATGAGTAGCAATATTGTAAATAGCAGTACCTAAATATAAATGGTTAAAAATTAAATAACAAACAAATCATAAACCCTAAGTAGGCTTTTTGGAAAATATAGGGGAATAATACAGTTCTTTTCTAATTAGCCTAACCAAACTTAAAATGAAATAAATTAAAAAGTAATTTAACTACATAGACAGCATTTGCATCAAACAAAGCATAATCAGTTGACAAAAGATTCTATTATTTGTTAGTTGGGAGGAATTGAAGAGATTGAAAAATTAATATAGCATTTTAGTGAACAAAATTTGGAAGTCTGAATGGTCTGGATTTATAGCAGTCTTTGCTAACTGCAAGTCCTTTGCCATTTAATTCACATCTTTGACCCTTTCCATCGTACAAGCAATACGTGACTAGAACTAATACATAATACAAGCATTTTGTCACTTAAATCTCATATCTACTTTTAAACACAGTAAAAAAGTAGAGTCTGAGATTCAAATTGAAAGCATCTGTTGACACTTAAAGGAACAGCTGACATCCCTACAGCACTACTGGATCAAAGATGAAGTGGCCCAGTGGCTAGTTACCAGTGTTCATTGGCAGAATGTTTCCGTACCTATTGAAAAAGAATGGGATTTTAGCTTCAGGTTAAAATTATTCTACAAGATTGTTTAGAATTTGGTCATGTATATTCTTCTAATGTCACTTTATATATTTTAGTCTTAGTAATTTCACTGTTCTTGATGGACTGGAGCTATAGCATAGTGGGTAGGGCATTTGCCTTGCATGGGGCCGACCTGGTCGAACCAGGTTCTATTTCTCCACCCCTCTTGGAGAGCCTGGCAAGCTACTGAGAGTATCTCGACTGCATGGCAAAGCCTGGCAAGCTACCCTTGACGTATTTGATATGCCAAACACAGTAACGAGTGTCACAATGGATATGCTACTGGGTCCACTCGAGCAAATCGATGAACAAAGGGAGGACAGTGACAGTGACAGTCTTTGATATTTCTTTCAATATATAATAATTTTTAATGTATCATTTCCTTTTTACTTTACAAATCTCATTAGGGAGATCTTTTCTGACCTTCCTGTGGCATAGTTTGCCTTTCATTCTACCTACACATTTTTTTTATATCAAACCAGTGTTTTGTCTCCTTCCTGGTATCTGAAATTATATATTTGTTTCTTTTGGGAACAAGAGACTTCCAGGAAGTCCTAAGGGAACTCCGGGGCCACTGGGTGAGCACTGGGTGAAAATCAATCAATCAGGTCTGATGATTCATGCAAGAGCCCAAAGATCCAGTGCTGCTCTGGACCTGTGTTGCTAGAAGCCACTGTGTTCCTGTATTTGGGGAATACCTTAGCCACATCTGATTGTGCCAGGACAAGACTCATTTATAGTTGGGGCTTCATGTAGTGCCAAGAATTGGACCAGGACATGAAAATTGGGTCCAACATATGAAAATCATGCTCCTTACCCCTCACCCCCCAAAACACCTGTACTATCTCTCTGGTCCTACATATTTGTTGCTGAATCTTCTCTTTTTATTGTAATTTTTACCAGGAAAAAGTATTGGTGTCTTTGGCTCATTATTAATATGCTTCCAAATCCAAAAATAATGAATGTCCTATAGAAAGTATGCTGCAATATTTATTGAGTAGGAAAGACAGTGGGAAATAACTGGTAGAATAAAAGAAGTTGATTTTAGACATTTTAAATATAAAGACTAAATCTCTTATTAATCAATGAATCGCACATTTCCCCTGAGAAAACATTTGGGTGAAAGATTGTGAACCTTATCACAGCTAAATGAATTGTAAGGCACTTAACAGTTTTTCTTTGGTGATTTGCCAATGTATCTGGCAATCATAATTGGTTCAAAGAATTTTATAAATAAAATTCTATATCTTTTACATGTGAAAATGCAGAAGCTTATAGAATTTAGTACTGCTGATGGCTGTGAATCACTAATGAGGCAGTTTTCAATTGCAATTTTCATTAATGCTAAGACTTTGTAATAAATCACTTTACTTCATTTTGCCTTTTTTAAATGACGACCAGTGTTTATTGAGTCATGGCAGCTATGTACAACTTAAATATAAACCCAGGCAGTCTAGTTTCAAGCTCAGGATTGTAGCCAGCACTCCAGAAATTTCCTATTCTATGTATTTATTCTTATTTTCAAAATAAATATAATTTAAAATTACAATGTGATATATATTAAATTAAGCATAGTAGTCTAGTCATGAAGTCTTTTAAAATTCATTAAAAACCAACTTTATAAACTTACAGCATTTACACATTGCAAATAACAAATGTCATTTTTTAATGGTATAGAATTAGAAACAAAAGAAAAAAGTCCTCCACAAGCCTTTCTTTTGACAGAAAGGTATACTACTAATAGAAATATTTTGGATCTTAAAAAATTACACTTTATTCTAAAAGATAAAAACGTATTGCATATTTAAAATTCTTTAGTTCTCAAAAATAATGTTTCACCATCAGACAAAAACATGGATATCCTTTTCTTTTTTCACATAGTGTTTTTAGATAAAATTTGCCCAAATATATATTGAAAATGCTATGTTGCAAGGTCTCTTAATCTTTGGGCACGTGGCAGTTAAAAAATAAGTATAAAAATAATTAGCTTCTGCTAACTTGCCTCAAGGAAGTTTAAGGATAAAATTTTATTATAAATCCGACAGGTCTTTGAAACATCTTCTCATCTCCACTCTTGCTGGGCTGTCCCTCACAAGCATGTTGTGTCACTCTGCCCTCGATCTTTCTTTTCACTGTAACTAAGTGGGCCCTTTCAACTCAGCATGCAAATTCACTGAACTATAGACTCTTGTGGCTATTGCCTGATGCATTGCTGATTTCTGGGAAGAAAAAATGACATTTCTAAGAAAAAAAGGACACACAGAATTATGTTGAGAACTAACTTTAATATTCTCATTTAAACTGGGTCAGTATGCCCTCAGTCCAAACTGTTGAGATTTCTCCATTTTACCCAGTCATAAAACTCTGATTGTGAAATAATAATATATGAATTTACTTTCAAACCCTTTAATTATTTCATTCCTGAAATGTATTTTCTGACTTTCACCTTTCTTTCCTATTTGAATATTTTTCTTTATAGTATTTAAAATATACTTGTGTAAAGAATCTCCATGAGTTATCACAATACCCAAATCTTATTTTTAGAAATACTCTTTTTATTTCTGTTCACATCCTTTATATACACATATATTTTGCTTCCCTCTCAAAATGTACTTTCAAAAACTCTATTATAAAACTAATGAAAGCAATGATAAACATTTCAAATATAACTATGCCCCCCCCCCCCCACAATCATCTCAGTTTTAATTTACAAGGTAAAAAAGCTGAAGTCAATTTTAGGATCTAATCCATTGTTCCCTGTCATATCTTAGCATGTGTCAGGTTAATTCTTCAAGGCCAGCTAGAGATCTTAGTGCATTCTTTCAGAGAAGCTACTGGTAATTTTTTTTTTCATAAAAAAGACAAGTTTGTTCTCATGGGAAGGGGGGCGTTCCTGGCTCGTCCTTCACGCCCTACCGAGGTCACGAGTTGTCCTCCACAAGCGGCTTTCCAACACAGCCATGGCTCCAGAGCCACAGAAACCAAACTCATTATTATCTGACTCACAGCAGAAATACTTCCAGGTTTAATAAGTAAAATATCAGAAATCCAAAATTACAAGACATCATTTGGTTCTTGTAACCAGCTGTAGAAAATAAATTATTTCACAATGCCTTTTCAGCAGGTCTGATTTTGGGGTGTAAACTTCAAATAATAATGGTGCATCCTTTGTCGAAGCAATGAATCTAATCAAAGTAGATAAGAGTGTTAACTAGAATTCATCTACCTCACAGGCATTGGGAGGGTTGGGAGGGGGGTATATTGGGGTTGTTGGTGGTGAAAAATGAGTACTGGTGAAGAGAAACGTGTTTGATGATTGCATGACAGAGACTTAAACCTGAATGCTTTGTAACTTTCCCCACAGAGATTCAATAAATAAACAAACAAATAAATAAATAAAAAAGAGAGGTTTGTGAGGGAAGAGTTTGGGCCACACCAGCTGTGCTCAAGGATCACACTGGCGGTGCTTGGTGGATCATATGCAGTGCTGGATCAAGTCAGGGTCCATATTGTGCAAGGCAAGTGCCTTCCCCTGTGTACCCTCTGATTTGTTAATGGTTTCTTGTTTGTTTTGTGGAAGGATTCAACTTTAAGATCAGGACAGAATTGATTCTAGAGTAACCCAGAATCAATCAGTCACTTCGCTATATTTGATTTGTGGGAGCATGTCACAACCGCATTTTAGAGAAGAGTATACGAAGGTGTGAATACAGAGAGTATAAACTCCTGCTATCCTGCAGTTAATTCCCATATTTATGTAATTCATCAGAAGACATCTAACTACACTGTGCAAGGACTCTAGATTTTGTTTCCCCAAATCTTAGTCACTGAATGGTGTGTTTAATTTTTTTTTATGTAGGAATACTGCTATTTATTCAGCCACTGATTAGCTGATTGATTTGGCAATAAACCCCACCTTACTTTTTTTCATAGTTTTATTTATTTATTTTTCTTCTTATATTTATTTATTGACTCACTGTGGGAAAAGTTACTAAGCTTTCAGGTTTAAGTCTCGGTCATACAATGACAAACACCTCTCCTTCAACCAGCACTCATTTTTCACCACCAAGAACCCCAATATACCCCATCCCACCCCTTCCAATGCCTGTGAGGCAGATGATTTCTATTTAACTCTTCTCTACATTGATTACATTCATTATTTCTACAAAAGATGCACCATTATTGTTTAGAATTCCCCACCCCCAACAATCAGAATTGCTGAAAAGGCATTGTGAAATACTTTGTTTTCTATAGCTGGTTATGAGAATCACGTAATGATTTTGAATTTCTGCGAGCCAGATAATTACGAGATTGGTTTCTGTACATTGGTGTTATGGCTGTGCCAGAGAGTCGCTCGTGGGGGGCAACTCGTGAACTCGGTAGGGTGTGAAGGACAAGCCAGTACCATCCTCTTTCCCATGATACTACAGTTGTCCTGTCACTGCTGGCTTATACCTGGCTTTCCTATGAGCTCTCAGGTGGCGGCCACCTTGCTGCCAGGGGGGAAAAAGGTGGAAAGGAGCAACACCCTTTTACTCCCAGGGCGCCGTAGTTTAACGCATGGTCCGTTCACTTTTCTGCCACAAGCTGCAGGGCTCTGGATTAAGTCCTTTTGCCTCTGGAGCCATGGCCGTGCCAGAGAGCCTCTTGTGGAGGGCAACTCGTGACCTTGGTAGGGCGTGAAGGACAAGCCAGTACCACCCCCCTTCCCATGAGACTGCAGTTGTCCCGTCACCACTGGCTCACACCTGGCTTTCCAAGAAGCTCTGAGGCGGCTGCCACCTTGTATGTGGTCCAGAAGCATTTCTGCCAAAAGCCGCTGAGTTTCGAGATTTGTTTCTACGTCTCTGGGATCATGGCCGTTAGTCAGCTTGATCAGGAGCCAGAGAGGCCGTTTTTAGGCAGCGAATCGGGGTCTCGCTGGGATGGGGAGGAAAGGGCAGGTTACACCCCCATCTTGTGAGACCCCACATGTCTCGTCACTGCAGGCCCAAACCTGACTGTCCAGTGGCCTCTAGAGGATGGCGGTTACCGAGCCACCAAGGGGAACAGGCCAAGACATGAAACCTATTCCCATCAGGATTGGCCTAGCCCCAATAACCTACTGCAGGAACAGGAAGCATTTCTTTCAAAAGCCTTTGGGTTCCGAGATTCATTTCTGAGTCTCTGGGATCATGGCCGTTAAGCAGTTCGATCAGCAACCAGAGAGGCCATGCCTCCAATTATATAGCGGAGACAGAGGTGGTTTGTGGGTGTGTCTCCCACATACCGAACTTTTGGCCGTTTACTTTCTTGGTAAACTTTGCCCCAAGTTTTTGGGGTCTGACCAAAGGCACAGCAGCAATTTAGGGGTATCTGGAAGTCTGAGGGTGCCATCAAGCTGCTGATGCACTTGCCTCACAGGTACAGATTGACCTGCTGGCGGCACCATACCCCCGGTGTGTTTAAATTTTACATATAAACCTAACTTCACTCCTCCTTAACAACTGGGCATTGTGTAGTACATTCTGATAGAGCTGTAATAATTTTTTTAATCGCAATCAAATAAAGAGATGTTTCTGGGCAAAAAGTCAGAACCTTGTAAATGTGTACTCTTAATATCTTAGCTTGGAGAAAAAAAAAAGTGTTTTTCCTAAGATAAAATCCTCAGAACTTTAGAAACAAAAATGGCTGTGGAATTTATTTGACAAGAAAATCAGACCAAATCTGACCTGTACTCTTTTGTAAACAAGACCTAATCTAAACCAAAGTAATGTCATTAGGTCATTCATTAACGAGGGAGCAAATTTGCATTTTGTGCTAAAATAAAAATGTTTTTCAAGCAGTAAAGTGCTACAGAAATCTCATTATAGATGTTATATATTATATAGGTATCATATTGTCACTGTCACTGTCACTGTCCTCCCATTGTTCATTGATTTGCTTGAGCGGGTCCAGTAATGTCTCCATTTTGAGACTTGTTGTTACTGTGTTTGGCATATTGAATGTGTCACGGGTATCTTGCCAGGCTTTGCCGTGTGGGTGAGATACTCTTGTTAGCTTGCTGGGTTCTCCAAGAGGGATGGAGGAATCGAACCTGTGTCAACCAGGTCAGCTTCATTCAAGGCTGTGCTATCGCTACAGTCACTCCAGGTATCATATTACCTTTCTAAAATACAAAAAATTCTGAAATACATCTGACCCCAGGATTTGAGAATAGGTATCATAAACTGCATTGCATTTAGATCTTAACTCCAATATTATCATCTCGTAAAAGCTTTACTAAATTTCAAAATTGATAGATTTTGTGTGTGTGTGTTACAAATGGTCTGTAAGGTCACCTCATGATAGCAACTTTGAACTATTGTATTTGTAAAGTGTGTATTCTTCTAGATAACATAGTGCCCCAAACCTGTCAGTTGCTCAGAAATTATTTATTACCGATTATATAAATAGATATATTTGGGAAAGCATCCTACACAAGAATAAAAAGTCATATGTTGATAAATATTAGTTGATTATTAAGAAATAAATCATACATTTTAGTAATTTTAATAAAATCAATAAATAATTATAAATTAACATTTATTTCTGACCTTTCTAGACATTATATTTGATGTTCTATTGCAGTAATGAATAAGACAAACTATACACATGTGTCAGTTGTCATATAGTGGTTGAAACATAAATATTGACATATAATTCTCTTGAAAGGAATTTATTCTCTGACAGTGCAATCCACAGGGTGTTGGCAGTTCCTTGAGGAAGTACCTATGGGAATCCTAAAAATAACTATTGAGTTAACAATTTTGCAGGAGGAAAGATTGTTAGTTCAACAAGGAGAGTGTTCTCAGCTGAAAGAGCTAGTGAGATAAAGCACAAAAGCTTGAAATTTAAATAAGTTTTAAAAAATCACAAGCACGTGATTTCCTAGTGATGAGGTAGTAGACAGACATTAAACAGATCACTGTCAGTTGGTATATATGTTGGAAATAAATTAATTATAAATGTTCTTTAGCTTTTGAAACTCATGAGACAGTGATTGGCAATAATAAGCTCTTAGTTTATATATTTGTTTGGGTCTTCTGAGGGGCCAAACAACTGAGGTTTCATCTAAGTTTAACATTTTAGCCAGCTACATTACTTTGACATCAGGATCTACAAATTTTGATTTTCTTATTTGAAAATGGTTCTTAATTTCTGCAACTTCTAAGTATGACCCGTAAAAACTCTCTCTCTCTCTCTATCTCTCTCTCTCTCTGTCTCTCTCTCTCTCAAAATACTTTTCAAATAATAAATATGAGCATGAACACTGAAGATATATTATCATGATCACTGATATATCCATTCCCAAACTTTTGCTGGCAATAGTTTAAAAAGAAGAAATCTAAAATTCAAGGATTTGTCTTAAAGAAGGTAAATACTATGTCAGTAACGTTTATTGCAATAAGAAGTAGGGAAAAATGAACAGATTTGATCTTTGGAGAAATCCTGTGTTGACTGTGTTTACAACTTCTGTATATAGGATGAGACTTATTGAAAACTTAGAGATTTTCACACTATATATAACGTGAGGCATTGAAGTAAATGTAGAGAATAGGATTGGCAGAGATGATGTAATCTATTGTAGCTTCTTTAAACTGCTCTTCTGGATATTGATCACAGGTTTACGACTTCAAATTGTGCGCTGAAGATAAAGGTTTTTTTGTTCTGGAGAAATCTGTGAAAACAACAATGAATTGTGCTTTGATATTCAACTTATTTATTTTTGTTTGTTTGTTTGTTTTTGGCCACTCCCAGAGTGTGCTCAAAATTCCTTCTGACTCCTTATTCAGGAATTAATCCTAGTGACCATTTGGGATGTCAGAAACAAAACTCGGCCACATACAAAACAAATGCCCTATCTGCTGTGCTATCTCTTTGGCCCCTGGTATTCAACTTTTAAAGCAGCATTGGCTTTCCAGATGTTTCAGTGAGAGAAGCTTAACACAGGAGTAAAAAGAGTGTCCCTGGGTCAACGGTGAATGAAAGTGGACACACGGGCAGCAGGAGTGTTGTTGGAATAGTTTGTGTATAAAATTCTATTAGAATTCAGTTTGTGAATCATGGTGGCCAAAATAAAATAAAAATAAACATAGCAAGCTAGAGACTGTGAGTTTTTATCTATAAAATTCTGAAAGGTAGAAGACGCATGTGCTTGTTTCTTTGAAACAATAGAGGAAATAAAATTTATTTGAATATCATCTTCAAATAACTAGTTATTAAAGTGTTTCATAAAAACTATGACATCAAAAATTTGTTTCTTTTTCAGTGACATAAATTCTGTAGAAATAATTACATGGGGCTGCTGCTTTGCATATGTTTTATTTTCCATGGACTCTCCAGAGTTTGTTCCGTACCTAGAAACTGGTAAGCACTAAAATATAAAGTTGAATAATTATATTTTAAATAATCCTAAAGTAAAGGCCCTCCCGTTGATCATTGATTTGCTCGAGCAGGCCCAGTAACGTCTCCATTGGAGACTTTGTTGTTACTGTGTCTGGCATATCGAATACTCTCGGTAGCTTGCCGGGCTCTCCGAGAGGGGCGGAGGAATTGAACTCGGGTCGGCCATGTTGGCTGCGTGCAAGGCAGACGCCCTACCCACTGTGCTATCGCTCCAGCCCTGGGGCAATTAGTAGAAGAGCAGAGATATGTGCTTTTATTAATTGCATTTTAATTTTTTAAAAATTACTTTTGGGGCTCCATAGCTCAGAGTTTAGAACACTGGTCTTGTAAAATTTATTTTTGGGGTATTTGGTCATAGTGCTCAGACCTTACTCTTATCCTCATGGATGATCATTCTTGGTGGTGCTTGGGGGACCATGTGGATGCAGAAATAAAGTCTGAGAGCACATGCAGGGCAAGAGCCTGAATCCCTGTACTGTTTCTATTTCCAATAATCACCTTTTAAAAATCACTTATAAATGGGCAGAAAAACTATCAGAAACCTCACCCAAATTATTCATACACATAAATTATACATATTGTATATAAGTTTTATGTAAATGTGGCTATTCAAATTATCATAGCATATATAATTATATATTTCTATGGAGTACATGTTAATATACATGATGTACATACATATGTTAATGAACATAAGTAATAATATATACACATGTGCATGTATATACATATAGACAGCAGATTTATATATATAGATACCAAATATTTATATGTCTGAAAGTATATACTACTCTATATTTCTCTGGACCTATCTTTCCCTTTACCATTACATACCAATCATGTCTAAAAGATAATAGATAATCAAAATATAAGTCTCCCTTTTCCATCTTGTTACGTGTCTTTTAGTCATTGTGAAGATAAAACTCTCATAATCAATATTTAGCCTTCTATAATACTATAATATCTTGAGTCCATTAAAGCAGTAAATACTTTTCCCTATTATATAAATATTTGATAATTTAGCTAACTTTGCTTCTCAATGACAGAAGACATATTTATGTCTTTAAAATATAGCATCTATATTCATCCAGAGCTTTTATTAATTTCCATGAAATACCTAGCATTTCTATATATTTTACACATATTACAACAAAATATATTTTTTACATTAGTTGAATTTATGTCTAGGGATAATGAAAGGCCAGCAGCTTAAAAGATTGATACAGTGAATTGAATAGCTAAAGAGATATAAAATTTAAAGTAATATATTCATTTTGATTGTACTAACATTTCCCTACAGATTTTGAATAAAATTACTTCTGGAAAGGAATGAGTATTCTGAAGCTTTAGTTGAGAAAATAGGTCAATATATAAACTGTAGTTAAATGCATCCATAAACATGATGACTGAAAATTCACGTATACTCAGAGGAAACATTTGTCTAGTTCTATGGAAGATTTTCTTGTAAAATTTAAGCATTTAACAATGACCATGTGAGGAGTATTTAATCAGTCATATTGAAATATCTCAGTAAGTGATTTTCAAAAATAACTTTTTGTTTTTCAACTACTTCAATGCTATTTGTGATCATTTGAAAAACACCTTAGGCCTTGTTTGTTAAATCTTGAGTCAAAAAAGTGTAAACCATCTATGTTTGTTTTTTCATTCCTAGAAAAAAGAAAACATTACTTATTTTTCAGAAGACAATCAAATAGACAAAGCATATTATTCAGACTCAGTATAAACTATTTACTATATCACTAGCCAGAAAATATAGAAATTCAAGATTTTTAAATACATAGCATAACACGTCGAAGGGGCTGGAGCAATAGCACAGCAGGTAAGGCATTTGCCTTGTATGCGGCTGACCCGGGTTCGACTCCTCCACCCCTCTTAGAGAGCCCAGCAAGCTACTGAGAATTTCTCGCCCGCACGGCAAAGCCTGCCTGGCAAGCTACCTGTGACATATTCGATATGCCAAACACATTAACAAGTAGTCTCACAATGGAGATGTTACTGGGCCCACTTGAGCAAATTGATGAACATTGGGAGGACAGTGACAGTGACAACACATCTAAGTAATCAATAGTATTAATTTGAGTCCTGGTGAATTATTTTTAATCTTTCTCATACACATGCTTTTCCATGACAAAATAGGAAGTTAATTAAAGCATCTTTGTGTTGTTCACTACCATTAGTCACAGTTCTAGTCACATCTCTATGAGTTTGTTTCTATTCCATATTTTATATCACCATGTAACATGCTGTGACTAATTGAATGTAGTTTTCTGGACAGTACTTTTCAATAAGTAGTTTTTGCAAATAGCATGTTACTCCTCTTACACTAGACCTAAGTATTTTTCATGGTGAAGTGTCTTTCAACTCAGGCATCTGAATGACTGCAGTGAATGTAACTTCTCTAGTCAACTCTATTGTATGAGAGATGTACCTCTTGCCTGATTCAGGTGTTATTCCCATGGCCCAATTTAGTCATTATAAATGATGAACTATTACTTGGAAATATTCTGGTTGGGTCCATAATCTCCAAGAGCAGACAGAGAAGGCCCCAGTGGTTCTCTCCCTCGCAGCCTGGGTTTGGGGGGACCTTGGGCTGCTCCCCCAGCCCTGGCAGTCCAGGCCATGGGGCAGACAAAGGAGGAAACGAGGGCCAAACAGGTTGATTGATCAATTGCTGTTTATTCCTTTCTCCCCCATGCTACTGTTCCAGTCCCTCTGAGACCCCATTCTAGTCTCACACTGCCCATCATCCCCATCTACTTCCTATCTCTCCCACTCATCTTTCTGTGCTCCATCTTGCTGTCTGGGCTCTTTCTCTCCTCGTACCTACTCCTGTATTCTTCTTCTACATCCTTCTCCCTCTCTCCCTCTTGCTAGTCTCTCCACGGTCCATCTTGCTGCACTGCTCTCTCTCTCTTATCTCTCCCCAACTCCTTCATCTCTTCCACTCTTCAACTCCTTCCTACCCCTCATTTCTCCATCCCAGCTCTCTGGATTCTGCTTCTCCACTCCTCTCTCCACCACAACTTGTCTCTCTCCACCTTGCCCTTTGTGCCCATGCTACACCCAGTCTGGTAGCAAAATCAACATAAGAAAGCCCTTCTTGACTGTCAGTCTCAAGGGCAAACACCACCTAGGGGTATTCCAAAGCCCTTCCTGATGACCTGCAGGCAAAATACCTCTTAAGGTGTTTTTCTCCTTTCCTCAGTCCAATAATTCAATCAAAATCTTTTTTTTTTTCTTTTTGGGTCACACCTGGCAATGCTCAGGGGTTACTCCTGGCTCATTGCTTTTTGGATCATAACAGCATTTGTCCATGACCAAGCTCTTAACTTAGTTAAGCATTAGGCACTTTGGCCATGCCCATCTCCATTCCAGATAGCACATAGCTCACCTCTTTCCCTGGGTGCATCCAGTCCCTCATCGGGATCCTGCCTTAAGGGGTGCTAGGAAGTAAGAGAAGCTGAGGCTTAGGTGAAAGAACAGATGCCTAGGAGGAAAATATTATTTAGAGACAAATGACTCCTACATTACAAAAGCATAGCATTTACTACTGTCTTCCTGTGCCCATACAAAAAAGACATTATTCTGAATAAACTAAGCAAAGGACTTAAGGAGAAGACAAAAACGATATTTACAAGTCAACAGAGAACAAAGAAGTTAAAAATAAACACAGAGGAATGGGAGCCCTATGATGGTAGTAACCCAATAAACCTGAGCTCTCTGCAGCAAGGCAGAATGTTATTCTACAGTTCGGTATATGGAATTAATTAATATTTACTTAAAAAAAATCGTTACTTATTTAAATAATAAACAGTTTTACATCAAAATTACAAGACAGAGGTATATTGTTAAAGTGCTGAGAAATAAATTTTATTTCTGATAACATATAGAGACAATTAGAAATAAGTTTACTTCCTTTAATGTAAAGTAGTTATACTAGATACATCTTTATGTATCATTTACATACTATAGTTGTGTATATGCTCCATAAAATTATTGTTATGTGACCAGGGACATTTGATATATATATTTACGTATACGTACATATATACATATATATAAATAATATATAATGTTTAAAGCATACAGTGAAGGCCAATAAAATATCGGGTACAATAATCATTTATAGTTGTTGCTCTTCCCAAAATTCAAATTTTTCCATTATATTCTGATTTTCTAGATGTATACACAAACTGCTTTATTAATTATTTTATATGATAATATTAAGGTGTTTAAAGCATAGAAATTTAAGAAAGAGGAAAGAAAGATGGCGGCCGCATGGGAGCCTTGTGGACAGCAGGTATGAACTGGGGGTCTGGGGGTGACGAAAACCTCATGGGAAGGGGGGCGTTCTGGCCTGTCCTTCACGCCCTACCGAGGTCACCAGTTGCCCCCCATGAGCAGCTCTGCGGCACGGCCACGACTCCAGAGCACAGAAACCAATCTCTTAATTATCTGACTTTTAGTAGAAATACTTCCAGAGTTAAAAGTAAAATAGCAGAAATCCAAAACCATTTAATCCTTGAACCCAGCTGTAGAAAGCAAATCATTTCACAACGCTTTTTCAGCATATCTGATTGGGGGGGGGTGAACTCTAAATAATAATGGTGCATCTTTTATCGAAACAATGAATCTAGTCAAAGTAGATAGAGTGTTAACTAGAACTCATCTGCCTCACAGGCATTGGGAGGGGTGGGAGGTGGGGTTTTATTGGGGTTCGTGGTAAAAAATAAGTATTGGTAAAGGGAAATGTGTTTGATATTTGCATGACTGAGGCCTAAACCTGAAAGCTTTGTAATTTTTCCCACAATGATTCAATAAATAAATAAATTATAAATAAATAAATAAATAAATAAAAATAAAGTGAAAAAAATAGAAATTAAAGAAAGAAGCAAGCAAACCTGATGGGGTTTTACGTTATTTCCATGTTATAATATTTCCATATTTAACTTGAGAATTTGTATAGGAAAACCAAAAGTCTAATAATTTCTGCCATATTTCCTCCTGGTATTTTAACTTTGACTTTTATCATTTCTCAGAACTTGTCACAATATTTTGTACTGGATTACTACATACAGTTCCCATTCTTCCTGATCTGGAGCGATAGCACAGCAGTAGGGCGTTCGCCTTACAAGCGGCCAACACGGCCGACCCGAGTTCGATTCCTCCGCCCCTCTCGGAGAGCCCGGCAAGCTACCGAGAGTATTCGATATGCCAGACACAGTAACAACAAAGTCTCCAATGGAGACGTTACTGGGCCCACTCGAACAAATCTTCCTGATCATTCTGCATTAAATCACTAGAGTAAATCTCCTGTCTCCACTCTGCACAAACAAAACAAAACAAAGCCAGCACACTATCAGGAGTCAGCAATCGTAAAAATAATCTTCATCTCTATTTTCATACGAAAATATTATAGACCATATAAATGCCCCTATTTCACCTGTGTAGTCAACTGTTACCCAGTATCTATCAATGTCTTAGCAAGTGCTTATCTCTATTCAAAATTTATTTTACAGAGGAATCAAACTCGGGTTGGCTGGGTCGGCCACATGCAAATCAAACGCCCTACCAGTTGTGCTAAAACTTTTAGTAGCCTTCAAAATTCTGTTCAGAAAATCAGTTAGGTAAGACAAGTAGTCTTTTCTCTTTGATATCCAGCCTGTAGCTTTTGCCATTTATAAATAATAATTGAAGCAAGGTGACTTTCATTTTAGTATGAAAATATAATCTCAAGGATGCAGAATCTCATGCCCCTGCACCAGACTGTCTTCACCGGGGCCCTTTAGACTGGGGTGAGTTGAGTTTCCCTCCCCACCGCAAGCAGAACCCTAGCAGTTGAAAACCTCCAGAACCCAGCCACAGTCATGCTCAAGGCCACTCTCCACATGCTTGGACAAGCCTCACGCATGGACGAACCAGCAGAGAAACCCAGGTATGAGGGACGCGAGGCTGAGATCTCCAAGACTGTTTGGATCGAGACTGGGCTTCCTCTACCCAGATATTCCGTTTTCCAATAGCTTGGTGGTCACATCTATAAACTGACCCTGGCACCATGTAATCCTATCAACAACCAAGATCCAGAGACTATAAAAAAAACTCCCGGAAGTGACCTTTTATAGTCTAGCCCACTAATGTACCTAAAGCAGCACACATGTGTTTAGTTTTAACCTACTTGCTTGTATTCTCTTATATACATCCTCCATCCCTCTAGGAGAGCCCGGCAAGCCACTGAGTATCCCACCTGCAAGGCAGAGCCTGGCAAGCTCCCCGTGGCATATTTGATATGCAAAAAACAGTAACAATAACAATCATTCCCCTGACCCTGAAAGAGCTTCTGATACAGCACGATTGGGTAGAATGAATAAGGAGAGGCTGCTAAAATCTCAAAGCTGGGATGAATGGAGACGTTACTGGTGCCTTCTCAAGCAAATTGATGAACAATGGGATGACTGTGATACAGTGATACAGTGAATATAATCTCAAGAGGGAAGACGATAACAGTACATAAAACTATTTTACATAATAGAAACGACTTGGAAAAAGTGTCTGTTAGATCAAGTAAGGAAGATAAAGTGGTCAAACATTGCTATGTGTTGGGCACTAGAGGCTGGTGTTCAGAAAACAATGGGATATGTGATTGTAAGCCTATACTCAAAGACAAATATTGAAACAGTGAGGAGAATTAATAAGATTCAAGGAACATAAGCATAATTCCAATACCAGTCTACTGGTATGTGCAGACTTAAAATCACATTTAAAAAATTATTTTTCAAAATAATTTTTTGAATCATTCCCTCTTTATTGTTCTGTGAGGCTTCCCAACGTGGCCGTACCTTAAGCCATCCTTGAGGACCTGGGAACCATTCAGGGGTGTGGTAATAGCTCTGTAGTAGGAGAGGGTTTTCTGTTTGCCACTTAAAGGAGGGAGAGTTCTAGGTATCTTCTGGGTTTCTTGTTTGTTTTTGTTTAGGAACCACACCTGCGGTGCTCAGTGGAAACTTCTAGCTCTACACTCAGAAATCGCTCTTGGTGGTGGTGCTTTGGGGACACATGGGATGCCGAGGATCACCAGGGAAACACCCGAGTAGGCTGCATGCAAGGCAAGCCAGCTGCACTATCTCTCAAGGCCCTGTCTTTTTTTTGTTGTTTTGTTTTGTTTGGAATCCTGAAAAAGCGGCCTTTGGCTAGATACATTTTGAATCTTAGTTCTAAGAAAGAGCTGAGATAGAAGAAACAAGATTCCTTCAAATTATTACAAGTTAGTTTTTTATTTATTTTGTTTTAGTTTTTTTTTGGTCACATCCCAGCAATGCACAGGGGTTATTCCTGACTCTGCTCTCAGGAATTACTCCTGGTAGTGCTAGGGGGGAACGACATGGAATGCTGGGAATTAAACCAGGGTCAGCCGCGTGCAAGCAAACTCCCTACCAGCTGTGCTAGTCTTGGTACTTTGTTGCTGGTGGCATTTTGTAAGCCAGAAGTCTAAATATGGTTTTCAGTCTCAAGCTCTTTTCCCTAGAACAGGAATCTTTGTTGCTTTTTCCACTCAGGAGAAGTCCAGTGTTCCCTCTTCAAAACATGTTCCTCTCTCTATGCAACTACACAAAAATAAATAAAAGTAAAAAGCAAGGGGACTTTCTTCTCATGTTTGTTTAGTGCAGTTTTAAGCATGGATCTCCATACCTGAAGGCCAGAATCTTAAGTAGTTACGTATCCCTGGTTTAACAGGGATCTGTAACATATACAGTCCTAGTGTCTCCACCATACATTGTTGTCTCAAGACAATGGCTTTGAAAATAGTTCTGACTATAGGAACTGAGGGAAGAATGCATAATCCCAGAGCCGGGAGAAAGAAAAATCTCAGATTGCTTGCCAGTCACATTCACTCAATGTCCTCACTCCTTAGCAAAAGGGGAAGAAGGCAACTGAATTAAAACTAGGGATTATCCACGTGAGTTTTAAAATAAAAGGTTGTAACTAAGTGTGATAGTGCCATTTTTGTTATTAGTGGTGATCTTTATTAATATTACATGATTTCATTAATTTTTATAAATATAATGTATCTTATTCTGTATTTTTTGCAGCACTAGGGTTACATGAAGTTGAATAATACATGGTTTCCTCCCCTCTAAAATTACTTAGGGGACAAATATCAAATGCAGATTTTTGCCTACAAAAACATTAAATGTTGCTGTTATGCATAGCATACCAACATAGAAATAAATCTTGTTAGGGAATAAGTATTTGAGGAAGAAATTTATTCTTAATTTTATTAATCTTGTTTAAAAAATGTCTTGCAGGGAGAAAGGGATTCTCATTCATTGTTAGTGGGAACGTGACTAGGCCAGCTTTTTTGGAAAACAATATGGTTATTCCTCAAAGTTCTAGAAATTGAGCTCCCATTTGAATCAGCAACACCACTTCTGGGAATATACCCTGGGGGCCCCAAAACACACAACAGTCATCTGCACATTTATGATCTGGAAACAACTTAAGTGCCGGAGAACAGATGACTGGATAAAGAAACTATGGTACAGCTACATAATAGAATATTATGCAGTTATAAGGGAAAATTAAGTCAAGAAATTTTCTTATAATTGGATGGACATGGAAAGTAGTATTATAGCTTAAATTAGTCAGGTAACAGGCAGATAAAGAATGGCTGCATTCACTTGTGAGATATTAAAAGCATAGTATGAAACTGATATCCATCTCCAGCTAAAACAGGGGCCAGGAGGACTGGTTAACAGTTGGAAATTACCACAGTCTGTGAGAGGTGGAGGACAGAATAGACCAGTATGGCAATAATAGCAGAAATGGTAACATAGGACAGAAACTGCATATTGAAAGTAGGTAAAAGGAAATACCTGTTAACCGTTTAATATCTGTATTGTAAACCATACTGCCCAAAAAAGAAAGAGAAAGGAGAGGGGGAAAAGAGGAATGGGAAGAGGAAGGGGTTATAGAGGAGGAGGGGTGAAAGAAGGGGTCAGGAAGGGGGAAAGACAGGTGAGGGCTAGAGAAAAGGGGAGAGGTAGAATGAGGAGGAGGAGGAGGAGGAGCAGGACGAAGGAGGAGGAGGAGGAAGAGGAAGAAGAAGAAGGAGGAGGAGGAGGAGGAGGAGGGAGGATAAGGAGGGGAGAGGAGGAGGAGGGAGGAGGGGGGAGGAGAGGTAGGGGGGAAGAGTAGGAGGAGGAGGACGGATGGGGGGAGGAGGAGGATGGACAGGGGGGAGGAGGAGGAGGAGGAGGAGGAGGAGGAGGAAAAGGAGGAGGAGGAGGAGGAGGAGGAGGAGGAGGAGGAGGAGGAATTAGTGGTGGAAACTGTACAGTGGTGAAAGACAGATATTGGAACTTAAATGACTGAAACCCAATCGTGAATGACTTTGTAACTGTGTATCTCACTGTTACTCAATTAAAAAAAGTAAATTAAATTTTTAGAAAGTGTCAAATTTAGCATTCAGAATATATTTGTAAAACTCACATATCAGTATGGAAAATTGAGTATTTTTAAGGTTTATTTTAACAGAAAATTTGAATTTCATGAAAGGATTTATGAGCATAATTAAATCTGGGCACACTTATGGAAATTATACGGAATTTATAGAATTATTATCATATTCTAGTACCTATAAGGAGAGTGCCTTTTGTAATGCTTCAGTTCCTCCTCAGTAAGTACTAGACTATATTAGGTAAAGATTTTTTTAATGAACTATTTGCCATATTTCATCCCAAGCTGTATAATATAGTCCCTTTATTTTCCTCTGTGGTGTCACTCATGGATGTTGGTTCTTCCCCAGGGGCTCATGGTAGAATGGACCTTGAAACCGCTGGTGAGCACCTGTAGAGCTGGATCATGAAACCACCTGAAAGTTCTTTCATTCCGTTGGAAGTTTTGGAACTTGCACAGACGTTCACATCTGGGAACTTGCAGGAAGCTTCTAGTCCCTCATCCCATGGCACCCCTTCCCCAATGGTGAATTGTCTTAGAAGATGCCCAGGCACCTCCAAGTTCGGTGCAACGTCACTAGCCTCTTAAGATACCTGTAAACCTTGCTTGGCGTGCCCCCAATAAGCCTGCTTTGGGTTTGCTTTTCCTCTCAGTTTTGGTCTCGACTTTTTCACGATCCTTTCAGTGGGAAAAGTCTTTGTTCTCTCTTGAACATATGTCTCTCTTGTGTGTCCCACATTCTCTCTACCATTTTCATTCTGTTTTCAAATTTGTGTAATTAAAGCTATATTTAAAACAAAAAAGTAAAAGAAGTCCCATCTGCTTAATCCTCCCAGAAATCGCCATGTTTTTATTTTCAGAATCTTCTGATAAATTCTGTTATGTTCATGCTCAAGATTCTTGTTATCATTTTTTCACTGATTGATTTTTGCCTTCAATTTGCATAATTATGCCCCTAGAGTCTCCATTAGTGTTCTGTGTATCAATTTCTTCTTCTTGGTAACTAGACAACATTGTACCCTATCCATTCAGCTTCAAGATTTCATCAGTTAAACATGGAGTCCATATTTGCATTGATGATATTCAGTGAATTATCAACAATAGCTCAAGAATCTACTTTATCCTACATGTGTGATGCTGAAACTGAAGCACAGAGTAACCTTACACGTTTAGAATTTGCTTCCAATTTCACTGCAAACTATATTTTAGCGAGAAATTATATATTACCTGACTGGTCTTCTCTCTGCTTTGAGTTATGTATAATGGTGATTCAGATGTTTTTGAGATATTACAAGCACCTAATTTATTACCAGAGTATGACTTCAAGTTCCAGAGATTATTGTTACAGCACACTCAGGTTCTTGTCCTTGAGCAATCAAGATCTAAAGCAGCGGACTGGAGAGATGAGATGTCCAAGTTCAGTCGAAATTTTATTGGTGGAAAAAAAAGAAAAGGCAGAGAAAGGAAAGCAGAGCATGTAACTGGGGCATGGTCTATGCTTAACAGAAACTAGGGAAGGTGAAAACAGTCTCCTTTTTAGATTTTCTTACTTATATTGGAATAGGTGAGCATTCTGCATTGGGTTTCTTAGGATAAGACAAATGGTAATATAAAGGGCCTGGGGAAGAACAGACTTGAGATTGTATTCTGCATATCTGCACACAGTCTCAGGAATTTTTCCTCTGGACTATTTTCTTGCTACCTGATTTCTTCTTTTCCTGTAATGTTATATTGTAATGATTTATATTTGCTTGTAAAATGAGTTTCACTGTGCAGTTTTCTCCACATTCATCTTCATTGCTTATACTTAAATAGTTGATAAATTATTTCCATTAATGTTGGATTAAGACTATGATCTCTCTAATAAGAGTATTTAATAAAGATAGGTATGCTGGTATTTGTACGGCATTATCTTCATGAATAAATTTTGATAACCTGAGTTTTACTTGCAGCCTTAAAGTGTTGCCAATGAATCAATGTCTAATAAATAAAAGAAACAAAGAAAAACATTTACAGAATGTCACCTTTAAATTTAGGTAGGAAAATTAGTATGTTATTAAAGTATTCAAGTTCTAACTTTCTTTTATTACCACAGAAATCAAGAGGTTATTATAGCATTTATATTTCATTTGCCGTTTTCTTCTTTGATGTTTGTCTTCCAACACATTACTAAAACAAAGCAAATATATTTTTAGCTTTAAGCACATACATTCATAAATTGTTTTGAAGTACAATAGAAAGCAACAGCGTTTTGGAATTTGAAGATCTGAAAGTTAAATAACAGTTTTACCTTTTATTTTTATTTATTTATTTATTTATTTATTTTGCTTTTTGGTCACTCCAGGCAATGCACAGGGGTTACTCCTGATTCTGCACTCAGAAATCACTCCTGTCACTGCTTAGGGGACCATATGGGATCCTGGAAATTGAAGCTGGGTCGGCCATGTGCAAGGCAAATGCCCTATCCGCTCCAGCCCCAGTTTTACCATTTATTTAGTTGCTGTATAACCGTAGCCAAATCATTTAACTTCTCTGAATTTATATTTTTCTATCTTATAATAGATGCAAAAATATTAAAGTCGAAAGTGAAAGTTTTCTTCTAGCTTTTAAATTTAAAGTATATTTTGTGAAGTACAAATAATAATTGCTTGCTAAATAAATGCTTGGTAATATTAAATTTGACAACCTCAATGAAATTTTTATATACAAATAATTTAGAATAGAATTACTTACAGTGCAAGCAAATGTTCATTTAGAGTAATCCAGGGACTTTCAAATAGTCTTATATATATGGTTTTTCTGTCTTAAAATTCCTTTTTTTTTTTTTTTTTTTTTTTTTTTTGCTTTTTGGGTCACACCCGGCGATGCTCAGGGTTTACTCCTGGCTCATGCACTCAGGAATTACTCCTGGCGGTGCTCAGGGGACCATATGGGATGCTGGGAAGCAAACCTGAGTTGGCCATGTTGGCTGCGTGCAAGGCAAACGCTCTACCGCTGTGCTATTGCTCCAGCCCCTTAAAATTCTTTCTTAACTGAGTAAACAAATATCTGAATACTAAGAGTCCCAGAACTACTATACATTTGTAAAGGAAATATGCAGACAAGACACTGTGGCCGCATTTCTTTTTATTATAAAAAATGTGTTTCCTAAAACGTATTTTAAAGAAACTTTGGAGAAAGGAAGTGAGGGGATAAGGTAGGCTTTTACAATGAATTTCAGGATCGTAAAAATAAATCAAGAAATATTTGGGAGCTCTTGCCCCAATTCTAGGTTCACCATGGGACAAAGCCAACTCAAACACTAGGCTAGGATTCATTAAGAGACTGACCAAGATACTAAAAAAGACACAATTTATCAGGAATAGAAATTCTCGTAAAACACTGAGAGAGGATGAACAGCATTCAAAGTTCTTTTCTGTTGATAGAACGTAGCAAGGATCTCTGCATAGATTATTCCCATGCAAGGTATCTTAGGGAAGACCTGTATAGTTCTTGTTGTGGAACAGATATCCCCAACATGCCCGTAAACATTGAGCACCAGTCTGGGCAGAAGTCTGAATGAGCACACAGAGAAACCCCTCCAAGAACAATTGATCACAGCTCAAATTATTGCCAAATGCACACATTTTTAATAAAGGATCTTGGCTTACAGGAGGTCCAACCACATAGAGAGTTGTGTGTGTGTGTGTATGTGTGTTTTGCTTTGCTTTTTTTGTGTCACACCTAATGCTGCACACTTAATGATGGCTTTGAACTCAGGAATTACTCCTGGTGGTGCTTGGGGGACCATATGGGATGCTGGGAATTAAAATTGGGTTGGTCCCGAGCAAGGCAAATCCCTACCCGCTGCACTATCGCTCCAGCCCTCAATCACATAGAGCTTAACACTATTAGACTATTATCTTTTCTTCTCTGCTCTGTCCCTGGTCCAATCCCTTTCAAGGTTATATGTTGCGATTAGAATGACTTGCTTAAGGTGTAGGTGACTGTTTCTGTGTTTTAGATGTCCGGGACTAGGGGTTCTAGTGAGACTCAAGGCCAGATACATGATGCAGGTGCTCTGTTTTGCTATCTCTGGCTTTTAGAGACACTTTCTTCTTTGCATCTTCCATAAATAATTTGACAAAATTTAAGATCAATTTATATTTAAAATTGTTAAAAGAAAATGTTTCAACCTTCTATAAGGCATTTCCCGTAAAAAATATGCCTCTGTAATATGTTCATAGAAAGTCCCTGAGTTCAGTAAGAAACAATTTGATAAAATAAGCAGCTACAGTAAAGTGGAGGTCTAGAAAATTATTATACAAATATATGTAGCAGTTATGCATGCAAATTATAGTCCAACTGAAAGGAAGTTCAGGAAAACAGTACTATTTCTCAAATAAATGAGAAATAGATGTCTTATAATAAGTTTAGCCAACAAAATGTTAAGTCAGTGCACAAAATATGTAAAATCTCATTGAAATAAGTTGAAAGCATAAAGAGGTGAAGTAATACCACCTATATTTTCTTCTATGTATACTATTGGTTAGACTCTGATGTCTAACTATTGGCTCCACTTTGAGTTATTTATTTTTAATATTTTATTAAATGATTATGAATTTTCAACTTTTAACATGTGACAGGACAGCATTTTGTGTACCATTTCCTAAAGTGTCTTTCTTTCTTTCTTTTTTTCTTTTTGCTTTTAGGGTCACACCCTGCAATGCACAGGGGTTATTCCTGGCTCATGCACTCAGAAATTACTCCTGGCAGTGCTCAGGGGACCATATGGGATGCTGGGAATCAAACCCGGGTCAGCCGTGTGCAAAGCGAACACCCTACCTGCTGTGCTATTGCTCCAACCCCTGTCTTTTTTGTATGAACTTTACTCCTTTTTATGATTTCCTACCCATATATGTGTGCAATAATTTTGGGGCCTGCTATCCTATTTTATTGGTTTAGTGATCTATTGATTCAATAGTAGATTGTTTTAATTACTACTGCATTCTAATATAACTCGAAGTCAGAATTACTAGATCTTATTTTTTCTTTTCTCTCAGAATTTCAAGCATTATGGAATTTAAATGAAAATGAAACTGATATTTTTCATATTTTTAAGCATGTCTAAAAAAGTGACATGCTAAGCATCGAAAGGGATGTAAAACAACTCTTACACATTGTTGTAAGAAATGCAAAAATAGTGAGACTACCTTATATAATGATTTAAAAAATGATATAGTATATGAGATGTATATATGAATATAATGTAATATCCAACCTAGAAAAAATACTCTCAGCATATCTGCAAGAAAATATAGATTTATGTGTAGATGTTTATGTTAGAGAAGTTAATAAATGACTAAATAAAATTTTGGCCTACCCAGCATATAGTAAAATACTGTTCAGCTTTATTGCTGAAGGACAGAGCATTGATAAATTTCCACAGAACAGAATCTTAAATCTTTATTACTTTCAATGAAAATAGGCACCACAAAGTTGCGTGTTATTATTATTCTATAGATATGAAACTCTAGAAAAGAGGAATATGAACAAAATTTCAAGTCAGCAATAGTGAAACAGTGGATATAAGGAGTGACTACAGGGTGCATGGCAAAAGATTGTAGAAAGGGTGACTATTTACATATTCATAACGATAATAGTTACACAGTTGTATACATTTTTCAAAACCTGTAAAATTGTATACCTGATGAAGAGGATACATTTTCCATTATTAAATTATATTTCACTAATTATGATTTAAAGAAACATAAATAATGTTCTTTACAATCGTTTGTTAGATTTTTAACAGCATCAAGAGTTTTTAAAACTTAAGTCTTCCATGCAGCACATAAGTAAGTTGTCTTTTCTTAGCCTT
The DNA here is from genome assembly GCF_029834395.1 of Sorex fumeus. Taxonomy (NCBI): domain Eukaryota; kingdom Metazoa; phylum Chordata; class Mammalia; order Eulipotyphla; family Soricidae; genus Sorex; species Sorex fumeus. Next base: position 34,449,565 of record NW_026606070.1, read on the forward strand.
GTTATTTTCCACTATCTTTAAAAAAGATGCCTTTAATCTCCCTTGAGGGTGACATTGATCAATTCAATCTATACTGTCCTTGTACGGTTGACTAACATTAAATTCAAAGCGACTAATGCTACTAAATTGTTTGAAGCAACATGGACCACAAGGACAACTAGACCACCTCCAACATATCTGTCGTCATACTTGCAATGTAGTCAGTTGAGCCGTCCAGAGGGTTAATGAAATTATCTCAAAATTGAAATGCCAGGGTGAATTCCATTATAAAAAAAACTCCCCGGGGCTATTCCATGTGTATATTAATATGGAGTAGGTGACATTATTTGACTTTGCTTCTTAATAACACTACACTTTTGAGCTAAGAGTGCATGGGTTCATGGTAGTTTTACTGTATTAAAATTTAAATACTATTGGTTGTGAGCCTGGAGAAAAGATCATCATACATATGAATCGATGACTAATAGCTTAGGATGTTGTTTTTTTTTTCACTTTTGAAGTAAACAAGTACAAATCTTATAGATTGCCAAATATTTGCTCAACCAACAAGAATAAAATGGAATTTATTTTTAAAACAAATGAACAAACGACAACAAAACATATGTATTATTTACAGACAACAAACCCTGAGGAGAATCATCAATATAGCAATAATTGCATTGGTTTATAAATGTTTGCTAGCTTTTGGTATTAATTTATCATTCCTAGAAAAGTATAACAGTCAGCATAGCATTAACTAGTTCACTATGTATTGACTAAGCAAATACATTTTGAAACCATATATCACCATATTTTAGTGGTTTTCATTGCATATCTTTTACATGTTATCTCCAGAGAATCTTCATAAAAATAAACCTCAAGATTTTACTTATAGAAACTCTTAATGAGGTTGTATGAAACGATAAAATTTCTATATTGAAAGTTAAACTAGGTCTCTGTTTAAAGAGTTCAGAAAGACAATTAAAAAATTAATAAATCTGGGCTACTTTTCAATGTTTACAAGGGCATGAAATTATCTAGAAATTTCTTTAAATTGAGTTTTTAAATAATATTGAAGATGATATGCATATTTATTTTGAAACATAAGAGTTAGATGACCCAGTACCTTCAGAAATATTTCAAACATTTGTTCTAGATAGAATAATTGACGGTCACCTTTAAAATAATGATTTATGACTTCACTCACTAATCATTATTTTAACACTTAAAACTATAGAAATAATAGTGGGCTGGAGTGATAGTATAGTGGGTAGGGCATTTGCCTTCCACGTGGCCTACCTGGGTTCAATTCCCAGCATCCTATATGGTCCCCCAAGCACCACCAGGAGTAACTCCTGAGTGCAGAGCCAGGAGGAATCCCTGAGCATTGCCGAGTGTAACCCAAAAAGAAAAAAATAGAAGAAATAATAGCATAATATTAAAATAAATTCAATTTTCACAGAAAGTACCCAGATTATAATTCCTGTTATTGGAAATAGTGCTTAAATTGGTTTATTATAAAGGACCTGTGGATACCAAATTATTAACAAAATACCGATTGTTAATGGTTACTAATAAAATACTCAATTCAGGGAAGATGTTTATAATAGTAAGTATACACTTGGGGCTAGAGTGATAGCACAGCGGGTAGGGCGTTTACTTTGAATGGGCCGAACAGACCCACCCGAGTTCGATTCTTCCGCACCTCTCGGAGAGCCCGGCAAGCTACTGAGAGTATCTCACCTGCACGGCAAAGTCTGGCAAGCTACCCATGACATATATGATATGCCAAACACAGTAACAACAAGTCTCACAATGTTACTGGTCTGTCAAGCAAATCGATGAACAACGGAAGGACAGTGACAGTGAAACTTTTATTTATGTATATTTATAGATTCTTTCCTCTATCCATTTAATCCATTTTCAAAATACTTTAATACAATTTTAATTTCTCTGACTATACTATGGGTTACATACCTTTCAGTTTGTTTTGGTAATTGTGCATACATATTCCTTTCTTTACCACTACCCTTGATAATATGGAATGTATATGTGCCCCTCATTTTACTATTATATATGACAGAATTTCCCTGGTTGACTTCCAAGACTTTTTTTGGACCCACATCAGTGCAATAAGCTGTAAATCTGAGAGGCTTAGCTTGCCTCAAATTCTTGTAGCCATCTCAATTTCTGATGAAAAATATTCCCTAATAGTCTCTTTGAAATTCCTATTCTCTATATTCTTTTTCAAGGCAATTTTTTCCAATTTTGATTATGTTTTATTATTAAGGATTATTGTTATTTGAATAGGTTATTGATAAATAGAGAGACAATGACAGTGTATTTTCAGGTATTAGGAACACAGAGACAAAGGAGCAAGTTCCTTAGGGGCTGTTTCTCTTAGATAAATCTATCATAAAATTCCAACTGTTATAAGTGTAACATATGTACAGTGCAGTATAAGTACAGAAAATTAGATGCAGCTATTGAATAGCCTTGCTTTATAAATATGTAATCTTTCTACAGAAATTTAATGTAAAAGCATCACTGTTGTGAATCAACACATTAGCTCTTACTTAGTCTTAAATATTTTAGATAATAATTTTCTTGGAAAATGTAGTTTAGACATTTCAGAACACTCTACTCTTTTGGATAACATTGTGTTCAGATGATTGTAAAGATCTTATTTGTTGGATGCTATTCTTTGGTGAGAATTCACAGATGGAACAAAAATACTCTGACATTTTATATGCATTCAGAGAGAAATATCCAAATGTCTCTTTCCCAGTCTTTTTATCACCAAGTTTCTAATCACATGTTTTTCAAGGCACTGAAATTTAACCATAACTTATGAATCAATATGAAATTTTTCCCTAACTATGACTTATGTCGGGGTAAAATTAGGTATACTGCTCAAAGTTCTGCCTGCAGAAGGATTTTTCTTTAATTCAGACAAATCCTTGAGGTAGTTCTAGTGAATCTTACAGACCTATTTGCAAGAAAAATAACTATTTTTTTACTTCATCTATCATATGAAATGCTAATGAGATTCTAAGTATCAAGATTGGAGCTTTGGTTAGGGGTTATAATATCTGTGTTTAATTTTTACCCCTTTGTTACAGTCTATGATTTCAGGTCACTTTCATGTATCTATCCCATATGAGTGTCTTCCATTTAACAATAGGCTTCTGTCAAACTCTGATTGTGTTGTGCGCTGGTCAGACAATAATAGTTTGTGAAGGGTAGCTTAGGATAGATGACAACTTGAAAAGTTTATATAAAATATTTCGTTTCTGCTAGAAACCAGAAACAATGTAGACATTATTTCCTAATAGGAGCATAGTGGTCCTGAGAGATTGGTATAATTTTATTCTAAAATCTTAAAAGTCTACTTGTGACTCATGAGTAGTGCTTTGCCCAAAACTGTCATACAGTATCACAATTTTCTATAATTACTCCAATCATAATTGCATCTGCAATATCGATGGGCCAAGTAGTAGAACAGTTTCTGTAGTAGCTCAAACTTCTTGCAGACTTTTACTTTTTCTGAGTTTAGATACAAATATAATAACATTTTAATAAAAAGAAAAAACCTAGAGTTTGGTGATTTGAAAATGAAAGCTCAAATAAGATATTTATTGTGACCCAAACCTTAAAATATACCATACACTTTCCTTAATGGTAGGAATTATAGTATGTAGCAAATATTCTTCTACTTTCATAGAGGTAATTGAGACTTGCCAAGCTCAGAATCAATAGAAATATCATCAGGATATAAGACCATGACTTTTTGTGGAGTTTTCCCCAATTTTGAAGTGTTTTGAGTTTTACCCAAATAGCCACAGTAATTGCATCTTTCTATCCACAAGATCCAATTAATGTAGTGGCAAAAAGTTGCTACATATTTATTCAATTTTATTTAATTTTTTCTTTTGGGGTCACATCTAGCAAATGCTCAGAGATTCCTCCTCACTCTGCACTCAGGTATTATTCCTGGCAGTGCTCAGGGAACCATATGGGACTGAACCCAGGTCCGCTGTGCACAAGGCAAACACCCTACCTGCGATACTACCACTCTAGCCCCAAATATCTTATATTTTTTTTAGTTAACCAAGTTACCTTTAGATTACATTATGTCATTGGACTAGAAGTTTGATTTATCTATGAGGTAAGTCAACAACATTATTTTGCTAACCCTCTTAATTAAAAGTAAACTTTTAATAAATTTAATTAGAAAAATATTTACTGCATACCCAATTGACAAGTATCTATTGGTTTTGGATTACCTCAAATAATAAATCATGTCTGTGACAGTAATTGCCAAACATAGTTATATTTCTGATTATTCACTGAGATATTCCCACCTACATATCTTTTTTGAAAAAAATGTAATTTTTTTGGTTTGTTTCTAGGGTATATCTGGTGATCTTCAGAACTTACTCTTGACTTTGTGGTCACTTCTGGTGATGCTCAGGGGGCCATCTGAATTGAACCCAGGTAAGCTACGTGCAAAACAAATGCCTACCTGATACACTGTTGCTCCAGCCCTTCTCATATCTATCTTCTGCATAAGCCAAGCTGTCAAACTGAATGAGTAAGTGGTAAGAAGCATTACATGATTTCCTTTGAAGTCCTCAAAGTGGTAAAAGTGTGGTATTGCATATTGCTTGTTATGTTTGTAGGTAAATTAGTTTTATGGCTTTCACTTGAGTTTTCCCCCCATACAATCTTGATTTCTGCCAGATGCTAAGTATATTTCCTTAGGACTCCCATAGAATTTCTACAAACCATGCATCTAGTTATCTTCTCATTTCCACAGGTCTCTGCTATTCCTACTGGATCACAGTGACACTTACAATTTCTAAGAAATGTTGTCAGTGAGGAACAGGGTCTCATTGTCCCAAGTGATTCACTGTCACTGTCACTGTCCTCCCATTGTTCATCGATTGCTCGAGCAGGCCCAGTAACGTCTCCATTGTTAGACTTGTTACTGTGTTTGGCATATCCAATACATCACAGGTAGCTTGTCAGGCTTTGCTGTGCGGGCGAGATACTCTCCGTAGCTTGCCAGGCTCTCTGAGAGGGACGAAGGAATTGAACTCGGGTCGGCCATGTTGACTGCTTGCAAGGCAAACGCCCTACCACTGTGCTATCGTTCCAACTCTTCCAAGTGATATGATTATTTAATATCTTTAATAGTGACCTTGATATATAGTGTTCTTCCCTGGAAGAAAGTGAGGAGGTAAATTTTCAGAATAGAGTTTTAGCTCTGTGACCAGTGTTCCTCAAAGAAACTCAATTTCTCTGTTTAACAGACATTTGGTCTAAAGTTGGACTCAAGACTTTAAAATGTTTGACTTGGACTCTGTTATAATAATTCACATTACAGTTTTTACCACATCTAATATACATATATACGTTTATGTATATATATGTAGACATAAACTGATATTTCCTATGCAAATCAGTAAAAATCTATAGAGTGATTGTATACATGGTACTGAAGATATCATGATCAGTGACTTAGCACCAAAGACTCCTAAAAAATAGGCATTCTATTTATTGTGTTATCTCTATTGTCCATCACAATACCCATATCTATCTTAATTCTGTCTGTTAAATGCTTCCGGTAGTCCCCTATCATTCTAGTAGTTCATTTTTCTCAGTGAATACAGGAAATTGCTATCTTATTAGTCTCCTAATTGAATCTTGGTATCCAGTCTGATGACATCATTTCTCACTGTGAACCCTAGACAGCTGGTATTAGTCACCACATAGCTTTTAAAAATATTGGACTATGGGGACCAGCGCAATAGCACAGAGGTTATGGATTGACGTGGGTTCAATCCTTGGCATGGTATATGGTCCCCCAAGCCCTGTCAGGAGTGATAACTGACTGCAGAGCTAGAGGTAACCCCTAAACATTTCCAGGTATAGTACCAAAAAAAAAATTGAAAAGATATTAGAGCTTTGCCGATAAATGTATTAGTATTTCAATATTGTCCTCAGAAAAAAATAGGTGCTCAGACTAGAGTTAGTGAGCAGAACAAGTCACAGTCACATCCATTTCTTCCTAAATTTTAAACTCCTACTTTTCAGAATTTAAGATATTTTAAAACTCTGTCAGTTTGGGGTAAAGGTTTTGTTAACTTTGAGAGTACTCTTAGTCCATGATTTAAAATATTAGATCCAGAATCTTCGCATAGTGCATATACACATTTAAAGATATTTATCAATTCAGCATTAAAATCTTCTACCTTGATACAACATTTTTAGAATTTATATGTATCAGTTCTCCATATTTCTATCAATAAAATCAATTATTTTGGCATGCTTTACAGGAATTACAGTAGACTAGAGGATTACAAATGGTTTATTATTGTCACTATAAACTTTTGTGTTCTTTGTCTGACTATGAGTTACAATGAGAAAAATTAGGGAAGAAATAGGGAAATAGATGAACTCTATCTCTCTTTCTGCTTCGTAAACATAGGAAGTTACATTATTCTTTGCCTGTTAGTCACAACCACACAAGTTAACAAAATTTAGGCTATAAGTTAGATGAGTTGGAAGGTAGGATCAGATAGAACCTATTTGTAGATGCCCTGGGATTAATATTTCAATGTTTGCCAGATTAGCAAAGCATTTTTAAAATGAAATATATTAGATAATGTATGATTCAAGTGAGAAATGGATAAAATAATGCAATAAAATTGATAAAATAAGACCTTTAGGGTGTTCATTAAATGTCATATTTTTATAAATCTTTAGGTGGTGAACTTCTTTCCTGTATGTGTTTTATACTTGAAATTAGTCTGTATTCCATTGAAATATGGTTGCTAAAGGGTTACTCTTCAAAACCTCTTCCCCTGTATTTGACATTTTTATAGGAAAGTCCTTTAAAATAAAATATAAACGGTTTTCACTACAACGATGCCATGGTTTGTAGTCACTAAAACATCATCTAGGTTAACCGGAAGGGCCAAAAGGTGTTCTTAGAAGACATATGAGGGGATAGGGTGTCAACAACAGGTTAACTTATATCTGTGGGATGAGTGCATCAGCAGCCTGATGGTGCCATTAGACTTCCTGATACTCCAAAATTGCTGCTGTGCCTTTGGCCAGACCCAACAACTTGAGGCCAAGTTTACGAAGAAATTAAACAGCCAAAGTTACGTATATGGGAGTCCCACCCACAAACCACTCCGGCTCACCTATACAAGCTCATTTATTGGCCCTATTTCAGAGCCTATACTTCTCAAAAAAGATCAAAAACTGTAGTTAGGGCCAGCAGTGTGGCATGCTGTGGGCAAATGGGCACACCCTGCAAGGCATATGCCAATAGTTTACTTTTCTGAAAAAGATGGAAACAAGGGCCATGATCCAGAGACACAAAAGAAGCTCAGAACGGAGCAGCTTGCTGCAGAGATGCCTCCAGACTTTAAGCCAGGCTGACTTCACTGGGGTGCCTCAGATGGAGATAGGTGTAGTTCCTTTCACCTGTTTCACTATAAACCCTGGGGATCGCCAACTTCCAGAACCCACTGAGAAGTGCAAGTTCAGTGACGCGAAACTCCAGGCCTCAAGGGATAGTGAATGGACCAGTCCTTCTCATCCTCCCCCATCCCAATGGGACCCTGGAACTCAGACCCACAAACTGCTTCTGGCTGCTACTTTTTTTTAAATTTTTTTTTATTAGTGAAACAAAATGAGGTACAGTTGTAGATTTACAATTTTTTGTGCTTGGGTTTGATTATACAATGATCAGATACCCATCCCTCCACCAGTGCCCATTTTCCACCACCATGGATAATATCCCCCTCACCCCCATCCCCCCATTCCCCCCTGCCTCTGTGGCAGGGCAATCCCCTGTGTTCTCTCTCTCCTTTTGGGTGTTGTGGTCTGCAAAAGAGGAATTGAGTGGTAAACATGTTCAGTCCATAGTCTACTTTCGACATGCATCTCCCCTCCTGGGAGGATCCTCCAAACACCCTTTATTTGGTGTTCCCTTCTCTATCTGAGCTGCCCTTTCCTCTAGAATGCCCGACTGGCCACTAAGCTATGGAGTAATCCTCCTGGTGCTGATCTCAGCTATTCTTGGGTATTAATCTCATATTTTGTTACTTTATATCCCCCAGATGAATGCAATCTTTCTATTCTATCCCTCTCTTTCTGACTCATTTCGCTTAGCATGATACTTTCCATGTTGTACCACTTGTACGTAAATTTCATGACTTCATCATTTCTAACAGCTACATAGTACTCCATTGGGTAGATGTACCAAAGTTTCTTTAACCAGTCATCTGATCTTGGGCATTCAGGTTTCTTCCAGTTTCTGGCTATTGTCAAGAGTGCTGCAATGAACAAACAAGTGCAGATGTCACTTCGACTATACATTTTTGCCTCTCTGGGATATATTCCCAGGAGTGGTATTGCTGGGTCAAATGGGAGCTCAATTTCTAATTTTTTGAGAATCGTCCATACTGTTTTCCAGAAGGGCTGAACCAGTCGACATTCCCACCAACAGTGAAGGAGTATTCCTTTCTCGCCACATCTGCGCCAGCATAGGTTGCTTTTGTTCTTTTGAATGTGGGCCAGTCTCTGATGTGTGAGATGGTATCTCATTGTGGTTTTGATCTGTATCTCCCTGATGATTAATGATGTAGAGCATTTTCTCATGTGTTTTTTTCTGGCTGCTACTTTAGCTCCTTAATGGCCATGATCCATAAACACACAAAAGAAGCTCCAAACCAAACATCTCACTGTCCTCTCTCCCTTGCCATGAGGAGCTTAGGTTTATCAGGTTACACCTATCACAGTTCCCCAACCAGTTAATCAGCTTTTCCCTCTAATCAGACTCTGTTATTTGTAAGGACAGATCCTTCTAGGACACTGAACATGTATTATAAGTTAATATTGCCTTTCTCCTCTCTTTATGTCTTTTGAATAGTTTACTTTAATACGATGTCCTTTTTGTATAGATACATGAAGACAGTTAATATTATTCTTTTTTAACTTAGGATTTAATTGACTTCGAATATTATCCACTCCCGGGCATCTGCTTTCTTGGTTTAAGCCTCAGTTGCCCTTAGTTCCTAGCACCCCAAAAGCAGGGTCCCGATGAGGGACTAAATGGACCCAGGGTAAGCTGTGAGTTACCCTGGCATCGAAATGGGCCAGGCCAATGCGCCATGATTCTTAACTATAAGTTAAGAGCTTGATCATGGACAAATGCTGTCATGATCCAAAAGTAACGACAAGACTTGAACCCTGCTTTGGAGAGGAAAGATTTATCTGCCCTGAGTACAGTAGTCTGAGACCAAGATGACCCCAGCAGAGCAATTCTAATAGCTTAATGTATCTCTTATTGTGTCCATACAAAATGATTAATATTATGAATGCTTATATGTTTATTGGACAAGGAGAGGAGAAACACACCCATGGGATTCCGCTCTAGGGTGGGTCGACCTGCTAATTGAGAATCTGTTCTAAAAGCAGCTTTTCCTGACGGAAAGAACTTTACCCCTATTGATTGTGACCACAGCAATGTGTAAGCCCCAACCCCTCATGGCTTTGTGATTTAACTAGACTGTAAGAGTGGGCTGGGAGATTCAGAGTCCAGAGCCAGAGGAGAATGAAATAGCATGGGGAAGGAAGAAGCAGATGGAGAACCAGAGGAGAATGGAGATGAGATTGGAATAAACTGCAACTGAGAACAACCATCCTGGCCCCCGTTTCCTTCCTTTACCTGTCCATCGCCACAATCTCCCCAGGGTGGGGGAAGCAGCATGAGGCTAAGGAAAGCAGGTGGTGGGAAAGATAGAGTGCCGTTGTTGCTGCCTTTTTGTGTTTATACACAGAGACGTCTCTAGACCCTAATTATCTAAAATTGTAGAATTCCAGGAGCACACAGCCATTCTTGTGATTGCATGACATTTTATGCTATTCATAATAGGCAATACAAAAGAGAGTTCAGGGATATTGTCTGCCCTAAAGGAAGGGGTATGGGTGGGATCAGTTTGGGGATACTGGGGACCTTGGTGTGGAAGATGTACACTGGTGGAGGGTTGGGTGATCCATCATTGTGTGACTGAAACTCAAAGAGAAAAGCTTTTCCTGAAATTCATATGGAGCAATAAGCCCCCACAAATAGCTAAAGCAATTCTTGGGAAAAAGAAAATGGGAGGAATCAACCTCCCTAATTTCAAACTCTACTACAAAGCAGTAATAATTAAAACAGCATGGTACTGGAACAAAGGTAGAGCTGCATACCAATGCAACAGGGTTAAATACACTGACATCGCCCCTCTATCATATGGTCATCTAATCTTTGATAAAGGTGCAAGAAATGTGAAGTGGAGTAAGGAAAGCCTCTTTCACAAATTGTGCTGGCAAAACTGGACGGCTATATGCAAAAAAAATGGGCTGAGAACTCTGCCTAACACCATGTACAAAAGTAAGATCAAAATGAATTAAAGACCTCAATATCAGACCAGAAACCATAAGGTACATTGAAGACAAAGTTGGCAAAGCCCTCCAAGACGTTGAAGCTAATGGTATCTTCAAAGATGTCACGCCACTGGCCGAGCAAATGAAAACAGAGATAGATAAATTGTACTATCTTAAACTAAGAAGCTTCTGCACCTCCAAAGAAACAGTGACCAAAATACAAAGACAGTCTACAGAATGGAAAAGGATATTCGCCGAATACACATCTGACAAGGGGTTGATATCAAGGATATACAAAGTACTGGTTGAACTTCACATGAAGAAAACATCCAACCCCATCAAAATGAAATGAACAGAAACTTTCTCAAAGAAGAAATCCGAATGGCAAAAAAGCACATGAGAAAATGCTCTACATCATTAATCATCAGGGAGATGCAGATCAAAACCACAATGAGATACTATCTCACACCTCAGAGACTGGCCCACGTTCAAAAGAACAAAAGTAACTGATGCTGGCGTGGATGTGGCGAGAAAGGGACACTCCTTCACTGTTGGTGGGAATGTCGACTGGTTCAGCCCTTTTGGAAAATAGTATGGACGATTCTCAAAAAATTAGAAATTGAGCTCCCATTTGACCCAGCAATATCACTCCTGGGAATATATCCCAGAGAGGCAAAAATGTATAGTCGAAGTGACATCTGCACTTGTTTGTTCACTGCAGCACTTTTTACAGTAGCCAGAATCTGGAAAAAACCTGAGTGCCCGAGATCAGATGACTGGTTAAAGAAACTTTGGTACATCTATACAATGGAGTACTATGTAGCTTTTAGTAAAAAATGAAGTCATGAAATTTACATACAAGTGGTACTACATGGAAAGCATCATGCTAAGCAAAATGAGTCAGAAAGAGAGGGATAGACATAAAAAGATTGCATTCATCTGGGGGACATAAAGTAACAAAATAGGAGATTAATACCCAAGAATAGCCGAGATCAATACCAGCAGGATTACTTCATGGCTTAGAGGTCAGTCGGGCATTCTAGGGGAAAGGGCAGCTCAGATAGAGAAGGGAGCACCAAATAAAGGGTGTTTGGAGGATCCTCCCAGGATGGGAGATGCATGTTGAAAGTAGACTATGGACTGAACATGATTGCCACTCAATACCTCTTTTGCAGACTACAACACCCAAAAGGAGAGAGAGAACAAAAGGGAATGCCCTGCCACAGAGGCAGGCTGGGATGGGGGGGATAGTGTGTGGGAGGGATACTGGGATCCATGGTGGTGGAAAATGGGCACTGGTGGAGGTATGGGTATTTGATCATTGTATAATAGAAACCCAAGCACAAAAATTTGTAAATCTACAACTGTACCTCATGGTGTTTCACTAATAAAAATTTAAAAAAAAAGAGAAAAGCTTTGTAACTGTATCTTACAGTGATTTAATAATAATAATAATAAAATAAAATTAACATTCTGAATTTAAAAAAATAATGTGGAATTCATGCCCAATTCAATCAGTTTAAATAGCTGTACTCCTACTTTAAAAATTTAGAAAAAGAAGATATATGAACAATTTCCTTTAGAGAAAATATCATAGCCATCTATCATCCAAAAAACCTGGTCACCAAACAATTCAGGCATGCGCTATGAAAATCAACTCTTAGATTTAAGTCCCCATCCATCTTTTACTTGTTATGTGCATTCCTAAGACTGAGCTAATAAGAGACTTAATGAGTGGTAAGAAAGTTAGTCTCTGCGTTTCAATTTGTTTTTCTGTAAATTAAATGAATTAAAGTGTAGCTAACTCCCAGGATGGTAAAGGTCCTTACTAAATTAAGAAATTCAAGTCAGAGGAAAGAGAAAGGACAAGGGTTTCGGTGCTTGCCTTATATCTCAGTTCACTCCCCAACAACCTACGGTCTCTGAACACAGCCTGGTCCTAGTCTGTATATTCTCAAACATTGTCGAGGTGGCCCAGTTAATTCTGGCACTGAAATAGCTGGGAGGGGTCATGGGGCCTCTGAGCTTCACTTTGGAAATCCCATTCAAAGAAAAATATATATTCAAGTCAATATAGTTCATGTTTATAAATATAAAAACTATAGAATTTAGGTTCAATAATTTATATTTAATATTTTGAACTTTTGTACTAACAACAACCAATACTTCTATGTCATTGGATAGACTTTTAAACATTGTTTTTATACATATTTCTAAAGACAAAATTTTCTTTTCCTTTTTTTTTATTAGTGAAACACCATGAGATACCGTTGTAGACTTACAAGATTTTGTGCTTGGGTTTCAGTTATACAATGATCGAGTACCCATCCCACCACCAGTGCCCATTCTCCACCCCTAGGAATCCCAGTATCCCTCCCACTCCCCCATCCCCCATCCCACCCTGCCTCTGTGGCAGGGCACTTCCCTTTGTTCTCTCCTTTTGGGTGCTGTGGTTTGAAGAAGAGGCATTGGGTGGTAATCATGTTCGGTCTAGAGTCTACTTTCAGCATGCATCTCTCGTCCTGGGCGGATCTTCCCAGCACCCTTTATTTGGTGCTCCCTTCTCCATCTGAACTGCCTTTACCCCTAGAGTGTGCGGCTGACCTTGAAGCCATGGAGTGAACCTCTTGGTATTTATCACAGCTGTTCTTGGGTGTTAGTCTCCTATTTTGTTACTTTATGTTCCCCAGATGAATTTGATCTTTCTATGTCTATCCCACTCTTTCTGACTCATTTCGCTTAGCATGATATTTTCCATGTAGTACCACTTTTATGTAAATTTCATGACTTCATTTTTTCTAACAGCTACATAGTACTCCATTGGATAGATGTACCAAAGTTTCTTTAACCAGTCATCTGTTCTTGGACACTCAGAGATTTTTCCATATTCTAGCTATTGTAAACAGTGCTGCAATGAACAAACAAGTGCAGATGTAAAGACAAAATTTTCATCTCTAATTTTTAAATGAGAAATCTGAGATTCAAAGATGTATAATTTGCCAAAGATCATAAAAGTAATGTAAATTAACTAAATTTTTTACCTTAATTTTTATTCCTACATTGGCTAAGTTCAACTTAGTTATATGATTCATGATCATTAAAATATTTATTTATTTGCTTACAAATCCCTACCATTTTTTCAGCCTTAATATATACTGAGCATTTTATGTATATTATTGAACAAAATTAATTCAATGCTGAAAACCCCATATTCATACACTACACCTTTATGGAGAATAAAATTTAGCTTACAGAAATGGCGTATGATGCTTAGATATATCAGTATTGGATTTGGGTGTTATGTTTCCTTCTTTATTTATTTAGCAAACAGTTATGATGGGGCAATTTGAAAGAAAGGCAAGAGTTCGTGCAATCAAAGAGGAAAGTATATGTAAGTAAAAAGAAACATAATACCTAAAAAAGTGTTTAAAATAAAATATAACTTAGAATATACAAAGTATAATCAAATGTAGGATCCACAGAAACTTCTCTTTTCAGTATACAGAATAGTGCTTGAAACCCAAGTGCTCAAAAACATTTCTCTACTTAAATAAACTTATAAGTTATAAAATACAATAAGTACCAGAAAGGGAAAGAATTAAGTGCTGTTGAAGAGCCTAATGAAGTATTTAATTTCAATTAGAAACTTTAGATTAAGATATTAAGTTATTAATACATGAGAACAATAAAAATAGCTGGATGGAGGATAAAATGTGGGATGGACTGGCCTATGGATATAAAAATCTTGAGCAATGTCATAAGAGAAAAAATAAGTCATAAGTACAACAATAGTTAAGGAAGATCGTTTTGGCTACACCATATTGAAAAGGAAAGAACAAAAAATATGGATTGGGGCAGAAACATAGAGGCCAGAAATTGAAAGTTCTCAATGGCCATATTAATAGGTGTTTGTTCTAAGTACAACAAAAGATATCTATCTGGATGGATTAAACATAGCACTGTAGCACTGTAGCATAGTCCTCCCATTGTTCATAGATTTGCTGAAGCGGGCACTAGTAACGTTTCACAACAAATTGTGAGACTTGTTGTTACTGATTTAGGCATATTGAATACATCACAGGTAACTTGCTGTGATACTCTCAGTAGTTTGCCAGGCTCTCCGAAAGGGGCGGAGGAATTAAACCCGGGTTGGCCACATGCAATGCAAATAGCCTACTGCTGTGCTATCACTCCAGTCCAGATTAAACATAATATAATCTCTTTCTTCTTTTTTTTTAAAAAAATGACCATTTAATAGAGGAGAAGAAGTAAGCAATGTTAGAAATTAAGAGTATTAGTAATGCAAATAAGAGATGATTATCAGTTAAGAGAGAAGTCCTGATATTAGCAATAATAATAATTAGGGGTTAATATAGTGGGTGAAGGGCTTGTCTTGCACACCGTCAACTTGGGTTCAATCTCTGCCATCCAATATTTGCCCCCTCAGAACCTCCAGGAGTGATTCCTCAGTAAAGAGCCAGCAGTAACCCCTGAGCATCATCAGGTGTAGTTCCTCAAACAAACAACAAAAAAGCCAAAAAACACAAAAATAACAATAATTAAAGTCAACTGAGCACTTACTATGATAGGTATTTACAAGAGATTCATATAAATTGACTAATAGAATTCATATAAGAATCACAGCAGTGAAACATTGAAGTTGCTTCTCTTTACATAGGAAGTAGTAGAAAATATTGACTTTATATGGTTTTGTTTTCTGTTCGTAGGTACTTGGAACTTACTTCTGGCTCTGCTCTCAGGCATCACTTAGGTGTGCCTCAGGAGGCCATGTGGGATGCCAGAAATTCAACCTGGGTCAGCTGCATTCAAAACAAATGCCCTACTTGCTTTGACTATTGCTTGGGCCCAGAAAATACTGATTTTTGAACTGAAACTATCTAGTTTTTGAATCCTAAGACACTATAGTTTGCTTATAGTGGCTGCATTGATGGTGACATATAGTAATACTAAAGAGATAAGATAAATTAAAGAATATGTGTCATATAGTGTAACTAAGGTTTCTGGTTTTATCAGATTTTTGCTATTAGTGTGAAAATTTTATCTATAGTCTAATAGAAAATTTATTTTACAATATGTTTTCAATATGTTTTACTTATAAAATGTGTCTATTTTTAATTATTGATTTTTAAATAGGTTAGAATGCACATATGAGAATGGAATATAAAAAGTAAAGCAGCTGAAGTTGGAGGAAATTCTAATTTCTATGGTCAGATAAAAAAAACCTAGAAAGAAGCTCAAAGAGAATTGAAGATACATAAGAAAAATGAGGTAAATATGATATAATAACTATCAGAAATTTTCAGAAAAAGAGTACTCAATTGGATCAAATCCTGAGAAAAGGCCAACAAGTCAATTACTGGAAATTTCTACTTGATTTAGTATCATTGAAGTGTTGGTGTCAGAAAAAATTGATGAGAGAATGGATGGTGATGAATAGAGAAGACTGAGCATTAAAGTTAAAAGATAAGCATGAGAAATTTGTTACTATATAGTTTAAGGTTATATATGAATGTATTCATGTGTTGAAGAAAAATTAGAAAAAATATAGAAGGTGTAAGAAAGAACAGACAGGTAGTGGGAAATGGTTGAAATGAAATATAATATATTAATCAAAAATAGAATAATTATAAGATTACAAGTTATTATTACATCAGGGAGTCTAGAACTGACTTCTATTTATTGAATAATTTTATTTATTTCCAATTTTATTTTTTAAATTTATTTAGTCACCATGAATTACAAAGTTGTTTGTAATTCAATAGTGTCCACTTCCCTTCAAGCGTTTCATTCCTGAGGCTTCTTGACTCATTTTGTGGAGATCAGATATAATATTAAAAAGGCTGAAGCGGTTGACACAGAATTGATTTGTCTTCAGTATTTTGATATATAAATTTCTGGCTTAGAATTCTATTTGATTTAAATAATAATCTGCTGCAAATGATGCATTGAGTTTGTCAATTTTTATCTTGACAACCTATAAATAGGAAAAAAAAGGTTCTCATGATGTGATGGCAAGGATAAGTCAACTAATGAGATACAGATTTTGTCTAAATAGAATGGGTATTTCAAAGCTATGTTGTTGAATGTAAATCACTTAATGGTCCTAGGAATATTTATGTCTATTTATATAGATTATATAGATTGACTATTTATATATATATATACACATTTATATATATGTGTGTATGTATGTATAGATTGAGTCCATTTATGGACTTATTCATTCCATATGCATTGAATACTTATACATTCTATGAATGGTTCTCAAATTCCTATTACTAATTAACTTGGACAAAACGAGAAATGAATATAATAAAATCCTTACTGTAAACTACAATATAGGTAGATAAAAATAATCAAATATATACTGTCACTGTCTCTGTCCTCCTGTTGTTCATCAATTTGCTCTAGTGGGCCCAGTAACATTGTGGGACTTGTTACTGTGTTTGGCATATCGAATATGTTATAGGTATCTTGCCAGGCTTTGCTGTGAAGGAGAGATACTCTCTGTAGCTTGGCGGGCTCTCCGAGAGGGGTGGAGAAATCGATCTCAGGTTGGTCGTGTGGGCCGCGTGCAAGGCAAACACCCTACCCTCTGTGCTATCGCTCTAGCCCGATCAAATCAAATATGTACATAATATCAAATATGCATATAATATAAAATATATTTACAATATAATACTATGATAAATTCCATGTGTTTAGCATATGATATTTAAAACACAGAACTGACAACATGGCTAAAAATAAGAGATAATTTCCAAAATTAGGGATATAAAACAATTATGAAATTGTTGCTCTTTGAGTGGGACCTTCCACATCTCCTGTGTTACTAACATTCAATGCTAGAGCACAAGATTGTTATACTGCCTATTTATTGTCATATTGGAGACCAGTAGGGCCACCTCAGTAGTGCTCTGGGTGCACTGAGACCATAGCCAATGACATGCAGTGGCTTTAGCACTACACTCAACAGTGCTGAGGGAACATGTGATACAGGGGATCAAACCCGGTTCTATTCATGCAGAACATGTTGACTGACTCCTATGTTAAGTCAACATGAGTTGTAACGATGTTTTAAGCAAACACAGGATTTTACGTAACTATAATTTTAAACTGTTAATGGTCACTGATTTTAAAGGTACAATCTTACTATTCCACACAATGCCCATTACTAAAGTGAAAATGCACATTCCATTCATCCCTCACATATAAATGTAATCCATTTACAGTCTTGCAAACTCAATTACTTTTAAAGGGTCTAGGTACTAAAAACTATCAGTTTGATTAAAAGATGCGTGGCAATAAATAATGAATGCAGTATAAAAACCTTTTTTTTTCTTTTTGAGTCACACCCGTCAATGCACAGAGGTTACTCCTGGCTCTGCACTCAGGAATTACTCCTGGTGGTGTTCAGGGAACCATATGGGTTACTGGGAATCTAACCTGGGTTGGCCACGTGCAAGGCAAATGCCCTACCCACTGTGCTATTTCTCCAGCCCCATAATATAAAAATCTTTTACAGAGAAGTATATGATGAGCAGTGAATGAAGACTTCTTGGAAGAAAATGACCCTTAAACTAATTTAGTAAGAAAAATGGAGTATAGGAAACTGAGGAGAAAAATACAGCATACACTAAAATAATGTAAGATAGAATTTTTAAAAAATATGAGATTGTGGTTATTTTGAAATTGTGATTTTTCTAATAATAAATAGAGATTATTTTCAGAAGAATAACAAAACACATAAAGCATAACCTAAAACAGCTTATTGAGTCTAGAGAGCTAGTGTTAATTCTTTACATGAAGGAGGCTTTACTTTAATATGTCAACAAAACAACACAAAACACCAACCATAATTTTGCTCTCGATAAGCAATATTTCAAGGTAATGTTGAAAGATACTACCAGTGACTTTTAATTATTTTCATCTTCTCTACTTGGACAATATATTCTTTCTACCATTTGTTTTGCTAACGGTTGAAGTGAATAAATTAAACCTCAAACATATTCTCAAATTATCAACAATAATGATTATCATTTACTAGAGATTTTTATTATAAGTATCCTGTTTTAACGAGCCCGGCAAGCTACCAAGAGTATTCGATATGCCAGACACAGTAACAACAAAGCCTCCAATGGAGATGTTACTGGGCCCGCTCAAGCAAATCGACGATCAACGATCAACGGGAGGGCCTTTACCTTTACCTTTACTTTCATCCTTAAAGCAACTTCTGGGGCTGGGTAGTTGCCCTGAGGACTTTAGTGAGTGATTTGCATGCGAAAGGCCTGGCTTCAATGAGTAAGACCCAACGATTTCTCAAACTTTGTTGAGTGTAGCCTCCAAGGAAGCAAACAACAAAAAAATCCATAAATAAAAATATCCTTCCTTCTTTTAGTGTTGAAGAAGTTAAGCTTATCATGAAGTGGTAAGTCTTGCTTATCTTATTCTCAATGCCATGCACAGTCTGATATCATAATTTATTAATAAATATTATGAATAAATAACTTACCAAAGAGAGATGACTCACTAAAGAGAGGAGTATGATTTTGCTAAGGCCAGGGTTGCACATAAATAGAAGCACCCTTAATTCCTGGGTTATATTGTGAAATGATTAAGGAACAATGCTCCTAAAACTTTTTGTTGCTTGGGACTCTCCAGAGATTCTTGCTGAAAATTTTAATTTATTATGTCTGGGTACAAACCTATTCAATTCTAAGGTAATACTTGTATAAAAATTGTGAAATTTTTTTCTGTGCACTTATGAGCTCATAGGGAATAATTAGAATTGTGAATGATGGTTGTGGTTCCATCTGTGAAAAAAAGAGGAATAATCACTTCAATGGTGATTAAGTCAACACCTGCAATGCAATCTGGCGACTTTTTCCTTTCATTCATCTCACAGAGCTTCTTAAACTTGGCACTAGCTACTCTGAGATTCACAGTTCTTATTTGTTTTGAGACCCATAATTCTTTACTCTTGTATAGTTTATCTTACATTTTATGATGGATAGCAGAAACTGTGGACTCTACAACTAGGTACAAGAGTCCATCCTCCAACCCAGTTGTGACAACTGAAAATGGGGACAAATTGTCTCAAGTTGGAAATTATGACACAATGAAAGATAAGTTTGTTTGTTTTTAACCAATCTTCCTATTTAGCAATTGCTGGCTTGCTTATATTTTGTGAGACTCCTTATATGTTTCTTCTATTATTCTTTTGTGAGGCTTGTTGACTTTTACAAATTTACAATATGCACTTCCCCCACCTAACACACACACACACACACACACACACACACACACACACACACACACACACACTTATTCAATAAAAGAAGGCAGTAAGGGTCAAGACATGAAGATATTTAAAACATTTCTTCTTAGGTTTTGAAGGTTTTTACAAACATAGAAAACTATAATTAACCATGAGAGCAGAAAAGAATTAGTTTACCTGAAACTATATGTCATTAAAAATGAGAAAAATCAAGGGAAGAGACTAAGAAAAATGGAGTGAGATAAAAGTGCTTACAGTAAAGAAATAAATAATTTGAAAATACTGTAGTACAAAATTGGCCAAAATATCAATTTAGAAAAATACAGAGAATTTTTCAGCCTGAAATTTACTCCAGCTCTTCAAATAGACAGCTCACAGTAACCACCAAGGCACTGTCTTCACCTTTCCTCTCCATTAAATTCTCCTGTTCTTAACCTCCTTCAGTTACATTTGAATGAAACCTGTTCAATAATGTCTGATGGAAAACCATCATCTGCTATTGTATAACAAACACACTGCAGGATCATATTCCCAACAATTTGCAAAAAATACATGATTTTAGCAAAATTCAGAGTAACAATATGCAAAAAATACATCATTTTAGCAAAATTCAAAGTAACTAGATACATATTTGTTACTCATTACATTCTTCTAGTGAATTAATTCTTAGTTTGATGACTAAAGATCAGTGAATTCGTGTACACATCCAATGAAACAGTTAAATAACTACCCACTTATATTCCTCATTGAAGAACACAAGTGCACACACTTGCATACATCAGTTTAATTGACTAACATTTTAACTAAATTTATTTGCCTCAAAATCTATTATAATGAAACTTATTGTATCATACTTTTAAATATGAGGTATAGTGAATGATATGCTTGTGGACCAGACTGTTGCTTCCTAATAAAACTATAGTAGAAAAAGAAAAAAACAAGTAGCTTAATATGTATTTTCAGATGAGACTTAAAAAGGACATAGTAATCCATCAAAGAGAGGAAACAAAAACTCATCACAGTACCATCCTTTTACTTTGGGACAAAAGATATGTGTAGTTTTGTTACCCCTATGCAGTTTGTGGTTGCAAAAGGTAAGTAGCAATAGTGTTCTTATCATTATGCATAAAGGGTTACTTCTGCCTTGAATGATTTGCAGAGAGACAGATACTCTTAGCTAGTAATTTGATGTTCATCTTTGAGTATGGCCAATTTTAGGTGGTTGCTGTGATTAATGAGACAGTCAAAACCCCCAAACCTAGGCGACTTCATTGTGTAGTAGAAATTTCGAAAGGCAGATAGCAGAAGATGGCTGGGCAGAGTAAGCCTGCTTCCGACACACCACTATCTTTGCCTGTACAGTTGTTCAAGCTGCCGGAGGCTTTCTGGTTGCCATGGCAACTGCTGGGCTCTGCTGCAAACTCAAAGCAGAGCCTCTGAAGTTAGGTACCAACACTGAAGCTCAGCAACAAACGCAAAGGCAACTGGGGAGAAGAAAGGAGAACAAGATTAGCCACACAATAAGTCTAAAACTGTTGATATTTTTAAATGGAAATTTTATTATTATTAATAATATTATTTGGGGGGGGGACTGAGACAGGTCTTTCCTGGCATTAATCCTCAGTATTTTCTTCTGATGGGGGGATGGAAGGGGGGTAAGAGACCACATACCCGCTCATTCATAAATGCTGCAGAAGAAGGAAACGTGATGATTACCAGAAATGTGCCTAGCTGGCTCATTCATTCATTCATTCATTCAATTGGTCAGTCAACATTTCCGGAGATCCCGTTTGTGCTTGAGGCAGTGTGCCAAGTGTGACTTCTGCTTAGAGAAATAAGATACTGCCTTCACTTTCAAAATTAGCAAAAATTTACTGTACTTCGTGAGTCTGGAGCAAATCAGTTAGGCACTGCTGGCTTCACAGGGGTCTTTTCTGGAAGACTCAGAAGCCCAGATCCCTAGGAAAAAGGGGCAGTGGCTCTTTGAAACAGAGGCAGGCAAGAGGAAAGAGCCGCGAAAAGCGGGAGGCTGCCTTTCTTTTCCAGGGAGGGAAACTGTGGATGCCACTCAAATGTTTCTCTGCCGTGCGATGGTGAAGAGGTTTGTTTTTCTTTTAGAAAAACGGAGCCCTTTTCCCTACTGGGCTCAGAGTCTAGTAGGAAAAGCCCCGCCTTTTTGAGCTGCTGATTGGCCCGATTGTTTTTCAGATAATTTATGCCAGTATCCTCTCGTTCTGATTGGCCGGTTTTCTTAATTCCTCTGGGAGCTGCATCCTACCTGGTTAGGAGGTGTATTGCCTTCCCACACCCCGGTCTCTCGTACTCATCCGATTGTAGGGAGAGGAAGTCTTGACTTGGGAAGCTAAGCGAGCAAAGTGATCCAGATGGGTACTTGGAAACCTTTTCTTTGCTCCCCCTTTCTTCCGTGGAATCAAAGTAGAGGAGTAAGATTGATGCTCTTGTTGCTGGCTCTGCATTTGGGAAACTGGTGAGTAAATTTAAGCACTTTTAACTATTCTTTGATATCTGCCCTTTTCCCTCTCGGGACTCTCACATTAAAAAAAAATCATTCTAAGTCATAAGAAATTTGAATTGCTTTAAACACATACTTTTGCAATATTTGCCATTCGTTAAACTCTTTAATTAGACCTCATTTTTTTTAGGTAGAATGATATTGTCCTGATATGACATTTGTAAATATTTGAATGATATTTGTAAAGGGTGAAGGTTAGTTCAAATGATTTTGACCTGAGGTTGAATAAAACTAATAAAGGTTCTGTTACTGGAATTGCAGACGGGAGTAGAAATAATTTTGCTACTGAATTTAACAAATGACTCTCACTGATTAACCTTGTATATAATTCTACATTTTAAAGACCAAGTTATTTTAGAAACTTTTCACACAGCATGATACTTTTCTATATTCTAATGCTGTTTTCTCTTCTCCTTTTAAAATATAATTATTCTGGAAAAACAAAAAAAAACTTTTACATCAAGAATGGTTACATCATTATTCAGGGTTGAAAGTGTGTTATATTTAAGAAGAAATTACTTGAATTAAAAAGAAGAAGAAATCACTTCTGAGCCAGTTTTGAATAATTTTAAATTTAATTGGTTATTGCAAGTAAATTAAAATTGTAGTGTGAGGGTACTTCCTGATTATGGTGTGTATATGTGAGTGTGTGTGGGGGGGAGAGAGTAAGAAAAGAGATATTAACAACCTAAGACTCTAGGACTTGAGCTGTAATACCTTTCAATAAAACTTTGAAATCATTCTTGTAGAAAAAAGCTAAATCTTTATGTACTGTACCAAAATATAGTAAAAGTAGCTGAGAATTAAAATAGAAATATGTTAAGACATAGACAGTATATAGATTTTAGACATGATACCTACACATGCCAGGTAAACATGTTTTATATAATTACTTGTAAATTATATTTTGTATTGTGATCTTGCTGAAAACTAATGAGGAAAAAAAATCACATGTAGGTGGAAACATTGTAACATTATTTGCATTATTATATTGATTATGCTTAATTTTGTATATAGTTAGAATATTTTCCCCTTACCTAAGCTAGACTGTATTTGTCTCTGGAAAATAGAGAATGAATGAAAAGAGTATTATGCTTAAAAGAAAATGCTTTATGCTGCATGCCTTTTGAAAGTCTTGTAGTTTTTATTTATTTACTCTTTTTCCCTTAGAAACATAAATATTATGCATGGACACAAACATTATTTGTCAATAATTTCTTACATATATTGTATAATAATGACTTCATTGGATGTTATAAAATTATTGTTGACATTTTGTAGATCAATTATATTGCTCTCATGCATGTTCATGTATTATAAAATAATCTGTGTTTTCATAAATAAAACCAGAGTTTCTTAGTGTTTTTGTGATATAACAACCTGTCTGCTCCTTTTCCTTATAAGTGCAAGTTTTTCTTCTGATCTAATAGAAAAAATGCCTAGTAAAAAAAGACACTTAACTTTTCAAAGGCATTTCTGTTTTAAATTATTTTTTCTTTTTGAGGACATTTACAGTATTAAGAATGCAATGATCAAGAACTCTCTTCAAGTTGCTGGGAATTAGAGATGTATATGATGTACAGGGTACACATGAACCCTGGAAATCTGGAGATAATTTTGTGTGTCAGAGGTCCTTCACTTCCTTATGGTCCTTCACCTCCCTATACACTGTTGTGATTTCATACAGAAAATATAAAATAGCATTAAAATATCTTCTAGTTGTTACATTCAACACGTTCCCTTTTGTACTGAAATATAAAACTAATGTAATGGCTATTTTACTAGTTTTCCTTTGTAGTTTTCAAGAGAAAATAATTGTAATTAAGAATAGCATGTGTGTTTATTTTTGAGCCCATGTATGATGAGTACAAAAGAGATATTGTGCAGTTATAATAGATAAATTTTTGTCTTATATCTATGGAAAAGCTAAATTATCATGTAAGTAAATAACAAAAAATGGAAACTATATATTGTTGCTACTAGCTTATGAGGGCTTATGACTTTAGTTTGTAAAGTGCTGTAGTTGAGGTGAACTCTTTGTCTTTTCTGTTAGAGATGTGATGTCAATATGTTTGTACAATTTAAATGCCTGTTTCTCCTTCTTTTCATACTTATTTGTAGGGTAACTAGCCACAGGTGATTCTGCTTAATGAGGATTTTGATGTCATATAATGGGTTTCTAATATAAATCTTCAAAGTCATCTACTTTGGGTTTTATTAATTTGGAAGCTATTATTTCTTATATGTAATCAGAAAGAATTCATTGTTTCTTCAATACGTTCCATCAAGAGCACAGAGACACTACACTGATTCATATACTGCTAAATTATTAATTCATTTTTACTAATATAATTAAAAGCTATAATCATGGTACTTATGTTATAGTCTCCATGATGCTCTATGATATCTTAATAGTTGGTCAAAATTTCTTGAACTTGAATTGATTTACTTTTAATGTTGAAAAAATTTAATTACAATTTCTAAAAATTGCTGAAAATTTTTGTAATTTGAACTTTTCTAAAAAACAATTTACAGTGAGTTTTAAAGTAAGCTTATTTAGTTAAGGTAATTTTTTGAGAAAGTTTTTTCCTCTTAGAACAATCATGGGCCAGAGAAATAATCCAGTAGGTAGGGTGCATGCCTTTCACTTGGCTGACATGGGACCAGGTTCTATCCCACCACCCAATATGGTCTCCAGAAGCTGCAAGGATTTGTTCCTGAGCACAGAGCCAGGAACAAACCCTGAACACCACTAGGTGTGGCAGCAAAACAAAACAAAAAGACCATTTTATGAATTAGTAATCATACTATTTGTTATTCTGATACTTAGATAAGCTTGCTTTATAAAATATATTTTTCATGTAAGGTAAAGGTAAAAGGTAAAGGCCCTCCCGTTGATCATCGATTTGCTCGAGTGGGCCCAGTAACGTCTCCATTGGAGACTTTGTTGTTACTGTGTTTGGCATATCGAATACTCTCGGTAGCTTGCCGGGCTCTCTGAGAGGGGCAGAGGAATCGAACTTGGGTCGGCCATGTTGACCGCTTGTAAGGCAAATGCCCTACTGCTGTGCTATCGCTCCAGCCCAATCCAAAAAAATCCAAAAATCCAAAATCTTTGGATTTTTCATGTAATTTCATTAATAATTTTTATGGAAATATTTGTCAATGAGTGATTTTTAAAGGCATTTGGGGGCCTACTTTTCTAAGGACATAACAAAGACAGCTATGCAAACTTTAGGACAAACTGAGTCTTGATACTCCACAACACTTAAATGTTCAAGAAAGGAATGGGAGAAAATGACGGTGAAATTAAAATGAAATTGATAAATGTGACAAGGAAGGTGACATTCTAAAGGTAGTTCACTGGAAGTATGGAACTTTTTAAAAAGGGAGACTGCTAGAAGAAGCAATGGTATATGCAAATGATTGTAGTTATAGACTCAAGAGAACAATTCACATATTATTTATATATGTTCCTGGTCATAAGTGGGAAACCTGGACTTCACCAGCAAATGTGATTTATAAGTTCAGTGACACTCTTTCCTATAAATGAAAACATATATTTGAGGTTAATAGTCCTTATTTGTAAAAAATTGAACTGTCATCTTCTGTTTCAAATTGTTTTAAGATCAAGAGAAAAAATAACATCAAGAAGACTGTACATATACTTTTTACTGGAAAAAACCTAATAGCAATCCTCATATAGAATCACGGTAATTCTAGTATCATAGATCTTAAAGTACTTATATGTCTAGTAAAGTACTTGGATCCTATTGTGTTATTAAGTATTTTGGGAGTTTGAAAGACATAATTTTATTTTATTAATAAGTAATACTTATTTAATACTCACTATGCACCATAGCCAATGAAATAGACAGGGTTTACAGTAGTAATTAGATTAAGCATGGATACAACCCAAATGGAATTTATACTATATACAACTTCTAAGATTAAAGTTAAAGTAAGAACACAAAAATTCATAATTCAAAATATACAGGATTTTAAATTTCTGAGAAGAGGCTACTGAAGGAACAGATCATAATCAAGTTAAGATAATTAGAGATCCAAAAGTTTTGCCAGCAATATCTATATTATAGGGAAATTGTCTCAAAATTTTAGAGACAAACTTTAGCCTAGAGGAAAATTCTTAGCCAAACTATCAAGCAAATAAGCAAATGTGAAGATAAAAAATAAAACCTCTACATTGCTATTGTCTCCAGTTTTGAGTGGGCAAACCAGAGCGGTGAGTTTGGGAAACTTGTTTAAGGTCATCTTGTTTTTCATTGCTTAATTCAAGATTCAAATTTATTTAATATTCCCAGAGTTCTGCATTTTTTTCAAATTGAATCACTGTGAGATACACAGTCACAAATCTGTTCATGATCACGCTTCAATCATAAAATGTTCCGATAACGATCTCTCTACCAGTGTACATTTCC
This sequence comes from Sorex fumeus, assembly GCF_029834395.1. Classification (NCBI taxonomy): domain Eukaryota; kingdom Metazoa; phylum Chordata; class Mammalia; order Eulipotyphla; family Soricidae; genus Sorex; species Sorex fumeus. Next base: position 34,476,263 of record NW_026606070.1, read on the forward strand.
TAGCACCAATGTCCCCACTTTCCCTCCCACCATTCCCCACACTCAGTCTGTCTCTAGGGCAAGCACTTTTCTTCTTTATCTCTGTCTCTGTTAGTGTCTCTGTTGGTGTCTCTGTCTCTGTCTCTGTCTCTCTCTCTCCCTCTCTCTCATATCTTTTGGACATTATGGTTTGCAATACAGAAACTGAGAGGTTATCATGTGTGTTCCTTTACCTACTTTCAGCATGCAGTTCTTATCCAGAGTGATTGTTTCCAGCTATCATTGTCACAGTGGTTGCTTCTCTATCCCAACTGCTTTCTCCCTTAGCACCACAGACAGGCTTCCAACTGTGGACCAATCCTCTTGGCCTGTTTCTACTGTCCTTGGATATTAGTCTAACATTATGTTCCTTTATATCCCACGAATGAATGCAATCATTCTATGTCTGTTCCTCTCCTTCTGACTCATTTCCCTATGTCTCTCTGTGTCTCTCCATGTCCATTTATTTATAAGTGAATTTCTTAACTTCAGTTTTCCTAACAGCCGCATGCATAGTATCCCATTGCGTAGATTTACCATAGATTCTTTAACTAATCATCTGTTTTGGGCACTCGGATTGTTCCCAGATTTCTGACTATCGTGAATAGTGCTACAATGAACATAAAAGTGCAAATAATATTTCTGCTGTGTGTTTTTTGGCCCGTGGGGGTATATTCCTAGAATTGTTATTGCTGGGTCATACAGAAGCTCAATTTCTAGTTTTTAGAAGAATGCCCATAAATGAGCTCTGCTTTCTAAACCACTGCAAAATTCAAATTTAAATTCAATGTAAATCAAAGCAATTAAAATATCCCAGGGATGCAAAAAAAAGCACAGTAGAAATGGCATCTGCCTTGTATGTTTCTTACAGCAATGTTCACAATAGCCAGGATCTGGAAACAACCAGAGTGCCCGAGAACAGATGACTGGTTAAAGAAACTTTGGCACATCTACACAATGGAATACTATGCAGTTGTTAGGAAAGATGAAGTTATGAAATTTGCTTATAAGTGGATGAACATGGAGAGTATCATGCTAAGTGAAATGAGTCAGAAAGAGCAGGATGGACATAGAATGACTGCACTCATTTGTGGAATATAAAATAATATGAGACTAACACCTAAGAACAGTAGAGACAAGGGCCAGGAGGATCACTCTGCAGTTTGGAAACCTGCCTCATGTGCTGGGGGAAAAGGCAACTGAGATAGAGAATGACCACTAAGTCAGTGATGATTGGAGGGATTGCTCAGGATAGGACATGTGTGCTGAAAGTAGACTAAGGGTCAAACATGATGACCTCTCACTATCTGTATTGCAAACCATAATGCCCCAAAGTAGAGAGACTGTAAGAAGATATGTGCCTATCACAGAGGTAGGGGTTGGGATGGGTTGAGGGTGGCAGGAAGGAAACTGGGAACATTGGTGCTGGAAAATGCACACTGGTGGAGGGATGGGTGTTTGATCATTGTATGACTGAAACTTAATCATGAACGCTTTGTAACTACCTCATGGTGATTCAATCACTATCACTGTCACTGTCCTCCCATTGTTCATCGGTTTGCTGGAGCGGGCCCAGTAACGTCTCCATTGTGACACTTGTTACTGTGTTTGGCATATCGAATACGTCACAGGTAGCTTGCCAAGCTTTGTCATGCAGGCAAGATACTCTCAGTAGCTTGCTGGGCTCTCCGAGAGGGATGGAGGAATCAAACTGGGTCGGCCAGGTTGGCCGGGGACAAGGCAAACGCCCTACCCACTGTGCTATCATTCCAACCCTACGGTGATTCAAAAAAATAAATAAATAAAATATCCATTGTTGAATTAAAAAATTAACACAACTAGGTCTGTGATCAGATGGGAAAACATTATTGATAGCCAAGTTTCTGTTTATGGGCTCATTGATAGACAAGAAGTAGGATTACCAACTGGGTGCCCATTATATAATCTCTGGAATATGTGTAGTTTAGATCTTATTATACAGAAAAAAGATAAAGTATGCTTAATTTATTAAAAATACTGAATAGAACAAAGACATACAAACAAGAATTTGGGATTTAATAAATTGTTGAGAAATAAGATATTTAGTTACTTATTATTGAAGGTGTTATTATTCAAGTGAATTTACTACATATAAGTGTAACACACCATAATGAATTAGAAAATGCAAAATAATTATAATTTTCCTTTCAATATAGAAGCCTTCTGTGAATGTCTACCACTGGAACTTAGCAAAATTGTTAAAATTGTTAAAATTATTAAATTTATTGTGTTTAAAAATGTTTTAAACACCTCATAATCTAATCGTGTCAACACAAAATAACTTATCCAACTGCACCTTCCTTTTTAAAGGAAATATCTATCGATGATTTAGTCAACATTTATTGAATATTGACATTTATTTAATATTAATTTACTTAAAATCTTCTATATGATCAGTAGAGATCTGGGCACTGTGAGTACAATGTTACGACAGGCATAATCTTTGGGGAGGAAAGAGCACAGCAGGGAAGGAACTTGCCTTACATGGAACTGCCAACCCAGGTTTGATGCTGGCAACCCTGAGCCCCACCAGGAGTGATCCCTTAGCACAAAGCAGGAGTGAGTCTTGAACAGCACCAGGTTTGGCCCACAAACAATAAAAAGACAATATTTCCCTTGCTAACTTTTGTGTAATATATATGACATGTTTGTGACAGTATATATGCTAGATGCATAGAACAAAAGGCAGAGTGGCTATCCCCAGTGAGATTTAACTCGAGTAGTATATTTATGTTAAGATGATTTATTAAATCAATAAAGTCAGTAGAATGCTTTAACTGCTCCAAAGAATTCACTGTCACTATCACTATCACTCTCCTCCCGTTATTCATAGATTTCCTTAAGCAGGCCCAGTAACGTCTTCATTGTGAGACTTGTTGTTACTGTATTTGTCTATCAAATACATCACAGGTAGCTTGCCAGGCTTTGCCGTGTGAGTGAGATACTCTTGGTAGCTTGCCAGGCTCTCCAAGAGGGGAGGAGGAATTTAACTCGGGTCGCCCAGATTGGCCGCATGCAAGGAAAATGCCCTACCCACTGTGCTATCGCTCCAGCCCAAAGGATTCAACTATGAAAAAATAATTGAGTATTTCAGTTGTCATGGTGTTAGTAAAAGGTGCAGTGGGGAGGAAGGGTAGGTGCAAGAGGTGGGAGAAAAGAGAGAGAATATAAAATTGAGAACAATACTATTCCATATCCAGAGATATGCTCTCAGTTTGGTAGATATTTTGAAAAGCAAATTTCTATATCTTTTTTAAAAATTGAATTCTATAAAGTTGTTCACAATAATTCAGTGCATTCAATATTTCAACACCAGTCCCATGACTATTTCACCTTCCCACCACCATTATTTCAAATATTTCCACCATCACTCAAGCCTGCCCCAAAGGCAGATACTAAATAATTTATTTTGTATTTCTTATTATGAATAATCCACTAAAAATGATCCAAAAGGTTTCCATAGAGGAAAGTGTATGAAAATTTTTGTATCTCACCTTGGCACCAGTAAGTCCCTGTATCACTTAATAAGTTGTTACAGGTTAAACCTTTTGTGCTTACATACATGTATATATATATATATGTGTGTGTGTGTGTATGTATATATACATACGCATATATATATTAATCAAAATCAGTTACTTTCTACTTTACACCCTATACAATGTGGTGTGCTACTCTTGGTATATCAGTGGCATAAAGTATGAGATGTCCTGGCCACACGCTCCAGGAATTATAAAATTTTAAATACAATCCTAGTGCTGGAGTTAAATTTTTAACTGGATGGTGGTTTTGGGGTGTGAAGGCATCTTGCAGTGTGTTGCTCTCTCCTAAGATTTATTTGTGATTCTGTGGATCACGGCCATCAATGAGTTGATCTGGAACCCAGAGACAGTTAGTAGGAGTGACTGCTAGGTACCTGGGAGCTCAGGGAGATGGGGCAGGGCACCCATTTATGACTAGGTTCAGGCCTGGATGTTTCAATCACAAATCCTTCATATCTGGGTTTTTCAATGAATTCATTCTCATGCATGATGGGCTTGTCCTGAGCCTGTGAAGATCAGCTGTGAACATGGTGGCGAATTAGGGTCTGGTGTTTGTGGCTGCGGGGTTTTATTGGGGCAGGAGAAGGAACTCACCTGACTCCCTTCAAGGTAGTACTGTAGCAATGTAGCACTGTCCTCCTTTTGTTCATCAACTTTGCTCTAGCGGGCACCAGTAACATCTCCATTGTGAGACTTGTTATTGTTTTTGCCTATCGAACATGCCATGGGGAGCTTGCCAGGCTCTGCCGTGCCAGCAGAATACTCTCAGTAGCTCACTGGGCTCTCTGAGAGAGATGGAGGAATCAAGCCCAGGTCAGCCGCGTGCAAGGCAAATGCCCTACATGCTGTGTATGTGTGTATATATACATTATCAGTGATGTGATAGAAACTGAGAGAAATGTTTCTTGTTATATTAGTGGTATATGGCAACATTTAAAACTAGAAGCAAATAGGAAACAAAAAATTAAAAAATAAATCAGATAATCTTGTCTGGAGAGATGACACAAAGGACTGGAACTCATGCTTTGAATGGTGGATTGCCTAGTTTGATCGTCCTCCCACCCCCTCTCAACTGCAGGGGAAGCCCCTGAAGGAGCTACTCTTGAAACAGTCCTGCATATGGCCCCCAAATGAAACAAACAAAAAAAGCTAGATCATCTTACCTTCAGAGCTTATTATTCAATATTATTATTTTTGGTTCGGGAAGCCACACCTACTGTACTCAAGGCTCACTCTTGACTCTGAGCTCAAGGTCCACTGTTGGCAGGGCCTTATGGAGTAGGTACCCCGGATAAAGTCAGCCGGGTGCAGGGAGAGGAGGCATCTCTTTCGTGTGTTGCTCTCTTCTGAGATTTATTTGTGAGTCTTAGATTTCTGTATCTTTTAAGTCTTGCTTTACTTTGATTGTCTACATTTGCCTTCAAAAGAGCAATATTCTACTAAAAGTTATCTGATTACATGTAATGGTGAATCACTGAACTGTGAATTACTGATGAAGTTTATTTGGAGAATTCACATTTACCATCAATCTTAGACAAATATATAAAATAACAATAAGAAAGAGGCATATAAAAGCAAATATTTGTTGTAGGCTCTAGCATGAACTCAGAAAGTCTAAGATTAGAATAAAATTGTTTAATATGTATGTCGTAATATTGGTGTGTTCAAGGTGATAATGTGTATATTAGAATGTTTTGACATTAGAATTAAGAATATATTAAAATAAGAGTCATGATCAAAACATTAACTTTTGAACAGATTTTGATAACTTTTGCTTATTATTGCATAATTTATAAATGGATTAATATAAGGTTGTTATATTTTCAGCTATTCTAAATGTATATAATTTTTAGAACAATTTCCCAATGGTGTATGTATTGAAAAAGAATGAACTTTTCTACATAAGAGCTATATACACTAGCATAAAATATTCATACTGGCTTTATAAAATTTCAGTGTTACTTATACATCTGTGTTCTAAGACTTCATTGTAAGAATAATTTATTATTCTATGCAGGTGGTTTTTTGAGTGGGTACTCAGTGATGCCATTGCCTTAGTAACAGCTCTTTTTTCTGTAAACCTTTCAAATCGCCCTAACTGAACTCCAGTAGAGAGAGAGTACGTGTTTTTTTTTTTGTTTCTGTTCTACTCATTCTCTCTTTGAGGTAAACAGTCCAAAGAGAAGCCTGTGTTAATGAAAATATGTTCTTGTTCATTCTATGAACACAAGACTTTGTAAAAAGGTGCATCTTTCTACATTAAATGAATTTGATACTTATTTTCTTGGGCTGTTTATTTTAAGATATTTTGGCATACTTCATAATTCAGTAAGGCTCACCTCTGTGAATTTTAGCAGTCTTGTATAATTTATCATATACATTGAACATCAAAGACTTAGATAATATGAACATCATTGACTTATATTTTCATGAGTCAGAATTTATCTTTTGTCTAGTTTTATGAATTCAGCTAGAACAATAGAGAATCTGGGTGCACTTGAGAAAACATTATGGTTCTTTTCCATCCTTAAGAGAAAGAAATGAAGAAATCTCAATGAAAATGGTCTCGAAAGAAAATGTATAATTTCTGGGAATTACAACCCCAATGAAAACTATGTTGAACTCATGGCTCATAATTGTTTCTAGAGAAGAGAAATGGTCTGCTAAATTAATTTTTAAAATGACTTAACTTGGCAGAATATATCACTAAATCAGTAGTTTTTGTTGTTTTATGAAGGGTCAATCATAAAACTAAAAATATCATATCTGTAGCCAAAGATGTAAGAAAAGTAACTCCACTTTCTTTAAAATCTTTTGTTCAAATTTTTAGTAAAAATATAAAGCTACTCAAATTAATTTTTCCTTTTTAAAGATTAAGGTGATATTACATCATATTATTTTATCACATATATTTTAAGTTTATATACTACCTTAACTAATGGATATTTTAAAAGCCTCTTCAAGTATCAATTGGGTTTTTATCATTGGATAATAGAATTATTAATCCTTATGAAATCTAGCCATCTCAAACTATGTTTAGTGGATTTAGAGACTACCAGACCCTTTTTCAAAAACAATCAACAATGCTCTATCATAGATAGTGAATGCTACTATTTATTTCCTAATCTTTGTGTAACCTGATTTAGTCAATCCATCTTATTTTATCAAATTTTTTAAAAATTATGATGGATGCATATTGTATGTTATATTTCTTTTGCATCAATATTTTCTTATTTCAAATTGTTAAGTCTTTAATTTATAATTCCATTTCTGTTCTATGCCCACCAAATTTTGGAAATTTTGTGTCCTGAGTGATAGTAGCGGAGAAAATGCACATGCCTTGTGTGTAACTAACATGAATTCAATACTTGGCTCTACACAGTTTCTCAAGAACCCCCAGGAGTGATATCTGGGCCAGAGCCAGGTAACTGAGCACTATTGGAAATCAATATTTAGTCCTTAAGATAAGTGTTGGATATATATCTCTGCCCTCGACATCTCAAAAATTAGAAATATGAAGTTTTTGATGTAAATAATTTAGACCATGGCTAGAGAGATAGTGCAGTGGGTAGTGTGCTTGCATTGCATTCAGCTGGCCCAGGTTTAATCCCTGACACCCCACAAGGTCCCTGAGCATCACCAGAAGTGATCCCTGAGCACAAAGCCAGGAGTAAGAACTAAGTACTGCTGGGTGTGGACCAATACTTCCACCCCTTACTTTTCCTCTTTTCCTTAAACAAATTAAGTAATTTATTCATACAGATAAAATTTTTATAGAAATTCATGTATAAATATATATATATATATAACATAAACTTCTTGATCATATAATCTAAGTAATAAGTTCACAGACTAATCACTTCTTAAAATTACTTTACAGTTTGGCACCTTCACTTTCAGAATTTTTTATAAGTTCTAATAAGTATATGATATGAAAGTTTTGCACATATTTTCTTTATAAATAAAGTCTAGGACATTTAGATTTAGTTAGAATCATAGATATTGCTCTACATTATGTATACTTATATATTATATTATATACTATTTATATATTACTTGTACATTTAGTTTTACCTTCTTTTCATGGTTATCTTGTATTTTTATGTATTAAGGAGAATCTTGGGCTGGAGTGATAGCACAGTGGTAGGGCATTTACCTTGCACACAGCCAACATGGCCGACCCGAGTTCTATTCCTTTGCTCCTCTTGGAGAGCCCGGCAAGCTACCGAGAGTATCTCGCCCACACCGCAGAGCGTGGCAAGCTACCCGTGATGTATTCGATATGCCAAACACAGTAACAACAAAGTCTCCAATGGAGACGTTACTGGGCCCGCTCGAGCAAATCCACGAACAATGGGAGGACAGTGACAGTGACAAGGAGAATCTTACTCTGCTAAAATATTCTATAATATAATCTTCCCTGATTTATATACATTGCTTTTGTGTGCACATATAAATATGTGCATACCTTTAATTTTTATATTTATCAATATTTCCAAATGACTAACCATAAATCAATGTACATTTTTTTAAAATTTTTGGGTTATACCTGGTGATGCACAGGGGTTACTCCTGGCTCTGCACTCAGGAATTACTCCTGGCGGTGCTCAGGGGACCATATGGGATGCTGGGAATCAAACCTGTGTTGGCTGCGTGCAAAGCAAATACCCTACTCGCTGTGCTATCGCTCCAGCCCCAATCAATGTACTTTTAATGGTTAGAAAAATGATATAGGGGGCCGGAGTGATAGCACAGCGGGTAGGGCGTTTGCTTTGCATGCAGCCAACATGGCCAACAGAGGTTCGATTCCCAGCATCCCATATGGTCCCCTGAGCACTGCCAGGAGCAATTCCTGAGTGCATGAGCCAGGAGTAACCCCTGAGTATCGCTGGGTGTGACCCAAAAAGCAAAAAAAAAAAGATATATCTGGTTATGGAAAGTTGTGGCATTTGCGTATCAACCACAGAGACAATGATATTCTGCAATCACGAGTCTCCAACAATCAACCTACAACAGTGTGGCTGTCAGGGAAGTACACTGGGTGGTAGGAGGAATGTTGAGGACACTGGTAGAGAGAGACAAGTCAACACTGATAGTGGGTTCTGTGTTGGAGGATTGTACTCCTGAAATTCAACTATAAAAAAATGTAAATCACAATCAATTAGTAATCAAAAACAATCTTAATGTAAATAAAAATTAAAAATTTTTAAATGACACTTCTGTTTTGCCATCAGGATTGTATTGATTAAATTTGTAGGGCTGGAGCGATAGCACAGCGGGTAGGGCGTTCGCCTTACACGCGGCCAACATGGCCGACCAGAGTTCGATTCCTCCGCCCCTCTCGGAGAGCCCGGCAAGCTACCGAGAGTATTCGATATGCCAGACACAGTAAATTTGTATATTATTTATAAATGAATATTATTGACAAATAATTATAAATTTTTATTGTCAATACAATGAAATTATAATTTGTTAAATTTTAAATTTAACTTGCTTGGTTACAAGTGAAGTTTGGTTAATTTTATTTATTTATTGACACTTTTTTTTTTAGACTTTATGGGTGTGTATGTGTGTGTGTTGGGGGTGGGGGGTTGTGATGTAGGGAACTGAGTCTTAAGACCGCATAAATGCAATGATCTACCTCTGAGTTGCATATACAGCCCCTTTTCTAAATACTTATGTAACAGTTATACTGTAAAACTCTTTAAAAATGATCAACTTCATAGTTTTTTTTCTTTTTAATTTAGTCTTTAGGGTAGCCATTTCTTTCCATCCCCTACTTTTCCTTCCCCTCCTCTTACTTTCTTTTTCTCCTCTTTCTTTTTGCTTTGGTGTCACACAGACCTATGCTCAGGGCTTACCCCTGGCTTTGAGCTTAGGGATCACGCCTGACTCCTAATAGGGTCAGGCTCTTACAAGGCAAAAACCCAACTCCCTGTATTCTATCTCCAGCTCTTCAGCCTACTCTGCGCCCTCCATTTTGGTCTTTCTATTTATTCTTGATTTGCTTATAGGTTTCTGGAAAGATCTTTTTATCCCAAAGGCTATAAAAGGTTTTCAGGATCTTTAATAGTTTTCTATTTTATCATATTTTCTAATTCATATGTAATATCTATGTAGTCATAATTTGCTACATATATAACTGTAATCTATTGTTTAATAAATTAAAAAGCATTTTAATATGATTTACTGAATCATCTGCTAAGCTAGCTAGTGATGTTTACCAGATACTAAATTTCTTTATACTCCAGATATTATTTTGAATGGTTCACTTGTCCTTCACTGATTAATTTCTGAATCAATATAAAATGGTTTTGGTCACAGTAATCTTGTTTTCTTTTTATTCTGGCAATACAAAGATCATCTAACCATTCTCTTTTTCAATTATATCTTAGAAATTCTCTTTGTATCTTATGCTTTACCTATCACCATTTTAGTCTGTTGAATGTTAACAATGGAATTCTCATTAAAACCACATTAAATAATAAACTAATTTTGGAGTAATACATTACCAGTGTTATTTTATAATCAAACTATTGCCTTTGTTATTTGTTTATATTCTTTAGTTTAAGAGTTGCTTCATATGAAACTAATTCCTTTCCTATAATATTTTTCTTAATCAACATAAAGGCAGTGCTGTTACTGTGAAAGGAAAACATCTTTTTTCTATGTTTATTTATGATGGATTTAGCATTCATATCAAATAGCACAGCTTGCATGGAAGTTTTCTCCAAAGCAGTAGTCAGTTGGTCCAGGAATTACTCTGGGCAATAGCAGCCAATAGAGCCACATAGTTCATTGGGTGGGTCACCAGAACTCCTCCTGACAATTAGCATTATGTTTTATTAAAAAAAACTAATTTTATATTAGGTTTGCTACATATTTATATCTTTTATTATAGCATATAGTAATAATTAGAGTTTAACTTTGATTTTGTCATTTTTACCTGAAGTTATCAAAATGAGCCCTGACTTCTTTTTGTTGTTATTGTTGTTCAATAAAAAAGTGAATAATTTAATTGGATATTGATAGTGTCAGAGTTTGGACTAGATGCCAGTGAGGTTACATTAAAAAACTTAATCCTTGCCCTCAAGTAGATATAAAGGTTCACAGATAAATAAGTTAATTGAAATGTAGTATGACCAATTTCCTGGTAGAGTTAAGCATTGGACAAACTGGAAATATCAGAGCACTCTTCAACACTTATCTAATTGTGGCCTTAGATCCTTTTGCATTCTGAAATCAGTAAAGCATTCTTCTCCATGTGAATTGAGTGAGAAATGTCATATTCTCTACTTATAAAATAGTCATTGAATGGACTGTCACAAACACTTCTAACGTTTAAATGCATAACTTCTGGGTGTTTTGGAGGGTGGGCGGGTGGGGGTGCATATCTGATTTTATTCCTGTCTCTCTGCTCAGGAAACACTCATTGGCAGAGTTGGGGGGGGTGCACATATAGAGTAGTGGGGATAAAACCTGGTTAGCCACATAGAGGCATGTACCCTACCTGCTGCACAATTGCTCTGATCCTTAAATGTATACCCTTTCTCTTAATCTTTTACTGATTTTCCTTTCATACCAATTTGTTTGCAAAATAGACTTCTCAGTTTATTTCCCCAGAATATCTCAGAATTTCTCAGAATATCAAAGTATCTTCTGAGAAACATGAGAATACTTATATTCCTTTCCTGGAACGTGTTACTTAGCTATAATGTTCTAGAAATATATATATAACGTTTACAATTGGGGGCTGGAGTGATAGTAGAGTAGGCAGGGTGCTTGCCTTGCATTCAGCTAAATGGGGTTTATCCCTGGTACCACATACGGTTCCATGAACACTGCCAGGGGTAATTCCTGAACGGAGCCAGGAATATGTCCAAAACCAAGAACTAAGAGAATATATATTATGTTTATAATTAAATAGTAATTAGTCATGAACAACATGAGAACTGGTTTTAGTGTTCTATTTGAACTTCTGAAGAGATTAATGGAAGAGTCTTCCCCAGATGTCAGAAGCAGGACACTTGCAGTCACCTTTATATGAACTATATCCCGGCGACTCTGTAATTTATCATCCAAACTAGGCCATTTATGAGTGAAAAAAGTTTGTAATTATTCTAGGGCAACTTGTATAAATAAATGCCAACCTAGAAAAACCTCAGTATATATTTGTTTACCCTATGTTTGTAAAGCAATTTATATGAACTGATATTCTATAGCCATTTATCATTTCTCTAAAAGTAGAAAGATGCATTATTTTCATGACTAAATGGCCAAGCAAACCTCATATTTAACTTATCATGTAATTAACATTAATTCAAAACTTTCACTTTTATTTTAAGAAATCTACTCATTGAAGTGCTTCTCTAAATATGATACTGTATTATTTACCTAAATTTATTTGTTAAAATGATTCAGATAATTTCCCATAGTCAGACATAAAATCAAACCAACCCTGAAATGTGATTATGTGACTTTCTTCATTAGTTACAGGGATTAATTAAATAGTGATAAGCAGAAGACTGAAAATCAGATATCCATAGAGAATGAGAATTGCAAGAGGTTTTTAGTGAGGTTGGAATCAGGTCCCAGTAGATCTCAGAACTACTCCTAGTTCTGTATTCAGAGATCCCAGTGGTTATGTAGAACCATATGCAATATTGGAAATTCAAACTGGGATTGGTCATGTGCAGAGCAATCACCATAACCCTCGAACTATCTCTCTGGTTGAATTATATGAGATTTTAAAAAGAAACATCTGTGAAAAAGAAATGGGAGGAAAGAGAAGTAAACAGAAATATTTCCAACTGTGCTGCAAGTTTGACACCTTTGAAAGTATGGAGGACAGGGGGAAGTTTGAATCAAGAGTCTCAGATTGCTGACATATCTAAGCCAGCTTGGTCTAGGCTAATGAAAATTTTCTTGCACAAACTACTTTTCAAAGGTCCTAAATGGTTCTGCAGAATTATGTCCACTGTGTTCAGATTTTCCTGAAAGCAGCCAGGGAAAGCCAGGTCTGGGCCAGTTACATTGCTGGATCAGAGTTGAAAACTAGACCATCAACTATGTTCCACACATCAAGAGAAAGAATGAAAAATTTTCAAAGCTGTGCTAATAATTTTCCCGAGGACAAAATACTGCTTCTCTCTACAAAAGTTCTATATAATAGTATTTTAATTATTATTAATGACAGTAATTTTTAGGCCAATGTTTATGTTTGGTAGTATATTATAAAATTATACAAAGATATTTTAAAATTATTCTACGTAATTATTTTATCAATTCATATACAAAAGTAAAAATTTTCTATAACTCCTCTTATGTAGAATATTTTATATATTCATTATACTACTTTAATATTAAATATTTAGAAATTTACACATGTAATTTGTCAACAAATTTATTTTTCATCTAACATTAAATTATAAAAATTAACATTTTCATAGACTGTACAATTATGTGTGACTAGGTATTTCATTTGTATGTATATATATATGCATATATATATATATGTCACTGTCACTTTCCTCCCATTGTTCATCGATTTGCATGAGTGGGCCCAGTAACATCTTCATCATGAGACTTGTTACTGTGTTTGACATATAGAGTACATCATGGGGAGCTTGCCAGGCTTTGCCATGGGGGTGAGATACTCTCAGTAGCTTGCTGAGCTCTCCAAGAGGAATGGAAGAATCAAACCCGGCTCAGCCGGGATGGCTGTGGGCAAGGCAAACGCCCTAGTAAATAACTATAGCAAAGAGTTTATATGATAATGTTCATAGAGGAAGACATATGCTAACTTATCATTTTTTAATAAGACTGCAACTTGACATATTCAGGAATTGGCTAATGATATTCCTAAATAGCACATGGCTTTTAAAATTGTAGCTATTACATTTTCTAAAACATGTATTCATTTACTTATTTGTAATAAACATTTTGGGTGAGAGTGATAATACAGTGGGTAGGGTGTTTGCTTTCATGTGTCTGACTTGTGTTTGATCCCAGCACAACATAAGGTTCCCAGGGCCCTGCCATGAGTGATCCCTGAGCACATCGCCAGGAAGTACTGCTCAGTGCCCTCCTCCCAAAAAAGTACTATTATAAATAATGCTATCATAGTGTAATTATGTGTGAGAGGTTTTTAAAATCACCTGTTTTAACAGCTTTCTCCTTTATCAGAAAATAGTATTTGATTGAGAATGCAGTTATATTAGGTATTATATTTTCAAAACAACACAGTTGGAGTACTTAGTGTTTTTCTTATAAATAAATTAAAGCATTAAAGTTGAACACATACTAGAAACTATTTTTCATTAGATAGGCAGATTCCTTCACTGTCACTGTCCTCCCGTTGTTCATCGATTTGCTCGAGTGGGCCCAGTAACATCTCCATTGTGAGACTTGTTACTGTGTTTGGCATATTGAATATGTCACGAGTAGCTTGCCAGGCTTTGCCGTGTGGGTGAGATACTTGTGGTAGCTTGCCAGGCTCTCCGATTGGGGTGGAGGCCTTGAACCTGGGTCAGCCGAGTCAGTCACGTGCAAAGCAAATGCCTTGAACGCATTGAAGTCACATACGACAAAACAATCTAAATGAGCACTCATTAAAACCTGTTAACTAAATGTACCCCAGTATTTTGCAAAGGAATAAGTTATATGTATATTAAATTGAGATTTTGGGATAAATCTTCTCCTATACACTTGACTTAACCACATTAGTAGTTTATTTCTTGCTCAGGTTACATTGTCACTGCAGAAAAATTATGGCTCTGTCAACGTCTACACTTTGGGAATCAAGAAGCCTTTGCATGAGAATGACTGATCTGAAAACAATGGCAAGGAGATATGATGATCTATTTAATGAAATTGAATTTTATTCTCAGTAGTGATACCTGTCACATATATTCCATTAGTGAATGCAAATCACAGGACTACATTGGAATACAGAGGACAGATAATGCAATGTTGTAAAAAGGCACATGTTGGGTAACATAAACAAATTAAATGTTAATGGAATAAAAAGTATATGTCTCTGAAAGGAGAAAGGGGAGAAATAGAATAATATTGCACTTTTTCCTTATGCTAAATATTATTAGGATTATTGTGAATATACTATAAAGGAAAAATACATTAAAGTATTCATATATGACATCTGTAGCACTGTAACACTGCCCTACCACTGTTCATCGATTTGCTCGAGCGGGCACCAGTAACGTATCCATTGTGGGACTTGTCACTGTTTATGGCATATCGAATATGCCACGGGGAGCTTGCCAGGCTCTGCCGTGCGGGTGGGATACTTTTGGTAGTTTGCAGGGCTCTCTCAGAGGGATGGAGGAACCGAACTCGGTGGGCCGTGTGCAGAGCAAATGCCCTACCTGTGCTGTCGCTCCAGCCCTGTATTATATCCACATTAAGTATAAATATGATTATGGGGCCAGGGAATTAGTAAGGGGAAATGCACTTGTGTATGTGGCTTACACTAGTCTGATCCCCAGAACCACATATGGTCCCCAAGTAAATGATGTTATCCCTTGAGTACAGAGCGAGGAGTAAACATTGTTCACTGCCAAGTATGGCCCCCCAAACAAAACATGCAAAAAGTGATAGATAGGGAGGATGAATCCAGTTTAAACCTACAGGGCTAATCATCTTGCTATGTATAGAGATATTAGCTATGCTGTATGTTTAAAGTTATATAGTATATAATTTATATCTCAAGAAAACTGGAAAAATAATGAGAATAAACATAGGAACTGCATTAGCTAAGATTTTAAGGACTAAAGATAAAATATATCTGAATAAACAGTGTAGAAATATCAACTCAAGATATTAAGACATTTCATATTATGACTCAAGGGATGTCGTCTCTAAAATATATATAATGATTAGAGAATGTCTTGACTTGACTGCCTCATAAGTGTTTAGTCTTTGTCCACTTTTCATTTGAAGTGTATTATTTACTAGTTTAATTATAGGTTTTTGACTTGAGGAGGATTATGTTCAAAAGAAAATGAGCTTGTTTATGAGTCCTAAAGAACAAAATTGGTTTTGCTTTTGATGAGTTGTAGGGGAATAACTCTATTGCTTCAGTTTCTACCACAAGTGATGAGTAGGAACATTCGTATACTTATAATAGGAATGTAGTAGGAAGCATTAGTTGCAGAGTCAGATTTTCATTCTGTTTTTGTAATAAACATGTATTGTGCACTAGTTAGTCCCTTAGTGACTTCTTGTTTACGGAATAAAAGGCAACCAAGTGCATTATATATAAGATGATGTTATATATAATGTTATATATATAAGATAATGTTATATAGAGTTCTTAAAATATCTGGGTTCTTCTGACTTATAAAAAATAAACAGAGATGTTTTCAGTATTTGTTTCTTTTTTTTCCCCCCAAACATTTATTCAGGATCAAATCTTATTATTATTTAAATCTTTTCTGTACAGGAACTGTAATACAAGAATAAGCACAAATATTTTAGCCACTTTATAATCGTTTTGTTTTTATTATTTAGTGTTGATAAAACAGATGATGAAGATGATGAGGATTTAACAGTGAACAAAACTTGGGTCTTAGCACCTAAAATTCATGAAGGAGATATAACACAAATTCTCAACTCACTGCTTCAAGGCTATGATAATAAACTTCGCCCAGATATAGGAGGTATGTTTAAATCATTCTGAGATTTTTGTGAACACGAAAACTGTCTTTGGGGATAAGTTTTAAATTATAGATCTATTATTGCATGATGGATTTGATAGTTATTAGTTGATAGTATTGTTGACTTTAGTGATAAAAATTAATATTGAAATAGAACTATTAAATAATTAGAATACCACTTTTTATTTTGGCAGTACTTTGATTACATTTCTTCTGGCTCAGAAACTTAACAAAAATAATGCATGCTATGTTCATATTTCTTTGTTGAATGCCAATATGGTTAGTTTCTCAGATTTGGTTTGTTTGACAAACTTGAAATTTTATAGAATATTATCCAGTTTCTGTTTTCTTTCTTATGTACCTAGAAGTGAGATTGCTAGGCAGACTGGTATTTCTATTTCCAAAAACATCTTGGGATGTCTTAAAATTTGTGATTATAGTTAACAGTCTTATAATTTATACCTCAAAGTTTCTTAAAGAGTATATTTTAAATGTTCTCACTACAAAATCAAGTAGAAATTTTATGATGTGGCTTGTGGTGTTAACTTCAAATACAGTAGTGGTCTTTATATTACAGTATATGACTATTTCAAGTTAAAATGAAGTAGAGTGGAAGAGGTTCAGCCTGTCTCACTGATAAGAAAGGGAGAGAAATAAGACAGTAGACATGGGGATATCTATGGTACTATTTATTTATATTAGAAGAACCAATACTAAGTTTCCCCAATCTGGAACCAAGATGATTCAGAAAGTAATAAAAACATACTCTTCTTCAGAAACCAAAAATGATACCGCAAGTACTGTAGAAGATTCACTAATTTTTTTTTCATATAAATTTAGTTGTCTTCTTTTTTTCCAGAAAAGCTCCTCATAACATTATACCTCTTGTAGCCTTGTTGAAGTCAGCCAGTCCCATTAAGGATATAAAATGTTGGACCTGCATGTACTGAAAAAGGTTTTTTGGTTCTGAATCAAGTAGTTTGATCCTTGGGACAAGTTTTAACTAGTGATTAACACCTTCCCCCTTTTATAAAATATATTTCCATTTATGCGTGAACCTGATGAAAATGTATAAAGTATATAAAAATGTTTAAAAATGCTCACAAGTAGAAGGTGCCAGTAAATCAGTAAGTACCAATTCACGAAGTAACAAAAAATAGCTATTCTTTGTCAGATGCATGATATATGAGTATTTTCTGTCACTTGGTAGGCTGTTTTTTTGTTTAGTAATAGTTTATTTCAAAGCAAAGTTATTTTTTAGTTTGACGTGATCACATTTTCTTATATTCACTTTTGTTTTTCTTGTGGATGGAGTTGAGTCACCAAGGTAACATTGAAGCTGTTATAACAAAGTGTTTTGACTATGTTATCTTTGATATAACAAAGGATTTATTTTAAGATTTTTAATGTACCTTTAAAGTCTTCATGGTATTTCTATAGAGACCTAATTTTATTCTATTTCACGTTATCCAGTTTTCATGATATTTAAAGTTTTCTTTTCTCTAAGATATGGTCTTAGCCCTTTTGTTGTAATATATAAGTATATGTGTATATATATATATATACACATATATATATGTATATGTAGCACTGTCTGTAGCACTGTCCTCCCATTGTTCATCAATTTTGCTCAAGCGGGAGCCAGTAATATCTCACAATAAATTGCGAGATTTGTTGTTACTGTTACTGTTTTTGGCATATCAAATATGTCACGGGTAGCTTACCTGATATATATATATATATATATATATATATAGAGAGAGAGAGAGAGAGAGAGTCCACACTGCAAAGCCTGGCAGGCTACCCGTCATGTATTCGATATGCCAAACACAGTAACAACAAGTTTCACAATGGAGTCGTTACTGGGCCCATTCTAGCATATCAATGAACAATGTGAGGACAGTGCTACAGCGCTATCTCTTTCTCTCTCTCTCTCTCTCTCTCTCTCTCTTTATATATATATAGATAGATAGATAGATGATAGATAGATATGAGTCTGTCTCTTTATATTTATTTATTTATTTTATTAGTGAAACACCATGAGGCACAGTTATAGACTTACAAATTTTTGTGCTTGAGTTACAGTTATACAATGGTCAAGTACCTATCCCTCAACCAGTATCCATCCTCTACCACCACGGGTCCCAGCATCCCTCCCACCCCCCGTTCCCCCATCGCACCCTGACTCTGTGGCAGGGCATTCCCTTTTGTTCTCTCTCTCTCCTTTCGGGTCTTGTGGTTTGCAAGAGAGGCATTGAGTGGCAGTCATGTTTGGTCTATAGTCTACTTTCAGCGTGCTTCTCCCATCCTGGGAGGATCCTCCCAAAACCCTTTATTTGGTGCTCCCTTCTCTATCTGAGCTTCCTTTTCCCCTAGCACATGTGGCTGGCCTTCAAGTCATGGAGCAAAATTCTTGGTACTAATCTCCGCCACTCCTGGGTGTTAGTCTCCCATTTTGTTGCTTTATGTTCCCCAGATGAATGCAATCTTTCTGTGTCTATCCCTTTCTTTCTGACTCATTTCACTTAACATGATACTTTCCATGTAGTACCACTTGTATGTAAATTTCATGACTTCATCTTTTCTAAAAGCTAAATAGTACTCCATTGTGTAAATGTACCAGAGTTTCTTTAACCAGTCATCTGTTCTTGGGCACTCAGGTTTTTTCCAGATTCTGGCTATCGTAAAGAGTGCTGCATTGAATAAACAATTGCAGATGTCACTTCGACTATACTTTTTTGCCTCTTGGGATATATTCCCAGGAGTGGTATTGCTGGGTCAAATGGGAGATCAAATTCTAATTTTTTGAGAATCGTCCATGCTGTTTTCCAAAAGGGTTGGACCAGTCGGCATTCCCACTAGCAGTGAAGGAGGGTCCCTTTTTCGCCATATCCGCACCAGCACCGGTTACTTTTGTTCTTTTGGAAGTAGTCCAGTCTCTGTGGTGTGAAATGATATCTCATTGTTGTTTTGATCTGCATTTCCCTGATGATTAATGATGTAGAGCATTTTCTCATGTGCCTTTTTGCCATTCGGATTTCTTCTTTGTGAAAATTTCTGTTCATTTTCTCGTCCCATTTTTTGATGGGGTTGGGTGGTTTCTTCTTGTGGAATTGAACTAGTACCTTGGATATCCTTGATATCAACCCATTGTCGGATGTGTATTTGGTGAATATTCTTTCCAATTCTGTAGACTGTCTTTGAATTTTGGTCACTGTTTCTTTGGAGGTGCAGAAGCTTCTTAGTTTAAGATAGTCCCATTTGTCTATTTCTGTTTTCACTTGTTTGGCCAGTGGTGTGACATCTTTGAAGATACCATTAGCTTCAATATCATGGAGGGTTTTGCCAACTTTTTTCTCAATGTACCTTATGGATTCCGGTCTGATGTTGAGGTCTTTAATCCACTTAGATCTTACTTTTGTACATGGAGTTAGACAGAGATCTGAGCCCATTTTTTGCATGTAGCTGTCCAGTTTTTACAGCACAATTTGTTAAAGAGGCTTTCCCTGCTCCACTTCACTTTTCTTGCCCCCTTATTGAATATTAGATGCTCATATGCTTGGGGGGAGATGTCAATATATTCAACCCTGTTCCATTGGTCTACAGCTCTGCTTTGTTCCAGTACCATGCTGTTTTAATTATTATTGCCTTGTAGTAGAGTTTGAAGTTAGGGAGGTTGATTCCTCCCATTTTCTTTTTCCAAGAATTGCTTTAGCTATTTGTGGGGGCTTATTGTTCCATATGAATTTCATGAGTGTTTGCTTCACTTCTTTGAAGAGTGTCATGGGTATCCTAATAGGGATCACATTGAATTTGTACAGTGCTTTGGGAAGTATTGCCATTTATACAATGTTAATTCTCCCAATCCATGAACAGGGGATATTTTTACATTTCCTCGTATCCTCTTTTATTTCCTGAAGTAGCGTTTCGTAGTTTTCTTTGTACAGGTCCTTTACTTCCTTAGTTAAGGTGATTCCTAGGTACTTTATTTTCTGGGGCACAATTGTGAATGGGATTGTTTTCTTCATGTCACTTTCTTCTCTTTCACTATTTGCGTATAGGAAAACCATGGATTTTTGGGTATTGATTTTATAGCCTGCCACTTCACTATGCAGGTCTATTGTTTCTAGGAGTTTCTTGGTAGAGGTTTTAGGGTTCTCTAGGTATAGTATCATACCATCTGTGAATAGTGAGAGTTTGATTTCTTTCTTCCCTACCTGAATGCCCTTAATATCTTTTTCTTGCCTAATTGCTATTGCAAGTACTTCCAGTGCTATATTGAACAGTAGTGGAGAGAGTTGGCCTCCTTGTCTCTTCCCTGATCTTAGGGGAAAGGCTCTCAGATTTTCCCCATTGAGGATGATGTTTGCTGTAGGCTTGTGGTACATGGCTTTACTGTATTGAGGAAAAACCCCTCTATCCCCATTTTAGAGAGGGTTTTCATCATAAATGGGTGCTGGATCTTGTCAATTTCTTTCTCTGCATCTATTGATATGATCATTTGGTTTTTATCTTTTATTGTTATGATGGATTATGTTGATTGATTTCTGAATGTAGAACCATCCTGCTTCCCCAGGATGTATCCCACTTGGTCATGGTGTATGATCTTTTTGATTTCATTTCATTTCATTTCATCATCCTGTTAATCGTCGATTGCCTCGAGCAGGCCCCAGTAACGTCTCTTTCATCCTAGCCTGAGATTATATTCACGGCTCTTTAGGAGAATGAGACCCATCATTGTTACTGGTATTTGGCATATTTGGTAGGCCACGGGGAGTTTGCCAGACTCTGCCCTGTGGGCAGGCTACATTCGATAGCCTGCAAGTTTGTCCAAAGTATGAATGAGATAATAAGATGTCGCGCAGCCACGAATGCGGCCGCGCGGTTCCGGGATCTGGATTTTATAGTCTCTATAGTCCGTGTAATCCCATCAGCGGCCAAGACTCAGAGACTATAAAATCCAGATCTTTTTGATGAGTTGTTAAATTCTATTTGCTAGTATTTTGTTCAGAATCTTTGCATCCGTGTTCATCAGGGATATTGGCCTGTAGTTTTCTTTTCTTGTGGTGTCTTTGTTTCCTTTTGGTTATGATCACAGTCCCGTTGTTCATCTATTTGCTCGAGCAGGCCCAGTAACGTCTCCATCATGAGACTTGTTGTTACTGTGTTTGGCATATCAAGTACGTCCTTTTGGTATTAGAGAGATATGGGCTTCATAGAAACTGTTTGGGAGAGTTTCTGTTTTTTCAATTTCCTGGAAAAGCTTGAGAAGAACTGGCAATAGGTCCTCTTTAAATGTTTGGAAAAATTCGCTAGTGAATCCATCTCGATCTGGGCTTTTGTTTTGGGGAAGACTTTCGATTAAAGTTTCAATTTCCTTGATGTGAATAGGTCTATTCAGGTACTTTATATCTTCTTGATTCAGCTTTCGGGGATAATAGGAATCCAGGAATTTATCCATTTCTTCTAGTTTTTCTTGTTTCGTGGCATACAGACTTTCAAAGTAGTCTCTGATGATCATTTGAATTTCTTTGGTTTCTGTACTGATATCCCCATTCTTATATCTAATTCGATTTATTAGGGTTCTCTCTCTCTCTCTTTTTTGTGAGTGTTGCTAGTGGTTTATCTATCTTATTTATTATCTTGAAGAACCAGCTCTTGGTTTCATCGATTTATCGGATTGTTTCCTTGGTTTCCATGTCATTGATTTCTGCTCTAAGTTTCATGATCTCTTTCCTTCTGCTCAATTTGGGCTCTTTCTGTTGATCCTTTTCTAAGATCTTGAGCTGTGAAGTCAAGTTGTTTATGTGCATCCTTTCTTCTGTTCTGAGATATGCTTTCAGAGTTATAAATTTTCCCCTTAAAACAGCTTTCACTGCATCCCATAAGTTCTTGTAGCTCGTGTCTTATTCTCATTAGTTTCCAAGTATCTTTTGATTTCGTCTTTGATTTCCTTCCTGATCCACTTGTTGTTCAGCATTGAGTTGTTTAATTTCCAGGTGTTTGATTTGGTTCTTCGTGTCTGTGTGTGATTCACTTTTATTCTTAGTGTATCATGGTCTGAAAAGATTGTTGATACTATTTCTATCTTCCTGATTCTGTTGAGGTATGTTTTGTAGCCTAGGACATAGTCTATTTTGGAAAATGTTCCGTGCGCACTGGAGAAGAATGTGTATTCTTTCTTTTTCGGGTGTAATCCCTGTATAGGTCTATAAGCACTTTCTCTTCTGTTTCTTCTTTCACAGCCAATGTTTCCTCGCTGAGTTTTGTTCTTGTTGATCTCTCCAGAGGAGATAAGGTGATGTTGAAATCTCCAGCTACTATTGTGTTGCTAGCAATGTCCTCCTTAAAATCTGTTAGCAGTTTTTTTTAAATATTTAGCTGTTCCCGCATTAGGTGCGTATACATTTAAGAGTGTGATTTCTTCCTGTTGTACATATCCCTTGATGAAGAGAAAATGGCCTTTGCTGTCCCTTCTAAACTTTTTAACGTGAAATTAATGCTGTCGGATACTAGTATGGCTACCCCAGCTCTTTTGAGGGAGCTGTTTGCTTGGAGGATTGTTTTCCATCCTTTGACTCTGAGTCTGGGTTTGCTCTGGCTGTTGAGATGGGTTTCTTGTAGGCAGCAGAATGTTGGTTTCTGTCTCTGAATCCATTTTGCCACTCTGTATCTCTTAATTGGTGAATTTAGACCGTTGACATTGAGAGAGATTATTGTTATTGTGTCTCTTTATATTTAGAATCTACTTTCTTCTAACGCTATGCATGCCTCATTTAGTTTCAAAAACATACTGTTTTAATTACTAGCACTTTGTACTATAATTTGATTAGTTTGATGTCCATGATTGTGGTGCCATTTGCTCTGTTTTTCAGCATTGCTTTGGCTATTCATATTTTGTGCTTTCATACAAATTTCAGAAATTTTTGCTGTTTTTACTTGAAATAAATTTCATTGGTATTGTGTGTGACCCTTTGCCTTAAATTTATAATCATAAATATTTATACTATGTATAAATGGACTGGAGTAATAGCACAGCAGGTAGGGCATTTGCTTTGCATGCAGCCAACCTGGGTTCGATTTCTCCATCCCTCTTGGAGAGTTTATGTTGATTTACAAGAAAATATAAACATCTATATTTTATACTATGTATAAATATATAAATATATATATATTTATAGCACTGTGACACTGTGATCCCATTGTTCATCAATTTGCTCAAATAGGCACTAATAACATCTCCATTTTGACACTTATTGTTTCTGTTTTTGGCATATAGAATACACCATGGGTAGCTTGCCAGGCTTTGCTGTGCGGGCGAGATATTCTTGGTAGCTTGCCGGGCTCTCCAAGAGGGGTGGAGGAATCAAACTCGGGTGGGCCACGTCAGCCGCGTGCAAGGCAAACGCCCTACCCGCTATGCTAATACTATGTTATATATGTTTACCTTTATATGTTAGGTGATATATAATATATAGTATACATATATACTATGCTAGATGATATATAATATAAAGATTCAGATTTTACTTTATGATTTAAAATACATAACTGTAGCACTGCACTGTAGCACTGTCTTCCAGTTGTTCATCGATTTGCTCAAGTGGGCCCAGTAACGTCTCCATTGTGAAACTTGTTGTTACTGTGTTTGGCATATCAAATACGCCATGGGGAGCTTGCCAGGCTTTGCCATGCGAAGAGATGCTCTCAGTAGCTTGCCAGGCTTTCCGAGAGGGGTGGAGGAATCAATCCTGGGTCCTCCAGGCTTGCCACGTGCAAGGCAAACACCTACTTTTGTGCTATCGCTCCAGCCCAAAATACATAACTATGATCGTTTATTTTATAGTTTAACATAAAACTTGACAGTAGAAATTCTTTAATTTGACATTTATGTCCTTTTATATTGATCTATTATTTTATTTGTGTTCAAATTCCATAGTGCTTGGGCTGGAGCGATAGCACAGCGGGTAGGGCGTCTGCCTTGCACGCAGCCAACATGGCCGACCCGAGTTCGATTCCTCCGCCCCTCTCGGAGAACCCGGCAAGCTACCGAGAATATCCGATATGCCAGACACAGTAACAACAAAGTCTCCAATGGAGACGTTACTGGGCCCGCTCGAGCAAATCGACGATCAACGGGAGGGCCTTTACCTTTACCTTTTTTTTCGAAGGAGCTACATTCAGCAGTGCTCCGAGGTTACTCTTGTCTCTGTACTCTGTACTCAGGAATAATTTCTGATGGTGCTTGGGGGTGGGAGACCATATGGAATGCCTGCTATTGAACTTGGTTGACTTCATTCAAGGCAATCTCTCTTCATATTGTACTCTCTCCAGCCCTTGCCCCATACTTTTCTGAGCATATCTTCAGATTTTAGTACATAAACTATTCTAAGATTTTTTCTGTTGTGTTTTGATTAGATTTTGAGTTACACCCATCAGTGATCGTGGGCTTCTTCTAGGTTTAGTGTGTGAGAGATTTTACCTGAGTGCCTAGGCGTGGTGCTGGTCTCCTGCATGCCAGTGTGCATTGGCCCTTTGATTGCTCTCTTTAGCCCCTAGCAGTCGATCTTACCATGAAAACAATCTTATATAGATTTTATTTTACATTCAAACATCCATTAAGATTTCCCTTATTCATTTTTTATAGTCCTTACATTAAGATCTATGTGACTATTATAATTTTGCAAGCAATCGTCTATGCAGGGTATATAATACTTCACAAATATGAACAATTACAATGGATAACTGGGTGCTGTGCTAATGCTTATAAGTTTTCATATTGTTAAAGGAAAATTTTAGGAAAAAATTACTAGAACTTGTCAAAATATGTAATACATATATTATTAAAATAGAATTTATAGAAATATAAAATGTATAATTTGTGTCAAAATATGTAATTTTGTTAGCTTTTGATAAATTTATTTTCAGTGGGGTTGTGCCATTTTAATTTCACCAACAAAATGTGGGATTTTCTGTTTTTTTTACACTAATGTAACTTATATTTCTGACTATTCCAAATAGCTGAGTAATTCTGTTTCTTTGTTGGCTTTCTCTATGAGTTAGAATGATTATTATGCATATAAGAATCACTTAAATGTCATATTCATGAATTTTTTGTTTCCAGTGAAATTTGGAAAGTC
This sequence comes from Sorex fumeus, assembly GCF_029834395.1. Classification (NCBI taxonomy): domain Eukaryota; kingdom Metazoa; phylum Chordata; class Mammalia; order Eulipotyphla; family Soricidae; genus Sorex; species Sorex fumeus. Next base: position 34,501,676 of record NW_026606070.1, read on the forward strand.
TATTCTTAAAGTTTATTCTTTCCAAAAATAGCACCAAAATCTTGATTACTTTCTTAATTACTCCAAGATTCCTTCAATTGTCGTTTTTTATTAAATAATATTATAGCTATACTTAATAAAAACTATACATTTAACCTTATACCAATTAAAAAAATCCTGACTTTTCATTTTATCAGACATCACTATTATCCGTCTTTCAATAATATGAATTCCAGGAAAGCAGAAATCACCATATTGCTAGCTGTTAAATCTACTCCTGAAATATAAACTGCTATTAATATTCGATAAGTGGCACACAGTATTTTATTCTTTTAATAGTTATATTCCATTTCATAAATTTAATATTAAACTATTATAGATCAGTACATGAACATTCACATCAGAACATAAACATATACATGTGTTATATGTTTTATATAAGATGTTATATATAAGGTGCATCTCATATACATATAAAACATCACTGTGATATTATCACATTATCACTTATACACAGATAAATAATATATGTACATATATCATGCATATACTAAAGTAACATGATAATTACACATTATGTAGTAGGATTTGAACTGTGCATCAAGACTGTACATTGGGTATGGCTTAATTGTTGAAGAGATTGTTGTGACATTTCTTTTTTATCTTTATCTCTTTCTTTTATTGAAGCAATGAAAATTTGAGATTTCCATATTTAATGGAAAATTGGGCTGGAGCGATAGCACAGCAGTATGGCATTTGCCTCACAAGCGGCCAACATGGCCGACCCGAGTTCGATTCCTCTGTCCCTCTTAGAGAGCCCGGCAAGCTACCGAGAGTATCTCGCCCGCACAGCAGAGCCTGGCAAGCTACCCATGATGTATTCAATATGCCAAACACAGTAACAACAAGTCTCATGATGGAGACATTACTGGGCCCGCTCGAGCAAATCGATGAACAATGGGAGGACCGTGACCGTGAATGGAAAATTAATTTCAAAATACTTTTTTTTAGTAAAGAAACAAATTAAGGGAATATATATACTGTTCAATGGGAACAAATTCTTAGAGTCTGACAAAAGAACTTAGGTGATGAATTAGGGAATGGGGGAATTAAAAAGAAAAGATTTTGTGAACTACAGGAGAGTGATATTGACACTTCAATGGTAGACAGAATGTCATAACATGGTACCACTAAAATATTTCAGCATCTGTATTTTTGTTAATTAATATTGTTTCAACAACAAAAATCACTGTCACTGTCCTCCCGTTGTTCATAGATTTGCTCAAGTGGGCCCAGTAATGTCTCCATTGTGACAATTGTTACTGTGTTTGGCATATCGAATACGTCACAGGTAGCTTGCCAGTCTTTGCCGTGTGGGCGAGATATTCTCGGTAGCTTTCCGGGCTCTTCGAGAGGGGCAGAGGAATTGAACCTGGATAGGCCAGGCGGGCTGCACACAAGGCAAACGGCCTACAACTGTGTTATTGCTCCAGCCCAACAACAAATATAAGTAATGTTAAATGTTCTAGACTATAACCAATTTTTTAAAATGATTTAATGATGCTTGAATCAAAATTCCTTTTAAGTTTTTTGCTTTGAATTGAATTTTTGTATTTTGTTATATTTTAAAATGTAACAAAAATCTCGAATTGAAAAAAATTTTAGTCAATTCATAGTGTTAAATTTGCACAATTTCCAAGAAGACTATATTTACATAATTTTTTCCATGTAGTATTCATACTATGAGCCAATAAAACTGGTAATACATAATTAAGAATGAATTTAAGATTTTGTTTTTTATTGTATTTCTTGTAGCATATATTCACCAGCTGTGATTTTTAAATTAATCAGACATCTTTTAGTTTACTTTCAGCACTGTAGCACTATAGCACTGTCCTCCCATTGTTCATTGATTTGCTCGAGCGGGCACCAGTAATGTCTCCATTGTGAGATTTCTTGTTATTATTTTTGGCATATCGAATGTGTCATGGGTAGCTTGCCAGGCTTTGCCGTGTGGGTGGAATACTCTCGGGAGCATGCCAGGCTCTCCGAGGGGAGCAGAGGAATCAAACCCAGGTTGGCTGCGTGCAAGGCAAACGCCCCACCCACTATGCTATCACTTTGGCCCTTTACTTTCAGATTTTCTCATATTTAATAATAAAATTTAAAGTAGATGAAATTCTAGAAGTCCACATTTATAAAATGGGTTACAAAATGATTCAAACATGCTCACATTTTGCAAAATATAATTAAATTAAATATAATTTTTTACATTGGACTTTGTATTGTGAGGTTTTTTTTTAATTTCCAGCACAGATAGACTTGAATATGTTGGTTATGAAATGCTTTAATGCAGTTCATGGTATTGAGCTAAAACTAATGCCTTTCTAATATATTTGTTTGCTTATAATTGGCTAGGAAAATGTTAATATAGGAATCTAAGGTAGATCAATTATTATCTAAGGCTTTCTATGTTGTAAATGTTAAACGTAAGTTCTGTAAATAGGAATTCCAACAGTAATTTTCACTGTGGCATAGACAGTTTCCAGCCTTGAGTTACAAAAAATAAAAAGTAGGCACTCAGTGCTGCTGATTTATCAGATGAATTAAAAAAATTGAATTAAGTGAGGCTAGTATGTTGCATTCAATTTCTTATGCATGGCAATAAATATACTTACAAATGGAACTCACAAATCTATTGTCATAATTAATTGACTTTTATAAAAGGCAATTTGTAAATCTGGCTATAACAAGCTTACCTATAGGATATTTATTGACAGTAATTCATAGCTAGTTAAAAATAAATGGCAAATGATTAGATGGCATCCTAGAAGTCATCAGGCTAAGTAAAACTAGAAAGCACTCTGTAATTCATATAATTTCCCTTATTTAAAAAAATCTAATTGTTGGCTCCCGGGCTGGAGCGATAGCACAGCGGTAGGGCATTTGCCTTACAAGGGGACAACATGGCTGACACGAGTTCGATTCCTCCGCACCTCTCGAAGAGCCTGGCAAGCTACTGAGAGTATCTCACCTCCACGACAGAGCCAGGCAAGCTACCCGTGATGTATTCAATATGCCAAACACAGTAACAACAAAGTCTCACGATAGAGACGGTACTGAGCCCGCTCGAACAAAATCGATGAACAACGGGAGGACCGTGACCATGTTGACTCCCAGATAAGAGTACATTTTTTCAATTATTTTATGGATCTAGAAACCTACATTTTTTATACTAAAACTATTTTAGTTTTCTGTTTGCATACTAATAAAATGTCTTTAAGATTTCTAGTAAAAAAACTGTGTATAATTAAATTTTTGCTTGAGAAAACTGAAAACTATATATCAAAACTAATTTTCTAAGTATTGTTACTTATGGGGAGGATTTGAACCAAGCTGGTCGTACTCCTTTGAGCTGTCTCTCCAGCAGCCAAAATGTAGCTTTTTTTTCCTTGCAAAATGTAAATATAAATTTTGTTTTAAACATGATTAACCACTGTATATCAAAATCGCTTTGTTTTCCATTGAATTTTGCTACTTGGAATCTGAGTCAAACTGGAGCTATCAAAACATAAAAGACTGCGTTGGACAAAGAATCAGACAGGTTTAGCTATGCATTAGAAAATAAAATGCATCTTTCCAGTTCATATAGGACACCTAAATTGTCAGAGTGACAAATACTCAGCAAGAGAGGAAAATACTACTTTAGAGAAGAGAACCGAGTAAATATTTTAAAACATACTATGATAGTATAGCAACTTCCAATGCAAAAAGTGTTTTTTCTGTTTAATTTCTCTATAAAGTCCACTGAGGAACGTAAAATTTTCCTTTTCAGAATATTTTTTAAAAATTATTTTATTTACAAACATTTTGCATGCTTTACTTAATAAGTATTTGACAAATTTATAAGTGAAATGCATCTTGTTTATTGATGAAATGGGAGGACAAATTAAATTAGAAAATTGATTTTCATAAAAATAAAAATTTTATATGGAGTTTATTCCATAATTTTAGGGTCAATCTCGCTATAAGAAATAAAAATGTTCAAAGTATTTCAAAACTTACTTTAAAATGAAATATAACACTATTGTGTCATTTATTTATTATTTATTATTTATTAATGACTTGATAAATATGAAAATATACATACCATTGAAATATTAATTGGGAAAACAACAATGGTTATACTTAAAACAATAAATGAAGTTGCTAGTGACATTTATTCAATAAAATCTTGAGAATTACACATGAAGAACTCATATGCTTTGGAAAAGTTTAAATAATCTAAAGAACTGTTAATAAAGGAGGAAGGAGGTATGAAAACATGTAATCTAATATGTATTAATATATTCTTAATATATATTAACATATTCTTAAGCATCTCTTACTCAGTTTGGAGGTATTTGCTTAACATGTTATCTTCTTTAATATTCACAGTGAAACTATTCTTTCTAATATACACTAACTATACTACAACTGGTTTGTACTATCTTACCATTGCTATTAAATATATAATATCTCAACTCTGCATTCAGTAACTTTACTATTTATTTATTTATTTTGCATTCAGTAGCTTTAAATCAGTCATTGAGAGAGTATTTACAATATGAAAATAGGCAAAAGCTTTTTATCATGGCTCACCCTCCCCCATCTGAAAGTAAAGTGCTTAACACTAATATACCATTGATATGTCTAAGTGGAATTATGTAATATTTAAGCTCCAAAATTGAGTCTAATATTAACTGAATGTATGTGGTTAACAGAGTAAATTTTTGTAAATACTCTAGAAATTTTTAACTCAGCCAATTTCCTTAATTTTAATGAATGACAGAGAGTTTTACAAATTTTTTGGACCACAGAATTAGTAAAATGGTAGGGCACTTGCCTTACATGAAGCCAAACTGGGTTCAATTCCCAGTACTTCATATGGAATGCTAAGCTCCAGTAGGATTGATCCCTGAGCATAGAGTCATGAGTAAATCCTGAGCACAGGTAGGTATGGCTCAAACTCTGCTCAAAAAATTAAAAACATGATAAATAAAAATTTTAGGCTGTATCTGAAAATATTAAAAAATGTTGATTACATAATTTATAAAGTAAAAATTTTTGTGCTTTTGCAATTGAATATGTGTCATCATTGTACACAAAGAATGCTTTATGATTGAAATAATAAGGTGCTATTAATTGTGTTTGTTTGAAGCTAATTTTTATTTAACTTAATTAATCATAACTTTGAGGATCTTTGTGTTGGTATTTTGCAGTGAGACCCACAGTAATTGAAACTGATGTTTATGTTAACAGCATTGGACCAGTTGATCCCATAAATATGGTATGTAATGCATATTTAAAATAGTACTGTGTCAGATATTGGTAGTAAACATCTTAAGGATGAGATAATTGAATGTATATTTAATTTCTAATAATTAAATCTGCTTGAGTCAGGGGCAATGTGTTAATTACTATGTGTGATTATCGTTACTATGTGCAATTGGGAACTAGAGCTAAAATAGCCCTCTGTATAGGAACTGGTACCGTTCTACTCTAGCGTTAAGGAGTTTAGTATTATCTAAACCAGGCCATAAAACAATATCAAATCCCTCAAAAACAAGTCCCTGAAAGCATCTGAAGTAGGGTAACCAGCAGTCTTGAGGGAAATAGAGGAAAGAGAATTATTGCCAAAGGATGGAGCATACTCTTGAGACGTAGCTCATAAAATTAGGGGAATGTCCCAAAAACTGATGTCATTAGAACATGAAGTGCAGGATAACTAACTGAAGATGAAGAATGATTAAAGGCATTATCAAAGAGGTTTATGGGAACACTTTTGCACTTATGAATAATATATATGTCCTTGAAGAATATAAATGAAAGATTTCATAGGAGAATATCATAGATTTATATTTTTAGATCTTGTAGAATTATAGATGGGGGTAAAGATCCAAGTTGCATAATATTAGTGTTGTATTCTGTGATAAAATATTTGTAATTTATTTCTTGACTTTTGGAAAGTTTTCACTTTGTTATGATCAATACCAATGTCATTAAAAATGTTCTAGCCACCAGTTTGAACTGTCTACCTAGATGTTCCAAAGTCACTATTTCGTTTGTCAAATGTTACAATGAACTCAACACATTTCATGATTGTTTTTACATTTTTATTTGTTTTTATTTAAAATGTAAAATGTTTTTATTAAAGAACTATGATTAACAAAGTTATTGATAGTTCAGTTTTAGGCATATATATTTCAACACCAAAAAAAGCAAACCCACAGATATATCTTCTTATAAGACAGAATTATTGGATTGCTTTATGTTCTCCTTTGATCACATACCTTATTTGCTTGTTTCTTTCTATCTTGGCTGGCCTTTCCATTGTGGAGAATCTCTTTTCCATTTTGAACATGTACTTCCTCTCTTTCTCCCTCCTCATGTATTTCTAAGTATGTTTCAATAGAAAAACTATCTTACCAGAAATATGTAGGCCATGATTTGATTTGACTCAGTAGAAGAGTACTTGCTTTGCACCCGTAAGAGAGAGCTCAATATCTGGCACTGCAAAAGCAACAGAAAAGAACTATTTAGATTTTACAATAACCACCTCAGGCTTTCACAACAGACATCAATGTTTTTAGGCAATCGATCTGATCTTAAAATAAAACACTTATGGAACAAATGGAAAGGTAAATGCTTTTCTAATAATATGAAAACAATAATTTTCTAAGAAAAAGCTTAGTAAATATTGAGATGATTTAATATAGCCTAAGATAACCTCATAGGATTAATATTTTGCTATTTTAGAAGATTAGTTTTAAAATTGTGTAGATGTACATATCTTAGTTGAATTCTAAAAACCAAACTTCTATAAAATATATGCTCATGTCTCATGTAGTGTTTAATATTTAAAGTTCGGGGTATTTACAAAGATTTCAGCCTACATTATTTATTTTTATGAATACAAAACAACTCCTTTCATTGGATCTCTCTCTCAATCTCCCCCTTTCTCCCTCTGTCCCTCTTTGTCTCTTTGTCTCTCTGTCTGTCTTTGTGTGTATGTGTGTGTGTGTGCCTCAGCCCCCCTTTTCAATCTAATGATGATTCTCTTCTCTTTATTATAGTTAGAAACCTAACAGATATTGGTAACAAACATCTTAAGGATGGGATAAAATCTTGAGTCAAATATTTCTAAATGTAAAAAAAAATCTAAATGTTTTTAATCTATACTGTATATGAGAAAAATAAAATTCAGTTGTTAAAAGTCTAAATTTTTAGGTATATTTTTCAAGTATTTGTTATTCATTAATTGATGTGGAATCAATTTTGAAATGCTTTTCAGGGACTGTTATTCCGCCAGACTTGCAGTCACTGCTTCTGCAATTTCAATATAAATTTGGTAGGAATCAGGTGTAATTAAATGAAAATACCCATATGTTGTTACTGTTTTTATGAAGAATGGTTATCACAAATCATAATGTCTCTCTTCAGACAGCAACATATGTTTTAAGCTTTACTAAGATACAGTTGTCAAAATTACATAAAATTAAAGTATCTAGCATGATGTTTTGATGACAATGCCTTCTGAAATAGTCACCATAGATATCAATATTTCCATTATCTAAGATAGTGTCTATTTTCTTTATTTGTGGCAAAAATATGTAAGATATATCCTCCTAGATGCTGCAGGTACAGAATAGCAGGAAGAATACTTGGTTGTAGGGGGTTGACTCAAGTTTAATCCAGGTCACCACATATGGTCCCATGAGCCCCACCAGAAGTGATCCCTAAGCTCAGAGCAAGAAATAAGCTCTGGTCACAACCAGATTTGGCCCCAACAAAAATAGATTTATCCTCTTAATAAAACTCACATATACTAAAATTAAGAACTATATTTTAATGCAGCAAAGTTACAGATTGAAAAAAACATCATACCAACAGATTATGAAACAATAATTCCTTATCTCTCTACTATGATGCTATCATGGAACATTACATATTCTGGTGGTAAAATAAATAGCATATTGCTGATGGGAGATTACCTGGATTTCATGCAATGCTGAAAATTCCTTACTATGCTTCCAATAGTGATAAAATCTGGTGATGAAGTATACGTCAGATTCATATTTACATTTACTTTAATGCCATGTATTGATCTAGAAAATTTGCTTAAAGTTATTATTTTTATTTGATAATAATGCTTCTCCAAAGAAATAGTTGATTTAATTAGGAAGAGTTGAATTTGATACTTAGAAACCAGAAAACCAGTGTGATAGGGATAGATTATGGAAATGTTGCATTTTATCTTTTCAGTTTACAATTTTCTGTTTGATATGGAGTATAATAAGGCTAAACTCTTTAATCTGGTGTTATATACTTTATTTTATGTTCATTACAAGAGATATAGAAAAGATAGTGCCTAAATATAAAATTAGGAACAAAATAATTTAAGTAACTCAAGAAACTAAATGATGATGTATAAGAGTTATATTTAGATTTCTGTTTAAATAAAATACAACTGAATATACATTTGAACTAAATAAAAGTTTATAAAATATTTTAATTTAGAAATAAATGTGTAAATGCATGTTTTTGATAATCAATCCTAAAATTATATTTATGCTCAAATTAAAGCTCTCATGATAAACTATTTTTTGAAATGCATTACACTTTTGCTTATTTTCTAGATTTTATATTAAAAAATCTCATATATTTTTACTTGTATGATGTTACCATATATTTCCAAACTGTGTCAATCAGTATTTTTGGCTAGAACTTCTCTGTATCAAGTCAACATTGAACTTTGGCAAAGGGACAGTGGATTTAAAGAGATTTCAAGATAGGTTTGAAATACAAGTTGAACCCATATCTGTTTAGTTTTGTGGCTGATTTCATTTCCAAAGTTAGTTTGCTAAAGGTTTTTCAGTCTCCTGTTTCTTTTTTGAACTTCACTTAATAACTCATATCTTAACTGCAGATTGCTTTTTCCAAATGTCATGCCGTGCATTTTCAGGCTCCCCATTTAGAGTGAAACTGTATTTGGCTTATGTTAGTCTATTTTAGTCTATGTTAAGTCACCAGTCTATAATACAGTTGACCATGGATTTATGAAATTTCATTCTAATTCTTATAAATAATTTTAAATGCGTTATGAACTCTGGGAATTAAAATTTATTTTTTACAGCTTGTCTGTTTATTTCAAAAGCAATTACTTATTGCATGCCTGATATCAGACAGTAGTTAAGAGGTAAAATATTAAACAATTAAAGCTGGAAAGATAGCTCAAAAGACTTGAAGCACATTTTGCATGTGTAAGGCTCTGGGACTGACCTCCAAACACAAATCCTGTGTTAGCTCTCAAGCACTGTAAAATGTGACCCAAAACAAATGAACAAAAATATTTCTGCTACTTATAACTGTGAATAGCAAAATATAACTTTTCCATAATTTTTGCTTTATTTGTGTTATAAATAGTACAGATGGGAAGAGACTATGTGAATTGTCTTGACCCAAGAAGTTTTATGTAAAGGGCTATGGAAGTAGAGGAAACAAGTCAGAAAGCTAGCTATGAGTGGGAGGAGGACCAGGATGGGCTGTCTGATAGTAAAATATATTGTGCCTGCATAGAAGCTTACATTCTAATGGAGGAACCATAAAATAAATATTCCTCAAATTTAGTGGTCAATGCCATAGAAAGAAATGAAGAAAGTACTAGAAAATGGAAGGAAAATATCATGGTGGTCTTTTAGCCATAGTCAATGGTCACTTCTTAGGTGAAACATGAATAGAAATCTAACTGCACTGAAAGAGCAGATGATGCATATAGAAATAGCTTGAGGAAGAGTTGTTGTTGTTATTATTATTATTATTAATATTTTGTTTTATTTGGAGGCCACATGTGGCAATACTCAGGACTTCCTTTTGGCTCTGCACTCAGAGATCACTCCTGGTGTGCTCTGAGACCATATGCGGTGCTGGGGATGCAACCCTGCTTGGCCACATGTATAGCAAGCACCTTCACAGAGTGATATCTCCAGCACCCTTGGAAGAGTTAACTAAAGGGAGTGTTAGATAAAAAAGATATTTTTAAATTTTTTAATTTTATTTTATAAACTGGTTGACAATATTTGATTACATTTAATATTTGAACAGCAACCCCACCACCATTGCACCTTCCTACCACGATATTTCAGATTTTTTTATGCTGAACCCCAACCCCTGCTCCAAAGCAGAACTGAAATAATTTATTTTGTATTGTTTGTTATAAAAAACCACTGAAAATGTTCCAAAAAAGTTTTCTCAGAGGAAAGAGTGTGAAGAGTGTTGTATTTCACCCAGGGGCCATTAAGCCCTTCTATAAGAGATCACTAACATGTTGTTAAAAGTTGAGCCTTGTGTGCATATATATATATATATATATTATATAAGAAAAATATATATATTTAAAATATTTCCCTCTAAGATTGGTTGCCTCTTACTTTAAACCCCACAAACATGCTGCAGTACTCTTGGAGTATAGGTGGTGTAAGGTACGAGTTATTGCATCTGGCCGCTTAGTCCAGAAATAGGTTCACTCGTGGGTGAGGCTCTGCCAAGCGTGTGGAGAACAGCCATGAACAGGTGGCAATTGAGTTCTGGAGGTTTTTGGCTATTGGAGCTGGGTCACATGGGGTGGGGAGGGGTCTCACCTGGTCTCCTCCGGGGAGCCCAGAATGAAACAGCCTCGCGCTTCGTCCAGTGGCATGCATGGTTATGGCATGTGTCATGTTATGCTCCCTTCCATGAAACAAAGATTTTTGACCACGAATATGTACCTAAAGGAAAAAGAACATTTATTTTAGTAAAATATACAAGGAAATGAGGTAGGAGAAATTGTAATTAAAGGATCAGATTGTTTATTGTCTTGATTAGGAAAGGATATTAGTTATTTGGAGTGACTATGGGAAGGTGAAAAGCTATTGAATAAAACAGAGAGACAGTGTGATATGGTTTCAGTGAAACGATCCTCCAAATAAGAAAAGATATATAGGAAGTCAATTATAGGGGAAGAGGAATTTATTATAAGTTTAGTTCAATAAAACAGGAAAAAGATGGAGAAAATGAAATGGTGTAAGTGGTTACTAGAATCTGGAAATAATTTGAAAGTGATAATGTAATGATATAAGGAAAGATAAGTGAAATACTGGGGAAATAATTCAAGAATGGCTTTAAGATATCTTGATTTAAATATTTGGGTGTATGGGGAGTTGTCATTTAATTCTGTGAGAAATAAGAAAAGAAATTTTTTGGATGATGAGAAGATAGAATCCAATTTTGGACTTTTATGTTGAGTCCAGTTGACTCCTACTGACAAATAAGCGACACAATTAGAAAACAGATCTAATGAGGCATGCTCATATTTCAATAGAAAAATTTGCTTTTGAGATATAGATTTTCCATACTTCAAGGTATACAGATTATATTTAAAGACGCATGACTGCCTAATATTATTGTATGAGTAGAAAAACTAGACCTGAGTGTTAATAAACCTGTGGGTGCTTTACTGCTTAGATATATGAAAGTTACAGAGAAACTAATAAAGAAGAGAGAAAGGTAGCTGAAAACAACAAGATTCAGCACTATTCAGGATTTGAAAAGAAATTTAAAAGAAATATTCAAAAGAAATATTCCACGAAACAGAAATGATTCAAAATGTACCAACAGTTATTAGTACAGTAGTTAGAATTAGCCATATTTCTGTAAGCTTAAGAAAAAGTTTGAATTATTTATAATCTTAGTATTGAAACTGATTTATCTCTAATTATGAAGAAATAGCTTCAATGATGAAAATATATCTATAACCATTCATTTGCTATAACCATTTAACTATCTGTGCATTGGAAAAATCTGAAAAGGTTCGTTGCTTCATTTAACAATTATGTATTACTTTATCTTTTGTTGTGGTGTAGTGTTTTAAGCAGTTTTGTGGCAGCCCAAGGACCACTTCTAGTGATTATTTTGCAGAAGAATTACTGGAAATATTGGCAAGTCCTCCTCTAAATGTGTGTGTTAATAACAAATATCATGATATTATTCAGTGTTATTACCAAACATCTGCGGAATAAATATGGTTCATAATCATTTACTCTCAGATATATGGAACACTGTGATTCAACTTCATAATCGTTTACTCTCAGATATATGGAACACTGTGATTCAACTTGAGTTATACTCACTTAGCATATTAGTCTGGTGTCTCTAGAACATGAAAAGTTGACATGGTGACAATGTTGTTATAAATCACTACTTCACAGAACAAATGATTCTTTACAATTTCTTGCTGTTGGAAATACTTTATTTTTATTTTTTGAAGTCTAAAATAACTGCAGTTTATTTGCAGGAATTTGATATAGAAAAATTAAGCATCTGAGGAAAACATTTAAATAGTTGATCTAATAGTGTATTCCTTTTCCTTTTCTCTTCTAGGAATATACAATAGATATCATTTTTGCGCAAACCTGGTTTGATAGTCGTTTAAAATTCAATAGTACTATGAAAGTGCTAATGCTTAACAGTAACATGGTTGGAAAAATTTGGATTCCTGACACTTTCTTCAGAAACTCAAGAAAATCAGATGCTCACTGGATTACCACTCCTAATCGTCTGCTTCGAATTTGGAATAATGGACGAGTGCTCTATACTCTCAGGTAATATCTTTTAAAGCTGGTTTATCTAATTTAGTTTCATACAAATACTTGATCAACTTGTGAACTTTTTAATAGAATTAAATAATAATAAATTTGGAACACTTCATAAATGAAAATGCAATATTGTGAAATATTTTGGTAGTATTTGGTAATCAGCTAGAAAAGTTACTATAAAGAAGAGAGATAAAACCTTCTACTAATACATTTTATTCAAAGCAGAAGAGGTTGTTTTATGAAATAGCTTCTAGTCTACATGGGAATTATTGAACAAGAATTTTTCTAAGAGTTAGTCTAGCCATTAAACTTTAAAATACTTTGATTTTTAATGATATAATAAAATATGTATAAGAAAATTAGGAAGGGGGGCTGGAGCAATAGCACAGCGGGTAGGGCATTTGCCTTGCACGCGACCGACCTGAGTTCGATTCACAGGATCCCATATGGTCCCTCGAGCACCGCCAGGAGTAATTCCTGAGTGAAGAGCCAGAAGTAACCCCTGTGCATTGCTGGCTGTGACTCAAAAAGCAAAAAAGAAAAAAAAAGTTAGGAAGGTTGATAAATAAGATTGAAATTTTTTTAAGTTATGCTCTTTAACATACCTAGTTACTAATAATCATTGAAGTGAAAAAAAATCACTGTAATAAACCATATACTACGTTCATTGTACAAACATATCTTTGTTGATATCCTGAAGTATAACGTAAATTATAAACATATTTACTGAAATTTTTTTCTGTGTGGTTTTATTTAATTTGGAGAAAACAATGCTAAAACTTGATTCATAAATTAAGACCTCTGTAATACAGCCATTGATGTCTGAGACTAATTACTCTTCTTTTCTAACACATTACAGGTAATAATTGTAGGTCAAAATCATGTTGAATATGAGACAAAGGATGTTAGTACTTAAAAACATTTCTCATTATTTAGTTTTTATTTTTCCATCTAAATAGATTGACAATTAATGCAGAATGTTACCTTCAGCTTCATAACTTCCCTATGGATGAACATTCCTGTCCACTGGAATTCTCAAGCTGTAAGTTATAAAATAATTGGTAATTTCATAGACTGAAATCTCAGAACTTGTTTATTTAAATACATGATGAAAAGATATAAAATAGAATTTATGTAATTATTTTGTTTGTCTTGGGTAAAATAACAAATGGTTTACTGTAGATTTTTAATAAAAAGACAATGTAAAGAACATATAATTTTATTCTGAATTTTATGCAAAAAATTTACTTTCATCTAACTGCCCTTTTCCAATTTTATTAAATGAAAGGTTTTGTTTATATGAAAAAGATTTTCACTCCAAATAATTAAATGTTTTTTAAAATAATTTTTTAATTGAATAACCCTGAGATACTGTTAGAAAGTTTTTCTGATTGAGTTTCAGTCATACAATGATGGAATAAATATCTCTCCTCAAGTGTACATTTTCCACGACCAATGTCCCCAGTATCCCTCCTGCCAACCCTACCCTACTCCACCCCCTGCCTCTTTGGCTGGCAACATCCTTTTTACTCTCTCTCTACATGTGGGCATTATGGTTTGCAATACAAATACTGGAGGCCATATGTTTGACCCTTAGTCTACTTTCATAACATGCTTCCTATCAAGAATGATCCCTCGACAATCATTGACTTAGTGATTCCTTCTCTATCCCAGCTGCCTTCTCCCCAGCTCAAAAGGTAGGCTTCTAACTGTAGAGAAATCTTTCTGGACCTTGTCTCTACTGTCCTTGGGTATTAGTCTCATATTATGTTATTCTATGTTTCACAAGTGAGTGCAGTCATTCTATGTATGTCCCTTTCTGGCTTATTTCACTTAGCATGATACTCTCCATGTCTATCCACTTATAAGAAAACTTTATGACTTAATTTTTAGTAACAGCTTCATAGTATTCCATTGTGTTGATGTACCAAAGTTTCTTTAAGCAGTCATCTGTTCTCAAGAACTTGGATTGTTTGCAGATTCTGGCTATTGTTAACAGTGTTGCAATGAATATACAAGTTCAGGTGTTATTTATACTGTGCTTTTCTGCACCCCTGGGATATCATCCAGAAATGGTATTGCTGGGTCATATGGAGGCTCAATTACTAGGTTCTTGAGGAATGCCCATATTGTTATCCAGAAAGGCTGGACCAGTTGGCATTCCTACCAACAATGAAAGAGAGTCCCTTTCTCCCCACATCTACTCCAGCAGTGGTTGTTCGTGTAATTTTGGATGTGTGCCAGTCTCTGTGGCGTGTGATATCTCATTGTTGTTTTAATTTGCATCTCCCTGATGATTAATGATGGAGAGCATTTTTTTTGGTACGTTTTGGCCATTTTTATTTCTTTTTTTAGGAAGTTTCTGTTCATTTCATCCCATTTTTGGATGGGGTTGGGGGTATATTTTTGTACAGTTCTACTAATGTCTTTTATATTCTGGATCACTGTCACTGTCCTCCCATTGTTCATCGATTTGCTCAAGCACGCCAAATAACATCTCCATTGTGAGATTTGTTACTGTTTTTGGCATATCGAATATGTCACAGGTAGCTTGCCAGGCTTTGCCATGTGGGCAAGATACTCTTGGTAGCTTGCCGGGCTCTTTGAGAGGGTCAGAGGAATCAAACTCGGGTCGGCCATGTTGGCCTCTTGTAAGGCAAATGTCCTACCTCTGTGCTATTGCTCCAGTCCTGCTATTGCTCCAGCCCATATTCTGGATATTAATACCTTATCTTATGAGTATTGGATAAATGATTTTTTCCATTGAGTGGGCTTTCTCGGTATTTTGGTCACTGTTTCTTTTGAGGTGCATAAGGTTCTTAGTTTAATGTAGTCCCATTTGTTTATGTTTGTTTCCACTTGCTTGGTCCATGGTGTTTCATCCTTGAAGATGCCTTTAGCTTCAATGTCATGGAGGTACTGCCTACATTTTCCTCCACATACCTTATGGATTCAGGTAGGATATTGAGTTCTTTAATCCACTTTGATCTGACTGTTGTGCCTGGCATTAGACAGAGATCTGAGTTCATATTTTTTGCAAGTAGCTGTCCACTTATTGAAGAGGCTTTCTTTGTTCCACTTCACATTTCTTGCTCCTTTATCAAAGATTGAGTGATTATGTATTTGAGAGTCTGTGACAGGATATTCAACTCTTTTCCATTGGTCTGCGGGTCTGTTTCTATTCCAATACCATGCTTTTTTAATTACTACTGCTTTGTAATTCAATTTGAAGTTGGGGAAGGTGATGCCACTTATCTTTTTCCCCAATAATTGCTTTAGCTATTCATGGAGGTTTATTGTTCTACATGAATTTAAAGAGTGTTTATCTATATCTTTGAAGAATGACAAGGGTATCCTTATAGGGACCACATTAAATCTGCATAATATTTGGAGAGTATTGCCATTTTGACAATGTTAATCCTCCCATGAGCAGGGAATGTGACTCCATTTTCTAGTGTCCTCTTTTATTTCTTTTGTAATTTTCTTTGTACTTGTCCTTCACCTCTTTAGTTAAGCTGATTCCAAGTTACTTGATTTTCTGAGGCACTATTTTGAATGAAGTTTTTTTTTTAATCTCACTTTTTTCTCTTTCAGTGTATGTAGGAAAGACATGGACTTTTGGGTGTTGATTTTGTAGGATGTCACTAAGTATACCTATTGTTTTAGGAGCTTTTTTGTAGAGTCTTTAGGATTTTCTAAACATCGTATTATGTCATCTGCAAGTAGTGATAGCTTGGACTCTTCCTTTCCTATCCGGATGCCCTTGATATATTTTTTCCTCCCTACCTGCTATGGCAAGAACTTCTATTACTATATTGAATAGAAATAGCAAGTGCGAGGAACCTTGTCTTGTTCCCAATCTTAGAGGGAAGGCTTTTAGTTTCTCCCCATTGAGAATAATACTTGCTTTGGGGTGGTGGTAGATGGCTTTGACTATACTGAGGAAAACTTCAATTCCCATTTTGTTGAGAGTTTTTATCGTGAACAGGTACTGGATCTTGTCAAATGGTTTCTCTGCATCTGTTGATATGATTATATGGATTTTATCCTTTTTAAGTTTATATGTTGTATTATGCTGATTGACTTATGAGTGTTAAACCATCCTTGTCTCCCAGGGATGAATCCTACAAGGTCATCTTTTTGATGAGTCATTGAATTCTGTTTTCTAGGATTTTGTTAAGGATCTTTGCATCTGTGTTCATCAGGGATATCAGCCTGTAATTCTCTTTCTTTGTGGTATCTCTGTCTGCTTTTGGTATCAGGGTGATATTCGCCTCATAAAAACTTTTAGGCGTATGGGTTGGAGCGATAGCACAACGGTAGGGCGTTTGCCTTGCACTCAGTCAACATGGCCGACCCGAGTTCGATTCCTCCGTCCCTCTCGGAGAGCCTGGCAAGCTACTGAGAGTATCTCGCCTGCACGGCAAAGCCTGGCAAGCTACCTGTGACATATTCGATATGCCAGACACAGTAACAACAAAGTCTCCAATGGAGACATTACTGGGCCCGCTCGAGCAAATCGATGATCAACGGGAGGGCCTTTACTTACTTACTTACTTTCTAATTCTTCAATTTTTTGGAAAAGCTTGAAAAGGAGTGGGATTAACTCTTCTTTAGAAATTTGGAAGCATTCACTGGCGAATTTGTTTGTACCAGAACTTTTGTTTTGGGGTAGATTGTTTTATTACCATTTCAATTCCTTGAGAGTGAATTTAGGTACTCCAGGTCTTCTTGGTTTGGCCTCAGGAGGCTATAAGAATCCAGGAATTTATGTATCTCTTAAAGTTTCTCTTGTTTAATGCTATACAGACTTTCAAAGTAATCTCCAATGTTGTTTTAAATTTTTTTGTTTTTGTTGTGATGTCCCCCCTTTTGATTTCTGATTTGTTTTTTTAGGGTTTTCTCTCTCTTTGTGAGTCTTCCTAGAGGTTTATCAATCGTGTTTATTTTCTTAAAAAAAAACCAGTTCTTGGTTTCATTGATATTTTGGATAGTGTTTTGGGTTTCCAACTCATTATTTTCTGCTCTAATTTTTGTTATTTTCTTCTCCTGCCTGGTTTGAATTCCTTTTGTTGGTCATTTTCCAAGATTTTATGCTATGAGGTTAGGTTACTGGCTTGCTCTTCTTTCCTGTATAATGCTCTTAGAGCTATAAACTTTCCTCTTAACACAGCTTTTGCCATGTCCCATAAGTGCTGGTAACTTGTGTCTTCATTTTCGTCTATTTCAGGAGTCTTTTGTTTCCCTCTTTGGTTTCCTTTCTAAACCACCTGCTGTTTTGTAATAAGCTGTTTAATTTCCAGGTGTTTGATTTGATTTCCTGTTTGTGTGTGAGATTCACTTGTATTTTTAGTGCATCATAGTCTGAAAAGATCATTGATACACACTGTATTTTCTTAATTTTATGGAGGTATGTTTTATAAAAGGTAAAGGCCCTCCCGTTGATCGTCGATTTGCTCGAGCGGGCCCAGTATGACCCAGAATGTGTTTTATCTTGGAAATGTCACATGCATACTTGAGAGAAGAATGTGTATTCAGATTTTTGGAATGAAGATTATATAAAATAAAAAAATAATAAAGGCCCTCCTGTTGTTCATCGATTTGCTCGAGCAGGCCCAGTAACGTCTCCATTGGAGACTTTGTTGTTACTGTGTTTGGCATATCGAATACGTCACGGGGAGCTTGCCAGGCTCTGCCGCGCGGGCGAGATACTCTCGGTAGCTTGCCGGGCTCTCCGAGAGGGGCAGAGGAATCGAACTCAGGTCGGCCATGTTGACTGCGTGCAAGGCAAACGCCCTACCACTGTGATATATATATATATATATATATATATATATATATACATATATATATATATAAAACCCCTTTTCTTCGATTTCTTCCCTTAGATAAAGTATGTCTTTGCTGAGCTTAAGTCTTGTTGATCTATCTGGAGGTGATAAAGTGGTGTTGAAATCTTTATCTAGTATTGTGTTACTATGGATGTCTTTCTTCAGGTCTATAAGTAATTGTTTTATGTATTTTGCTGGTCCCTCATTAGGTGCATATAGATATAGGAATGTGAGTTCTTCCTGATGTATAGATCCCTTGATCATTAAGAAATGACCTTCACTGTCTCTTGTAACATTCTTTAGTCTGAAATCAATGTTGTCTGATACCAGTATGGTCACCCCAGCTATTTTGAGGGAGTTGTTTGCCTGTAGAATTGTTTTCTAGCCTTTGACTTTGAGTCTGCGTTTGCTCTGACTGTTCAGATGTGTTTCTTGCAGGGAACAGAATGTTGGGTTCAGTTTTCTGCAATCCAGTATTTTTTAATTGGTGCATTTAGCCCATTGACATTGAGAGAGATTATTGTTATGAGATTTTGTCCCATCTTTCTGCTGAAGTTTGGTGTATTTGAGGGGATTATCTTGTCTTGAAGTGACTTGTTTAGTTTTTTTTTTAATCATGGTTTAGAATCTGAAGTTCCTGAGTTATTGTGTCTGTGAAGCTTTGTATTGTTCGTTCTGATATGAATAAAATTCTAGCTTGTAAAGTATTCTTGGTGAGGTGTTTGTTTCATTGAACTTTTTAACTATATCCCACCACTGTCTTCCTGCCTTGAAGGTTTCATCTGATAAGTCATCTGTATATCTTAAGGATGATCCTTTATAGGCATTTTTTTTCTTTGATCATGCTGCTTTCAGAATTTTATCTCTGTCTATGGTTTTGGTCATTCTGATAATGATGTGTCTTGGAGTATTTTTATTTGGATTTTTTTTTAGCAGGTACATTTTGGTCCTCCTGAATCTGATCACATGTGCTGTTCAGCTCTGGTAACGGCTCAGCAAAGCTGTCTTTGACAGTTTCTTCTTCAGGGTTTTCTTACCTGTCCCTCTGAGACTCCAATGATTTTTGTTACTCCTCTTGGTTTCATCCCAATTTTCTCGTGACATCTGTTGGTTTATTTTGAGGCTCTTTTCCATTTTCTACTGTTGTCTGGAGATTCTCTGCACCTCATCTTGGAGCTCACTGATTCTGTCCATTGCGGCTGTTACTCTGCTGCTGAGGCCTTTCACTGACTTTATTTTTATTTCACTTACCATGATTTTTCATATCTGCCATTTCTGTTTGTAATTTTGTTTACGTTTTTCTCATTTCTGCTCTCAAATTCTCTTGTATATTATTGGCAATGTGTTCTGTTTTTCTCCTGTAGTCTTCTATGTATCCTTAGTAGTTCCCTTCTAAATTTCTTGTCAGAGAGGTTTTATTGCTCACTGTTGCTGGTTGTGTCATCTGGTCTAGCTTCTTCACCCACTAAGCCTGGTAGGTTTCTGCATTGCCTTATTATTGTTACTTATATGGTTTGGACTTTCACACTTACCGTTACTATTGTGGTTATAGTGTAATACTAATTGAGGTAGAAACTAATGAATTATTGGCCTAATGTGTTTTTGATGATCAGGCAAACTAGTGAAAGTTCCACATAAGAGGCTAATTTATGTTACTTACGGGATATGCAGGGGGAGATTAACTCGTGACCATCATACCACCAAGCTTCTGAACTGGATTAAGAGAAACTGGGTCCTTGAGATTCATGTTCTAATGGCGGTGATGCCCTGCCTGTATTGATGTCCCTTGCACAAATAATAAAATGTTGACTCAATTTTATTCATCATCCTGAAAGCAAGATTCTAGTTTATCACACAGTTTTTAAAATGTTTCAAATTATTTTGTGGATGAGTATTTACTACATAAATATCAAATATTTGAAAAGATTTTGTGAAGCAAAATAGTTTTATTGAAGCTTAGAGAGATGTGAGAGAAAAGAGAGACGTGCATAATCAAGAGAGAACAAAACACAGGCTTCTCCTGAGTGGAATTAGGCAAGCAAAGAGAGAGACAGGGAAGGGAGATGCATATTCAAGGGATAACATGGGACTGAAGAGGAAGTCTGGAAATATTTTAATGAGTTAGAAATGTGTAAGTAGAAATAGAGATTTTTTTTTACTGAAAAGTAATAATAAAGCTCAGATAAATAGAGTTAGTAATTTGAAGATACAAGTTATTGTTTACTCCCAGGAAACAATTATAATCTGTGACTGTCAATTTTGTTTTATATTCTCTTACATTTGCTCTCATATATATTTTATAAAATATTTTAGGTAATATATAATTAAACAAGTCTTGAAAGCATATTAAATGTATTTTTAATGTTTCTGCTAACTCATCTATTTCCTGATGCAATTTCTCCCCTTTGGAATTTAGTTTTTTAGGTAATACTTTCTAATTCCTTTTGAAGGCAAACTGAAAGCAAATAGTATCACTCACATGAACACGATAATTTTCAGGTTCTCAATTTGACTCCAATAGATAATTAGACCCTTTATATCTCAAATTTCACAACAAATATACTTGGGATATTTTATTATAATTCACACTCCAAGTCAGGATCATGAGATATAAAGTAGTCAATAAGTTTGTTGTTTTTATTTAGGCTCATTATTTCAAAGTATACTTTAACTATGCTTTATTGTCTCTACAATGGTAATGAAATACAGAAAAGATGGAAAAACAAGCTGGCTAGATATGTAGAGCGCAAGAGGTAGAGGAAAAAGGAAAAGGAAAGAGAAACATTATTTTTATTTGTTTTGGTTTTTGGATTTTGGGACCACACCTAATAGCTCTCAAGGCTCTACTCTCAGGGATCACTCTTGGTGGTCTCGAAAGTGAACCCAGGCAGACCATGTGCCTGTCAGGTGCCCTCCTTGCTGTACTATCTCTCCAGCCCCCAAGAGAAAACACTCTCAAACAAATTAAAAATAGTTCGTTTCAGGGTTAATCTGGATCCTGGTACAAAAAAAATGGAAATTTTAAGATTCATAGTTAACGAGTTAATGAAGTTCTTATAGTAGAGCATCCCTTCTGTTGAAAAGAATTTAAAATTTTGAATTTAAAAATATTCCTAAATACATAGAAGTGATAGTGGAAGAGAATCCCAGCTACAAAATCTATGCACTGTCACTGTCCTCCCTATTGTACATTGTTTTGTTCAAGCAGGCACCAGTAACGTCTCCATTGTGAGACCTATTGTTATTGTTTTGGGCATATAGAATATGCCACGGGGAGCTTGCTAGGCTCTGCCTTGCAGATGGGATACTCTCAGTAGCTTGCCGGGCTCTCCAAGAGGGATGGAGGAATGACCTGGGTTGGCCGCGTGCAAGGCAAAAGCCCTACCCACTGTGCTATCGCTCAGCACACAAAATCTATACTTTCAAAAATTGAAGCCACATGAGAAGGATTAGAAAAAAGTTTACAAAGGACATTTTACGAATAATGTAAATATAATCTGATTTTGACAGTGCTTTGGACTGGATTCTATTTTTCAAGTATTACATTTTAGGTAATGTTGATATTTACACAGTAGTGTTCTGACATACAAATGTACGTTACCTTCACTATAAATCGTACAAGGGCCCCCATCACTGCCCTTAAGTCTCCTTTTATGGGATAGAATTCAATAGTACGTAATCTCTACATGCGACATAATTCTTGGAATTTTAAGATAACATGAAGCAGTGTCCCCTTTCATGCACAGTCTCTAAGGTCTACAAGGAAAGTAGTTTATACCTTCTGCATACCAATGTCACGTAACTGAGAGGATATAATACAGTCTCTCCCTCCCAAGGAACTATAACCAAATCCCCTTCACTTGATTGGTTTAAAAGTCCTTGTGGATATTCTTGGCATGTGACAGAAACAAACAAAAAAAGTCCATTATAAAAAAGGAAGAGAGAAGACAAAGTTTTTTTTTCAAAGTAAATGTATTTGGGTATTATGAGGAAAGAGAGAGAGAGAGAGAGAGAGAGAGAGAGAGAGAGAGAGAGAGAGAAAGCGAGAGAGAGAAAGAGAGAGAGATTCTAAGTACTTTCAAGGGATAACATGGGTGTCTTCAGAGAACTTAGGGTATCCTGTAAAGTAAAAGAAAGTAATTATACAGGCAAAGTTGATATGTAGGCAATCCTAAGATAGGGTGCATGCTACTTACATTTGAAGTAAACTTTATAGAGTTTTTTGTCCCAACTGCACCCCTATGGGACTTACTAAAAATATAAAAAAAAATTCTATTGCTAGGAGCTTGTCTAGAAAAGATGTGTTGTGCTTTTGGGTGTCCTCTCTTCTGTTCTTATTCCAGACTTTTGTTCCTCTTGCAGTCTCCCCTTTCCTGAAAGAGCTCCTTCCTTCCCTATGTAGTGCCTTTACTGATCTTATCTGCCTTCAGTTTCTACATCCCAAAGGCAGACCATCTTTGTGTCTTTGGGATGTTTTAACAGAGCAACTTCTCTAATACTTTCTGAGAAACTCCTTGCCAGAGTCCCATATCCACCTGCCTGCTTTACTTTTCCCTTTAAAGATTTCATCCCCTTTAATATTTAAGGTGCCTATGGTTGAAGAGAGCCCTCCCCAGCCCAAGGGACCCAGACACTGCAGCCAACCTCCACTACCCAACCACTGCTATGCTCCAGGCCAATTTACCAGCTGCACGACACATTATAGAACACTTTCTACCCATTTTTCATAATTGCCACACCATACTTGATGGGGTTCAGACAGTAGGCAACAAATCACTGAGAGAAATAAATAAATACATGCCTCTCAGAGAGCCCAGCCAGCTACCGAGAATATCCTGTCTGCATAGGCAAAGTCTGGCAAGCTCCCCATGGCGTATTTGATATGCCAAAACCAGTAATGACAATAGGTCTCATTCTTCAGATCCTGAAAGAGCCTCCAGTTGTTAGGAAAAGATGAGTAAGAAGAGGCTGCTAAAATCTCAGGGCTGGGAGGAATGGAGATGTTACTGGCACCCACTGGAGTAACTCAATGAACAATGGGATGACAGAGATAAAGTGATAAGGTGATGGTTGAAGGTCCACCTTCTGGAGCTCCTTTCTGATGGCCAAAGGGATGCAGCCTATCTAAGTAATCTCATGGCTTAAAAAAAAAATAGAACTCCGATAGTGGTTTATTGGATTTGAAAGTGTCAAAATTTGAAAAAGATAGAGATTAGATCCTAGAGAAGTGAAAAGGCAAAATATTTAAGAAAACAAAGGTCACAGTCTGAGCTTTGGATCCCTTCATTTATTTACTACTGAGTCAGCTACAGAGAAGCGTTTCTGCTTCTGCTGGATAACCACCAGTTATTGTTCCTGGTACAATCTGAGCCAAAAAAAAAAAAGGCATGCTATTTAGCTTAGTAGTGTCTCTTTTTCCTTAAAATGTTTTAAGTTCTTGATGGGTACACAGGAGTAGGTCAACTTTTCTCTTAGAGTCTAGCCAATGGTTGATGTATATAGATGTGGCTTTATCCTGAAAATTTCATTATCATTCTATAGAAATAGAATATGATGTTCACTCACTATGCCAATTTAATACAGAGCTATGGTCCTGTCTGGTGCCAGGCTGAACCCAGGGGTGCCTGGATTCCTAGTGCAGAGGTCATTGATGGAGACACCCAATTCAGTAACCCCTTCATTCAAATGTTCAAGGTTCAAAAAGTTCAAGGTTCATTTATTCAAAGTTCCTGCTAGGCTAGGTGTTAGAATGCACTTCCTGAAAAATTTAATGGTTGAATCTTCTCACATTGGTGTTATCACTATCCTTGAGAACACTAGGTAAAAAATGCTTTCAACAAATCGAGGAGGGCTAGTTTTCAGAATATATAAAGAGCTTAGTCAAAGACAAAAAAAAAAGGGAGAGAAAACTCAATGAAAATAAGCAATTTAATAAGCAGTTACCCAAAGAAAAAACCTCAGTGATCTTGTAAGCACATGATTATTATCAGGAACAAATATGTATTTTTTCATTCATTATCAGAAACAAAATGTATTTTATGAAAAAACAAAATTAAGAAGATGATCCTTGATCTTTGTCAACTATATTAAAAATGTGGATTTATCTGTACTTTATGGTTGGTAGGAGAATAGATTAGTTTACTCTTTGTAGAAGAAATAAACTATGCTAAGTGGGAATTATGTATAACTGATAACTAGGTATATATCTTAGACAAAATGCTGCATATATTTTGTTTCTAATGCTGAGATGTGTGTAGGGCATCTTTCGCCCTTGGAGAAGCCCACATTCTCACTCTCTTTTTTAATGATATTTTTAATTTTTATTTTATGATTTTTTTCTTTTTGGATCACACCCGGCAGTGCTCAAGGGTTACTCTTGGCTCTGCACTCAGGAATCACTCCTGGCGATGCTCAGCGGACCGTATGGGATACTGGGAATAGAACCGGGGTTGGCTGCATGCAAGGCAACCGTCCTACCTGCTGTGCTATTGATCCAGCCCTGCCCCCCCGCATTCTTTCTTGAATGCATTACTCTCTCTCCTACTCTCACTCTCTCCTCCTTCACACCTTCAAAAACCCACCAAATAAAATCTATTTATTTCAAAAAAGATGCTGCATATATTGTTAATATCATGTTATATTAATGTTTTAAGTGATAATAAGAAATGTTACATGGAAGAGAAAAATGAATAAATAAATTTTAACATATTTAAAAATGTGACAAACTGCTATTACTACATACAACATGGGTTATGATGTTAAATATTATACAAAGAAGTAAGCAATAAAATAATGTATCTGATATATCCATAATTGGAGTTCAAAAGAATCAAACACAGCTATATTTTCAGAAGTTAACATTGAACAAATATTGCTAAAAAATTGGAAGAATTGTGAAGAAATCAAGTTTGTGGTCACTTCTAATTGCTATATTGGAATATACATGGGATTTTTTAGATGCTACCTTGTATTTTTTTCTATAATATGTAAGTGTATTCAGATATGTTGTAGTTATTTTATCATTATGTAGTTATTTATGTTAATATTGATGTTATCTAGATATACTTATGCGATATTTTCTATATTTGGCGTATCCTATAATACAAAATTAAAAAAATTCAAATTATTTGCCTTTGGTTAATGTTAGTATAACAACAGTCATAGACTTGGATCTTGTTAACATTATCTTTTTTTTTAATCTAGATGGATACCCTAAAAACGAAATTCAATATAAGTGGAAAAGACCTTCTGTAGAAGTGGCTGATCCCAAATACTGGAGATTATATCAGTTTGCATTTGCAGGTTTACGGAACTCAACTGAAATCTCTCACACAATTTCTGGTAAGAAGAAAGACTAAATTAGTGAATGGATGATGTAACATCAAATTACTTGTGCATTTAAAAGGATAGATTTATATATATATATATATATATATATATAGTATATTCATGTGTATTCATACACAGCTAAATGAAACTTTTTTCTTTCAGGGGATTATGTTGTCATGACAATATTTTTTGACCTGAGCAGACGAATGGGATATTTTACCATTCAAACCTACATTCCATGTATTCTGACAGTTGTTCTTTCTTGGGTATCTTTTTGGATCAATAAAGATGCAGTGCCTGCAAGAACATCACTTGGTATGACATCACTGATTAATGCCATGTTATAGCTTAGTAGCGTTTTTCAAAATAATTTAATGTGATTAAATTTTATAACATTATACTGGAATACTCATTTAAATAACATTTGGGGAAAACTCACATATATTTTGGTGTGATATGATTTTGAATTGAATGTATGGAAACTTATGGGAAATAGAATTGAAAAAGGACTCTAAATTCCAGAGTTTTAAAGATTTGACAATAATAAAGGACAAGAGAAGCCTAAACTCACTCTAAGAATCAATCAAGGAAAATCCTTCAACCTTATTCTAATCAATATTTCAATCATTCTCATCAGGGAGTTATTACAGTTTTACTAATCTCTAGTATCCAGCATTTATTAAGTAGTGTATATTTAGAAGACCTTGAAATCCACTATTCTTACAATGATGCTAGTGAACAGTCATCCAAAGAGCAGGTTGCTAAGAGGAACAGGAGCTTTCGTGGTTTCAGTAATCTGTAAAACGTATTATTAGTCTGTTAATATATATATATTATATATTAGTAAATATTTTGAGAGTTGCTGGTATAACAACATTGATAAATGGGAGAACTTTTGATTCATACAAAATAATTTTATTTTCTTTCTTTGAAATATAAAGCAGTAATAAAAATCATACAATGTATTTAATTGCTATGACTTTTTCTTGTTGGTTTTTGGTCTATACCCAGTAGTGCTCAGGGCTAATTCTTAGCTCTGCACTCATGGACCATTGCTGGAGATACTCTGGGCACCATCATTGCTACTGGGGATCAATCCAGGGTGGGCTTCATGAAAGACAAGTGGTCTGTCTACAATACTGTCTTTCCGACCCCTAATAACTATAACTTTTAAAAACAAAAGTGAAAATCCACATTAGTATAAAATGAAAGCTTATTGATCAATTTTTATTCTCAAATATATGTTTGTTTTGGTGTCATCCAACTGTGGTATGGATTTATTCCTGCCTCTATTCTCAGGGATCACTCCTGGCAGTATGGGGAAACATACCATACCAAGGATCAAACCAGTGTCAGCAATGTGCAAGGCAAAAGGCAAAAGTCTTAATCTCTATACTAGTTCTCTGTTCTGATGATTTTCTATATTTTTAATATCAGTATGTTATGTTGAAGATGAGCTATAATCAGATATTACAATTAAATTATTTTCTGCTATATTTGGTTGAAAATTGGGTTTACTTAAGATCAATATAGCTATATAACCAAAGAACAATTTCCTGAACTTATTAAAGAGTGAATTTTAAGAAAATGTTTATTAAATATTACCTATGAAATTGACTGTTCTAGGTGATGCAGTGTTTGCAGTGAACAAGAGTTATAAAATCCTCATGTGGGTGACATTTAGAAGGGTCTAGCGTAATGGAAAAATTTAAAAATCATAAGAAAATATCAGTGGAAATTAAAATTTACACAGAAAAATAACAATAAATGATATAAGAATATCAGGAGATGTGGATAGACATATTTGCTATTTGTCTTATGGACTCAGTACAAACTTTTCAGGGGAAATAGGAGAGAACTAGTGAAGTATTTGATTTATCTGGTGGATAGATAATAGAAAGATAAGGCAGAGTGAATCACAAGATTGGTAAGGGATATTTTCCTTTGCACAAAAGCCTGACATGCAGAAAGCAGACAACTATAACAAGAGCAGTAGGAAGATTGGAAAAATTGGAAAAATGAGCTGTAAGTAGGTAGTGACAGTGCCAGTAGGTCATTTTGAGGATTCAAAATTTTTATCTGATTGGAGACTATTGTAGGATTTTCCTCTACAGTAGCATAGAGTGGATTAAGTGGATTTTCTTAACATCCCAAATGTTTCCTCTTTATTGTAGAGTTTCTATTTTAGCAGCAAAACCAAACTTGTTCTTCCTAAGTGAAGTTCTGGAAACAAAATTGCCAAATTAAATAAATTTCTGTAAGCTAGGTTGTTATTTTCTTTGATTTATGAGATATAAATGTAATGATTAGAAGGTAGGAATAACTCTGGCAATATGCTTTAACTGGAAAATGGAAAAGGTATTTGTTTGTTTTCTGAGGTGGGAGGATTTAACAAGCCATGCTCAGTCCTGAGGTTCCCTCCTGCACATCCTCAGTCAGTTAGGCCAGTGATTCAAAGTAAGGGCAGAGAACCAGGTGTTACCACAGCTCTGTGGTGCTTAGGCCACCCTGTTGCACTCAGCATCATTGATAGCTAGTAGTGACGGGGCACCTTCCGGGCTTTCCTGGGTGATGCTAAAATCTGAGGAGGTGGGGTTTGTCGTGCCAGGGGTTGAACCAGGGTAAATGGCATTAAAGGGCATTCACCTTAACCCCAGTACTAGATGTGAGTACCTCAGGAAAAGTTTTCATTTAATAAAGTACCCGAAGTAAAACACGTAAGGTGAGAGAGAAGACACATTGAAATTCTTTAACATTTACCCACACAATATTTTAAAATATAGTTTTAGTTGAAACAAAAAACTCATGAAATGGGGAATACAAATCTATAATCATAAGTGGATATTTTAATACTTTTTCATTAGTTGATAGAATAATTAGTTGAATATATCATTTGAGAGGAAGAAAATGTGGATGAAACTATAATCTCTGAATGGCTTCACATTTACGGGACATCGTACCTAACTTCAAATCCATTTCTCTTTCACATTCATAATGAAATGCTAATCAAAAACTTGATAAAATTCTAAAAACCCTAATTCTTCAGTCTAGTTTTTGACCAAAATAGAAGCAAAATTGAAGTTAAGACAAATTGTCACTATGACATTTTAGATAGTCCTTGGGTCAAAAAAAAAGTGAGGGGCCAGAGGAATAGTACAGTCGGTAGGGCTCTTACCTTGGTTCATAAGAGCTGGGTTCAATATCCAAAATCCCATATGGTCCTCTGAGCTCCACCAGGAGTGATCCTTGAGTGAAGAACCAGGAGTAAGCCCTGAGCATCACTGGGTGTGGCTTAGGACAATCAAGGAGAAAATTATGGAATTTTTCAATTTGAATTTTAATAGGAATGTAACATATTTTGTGCGATACTGCCAAAATAAGTACTGTAAAGGAAATAGATTACAACCTTCAAATGTTAGTTTAAAGGATTCTTTTTTTTAGAAAGATCTAAACCTAGATTCTAAGTAAAGGCCCTCCCGTTGATCATCGATTTGCTCGAGCGGGCCCAGTAACGTCTCCATTGGAGACTTTGTTGTTACTGTGTCTGGCATATCAAATACTCTCGGTAGCTTGCCGGACTCTCCGAGAGGGGCGGAGGAATCGAACTCGGGTCGGCCATGTTGGCTGCATGCAAGGCAGACGCCCTACCCACTGTGCTATATTCTAAGTATCTTCCTTAAATAATAATGAGTAAAATAAATATTCTTTGCAAAATATTATGTGTAGTACCAAAGAAGGTATTTCTGTGTCAGTTTTTTCAGTTGAGAATCAAATGAATTCCCAGGTTCACAGAACTAATGGCTAAACTTGCCTCTATGACTTCAAATTTATGAAACATTTGAGTTTTTCTACTTAGTGGCTCTGATCATCAAAATATGAACCTTAAAGAGACAGATATGTGCCTCTGTGGTAGAATACATGCCTTGAAAGCATGAAGCTTAAGTTTGGTCCCATACCTCCCCACATACCAAACAGGTACTGCCTTTTGTGATCTAGTGCAGCAACAAAATGTACCCCAACCAACCTGCACACACCATAGTTACATGTGTTTGTTCTGTTCATTGGAGCACCAAAAATTATGAGGAGTGGACAAATATTTAAAATGGACATTGAGGAAGATATGTTTCTATGGACACATGATAAAAGAAGTGACTGCCACATCGACTGTACAAAATTGACCCCTTCTATTTTTTTAATTCTGAATGCTGCCTCTAGTTTGATCAAAATGAGAAGCATTATGAAACATTTAAAATATTTTTGAGAGTACAGTTTTATTTATGTATCTATGCTTTTGTGACAATGAATAGAAACTAAATTGGATACCAGGGGAAAAGTAGTAGCATATTCTGAATTCTAATATAAAAGCGATTTTTTAGTGCTTTAAAATCACTCGTAGGAGTAACTTCAAATATATTTGTTACTCAAACTTTATAACTATAAAGTTTTTAAAAAAATTGAATTGTGTAAGAAAATTCCATACTAGTCTCAATTAATTTTTACTCTTTGAGGCAGAAAATCTCAAATCACTGTAGCTTCAATTATGTGGAAGAATAATTTTCTTTTCAAATGAGTGTTCAGAGTTAGAGGTCTAAGGGAGATATGTTTCAGTGCAATGTGAGAGATTTGGGTTTCTTCTAACTTTTGCTAGGATGCGGGATATTTTAGTTATGTAATTAAAATAATTTTTAAAAAGTAACCATTTTTGTTTTAGTGGCTGCTCCTGGTTTAGGTGTTTACTCCTGAGTCTATCCTCAGGAATAGTTCGTAGTGGATTTGGGTATCTATATGGTGCACTGGGGATCAAACCCGGGTCACTGTGATCTAGGCAAGCACCTTACCCTCTCCAGCCTCTAATTATCGATACTATCTAATGGAATAAGATGGTTGCTGGTGCTATGGCCATTTGTTTTCTGTAGAAATCTTTGAGGAATATACACAAGGCATTTCCAGTTTCTTTAATATCACATTGATGAGAAATGGTGGCAAAAACAAAGAAAATTGCTATCATTCCAGACAGCGTCATACCTGCTAAATAATTATTATGGGCAGAGGCAAGGAATGTACATATGAAGAGTTAATGACTACTGTCAGTTCATAGAATTTGGCTGATTAAAACTTATGCAAAACACATCAAATAGAATTATCCACTCATCAGTAACTCTTTCAATAAATCACTAGTAATCATATACTTTTATTTCTGATATTTATTCACACTATTGCCAAACCCAGATGGAAAACTAAAAATGGTCTTTATGCTGTTTTTCTATCTTCATTTGTCTTTTCCTTTTTCCACAGGTATCACTACCGTTCTGACTATGACAACTCTAAGTACAATTGCTAGGAAGTCATTACCCAAGGTTTCTTATGTGACAGCGATGGATCTTTTTGTTTCTGTTTGTTTCATTTTTGTTTTTGCAGCATTGATGGAATATGGAGCCCTGCATTATTTTACCAGCAACAAGAAAGAAGACATACCTAGAGACAGAAAAGTCAAAACCAAAGCCTCCGTATGTTAACTGTCTCTATTTTGTAAAAAGAAACTTGCTATTAGAGATACTGTTTCTTTAACACTTAAATTATGCTTGCTCACACTAATAGGTACACCTAGATTCTGTTACAGAATATAAATAACTGGAATACCTACCATTGTCAACCATGTGAAGTGCATTTATATTTCTCCTTAGAAAAAATTCTTGGGGACTGAAGCAATAGTATAGCAACTTAGTCTGTCTTTGATCCCTGACATACCATATGGTTTCTTGAGCACTGCCAGGACTAATTCCTGAGTGCAGAGCCAGGAATAACTCCTGAGAACTACCAGGTGTGGTCTACAACAAAAAAAAGGTTTCTTGGGTCACTTTTCTAAAGTGTGATTTCCTACGTTATAAAATTTCCTACAAGTGACAACCTACCTGAAATTCTTTATATTTAAAAAAAATAGTAAGATATCTATTTGATTTCATTTTTGCAGTAGGATTTGGAATTTTTATATAGTTAGTTGACAAAATCAACTTATACTTAATAGTTTGGGACTTTAAAAATACTCTTTTACATTCTGACTACTGTCCTCCCATTGTTCATCAATTTGCTCAAGCAGGCCCAGTAACAACGTCTCCATTGTGAGACTTGTTGTTACTGTGTTTGGCATATTGAATACATCACCATCACAGGTAGCTTGCCAGGATTTGGCGTGCAGGTAGGATACTCTCGGTAGCTTGCCAGGCTCTCTGAGAGGGGTGGAGGAATCGAACCTGGGTTGGTGAGGTTGGCTACGTGCAAGGCAACAGCCCTACCTGCTGTGTTATCACTCCAACCCACATTCTGACTACAGAATTAGGATTATAGAGAAGGTGAAGGAGTGAGCTGAAAGAGTTCAATGGGCTAAAATGGAGGTATTTGACATTTTGTTGCTGGGTATGGTGTGGTAAGATCTATATGTATCTACATGTACACTTATATGTTTGATACTAAAACTCAAGGACATTCAAAGTATTTAAATACCACTTAAAATGGTATTTTAAATTAAATTTTAAGGGACTGGAGAGAGATAATAGAGGGGTCAAGGTTCTTGCCTTGCATGCTGCCAACCCCATTTCTGTTCCTGGTACCACATATACTTTTCTGTATATAATCACTGTGCACAAAGCCAGGAGTGACTCCCTAAGGACCAACAGGCTTGCCCCCCCCAATAAAATTAATATATTATAAAATAATGAATAAATTATTTTTTCAAAGAAAGAATGGGAAAAGGAAATTTTAGTAAAGCATAATTATTTTTAAAAACATGTCATTCGTGTGGTATTCAACTTTTTGAAACTTATAGTCATTAAGTTCTTTGTTTTTATATGCTTGTACTTTTTTACTTCACTTTCCCAATCATATATAATATTTGAGAATTAATTACATATTTTCTAAATACTAGGGCATTATATGAGTGACTGTATTTTTTGTGTCATAGTAGCAAATGTAAGTAACAGTCTTTAGAAATGAAAAGTGCTAGACACACATCCAGTTATTTTATTTAGTGTCTGACCTAAAACTTTCAATCTTTATATTTCCTTTTCTCATAGGACTCAGAAGAATATAGTTTCTTCCCTAACACTGACAACAAAAGATGCTTTATTATTGATTCCAGTAAATATTTTCAAAGCAGATTTTCCCAAAATACACAAATAAACAAGAACTGTATGAAACAGCTATGCATGGGTGACAAGCTTATAAGCTTACACTAGTGTGTATATAATGAGTTCTGAAGTTTTTCACAGTATGTCTGAACTTTGTAAGTTCCAGGATTCAAAACTTTTTTCTTCCTACCCCCCAGTTATAATTTTCTTTAAAAAATATTTCCATAATTTTAAGTTACATTTTTATTTTCATCTTTTATGTCAGGGAAAACCCTTATGTATTTGATTCAGACTCCCACCCTATTCTAATAAGTCAGAGAATATTTCTGGGAATATCAGTTTAAAAACTTATTGTTTGGGATTAACTTATGATTCTTCCACGTGACATTATTTTGCTCATCCATAACAATGACAAACTACCGGCTGACAATAATGTCAATGTTAATATCAGTTGCTAAATTTTTTAACTTTTCTTTTCTTTTCTTTTCTTTTTTATTTTTATTAGTGAAACACCATGAGGTACAGTTGTAGATTTACAGCTTTTTGTTCTTGGGTTTCGATTATACAATGATAAAATACCCATCCCTCCACCAGTGCCCATTTTCCACCACCATGGATAATATCCCTCCCACTCCCATCCCCACCATCCCACCCCAGTTGCTAAATTTGAGGTAAAGAATGAGGCTTTTCAAAATTTCTTTTAATAAAACACAAGTATCC
Organism: Sorex fumeus; assembly: GCF_029834395.1. NCBI lineage: Eukaryota > Metazoa > Chordata > Mammalia > Eulipotyphla > Soricidae > Sorex > Sorex fumeus. The sequence continues at coordinate 34,535,330 of NW_026606070.1, forward strand.
TCTGTAAATTATTTCATTTTATTATTCTTTTCCAAAACTATGTCCAATTATTACTTTGAAAGCCTTGCTTCTAGAAATTGTAAGTGAAAATGTTTAGAATAAAAATTAAAATTAATTATTGAAAATGAACAATTTTACATATATTCTCTAACTTTTCTAGGAATAATTCATATAAAGCACTATATCACTGTATCACTGTCATCCCATTCATCAATTTACTCTAACGGGCACCAGTAGTGTCTCCATTAGTCCCAGCCCTGAGATGTTAGCAGCCTCTCCTTACTTGTCTTTCCCAACGCTGCTGTATTGGAAGCTCTTTCAGGGTCAGGGGAATGAGACCCGTGATTGTTTTTGGCATATCAAATACTCCACGGATAGTTTGTCAGGCTCTGGCAAATTAGTATAAATACTTCTATTAATATTAACTCAAGATTTTCAAGTAGTGTGTTGTGCTCTAGGATTTCAACTAACTGGTTTGCCTTCAAATTTTATGCTTATAACACTATCAAATATCACATTTATCTAGGTGAGCTGATGTGATAATGTAAAAATGCAAGAATTGTTATGGTTGCTTACTAATTCACTTAGTAAATATTTACTAAAAACATCCCTAGTCTGGGTAAAATTGCATAATGGTTATCTAAAAGGAAAAATTCCTGGTGAGAAAGTTTAAAATTTTGACATCAAAACAAAGAAGCAAGATACTAAAGCTGAAAAAAGGAAATAGAAAATTTAAATAGCTTTGAAATCAAAATTTTTAAATATTAAAAATAATTCAATTGATGTGCAGTTGATGCTCTGTCCATGGAAATATTTTCTTCAGAGCAATCCAAAATAAATTCTTTAAATTGATCTCAATTTGATTATGTGTATTTCTTTTACAAGTATATTTGTATGTAGCTTTATATTATTCAATCTAAATGACACTTTGCATGAAAAACCAGAGTTATATATTGAATCTGACTTCCTGCTTGTTCAGTGTTCAGCCTTGTGGCCTTGTTAGTCTGGTAAATTATAACTCATATGAACACTGATAGCTCTATTTGTTATCTTCTCAACTATTCTTTATAGAGTATAAGTTTTTCCTCTCTCCCAGCCAAGACAATGAAATGTACAATCCACGGAATGTATGACTTAGTTGATTTAAATGAATTAAAACAAAAATATAATTTTCAGTAACTTGCTAGCAATAGTTACATTTCCAGTGTTTAATAATTATGCTTGACTAGTGGCTGAAGTATTTGAATGCTCAGATACAGAAGATGTCTATCATCAGAGCAGTTTCAACTTGATAGTATTGGTATAGAAAATAGGAATTTAACAAAGAAAATAATCAGAGTAGAGGTTAGAAACGTAGCTTATGACCAACTTGCATAAAGTCTCTAGTATAATTGTCAGAAATTTAGATTTGGGTGCCAGAATGGTACTATGGGGCTTAAAGCATATGACTTACATGCTGCTGACTTCAGTTTGGTTCCTAGCACCACATGATCCACCCAAGCATCACTTGGGTGCAGCCCTATAGCCTCCTGAGCACCATCAGGATGAGCCAAAATTCCCAGCACCTCAGAGCCAAAACAGTTTCACACTCAGGTTTCCAGCCCCCGCCCCCCCCCCCACACCAAACCAACTTAGGTCTTGTTCTATCAGCACTAAAATATCAATGCATATTTTAAGCAAGATAGCATAATAGAATCTATAATTTTGAAAGACAAATAGATGAAAAATATGGATTTGAAGTGTAGATGGTAGGGAGAAAAATGTAGACAACTGCAAATATGAGAGCTAAAAAGAATATTTTCTGTATACACAATATGTGTAAATGTAACAGATGTGTATATATACACATACAAATAAATTATTAACTATGGTGCTAGAACATTTAAGAATACATATAAAGCTTTAAATATTGTAACCTTATTAGAAAAGTGCCAGTCTAACATTCACTTCATTCTATGTGATGCTTCTTGCCAGAAACACTTTTGCTTGAATTATATTTTCATTTTTATTTATTATTAATATTTATGCTTTGGAGATAGCACAAAAATATATAGTTGACTATATCTGAAAAAAAATTTAATTTTAAAAGAATACCTTAGTTTCTGTTAATATTGTGGAAATAAATTGCTTGATTTTAACTAGTAGAGAAATAATTAATAGGGGTCCTATAGATCGGTGATTAGAAAAATTTGTGCAACAAAATTCAGGACTGATACACTTAGAAAAATTTTGTGTATACAAATAACAAATTACTGTAGAATATTAAAATATACAAGCTTGGACAAAGATGAAGCAGAAAAGTGATTGTAACTTCTATCCGGTGCTGCTGTGTGTCCATATACAGATAGGAAAGCTACTATCCCTAGTTTTTAACTAAAAATGCTATTTTAAAGTTAAAATCTGATGTCAAATTAGTTTTTCCATAAACTCTTGGAACTTCAAATTACCAATCGTGTCCTTACCTTATTACATATATCTATACTTTTTTTCACCTTGAGTAAAAGAAAATAATATATTACTGAAAATTAGTACCAGGGTGTTTGAGTGGAGATTATGTGTGGGAGGTTCATTTTCCCCATAATCTCCACCCACAGAACCTTGTTTTACAAAGAAAATATATTGTTTTCAGTCCGTGAAAGCCTGTACAAATAGCATCTTACAGAGTACAAAATAATAAAAAGATGGATGAATACTAGATTTTACAAATTATAAGCCTTCTTTCCTATAATGGCCTTTGACAAGACTAAGAAATGATTATTAAATATCAGTGGAAGGTGAAATGCAAAAAGATTGCTTAAATAATTGTAGTAATCAGTATTATCTGCTGATATCAGCTGCAATGAATGCCAGTAGATACCAACAACCATAACTCTCTTCCTACCTTTATTTCCAAATACATTCCTTTGATTTCTCTTTCTACTGAAATACCCATCTATATAGAGATATCAGATTACTAAGAAGCCAAATTCTCATTTGAAAAAATCTAATTTTGATAGTAATACATACGCATGGTTGGAACACAAAAACAAATAGAAAAATAAGTACACAAAAGAAGAATATAATTTTCTGTCCAGAATTATCTTTGGCCCTACTGCCCAGAATTAGCCAGATTTTATCCATTTATGTTTTACTCTCCTCTGATGATTATTTTCATTATACTTGCAATTCTTGAGTTACCCCTATTAAAATTGTTATAACTCTTTGATATAAAAGACAGACAAATCTCGCTGTATTATTATATCATTTCTTCTAATATTTACCTTAATAGTTGTTATATTAGTTCATTGATAAATGTTATACAAGATTGGGGACATAGTTCACTGGTTAGGGGCACATGCCTTGTATGTACAGACTGTAGTTCAATCCCTCATATCTCCAAGCAGAACCCTGGTAGCTACTGTCTCCTGGCCCTTGTAACCGCTGTTTGGAAGAGATCCCACCAATTTAAGAGTAAAACTTAAACTGTTGCTTTTTTGGTGACTAAAAGAAAATAAACAGGGGATAAGGCACAATTCTTGAACCAGGCCAACGCTGGTTTGATCCATGGTAGCATATATGGTCTCCTGAGCACTTTCAGGAGTGATTCCTGAGAGAAGACTCAGGGGTAATCCCTGAACATTATTGAGAGTGGCCCCAAACCCTTCCATTCCACCCATCGTCCCAAATCCTTAACTTCACAAGTCATTATTGTGCCTGAATGCTGAACGCATTCTTATTTATTTGGGAAGGTAGCTAGCACTGAAAATCTTTATTTTTTTGGTTTTGGGTCACACCCAGTGGTACTCAGGGCTTATTCCTGGCTCTGAACTCAGGGATCCTCCTCCCAGAGGAGTTAAGGGGACGCTACGGAAGGCTGAGTATTGAACCCAAGTGGCTGCATGCAAGGCAAACATACTTTACCCGTTACACTGTTCCTCTGGTCCTGAAATATTTTATCATGTTTCTCCATTGTAAAAAATATTTTTATACATTAAATATTTTATAATTATTCTTCATTATATAAAATATTTAAGGTGCTTGATTTTCTGTTTTTATTTTATTTAATATTAATTCATTATTTGTATTTTCACGTATTAAAATGTTCTTGATTCTTTACTCCGTTTTGTTTTCTAGTTTTAAATTATTATAGATAGATTTTAAACCTCCTAGGTAGGTTAATTAGGCATTAGGCATGTAGGGCATATACACTTTTATCGTATCTCTATTGAAGTTTTTTTACTATGTATAGCAGGTGACATCAAAATTTCATTTTGCATATTTTTAAATTTTTAAGCAAGGTTTTGTTTTTAAGGATTTCTTCTTTAAATCTACTTAATTTTCTTAAGTGGTGACAGTATCAGTACAATACCTCTTCAAGTACTTCTGAGTAAACTGCTTGGAAATTTTAATGTTTTTCAGAGTTCCTGAATTTTTTATTTGTTTTTGGTTTGAGGACATCACTCTGCTGTACATAGCTCTGGGACTCCCACCTCATTGCTCTGGTTTGCTCCCAGGAATGCTTTGAGAACTATAGATGTTCCTGTCGATTTTTCAATATGTTTAGCTTATTGTTTAGTTTTTAATCCTTAAATTTAACTTTCATTTGTCTAAATGGAAAACTTGGCATCTGATTACTTTTATTCATACACAGATTTACTCTAAATGAAGATGATGATTTTACTAAGGTAGTCCTTACCAAAAGCAAAGTTTATTAACCTTAATAAACGTGACACTTTTTAATGTTCAGAACTTAGAGTCCTAATCATGTACAAACTCTAGTCAGCATTTTTACTTATCTAAATAGAATTTGTTCATAAGTGTTGTTTTATTTGCTAAATATTTTGTTAGTGTAGTTTCTGCTTAAGTATATTTTTTATGTATGTTATTAACTTAAATTAACAGTCTCATATGCATTTTTAATAAAGTGGGATGAACTTATTAAAAAGTCAAGTTTACTTAAGTTCTTGGTGGTTTTGCTTTGAGTAGTTTTATTTTGAGGGCAACAAGGGTTGCTCCTGGCTCTCCAAGAATTACTCTTGGAGGTTTCACAGGGACCACATGGGCTGCCAGGAATCAAACCCAGATTGGACAGGTGCAAGGCAGGTATCCTACCCACTGTACCGTGACTCCAGCACTCTTAGTGATTTTTAAAATTAGCAACAATATTATCCTTTCAAAATGGTATCGAGCGGGCCCAGTAATGGTATCATTAAAGGCAAAAGAAAATTGGGCTGGTGAGATTGTACTGGGTGTACAGTGTTTATCTTGCCTATGTCTGACCCCAGTTCAATTCCTGGAACTGCATGTGTTCTCTTAAGCAACTCCAGAAGTGATTCATTACAACAGAGCTAGGAGTGAGTACTGAAAACAGTGAGTGTAGCACAAAAATCATCATCATAACAATGATAGTAATAATAAAGTGAGAAAATTATATGAAACTACTGTTTCTTTTTATATCAGCTGAACTGATTTATTTTCAATTTTTTCAAGGCTTGTTATTTGGGGACACAAAAATCTTTACAAAAGAAATTATAAAATATTTTATTTTGCATAAATATAGTTTGTAATATGCATATAATTTCAATTAATCTTCATTAGTTTCCAAGTCACAGATCTGTATGTCAAAAATATTTTATGTTATTGATATTATGTTAGTTCTTTGGATATATTTATCAGCACACATTAAGTCTACTTATATTCCCATTCATCATTTTTAACTTCTTTCAATTTGTGAATTTATGGTGTTTGGAGAGAACCCCCAAGAAGGAAGATCATCAATTTAAATTGTCAGTGCAATGGAAGCTCTACATGATTTTGATACCAGAGATTGGTTTATTTTTTAAAAGGAAACATTTTTTGCAGGGTTTTATTCATTTTCTTTAGTACTTTACTAATTAATCATCACTCTAAAACATTTTATATCTTCCAGTGTGCACAACGTTTGTGGCAGTGCTGACTGAAATATGGATTGTGTTTCATGCTATATAACCTTGAAATTTCTAACTTACAAATTGTACTTTAATCACTTTTCACTCAGATTAGCATTTGAACATATGCTATTTAAGTATTAAGTGACAAGGAAATGAATACCAATTTGTCTTATTTTTGTACATAATTTTAATGCTTCACTAAAATTTAGGTGTCTAGTCAAGTATGCCAAATGTCAACCTCAAAAGATCAGTCATTAACATTTATAATAAAATACTGCCTCCACATTTTTTAATACATCTAAGCAATTGGAGTCATGAATATACTGGTGTTTAGGACATTGCTACTTATCTTCAGAGGGCAAATTTTCTTCCTAATATGAATATTGTGGTCTGTGTGTTGTGTATTTTTTTTAACAAATACTAAATTTGATTACTTGCCTTATTTTGAATCTACTGATTTTTTTTTAAATATTAGTGTTTGATATCCTGGAAAATACGTTACTCTTTAAATTTTTTGTTGGAAATGATTAAATTTCCAGTTTTCATAGTTAATGTAAAGCACATAGAAATTGTTTATTTCGTTAATATTAATTTTTTTTGGTGGCAGAGATAGATAGTATAGACCAGTATAGAGCACTTAATTTGTCTATTTTATTCCCTGACACCAAATAGTGGAACAACAAATAACTATTGTTTTTACTATTGAAGTTGAAATTTATATTTGAAATTTATTTTGATATTAAAATTAAATCTATAGTTCTTATCAGGGGGTATAAATTGCTCTAATTCATGCTGCTGTTCTTTGTTTTAATTTTGTTTGTTTGGAGGCCATACTTGGCAGTACTCTGACAAGGCAAGCGCCTTACCCACCTTATTGTCTCTCCAGCCCCAACTCTTTTAAACTTTATTCTTCATTAATGTGTATTAATTAAATTTTAATTAATTAATGCCCCAAAAGCCTCCATCACCCTCGGAGAGCCCTGCAAGCTAACGAGAGTATCCCACCCACATGGCAGAGCCTGGCAAACTACCATTGGCATACTCGATATGCCAAAAACAGTAACAATGATGGTGCTCATTCCCCTGATCCTAAAAGAGCCCCCAGCATGTCATAGGGCTACACTAGCACATGACAGGGATGAATAGAGACAAAAACAGGAAAACCCAGTCAGTCAGTACACAGCAGGATCTATAATCAATGCTCTATCCTTTTGGCCCCTTGAAACTTCTTTTCTTTTTGTCCACATCAGCTTTCTAAAGATATAAATGTATAAAATAAATTTTATTTTTCCTGTTTTTGGTACTCTCTTGATATGTAACATAACGTTAAATTTTATGATAACAAAGTAGATTATAATATATCTACTAAAATAGTACAGAGATCAAAGCACTGGCATAGCAGACCTAACTTTCTTCCCGAGCATCTCATATTGTCCTTCAAGAACTACCAGGAGTGATACCTGAGCCCAGAATTAGGAATAAGTCTTGAGCATCACTAGGTTTGACTCAAAACGTCTCATTTTAAGAAAAGAAAAATGAAATTCTTGTTTTACTTGGGGGAAGCAAAATTATTTTTATCATAAACTAGTTGCTAGAGTTTGAGAGTATAAATTAGTCTATGTATATTTTTTCTCAAGAAATACCTTATTCTTTCACTCAGATGATTCCTGGACTTCATCCTGGATCCACATTGATTCCAATGAATAGCCTTTCTATGCCACAAAGTGATGATGAGTATGGATACCAGTGTTTGGAGGGCAAAGATTGCGCCAGCTTCTTCTGTTGCTTTGAGGACTGCAAAACAGGATCTTGGAGGGAAGGAAGGCTACATATTCGCATTGCCAAGATTGATTCCTATTCTCGAATATTTTTCCCAACAGCCTTTGCCCTGTTCAATTTGGTTTATTGGGTTGGCTATCTTTACCTATAACTTCTACTGGCTAGGCAAAAGTCATAAAACTTCAAGTACAATATAATTGAATATCAGTAACATAAAGTTTAAATTTAAACTGCAGTGAAATTGGTGGATAAATGAGAATAGCACTGTATTATTTTAAGGCTTTCCTGGGTAACTAAAGTCACAGAATTTGGACTGATTTATTTAAATTTATATAAAATAAATGCATTGAAAACTTCATTACACCATCATCTATTTTACTTCTCAAATAAAGAGAAATAAACCCTTATATCCCATTTATATGGTAAATTATAATTCTGTTGAAATTCATCACGACCATCCTGTTGTTCATCGATTGCCTCGAGCAGGCCCCGGTTGAAATTAAATACTATAATATATATTTTATGTAACAATAATCTGTGATTATTTATCCTGTTAGTCTAATATTTATGTGGCCTTTTTTCCTGGGAATATTGTTAGAATTACTTTTTTTTCTGTTTATTGGAATTCTCTGGAACATAGCTAAATATAAAACATAAAGCCATGATTTCCTTCTTTTTATTTCCGAGATACTTCCCAAAAGAAACCCATTTTAAAATTCTTTTTTAAATAATGAAAGACTAGCTTTTTCCTTTCTTCTAATCCTGACTCAATATTGAACAGACCCCAATTTCACTTAAGTTTTTTTTATAAACTTATATGAAAAATAACAATGCCATTTCTTTTAAATACTAGGTGAATTAAAATAAAAATATTACATTTTTCCATTTTCTCTGTCTCATAGAGATTTTAAAAGGTAAAATATTAAAATTGAAATATTTCTCTCTACCACCACTGAAATTAAATACACTGAAGTGATCTTTTCTTTATGCTCAACCAAAGTGTTATTTATTCTAAATTAACAACAATATTGAAGAAGATGGATATGTCATCCCCAGCATTCTCACTTCCAGAATCCGACACGCTATTTTGTTGGTAAAGAAGCGAACAGCACCCGGCCCAGACACGATCAGACCCGAACACCTAAAGAACCTGCCATCAGTACTCATCAATACACTGGCTCGGCACCTTACACGCTACCTGTCTTAATGCAAGGTTCTGTCCCAATGGAAAACCAGCAGGACCGTACTACTGTTCAAGAAGGGAGACATCCATGACATTGGCAACTATTGCCCCATCTGCCTACTGTCTGTCATCTACAAGCTGCTCACTCAAGTCATCCTGAATAGGATTGGCAGAACACAAGATGAAGGACAACCATGTGAGCAAGCCGAGTTCTGCAAAGGATTAGGCACAATCGACCATATCCACATGAAAACCAAGCTCATTGAGGTTTCTCGGGAGTATAAGATGCCGCTCTGTCTAATGTTCATTGACTTAAAAAAGGCCTGTGATTCTGTTGAGATGGAAGCAGCCATAGAAGCCCTAGCCAATCAGAGTGTACAAACTCAATACATCAGGATTCTCCATGAGCTATATTGTGGATTCACTACCAGGATCTCACCGTTCTACAAAGAAGTGATCATCCATGTTAAGAGAAGGGTTCGGCAGGGTGATACCATTTCACTGAAACTCTCCAGTGCCACCCTTGAGAACGTCATGTGGCGACTGGAATGAGAAGGAATGGGAGTGAAGATAGAGGGTCGGCAACTACACCATCTCATCTTCGCTGATAACTTCATTCTAATAACACCAAACATCAACCAAGCAGCACAAATGCTGGCTGACTTTGACTGTGAGTGTGGAAAGGTGGGACTGCAGCTGAATCTCACGAAGACAATGTTTATGAGAAACGGTTTCATTCTGACGTTCTATTTGCTCTCAATGGGACAATCATCTCTGAATGCAACAGTTAGGCATACTAAAGTCAAGAATTCAACATGATGAATGACCTGGCACCTGAATTGCACAGGAGGAAGAGAGCGACTTGGAACGCCCTCAAGAGCGTCAAAGAAATAGCTAAGAGTATGAAGAACCTCTGGCTCCAGGCACATCTCTTCGATTCCACTGTTCTTCCTGCATTAACATACGCCTCAGTGGCCTGGACCCTATGAAAACAGGATGAGACACTATTCGGGTCTCCCAAAGAGGAATCAAAAGAGCTGTGCTTAGAGTATCATGCTTCACTCAAATTAGAGAAAGAATCCGGAGTTCCGACCTCTGTCAATAGTCAAGAATCAGTGACACTGTCTCATTTGCCAAGGCATCGAAAATCAGATGGGCTGGACAAGTAATGCAATTTGGAGATGACCACTGGACTAGAGCCTTTACTGACTGGATTCCATGAGATGTCAAATGATTGCGTGGCCGCCCACCTATGAAATGGTCAGACTTCTTCGTCAAGACCCTGAACCATCGGTTTGAGGCTCCTCGTGTTCCTAGAACAAGCAGATGCCATTGAGCTACACTAGCACACGACAGGGACAAATAGAGACATAGCTGGCACCCGCTCAAGTGAATTGATGAGTGATGTGATGTCAAGTGATCAAGTGATTGAGGAAGATTGCTTATATTCATTTTCACAGTGTGATTGCAGAATTACTATTAGCAAAGCTGAAGTGAATTTCACATTAAGTGCTGTTGTAGTACTGTCATCCAGTTGTTCATCGATTTGCACTAGTAACATCTCCATTGTGAGACTTGCTGTTACTGTTTTTGGGAGATCAAATACACCATGGGGAACTTGCCAGGCTCTGCCGTGCGGGCAGGATACTCTCTTGCCAGGCTCTATGAGAGGGGCAGAGGAGTAGAACCGGGGTTGGCTGCTTGTAAGGAAAATGCCCTACCCACTGTGCTATCGCTCCAAGCCTTCACATTAAAAATATAGTTTAAATATTAACTACTAACTTTTTGTTTGAAATAAATATTCTCAAAAATCATAATATTAAGCCTGTGTTGATGAGAGGTTTTTTTTTTGTGGCAACTATAGTGAACATGAGTTTCCGTGCTCTCCAAATTCTAGAGACAGAAATTGAGGAAATGTCACTGTAATTCAAAGAATGTCAAATTTTAAATAAAAAGTTAGATTCCAATTATGCTGCAAATGTACCTTTTCTGAAATATTGTTTATTAGAGCTGCAGCTTGCTAATTGACAATCACTAGATAATTATCAGTAGCCTCAGTGATAGTTATTAAAAATTGATTTTGTAAACAAGAGCACCCATCAGGATGAGGAGCTCTTATGAATAAGATCTTTCTTATTATATGTGTAGCAAACTACAAAAGCTCATTTGAAACTTTACTATTGAGTATGACAATTTTCCCACAGTGCACTTAAATATATGGGTGAAATTGTGGCATCAATATATATGTGAATATATTATTACACACATAGGTATTTATGTCTATGAACAACAGTCCTCCTGTTGTTCATCGATTTGCTCATGCAGGCCCAGTAACATTGTGAGACTTGTTACTGTGTTTGGCATATCAAACATGTCATGGGTAGCTTGCGAGGCTTTACCACACAGGCGAGATACTCTTGGTACCTTGCCAGAAGGGCAGAGGAATTGCACTCGGGTCGGCCATGTTGACCGCATGCAAGGCAAACACCCTACCCGCTGTGCTATCGCTTAAAATTGTTTAAGGAAATTGCATTTCGCCATGTGTGTTCTCTAGCACCAATCTGAAGTTTTTACTTTCTCATATACCCCTGAAAAAAATTGAGCAAGAATTAAATGATAATGCCCCAAGTGTACAACAGGACTGCAATTTTTTTTAAATTGAGAGCCAAATTAAATTTGGCCATGTGCATATTCATTTACAAATTATTTATTCATTATAATAACATTGAGTAGTGATGGATACTACCAAGATTATTTGTTTAGGAAGGAATAAATTAAAAAATAAAACACTTGTGAAGAATCCATCATTCCACTAAAATGTGTTATGAGTATTTCAATGTTCTAAGACACGGTCTGCTCATCATCGTAGGGATATTTTTAATTTTGGCAATTTTTCAAGTCAATCTGAGCATGACTATATTTTTGAAGTCTTCTAAGTGCTTATATAACTTTTTCCCATTGATGTTTTGCTAACTTTAAATGTTTTCAAGATGATGATAATTACAAGTGGAGCTAATTCATTAAAAATATGAGTGATGTTTTTCTATACATTCACTGTATATACCATTGCTAACAAGTGCTTTGTTTTCAAAGTCAATGGTATTTTATTTGGATCAAAGTCAGTGTATGTTGAATGATATTATTTAATTATATAGATTAGAAAGAAGGGTGTGCAAACCTTATTATTTTAAAATGAGAATTAAAAGGTTAAATGCAGTTACTCTTTTATTTAAAAACAATTTTTCTTCAAAAGCAAAGCAGTTTGATTTCTTTCTTTTAAACTGTATCCTAAACCCTCTGTGGTGGTAAGTTTACATCTTGAGGAAACTTTTTTTTAAACTTCTTTTTTAAATTATGTCTTTCTGTATAGGTCTTACTGAAACGTGTTTCCTGGATGTTTTCAAATATTTTAAAATTCACATAAAATATGGACACAAGGGATTAGAATCATTTGGAAAAAAAAAGTTGATTCATACAGAGCTACCTTCTCAATATGTGACTAAGATCCAGAAGTTCTAAGAATGATAAATATGATTTGCACAATTTTTACTTGATCTGCATAGATAAACTTATTCTCACTTGAAATGAATTCTTAAATTCTGTTGTTACTAATTAAAAAAAGAAGTAGCTGAGAATTCAGTAAATCTGACTAAATACAATGTTTTAATGTAAGTAAAAATTAGTCAATTCCTAGGATATCTTTTAAGTTAAAACAATAGATATCATTAAGAGTCTAAACCTCCCAGTTTTAATGCAAACACAGTAAATGTATTAAATATATAATCACCTAGTTTTCTCTTAATTATGTTGCTAAATTATGACAGGAATCATAAATAAATAAATAAAATATATTTTTGTTTGACCAAGAAGAAAATTGAGAATTTCACTCTTGTCAGTTAACCACTAATTAAATAAACCGATAAATTGAATTGTATATAAAGGCATCACATTTTTATATCAGTGCCTATAGTAGTTCTTACAAAATTCCCTATAGTAAGATACAGTGAAACTATTTCACTCTCCTTCTACTAGATTTGAAAATATCCACAGACAGTTATTTATGTTAATCCAAAATTTTACAATGATTTCTAAAGAAATGGTTTTTCTGTGATTCATCAGTTTTATCTAATTCTTCAATGTCATTCCATTAAAGACAAGTTGTAATTTAGTGTTACGTTTCTTTTGTTCATCCTTGTTTTCACTGCTAGAGAGTCCTTGTCAAATCACTGTAAAGTTGTAGGTATCATCACCAAGTCTTTATCAGACATTCCAAATAAAGTTTCCAAAGGTTATTAACTATGTTGTTCAAGTAGATACAAGATCAGCTCTGTCTTTTACTTGTCTGCCCTTTGGAAGTGACATGTTTTTCAAATATTTCTGCAGTACTGTCTACATTTAAACTACTGATATGGATACAAGTGGGAATATATGAAGATGAGCTCTCAAGGATCATATAATATAATCAGAAGATTAATTACACAACTCAAAGAAGGGAGGATAAGTGTGGAAAAAAATCTTGGAGGGTATATGTTTAGAGATGAGAGCTTGAGAATTCAATGTCAATAGGTAAAGTTGAGATATCAGACTATGGTTGAATTAGCAGCTTAAACAAAGAAACAGAAGCATAAGAGCAAACAATAATTCTATTGTAACTGAAAAATTCTACAGAGACAAGCAAAGGTGAGATTTGAAATATAGGTCAAACACTTAGAAAACTGGGGAATATCTATTTTAGGAGACTAGATGATATTTTTATGTTCATTACAAGTATACAGAGATACTGAAGTCATCAGAGGTTAATCTTATTGATGTGTGATGTTTGGAAGGCACTAAGACACAAGAAATGCATGTTGAAAGTCTGTACTTTGTTAATAGTTCAATGGAATGATGGAAATATAGTCTGAATAAGGAAGAAAAAGTGACAGACAACATCAGGATGTGATGTGTTGAATGGCATACTATGTGTAGAGAGTAAGGTCATATACTGAGTATTGTGCATTTGTGTCTGAGTAGTCTCTAAAACACATGAAGGCATTTCTGAATATATTATAATCTTGTTTGATGTTATTTTAAACTTTCCATTAAATGCTTATTTTTTCTAATGATAAATATTATTTCCATATTATGTATAAAGAACGTATATCTACTGGAATTTTAAAAAGTAAGACAGATCTGTTCACATTATTTTTAAAAATCTGTTCTATGCTTAAAGGGCTTTCTCATCTCTTTTTGTTTCAGCAAACAAATAATGTGTAAAGTTGATTTCTATTTCTCATTTTTGAACTTTTTTCTCAGTATTAATTTTGACAGTGAAATATGGATCCTGTGAAATGTGAATTGTTGCCATATGTTTGTGATAACACTAATACTGGTAACTGGAAGGGTCTAAATAGTGGAATACTAAGACCTGATTGACCTAAATGGAAATAGTTGGGATCTCCTGAGTCACTGTAATAACATTTCTTTGCATTCCTTGTATAATAATAAACTTTTATGGCTTTGATTCCAATTGTCCTGGTTCTGCCTTGTCATTTTGGTAGTGCATACAAACCTATCACAACTTTTCAAAGTATTCCATACATTGAAAATACATGCTATTCATGCCCTTAAAATGTGCCCTTTTCATTGTTTTCATATAGATATATTGCTTTGTTGTTTTACATAAGAAAGTATGATGTCAACACATAAATTCTGATTAATTTATTTCATTTTTCAAATTAAGAAAGCAAATCTTAGCATTTATATTTGATAGTCATGAAAAGGAAACCAATGGATATTAAATAAACATAGTTTATGCAGATGCATGAACTTTGCTGCCAAAACAATACGTATTGGATTATTCTGTGAAATTGTGGTTTCATCACAATAAAACTGCAAAATACTTTCCCCCAAGTGGTCAAGGAAAGAAATGTATGAACACGTACATTTGTTTATAAATAACTAAAATAGATATATAATAATCATTCTAAATTCATCATTATATAAAAGTTTTATTTCATTTGAAGAAACTCAAAGAAATTGAAAAGCAGAAAAAATCAGGAAGAAGACATATTTTCCCTCATCTTCCATGTTGCTCTTTCCTTGCTGCAATGATACAATATAATTTTTTAAAAGTTTTTGTGTTTCTCTTTTGTCCAATGATGTTTTTCTAATAAGCTAAGAAGAGGGTGGTTAGTAGTGGGTAGTGTTTTTTGAGAATCTGACATATATTTGGAATCATAAATGCATTATGTATTAATAATTTGATTTTTAAAGCAAAGACCTCTATTTGGCAGATGTGAAAACTAAGACTCAGCATATTGGATGCATTTCCCCTGACCTGATTACTTAATTTTAAGTAAACTAAGTATTAAAATAAACCACCTTTTGAACTGGAGCAATAGTACAGTGAATAAAGGCACTTGCCTTGCATGTGGCAGACCTGGATTCTATCCCCAGTGCCCCATATCACTGCTAGGAATGATTTCTGAGTTCAGGCCAGGAGCAACCCCTGAGTATCATCAGGTGTGACTCCAAAATCAATGAATAAATAAAATTAACCAAACATAAGTTCTTTAACTATAGACACTTCTTCAATTAAATGAAACTGATGGCAGATAACTGCTCATAGTCCAGTATCAGATTTCTTTATGAGAAAGAAAAAAATTAAAACTATGGAATTAAACAGCACCCTACTCAATTATGTTTAAAGAACACAAACCCCATATTATGTATTAAGAACATAGTCTTAAATATCTTGATTTTTCCAAAATAGGCTTGATTAGAGCTGAAACATTTTGCACATGCACTAAGTGTTGAAAAATTACTTCTGCAATTCATGCAAATCTAATAAGTTCAGTAACTTTTTTAAAAAGGTATTAGCAAACTGTGGTGATGGCAGTGATTCTTAGAACACAGCAACATACATATAATTGCCTCTTATCTTGGTTGCTTTTGTGCCTTAATGACAGAATTGAGTAGGTGCAACAGAAATAACATCCTATTTACATCCATAAAATAAATTCTTATCCTCTGGAAGTAGGCACAAATAAAAGACTAACTTATATTTTGGGATAGCTCTATCATTTAAAAAGCTTCATATTATTTTAAAATATATATATTTTCGGCTGCTGGAGCCCTGGTTGGGGCGGGGAGGAAAACTCAACCCGCTCCCTCCAAGGGGCCCCTGCGAGGACAGCCAGGCGTGGGGGCAGGAGACTCTGCGCTGTTCTCTTCCGGGAACTGGATTTTATAGTCTCTGGGTCTTGGCCGGTGATGAGATTACACGGGGCCAGGGGGCCAGTTGGTGGGTGTGACCCCTGCCTACTGGAATATGGAGGATCTGGGTTGAGGATGCTCAGCCCCGATCCAAGCAGGCTTGGAGATCTCAGCCGCGGGACCCACATGCCTTTGTTCCTCTGCCGGTACCTTCATGCGTGTGGAGAGTGGTCTCAGCATGGTGGTGGCTGGTTCTGGAGGTCTTTGGCTGCTGGAGCCTTGGTCGGTGTGGGGAGGGAAACTCAACCCGCTCCCTCCAAGGGGCCCCGGCGAGGACAGCCAGGCGTGGGGGCAGGAGACTCTGCGCTGTTCTCTTCCGGGAGAAGAGACCTCCAGAGCCAGCCACCACCATGCTGAGACCACTCTCCACACGCATGAAGGTACCGGCAGAGGAACACAGGCATGCGGGTCCCGGGCCTGAGATCTCCAAGCCTGCTCGGATTGGGGCTGAGCATCCTCCACCCAGATCCTCCATATTCCAGTAGGCAGGGGTCACACCCACCAACTGGCCCCCTGGCACCGTGTAATCCCATCAACGGCCAAGACCCAGAGACTATAAAACCCAGCTCCTGGAAGCGTGCGACTGCGCAACATCTTTTTATCTCATTCTTACTTTGGACAAAATGGCAGGCTACCGAACGTAACCTGCCCATATGGCAAAGTCTGGCAAACTCCGCATGGTGTACCCAATATGCCAAATACCAGTAACAATGATGGGTCTCATTCTCCTAACCCTTTAATAAGAGCCTTTAATATGGCACTTTTTAAAAAATCTCAGGGCTAGGACAAAGGAGACATTACTGGGGCCAGCTCGAGGCAATCGACGAATAACAGGATGGTTGTGATTGTGATATATATTTTATTTTTAATTTTCAATGTCAAAGGTACTAATAGAAGTGTTTTGTATAAAATGAAAAATCATTTTCTTTACATTATATATTCTCAGTTTCTGCAGACATTATTCAAAGGCATATTTTAATTTTCAGACTGTAAATATATTTTTAAATGGTTTAATATTGAAAGTGCAAGCTTCATAATTATTTCTACACTACTTGAAGGAGATAAAATAGATTAATGTAGAAAAATTTATGCTACTACTAGCATTAGCTCAAGATGTTTTACCTATGAAAAAGTGATAATTTCTTCCCTTGAGACAGAATAAAGTATATTTTCCTATTAAAATTATTTACATCAGTTCAAAATTTGCTGCCAAAATTCTATGTATGTATTGACTCTAAAAGGCAAGGTAATTTAATAGATTTTTAAAATAAACATTCATTGCCAAAATTTTGTAGATTTTTTTCATTATATATGTTTTTTTCTTGACATTTGGATGCAACAATAGAAGGACTGCAAGAGAAAAATAAAAATATTATCTATCTTTCTTTCTAGGGATTACTATAATGAACATAACATAATTTCAAACTCTATGATTGTCATAGGGCTGGAGTGATAGCACAGTGGGTAAGGCGTTTGCCTTGCACGCAGCCAACATGGCCGACCCGAGTTTGATTCCTCCGCCCCTCTCGGAGAGCCCGGCAAGCTACCGAGAGTATCTCGCCCGCACGGCAGAGCCTGGCAAGCTCCCCGTGACGTATTCGATATGCCAGACGCAGTAACAACATAGTCTCAAGATGGATATGTTACTGGGCCCACTTGAGGAAATCGATGAACAACGGGAGGACAGTGACAGTGACAGTGATGATTGTCATAAACCAGTGTTAGCCCACACCAGTGATTCTTACAGGCTTTTCATGGCTAGTTGCTCAGGAATGAACCCTGAAAGTGCTCAGAGGGACCATGTATGTTGTATGGTGCCAGGGATTAAACTGAGGTAGTCACAGGAAAGGAAAGCAGATTATTATTATTTTACCTTATTATTTATATAAAATAAATGTCATGAATGGGAGGATTTTTGAAATTCTGATTTTTGAATCCTGAAATGTAATAGGAAGCTACAATATATAGTGCATTAAACAAAGACTGCATTATGATGCCTCATTAGTTTCCCAGTTTCACTGGTTACTGAACAAATGACACTGGGAAAATTACATAATTCTTTCAAGCACATATTTCTTAACTATGAAGCTTAGATGGCACTGTATTTTTTTTAATCGAATCACAGTGAGATACACAGTTACAAAGTTGTCCATGATTGGATTTTAGTTATATAATTTTCCAAAACTGGATGACAATAATTGCCATATCTGTGAAGAATCACAGTGAAGTAAAAGCCAAAAAAAAAAATACAGTATCTTTCCTCCTCCTCTCTTCACCCAGTATTTTTCTACTATAGCAATAAATAAAGAAAATAAAGATTCCTTTCCCTGTACTTGCTTATATTTAAAGATAACCATGCAATTCAATTCTCACCAAGATAAGAATGTGCCTGGGAATTATTTATAATAGGATTTTTTAAAATGTATTCTTTGGAACTATGGTAGTCTGGTATATGCAATGAATCTCTAGACATACCAATTTTTATTCTTTAATGGCAATTCACAAATAGGACCTTACCTTGTGAAAACAGTTACAGGGAAAGATCCATCAATGTGCACGATCTGAGTAACCCTATAAACTTCCATCTCTATTTTTTTTATTGGATTAAAGTGAAATACACACTTACAAGGTTGTTCATGATTGAGTTTCAATTATATATTGTTCCAGCACCCATCCCTTCACCAGTATACGTTTCTGCCACCAATCAATGTCCCTAGTTTCCCTCCCCCAACACCTGCCTGCCTCTGTGGTAAGCACTTCTCTCTCTCTCTCTCTCTCTCTCTCTCTCTCTCTCTCTCTCTCTCTCTTCTCTCTCTCTCTCTCTCTCTCTCTTTCTCTGTCTTTCTCTTTTTCTGTGTATTTCTCTCTTTTCCTCTCTCTCTGTTTCCCTTTCTCAATATTTTTGTCTGTATGATTAATAACAAACCTCTATTATTGGCCTTACTACAGGTTTATTGTATTTTTTGAAACAAAGGAATGAAAGTACTTAACACAGTGAATTGACTGCAATAAATTATTGGCAGATGTGAATATGCTTCTCATGATCGATCGATTTCTCACACTGTGATGGGGGTATTTCCCACAGGAGAAAAAATCGGTATTAATTGACATCCAAGTGATGATCCAATATTTTTAGTACCCTTATAACTTATGCTGATAAATACATAATAATGAAGATCCAACTTTATTTATAAAAATTTTAAAAATTATATTTAAGAAAATTTTAAAAATTTTAGGCTGGAGCAATAGTAGAGTGGTAGGGCACTTGCTTGCATGAGGCCAATCTGGATTCTATCCCCTGTAACCCAAATGGTCCCCTGAGCACCGTCAAAAGTAGTTCCTGAGTGCAGAGCCAGGAGTAATCCCTGAGCATTGCTAGATGTGACCCAGAAAAAGCCAAAAATTGTTTTTAAGTCTTAAGTATAAAAATAGTAGATATCAAACTTTGAAAATAATGACTATGGGAAATATTTATTATTGATTAAATATTTAAGGGGCATTCTTTATGATTTCAGGTATTTAAATTATTTTAAGTAAACATTCAAGTATTTTGTAAAATGAATATTTCTTAACTTTTCTCAAAGACATTGTTTAATATATTCTTACTAAAGAGTTGATCAAATAGACATTCAATAATTCAGAGGAACTCAGTTTTGTTAACCAGTTCTTGGGTTCTTTGACCATTTGTTATTCCCATGCTATGTTTCTCTGGGATAACTAAAAACATGGGAGGGGAAGTGGATGAGAAATGGGACTTTGAGACACTGGTGAAGCATGTGGTGTTGGAATGTTGAATACCTGAATTTATAATTAATGTATTGTGAATCATGGCACTTCCAGTGAAAAGAGAGAGATTTCAGATAAATATTTTATGAAAACTTCCATAGCATTTGCAAAAATATTATTTCTGAGTTTGAAATTTAATGTTGCATTAAACCATTGTATGTGCATTTGGTTTAAACTATTTTGATGAGCTTAAAATATTTTGGGAAGAAGAGAATTTGTACACCATATGTTCACCGCTTAGTTCATTGATCAGTTTATTGAGCCATGCCGACTTCCTAGTGTAAAGCTTATTCATTTTGTGATTCATCATAGAAAAAGCTAATCAGTT
Organism: Sorex fumeus; assembly: GCF_029834395.1. NCBI lineage: Eukaryota > Metazoa > Chordata > Mammalia > Eulipotyphla > Soricidae > Sorex > Sorex fumeus. The sequence goes on from NW_026606070.1 coordinate 34,555,572, forward strand.
GAAATGCTTTTTATATATTCTGAAAAATATGTTTCCTAATGACCTTAAAATGGGGTCGTTTTCAACCATGACCTGTATTCATTTGATGATCCAGTTGAGAATGAAAACAGTTAAGTAACATGATATATTCAGTGAAGTAAAGAAGTCACTGCTATGTTGAAAGAGATATAAGTCACAACATACTTCTAGAGTTCTGTCACTTACTGAATCAGTTGCTCAGTAGATTGTGTTTTAAAGAAATAGCTATACTTCTCAATGTACACATTCATCTTGCAGTGTGATTCTGACCTTCAATTAAGAGATAGGTTTTAGATAGGTCTTCACAATAATACACACATTGTGTCTTCAGTGGATATAATGTCACAAATATTCTGATGTTAAATCATAGAAAAGTGACACCACATTTGCCTGGTACCCTTGGGCTACATGGTTCCACATTATACTTAGAACAGGCCCAAACTATTCTATAAAGAGAAATCATATAGAGAATATGTAGGTATTCTATCTGTTAGGTCAGCTATGGTCCCAGTCAACTATGACCAAACCATTTATGAATAAAAATGTCCACATAGTTTCTGTCTTTGTGTATTAAATCTTCAGCCTGCCTATCTTCCCTACTTAGATTCAGTGAAACAAAACATAGCATCTCCATTGTGCAATATCTCAATTTATAATCTATAAAAATTGAGAACATTAAATAATGATTACATACATCATTTGTGAGAACACTTCAAACATTAGTAGTAACTGTTCCACTGCTTTAACTTGTAGTGGAGTCCAGAATCCCTTAGTTATTGCAATGTTATGACCTATAAATTTATTATATATCATCCTGCTAATTATTTTGATTATATATAGATTTCATAATTGCAGGTACATATATATCATTTATACATGTGGTTTTTTATTGCCTTAGTGCAAATAATTTCTATGTACTAATAAAAAATAATTTCTGAAGCATTATTTTAGTGCCTTTGCAATGCTGGAGATAAAACCAGGGTTAACTTCATGCAAGGTAAGTGATAATTTCTAAAGTATATCTCAGCCCCCCCCCCTTCTTGTATTTTAAATCTAGGCTCAGTTCTAATCAAAAGGAAACATACTTTCTATGTACTCAAAATATGTGTGCATATGTATAGTCAATTAATCTCAATTCTCTTTGTCAGTCTGGTCTAAACCTCACTTATTCACAATGAAACAGTAACACTGTTTTTAACAGTCACTTTTATAAATATGTACATATATTTCATTGTCCTGTCCACTGTAAACATTAGAAAGATAGAAGCTAAAATAGCCAATAGATAAGAGGTATATAACTGTTGTTTGTTTGTTGTTTATTAAAAATCTTTGGGCCACCCCTGCAGATGCTCAGGACTTACTCCTTACTCTGCACTCAGAAATTACTTCTGGTAGTACACAGGGGACCATACCAGCCATGTGCAAGGCAAGTGCTCTACCTGCTACACTACTTTTCCAGTCCCTATAAAAACTATTATTTAATGATGTGGAGCATTTTCTCTTGTGCCTTTTTGCCATTCGGATTTCTTCTTTGCAAAAGTTTCTGTTCATTTTCTCACCCCATTTTTTGATGGGGTTGAGTGCTTTTTTCTTGTGGAGTTCAACCAGTACGAGATGCAGATCAAAACAACAACGAGATAGCATTTCACACCACAAAAATTGGCCCACATCCAAAAGAACAAAAGCAACCAGTGCTGGCGTGGATGTGGCGAGAAAGGGACCCTCCTTCACTGCTGGTGGGAATGCAGACTGGTCCAACCCTTTTGGAAAACAGCATGGACGATTCTCAAAAAATTAGAATTTGATCTCCCATTTGACCCAGCAATACCACTCCTGGGAATATATCCCAGAGAGGCAAAAAAGTATAGTTGAAGTGACATCTGCAATTGTTTATATAATGCAGCACTCTTTACAATAGCCAGAATCTGGAAAAAGCCCGAGTGCCCAAGAACAGATGACTGGTTAAAGAAACTCTGGTACATTTACACAATGGAGTACTATGTAGCTTTTAGAAAAGATGAAGTCATGAAATTTACATACAAGTGGTACTACATGGAAAGTATCATGTTAAGTGAAATGACTCAGAAAGAAAGGGATAGACACAGAAAGTTTGCATTCATCTGGGGAACATAAAGCAACAAAATGGGAGACTAACACCCAGGAGTGGCTGATATTAGTACCAGGAATTTTGCTCCATGACTTGGAGGCCAGCCACACACAATAGGGGAAAAGGAAGCTCAGATAGAGAAGAGAGCATCAAATAAAGGGTGTTGTGAGGATCCTCCTAGGGTGGGAGAAGCATGCTGAAAGTAGACTATAGACCAAACATGACTGCCACTCAATGCCTCTCTTGCAAAACACAGGACCCAAAAGAAGAGAGAGAGAACAAGGGGGAATGCCCTGCCACAGAGGCAGGGTAGGATGGGGAAGATGAGGGGTGGGAGGGATACTGGGACCCGTGGTGGTGGAGGATGGGCGCTGGTGGAGGGATGGGTACTTGATCATTGTATAACTGAAACCCAAGCACAAAAATTTGTAAGTCTATAACTGTACCTCATGGTCTTTCACTAATAATAAAAAAAAGCTATTATTTAAAAAAAATCACTGAAATGTGGGTCAAAATAAGATGTAATCTGATTATAATAATACAAATTTAAGAAAAATGTTGTTTTGTAATGAATGAACTGCAACATATATTTAATAGTAATTTCAACATTATTAAGGCTGTCATCAAGTAGAAAAATAAATTGAATAAGATTAATACAACAAATGCAAGATACACTAATACATTTAATACAACAAATGCAAAATAAATAAAATAATAAAAATGGAATATTTTAAATTGACAAACATGACATGAATTTAAAAGATTAAAATGGGAAAACAAATAAGAGGTAAAAGAGAAAAAGTAGTGACAAAATACTGAGATGAAAATCAGAAATTTAGCAAATATAAAACAGCAGAGACAGAGATCAGATACCTAAGAACAGTCTATACATTACACAATAGTGATAGGGCACTGCAGCACACTTAGATTGACATGAAAACATGAACTACAGCAACAATAATGGAAACCAAGGGAAAAATACACTGGAGTTTGAGAAATTTAATATGAAAATTACTTTACATTTCAGAGACTAGAATAAAAATGTTTTAAAAGCCACTCAATTTGACAACACAAAATCTTTTAATATGAAATAAAAAGAGAGAACTAAAAAGAATCCTATTTATTTCTGTATCATTAATGTGTCTAGGTAAATATTCTTACATCTGACTTTAATAAAATTCAACAATCATACTTCTATAGTTTCCAAACAGTATTAGTGGTTTAAATATTGCCACGAAATTTGAAACAATAATCCGAGATTTTGATCAGCAGTAACTCACAAGGATCATAAAGATATAGCTGCATAAAGCATTTTGTAAAAGCTGTATTTCCATTTTCAAAAGGTGATTTTTTATATATCACATTTATGACAATTATAAATCATTAATCAAGTTTTCATAGGGATAAATGTTGCACTCATATGCAAATATGCTTTTATTATTTCAAGAAAATAGGTATAAAAAGATTTACAATTATTTTTTCTAGTAATTTCACTATTACTGAAAAATTTTAAACCTAATAATATAATGAAAGATCATGGCTGAGATTTTCAGACACTATTTTTGTAGTTTATTAAACTTATTTCATAGTCAAATCCTCAATTTACCCCAAATCTCCACTTATATTTCTTACAAGAAAATTTCAATGGCATATTTTATTTGAGGTCAGTTTACAAAAGTTTATTAAATAATTATGTGGATATTTTCATAATAACACTTGAACATTTTTCCAGTTAGGGAGGGGTAAATGGAATCATGCCAGGGTACAGAAATCAAAGCAAACATGTACTTAAATTGTGTCAATGCCTGATGTTATTTCATATGACTCTTGCTATCACCCTATTTGGTCTGTTTTAAAAATCAGTAACTGGAGGTGTGGGCTTGTTACAAGGGGGTGGAGTGGGGAACTCATGGGTGTATTATTAAAGACAATTGGTCATTTTAAATGAGAGTCAATCAGAAAGATAATGAAAATAGCTAAGGGGCAGTGATAGTAATACTTAAAATGGAAGCACACTTCAACTTCCTCTTTGTTTCCTTACTTGTACTCAGCCCAGATAACCTGCACAATGGGACAAAGAGCTACAGGATAGAGGCCCTAAGAGGCAAACTGTCAACTTCCAGAACTGATTAAAGAACCTCAGTGACAGATTGGGAGGACAGTAATGGACTTTAAGAAACCGTGTGGACTTGGAGAGACAGAACTAATGAGATACTGATGCAGGCCAGCAGAGATAGGGAAGGCCCCTTCCCCAGGTAATGGCAGTAAATTTCCTAGAAAGTAATAGCTCTGAAGTTACAAAGGCCAACCTTGCAGAAAACAGAATCTAAGGACTGATAGACCGTCACCTGGTGCCAGCAGCAGACCCCGAGGTGGCTTGGACCCCTCACATGGAAGCTCCAGCAGAAATAAAAGGCCAGGAGAGGAATTTCAAAGAAGAAAATCATCACTGCCAACCCCATAGCAATCTCCTTAGCAATGAACTTTGACCTAGGTAGAAGCCCTACAGGGCAGCAGACTGGAGAAACCCTATAAAATCCAACTTGAACAAAGGAAGGGTGCTCCTGTGTTGCCTGTGCCCTTGTGACCGAACATATGTGGTGCCTGAGCACGTGTAGCACCTAAGCATGTGTGTTGCCTGTATCTCCCCTCTTAAGATGTGTACTTTCATGCTTTCATGTCTAATGCTGGGAAATGTGTAGGGGCTCTCTCCGCCCTTGGAGAAGCTGGGTTTTCTCCACTCTCTCCCACTTTCTCTTCCTCCTTCCCTTCAAAACCTCCAAATAAAATCTGTTTTGCTTCATTGCATGTCTACTCCTGAAATTCTTTTCTGCAAGGTGAGACAAGAACCCAGTAGCCCTGAATCCTGGGTGGCAGAGAGGGTTGAAGACAAAGTGACCGTCTTTCTCCTCCCTGCTTCAAATAAGTTACCAGTGGGGCCCAAAGACATCAATATCAGTGTAAATCAAAGACACTTTGCATGGTACCAGTGAGGAATCAGTGTGAGGTATGCACTTAAGACATCAGGGATCCAGGGTATTTGCAAATACGCTGGTAAACAGAACTTTTTAATAAAGATGACTTGAGGTTTTGTATGCTTATATTATACACCAAATTTAAAAGTCCACTCAGGAACTATATCAATTTTGCTTTATCAGGTACTATAACTATTTTTTTTTTTTGGTTTTTGGGTCACACACGGCGATGCTCAGGGGTTACTTCTGGCTCTGCACTTAGGAATCACCTCTGGCAGTGCTCAGGGGACCATATGGGATCCATATGGGATGCTGTGAATCGAACCTGGGTCAGTTGCGTGCAAGGCAAATGCCCTACCCGCTGTGCTATTGCTCCAGTCCTACTATAACCATTTTTTCAGGTCAGATTCTTTGTAAATGTACTCAAACTTAGATGAGTCTAATAATTAAAAGTGTGTTTGTGTGTGTGTGTGTGTGTGTGTGTGTGTGTGTGTGTGCTTTTGTTTTTCTCTCTTTATTCTTTTGTTTTCTTTGGGGATTGCTATTCCTGGTAGTGCTCAAGGCATACTCCTGACTCTGTGCTCAGGCATCACTGCTTGGTTTGTTGGGGGCCATAGGAGATGGTAGGGATTGAACCAAGGTGCACCTTACCAATTGTACAATACTTCTTGTCCTTTGTTTCATGACTTGATAAGCAAAGGATAGTTATCTGTTTTCCTTTACTAAAGAAATAAAGTAATAATCAAGTATTGGAAACATTGAAAAAGGTGGCTCTCAACTTGAAATATTATAAGCATTATGGAATATTTTACCAAATGTTACAGTTTTAAAACAATATTCCATTTCCAAATCACTCAATGCCACTAACATAGACATACTATAATTTTGAAAGTAGATAAACACTAATAAATCAAAGTCAACTTGCCCTCAGGATCAAGAAGAAAAGCTATTATGGAAATGATAATTGCAAAAATTATCAAATAACAATAAACTTAAATTTTAGATTAAATTTGGGAAAATGAAAATAGCCTATTAGTTATAATAAAGTGCTGGAGGCATATGTCTATTACTTAATTCCTATTCAAGTTGATTAGAAACTAAATACAATTTCTTTGGCAAGGATTTTTATTTGTCAATAACTGTGAAAAAAGAAATATATAAAACTAAAATTAAAAAAACAACAACAAAAATTTGCATTCAGCTTTTTCTTTGTTACTCTACCAACTTTTCCATGGAATACTCCAAATTTTTAATTCTCAAAAACATAATTTAAAAATTTTATATAAATTATAATCGTATCATCATTTTTGTGACTAACCAATTAATTCCTTGGTGGTATAATTAATAATCTTGCTACAAGAATTAACAGGAAAATGAGAGTTTAGTCAAGTTATAGTGATTGGTTTACTTTTGACAAGACATGTGAGGAAGAATGAAAACATTAACATAAGTTCAGGTCAATATTTGAATACATATAACGTATATTTTAGATTTTCAGGAGAAATACCTAGTATTTAAAAGTGTTGACATCATAATAGATACCAAATTGAGACAAAACCACCTTACACATTTAAACTAGACAACGTTAGTTAAGAAAAAAATATATATATATGTATATATATGGGCTGGAGCGATAGCACAGTGGGTAGGGGGTTTGCCTTGCACGCAGCCAACATGGCTGACCCGAGTTCGATTCCTCCGCCCCTCTCGGAGAGCCCGGCAAGCTACCGAGAGTATCTCGCCCGCACGGCAGAGCCTGGCAAGCTCCCCGTGACGTATTCGATATGCCAAACACAGTAACAACAAGTCTCATAATGGAGATGTTACTGGGCCCATTCGAGCAAATCAATGAACAATGGGAGGACCGTGACCAATGTGTGTATATACATATATATATATATACATACATATATATATATATATATATCACGCGGCCAACCCGGGTTCAATTCCTCCGTCTCCCTCAGAAAGCCTGGCAAGCTACTAGGAGTATACCGCCTCATAGCAGAGCCTGGCAAGCTACCCGCAACCTATTTGATATGCCAAAAACAGTAACAAGTCTCATAATGGAGACGTTACTGGTGCATGCTTAAGCAAATCAATGAACAATGGGAGGACAGTGCTACAGTGCTACATATATATATGTATATATGTATATATATATATACACACACACACATATATAAGTAATTTATTTCAATAGAATAGATAAGTCTAAGTTGATTTTTTGAGTTCAGCTGAGAAAGAAACTTGAACCAACAGGTATCAGTAGAGAGAATTAAAACCATAAAATCAGGGACCTAGTATAGGAGGTAAGGTGCTTGCTTTGGAAGTAGTCAAACGACTTCTATCCCCAACACTACCTATGGTCATCTGAGCACTTGGGAGGGGTCACTTCTGAGTACAGTGCTAGGTATTATTCCTGATCACTCTGGGGTATGGCCCATTTATTCCCCTTAAATTAATAAAGAGAAAAAACACCCAAATGAAACTATTAAGACTTTAGTTTCATGGTACCCAAGAAGCAAAAGTCTGAAACTTGAGGGTCTTGGCTTTGCCTGTTCCTTCTCATCCACGGAACACACATTCCTGTTATTAGCTGCGTTATTACAGGGGCAGGTCTCTGCTGACTATTGATGCAGCCTTTAATAAAAGTTCTGTTCCTTGGACAAAAGGTACTGACAGTTTTATGAATCCTGAAGTTCTAAGAGGTTAAAGGAAGGGGAAAGAGGAGTCCAAGAACGGAAAAATACTTACTGAGTCCGACAGAAAAGTGCTCCATGTTTTCTTCCTCCTTCTGAACAAAAAGGAAGTAAAGGCATCAACATCAGATCTGCCCAATTCTCAAGTGAAGAGATTTAGTAAACTGTCTGGACAAAGAATGCAAATTCCAGGCCAGTCAAGTCACCACCCAGGGCAGGGTGAGTCTGTGACTGCAGCATCCCTCAGAGTTTATAGTATGCAGGGTAGTCTGATCTTGCTTTAGGAAGGCATGGTCTCCCTCAGGAGGTCGGCCAAGGAAAATCTTTGTTAGTGCCATAGTTGGTTTGAAAATCAGAGGTGGTTTAAAACAAGAGCTTGAATCTCCGTATTTATCACTCTTATTTAAAATTAACGAAAATAAAACCAAGTTGCAATTCTATAAAGTAAAATGATAATTTATAATGCAAAGTTTCAACTATTCATTTAATTTCAACATGTATCTTTATTTTCAAGCACAAAACACAATCGCTCTGTTGAAGAAACTAAGACAAAATGATTAAAGACTTTGAAGTCAGATGTATTTTTGCTGAAATGTTACAAAAATGCAACAACACCATGCATATCAGGATTTATCAAAAGTGGGCAGAGTTTTGTCTTGCAAGTACTGACCTAGGTTCAATGCCTAGCATCACCTATGGGCCCCTGAACCCCACCAGGAGTGATCCCTGAGCATAGAGCTTGGAATAAACCTTGTACACTGTCTGTTGTGACCTGGAAATTTTTTAAAAAATAACAATCATCCAGAAAATAAACAATGACTGGTTATTAGAAACAGAAGTGGAGAACAATTGTTTAATAATTTTTCAAGATGTTGACAAAAAGACTATTTCACATCATTAAATTAAAAGTAGTTCAGGGAGAAAATCAGCATTACATCCAGTTTTTTTTATAAACTTTGGTATGTATTCTTATTATTTTATATTCACATGAGATAATAAGTGTATCTAAATCTTTATATGTGAAACTGTAAAAATAATTATAATCAATTACAAAACAATAATTTTTCTAATTCAAATGTTCTTTTCACAATTTTTAATTGATTTTGTGCTGTAAAGAAGGGCATTTTTGCACTTGAGTTCATTTGTTTATCTGGTTTTTAGCACTAATTAATGATTCATTTTCATTTAATCATATGCGTGCCGGTAAATTTCATGAGCAACTCTGTTCTTAATTGTTTTCACAGAAACATTGAATAGCAGCAAAATGTTTATCAGAAACCTATCTTGAAGTGAATCATGTATTTTAATATATTTGACACAATAAACATAACTTCATATAATTCTTCCCATTTCTTTCAATTATTACAGAAAAATGCTCTGGATTTTAATTTCATGATATTAAGCAATATTTCCAAAATACATTATAAATTTTGGAACATCTATGTTTTCTTGTGCATTTTATTTAAAATACTGTTTCAATTCATTATTATATTTCGAAGACATGTTTCACAGAATTGTCAATAGCAACTTGTAAGAGTCTTATCTTGTTTGTATGTGACGATTTTTAGTAATTGTACACTTTTAGAACATGAATGCTTTAAAATGTATATTTTCCCAGTAATAAGTCATTCTTTAAGCAATCCTATTTTTCTTCAATTGGAAATGAGTTAAAAACAAGATCCAGTTGTGACACCTCATTATGACTGGAGTTTTGTTGTTTCAGAAGGTAAAAGCAAGAATTATAATATGCATTGGAGGACCAAGGAAATAAGCCAACATGATGATATTGTTGGAATACAAGGTTCTTATTTTGGAAGAAAATAACTAATAGAAAAATAAAAAGGCGCGTCCGGAACTGGACTGGCCCCCCCCATTCAGGGGGGTTGGAGGACCCCAGTGGAGCCCCGCCCCTGAACCCACACGCGCCGCCCGCCGAGAGCCCCGCTGGAGGAGAGCGCGGACCCCAGACCCCAGCGCGCATCCCAATCAGGACCGGCCCCCCCCATCCAGGTAGGTTGGAGGACACCAGCGAGCCCCGCCCCTGAACCCACACGCGCCGCCCGCCAAGCGAGCCCCGCCGGAGAACAGCGCGGATTCCAGGATCCTGGGAGGGAGTGGCCTGGGATTGTCTAGGGGCGTGGCCTCTAAGGAGGGGGCGTGGCCTCCTAAAGTGGGCGTGGTCTGCTTCCGGGCCGCCGCTTACGCGGCTGCAGGTATATCACTCACTCCAAACAACCTGGACCTTCATCCTTTCATCCTTTTCACCAACTTGTTACCTAATACCAAGGAAAATTTCTCACCTCTTCTACTACAATTCAACAAAATCCCACTTGCCTACTCCATTTCCAACAAAAGTTTTGTTTGAAAATAGCTATACAAGCTCAGCAGTAAATAGTAACTCCTCCAAAAGTTTCACCCAATGTCAGTTATAAAACAAAGAATAACGCCTGATTAAGAAGAAGGTCAGACTCAGAAAGGTAGAAGAGGCGCATCTAGCAGCAACAAAGCTGAACGGCTCCTGGCAGTCTCTCCTCACTCAACTAGAACAGTAGCAGCGAGTGTGAAGGACCAAACCACACTGGTCACAATGGTAAAGCAACGCAAAAGCCCACCAAACTTTATTATTCACGAGGCTAGCCCAGACGACACCAACAGTACTATAGCGTTAGACAACCTCTCTGACAAGGAATTCAGAATGGAGCTACTCAGGATGCTTAGGGAACTAAAAGAAACAATGGAAACCAATGCCAATAAAAGACAAGAGGATTTGAAGGCAGAAATGAGGAAAATGCAATCGGAAATGTTGGACCTGAAAAATCTGGTAGCCGAATTGAAAACCACAGTGGAAGGCCTCAGCAGCAGAGTGACAGCGGCTGAGAACAGAATCAGTGAGCTCGAAGATCAAGTTCAGAGTCTTGTCAGAAAACAGCAGAAAATGGAAAAGAGACTCACAGTTCGAGAACAGATGGCAAGAGAAGATCGTGACGAAGCCAAGAGGGGTAACATAAGAATTATTGGAGTCCCAGAGGGACGGGAAGAAAACCTTGATGAAGAAGAAACTGTCAAAGAAGTCATTGCTACAACATTTCCAGAGCTGAAGAAAACTTGTGACCACATCCAGGGGGCCTGAAGGATACCGGCTAGAAGAAATCCGAATAAAAATACCCCAAGACACATCCTGATCAAAATGACCAAAACTTTAGACAGAGACAAAATTCTGAAAGCAGCAAGATCGAAGAAAGAAATCTCTTACAAAGGAGCATCCTTAAAATTCACTGCTGATTTTTCTGATGAAACCCTCAGGGCCCGAAAACAGTGGTGGGACATAGTGAAAAAACTCAATGAAATAAATGCTTCTCCAAAAAATACTTTACCCAGCGAGACTCTCATTCATAATAGAAGGAACAACACACAGTTTCACGGACAAACAACAGCGCAGGAACTTCATAGACTCAAAACCATGGTTACAAGTACAACTAAATGGGCTACTTTAAGGCAAGACAGGCCTCTCAAATACACCAAATTTCAACAGAACAATGGGACAAAATCCCATAACAATAATCTCTCTCAATGTCAATGGGCTAAAGGCACCAATTAAAAGACATAGAGTGACAGGATGGATTAGAAAATTGAACCCAACATTCTGCTGCCTGCAAGAAACACATCTCAATAGTCAAAGCAAACACAGACTCAGAGTCAAAGGCTGGAAAACAATCCTACAGGCAAACAGCTCCCAGAAAAAAGCTGGGGTAGCTATCATAATATCAGACCACATCGATTTCAGAGTGAAGAAGGTCATAAGAGACAGTGAAGGCCATTTCCTATTGACCAAAGGATCTGTACAACAGGAAGAACTTACAATAATAAATGTATATGCACCTAATGAGAGACCAGCAAAGTACTTAAAACAATTACTCATAGATTTGGAAAAAGACATCAATAGCAACACAATACTAGTGGGAGACTTCAACACCGCTTTGTCACCTTTTGATAGATCAACCAGACTCAAGCTTAGTAAGGACATACTTCATCTGAGGAAAACAATGGAAGAAAGGGGCTTAGTAGATATATACAGGACACTTCATCCACAAAAAGCTCAATACACATTCTTCTCAAGCGTACATGGAACGTTCTCCAAGATAGACCACATGCTGAGCCACAAAACATGCCTCCATAAAATTAAGAAGATAGAGATTATATCAACAATCTTCTCAGACCATAATGCGCTGAAATTAGAAGTAAATCACATACAAAAACAGAAAACTAAATTAAACACATGGAAATTAAACAGTGCGCTATTAAACAACGAGTGGCTTAGACAGGAAATTAAAGAGGAAATCAAAAGATTCCTAGAAACGAATGAAAATGAGGACACGAGTTACCAAAACTTGTGGGACACAGCAAAAGCAGTCTTAAGAGGAAAGTTTATAGCTCTACAAGCATTCCTCAGAAAGGAGGAGCGAGCCCACATAAATAAACTAACCTCACAGCTTAAGAACTTGGAGAAGGACCAACAAAAGGAGCACAACCCTAACAGGAGAAAGGAAATAATAAAACTCAGAGCAGAGATTAACGAGATGGAAACCCAGAAAACAATCCGAAAGATCAATGAAACCAAGAGCTGGTTCTTTGAGAAAATTAACAAAATCGATAAGCCCCTAGCAAAACTCACAAAGAAAGGGAGAGAGAAAACCCTAATAATCCGAATCAGAAATGAAAAGGGGGTCATTACAACAGAAACTACAGAAATTCAAAGGATCCTCAGGGAGTACTTTGAAAAGCTTTATGCCACGGAACATCAAAACCTCGAGGAAATGGATAAATTCCTAGACTCCTACAGACTCCCAAGGCTGAACCAAGAAGACCTGGAATACCTGAACAGACCTATCACCATCAAGGAAATTGAAATGGTAATAAAAAGTCTCCCCAAGCACAAAAGCCCTGGCCCGGATGGATTCACCAGTGAATTCTTCCAAATCTTTAAAGAAGACTTACTCCCAATTCTCTTTAAGCTTTTCCATGAAATTGAAATATCAAATACACTTCCGAACAGTTTCTATGAAGCAAATATCACACTGATACCAAAAGCAGACAGAGATAACACAAAGAAAGAGAACTACAGGCCGATATCCCTGATGAACACAGATGCAAAGATCCTCAACAAACTGCTAGCAAATAGAATCCAACTACTCATCAAAAAGATCATACACCATGACCAAGTAGGATTCATCCCAGGGATGCAAGGATTCATCCCAGGGATGCAACATTCGGAAATCAATCAACATGATCCATCATATCAACAAAAGAAAAGATAAAAAGCATATAATCATATCAATAGATGCAGAGAAAGCATTTGACAAGATCCAGCACCCCTTTATGATGAAAACCCTAGCCAAAATGGGTATAGAGGGGACTTTTCTCAACATAGTTAAAGCCATCTACCACAAGCCTACAGCAAGCATCATCCTCAATGGGGAAAAACTGAGAGCCTTCCCTCTAAGATCAGGGACGAGACAAGGATGCCCACTCTCTCCACTGCTGTTCAATATAGTACTGGAAGTACTTGCAATAGCAATTAGGCAAGAAAAGATATTAAGGGCATTCTGGTAGGAAAGGAAGAAATCAAGCTCTCACTATTCGCAGATGATATGATACTATACTTAGAGAACCCAATAACCTCCACCAAAAAAACTCCTAGAAACAATAGACTTGTATAGTAAAGTTGCAGGTTATAAAATCAATACCCAAAAGTCCATGGCTTTCCTATACGCAAACAGTGAGAGAGAGGAAAGCTATATGAAAAAATCAATCCCGTTCACAATTGTGCCCCAGAAAATCAAGTACCTAGGAATCAGCTTAACTAAGGAAGTAAAGGACCTGTACAAAGAAAACTACAAAACGTTACTTCAGGAAATAAAAGAGGACATGAGGAAATGGAAAGACATCCCATGATCATGGGTCGGGAGACTTAACATTGTCAAAATGGCAATACTACCGAAAGCACTGTACAAATTCAATGCAATTCCTATAAGGATACCCATGACATTCTTCAAAGAAATGGAGCAAACTCTCCTGAAATTTATATGGAACAATAAACCCCCACGAATAGCTAAAGCAATTCTTGGGAAAAAGAAAATGGGAGGAATCAACCTCCCTAACTTCAAACTTTACTACAAAGCGGTAATAATCAAAACAGCATGGTACTGGAACAAAGGCAGAACTGCAGACCAATGGAACAGAGTTGAATACACTGACATCTCCCCTCAATCATATGATCATCTAATATTTGATAAAGGTGCAAGAAATGTGAAGTGGAGTAAGGAAAGCCTCTTTAACAAATTTTGCTGGCATCACTGGACGTCTACATGCAAAAAAATGGGCTCAGAACTCTGCCTAACACCATGTACAAAGGTAAGATCAAAATGGATTAAAGACCTCAACATCAGACCAGAAACCATAAGATACATTGAAGACAAAGTTGGCAAAACCCTCCATGACATTGAGGCTAATGGTATGTTCAAAGATGACACGCCACTGGCTGAGCAAGTGAAAACAGAGATAGATAAATGGGACTATCTTAAACTAAGAAGCTTATGTACCTCCAAAGAAACAGTGACCAAAATACAAAGACAGTCTACAGAATGGGAAAGAATATTCGCCGAATACACATCTGACAAAGGGTTGATATCAAGGATATACAAAATACTGGTTAAACTCCACAAGAAGAAAACATCCAACCCCATCCAAAAATGGGGCAATGAAATGAACAGAAACTTTCTCAAAGAAGAAATCCGAATGGCAAAAAAGCACATGAGAAAATGCTCTACATCAATAATCATCAGGGAGATGCAGATCAAAACCACAATGAGATACCATCTCACACCTCAGAGACTGGCCCACATTCAAAAGAACAAAAGCAACCGTTGCTGGCGCGGATGTGGCGAGAAAGGGACACTCCTTCACTGTTGGTGGGAATGCCGACTGGTTCAGCCCTTTTGGAAAACAGTATGGACGTTCCTCAAAAAATTAGAAATTGAGCTCCCATTTGACCCAGCGATACCACTCCTGGGAATATATCCCAGAGAGGCAAAAATGTGTAGCCAAAGTGACATCTGCACTTGTTTGTTCACTGCAGCACTCTTTACAGTAGCCAGAAACTGGAAGAGACCTGAGTGCCCAAGAACAAATGACTGGTTAAAGAAACTTTGGTACATCTACACAATGGAGTACTATGTAGCTCTTAGAAAAGATGAAGTCATGAACTTTACATACAAGTGGTACAATATGGAAAGTATCATGCTAAGCGAAATGAGTCAGAAAGAGAGGGATAGACATAGAAAGATTGCATTCATCTGGGGGATATAAAATAATAAAATATGAGATTAATACCCAAGAATAGCTGAGATCAGCACCAGGAGGATTACTCCATAACTTAGAGGCCAGCCGGGTATTCTAGGGGAAAGGACAATTCAGATAGAAAGGGGAACACCAAGTGGAGGGTGTTTGAAGGATCCTCCCAGGAGGGGAGATGCAGGTTGAAAGTAGACTGGACTGAACATGTTTGCCACTCAATGCCTCTTTTGCTGATCACAACACCCAAAAGGAGAGAGAGAACAAAAGGGTATGCCCTGCCACAGTGGCAGGGGGGGATGGGAGGGTGGGGGGATGGGGGGGAGGGATATTATCCTGGTGGTGGAAAATTGGCACTGGTGGAGGAGGGATGGGTACTTGATCGTGGTATGACCGAGATCCAAGCACAAAAATTTGTAAATCTACAACCGTACCTCATGGTGTTTCACTAATAATAAAAAAAATTTTAAAAAAAAGAAAAAAAAAGAAGAAAATCTTATGACATTTAAATGGCATTGCCTATATTAGTAAAACCTACTTTTTTCATATGAATTAATTTTTCTAAGAAAATTTTTAATTTTGATCATATGCTTTAATTAATCATATTAAATTATTTGATCACAATAAGTTTCAATTTATAACTTTTAAAAACAATCTGCTCTTACTGACTAAATAGTATGTTTTCAAATGTTTGGAACAGAACAATATTCCCACAGGGTAAGTTAAGACTAAATGAGTTTTTTTGGCTCTGCATTTTTATTCTCAATCTCACTTTTCAAGATAGGTAATACAAAGCAGTATTTAAAGTGTTTTAAGAAGTCTGATAATAAAGGAGACTGTCTAAATAGTTGTTCTAAATATTTGATCTTTGAATTATTTTCTCTTTTATGTAAAAGGAAGATTAAATCAAAGTAGCTTTATAAAAATAAATTTTGAGAAATTCTTTTGTTGATGAGTTTTATATTATCATACACTGGTGTTCATCAATATGATACTGATGAAAAAGAGGCAAAGCTAGAAGGAAGTGAAGTTGGTGGGCTCCCACTGGAGTTTTATGTGAGGTGGAGAGGAGAGACAGTCACTTTGTCCCTATCTGTTTCTGCTACCCAGAACCAGCTGGGAGGGCTAGGACTGATAAAAGTCTGCAGATGAGCAGATGAGCACAGGCACAGGGCAGAACCTCCGCAGCTCCACCAGGTGGCCATCAAGTCACACCTGATGTCCTTGATCTTCTTGGCATAGAAGTTGATCGTCCCCCCACCCACCCACCCATGCCATCTCTCCTGGAGCGGAGAACTCGATCTGGAGGAGGAATTGCTCTTGACAGGAAATGAATGGCAGAAAAGGAAAGTCAGTACCAGTCCTTAACTAGGCATTCCAGGTCTTTACCCCATCTCACAGAAAAGAACTTCAGGAGGAGGTGTCAAACACTGTCAAACACTGTCCTCCCGTTGTTCATCGATTTGCTCGAGTGGGCCCAGTAACATCTCCATTTTGAGACTTTGTTGTTACTGTGTTTGGCATATCGAATACGTCACGGGTAGCTTGCCAGGCTTTGCCGTGCGGGCAAGATACTTTTGGTAGCTTGCGGGGCCCTCCAAGAGGGAAGAAGGAATCGAACCCGGCTCAGCCGGGCTGTCTGCACACAAGGCAGGCGTCCTACCGCTGTGCTATCCAGCCCAGGATGAGATGAGCAGTGAATAAATAAAACCAGATTTCATTTGAAAGCTTTTAGGAAAAAGAAAGTGAAAAAGCACAAGGAAAGAATAATACTCTCAAGAGAGAATGAAGGTGTCCCCAAAGATAGAGAGAGCCCCAGTACACATCTCAAGAGGGGAGATGCAGGTGACACATGTGCTTGGACACCAAATATGCTTGGCCACGTGAGCACAAGCACCACATGGGCTTTGGAAGCATATGTGTGCACATGTCGTTTGTTCAGGATGACTTTTAAAGGTTATTATTATTATTTTTTAAATTTTCCCTATATGGGGATTTTAGCTAGCTAAGAGTTTGTGCTAGAGTGGTTGCCATGGTTGGTGGCTAGAAGTGGTTGATGGTCCTCTTTGACATTCTTTTTCTTGGCTTTGTTCCTGCTGGAGCTTCTCTCAGAGTGGGGTTGTCCAGCCTTCTTTGGGTCTGTTGGCGGCAGATGAAGTCTTGCAGATGAAGTTCTTATGTCTGCAAGGTGGGTGCTTTGCAGCCTATTGGTTTTATTAATTGCTAGGAATTTCATTTTCATGGGCCCTCTCCTATGTATTTTCCTATATCAGAAGCATATTCTTTCTATATGGATACACTGTTGACAAAAATTCTTTGCCATCTTATAAATGGAGACACTGATGCTATTTTCTGGCAAGATACAAAGGAAATATCAACCTGGGGCAGGCCATGTGCAGGGCAAGTGTAGCAATTCCTGTATTTTTTTCTGGCCTCTCTAAATATATTTCATCTGAGGTAATGAGCAAAGAGTAGTTGTACTTGATGAGTATGAGTTTAGTCATTCAACATACTTTCTTTAAAATAAAACAGAAATATATCAAGTATTATTAATTCATCAAAAATAGAAAACCTAACACATTTTACTATAAAACATTTAATTAAGTAACATTTAAAAGTGATGATAGGCATAAATAACTGAAGTTAATATATGCAATATAATTGCTCAGCATTGTCTTATACAAATTAAAATTTAATTTTTGCATTATATATATAATTAGCTAAATAGGCAGATATGAAGAATAGGTTAGATTATATTATAAAATTCAGGA
Source organism: Sorex fumeus (assembly GCF_029834395.1). NCBI lineage: Eukaryota > Metazoa > Chordata > Mammalia > Eulipotyphla > Soricidae > Sorex > Sorex fumeus. The sequence goes on from NW_026606070.1 coordinate 34,573,495, forward strand.
GTGCACAAATACATGAATTAGAAAAATACTTTACCAATAGACATAATATTTAATTTCTTACATTGGAATAAGAAGGGTGGGAAATATGATGCCTTCATGATAAAAAGAAGTGTCAGAAACAGAAAGCTAGCTTCCAGGGGCAAAGAAGCTCTGTGTGCTAAAATAGGCATTAAGAATTTGGACATGGATGGAGAGATAATACAGGGCTTAAGACTCTTGCATTGGAAAGCAGCCCTATTAAACATTGAAAAATGTGCTTGTAGGACATTTGTTTCTATTTACTCATTCTTGACTTAGAGCAGGGTAGAGAAGGCAGAAGATATCACACTGAGGATTTACTCAGTCTTTTTTAGCAATACATTAAAATTGTTTGAACTTATGATAGATAATTACAAGTATTATAAAAATTTGAGATGCTTATACATTCAATTTCATTAAGCAGGAACAGGATAGAATGCAAGAGGCAAATTAGAGCAGGAAGAGACTCCTATAGATCATTAGACTGGAGACTGAACCAGGTCCTAAAGGCATAAAGGCAATTGCTCTGTGTGCAGTTAAAATGAATATAAATGATGGGGATAGCAAAGGTGAGACTGTGGAGTAAAATAATTAGAAGAGTTAGTAAGGACTCTTAGCTTTTCCTCAACTACCACAAGATAGGGAACCTACATAATTTTCTTCAGATATTATTAGAAAAAATGTTGATCTGACTTTCCATATAGTAGCAAAGAAAATTCAAAGAGTCACAATTTTATCTCTTCTTCTTAATAAAGTGCAAATACAGAAAGCAGAGCTGACCAATAATGAAAAGCCCCTGAGCAAAAACACAAATCTTCCACTAACATGAATAAGATACTTTTGGTGAAATATGCGCATAAATCTGTCCAAAGTCCATTTTCTTGTAGCATGTGGGTTTTTCTGATGGAAATTTCACAAGGTTCTAGTTTGTCATTTCCCTAGGATCTTCATCAATGACCCTGCATGAAGCTGTTCCTAGTAGATATTTTACTTATTAGTATTACTTTCCTTTGTGGATGCTTAAAAAATAATGTGCATCTTTCTAACTCATACAGCCTATAGCTATGTGGTAAGTCAAATCTTCATTGCAAAGTTTCTTCAACACCCATAGTCAAGATGAGAAGCACTTTTTCATTCTAAAGTACATGAACAAAACATCCTGGGTAAACTTTGCCATCAGAAAGGTATCTAGTACAATATCCTAATTTTCAAAAAAATAAATCTGAAGCTCAAAGAGGATGAATAATACAGATTTCTCTGGAATCTAGATTCCCTACCATTCCACTTACTTACTTCTTGCTTTGTTTATTATACTAGCCACATAAATGTGTATCATTTTTTAATATTCACATTCTTCATGTTGGTAATTGAGTACTAATTTAAAATTAAAAAAATTGACACTTCATACCATAAAATATCCAGTGCTTTCCATCATCTTAAACAACATTTTCCAGGGACATAGAGATAGTATTTGTCTTGACCCTCTTTTAATGGACATATGGTCTTCCAAGCAATGTCAGGAGTGAATCTAGCATAAAACCAGGAATAAGCCCTGAGCATTTCTTAGTGTGGTCCCTCCAAATAAAAAATCAAATTAAAAAAATTCCTCCCATTGCCTCTTAACCCCATTAAAAGTCTTGACTGATCAAGCAAGTCTTGACTGATCTAGCAACTTCAGATTTCTAGCTTTAAACATTTTAATATTCTTCTTTAAAGTGCTACTTTAAAGACACACTGGCCTCAACAAATCTTTGTAAGTACTGATCTGTTACTCTACATGGATTTTCAGGTTCTTATTAAATCTTTATAGTCCTCATAGTCTACAGGTCAGAAATAAAATGTCCCTGCTATTTCCTGTATACTTAGTACCCTGCATATCTCGAATAACACTCAGAAATTAAAAAAGAACTATAACTAGTGTCACACAGGTAACTGATGTGTAACAGGTAGAGGGCTGATATTTTATATAAAAATGTATTTAGGGAATGTGATCTCTAAAACAGACATCAGTGGGCCAAGGGCTCCACCAAATAGGCAGTTCAATGCTAGGACCAGAGGATATAGAGTTTCTTGAGCTTTTGGGTGCGTAAGAGTCCTCCAGGGTTACTCCCAGCTGGGCTCAAGAGACTGTGTGCTGGGGTTGGAGCTATAGTACAGCATGTGGGGCCTTTGCCTTGCACATGGCTGACCTGGTTTCAACCCAGGTCCCATATGGTTCCCGCTAGTCTTCTAAGAATGATTCCTAACTGCAGAGTCAGGAATAACCCTTTGGATGTGTCCCAAGCATGTTCCCCTCTCACCCCACTTCCTCTCTAAAAGGCTATGTGGTACTAGGTTTCAGTCAGGTCTCCTAGATTACAAAGTATACATCCCTGACTATTAAACATTTTTTTGAACACATGTATGATATTTTTACCTGATTTTTAATCATATTAAATGAATGAAAATAAGAGAAAGTAATAGCCTTCATTTAACATAAAAGAGTATTTACATTTGCTTAATATAAAACAATTGAATATTGTATAAGAAAAATATTCCAAAATTCTAACTTTACAATTTGTTTGGTCACCCAAGCAAATCTCTTAGCAGTTCTGAAATTTCACTTGACCAAAAAAAAAAAAAGTGAAAAATAAATGATTGAATGAAATTCAAACTTTAATATATTTATATTGACTAAAAATGAAGTTTTCTTTACATGATATTCTGATATTATTATTTTTCTCTAGAAGTACTCTAGAAGTAGTCTAGAGAAAATCAGAAGTCTGAGAGGAAACATACAGATAAATGGTAATATAAACACTAGTAAACAGATACTCCTGCTTTTCTTGTACAGAATAAAAAAAGGAATCAAATGCATATTATAGTAATACCTTAGCAGTTCACAGTCTAGTTTATCTGATAGATATATTCATTCCATTATCTGAAGTTTGGTGACCATAGCATGTAATTAAAAGAATTATACACCTAATCAGCTGTGAATAATCAAAGTACGTAAAGAAATCCCAAGACTCTACAATTTAAAAAAATAGAAATAAACTAAGGTATCTAATCAAAATAAAGGAAAATATTAACAGATACTTCTCAAAAATGCCATACAGACAAATAAAACATTCATATACACAAATAAATAATATCCATCATTAATTACTATTAGAAATAATATATCAAAACTACACAAAGATATTATGCCACTTCATCAAACATTATCTATGTAAAAGTTATTGGAAGCAAGAGTTGACCAGTATGAGGAGGGAAATGATCCCTGAGACACTGTTGGTGATAATGTAAGTTGCTAATTCTATGGAAAATACCTGAAATAAATAAAAAAGAAAAATTCCATGTGATGCAGTAATATCACTCCTAGCTAAAGTTCTAAAAAATCTGAAAACACAAACAAAATAATATATTTGAACCCATATGTTCATTGAACAATTATTTATAATAGCCAAATTATAGAATCAACCTACATGCCCATAAACAAGTAATTGTTCATACTTGAAATATGGAGAACCAGATAAATCGCATAGTGGTTATGGAACTTGCAGTCCTTACAGTCATATTTTCCCCAAGGCCCTAGTGAGGAGTGGTCCATGAGCACAAAGACAGAAATAATTCCTGAGCAAAGAACCAGGAGCAATCCCTGAGCACCGCCAGCTGTGGCACACACACACACACACACACACACACACACACACACACACACACAAATACCATACACAAAAAAGAAATATGAGTTACTAAAGAAAACAAATACAAAAGAAAAGTAAAACTAACTCCTTGATTAAGTGAAAAATACGGTTATTAAAGGGAAAATAAGAGGAATTTAGGACAAATGCATAGAAGTTGGTAGTAGAATAGCAGTGAAACTTTTGGGGTGTTTATGGTAACTTGTACACATATTGGATGTGAAACACAACTAATGAGATTACACAGTGCAAGTAAATAAAAAGCAATTAAAAAGTGACACAGAGTGATACAGATATGGCTTTAAAAAGTGAAACTTGAATACTTAAAAATAAAAAAAATTTTAGGAAATTATTTGCATACTATACTACTTAAGTTCTAAGGCTGAACCATAATTCATAGAATAAAGCCCATTAAAAATAATCATATCTGATTTTTACAATATTTTCATAAGTAAGGGGCTGGAGCAATAGCACAGCGGTAGGGCATTTGCCTTGCATGCAGGCAGCCCGGCACAGTAACAGCGAGTCTCAAAATGGAGACGTTACTGGGCCTGCTCGAGCAAATCGATGAAAAACAGGAGAACAGTGTTTGTTTTTGTTTGTTTTCATAAGTAATTCAAATGTTTATGAATCATTTTATATATATATATATATTTAGCAATTTAAGGGCTGGAGCAATAGCACAGCGGTTAGGGCATCTGCCTTGCATGCAGCCAACATGTCTGACCCGAGTTCGATTCCTCCGCCCCTCTCGGAGAGCCCGGCAAGCTACTGAGAGTATCTCGCCCGCACGGCAGAGCCTGGCAAGCTCCCCGTGACATATTCGATATGCCAAACACAATAACAACAAAGTCTCCAATGGAGACGTTACTGGGCCCGCTCGAGCAAATCGATGATCAACGGGAGGACAGTGACAGTGACAGTTAGCAATTTAAAATTTATACATATTTTTCCTAAATAAAACTTGCCTGTTAAAAATATATATTTTCAGTGAAGAAAAGATAGAGGTCAAAGAGATAACATAGGAGATGTGTGTGCTTTGAACTTGCCTTACCTGGGTTTTAAATATATGTTCCCCAGAGCACTGCCAGTAGTGATCTCTGAGCACAGAACCAGGAGCTGTCCCTGAGGTTGTGGCACAGAAATTAAAAACAAAAAATTAATTTTGAAGACTTCAATAGTAAGATGCCTATAGCAAATCAGGACATTTGAAAAATCAGATAATGGGGAAATGAACAAAAGAGTATCCTCTCTGTTCACCGTGCACTCCATATATACAGATATGATTTTTGCAAAGTTAGAAATGTTTTTGGTCCTTTTAAATGTCATTTGTCTTTTTTCCTCCCAGGAATAGAAAGCTATTATTCAAACATATTGGAATACTCTATTATAAAGATTCCATGACTTTCTATTAGTGGCCTCTGAGAAAACATATGTAATCTTGAGATAGCAAATACTCTATAAAAATCAAATAGTATGATTTATTAGATAACATAGCAGATGAATAATTCAAAATTCACATTAGATAAATAAGTGTATAAAATGAAACTTGAAGCTTGATGTTTGTACACAAGACAAAGGCTAGATGTATTTTTTATAAATATATATTTTTATTTATAAGTACAATATATATAAAAGATGCTACTTGCAATTTCTAATTGAAAAGATGAGGAAAAAACATAATACACAAAAGTTGTACTGTGATGATTACTGACAATGCAGTTTTTGGTTTAAAAAAGAAAAGCAGGCTACATTAACCAAGCAACACTGAAAAGTATATGTAATGTTATTTCCTTTGTGGAATGATGTGATTAGAGTTAAATTTCATAACAGTGCTATAATGCCCATCACTGGTGTCTGAAGATCTTGTTTTGAAGAGGCAACTCTAAAGTTCTAATTAGTACCTTCACAGATAGAGTTAAACTATTTAGATCTGCTAGTTTAAAGGAAAATCCAGAGAAACTGTAAATATTATCACTCAATTCTTATAAATAATGTAATTTCAAAATGAATATGGTTAATCACTACGCTAAGCTTCAATTACTTTTATAATTTGATATAAGTGTTCTGAATATTTCTTTTATATCATATGATACACTAAGATGTGTGTCATATGATATAATGATCATATATAATAATTATTGGTATTTAATATGTGTTGATTTTAATTCTCAGAGTAATTCTTAGTGTTAGATAGTGCCATCTACTATGAGAGAAGTCATCACATTTCTGCAAACAGTTTTTATTGATTGCAAAATACAATACTGCAATAACAAAATGAACTATCATATTTGTTTGTTATTATTTGGGGGTGGGTGGACCACACCCAGTGGTGTTCAAGGCTAATTCTTTGCACTGATCTGGGGACCATATGCAATGCTGGAAATAGAACTATGGTGACTGCATGCAAGACAAGCCCCTATAACTATATCTCTAGCCTGTACTGAATATCTGTATCTGTGATATCATTGCATAAGTATTACCTGGTACATATTGCATCCATAAGGCAAAGTTCATTGCTGTAATAATTATATAATGGCAAAACTTCAAAATCATTAAAAATTTAGTAAATGTGTAGAAAAATAAGAGGAGAGAAAGAGACAAAATATTGGCATATTTTATACATTGTAAACTAACATATTATTACGCACTTTTGAAATGACTGTTGATAGGAAGAACCTATGAAGTTGTATTTTCTTCAAATACTAAGGACATTGATCATTATAATTAAAGAATAAATTATGCAGTTTTGCAGTTCAAATCAAGAAGTAGATATATTGAACTGTGTTTTATTTAAATTAGGCAGAGGTTTATATGGGTTGTTAACCCTTAAAAAGTAAGTTTTGGCAAAATAGGAGACTAACACGCAAGAATAGCCGAGATAAGTACCAGGCGGGTTACTCCATGGCTTTAAGGACAACCACACATGCTAGGGGAAAAGGCAGCTCAGATAGAGAAGGGAGCACTAAATAAAAGGTGTTGGGAGGTTCCTCTCAGGATGGGAAATGCGTGATGAAAGCAGACTATAGTCCGAACAAGATTGCCACTCAATATCTTTTTTGCAAACCACAGCACTCAAAAGGAGAGAGATAACAAAAGGGAATGCCCTGCCACAGTGGTAGGGTGGGATGGGGAATGGGGGAAGTGGGGTGGGAGGGATACTGGGACTGGTGGTGGTGAAGAATGGGCACTGGTGGAGGGATGGGTATTCGATCATTGTATAACTGAAACCTAATCACAAAAATTTGTAAGTCTACAACTGTACCTCATGGTGCTTCACTAATAAAAATTAAAGGAAAAATAATAGTAAGTTTTGGTCTGACTGTTAGATATTTATTCAAAAAACATATACTGCACTCAGTAAATGTTTGAAGGATATACAACTGGAAAATGGTGAGATCAAATGAATGAAGGAAGAGAGAGCAGAGTTATACCAACAATCAATGATGAAGGTTTAACACCATAATATAGTTTTGGCCCAGTACAGGATGCAATAAATTTATATTCAAAATACTGTTGCATGAGAATTAAAACTATTTCAAAAATGCAGATGCTTGCATTTTAGCATCACCAACTCGTTTTTCCTTTCTGTCTCTGCAAAGAGAAAATTATTTATTCTATGTCAGAAACTGCATGTTTATATTTATATATTATTGAGCTGGAGTCATAGCACAATGGGTAGGGCATTTGCCTAGCATGCAGCTGACCCAGGTTCAATTCCTCCGCCCCTCTAGGAGATACCGGCAAAGAGTATCGAGAGTATTTGGCCTGCACAGCAGAGCCTGGCAAGCTCCCCGTGGCGTATTCGATATGCCAAACAAAAACAGTAACAAGTCTCACAATGAAGACGTTACTGGTGCCCACCTGAGCAAATCGATGAACAGTGGGAGGACAGTGCTACAGTGCTATTGGTAAGGTTGAGATTTTGGTGAGATTGAGAAATAATAAATTTTGATGTAACTTTATAATATTATAATATTTAAGATATCATTTACTAGATACATAGCAAATGTTAATTTTTCTGTTAGATATTTATTCAAAAAATTTATTCCAACTCACCAATTTCAAGATATTCTGGAAAAGCCTGATTATAGTTTAACTCATGTCCTCACATTCATAGAATCATAACATCCACTTTTGCAAATATTTAGTCATTTTATAAATTATACTTTATTTTATGTTCCTTCTGCCCTTATATTTTTCTCTTATATATCATCAGAGAAATACATACATAAAAAATAACCATTTCCAAGAATTAATCATCTTAATAAGTGCCAGTCATTCTTCAAAGTGCTTTTTGTGTATAGATCTATTACAATTTTATAAAACTCTATGGTGTAGAAACTAATATTTTCTCCATTTAGATATGAGAAAATTGAGGTACTAGGAGATTATGTGTTCTGCCCAAGGCATACAGTTAGCTGAAAGTCTATCCTGATAATGTAACTCCAGATTCTAGAAGATTTAATGTGCCTTTCCATGTACAGCTTCTCTACTTATTGTGTGATAGATATATTTCCAAATCTTTTTATTTTTTTAAAGTTTTCCATTGTTTTTAAGATCAGAATGCATTAGTTCATGCCATTCTTTGCCTCCTAACATTATTATTGCTTAATATACCACAGTTTATGAATAACTACATTATATTTACCTATTGTTATTTCAAGCGTTCTGTTTTTAAGAATAATACTGCAGTAAACATTATTTGTAATGGAATCCTTGGGTCATAGCACATATGTAATTTTCTTTTACTGTATCCAGTTAAAGTTCTCTTCATAAAAGATATGCTATTTTTATTACAACTAAGAGAAATTCATGTAGTTTATTATATTGTCTACTTAGTTTAAGTTTAAGCCACTTAGGTTTCTTTATATTGACTTTTTTTATATTTTTGATTTCTCTAATGTGTCATTGTATTTTAATGTTTATCTGAAACAGTTTTTTGGTCATTCTAGATATTATATGTGTTTCTTTTAGAAACTAAAGTTCTTTTTTATCAGTGATTTTTAAAATCAGCAGTTTTTCTGCTACCTCATTTAGTCACAATCACAATAAAATTTCAAACAGATGTCTTTAGTGGAACCAAGAAATTTGGTGTCTTTTTTTTAAATGAAAAAGAAACAACATTATCATTATTGAAACAAAGAAAAATCATGATAACAGCAGCAGACCCACAAACTGAACCAAAAAGTGTAATAATCATTGCAAACCAGTGAAGGAAGCATTGCTACTCCCATGTTAATGATGATTAAGTTATAACAACAATTTTGTTATTTTCCCTAGGAAAAACCACTGATGACCAATAGTACCAGGACAAGTTAAGGTACAGTGGGACCAAACTCTTCATTTATTATCAGCAAACAAGTGCTTCTGATGAATATAATTATTTGTTGATACTTTACAACTCTCCAAATACTTTTTTTCTCAGCTTGGAGCTAGTGTTCTATGTGCAAGAAAGAAAAAAAAAAAGCATCAGTAAGAGAAAAATGAACTTTCCAGCTATCAGTCTTTCTTTCTACAAAAACCTCTTCGTCAATATATAAAGAGCAAAATTTATCTGTAAATCCAAAAAACCTTTCATAAATTCAGTAGATAAAGAAAACAGATTTTCATTATGTAGCTATTAAACCAGAATGATATGCTAAAATAGGCAACCCCAAAACAGATAGAAATAAATCATCCTTAGTTTTATACAACACTGCTTAATTTTCAATGTAATCACCAGTTCATGAATCACACATAGTTCATTATAGATTCACCAAGAAGGTGTAGTGACCATCTGTATTATTTTATTGGTTTTATTCAAAGAAAGGACTGGAGCAATAGCACAGCAGGTAGGGTATTTGCCTTGCATGCAGCCGACCCTGGTTCGATTCCTCCGCCCCTCTTGGAGAACCCGGTAAGCTACCCATGACGTATTCTATATATCAAAAACAGTAACAAGAAGTCTCACGATGGAGACGTTACTGGTGCCTGCTCGAGCAAATCTATGAACATCGGGAGGACAGTGCTACAGTGCTATTCAAAGGGAAAAATGAATTTTCACATCTCTGACAGAGGAAACTTTTGTAACCTAACAATCAGATAATGTGAGGCTTTCACTTCATAGAACCAAATTTCCTTTTAATGTTTATCACTGTCACTGTCATGGTTATCCTGTGGTTCACGAATTTGCTCGAGTTGGTGCCAGTAAAGTCTCCATTCGTCCCAGCCCTGAGATTTTAGCAGCCTCTCCTTATTCATCCTTCCCAATGGTGCTGTATTGGAGGCTCTTTCAGATCAGGGGAATGAGATCCGTTATTACTACTGTTTTTGTCATATCAAATATGCCACGAGGAGCTTGCCAGGCTCAGCCGTTTATATTTGTTTACATTGGATGTTCATATTCCAATAAAATGTTTTCCAGATCCTTGAGAAAGATAATTCTGGATATTCACAAAGACAGTAAACATCTTTTTAGTTAATTAAATGGTTGATATATGTCTCAGATACAAAGAAATACAATTACAAATATTGTAAAGTCAATAACATGAGAAGAGCAAAATAGAAAAGTATAACCATTTTATTTAATAATGGAGAATTAAACTCCTTATTTCTCACTTATATTTGCTAGTTTATATACAGGTTCCTTAACCAAGGTGTCAATCAATTCTGCAGTTAATCCTGATTTATATTCTACAAGGTTCTTAGTATCTTTTATCCAATGATAATTTTATACTAACAATAATATGTGATGCTGGTGGGCTCCCCAGATGACTTATATGAAGTGGGGAGGAGAGAGGCCTTGAGAAGGGGATCTGACATTTTCTCTCCATCCACTTCTGCCACTCAGAATGGTGAAATCTAGGAATTTGAGCCTTGCTCCTTACAGGAAAGGAAAGTCAGTCCTAGACCTTATCCAGGCCTCTTGGAGTGCTCAGCTTTCCGTCATGTAAAAAATTTCAGGATACTAGAAGTGAAGTATAGCAGATTTTATTTGAAGTTTTGAGGATGGAGAGAGAGAGAGAGAGGGAGAGAGAGAGAATAACTGCTCAGCATTAAAGTATGAAGGTATATAAGCACACATCTCAAGAGGGGAGATGTGGGCAATGTGTGCTTGGACACCACATATGCTTGGCAGCCACATATGGGCACAGACAGCATGAGGGCTCAAGCATCATATGCTCTTGTTTCCTTTGTTCAATCTAGATAGATAGATAGATAGATAGATAGATAGATAGATAGATAGATATTAGGCTAAGCAATGAAAACAGTTGAGCAGGATGGTCTTTGGAAATTTGCCCATTAACTTGTGAAGTGGAGCCATTAGCATTCTAGTATTTCTGTTATCAAACTTCTGTTGTATATATTATCTCTCTTGATCTTTACTGTGGCTAGTGTTGAAGGTCTTATTTTAATTTTCACTTTACACATAAATGAATTAAGTCTCCTAAGAGTTTAATGAATTTGTCCAAGGTTTGCACTCTAAATGAGATTCGAAAATAAAATAAGGACTTCCTAAAATTGAGGCTTATTCAACTTTATTGCTTGATTTATTATATTGCCCTTTAAAATTAAACAATTATTCAATATTTTTCTAGAATAATTTGAATTATTTTGCAAGATTTACTTGAGAGAATTCAGTGGAGATACTTTAACACTATTGTTTCAGAAGTACTGGTAGATGCGGCAGAAGCCGGGAAAAGTATTCGTAACACCCGCCTGTCCTTCGCCAACTATAAGACCAAGATGACTGCCCTCCGACGTCCTGATGGATCCATCACATCCTCCAGAACGGCAATGGAGAAGATTATCCATGACTTCTACTCAAATCTCTTCGATAGCCATGTCCACTTGCCGACATACCAAATTCCACAGGATGGATATGTCGTTCCCAACGTTCTCCTTCCGAAATCTGACACGCCATTTTGTCGGTAAAGAAACAAACAGCACCCGGCCCAGACAAGGTCAGACCTGAACACTTGAAGAACCTGCCGTCAGTATTCATCAATACACTGGCTCGGCTCTTCACTCGCTACCTGTCTGAATGCAAGGTTCCGTCCCAATGGAAAACCAGCAGGACCGTACTACTGTTCAAGAAGGGAGACATCCATGACATTGGCAACTATCGCCCGATCTGCCTATTGTCTGTCATCTACAAGTTGTTCACTCGAGTCATCCTGAATAGGATTGGCAGAACACTAGATGAAGGACAACCATGTGAGCAAGCAGGGTTCCGCAAAGGATTCAGCACCATCGACCATATCCACACGATAACCAAGCTCATTGAGGTTTCTCGGGAGTTCAAGATGCCGCTCTGTTTAACGTTCATTGATTTAAAGAAGGCCTTTGATTCTGTTGAGATGAAAGTGGTCATTGAAGCCCTAGCCAATCAGGGCATTCAAGCCCAATACATCAGGATCCTCCGTGAGCTGTATTGCGGATTCACTACCAGGATCTCACCATTCTACAAAGAAGTGATCGTTGATGTCAAGAGAGGGGTGCGGCAGGGTGATACCATTTCACCGAAACTCTTCAGTGCCACCCTCGAAAACATCATGCGACGACTGGAATGGGAAGGAATGGGAGTGAAGATAGATGGTCGGCAACTACACCACCTCCGCTTTGCTGATGACATTGTTTTAATAACACCAAACATCAGCCAAGCGGCACAAATGCTGGCCGACTTTGACCGTGAGTGTGGAAAGGTAGGACTACAGCTGAATCTTACAAGGTCTCTTCTCCCGGAAAAGAACAGCGCAGAGTCTCCTGCCCCCACGCCTGGCTGTCCTTGCCGGGGTCCCTTGGAGGGAGCGGGTTGAGTTTCCCTCCCCACACCGACCAAGGCTCCAGCAGCCGAAGACCTCCAGAACCAGCCACCACCATGCTGAGACCACTCTCCACACGCATGAAGGTACCGGCAGAGGAACAAAGGCATGCGGATCCCGTGGCTGAGATCTCCAAGCCTGCTTGGATCAGGGCTGAGCATCCTCAACCCAGATCCTCCATATTCCAGTAGGCAGGCCCAGGCAGGCCCACCAACTGGCCCCCTGGCCCCGTGTAATCTCATCACCGGCCAAGACCCAGAGACTATAAAACCCAGCTCCCGGAAGAGAACAGTGCAGAGTCTCCTGCCCTCGCGCCTGGCTGTCCTCGCAGGGGCCCCTTGGAGGGAGCGGGTTGAGTTTTCCTCTCCGCCCCAACCAGGGCTCTGGCAGCCAAAAATATATATATTTTAAAATAATATGAAGCTTTTTAAATGATAGAGCTATCCCAAAATATAATATAAAGACAATGTTTATGAGAAACAGCCTTGTTCCTGACGCCCCATTCGCTCTCAATGGAACGACCATCTCCGAATGCAACAGCTATGTGTACCTAGGTCGAGAGGTCAACATGACAAATGACCTGGCACCCGAGCTGCGCAGGAGGAAGAGAGTGGCTTGGAATGCCTTCAAGAATGTCGAAGAAATAGCTAAGAGGACGAAGAACCTCCGGCTCCGGGCACATCTCTTTGATTCCACTGTTCTTCCTGCATTAACATATGCCTCAGAGACCTGGGCCCCACGCAAACAAGATGAAAACGCTATTCAGGTCTCCCAAAGAAGAATAGAAAGAGCTATGCTTGGAATATCACGTTTCACTCAAATGAGAGAAAGAATCCGGAGTTCTGACATCCGTCGACGATCAAGAATCAGGGAAGCTGTCTCATTTGCCAAGGTGTCGAAAATCAGTTGGGCTGGTCACGTAATGAGATTTAAAGACGGCTGCTGGACTAGAGCTGTTACCGACTGGATTCCACGGGATGTCAAAAGACCGTGTGGCCGCCCACCTACCAGATGGTCAGACTTCTTCGTCAAGATCATGAATGATCGGTTTGAGGCCCTTCATTTTCCCGGAGTGAACAGATGCCATTGGGCTACACTAGCACGCTACAGGGACAAATGGAGACGTTACTGGCGCCCGCTGGAGCAAATCGGCGACTAACGGGAAGTTAAGTGATTAAGTGAAGTGATTGTTCCAGTGCTTCTGTATGTCTCTGAACGTGTCTGTCTGTTTTTTTCTTAGTGGCCTAAATTGAAGTGTCACAAGACAGTCCTTAGTACCATGAATACCATCTGCCCTCATACACAGAGGAAATCTTAGTATATGTTTATTTATTTGCAATAATTGAAAAGTGCAGTATTAACTTATCTGCTATACTTCCCTGTAGAAAATTTTTGAAGATATACATCGCTGAAGTGTGCTTAAAGTACAACCTTTCTAGATTCTGCTTGTTAAATTTCCTTCCGATTCCTGTGATAGTTTCTGACTTCTCCGAGAAATACTGCATTAATCTCCTATGAAGTGGTAGACTGTTGTATTATCATCAAGTTCTAGAGAACCTAGTTTGAAATAAAAATCATTAAATAACCTGGTTCCTAACCTAAAGATTAATTTTCATCTGAATGTATATGTATACATATGCACTACCAATTTCATATACATGTATGAATATATACGTATAAATTTAGGTCACTGATATAATATTTTTGTGTATATATACATGAAAATGCACACACACACATATGTGTGTGTGTGTGTGTGTGGCTTTGGGTCATTCCTGGTGGTAATCAGGGCTTACTACTGGCGTTCAGAGATCACTTATGGTGGGATAATTTTGGGGTGCCAGAGATAAAACCAACATTAGCGCATGCAAAGCAACCTGTTGTACTACATCTCTGACCCCAGTAATGCATGTGTGTTAATCTCTGCACAATCCCACTGGCTCTGGTATCATTTTTTTTAAGTGGTGTATTTATTTATTTATTTTGTTGTTGTTGTTGTATCTTAGTCTTTTTTTTATTAGTGAAACACCATGAGGTACAGTTATAGGCTTACAAATTTTGTGCTTGGGTTTCAGTTATACAATGATCAAGTGCCCACCCCTCCACCAGTGCCCGTCATCCATCACCACGGGTCCCAGCATCCCCCCCACCCCCCACTCCCCCCCCTCCCATCCCATCCTGCCTCTGTGGCAGGGTATTTCCCCTTGTTCTCTCTCTCTTCTTTTGGGTACTGTGTTTTGCAAGAGAGGCATTGAGTGGCAATCATGTTTGGTCTATAGACTACTTTTTAATTTTATGAAGCACGATGAGATTTCCCTGAAAATCCTTTGGGAAAGAACAGTTCCTTCTAACAGGATATGAGGCTAAAGAACATAAAATTTTGTGAAGAGATCCAGGTTCAGTCTTCAGCATCCCATTAGGTACTGCAAGCATTGCCAGGAGTGATTTATGTGTGTAGAGCCAGAAGTAACCTCTGAGCATCCTCGGGTGTGTTCCCCAAACAAAAAAAAAAAACCAACCAATCCCGAAATGTTAAAAAGAAAAGTCTTAGCTCCCTACAGATAATTTTCCTGAGTCAATAGAAAGAAGCCAAGGCATAAAAAATAAAGTTTAGGTGGCAATCATGTTCTGTCTATAGGCTACTTTCAGCATCTCCCATCCTGGGCGGATCTTCCCAGCGTCTCTTCTGCAGACCACAGCACCCAAAAGGAGAGATAGAACAAAAGGGAGCGCCCTGCCACAGAGGCATGGTGGGATGGGGGATGGGGGGGTGGGAGGGATACTGGGATTGGTGGGGGTGGAGAATGGGCACTGGTGGTGGGATGGGTACTCAATCATTGTATAACTGAAACCCAAGCACAACAACTTGTAAGTCTACAACTGTACCTCATGGTGTTTCACTAATAAAAAAAAATGTAAAAAAAATAAATAAAGTTTAGGGGAATAGTAGTAAACAGATGATCTGATGTCATTTCCTAAACATGGGAAAAAGGAAAGGTCAAATAGTCAAGACTTCTGATTCACCTCCTATTTATATAACCAGCCTGATTTGTTGACCCCACAAACCCTCCTTTTTATAACAAATTATACAGCAGAAATGACTAAAGGGCAGAGATACAGTAAAACATATATACTAAGATCACAATGCAGGCATATGTTGGTTTGTTGTCATGGTTTCATGTGTATGGGTGACTGCTGTTGGTGCGGAACTTCAATTCAACCCTTAACCTCTGTTACTGCTGATTTCTTTCAAAGGCCAGTTTGCAAAGAGAATGCATATCACAAACGAGTTGTAATGCTGAAGATATCAGCTTCTTTCACATTGTAAATAAAGAGAAGGGACACTGAAGACATACTCTTCTTACACATGTCCACAAGAACCCCAAGCTTATCAGATGTGCTGCAACATTTTTTTTCAATGCCAGTATCAACAAGGTAGACCTGAAGGCAAGATCTTGGTTACAAGTATGCCAAATTCTCTTATACCAAATTAACTCAATTCTCCCAAGAATAAAGAACTACTCATTATTAATAAATAAAATGGAGATACGTTTTTCTACTTACATAATATTAGGAACATTGAATCTTTTTTCATCAATAATGAAAAATTACCTGAAGCTATTCAAGATACTCATATTGTAGACCTACGTGTTTAAAGATAGACTACAATTTTATGCTACTTAAGGTTATTGTTTAAATATATTCCAGCAAGATAGATGACTTTTTCTGAACCAGCATTTATATGCTGATAAGATTTCCATGTTTGCAGTAAAACCAGATTAAATGTTAATATGATAGTGTAGGGTGTCTAATTGTTGAAAACAAATGAGTTTAATATTTTTTCACTAAATTAAACCAATGCTTGATATGCTCTATAAACAATGCTTTAAGTACTATACTATCAATCACTATAAATGTTGGGGATAGTTAATAGAAATAATTCCAAGGATAGTATACACTTGCCAAAGAGAGATACTTACTATTATCACTATTAACCAGCGGAAGTTTATCACTAAGTATTCAGGTCTTACAGTGATTCAGATTCTGAAGGCTTTTGTAAATTTACACAGACTAGCTGGCTATCTCATTTTGGTAGAGGGGGGTGAAGCTTTTCTGAGAATAACTGGCCTTATCTATAAAATGAGAGCTTCAGTAGTACTTATACAGTTATTTGAGGGATAAGTAAAAATATCCATGCTTAAATTTTTTGCATACTTTTGGTCATATAAAAATAAAATTAGCAATTGTCATTGTTTTCAAAAGAGAAATCACTAGCTAACATTTGTTACATATATAGCTTTAAGGGGAAATCTCTTGAAAATATATATACAAACATACAGAAGGGCTGGAGAGAAAGAACAGCCTTACCTTGTACACAGTAAACCCTGATTTGATACCTCACACCCCGTATTGGTTCCCAGAGTCTGGTAGGAATGATTCCTGAGCTCAGAGCCAGGAATAAGATTAAGCACAGCCCAGTGGTTCTTCTCAGTCATCATTCCTCAAAGAAAAAATAAAAGAAAAAAAAGTTGGATAGTTTAAAATTTTCAATATACCATACTCTCCCTGGAGAGTTTGTATTGTGGTAAAAAAAAAAAAGTGTGATAGATCTTTGGAAGTACAACATTCAGGAGGTACACTATCAGGAGAAAAACTATTTACCAATATAATGAATATTATTTCACTGTTAAGTTGTGCATCTGTGACAACAAAAAGTTTTAAAGATTTGTTTTAGCTAATCGAACAATTTATTTGTATGTCATCTATTAAGGGGATGGAGCGATAGCACAGCGGATGAGGCATTTGCCCTGCTGACCTGGGTTCAATTCCTCAGGCTCTCTCGAAGAGCCCGGTAAGGTACCGAGAGTATCCCGCCCACACAGCAGAGCCTGGCAAGCTCCCCATGGTGTGTTTGATATGCCAAAAACAGTAAAAACGAGACTCACAAAGGAGACGCTACTGGCACCTGCTTGAGCAAATTGAACAACGGGATGACAGTCCTACACTGCTAGTCATCTTTTAAGAAAGAAGAAACCTAGGAAAAATGGTGGAGGGATATTGGTTCTCTGGTGGCATTTGGTATAAAATCTTTGTAAGCACAATGCATGGATATTTGTACCATAGTAAATCACTATAATTCAAAAAATGAACAAAATAAATGAAAATGCTTAAGTAGCTTAAGATTTTTATTTACTTTATGTTAGTAATCAATGTGCATAATAATTCATAATAATATGGTCAAATAATTTAATATTGCAAAGTTTTGAAAGTTAAGGAACAGCTACAAATACATTCACACATTTAACTGAAATATCTATGGTTTAATGGTGGTATTTCTATTACTGTAACACAAATAAATGGGATTGGTGGAAGTAAATGAAATTAAACAATGAAGTTGAGATGCTGCCTTACCAGTTAAATTTTAATTAACACTAGTACCATTTTAAGCTTTATATATAACTTATATAAATATATATATTTATATATTTATATATATAAATATATGAAATATTTATATGTAGTTACATGTCTTACAAATACATACTTTATTAATAATCACCAAATAAATGTGTAAAATGTGTTTATTGTCTAGTTAATGTAAGTAAAAATTTTCAATTTATAAATAAATTTTGTAACTCATGTTTCACAGTCTCCTGTTTTTATTAATAATATTTTACTTTCCTATTTTGCCACTATGTATGAATAACAGATATAAGCAGTCAATACAATTGTATCATATAGATGATAATTTGGTATCAGTATAATGGATTATCATGGAAGCAACATTAATTTACGGAAGAATTTCACAATCAGAGATAGGTATGTAAAGTATTATTTTTAAAGAACTAGGATAAAATTGTATTGATAGTGAAAGTGAAATACATTTGTATTTCACTAGGGTAAACTCCAATAATTAAACATTGTTTTGGTAAATTCTAGCCTATAATATAGTAATGTTATTTCCATTCTTTCTGTGTGGCAGGGCAAGCTTGGGGCTACTCCTGATGGTGCTCAGGGATTTCACTTGGCTTTTGCTCAAAGATCACTCCTGGTGGTACCTGAGAGCAAACCTGAATCAGTCATATGCAATGCACCTGACACTTTTCACTCACTCCAATCTGATTTCCATTCTATAATTATTTTTATAATCTATTTCATCGGTAAAGAAGCAAACAGCACCCGGCCCAGACAAGGTCAGACCTGAACACCTGAAGAACCTGCCGTCAGTACTCATCAATACACTGGCTCGGCTCTTCACTCGCTACCTGTCTGAATGCAAGGTTCCGTCCCAATGGAAAACCAGCAGGACCTTACTACTGTTCAAGAAGGGAGACATCCATGACATTGGCAACTATCGCCCGATCTGCCTATTGTCTGTCATCTACAAGTTGTTCACTCGAGTCATCCTGAATAGGATTGGCAGAACACTAGATGAAGGACAACCATGTGAGCAAGCAGGGTTCCGCAAAGGATTCAGCACCATCGACCATATCCACACGATAACCAAGCTCATTGAGGTTTCTCGGGAGTTCAAGATGCCGCTCTGCTTAACGTTCATTGATTTAAAGAAGGCCTTTGATTCTGTTGAGACAGAAGCGGTCATTGAAGCCCTAGCCAATCAGGGCATTCAAGCCCAATACATCAGGATCCTCCATGAGCTGTATTGCGGATTCACTACCAGGATCTCACCATTCTACAAAGAAGTGATCGTTGATGTCAAGAGAGGGGTGCGGCAGGGTGATACCATTTCACCGAAACTCTTCAGTGCCACCCTCGAGAACATCATGCGACGACTGGAATGGGAAGGAATGGGAGTGAAGATAGATGGTCGGCAACTACACCACCTCCGCTTTGCTGATGACATTGTTTTAATAACACCAAACATCAGCCAAGCGGCACAAATGCTGGCCGACTTTGACCGTGAGTGTGGAAAGGTAGGACTACAGCTGAATCTTACGAAGACAATGTTTATGAGAAACAGCCTTGTTCCTGACGCCCCATTCGCTCTCAATGGAACAACCATCTCCGAATGCAACAGCTATGTGTACCTAGGTCGAGAGGTCAACATGACAAATGACCTGGCACCCGAGCTGCGCAGGAGGAAGAGAGTGGCTTGGAACGCCTTCAAGAACGTCGAAGAAATAGCTAAGAGGACGAAGAACCTCCGGCTCCGGGCACATCTCTTTGATTCCACTGTTCTTCCTGCATTAACATATGCCTCAGAGACCTGGGCCCTACGCAAACAAGATGAGAACGCCATTCAGGTCTCCCAAAGAAGAATAGAAAGAGCTATGCTTGGAATATCACGTTTCACTCAAATGAGAGAACGAATCCGGAGTTCTGACATCCGTCGATGATCAAGGATCAGGGACGCTGTCTCATTTGCCAAGGTGTCGAAAATCAGATGGGCTGGTCACGTAATGAGATTTAAAGACGACCGTTGGACTAGAGCTGTTACTGATTGGATTCCACGGGATGTCAAGAGACCGTGTGGCCGCCCACCTACCAGATGGTCAGACTTCTTTGTCAAGATCATGAACGATCGGTTTGAGGCCCTCCATGTTCCCGGAGCGAAGAGATGCCATTGGGCTACACTAGCACGCGACAGGGACAAATGGAGACGTTACTGGCGCCCGCTCGAGCAAATCGACGACTAACGGGAAGTTAAGTGATTAAGTGATTAATCTATTTCCTATGTAATTACTTAGTAACTGTTCGAATAAAAATTACACTAACTTTTTTTTAAATATCAAAGTACTGCTATTTAATCAGCCATTGAATGAGCTGATGGAATTGGGCATGAACTCCACATTACTTTAAAAAAACAATTGAATATTCATGAGATCATTACAAAGCTGTTCATAATTGGGTTTTAGTCATACAATGATCCAGCACTATTAATCTACCAGTGTACATTTCCCACCACCAATGTCACCCATTTCCCCATCACCATCCCCCAACTCCCCACCCCTACCCCTACCCTCCCTCTATGGAGGCACTTCCTTCTTGCTCTCTCCTTTTCCTTTTGTTCATTATAGTTTGCAGTACAGGTGCTAAGAACAAACATGGTGTTTGTTCAGGGCATTCCTATTTTTATCAGAACAGTAAGGCTGGAGTAGCTTGTCAAATGGGTGGTCATTTGGGTGGCCATGTGACTGCCGAGGTTTTTGGAAGTACGTGGAGATGGGGGCAAGTAGCCCATCCTGACTCCGAGAAAGTCTGTAGATTTCAGTCATAAAATCCATATATAAGAATTTTCAGCAGATTATATCTTGGTGAGATCCATACCAAGACAGTGGAGTCAGGCCAGGGGTGTGGTGCAATTTTCGATTGTGGAAGCACGTGGTTGCTGGGGGGTCTGCTTGGGTGGGCACCAGGCCAACCTTCCCCCGTTTAATTTACCTTCTTCTGTAAGTAAGTATGGAGCGATAGGACAGCGAGTAGGGCATTTGCCTTGCATGCAGCCGACCTGGCCGACCCAACTTTGATTCCTCTACCCCTCTTGGAGAGCCCGGCAAGCTACCGAGAGTATCTCACCCGCATGGCAAAGCCTGGCAAGCTACCTGTGATGTATTTGATATGCCAAACACAGTAACAAGTCTCACAATGAAGACATTACTGGGCCTTCTCGAGACGTTACTGGGCCTGCTCAAGCAAATCAATGAATAATGGGAGGACAGTGCGACAGTGCTCAGATCAGCTATGGGAAGGTCCAAGATTAATCGCAGTTTTTGATCTCTTTTGAGATTTATTTATGGGTCTTTGAAGCAAGGCCGGTAGTAGAATTTCCGTGGTGCCACTGGAGTTGGCTCGTGGGGATGACTGCCAATGCTTCCATAAGTATTGGGCAGTGGCAGGAGGTAGCTCATCCCAACTCCGAGAAAGCCTGGAAATTTCATACATATCTACATTGCCACATACCAGAATTTTCAACAGATTATATTTTGGTGAAATCCATTCTGAGGTGGTGGAGTCAGGCCAGGGGAATGGTAGCGGTTTTGGATTGTGGAAGCAAGCTGCTACTTGGGGCTCTGCTTGGGTGGGCCACCAGGTTAACCTGACCTGTTTGATTTACCCTAGTCTATTCAGTCATGCACAGGTCTGAGATTAACTGCGGCTTTTGTTCTCTTTCAAGATTTATTGATGGGTCTCTCAAATAAGGCTAATAAATGAGTTTGTATAGCTGAGCTGGAGGTGATTTGTGGGCATGGCTTCCACATAAATAATATTTGACCATTTAAATTCTTGGTTAACTTGGTCCCAAGTTGTTGGGCTCCATTCAAAGGCACAACGGGGTATCAGGAAGCCTGAAGTCACCATGAGGCTGCTGATGCACTCACCCCATAGGTACAGGTTGACCTGCTGGCGGCACTCTACCCCCAACACTAACTTTTCTAAAAAAAAAACCCGATTTTAAATTGATAAAGTATGACTGTGCCTTCATGGTCATTATAGTTCTGCACAAATGAGCTACAAGTTACTTTTGTCATTGTAGTGATTCGTTTTATATAAATAGCAGGTTTGATGATGCCTTCTTTCACTTAGAGTGTAACCATGGGTTAAAGAGAACATTTTACCAAAATATTTCAGAGGAACTAAAGTCAGAAAATCTCAAGTGTTGCCTATAATTTCATTCCCTATGGTTTATTAGCTTCACCTTCTGGAAAAGCATGACTTTAAATAATTTAGAATCCATAGCCTTCTCTCAGAAGGTTCAAAGCACAGTTAAGAAACAAAATTTGCTTATAAGTTATTTCTCTAAAGGGGGAAATAAATAAAATCAGTTATTTTAACAGGATTGTTTAAAGTCTAATGTTCAGTTCTTTAGACTTTAGTATTTTTAAAAAAATAACTTACCCTCTAGTTATAGTTTAAAAAAGTTAAGTCAGAGAGAACATTTAAGCTGAGACATGGAGAAAATTGACTACAAGTTACTTAAGGGCTTTGGTCTTTGATCAAATGACCTGTGTCTTATTGAGTTTCTGAA
Organism: Sorex fumeus; assembly: GCF_029834395.1. Lineage (NCBI taxonomy): Eukaryota > Metazoa > Chordata > Mammalia > Eulipotyphla > Soricidae > Sorex > Sorex fumeus. The sequence goes on from NW_026606070.1 coordinate 34,595,994, forward strand.
ATTGGAAAGCTCGTTGTCTTCAAAAATCACTTTATCTTTATCTTTCTGAGACTTAATTACCTTGTATAATAATTAGAGATTGGATTAGGTGATGTTGAGCTCTTTCAAGTCTAAAATTACATTTTACACAATTACAGATAAATTCTTAAGGTCAAAGATAAATTTAAAAATCTTAATAAAGGGGGCTGGAGAGATAATACCTCTGACAGTATGCTTGCCTTACATGTGGCACACTTGGTCAGATCCCTATTACCATACAGGGTCCCTGAGCCCCAAGTGGAGTGATAGCTGAGTACTGAGCCAGGAGTAAGCCCTGAGTACTACCAGGTGTAGGCAGTACTCAAAAGACCTCAACATCCCATTATAGATTAATGTGTTAATTGCATCAATTAAAAATTCCCATGTTTGATAATCTCATTAAAGGTCATTATCCAGAGACTCAGAAATGAAGCTCTTGGAAGAGAGCAACGACAAACAGCAGAGATGCCCCCAAACCTGTGCCACGCTGTCTCATCTGAAACAACCCAGAGGGGGCAGATGAGTTCCTCTTCCTGCTTCAGTAGAGCCTTGGCAGCTGAAAACCTTCAGAGCTTAATCGCCACCAAGCCCACGGCTGCTCTCCACAGGCACAGATGACCCTCACCCATGAGTGAATCTGCTATATATCTGTCTTGTAAATTTTAGAATTCCTGGAGTGTGACATCTCATACTCCACACCACTGATGAATCAAGAGTAGCACATCACTTTTAATGGGGTTTAAAGTAGAACGCAACCAAGCTCAGAGAGATTATATAAAGATATAAAAATATCTCTAAAATATATATTTCATATATATATCACTTGTATCACTTGTCATCGCATTGCTCATCGATTAACTCGAGTAGGTGCCAGTAACGTCTCCATTTGTCCCTGTTGCGTGCTAGTGTAGCCCAATGGCATCTGCTCACTCCAGGAACACAAAGAGTATCAAACCTTTTGTTCAGGGTCTTGATGAAGAAGTCCAACCATCTCGTAGGTGGGAGGCCAGGTGTTCTTTTTATGTCCCGTGAAATCCAGTCAGTAACAGCTCTAGTCCAGCGGTCATCTCCAAACCACATTATGTGTCCAGCCCATCAGATTTTTGATGCCTTGGCAAATGAGACAGAATCCCTGATTCTCAATCGTCAATGGAGGTGGGAACTCCAGATTCCTTCTCTCACTTGAGTGAAGCGTGGTACTCCAAGTATAGCTCTTTTGATTCCTCTTTGAGAGACCCTAATAGCATTCTCATCCTGTTTTTGTGGGACCCAGGTCTCTGAGGTATATGTTAGTGCAGGAAGAATGGTGGAGTAGGAAAGATGTGCCTGGAGCTGGAGGTTCTTCATCCTCTTTTTTTTTTCATTTTGGGTCACACCCAACAATGCTTAGGGGTTATTCCTGGCTTTGTACTCAGGAATTACTCCTGGAAGTGCTTGGGGGACCCTATGGGATGCTGGGGATCGAACCCAAGGTGACCGCATTCAAGGCAAACGCCCTACCCGCTGTGCTATCACTACGGCCCCCGGTTCTTCATCCTCTTAACAACTTCTATGCTTTTGAAGGTGTTCCATGCTGCTCTCTTCTTCCTGCGTAGTTCTGGTGCCAAGTTGTTCGTCATGTTGATTTCTCGACCCAGGTACATGTAACTGCTGCATTTGGAGATATTCATTCATTGAGAGCAAATGGAATGTCAGGAACTAGTTCGTTTCTCATGAACATTGTATTTGTGAGATTTAGCTGTGGTCCGACCTTTCCACACTCACAGTCAAAGTTGTGATCGTGAGTGTGGTCTGACATTTTCACACTCATGGTTCAACAGCTCATCATGGCAGAAGGTGGCAACGGTGCCAACCAGCAAAGAGTGAACCAACAGTTTCTGCCTAGAGACACAGGCAGGTGTGTTTTTGTCAGTGTGCAGATTGTTACAACATGCAGTTGACCAAAAGCTTGCATTCAGTAGACTTGGAGTACCTGTAAGGACGATTAGAGGCTGCCCTAAAAGCCTCCGTTCCTCTCGGAGAGCCTGGCAAGCTATGGGAGAGTATCCTTCTACAAGGCAAAGCCTGACAAGCTACCTGTGGTGTATTTGACATGCCAACAACAGTAATAATAATGGGCCTCATTACCCTGACCCTGAAGAGCCCCCAATATGGCAATGATAGGAACAACGAGCAAGGAGGGGCTGATAAAATCTCAGGGCCAAACTAGGCTGCCAAAATGAAGAAGGACTAAAATGACTGTCTCTACTTTCAATGCATATAGGCTGGATTGGAAGTTTCCATAGAGGATCTGATGGTGCAAGCACAGAAGATCAAGTATGACATCATTGGTCTTACTGAGACGAGAAGGCATGGATCACATCATGCCATTTTTGACACTGGAGAAGAACTGTTCCTCTGAACATGAAACAGTAGAGGCATTAGTGGTGTTGGTGTCCATGTCAACATAAACTTGGCCATGAGCATCAATTCGTTTGAATGCCTAACAGCCCGAATTGGACTTTTACGTTTAAATAGATGTGGCTCACAGCCGACAGTTTCTGTCTTTATTGTTTCTGCACCAATATCTAACTACAACAAAGAAGAAATTGAGTTCTACATGGAACTGGAGAACTTCTATAAAGAAGACTACATCTTCTACAAGGACATTGTCGGTGATTTTAGTGCCAAGATAGGACTGAGAAGGTTGCCCAAAGAAATCCATATAGGGCCCCACAGTCTAGAATGGAACGAACAGGGTGAGACACTGTCTGAGTTTATCATTTCGATGAAGACTATACATGGAAACTCGCAGTTCCAGATGGCCGAATCTAAACATTGGACATTATCTATCTATCTATCTATCTATCTATCTATCTATCTATCTATCTATCTATACACATATATGTGCACACAAGGATCAACCTTTAACAACATGTTACTAATCTCTTATAAAAGGGTTTAATTGCTCCTGGGTGAAATTCAAAAAAATCTTCCTTCACACACTTTCCTATAAGGAAATATTTTTGGATCATTTTTAGCATATTATTCATAACAATCAATACAAAATAAATTATTTAGGTTCTGCTTTGGGGTCAGGGTTTGGGACTCAGGGTGGAAACATTCAAAATATGGTGGTGTGAAGGTTTAATCAGATAATTATTATCTGATTCCTACTTTGGACAAACTTGCAGGCTATCGAATGTAGCCTGCCCACAGGGCAGAGTCTGGCAAACTCCCCGTGGCCTACCAAATATGCCAAATACCAGTAACAATGATGGGTCTCATTCTCCTAAAGAGCCGTGAATATAATCTCAGGGCTAGGATGAAAGAGACGTTACTGGGGCCTGCTCGAGGCAATCGACGATTAACAGGATGATGAAATGAAATGAAAAATGAAGGTTTAATAGTGGTGGGAATTGTGTTTGAATATTAAATGTAGTAAATTACTTTGAACAACAACATAAAATAAAATTAAATAAAAAATCATTTTTGTTGAAACCATATAGTGAAAGTTTTTCTATGAATTTTTCTATGAGCTTCAAATTATAATTATTGGAGATAGACAATATTTATACTGGTGCCTCAGAGATAACTGTAAGGCTCTTGCCTTTCAAATGGCCAACTGGATCTTTAGTACCCTATCTGGTCTCCCAAGACCTTCAGAAGTGACCAATCATTACAGAATCAGGAACAATCTGAGAAAACTTCTGTGATCAAATTTCAAAATACAAAGAAGGAAAAAAAGAAAGAAACAAAGAAAGAAAGAAAGAGAAAAAATATTTAAATTCTGAATAACTAATTCCAACTTCTCTCTCTACATAAACAAGTCTAAATAAAATACTTAATATTATTTATTTATTTATTTTTATAAAGTTGTTCGCAATAATTTATTATATTCAACATTTCAATACCTATCCCACCATCATTACACCTTCCCACCACCATTATTTCATATTTTAACACCACTACCCAAGCCTACCCCAGAGGTAGATTCTATATAATTTATTTTGTATTGCTTGTTATAAATAATCAACTAAAAATGATCCAAAAAGTTCACCTTAGAGGAGAGCGTGTGAAAATTGTGTCTCACCTTGAAATCATTATGCCCCTATGTAAGAGATGACTAACATGTTGTTATAGGTTGAGCCTTGTGTGCTGTATATGTGTATATATATATATATATATATATATATATATATATAAATTTGATCAATAGGTTGCCTTCTACCTTACACTCCATCAAATGTGAGTTTTCAGTCACATAGCTGGGCTTTTTAGAGGGTTCATTCTCTTCCTGAACTTGTTTAGATTAGTCGTGAACATGGTGGCTATTTTGTTCTGGAGGGAGGTTTATGGCTGCTGGGATTCTACTGGGACAGGTAGAGGGCCCCACCCACCTCCTTCAAGGTACTCAGATGAAGTCAGCCTGGCGTGGGGTGAGGAGACATATATGCAGTGTGTTGCTCTCTTCTGAGATATTTTTGTGAGTCTCTGCATCATGACCATTAATGAGCTTATATGGCACCCAGAGACAGTTTGTGGGCATGACTGCCAGGGCCCAGAAGCACAGGAAGATGCGGCGGGGGGTACTAATTCTTGATTCCCTGTAAGCCTGGAGATTTTAGTCACAAAACCTGCATACCTGAGTTTTTCAGCTGATTCTTTTTCATGTGTGAAGGGCTTGTCCAGAGCCTGTGAAAATTAGTCATGAATGCTAACATTTTAGTGGTGAGTAAAATAGGTGGAAAATAAAATAAGCTGAGTACAAAAGTAGAACCCACACAAGAAGTTGCATTTCAGAATGATTATAGTCAAATAACAAGCATATGTAATTATTTGGTTCAGGGATATTGGAGAGGATCACTATGATTTAGAAAACTTCTGTTTTCTGTGTTTCACTAGCAGTTTTTTTCCATTGAGTTTCTTCTTCTCAGAATGCTAATTTGCCATTCATTTCTGTTAGGTATATACAAGTTAATTTGACCTCATGGGGTAAAGGTCATCTGTTAAAGGAGCAGTGGTGTTCGTGATTGAGAAGCAATGAAATAATTCATGAGAAAAGGCAATTTGGGTAGGTAATGTATATGGTAAGTGCTTTCATTTTTTCTGGTTTTTGGGGCCACAAATGACTGTGATTAGGAGTAAGCCTAGACAGAGAAAGAAACCAATCTACCAAAAATAGGTTGAACAGGAAATTATGATAGGAAATAATCACCATCTTAAATAATCAGCTTGATTTACCACAAGAAATATTCACTGTCTGAAATAGTCACTTCATTTGTAAGGGTCGAAATGATCATATTTTTGTACCTTTTATTTGTACTCCTTAGGTGGGCAGTAACTGAAAGAATAATATCTAAGGATGAATTTCAATTGGTCTTAAGGATTTTGACAATTAGTTTTCTTTGAAAAAATCAGAAAAGAAAGCTGTCTCCCTTAAATTGATTTTGATATAATTATTGAACTGGAAAATTATTTCCTGGAACTGCCAATTGTATGTCTTTCAAAGAATTGAACTGTTTTTTTGCAAGGAGGAGTAAAGAAACCATTATAAAACTTATGAACATTAATGATGACCTGTTTCTCCTTTATGACTACAAAAAAAAATAACCATAAATCTGAGTTTCTCCTTTGTTTCATCTACATTCAACCACTGTAAACTGGTATCTCTAAGATTTCTTAAAATTAGAAGTCTACAGACTACATAGGTAATTTGAAAGAAATTCTTTGTTAGTTGAAGAAAAGAGGGTATTTCAGTAAATCACAAATAGCCCGGTGCTTTTGATATATTTTTCTGGAATATAAGATGTGTTTCAATATATATTTAAATTATGATTTTTGTATTTGTATTAGAGTTCCAAGATTCAATTGAGAGAGAGAGAGAGAATTGTCCTTCCCTTGTTCATCAATTTCCTTGAGCGGGCCCAGTAACATCTCCATTGGAGACTTTTGTTGTTACTGTGTTTGGCATATCAAATACATCACAGGTAGCTTGCCAGGCTCTGCCGTGCAGGCGAGATACTCTCGTAGCTTGCCGGGCTCTCCAAGAGGGGTGGAGGAATTGAACTCGGGTTGGTCAAGATTCAAATGCTTCTTAAATTTAAGTTAATATTATATAATGTCCAATTTTCAACTGAAACTTTTTTTTTTTTGCTTTTTGGGTCACATCTGGCAGTGCTCAGGGGTTACTCGTGGCTTTGCACTCAGGAATCACTCCTGGCGATGCTCAGGGGACCATATGGGATGCCGGGAATTGAACCCAGGTCGGCCGCGTGCAAGGCAAACACCCACCCGCTGTGCTATCACTCCAGCCCCCACAAATTTTTCAATTAATTCATATTTTTCTTTTTAAAAAAGTGATGTAAACCTTATTACCAAGGTACAAAGTCATCAAAATAAGGGGCATTTTCTTTAAATCTTCCTTTCAGATAGGTATAGCCACCTCACTGAATATAGTGTATATCTGTGAACAGAAGATTGCATGTCTTCTATATTTTGAATAAAGAAATACCTTCCACGTCCCTTTTTCCCTTCTTCTGACTGTGAAAAAAACTATCGAGGTAAAACATTTTAGTAAATGGTTAAGATAACAGAGATTTCCACCAAAAATTTTATACAGTTCTGACTTAAGCCCAGGTATTTAGATAAATCTAAAGTGACCAGTTGCACAGAGCCAAGAGTAAGCCCTAGTGAGGTATTGGGTGAAGTCTCAAAACAAAGCAAAAGAAATTAAGCATATATGTATATATACATATACATACAATGTTTTTATTATAGTTAACTTGAATTCTGTCTTTTCCTCTTCTTCCTTTCTCATTATTTTCTTCCTTCCCTCACTTTCTCTTTTGCATCGTTTTTAATTCATTTTCCATCTTTCTTAAAGAGGATAATGTACACCATATTCAGCATAAGGTCTGTAGCATTTCTGTGTTTGTCTTTCACTAAAATAGATCTCTATGAGAAGTCATGAATTCCCTCTGTTTGCTTCAAGCCAATTACTACTTCTCTGGCAATAATTTTGTATCCCGGAAATCACTTTTTGTAAACAGCAAATTTTTTCTAGGGAATTGTCAGGCAGGCAGTTCTTAATGTGGGATCAATCACCTTTTTATTGCTCCTTTCTCTTCTTTTAGTACAGATGTCCTGGCTGCTCTTTGCCGTGTAGCTGCATTCTAAGTAGCTTGTTAAATAGCCCCTCGCTGTACAGTCAATAGCCTACAAAATTGGCTAAGGGATTGTTTCTGAGTAGACTCACAGGTGGGTGTAAAACATAGGGATTTGTGAGAATCAAAGATCTGTGTTAATATTGCTACCATCATGTCTGGTGTAATTCTAATATATAAAATAGGTTAGAAGGTCTAGGGCTATCAACACTTAGAAAAACAATCTGTAAAAAGGTAGATTTAAAAAGAGAATACACGTAATTAATGTTTGATAGATTGATATTCTATACGGTGTTATCAGGAAATAGAAATATAAAATTGAATTTAGTCAAAGTAAGGGAAACGTTAAATAAGAAAAGAATATGAGAGGAAGTAATAATTTGACTTTCAAATCATGAGAAATATATATGCAGATGATAGCAATTCGGGCTAGATGTATTAAGTTGCTTATATCTGACCATTTGTCAGCTATAAAATTACAATTTTACACGTTTGTCATATGCTTTTCACCAACATAACTACTTGGTAGTGTTAGTTATTTAATTCTCAGGACAACCTAAGGAGTTAGATGTTAATAGTGGAGAAATAAGAAAATAAGAAATTTCACATGAGGTAATAAGTGTAGAAATGTTAAGTGTATTCTCAAAACAGGGGAGGATTCTGTTCAAATGATCTAGATATAGCTTTTAAATGGATTAAAAATGCTAACGTAGCATCTTGCTTCTTTAAAAAATGTTGAATTAAAAGTACTTGATGACACTGGATTTTAGTATCAGTATGTTTTATCAGGACATTGCAACTTTAAAGTTATATTTTAGCTCAAAGTCAAGAAATATTAAGTTTCAGTGTGAATGTGAAGGAAAAAGGAAAATTAACATTCTATTGGTGGAAATCTAGGATAGAAAACTATGGAAATTTCTTTGAAATATTTAAGTAGAATTACCATATGATTGGGTAATTTTACTTCTGTAGATCTATCTGAAATATGGAAACTCAGGGCAAGAGAGATAAAACAGTAGAATTCCTGCTATGTAAGTGATTGGCTCGGGTTCAGTCTCCCACATACAGTCTCCTTGGGCCCTTTCAGTAGTAGGGATTGAGCATGGAGACAAGACTAAGCCTTGAGCACTGCCAGGTGTGACATTGCCACCTTACATACAAATAAGCAAATATACAAACTGTAATTTTCCACATCTTAAACACTATGATCTGAGCCAGGAGTAGTTCCTGAGTTGCATGAACCAGGAGTAACCCCTGAGCATCTCCGGGTGTGACCGAAAAAGCAAAATAAATAAATAAATAAAACTATTTTAGCTTCCTGAAGTATAATATTTTTTTAACTTCTAAAGTAACACTGTCCTCCCGTTGTTCATCAATTTGCTCAAGTGGGCACCAGTAACGTCTCTATTGTGAGACTTCTTGTTACTGTTTTTGGCATATCGAATACTTCACGGGTAGCTTGCCAGGCTTTGCTGAGGAAGCGCGATACTCTTGTAGCTTGCTGGGCTCTCCGAGAGGGGCGGAGGAATCGAACCAGGTTGGCCCGGGTTGGCCATGTGCTAGGCCAACATCCTACTCGCTATACTATCACTCCAGCCCAACTTCTAAAGTAATATAAAAATTTGCTAAATTATTTCACGGTGCTTGTTTCCCAAAAGGAAATAGATTGGGTCCAGCCTCTGAAATTCTGCCAACAAATCTGTAAAGTGAGGCTACAGGATGAGACCATGAAGAACACTGGCACTGGTGGTGGAGATGGTATAGCAGCATTACAAGTATAAAATAGTAACATGTGTACATGTTGTAAAACATGTACACATGTTAAAAATATGTATTGCTAAAAATACTAGGAAAAGAAAGATTGCATTTTACAAATGAAAATATTTGATGACTTAAAAGTGGCAAAGGCTGGAGCGATAGCACAGCGGGTAGGGCGTCTGCCTTACAAGCGGCCAACATGGCCGACCCGAGTTCGATTCCTCCGCCCCTCTCGGAGAGCCCGGCAAGCTACCGAGAGTATTCGATATGCCAGACACAGTAACAACAAAGTCTCCAGTGGAGACGTTACTGGGCCCGCTCGAGCAAATCGACGATCAACGGGAGGGCCTTTACCTTTACTTAAATATCAATTTCAATTTTTGTTGTATGTAATCTTAGTAAGGTTATTAATAGTTTTCAATGATTACATAGCCCCATTTTAGAAAGACAGTGACATTACTTCTTGATAAACCGTTGGTAAAATCAAAACAAAACAGATTTCACTAAGTACATTAAATCCTGTGGTATCTTTGTGGCTTTTGTAGTATAAATGGAATTACTGTATTTACTTTCAAAAACAGAAAAATCAGGAGTAGAAAAATATAATTATTTTGTTTCACAAGTTAAATATAATGACAAAGATGTATTTAGTATAAATAAAATATTTTTAATCACAATGCACCTAAATCACTTACTAAGACTAATATTTTCAGTTTGATTTCATGTTGCCTCTGATATAATAAACATTCCAATATAAATGAAAATATTCTCCAGTGAAACAAGGTCATCTTTTTCTTTTTGTTTCAGACTTTGAAATTATTAATATGAACATAATATACTAATATATATGCATATGAGTATATTCAGATCATGGTCCTCCTGTTGTTCATCGATTTGCTGGAGCGGGCCCAGTAACGTCTCCATCATGAGACTTGTTGTTACTGTGTTTGATATATCGAATACGTCACGGGTAGCTTGCCAGGCTCTGCCATGTGGGCGAGATACTCTCAGTAGCTTGCCAGGCTCTTCGAGAGTGGCGGAGGAATTGAACTCGGGTCGGCCATGTTGGCCGCTTATAAGGCAAACACCCTACCACTGTGCTATCGCTCCAGCCCCATGAGTATATTACTATGTTATATATAGAGATGAAAAATTCCTAGATTGAAGAGATAGTACATGGGTTCATGTGTTGGCCCTACACACTACTCACCCCACATAAATCCCCAGCCACACATATGTCCTCAGAGCACTGCTAGGAGTGATCTCTGTGCAGAGTCAGAGGTAAGCTTCGAGAAAGCAGAATCTGGTTTAGCCTTCCATAGCAAAAGAAAAAAAATACTAAAGATAATAGTATTTCATAATCAAAGTCAAGGCCAATATGAGTAATTTAATGTTTCATTCACTTGCTTTTATTGTAAATCTAAACAATCTTATGTTGGCAAATTCAACTTTGACATATATTTTATGTTCAGTCACTGAAATAACATTTTACATGTCTTATGAGAAAAATACCACTGTGGCAATGTGATGATTTATTGATGTGATATAGTTTTCATAGCAGTTGAAAATTCTCCTGTACATATCTCGGAATGGAGCACACAATATTAATAAAAACGTTGATAGCAAGAATTTTTCATTTTTGTCATTTGTTACAATTGTCATCATCAACATCAATTTGTTAAGAATTATGAGCTTATTCCATTTAAAGTAGAATTAAGATTATAAATCTTGATTTATATTCACCTCCAGATTATAAATATTGTAGGGCTGGAGCGATAGCACAGCGGGTAGGGCATTTGCCTTACAAGCGGCCAACATGGCCGACCCGAGTTCGATTCCTCCGCCCCTCTCGGAGAGCCTGGCAAGCTACCGAGAGTATTTGATATGCCAAACACAGTAACAACTAAGTCTCCAATGGAGACGTTACTGGGCCCACTCGAGCAAATCGACGATCAATGGGAGGGCCTTTACCTTTACCTTTTACCTATTGTGATTACCAGGTCAGGAACATATTCACTATAATTTTCCTATCTGTTCTGTGACTGTGTTTTCACTAACGTGGCCAAATAAAGAATAGGGGGAAGGGATGTCAGTGTTACATGCACAACTATCCTGCTATGTAAATACCATTTCTTAAGTGCTCACCAGGAAGAGGATATTTTAGTGCCCAGTCATTTTAGCATGTGTTGAACTATTTAAAATTTATTTTTCACCCTGAACAAAATAGTTATCAATTCTACTATTTGCCATGTGGTCATGAACTTCCACTTTGTATAAGAAATCCTATCGGTATCAACAGGGCATCAACAGCGCACAGAAAGGCGCATGTTGAGTGGTATTATCAGTGTGGTCACTGAATAAAAGACCCTTTTCAGAATACAGTGATAAGGTCACCCACTGACCTATGCATCTGTCTTACACAATGATATAAAGATCCAGTTATGACTAGGACTCCAATTTGCTATTTCTCACAGAACCTTGTAAAGTATCACCTTATATATCTTTTTTTACTTTCCACTTTAGCTTTCTTTTTTAACTTCCAGAAATTCCACACGGGATCGGACCACCATCTCCTTCATGCAAAATTCTACTTCACGGAGCAGGGAGAAAGGGCTACAAAGTTTAAGAAGAGAACGTCCAAAATGACCACCAACCGGGAGCTCTTTGGCACTATTGTGGCAACATGGGAAGATGCCGTCATTGACATTGCCCAGGAATATGATTGGCTGGTTCAGCACCTCCATGATTGTCCAAGGAACGCCAAGAGAAACACAGTCACAAAAAAACCGCCTGTCTTCAAGAACTCTTGAGCTTATTCATAAACGTGGCTTTGCACAAGCGTCAGGCAACCACAAGGAGATGTCTAGTTCACAAAACAGTGTAGAGAGGCAATAAAGGAAGAGTTCAAAGAGGAGAAGAGCAGCAGTGTTGGTATTAGATGTAGCAGAAGCTGGGAAAAACATTCGCAACACCCACCTGTCCTTCGCCAAATACAAGACCAAGATTACCGCTCTCCGACATCCTGATGGATCTATCACATCTTCCAGAAGGGCAATGGAGAAGATAATTCATGACTTCTACTCGGATATCTTCAATAGCCACGTCCACCTGGCCACATACCACATTCCGCAGGATGGATATGTCATTCCCAATGTTTTCCCTTCCAAAATCCGACATGCCATTTCATCAGTAAAGAAGCAAACAGCACCAGGCCCAGACAAGGTCAGACCTAAATACCTGAAGAACTTGTTATTCATACTCATCAATACACTGGCTCAGGTCTTCACATGCTACCTGTCTGAATGCAAGGTTCCGTCCCAATGGAAAACCAGCAGGACTGTACTACTATACAAGAAGGGAGACATCCACGACATTGGCAACTATTGTCTGTCATCTACAAGCTGTTCACTCAAGTCATCCTGAATAGGATTGGCAGAATATTAGATGAAGGACAACCATGCGAACAAGCCGGTTTCCAAAAAGGATTCAGCACAATAGACCATATCCACATGAAAACCAAGCTCATTGAGGTTTCTCAGGAATTCAAGATGAGTCTCTAACGTTCTTTGATTTAAAGATGGCCTTTGATTCTGTTGAGACAGAAGCGGTCATCGAAGCCCTAGCCAAACAGGGCGTTCAAACTCAATACATCAGGATCCTCCGTGAGCTGTATTATGGATTCACTTCCAGTATATTACCATTCTACAGGGAAGTGATCATTGACATTAAGAGAGGGTTTGGCAGGGCAATATCATTTCACCAAAACTCTTCAGTGCCATCCTCGAGAACGTCATGCGACTATTGGAAGGGGAAGAAATGGGAGTGAAGATAGACGGTAGGCAAATATACCACCTCCACTTTGCTGATGACATTATTCTAATAACACCAAATGTTAGCCAAGCATCACAAATGCTGGCTGACTTCGACAATGAGGGTAGAAAGGTCAGATGACAGCTGAATCTCACAAAGAGAATGTTTATGAGAAATAGTCTTATTCCTGATGTTCCATTCACTCTCAACGGGATGATTATCTTCAAATGCAACAGTTATGTGTATCTAGGTTGAGAAGTCAACATGACGAATGACCTGGCACCTGAGTTGCTCAGGAGGAAGAGAACTGCTTGGAACGCCTTCAAGAGCATTGAAGAAATATCTATGAGGACAAATAACCTCCAGCTCCTGGCAATCTCTTCGATTCTACTGTTCTTCCTGCATTATCATATGCCTCAGAGACCTGGGCCCTACGAAAACAGGATGAGAACACTATCTGGATCTCCCAAAGAGGAATCAAAAGACCTATGCTTTGAGTATCATGCTTCACTCAAATGAGAGAAAGAATTCAGAGTTCTTACCTCCATCGATGGTCAAGAATCAGGGACACTGTCTCGTTTGCCAGGCTATCAAAAATCAGATGGGCTGGACACGTAATGAGATTTGGAGACGCCTGCTGGACTAGAGCCATTACCGATTCCACAGGATTCCATGGGACGTCAAATGATTGTGTGGTTGCCCACCTATGAGATGGTCAGATTTCTTTGTCAAGATCCTGAATGATCGGTTTGAGGCTCTTCGTGTTCCTAAAACGAGCAGACACCATTGGGCTACATTAGCATGCGACAGGGATGAATGGAGACATTACTGGTGCCCGCTCAAGCAAATCTATGAGTAACGGGATGTCAATTAATCAAGTGAACTTCCACTTTATGTCTCTCACTGGGAGCCAAAGAGAGAGTATATCAGATAGTATGCTTGCTTTGAACGTGACCAATCTTGGTTTGAACACCTATAGTACCCTAAGCACAACCAACAATGACCCCTGAGCATCAAGTCAGGAATGAGCTCTGAAAACAGGTGGATGTGGCCCCCTAACAACAAAAACATTTTTTTAAAATAAAAATTTGCCATCTATTTAAAAAATACCTCCAAGGGCTGGTCTTCAGAAATATCTCTAAAATATAGTTTTATCTTTTTTTCTAAATGTACTCTAATTTTTAGTGTATTTGAAGAACTTAAGTTATGTATTGAAATACCAAGAGAATTATTCAAACAAAGGGCCAGTGACTCAAAGGACAAAGATCAAAGGACTGGAGCTCATATTTTGCTTGTAGAAATATTGATTTTGATTCCCAGTATCAGATGTTCTTCCAGCACTGAAGAAGTTATCCCCAAGTAGATTATTCTCTGAATCTTACAAAATGTGACTCTCAGAAAAAAGAAGCAGATAAACAAACAAAAAAAACCCCAAAATATGCTATAAAGAATTGAAAATAAAGAACTTTGTGTTATTTATCCCTCTAAAATGGTCAATTACTTATACCTTTGGTAATATTTGCTTCACAGATGTTTGTGAAGACTTGGATCATGTACCAGGAAGTTGAATGATAGCTTGAGGGAAAACAGCACAGATATTTAGATAGGAATGAAGAATGTTAAAATCCCCTCTACTCCCATATTCAAGTGATTGCTCCCATTATTATCCTTTGAATTTGTTCAAAGAGCATAAAGCCGGACTTCACCACTGTGAGATAGCCTCACTGAAATATAATCTGTTGAAAATTTGGGCATGCACATTTTGTGACTGAAATCTCCAGGCTTTCTCCAGGTCATATGAGCTACCTATCCTCACCTCCCTCTACTTCTGCAAAGCCTTTGCAGTCATGTCCACACCCCAAAACTGCTGTCCAGTTCAAAAAGCTACTCCACCCTTACCTTCCCAATAAAAACGCTGAATGTCCTGGACACAGTAATCTCTTAGTACCTATACTGCAAACAACAATACACAAATGAAGAGAGAAAGAGAGAGAGACAGAGAGAGAGATAGATAGAGAGGAGAGAGAGATGGAGAGAGAGAGAGAGAGAGAGATGCCTGCCATCAAGGCAAGTTAGGAATGGGGGATGATGGGAGGGAAATGAACTGTGATGGTGGGAATGTACACTGGTTGAGGAATGGATGTTGGATCATTGTATGCCTGAAACCCAATAATGAACAGCTTTGTAATGGTCTGTCTCACGGATATTCAATAATTTTTCTTTATTAAAAAGGATAATGTTGAGTCATGCCCGTTTCAGTAAGCTTTATCAGTGGCTGAATAAATAGCATTGTCCCCAAATAACATCTATTTTGGGACAATATACGTAAATGTTTAATTATGGAGGTAGCATCGCCATACAAGGGAATAAAATTACTGTTCACACAAACTCACTTAATTCTGAGGGTAATTCGTATAAGGTGAAGCACATGAAACCTATTTGGAAAAATTAATTTCCAGTGATTCACGATCACGGCCATCCTGTTATTCATCGATTGCCTCGAGCAGACCCCAGTAACGTCTCCTTCATCCTAGCCCTGAGATTTTTAAGAAAGTGCCATATTCAAGGCTCTTTAGGAGAATGAAACCCATCATTGTTCCTGGTATTTGGCATATTGGGTATATGCCATGGGGAGTTTGCCAGACTCTGCCGTGTGGGCAGGTTACATTCGGTAGCCTGCCAGTTTGTCCAAAGTAGGAATGAGATAATAAGATGTCCTGTGACCACATTTATGGCAGCACAATTCCGGGAGCTGGGTTTAATAGTTTCTGGGTCTTGGTTGTTGATGGGATTACACGGCGCCGAGGGGCCAGTTGGTGGGTGTGACCCCCGCCTACTGGAATTTAGAGGATCTGGGTGGAGGATGCTCAGCCCCGATCCGAGTAGGCTTGGAGATCTCAGCCCCGGGATCCGCATGCCGTTGATACTCTGCTGGTACCTTCATGTGTGTAGAAAGTGGCCTCAGCATGGTGGTGACTGGTTCTGGAGGTCTTCGGCTGCCAGAGCCCTGGTCGGGGCAGGGAGGGAAACTCAACTCACTTCTCTCCAAGGGGCCCCAGTGAGGACAGCCAGGCACAGGGGCAGGAGACTCTGCACTGTTCTCTTCCGGGAGCTGGGTTTTATTTTTTCCAGTGATTATTTTTTGTTAATTCAACCAACTGTGTAAGGAAAGTTAGTAGGTAATTCATGTACTGTAAAATCAGATGGGTTTCAGTATTTATTAATAGTATTCAGCAAAATTTAACCATTCAAAGTAGATTTGGTTTAATATGATATAGGTTTAATATTCAAACAGGATTTTGTGATTCTCTTTCCCAATGCAATAACATTAAAATATGCCTATTGTAACTGGAATAAACTCACTATTTGTGAAATAGTAACTGGATCCATTATTCTTTTAAAAATTGTGTTTATATTTAAACTTAAAGTGATTTTTATATAACTAAATCCCTATATTTTAGACAAAATTAAAATCAAAGTTAAAATAGAAATGCTTCGGTGTGTCAAAGCACTAACATACCTTGGTGAATCAGAATTCTAAAATAGAAGCAATGATGCAATTATTTTTGCCTTTGTTATATTTACTTTGTTATAGTGCTACATTCTCAGTAAAAAATTTCCTACTGTCTCAGTCAAGAAGCCAAGGTGAAACATATAAATATAGTCCTACATTTAATTATTGCCTGGTTTATTTGCCTGGTATTAGACAAAGGGCATATTGCAATATGAGTGTTTTCTTGTTCTGAATGGTACCGAGTTTTAATTGACCTTTGTTTTTCCTCCCTTCTTTTTGTCCTTGGAGAGCACTTGACTCCACAATCAGATATTTTTCTTTTTGTTTTAAACATAGAAAATCATAGGGTTGATAGACTATAAATTTGCAAATTGGGGTTTTCTTAATTGACAGAGGTTAATTTCGGTACTCTAAACGACAATGGCAAAAAAAATGCGAATACAGACATTTCACAGCAGCAAACTTATTACACCTGTTGTAAGGGTTTTTTTGGTTTTGCTCAATTCAGGGCAGTCGTTTCATAAATCCCTGTTTTTTTGTTTTGTTTTGTTTTGTTTTTTCATTCGGTTAGATGTAGAAAGTGACAGTTTATTTCAAAGTTTTCTTAAGGTATTAAAAATCCTTTTCATTAATAAGAAATCTTGGTATTTTGAGGGGAAAGTGCCTTCTTGACATCGCTTTTATAATTGACTTTCTTAATAAACTAAACAAACTACAATGTCTCTATTTCGATAGAATTCTGAAAAATAATGCTCAATTGTTTCAAAATTAACTCATGTTCATTAACTTACTTCTTTGTCTCCCTGAATCTTAACAAAGGTCTTGCTTAGAAGGCCAGAGGGATAGTACAGGAATTCAAGCATATATGTACCTTACATGAAATTGACCTTGGCTTAATCTCTGGTACCACATGGCCTTCCAAGCATCAGTAGACACAGCCTTAGTTGCCCATGAGCATTTACGATGGCCCTGGAAACCCTTGAGTACTGTGGTCAATATGGAGTCTAAGTCACACTAAACCTTAGGGATCTAGTTAGGTAAGAATCACCGGGGACTTTCCCCTGGGCCTTTTGAGTACTGCTTGAATTTTCATTGATTAAATGGAGGAACAAAATTATAGGTCAAAGATTAAAATATAATAATCTATTGATTATACTGAATGAAATTCTTTACATATATATATACTTTGCTTATGCTTTTTTATATTTAAATTTTTTATTTGTTTCAACCTATGCATCAAATGTCTGAAAGATAGAATAGCCATTGTAGAAAAGCAGGAGACAAAATTATGGTTAGCAGTTAACTTATAAGAAGCATCATGAGTGCTTTTGTGCACGTGGTGGGTGTGTGCATATGTGTGTATGTGTGTGTATGTGTGTGTATGTGTGTGTGTGTTTGTATCTGTGTATGTGTAAAGCACGATAATAACCTCAAATATTTACAGGCATTGTCTAGTGAGATAAGAGATTTGGGAATTTCAGAGCTATGCTCATTTATTTTTTTTCAAAGCCTCTAAGGACTTGAGTCTCATTCAAGATATGACTTAAAATGAAACAAAAGGAAGTTATTACTAGCTGAAATTAAAAATAAAGAGCATTTTGAAATTTTAAGAAAAAGTAAAAAATATGTATAGCAGAGATAGTAAGAATCAAATGTCAGAGAGTACTTGCTTTGTCTTTTTCCTCACTGTTTTGGACTTGAATTTCAAGAGGATCATAGAAAGAGCCCAAGAAATTGGAGATGGGATAAATGAAATGGAGAAAATAGTGCTATCCTGATTGAGTTTACCAGTTTTTTTCTAAGGGGCATAGACCACACAAAAAGTCAAAATCATTCTCCGACAGGTATCGTGGAGAAACTAACGCACGGCACCAAATTTCAAAAAGAGACTATATAGTACTTTGCCATCTCTTCTCCCCACACCATCACTACCTACTGTGGCTGCTTGTGGCTTATAAGATAGGGAGTTTCCTTTTTGCTTTTAGCAGAGGAGTCCAACAAATGGGATTATACCGACTTTCTTGTTGTAAAGTAGTTGTGATGTGAATAATGTGATGCCATGAAAATGACAGTCAGGATACAAGGGAATGACAGTGATCTGCTATGTGGAGAGTATAATCAGTGCTGCAGGGAGTAGACAAGGTACCTAATAAAAAGAGAGATCTACATTCAGAAGTACAAAGTAAAACCCTCAGCAAAAATTAGTGAATACAACAGTGAATGTTCACAAGGACCACATCGGGGATTGATCATTTCTTTATTTTTTAAATATAGTAGCTGTTTTATTTAATTTTTAAAATAAAATTTAGGCATTGTGATTCACAAAATCCTTACAAAAGAATTTCATACGATGTGTGCAATCCTGAACCATGGGAACAACTGCAAGGATGATTAGACACTGCCCTAAAAGCTTCTATCCCTCTCGGAAAGACTTACATTTTCCAGAAGGGCAATGGAGAAGATTATTCATGACTTCTATTTGGATATCTTTGATAGGCACGTCCACCTGCCCACATACCAAATTCCACAGGATTGATATGTCATTCACAATTTTCTCCCTTCTGAAATCGACACACCATTTCATCAGTAAAGAAGCAAACAGCATCAGGCCCAGACAAGGTCAGACCCGAACACATGAAGAACCTGCCGTCAGTACTCATCAATGCACTGGCTTGGCTCTTCACTCGCTACCTGTCTGAATGCAAGATTTCATCCCAATGGAAAACAGCAGGACTGTACTACTGTACAAGAAGGGAGACATCCACGACATTGGCAACTATTGCCCTATCTGCCTGTTGTCTGTCGTCTACATGCTGTTCACTAGAGTCCTCCTTGAATAGGATTGGCAGAACACTAGATGAAGGACAACCATGAGAGCAAGCCAGTTTCTGAAAAGGTTTCAGTACAATCGACCTTATCCACACAATAACCAAACTCATTGAGATTTCTTGGGAGTTCAAGATGACCCTTTGTCTAATGTTCATCGATTTAAAGAAGGCCTTAGATTCTGTTGAGATAGAAGCAGTCATCGAAGCTCTAGCCAAACAGGGCATTCAAACTCAATACATCAGGATTCTTCCTGAGTTGTACTGCAGATTCACTATCAGGATCTCACCATTGTACAGGGAGGTGATCATTGATGTCAAGAAAGGGGTTCAGCAGGGTGATACCATTTTACCAAAACAGTCTCATTCCTGACGTTCCATTTGCTCTCAATGGGACAATCATCTCCAAATGCAACAGTTATGTGTACCTAGGTCGAGAAATCAACATGACTGAAATGACCTGGCACATGAGTTGCACAGAAGGAAGAGAGTGGCCTGGAACGCCTTCAAGAGCAGTGAAGAAATAGCTAAGAGGAAGAAGAACCTCCGGGTCTGAGCACATCTCTTTGATTCCAGTGTTCTTTCTGCATGGACATACACCTCAGAGACCTGGGCCCTATGAAAACAGGATGAGAATGTTATTTGGGTCTCCCAAAGAGGAATAGAAAGCGCTATGCCTGCAGTTACCTGCTTCACTCAATGAGAGAAAGAATTTGGAGTTCTGACCTCCGTCGACAATCAAGAATCAGGGACACTGTCACGTCTGCCAAGGCACTGAAAATCAGATGTGCTGGACACATAATGTGATTTGAAGATGAACGCTGAACTAGAGCCATTACTGACTGGATTCCATAGGATGTAAAAAGATCACCTGGCCGCCCACCTATGTGATGGTTAGACTTCTTCATCAAGACCCTGAATGATTGCTTTGATGCTCTTCATGTTCCTAGAATGAGCAGAAACCACTGGGCTACAGTAGCACGCCACAGGGATGAATGGAGAAGTTACTGTCACCCGCTCTAGCAAATCGATGAGTAACGGGATGTCAAGTGATCAAGTGAAGTGTAAAATCCTACCACCTTTGTCTGCATCCTTCCATCAATGTCCTCAGGCTCCTTCCCACTCACTAATCAATCAGTCTTAACAAATACATTTAAAATTTTAATTATTATAATTTGGGTTCCACACATATAATAATGTTGGCTCTCTTGTTTTATCATGTATACAGATGTTTCTCCTCTGAAGCACTGAGAAGTTCAAATCCCTTGACCCAAGGCCTTGTTAGCTTCAGATTACCTCTTCTTGAATCCCACACCAATGAGAATGACATATATAAAAGAAAGAATCTATATTTGGGGCTTGTGGTTAACAAAGGAGCTCTCATTCACCACTGTTTGGGATGTTGTCTGGTTTAACTCCTGTGGGAAATGATATGGAGATTCCTCCAAAAAAATAAGACTAGAGCTTCCATAGACACAGCAATTTCATTTCTTAGTATCTACCTAATAGCACATTATTTTTTTGAAAGTACATAAGCACCTCTATGTATTTTGCTGTGCTTAGTACAATAGCTAGGATAAAATTATTTTGTCAAAGGGTATATATTTGGATAAAAAGATTATGGTGTATGTACACAATGAGATAGTATGCATATGTAATAAAGAACTGAATTATGTGACTCACCGAAACTTGGATGAAACTTAGGAGTCTCACGCTAAATGAAGAAAGTCAGAGGACAAGAACAAATACTAGTTATTCTTTCTATTCTGTAGCTCTACAGCATGGTCCTCCTATTCATCGATTTGCTTGAGGGGGCACCAGTAATGTCTTCATTGTGAGATTTTGGCATATTGAATTTGCCACAGGGAGCTTGCCAGGCTCTGCCATGCAGACGGGATACTCTCTGTACCTTGCCGGGCTCTGCAAGAGGGATTGAGGAATTGAACCTGGGTCGGCCTCATGCAAGACAAATGCCCCATCCTCTGTGCTATATCTTCAGCTGTCCAGTAGTATATAAAATAGCATGAAAGGTGCCAAAAGCATAGAAATCCTTGGCCTAAGAATACAGATATAAAAATACGAGAGAAAAAGAGAAAAGAGGAGTAGCATTTTCTTGGGGAATCCTAATTTAGCAACCATAGTCCATCTAGCACAAGGATGAGCACTGCCATTCCTGATGTCAGGAGGACGTCCGCACACTTACTCACATCCAGGAAATTTTCTGATAGTAAAGGAGAGAGGAAAGATCATTAGTGGAGAGGGAGAATTGTTCCTACTAGAAAGTTACATTTTAAATGATTGTTTGCTCCCAAAATATTTTATATATGTAAAATAATCATTACATTTATATGAGATTAAGGTTCTGTTCTTTCCAAGTAAAGGAGTTTGTCTGCCTCTCCCCTCTCCCCCACTTACCACCCATGTGTGAAAGGAATGTGAAGTTTAACATAAAAAAATTGATGTTATGTTTTATCCCATAATTATTGTTTGATATATTTCTCATTAAATATTTATGACAGAAGTACTTATAAACATTGATTCTATGATCACCAGTTTATAGAGAACAATAAATTATTATTTTGTAAGATATTATAGCCAGAATTCAAACAAATTTGTCTCCAAAAAAGTAGCTCTTATAAATGCTCTAACTAGCTTGTTTTTAAGAAGCAATAGCTTAAAAAAATTAATATTTGTTATTTTTCAAAACAATCATAACATTTATAAAAATTTTATAGCTACTTATATTGATGACCATAGATAATTTAATATTTTATGTCATCCAATTACATAGAAATGCTTGTCATTTTAAACTGTCTAATCTGTGACTTCAAAAAACAATGTTTATCTTCTCAAATGCCTAAAATTTCATGTGTAAAAGCTATTTCCTGTAAGTTTTGTTGGTTTTTAATCATCCTTTTATAGCATTTATAATTGCAATTTAATAGAATATATTAAGTCTAATTGGTCACTATATAAAAAAGAAATTATTCCTACAAGTTTTATCACTCATGTTTTGATGTTCTCAATCGCTACAAGAAATAGCAGTGGTAGAGACAAAAGTAAACATTCCACTATTCACAGGCAGAACATGATTAAAATTTCAGAGATAAATGACAATTAGTACATCTGAAATTTGAAGGTTTAAGAGTGAATGCACATAGAGTCCACAATGTTGTTGTAATTCCTTTTTGTGGGAATTTACATTTAAAGTGAAGTCATTTTAGAAAAGAGCCAGGATGATAAGTGAAACAAAAATTTTCTTTGGTTGCTAATGAGAGGTGTTGATTACATTCACAAATCTAGAAAAAGTAAGAATGGCTTCACTAGATTGTATAGTCTCTAAATATTTAGGCTTACTTGAAGTCTCAGAATTTTTGAAGATGTAATCGGGTAAAAAGAGCTAACATTGTATTAATAATCCAATAATCCAATCAATAATCCAATCACTGGAAACTTTATAAAACATAAGTGGTGCCAGTAACATTCTCTAATCACTTGATCCAGTTATCAAGGATGTTAGATCACTGGATCACAAGAATCATAGGATGTCATTGGAGTGATACATCTAAAAACCAGTGTATACCAAAGATTGTTGGTGTCACCAGAAGCTCAAAGAGGCACACAACAGATTCCCTGCAGAGAGCTGATCGTAGTTACATCTTAAAAATTTAAAATTGTGAAAGAACATATTTTTATTATCTTGAAACTATCAGTTTGTGATAATTTGTTATTTCCACCCCAGAAACTAAAATGTATTATCATAAAAGTTAATAACCTTTTCCACCGAAGAGTTAGATAAGTAGTTCAGGCCTTAGAAAGGTGTAAAAGCACTTGTACAGAAGTGAAGACATTTGTCTTTCATCAATTAACACCTGCTCAATCCCCAGTTCATGGATAGTCTTCGAAGCAACTCCAGAAGTGATCCTTAAAAACAGAACCAGAATTAATCCCTGAACACAGCTGAGTTTGGCCCAAATACCTATCAAGATTATCAAATGAGAGGCCAAATCAAGATAACTGAGAATAACTCCTCTTTTTTTTATATGTAGGAGTACTGCTATTTATTCAGCCACTGATGAGATGACTGACTTGGGTATGAACTCCACTTTACTTTTTTTCCCCATAGTTTTATTTATTAACGCCAATATACCCCCCTCTCACACCCCCCATGCCTGTGAGGCAGATAATTTCTATTTAACTCTTCTATACATTGATTATATTCATCATTTCAACAAAAGATGCGTTATTATTGTATAGAATCCCCCCCAACAATCAGAATTGCTGATAAAGCATTGTGAAATACTTTTTTTCTATAGCTGGTTATGAGAATCATATAATGTTGCATGGCCACTATTGCGGCCATGCAATTTTGGATTTCTGCAAAGGTAATTCAGAGATTGGTTTCTGTGCATCTGGTGTTATGGCTGTGCCAGAGAGCCGCTTGTGGGGGGCATCTCAGGACCTCGGTAGGGCATGAAGGACGAGCCAGTACCGCCCCCCTGCCCCGTCACCACCGGCTCATACCTGGCTTTCCAATAAGCTCTGAGGCAGCAGCCACCTTGCTGCTGGGGGGGGGGGGGGGGACAAAGGCGGAAGGGAGCAACACCCTTTCCCTCCTGAGGAGGCATGGTGCCGTAGTTTAACGCATGGTCCATGCACTTTTCTGCTGCAAACTGTTGGGCTCTGGATTAAGTCCTCTTGCCTCTGGAGCCATGGCTGTGTATGCGGTCCAGATGCATTTCTGCCAAAAGCCACTGGGTTTCGAGATTTGTTTCTGAGTCTCTGGGATCATGGCCATTAATCAACTTGAGTAGTACCCAGAGAGGTCATTTGTAGGCAGCGACTCGAGGTCTCTCTGGGATGGTGAGGAAAGGGCTGGTTCCACCCCCATCTGGTGAGGTCCTGCGTGTCCCAACACTGCAGGCCCAAATCTGACAGTCTTGTGAACTCTGGAGGATGATGGTCACCAGGCCGCCAAGGGGAACAGGCCATGGCACGAAACCTATTCCCATCTGGAGTGGCCCAGCCCCAGTAACCTACTGCAGGAACAGGACGCATTTCTGCCAGAAGCTTTTGGGTTCCGAGATTCATTTCTGAGCCTCTAGAATCATGGATCACGAACCAGAGAGGCCATGCCTCCACTTATATAGCTGAGCCAGAGGTGGTTTGTGAGTGTGTCTCCCACATACCTAACTTTTGTGGCCGTTTACTTTCTTGGTAAACTTTGCCCCAAGTTTTTTGGGTCTGGCAAAAGGCACAGCAGCAATTTTGGGGTATCTGAAGGCCTGATGGTGCCATCAGGCTGCTGATGCACTCGCTTCACAGGTATAGATTGACCTGCTGGCGGCACCATACCCGCAGAATAATTCCTCTTAACTCCCTTACTTTTCATTAAAAATGAATAACAAAAGAAATTCAATCAGCTCTCAAAAAATTGCAAAATAATAATAAATTAAAAACCAAGTTTTTTCAGAGTTAGATTGTAATTAGAATTTTAGCAGTTCATCTTTTGCTCTTTCTTTCCTTCACTACTTCTCTGCTTACTAGTTAAAGGACTCCCATAAGTGAGTCACTAAAACTAGATTTCCTATAGGACTTACAAAAGGAATTGCCTGGTAGTAGTGATACATGTTCGATTCTTTAATTTTTTTTTCTTTCCTGACAAATTTAATGTGCTCTGTGATCCTACTCAAAGTGAACAATATAACCAAAATAGTCACAAATCAGTAAATACAAAGTGTTTTGAAGTTTCTTTCAAAGTCTGATGTTCACAATTTTTAAAACTCTCTACATAGAGCATTTCTAACACCATTTAAAATGGAACAAATTGATCAAAGTAGAAATTCTCCATTTTTTAATTAACATATTTATTTACATTCTACTTTGCTTCAAAACACATTTGTGAAGGCTCTGCGGATGACTTAATCCCTTTTCATTGAAATGTATGAATATACAATATTGTTTTGTAGCCTTGAGCACAAAGTTGATATGCAAAATTAAATACAAAAGTTGAAACAAAAAAAGAAATGCAGGTTTTCAAAATGACTATTAGATGTGTGATTTACTCAATAGCCGATGGGGAGAAAAGACTATGAGTCAAAAATGGAGAAGACTCATAATCCAACTTTTCGTATTTTAGTAGACTTGCTAAAGCACTCAACTACGAAAGGTCAAAACAGTTGGACAGTACTGCTCATGTGAGACTCTTATAATGTGCATGTATGCCACTCATGTAATATAATTCCATACACTCCTAAATTTTCAGATTTCCTGTGGGACAAAGTAATGAATGAGACTTTAGATAATTTCCCTATAAACTGAGGCAGCCTTTCAGAGCAAGAAATATGATTTCAAAATCGGTATTAAGAGGTGCTTTAGACATTGTTCCAAAGAATGTGAGGAAGTAAATGAGATTAGCAACACTCTCAAATTTTCTCATTTTATTTATGTGTCAGAGTAAGTATATTATGTATCATTGTAAGTCTACAACGCTGACTTCTTTGTTGTTTTGTTTTGTGCTATCATTTATTGCTGGCATACATTCATTAATTTTTCTTATTTTTTATTTATTTCCATAGAGACTCTATGAATTTTTCAAAATCTATTTTTAAATACATTCACTCAAGCAAACTCAAGTATAGGCAAAATTTCCACTTTCAAGGATTTTTTAGAATTTTTGAAAAATCAAAGAACTTTTCATGACAATATATAAGTATGTGCATTATTTATTTAATACACATCCTAAGAGAAAGGGAAATCTTAGAAGTTAGATAAACAAAATTACCATGATTTTTTTCCCTTTTATCATCCAGATAGGCTGCTACAAAAAGTTAAAAGTTGGAGGACCTTTTCTCACTAAGGAACAAACATACCGTGGAGAGAAAAAGTAAACAAAACACAATACATTAAAGAGTTTTGAAATGAAAGAGATCTGGGATTGAAACATGACCAGACATAGAGAGTTGCATGACTATTCTGAACGTAAATGAACACTTGGATTTTAAATATATTTAAATGTAAAACAAAGATTATGTTGTCTTCCTTGGTTTATTTGAGTATTGGATATAAATACCAAATACTCTGTCACACAGAAATTAATACATGATAAAACTAAAACTGATGATTAAAATTATAATGACTTTCTTAAGATAAAAAAGCACCATAAACTCACAATTATCCAAACCTTTACTCCAGAAGAAAATTAACTCTTCATAGTGGAAAAAAAAAAGAACAGTAATTTTGGAAGTCCATATAAAACAGTAAGGTCTATGTCAAAAAAAAAAAACAATTTAACTAATGGTTCTTATATTTATCTTTAAAAATAAGGCAATAGCAGAAGTCTGCCAAAATCAATATCCTCAATAATTCTGTAATAGCAGTAACTTTCTGTTCTGGACACTTACAGTCTTAGATAATAGCATGCTTTTAGGTTTGTTGTTAGACTTCTATAAGATGGAAATATAAGTAGAAAAATTAGGTTTTGTTTTTCAAGAAAAGGAAAGAAACAATAAATACAAGGAGATATTTGGGCTTCCTGTGCTTCTCAGAGACTTAAAAGGAAGAATGATGGCTGAGAGACAGGAACGTTGCCGAGAGCTTCCTTGTTATGATTAGAGTTTAATTAAGGAAAGTTGATGAATCAAGTGATAAGGAAAAGGTGCTGTGTTGTCAAGACTTACAGCCAGAAATTCTTGTTTATAAAAAGTAATTTTTTTCCCTTCAGTGTAAGCATATGATGAGGCCTAAATTTTACTTACCAATCATAGCAAACCTACAACAAATGATACCATGTCTTTCTGTGTAATATGAACTACATTTGTCCCAAGTCACGACTGCTCCTAAGTATTATTAATTTCCTAATTTTATTAATGTAAACTGAGACTGTTTTCCCTGAAATTTCAGGGCAAAATTATAAGACTCAAATTGTTGAATGTCTTAGTGAGTTAAACTAAATGGAGCCAATTGTCTGTGAATATCCCTACTCTCTGATATAGCAAACGAGGACAGATGATTGAGTCTTACAGAATTCTAATCTCTCCAGGGGTGGTGGGAGCAGGAAGGTGAACATCAACATTTTGTGAGTGTTTACACACATGCGTGAGTTCCCACCCCCCCCACACACACATACAGAAATCAAAGTAAAAAGTGAGTATCTCCAAAACACCCCCTCTGAAACATTTTTCTACATTGTACAAGTAACAAGATCATGTTTGAGTGGATTAAAAAGTGATCTCTAGTCATTGTCAATCACAGAAAAGAATTAAAACTGTGGATCTCAGTCTTAGATTTGAGGAGCATGAAAGATTTTTATACATTTTCCATATATCTAAACTTTAATAAATTTGCAATCCAACAAGTGTTGAAATTACTTCTGGACTTATTTTGACCATATGTTTTTATAAAGTTTTATTGAAATCTATAGTGTTTCATTGGAAGATTATAAAATTATCTCATCTCTTCTGCCCCAACAATTTATTCGTCTTTGTCTTTGTGTAGGGTATCTCCCAAGGAGTTCTCAGAGGCCTCAGAAGCCACAGGTGGCGATACTCTGCCAACACAGCTGGTGGTTCAATGGCATGGCCTGTGCTGCTC
Organism: Sorex fumeus; assembly: GCF_029834395.1. NCBI lineage: Eukaryota > Metazoa > Chordata > Mammalia > Eulipotyphla > Soricidae > Sorex > Sorex fumeus. The sequence goes on from NW_026606070.1 coordinate 34,623,656, forward strand.
AGTACCTGCAGTGTGAGGGATCATCAGGGACACCTTAGTGGTTATCAGGGTGTCTCCAGGGACAAGTTGGGTGATGCTAAGATCAGCATTTTCTAAAATAATAAGGATTTATTTTTCATTCTACTTTCATTATAGATAACAGTAAACATTCAGGCCGTGCTCTATTCATAATAAATTTAGAGTTCTGAGCATGATAAACATTACAATGTGTCATTTATTTCCCCGGCTGTATGTAGGATGTCTAAAAACTCAAAGCAAAATTCTTGTAAGATTGTTACAAAATGTGCCCTAGTTCTCTTCTATAGTTGAATTTTGCAGTTGGCATTTCTATTGACTTCTGGGCTAAGCAAGGAATGTCTCACAAGTCATTAGGGCAAAACATTGAAGACCGAGGGCAACACTGAATAAAAACCTCATCCATCTTTATCAGTCAAGAAACCAGTATCATAAAGGTTTGTCCTGAGTTAAACCTAAAACACAGCAAATACCTTATTTGTAATAATAGCAGAATTTTAAAGGTCTGTTGGATTTGGAGTAGATTTTCAGAAAGATTTCCTCCAAGATGGTATTTTGATAGAATGTGTGTTTTTCTGCCTTTTGTATATTTCCTTAAATCTTTTAGTTTCTGCCTGATAGTCCACTCAAGTGCCTAAGCAAATACGTTTATATATTAATATAAACCCATGTTTAGATATTTATTAATACAGAAGATATTAATTACACAAGACAGTTTAAAATCCACTCACAGTATCTTTCTGTTTTTTTTTAAATTTATTTCGAATACCCATCCCTCCACCAGTGCCTATTTCCCACCAACATGGATCCCAGTATCCCTCCCCCCTATCCCCCCCATCCCATCCTGCCTCTGTGGCAGGGCATTCCCCTCAGTTCTCTCTCCTTTTGGGTGTTGTGGTTTGCAAAAGAGTTAAGCCTGATTTTCAGGAAGAAACTTTGGATGATTTACTTTCCATTGATCACGTTGTATATAAGGAGATGTCGCACAGCCGAATAAGCGGCTGCGCAGTTTGGAGAAAATGTCCTGGTACCCGCTTGCTCATGGTCACCAGGGTTCCATCTGGAGAAGGCAGATGCAGCACCTACCCCATTTGGGACCTCCACTCACAGTACTTTTAAATAAAACTTTTTAAAAATAAAACCACTTGCAGTCTAAATATAAAAATAAAGGTAATTCCATATCTTTTCAAATCTCTGAAATATTAGCTGACAATGGTACTGTTTTGATAAAAAGAAGAAGATAACATATATACACAATCATTCATAGAATTAAGTTTATTTCAAAAGATTTCTTTGGTTGAGTCATGAATATACCATCATCAGAACACTAATCTGAATACCTGAATTCCTAGTGTAGCAGCTATAGGAATGAATTACATGCATGTTTTAATATGGAAAATACACTGCAGGTTATAAGTATAGTTCACTAACAAACTCCAGTTATTTGTACCTTTAGCAGCACCTCAGTTTTCAAATTATAACCACTCTTTAGACCCTCACCAATTACTGAGCATGGTAGATGCTCTAAGACAATGCAATTATCCTTAATAGATATAAATAGCAGTAAATTTTGTTCTAGAGTTGCTTGAGGTTACCTTCCCAGTAAAAGCCTGGCAGAGATAGATAGCTTAGCCTCTACTTCAAACAACTAATGGACACACTGACATTTTATGAATTTATGTTTCTTGAATAGTTTCATGATTAAATAAGTTTATTTCACACTAATATTCAAAATTATACATTAGCATTGTAGAATGTTTCAAACAACTGCATTCTACTTATATAGTTTCAGTACATAGTTATGGAGTTCGGGAGATAGCACAGAGGAGACGGTACTTACCATATGGTCCACCTGGATTGATTCCTGGAGCCCCATATGGTCCCCCAGTTCTCCCAGGAGTGATTGCAGAAAACAGCAAGGAGTAATCCCTGACCACAGCCAGATGTGGTTCAACCCCCATCTCCTCCAAATAAGTTCATTGGCAGCTATGGATTTATTTAAGATTATATGGGTTTTTATCAAAATTTCTTTTCATAATCTTCATTCATACTATTAGTCTGCTGTTTTTAATGTGTTTATTAAAATGAACTTACAAAGCATATTTTTATGTTTGAAAGAGGAAAGGATGTATATGCAGTCCCCTTAAAAATGACTTATATTTCCAAACATAATTTCTATAGAAGAATTCATACAATTGGTAATATTTGTCATTTGGCTCTTTTAGTGGAGACCAGGGTCACTCAGATATTAAACATCAGAAGCATTTACAATCTGCTCTATTTATTTTTTTAATCATGTTCTAGATCATCTTCATTATTCTTTCCTACCATGTGGCTGCTAAGAGACTGAAGAAACTGAACAAGGATTAGTATTTTTGAGCATTTCTGTATGCCTTGTCTCAGCAGAAACAGCGTCCAGGCATCTTTATTTTTTTATTTTGTTAATGACTTTGTTAAGTCATTACTTAGATTTAGTATTCCAATAGCAGTTCACCACAATTTCCCACCACCACTATTCCCAATTTTCCCACCTACCCCTTGAGCCTGGGCTGGAGCAATAGCACAGTGGTTAGGGCATTTGCCTTGCATGCAGCCAACCTGGGTTCAATTCCTCCATCCCTCTTGGAGAGCCCAGCAAGCTACCGAGAGTATCCCACCAGCACGGCAAAGCCTGGCAAGCTACCCGTGGCATATTCAATATGCCAAAAAACAGTAACAACAAGTCTCACAATGGAGATGTTACTGGTGCCCGCTGGAGCTAATTGATGAACAATGGGAGGACAGTGCTACAGTACTATTAGTCTTTAACCAGAATTTTAGATAAAACTCAACATTCCAGAGAACGTCTATTAAAAAGAGTAGAGTTTATTGTATTAAGATATAGATCCAGCTAACAATACTACATATTTTCTTTCTTTAGACTTTATTTCTTATTTTTCTATATTTTAATGAATTCTTGGCCAAGATAAATGCTCAACATCTCTTATTATTTTAGCTACTTTCATGCCTTTATACCTCACTTTTGGAGACTAATACTTGATCTGATATATTTTATATTAAGCTGTACTTTGGATATTATTTTAAAGACATTGTTATATTTGCACTGATTTTTCCCACTTGCCTTATAAGAAATATGCTGACCCAGAAGAATAAAGAGGATAAACTCTGATATGCTAAATATATTTTATTTAGGAAAACTCAAAATTCAGTTGTTTTATTTCCCGTATCATGACATTGGTAAATTAATCTTGAATTGAATAGTAAGGAAAAAGGTCTTATTCAGAATTCTCCAAGTACATAAATATCTCGGTATTTCAAATATTCTGCACCAGCAAACATTCTTTGTAATTAAAGAGGTAGAAAGTAATATTTCTAGCAACAGTTGAAGGATCCTTTATTACAGCATATTAAACCCTCCCCTGACACACAATTAAATAAATTGTTTAAAATGCTTTGTTTCTCTGAGCATTTGGAATATATAGTTTAAATGCCCTCTATTAATTCTATATGGATATGCAATCATTGCCTATGTGGAGAATAGTGGTTGCTAATGCACTATTATTGAATTTGTAAGGTACTTATTAAAGAAATTATTATAGGAATTATTATTGTGATACATGATACATATTAAGAACAGAGTCAGAAAGTGTGAATAAATTTCTACTTCTTTGTCCTCTTAATGGGAAATTGAACTGTGATAAACCTCTCTGTTCCGTTTTTATCACAGTTTTAACCGATAAAACCTCTCTCTTCACTTTTAAAAATGTGAATTATAATGTCCTCTTTCTACCATAAAATTAATAAGAACAGCCAGATTGGGAAGCTATAGTAGTGTTTAAATAGAGTAATATAAAAATAAAAATTGAAGCCTTAGTAACCCTACTTCCTAAGTCATGTCTAAACTTCCATTTCATGAAAATATGAAAAACATTAATATAGTCCTTAAATCATATTTTTTGTAAATTCTTTTTAGTTATGAAAAACAGTGTCCCGGTTACAGATCTACACTTCATTATACAAATCCAACTGGTTTTCATTACTATTATAATACATTAACTGGCATTGTATGTGTTTTGTTTCGGCTAACAACTGGAAATGATCAGGCTCTGTGATCAGAGATCACTCCTGCAGACCTTGGTTAATAGTATATGGTGCTGGAGATCAAATTGAGTCAAGTTTTTGCAAGATTCAGCTTTTTATCTTCTGCACTAGAATCACCTGTACTATGTGGTGCTATTGTTTAATATTATTTCCAATTAGTATAAATTCTTAGTAATTCATATGCATACAATAACTGTAAAAACTTTCACTTGGTGGTTTGCAACAGTATTTACTCAGATATTTAAAATTTTATAAAAGATAAAAGGTTAAGTATAGATAGAATATGTCTACATTTAAAAATAAAAAAGTAAAAGGGGCTGGAGAGATTGTAAAGCAGGAAAGGCACTTGTCTCTCATGCTGCCAACATGGGTTTGATTTTTGTCATCCCATATGGTCACCTGAGCTCCAACAGAAGTATTTTCTGAGTTCAGACCTAGGAGTAATCCCAGATTAACTCTGGGTTTGACACAATAACAACAGAGAGAGAGAGAGAAAGAGAGAGAGAGAAATCTTGGACAGATGTTTCTTGTCTGTTGCAAATTCAGAAGCTAGAAAGTTCTTTTTAAAATCCTTAGACTTCTTATAATGAAAGAAAGAAGAGATAGAAGGAAGGTTAGAAAAGCAAAGGAGCGAAGGAGGAATACAGAAATGATAAGGTTAAATTGATACTTGTCAAATTTCCGTGCTCCTAAGTAAAACTTTGACATACTCATTATCACATAACAAAGAATGTATTTGTTTTGTGCATTTATAAGATCTTACCATAATTTTTTTTATCAAATCACCATGAGGTACAGTTAGAAAGCTTTTGTGTTTGAGTTTTAGTCGTAAAATGATCGAACACCCATCCCTCCAGCAGTGCACGTATTCTACCTCAATGTCCCCAGTACCTCCCTCAGCTCACCCCCATTTCCTCTATTGCAGACAATTTCCCTCATACCCTCTCTCTGCTTTTTGGCATTATGGTTTGCAATACAGATACTGAGAGGCTACTACATTTTGGTCTTTTATCTACTTTCAACACACATCTCCCATCCCAAACAATCCCTCCAACCATCATTGACTTAATGATTCCTTTTCTATACCAGTTGCCTTTTCCCCAGCTCATGAGGCAGACTTCCAGCCATGAAGAAATCTTCCAGGCCCTTGTCTCCACTGTCCTTATGTGTCAGTTTTATATTATGTTGATTTATATTCCAGAAATGAGTGCAGTCATTCTATGTCCATTGCTCACTTTCTGACTCATTTTACTTATCATGATACTAACCATGATTATCCACTTATAAGTAAATTTCATGACTTCATCTTTCCTAATAGCTGCATAGTATTCCATTGTGTAGATGTATCAAAGTCTCTTTAATCAGTCATGTATTCTCAGGCACTTGGGTTGTTTCCAGATTCTGGCTATTGTGAACAGTGCTGCAATATATATACAAGTGCAGATGTCATCTCTACTGTGCTTTTTTGTACTATCGGGATATTGTAGGATTACATTGGTTTGTTCTTCCTGCATAGCCTCAGGAATTTAGGTTTATTGGGTTGCTCCCTTTGTCACCTGTGGTTGGTGGGAGCAAGCAGAGAAACTCTGTCCCTGCGTCCGCCGAGCTGGAGTCCAAGGTCTCAGAGAGTTCTGCTCATCTTGTTCTGTGGGTCTTCAGTCATGCGTGAGTCTCGGTGGGAGCGGCCACGCGGGTCCGGAAAGCGTCCTGGAGTGTGGCAACGACTGGGTAGTGGAGGTAGTGTCGATAATGGAGGTCTGCCAGTGGGGTATTTATCTGGGTAGGGTGGTCTTCTGCCAGCCGTCGGCACACTCCAGGACGCTTTCCGGACCTGCGCGGCTGCTTTAAGACACTAAATACCCATTTTCCGGAATTGTCGTACCATATTTGATAGAGTTCAAATATGGTAACACCTACAAGGGTGATTAGAGGTCGCCCCAAAAGCCTCTATCCCTCTCGGAAAGACTGGCAAGCTACCAAGAGCATTCCGCCCGCACGGAAGAGCCTGGCAAGCTATCCATTGTGTATTCGATATGCCAAAACCAGTAACTACAACTGGTCTCATTCACCTGACCCTGAAGGCTTCACCGACAAGGCAGCACTGAGAAGGATGAGAAAGGAGAGACCAACAAAATCTCAAGACCGAACTAGGCTGCCACAACGAAGGAAGAAAAAAATGATCGTCTGTACTTTCAATGCACGTATGCTAGCATCAGATACATCCATCGAGGACCTGATGGTACAAGCGCGAATGATCAAGTACAACATCATTGGTCTGACCGAGACAAGAAGGCACGAATCTCACCATGCCGTTTTCGACACTGGAGAAGAATTTTTCCTCGGAACATGTGATAAAAGAGGTGTTGGAGGCGTCGGTGTCCTTGTCAACACAAACTTGGCCAAGAGCATTGATTCATTCGAATGCCTAACAACCCGAATCGGACGTTTACATTTGAATAGATGTGGCTCACTGCCTGAAGTTTCTATCTTCCTTGTCTACGCACCAACATCTCATTATGATGAAAGAGAAATCGAGAAGTTCTACATGGAGCTGGAAAAGTTCTCTAAAGAAGACCACATCTTCTACAAGATCATCGTGGGTGCCAAGATAGGACCTAGAAGATCAGCTGAAGAACGTCACATCAGGACCAACGGCCTAGAATGGAACAAACAGGGTGAGAGACTGTCTGAGTTCATCATGTCGACCAAGACAATCCATGGTAACTCACAGTTCCAGAAGGCAGAATCTAAACGTTGAACATGGGAGTCTCCCGGTGGACGATTCCACAACGAAATAGACCACATCATATTCAATCGATAGTTTTGCCTGACCGATGTCGCTGTTGTCCCAAAATTTCGAACGGGATCGCACCACCATCTCCTTTATGCAAAATTCTACTTCACAGAGTGAGGAGAAAGGGCTGCAAAGTTCAAAAAGAGAACTCCCAGAACGACCACCAACTGGGAACTCTTTGGCACTATTGCGGCAACATGGGAAGATGCCATTGTTGACAACATTGACGAGGAATACGATCGACTGGTTCAGCACCTCCATGAATGTGCGAGGAACGCCAAGAGAGAGATAGCCACAAAAAAAATGCCTGTCTTCGAAAACTCTTGAGCTAATTCGCCAGCGTGGTTTGGAGCATGCCCCAGGCAACCTCAAGCTAATGTCCGAGCTCGCAAAGCAGTGCAGAGATGCGATCAAGGAAGACCTCAAAGAGAGAAGAGCAGAAGTACTGGTAGATGCGGCAGAAGCTGGGAAAAGTATTCGTTACGCCTGCCTGTCCTTCACCAACTACAAGACCAAGATGACTGCCGTCCGACGACCTGATGGATCCATTACATCCTCCAGAACGGCAATGGAGAAGATTATCCATGACTTCTACTGAAATCTCTTCGATAGTCATGTCCACTAGCCGACATACCAAATTCCACAGGATGGGTATGTCGTTCCCAACGTTCTCCCTTCCGAAATCCAACATGCCATTTCGTTGGTAAAGAAACAGCACCCGGCCCAGACAAGGTCAGACCTCAACACCTGAAGAATCTGCCATCAGTACTCACTGGCTCGGCTCTTCACTCGCTACCTGTCTGAATGCAAGGTTCCATCCCAATGGAAAACCAGCAGGACCATACTACTGTTCAAGAAGGGAGACATCCATGACATTGGCAACTATCGCCCTATCTACCTATTGTCTGTCATCTACAAGTTGTTCACTCGAGTAATTCTAAATAGGATTGGCAGAACACTGGATGAAGGACAACCATGCGAGCAAGCCGGGTTCCACAAAGGATTCAGCACCATCGACCATATCCACACAATAACCAAACTCATTGAGGTTTCTCGGGAGTTGAAGATGCCACTCTGTTTAATGTTCATTGATTTAAAGAAGGCCTTTGATTCTGTTGAGACGGAAGCGGTCATTGAAGCCCTAGCCAATCAGGGCATTCAAGCCCAATATATCAAGATCCTCCGTGAGCTGTATTGCGGATTCACTACCAGGATCTCACCATTCTACAAAGAAGTGATCGTTGATGTCAGGAGAGGGGTTCGGCAGGGTGATACCATTTCACTGAAACTCTTCAGTGCCACCCTCGAGAACATCATGCGATGACTGGAATGGGAAGAGAGTGAAGAAAGATGGTCGGCAAATTCACCACCTTTGCTTTGCTGATGACATTGTTTTAATAACACCAAACATCAGCCAAGCGGCACAAATGCTGGCCGACTTTGACCGTGAGTGTGGAAAGGTAGGACTACAGCTGAATCTTATGAAGACAATGTTTATGAGAAACAGCCTCGTTCCTGATGCCCCATTCGCTCTCAACGGAACGACCATCTCCGAATGCAACAGCTATGTGTACCTAGGTTGAGTAGTCAACATGACAAATGACCTGGCACCCGAGCTGCGTAGGAGGAAGAGAGTGGCTTGGAATGCCTTCAAGAATGTCGAAGAAATAGCTAAGAGGACGAAGAACCTCCAGCTCCGGGACACATCTCTTTGATTCCACTGTTCTTCCTGCATTAATATATGCCTCAGAGACCTGGGCCCTACACAAACAGGATGAAAACGCTATTCAGGTCTCCCAAAGAAGAATAGGAAGAGCTATGCTTGGAATATCACGTTTCACTCAAATGAGAGAAAAAATCCGGAGTTCCGACATCCGTCGACGATCAAGAATCAGGGATGCTGTCTCATTTGCCAAGGTGTCAAAAATCAGATGGGCTGGTCACGTAATGAGATTTAAAGACGACTGCTGGACTAGAGCTGTTACTGACTGGATTCCACGGGATGTCAAAAGACCATGTCGCCGCCCACCTACCAGATGGTCAGACTTCTTCATCATGAAGATCATGAACGATCAGTTTGAGGCTCTTCATGTTCCCAGAGGGAAGAGATGCCATTGGGCTACACTAGCACGCGACAGGGACAAATGGAGACGTTACTGGCGCCCACTCGAGCAAATCAACGACTAATGGGAAGTTAAGTGATTAAGTGGGTTGCTCCCATCACAGTGCTCACATTCCTCTGTTTATTTGTAACTTTTTTCTTTGTGCTCTGTTGACTTTTAAAGATTGCTTTCCTCTTCTCCTTACGTTCTTTGCATAGTTTATTCAGAGCAATGTCCTTTTTTTGTATGGACACAAGAAGACAATAAATGTTATGCTTTAGTAACTTGGGAGTCAATTGACTCTAAATGACGTTTTCCTCCTGGGCATCTGTTCTCTTGACCTAAGTCTCAGCTGCCCTTACTTCCTAGCACCCTCAAATGCAGGATCCCAAAGAGAGACTGAATGGACCCAGGCAAGAGGTGAGCTATGTACTACCCAGACACGGAGATGGGCCTGGCCAAAGTGCCTAATGTTTATCTATAAGAGCTTGATCATGGACAAATGCTGTCATGATCCAAAATGTAGTAACTAGATTTGTACTCTGCTAGGGTTCTCTGTATCACTGTATCACTGTCATTCTGTTGTTCATCAATTTGCTCAACCAGGCACCAGTAATGTCTACATTTTTCCTAACCCTGAGATTTTAGCAGTCTCCTTTTACTCGTACTTCCCAATGGTGCTACATTGGAGTCTCTTTCAGGATCAGGGGAATGAGACCCATCACTGTTACTGGGTTTTTGCATGTTGAATATGCCACGGGGAGCTTGCCAGGCTCTGCCGTGTGGGCAGGATACTCTTGGTAGCCTGCCGGGTTCTCCGAGAGCGAGAACTAGACAATAAGAGGTCTCTCTGGATCTTGGCTGTTGCTGGGATTACATGGTGTAGGGGGCAGTTGTTGGGTGTAACTGCTAGGGTTAGGAATGATTAATCTGGCCTGAGCACTATAGTCTGAGTTTATGGCAAGATGTTCCCAACAGCTGTCCTACAATCCTCAATGTATCTCTCACTGTGTCCATAGAAAAATAACTAATATTAAGATGTTGATTGAGTTATTGGACTAAGGGAAGGATAAAAACATCTTAAGAGGCAGTCAGGAAGGGCTTTGGAATACCCATAGGTGATATTTCCACTCTGGAGTCTGATGGGCAGTCAGGAAGGGCTTTCTTATGTTGATTTTGCTACCAGACTGGGTGTAGCAGCAGCCCAGAGGGAAAGGTGGAGAGAGAGACAAGTTGGGGTGGAGAGATTAGTTGGGGAGAGGCAGAATCTGGAGAGCTGGGATCAAGGAATGAGGGGCTAGGAATGAAGAGTGTGTGAAATGGGAGAGACGAAAGATTTAATAAATGGTAACTAATCAGCAACCAACTTGGTCCTTGTTCTTCCTTCACCTGCCCATCACCAACAGCTGTCCAGATCCAGATCATACACAGCAGCTCGAGGGCATTGAAAACAGGCAGTGAGAGGGAGCCACCTGGAGAGCCTGCAAACACACACCCTTCTGCGTGCGTATTTTTTTTATAGGATATATTCCTAGAAGTGATATTGCATGGTTTTATGAAAGCTCAATTTCTAGTTTTTTTAAGGAATGCCCATATTGTTTTCCAAAATGACTGGACCAGTCAGCATTCCCACCAACAATGAAAGGGAGTCCCTTTCTACCCACATAATCAGCAGCACTGGTTGTTATTCTTTTTGAAGTGTGCGAGTCTCTGTAGTATGAGATGATATCTCATTGTTGTTTTGACTTGCATCTTCCTGATGATTAGCGATGTGGAGCATTTTTTCATGTGCCTTTTGGCCATTTTTTTGAGGAATTGTCCATTCATTTCTTCCCTCCATTTTTTGATAGGGTTGGAGGGTTTTTTCTTCTACAATTTTACTAGTGCCTTGTATATTCTGAATATTAACCCCTTATCAGATGCGTATTTGGTAAATATTCTTTTCCATTCCATGGACTTTCTCTGTATTTTTGTCACTGTTTTCTTTAAGGTGCAGAAGCTTCTTACTTTAACTTACTTCCATTTGTTTACGTTTGTTTCCACTTGCTTGGACAGTCATGTTTCATCCTTTAAAATGCTTTTAACTTCAACATCATGGAGGGCTTTGCCTACATTTTTCTCCATGCACCTTTTGGAGTCAGGTCTGATATTGAGGTCTTAAATCTTCTTTGATTTGACTTTTGTGCGTGACTTTAGCAGAGGTCATAGTTCATTTTATTGCAGATAGCTTTCCAGTTTTCCCAGCACCACTTTTTGAAGAGGCTTTCTGTGTTCCACTTCACATTTATTGCTCCTTTATTAAAGATTAAGTGATATTATATTTGAGAGTCTGTCACAGAATATTCAACTCTGTTCCATTGGTATTTGGGTCTGTTTCTATTCTAATATCATGGCTGTTTTAATTACTACTGCTTTGTAGTACAGTTTGAAGTTGAGGAGGGTGTTGCTACCCATATTCTTTTTCTCAAGGGTTGCTTTAGCTATTCACGGGTGTTTATTGTTCCATATTAATTTCAGGATTGTTTTGTCCCTTTATTTGAAGAATGTCATGGGTATCCCTATAGGGACTGCATTAAATCTGTATAGTGCCTTGGGGAATACTGCCATTTTTATTATGTTAATCCACCCAATCCATGAGTAGGGTTTGTGTCTCCATTTCCTAGTGTCTTCTCCTAAGTTCCTGAAGTAATGTTTTGCAATTTTCTTTGTAAAGGTCCTCTCTAGTTAAGCTTATTCTGAAGCACTTGATTTTCTGAGGCAATATTGTGAATTTTTTAAATCTTTCTTTCTTCTCTTTCATTATTTATATATAGGAAAGTTGTGGACTTTGGGTGTTGACTTTATAGCCTCCCACTTTACTATATAATCCTATTGTTTCTAGGAACATTTTTGTAGTGTCTCATAAGATTTTCTAAGTATAGCAACATATCAGCCTCAAATAGTGATAATTTTACCTCTTTCTTTCCTATCTGGATGCCCTTGATATCCTTTTCTTGCCTAACTGCTATAGCCAGTATTTCCAGTACTATATTGAACAGGAGTGGCGAAAATGGGCAAGTTTGTCTTGTACCTGATTTTAGATGAAAGGCTTTTAGTTTCTCCCCATTGAGAATGATGCTTGCTGTGGGCTTGTGGTAGATTTCTTTGAATATATTGAGGAAAGTTTCTTCAATGGCCATTTTGCTGAGAGTTTTCATCATAAATGGGTGATTGGTCTTGTGAAATGCTTTCTCTGCATCTATTCATATGAGCATATGGCTTTTATCTTTTCTTTTATGGATATGATGAATTATGTTGATTTATTTAAGAATGTTAAACCAGCCTTGCATCCCTGGGACAAATTGTACTTGGTCATGTTGTATGATCTTTTTGATGAATCATTGGATTCTGTTTGCTAGGATTTTGTCGAGGATCTTAGCAGTTGTGTTCATCAGGGGTAGCACTGTATAGCACTGTCCTCCCATTGTTCATCGATTTTCTTGAGCAGGCACCAATAACATCTCCATTGTGAGACTTGTTGTTACTGTTTTTGGAGTATCAAATACGTCACGGGGACCTTTACAGGCTCTGCTGCATGGGCGGGATATTCTCGGTAGCTTGCAAGGCAAATGCCCTACACTGCTATCACTCCATGCCATCAATATCAGTGGTATGGGCCTGTAATTCTTTTTCTTTGTGGTATCTCTGTCTGCAGTTGGTATCAGGGTGGTATTTGCTCCATAGAAACTGTTGGGAAGTGTTTCTGATTCTTCAGTTTCTTGGAATAGCTTTAAAAAGATTGGGAGTAAGTACTCTTTAAAGATTTGGAAGAATTCACTAGTGAATCCATCTTCCCCAGGACTTTAATTTTTGGGGGAGACTTTTTATTACCATTTTAATTTCCTCTATGGCGTTCAGATACTCTGGGTTTTCTTGGTTCAGCCTCAGGAGTCTATTGAATTTCAGGAATTTATCTATTTCCTCAAGGTTTTCTTGTTTTGTGGCATAAAGATTCTCAAAGTAATCTCTGATGGTCCTTTGAATTTCTGTAGTTTCTGTTGTGATGTTCCCCTTTTTCATTTCTGATTCTGTATACTAGAGTTTTTTCTTCCCCTTTCTTTGTGAGTCTTGCTAGAGGATTATCGGTCTTGTTTATTTTCTCCAAGAACCAGCTCTTGGTTTCATTGATTTTTTTTTATTGCTTTTTGGGCTTCCAACACATTAATTTCTGCTCTAAGTTTTATTATTTCCTGCCTTCGGCTTGGGTACCATAATTTTGAAAACTAATAATATCTTCACTGATTAGGTACAAATCACATCTCATTGAAGTAACATTTTCAGGTTAAAGTTGACAAACTTTTAGCAAACTGGTAATGATCAGTGTGTATACACATTAGTAATACATTGTACTCTGCGTATGTAAAGAATAATTTAATGATATGTAAATGAACCTTCCAACTTTCTATTCTTAATGATCACTCTATCACGTATATGTATATACCTCTATCTATATGCACTGTCACTGTCATCCTGTTGTTCATCAATTGCCTCGAGCGGGCCCCAGTTACGTTTCCTTCATCTTAACCCTGAGATTTTAAAAAGTGCCACATTCGAGGCTCTTTCAGGGTTAGGAGAATGAGACCCATTATTGTTACTGGTTTTTGGCATATTTAATAAGCCATGGGGGACAGCATTTAGCCGAAGAGAAGGACTACATGGAGGGCGGGATCCACAGATCCCAACGGAAAAGAAAAAAAAAAAAAACAGGTTCCAAAAAGAGCTGAGATCATCGGGAAGTCCCAGATGGGGTAGGTACCTCATCCTGCCTCCCCCAGATGGAACCCCGGTGACCAGAAACCTCTACAAGCAGAGCTCGAGTATGCGGGAACTAGGACTTTTCCTCAAAAATGCCGGGACTACACCTCCCAGGTAACCTCAGATTCCGGAAGTCACGCCCACATCCCGCCCCCCAGCGCCATCTTGACAGCATTTAGCCGAAGAGAAGGACTACATGGAGGGCGGGATCCACAGATCCCGAAGGAAAAAAAAAAAAAAAGGTTCCAAAAAGAGCTTATGCGGCCGCGCGACATTTCTATATACAAAGTGATCCATGGGAAGTAAACCACCTAACGTTTCTCTCTGAAAATCATAGTTAAGCTTTGAGCATGGCCACAGCCCCAGAAACACAAGTACTTAATGCATAACCCAGCAGTTTGGAGCAGAAAAGTGAACGGGTTATGTGTTAACCCAGGCCATCAAGTCTGCCAGAGGGGAAAGGGTGTTGGTCCCTTCCGCCCTCCTCCCTCTGGAAAGAAAGGTGGCGGCCACATGGAAGCCTTGTGGACAGCAGGTATGAGCCAGGGGTGTGGGGGCGACAAAAACCTCATGGGAAGGGGGGCGTTCCGGTCCGTCCTTCACGCCCTACCGAGGCCACCAGTTGCCCCCCACGAGCGGCTCTCCAGCACGGCCACAGACCCAGAAGCACAAGGACTTAATGCAGAACCCAGCAGCTTGGAGCAGAAAAGTGAACGGACTATGCGTTAATCCAGGCCATCAAGTCTGCCAGAGGGGAAAGTGTGTTGCCCCATTCGCCCTCTCTTCTCTGGAAAAAAGGATGGCGGCTGCATGGGAGCCTTGTGGAGAGCAGGTATGAGCCAGGGGTGTGGGGGCGACTAAAATCTCATGGGAAGGGGGGCGTTCCGGTCCGTCCTTTACGCCCTACCGAGGTCACCAGTTGCCCCCCACGAACGGCTCTCCAGCACGCCCACAGCCCCAGAAGCACAAGGACTTAATGCAGAACCCAGCAGCTTGGAGCAGAAAAGTGAAAGGACTATGCGTTAATCCAGGCCATCATGTCTGCCCGGAGGGGAAAGGGTGTTGGTCCCTTCCACCCTCCTCCCTCTGGAAAGAAAGGTGGCAGCCACATGGGAGCCTTGTGGACAGCAGGTATGAGCCAGGGGTGTGGGGGCGACTAAAACCTCATGGGAAGGGGGGCGTTCTGGTCCGTCCTTCACACCCTACCGAGGTCACCAGTTGCCCCCCACGAGCGGCTCTCCAGCACGGCCACAGCCCCAGAAGCAAAAGGACTTAATGCAGAACCCAGCAGCTTGGAGCAGAAAAGTGAACGGACTATGCGTTAATCCAGGCCATCAAGTCTGCCAGAGGGGAAAGGGTGTTGCCCCATTCGGCCTCTCTTCTCTGGAAAGAAGAATGGCGGCCGCATGGGAGCCTTGTGGACAGCAGGTATGAGCCGGGGGTGTGGGGGCGACTAAAACCTCATGGGAAGGGGGGCGTTCCGGTCCGTCCTTCACGCCCTACCGAGGTCACCAGTTGCCCCCCGCGAGCGGCTCTCCAGCATGGCCACAGCCCCAGAAGCACAAGGACTTAATGCAGAACCCAGCAGCTTGGAGCAGAAAAGTGAACGGACTATGCGTTAATCCAGGCCATCATGTCTGCCCAGAGGGGAAAGGGTGTTGGTCCCTTCCGCCCTCCTCCCTCTGGAAAGAAAGGTGGCAGCCACATGGGAGCCTTGTGGACAGCAGGTATGAGCCGGGGGTGTGGGGGCGACTAAAACCTCATGGGAAGGGGGGCGTTCCGGTCCGTCCTTCACGCCCTACCGAGGCCACCAGTTGCCCCCCACGAGCGGCTCTCCAGCACGGCCACAGCCCCAGAACCACAAGGACTTAATGCAGAACCCAGCAGCTTGGAGCAGAAAAGTGAAAGGACTATGCGTTAATCCAGGCCATCATGTCTGCCCGGAGGGGAAAGGGTGTTGATCCCTTCCGCCCTCCTCCCTCTGGAAAGAAAGGTGGTGGCCACATGGGAGCCTTGTGGACAGCAGGCATGAGCCGGGGGAGCGGGGGCGACTAAAACCTCATGGGAAGGGGGGGCGTTCCGGTCCGTCCTTCACACCCTACCGAGGCCACCAGTTGCCCCCCACGAGCGGCTCTCCAGCACGGCCACAGCCCCAGAAGCACAAGGACTTAATGCAGAACCCAGCAGCTTGGAGCAGAAAAGTGAACGGACTATGCGTTAATCCAGGCCATCAAGTCTGCCAGAGGGGAAAGGGTGTTGCCCCATTCGCCCTCTCTTCTCTGGAAAGAAGGATGGCGGCCGCATGGGAGCCTTGTGGACAGCAGGTATGAGCCAGGGGTGTGGGGGCGACTAAAACCTCATGGGAAGGGGGGCGTTCCGGTCCGTCCTTCACGCCCTACCGAGGTCACCAGTTGCCCCCCGCGAGCGGCTCTCCAGCACGGCCACAGCCCCAGAAGCACAGGGACTTAATGCAGAACCCGGCAGCTTGGAGCAGAAAAGTGAAAGGACTATGCGTTAATCCAGGCCATCATGTCTGTCCGGAGGGGAAAGGGTGTTGGTCCCTTCCGCCCTCCTCCCTCTGGAAAGAAAGGTGGTGGCCACATGGGAGCTTTGTGGACAGCAGGCATGAACCGGGGGAGCGGGGGCGACTAAAACCTCATGGGAAGGGGGGCGTTCCGGTCCGTCCTTCACACCCTACCGAGGCCACCAGTTGCCCCCCACGAGCGGCTCTCCAGCACGGCCACAGCCCCAGAAGCACAAGGACTTAATGCAGAACCCAGCAGCTTGGAGCAGAAAAGTGAACGGACTATGCGTTAATCCAGGCCATCAAGTCTGCCAGAGGGGAAAGGGTGTTGCCCCATTCGCCCTCTCTTCTCTGGAAAGAAGGATGGTGGCCGCATGGGAGCCTTGTGGACAGCAGGTATGAGCCGGGGGTGTGGGGGCGACTAAAACCTCATGGGAAGGGGGGCGTTCCTGTCCGTCCTTCACGCCCTACCGAGGTCACCAGTTGCCCTCCATGAGCGGCTCTCCAGTACGGCCACAGAAGCACAGGGACTTAATGCAGAACCCGGCAGCTTGGAGCAGAAAAGTGAAAGGACTATGCGTTAATCCAGGCCATCATGTCTGCCCGGAGGGGAAAGGGTGTTGCCCCAGTCGCCTTCTCCTCTCTGGAAAGAAAGATGGCGGCCACATGGGAGCCTTGTGGACAGCAGGTATGAGCCGGGGGAGTGGGGGCGACTATTACCTCATGGGAAGGGGGCGTTTCGGTCCGCCCTTCACGCCCTACCGAGGCCACCAGTTGCCCCCCACTAGCGGCTCTCCAGCACGGCCAGGACTCCAGAGCACAGAAACCAATTTCTTAACTATCTGACTTTCAGTATAAATACTTCCAGGGTCAATAAGTAAAATAGCAGAAATCCAAAACCAACATTTAATTCTTGAACCCAGCTGTAGAAAGCAAATCACGTCACAATGCTTTTTCAGCATGTCTGATTTGGGGGGGGGGGCTAAACTCTAAATAATAGTGGTGAATCTTTTATTGAAACAATGAATCTAATCAAAGCAGATAGAGTGTTAACTAGAATTCATCTGCCCCACAGGGACTGGGAGGGGTGGGGGGTGTGGTTTCATTGGGGTTCTTCATGGTAAAAAAAAAAGTATTGGTAAAGGGAAATGTGTTTGATATTTGTATGACTGAGACCTAAACCTGAAAGCTTTGTAACCTTTCCCAAGGTGATTCAATAAATAAAAAATAAATAAATAAATAAATAAATAAATAAAAATAAGCCATGGGGAGTTTGAGAGACTGCCATGTGGGCAGGATACTTTTGGTAGCCTGCCAGGTTCTCCAGAGTAAGAACTAGATAATAAGATGTTGCTTCCGGGAACAGAGTTTTATAGTCTCTGGGTCTTGGCCGTTGATGGGATTACATGGTGCCGGGGGCAGTTGGTGGGGGTAATGCCTATGTACTGGAAGATAGGGGATCTGGGTGGAGGAGGTCCCAGTCCCAATCCGAGCAGGCTTGGAGATCTACACCCTGGGTCCAGCACATCTGGGTTTCTCTGCCAGTTCCTTCATGCGTGAGGCTTGTGTGGAGAGTAGTCTTAAGCAAGGCTGTGGCTGGAACAGGAGGTCTTCAGCTGCCGGGGCTCTGCTCGGGGTGGGGAGAGAAACTCAATCCTATATGCACATCTATGACTATTATATGTATTTCTATAAATATGCTAAGACAAGTGTGCCTTGAATATTATAAACACTGTGCTCTCTAAAAGAACTATTGACAGCAATGGGGGGAAAGTTTAATTCACTACAAAGTTAAATCTTTTCAACAAGTTCACTTTTATTGTTCACTGAGATTGCTACTAGATTTCAAATGGCAAATGGAATTCAGGTTCTCCTGAACACAAAGAAGTAATTCCCAATGTGCTAGCAGTGCACAAAAGTAAGGCAGCTAAAGAGATGTACTGAGTTTTTAGTTCACATCCAGACCCAATGAACTCACTGTAACATTTGAGATTAGTTGCATGATGGAAATAGCGAAGTACTTTAGCATGTCAACTTCTTTTATCTCCACCATGTATATGGATAAAGTTGGGTAAAATGTAGTCCTTTCTTTGCCCAAACTTCCAAACCTTTTCTTTGACAGTCTTGCTATTAAAAAGTCAGATATGGGGCTGGAGCAATAGTCCATCAGGGAGAGTGTTTGACTTGCATGTAGCTGATCCGGGTTCCATCCTTGGCCTCCCACATGGTCCCCTGAGCACCGCCAGGAGTAATTCCTGAATGCATAGCCAGGAATGGCCCCTGAGCTTATCTGGGTGTGACGCAAAAAGGAAAAAAAAAAGTCAGACACTTCAACAATTTGTAGACCGAGGGATATTAGTCTTTGCCATTCAATGCAATACGAGAATGTTTTTACACGTGATCTTAGCCAAAAGGCTGAGAAGTAATAATATGAGAATATTTTTAAAAGTCCTTGAGACTTTTAACACCTAATAAGTAAAGAAAAATCTTTTTCCCTTTGGAGTTCTAGTGGATGAAATTTCCAGTAAGTTTACGTAGGCCAACAAATGTCTTCATGCTTTTGATGTTTAAAGATACGAACTTCCTTCAGAACTTGTGTAGCAGGCACTTCTTGGCATTTAGGGTTGCTTTTCAGTTAAAATCAAGTATCATTCATATTTGAACAGTCATTACTTTCCATGGTACTGTTAAACATCATTCCAAAGAATCTTGTACAGATGGCATCTGTTGCATGAATACTAAGTTGCACTTTGTCTACTAACATTTGCATTATAAATGTAGTGTGTAGATATCACACAATGCAAAAAGTGAACACTGATGCAGCTACTTCATGAAATGACAGACTCAGCAACTTCATTCACAGTACATTCTGTCTATATCACTGCATCTTGATGTCACTAGAATACAAATCTTATTTCTTATATTTACAAGCTGGAAATCAGTATCTTAGATGTGAATAGAAAATTATGCTAATATGAGGTTAAATGATTATTGTTCACTTGCTAAAATTTTTAAAGGAGCACTTTGTTTATTGCATTTCAGTAGGCATCTCCAGGTGTCTGGATAAAATCAAAATCTTCCTAAATCGCTGGTCATAGTGCCATTTCAGTGTTGTGGTAATGCAGCTCACCCCAGGGACAACTTTTCCATAAAAATGAGCTCATTGACATGATGAACCTTGGATAGCTCCATTTCAAAATCTGGGTTGTATAATACACATTACCTGAGTCATGCTCATATTCATGCATATTTATTACTGAAAAACAGTACATATTTTGAAGATGGATATTCCTACACCCATACAGATTAATCATCATGAATAAGAATTAGTGTTGTCTTCATCCATGACTATATAATTAGGTGCAGGAAATTATTTCTGCAAGATAAGAATGCAGTTCTGTAAATAGCTTCACTGAATGGCCTAAGATATTTTTGTTTTACTTTTGTGTCATACCTGGAGGTGCTCAGAGCTTGCTCCTCACTCTGTACTAAGGAATCATTCCCAACAGTGCTCAATAATTTTATGTTGCACAGGAAATGGAACCAGGGTTAGCCACACAGATCATAAGCACCTTTCCTCTGTACTATATCCTTGGCCTATGAATGGCCCATCACTTTATGAAATAAGAAAAAAACATTTCTTTTTAATAATAAACTATAGGTTCAGTACTAATAAACCACTTGACATGGTAAACTGTCAACACTCAATATTTGGTTTCACAATTTTCACCAATTCTATTCTGTTATAAATTCTGAACAATCCTAATTAGAACATCATAAGGAAAGATCCAATTAATCACAATATTGGTCATATTAACATTCTCAATGAATTTACTCAATCACTTCTTTCTAAATATTACTAAGACAGGGTATTCCTTTGTTGTTTTTATATATTGCTGTTATAATGATTCTGAGTGATTAGAAAATAGCTTAGATGAAATGAAGTGATCTATGCTATTAATGAATAAGTATACTGATAAATAGATGCATGATATATTATTAAACAGAGGCACATAGTTAAAAATTTAGCTGTGTTTAGAGGCTAAGCGGTTTTCACAGCTTATAGTGCTTGCAATTGTAATTACTTTTATTATGGCTGAAAGTATGAGAAATACTACACAAGTAAATTTAATTATATTATACTTAGATTCATCTTTGATTGATATGCTAGTAATACTGGGTTAGTAATCAGAGAGAAACATAATTTTTAAAATTAGGGTGAATTTGTTTCATATACTTCTCTTTATCTTTATTTAAAAATATTTAATTGCTATAACCAAGATTTTTGCATGATCTGCATTTTATCAAGAGCAACTATATGAAACATTGGCATAAATAAGTCATTCAAAAGGATATTCATACTGAATATTTTTTATCCAAGCTGAGCATTAAGTAGAAGAGTAAAATTAGATAAACTTTGTCATATTTTAATAAAAACTATTTTATTCTAAGTATTTAAAATTATGTGCCAAATTTTAATAGTGAAATATGTAAATATGTGTTGTAATTTGGAGCGATAGCACAGCAGTAGGGCGTTTGCCTTACAAGCTGCTGGTCCAGCCAAGCCAGGTTCGATTCCTCTGCCCCTCTTGGAGAGCATGGCAAGCTACCAAGAGTATCTCGCCTGCAAGGCAAAGCCTGTCAAGTTACCTGTGATGTATTCAATATGCCAAACACAGTAACAACAAGTCTCAAAAACGGAGACGTTACTGGGCCTGCTCGAGCAAATCAATGAACAACGGGAGGACAGTGTTGTAATTTAAAGAAATAAATTTTTATAACATTATAACATTTACTATTTTAGTTTTATTAAATATATTAATAAAATACTATATCATTCTAATATATAATGTTTAATTTTCTAATTGGCAACTTCTTTTTTTTTTCTTTTTGGGTCACACCTGGCAGTGCTCAGGGGTTACTTTTGGCTCATACACTCAGGAATTACTCCTGGCAGTGCTTGGGGGACCATAAGGGATGCTGGGAATCGAACCCAGATCAGCCACGTGCAAGGCAAATACCCTACCCACTGTGCTATCACTCCAGTCCCCAAAATGGCAACTTCTTATACCTCAGTAATTTATTTTCTAGCTAACAAATGAAGAATAATATTACTATCTGACAAGATAAAATGCCCTTTTGTTTCTTGTGAGACTGTGGGCATACACTATCAATGTAAGTATAGCTAAAAGAAAAAGTCGGAATAGGAAGAAGGGGAAAAGTATGGATAGTTGGCATAACTGAAAAAGAATGCTGATTATACAAGAATTTAATGATGTAAAATTTATGAAGGAAGGTTTGACAAATTAACACTTATGTTCTTCCCCTGTCTAAGCTGTGTTCTTGCTCAATTTATCTTCATACTACTAAAAAGTGTCAGTTTTGCACATTGGCAAATACCATTCTTAAATCTTTCTGAGATTTGGAAATATTCATCTTGTATTTTTGTGTCATGGGACTAGTCATATAGTGCAAGTGTCTGCCTGGACATGACATGGCTTTAGAGACAATGTGCAGGTTTAGGAATCTGAGTAATTTTTTGTCAATACTTAGTTGTGATTTCAAGCATCATAGATGCCTATGTGTTTTTAACAAAAATTTACTTCTATATATTTATCATATGCAGGGCCTTGTGCAGTATGACATTCAAATCTTTTTTTTCTTTTATATGGCTTGCAAGTTTTTAAATTCTAAAATAATGTTGACCACAATGTAGTTAAAGCCTCTTTTTAAGATAGGCCAATTCTGAAGTATTTCAAAACAAGGATTTTTGCGAGTTTATAAAATAATTTATAGCAAGTGGCAGTCTAAGGAATATTGTTTTAATGATTTACTCTTGGAGCATACCTTCTAAAGTAACAAAGGTGAAAAAATACTTTTGGAGACTTTGATATCACTGTTGAATATTTACAAAACTAATAACAATGGAAAGTATAAGTATACTTGATGAAAATAAAAGTATAAGCTGGCTCTGCTTGTCCTAGCCATGAAATTATGGGTCTTTGTAACTCTGATGTCTAGAATCAAGAATCTCATCCTATGTTTTGCCATATGTAAGAATTACTTAGTTTTTAAAGACTGTTCTGCCCATAGGTTGCCATAATATGAGGTAAATCATGAGGCTTGTATGACTATCACTTCCCTGACTTAAAGGCCAAAGGAGTGAAAAGAAAGCATTGATGAGCTTCATATATGTAATGAAAAGGGGACTAACTTATAGCTCACTGGAATAGTGGTGAATATTTGGCAGTTCTGGGTCACTATTATGACTTTGTATAAATAATTTTCAATCTTACCTTGCTGATTCTGTATCTCCAGTTCTCTTTAGATCTGGAAAATCCCTTAACACCTTCATTCTCAAACAAATCCTGTACATCTCACCACCATTTTCAGTGTTAGCAAACTTTTTGAATTTTACTTACTTTCTTCTTAGCCCATAATTATGAATAAACTTCACAATCTCTGGTTTACAATAGACTTGTCCATTTCCATTAAAAGAGTTTTCTTTCAGAAATAAACTCAGTAGATCATTTTAGGTCACTGGCTGAGTATTGATACTTTGCATTTAAAAACAAGTTATGCCAAAATTAATTCTTCCCAAGGTGACAAAGGCCTCTGACCAAATAACAAAAGGAAAACATACTGAAAATTGTGATAGTCAGATATAGTGAAAGTCTTACTCAACTCACGACATAAGTTTTATTTGCTTGTTTGTATTTAAAAGAGAGTAAATGTTACATAGGGAACATTGAATGATTCCAGGGAACATCAAGAATATTTATTTTATATAAATAGCATCCTTTAATGGGCTGGAGCGATAGCACAGCGGTAGGGCGTTCGCCTTACAAGCGGCCAATATGGCCGACCCGAGTTCGATTCCTCCGCCCCTCTCGGAGAGCCCGGCAAGCTACCGAGAGTATTCGATATGCCAGACACAGTAACAACAAAGTCTCCAATGGAGACGTTACTGGGCCCGCTCGAGCAAATCGACGATCAACGGGAGGGCCTTTACCTTTACCTTTACCTTACTCAACCATGAATGTTTATGGTGGCAGAAGTCCAAACACCTTATGACCTTAGGAAGTAAAATTATGATCTGGTCTCTTTTTATAAATTCCTCACTTTCAAGTTAGTGTATTTGATATGTTTATAATCAAATAGATGTTGATATTTAAAATATAAAAATAACTACCATACTCTATATTTTGTAAGATGTCTACATGGTGGTTCAGATTTTTAAAATGTTGTATTTGTAGCTTGATGTTTGCAGCTTATAATCGTACAATACATATTTCAGGAAGTAAAATTGTATTTCAGTATGCAGGTATCTTGGATGGAATTATGATCACAATGTCCTATTGCACATGTCAGAGGTCACCATTTAGATTATACTCTGTAGTCTGGAAATCCCCATAGGAAAATATAGAAGGATGCTGACACTGTCCTCCCGTTGTTCATCGATTTGCTAGAGTGGGCCCAGTAACGTCTCCATTGGAGACTTTGTTGTTACTGTGTTTGTCATATCGAATACATCACGGGTAGCTTGCCAGGCTCTGCCGTGTGGGCGAGATACTCTTAGTAGCTTGCCAGGCTCTCCGAGAGGGGCGGAGGAATCGAACTCGGGTTGGCCATGTTGGCTGTGTCCAAGGCAAACGCCCTACCGCTGTGCTATGGCTCCAGCCCATAAAAGGATGCTATTTATATAAAATAAATATTCTTGATGTTCCCTGGAATCATTCAATGTTCCCTATGTAACATTTACTCTCTTTTAAATACAAACAAGCAAATAAAACTTATGTCGTGTAAAATTCTAACATTCCTTTATTTGAATGAGCCAGGTTTATGTTTGTTTTGCTTTAAAATATAACTCCCTAAACAAATGAACATATATGCTTATATACCTATGGGCTTAATAAAATCTTTGCTTCTGAGAATAAAAAATACATAGAGCAAATGATTTTGGAACAGAGCAGAAAATTAAAAGAAATAGTAGAGAATCCCAGCAGTATAAAAATTTATCAATTTTATTGGTTTTGTCTGATATAAACTTCCCTTAAGAAATATATTCCCCTTCAAGGTTCTAAGCCACAGATTAAAGTTCTTACTAGAAATTCTGTTTAGTGAGTAGGACAAGCTTATGTACTTTATTTGGGTTTGTTTTCAGTGCTATACTGACTGCAATGAAATGGTTAAATATGATGAGCAGAAATCTGTACTCCTATGTGGTAATTTTGACTGTGTTAAGGAAGTTCAGTATCTGAGCAAGGAAGGAACATCGGTTGTATTCAGACAGCTGAGAGAGTCACTTTGCCTTCCGCTTGGGGAAGTTGCTCATTTGGCATCTTTCTTGAGGGTTATTGGTTGCACATTACCTCCTTTATTTCTTCTAAGTCTTTTGCCACATACCTAAGATTATATACGTTTTTGAAAGTTCCACATGAGCCATTACTCAATCACACATAAAAAACTCAAAAATTCTGATAAAACACTAAAATGTACTATTAAAAATAAAAGCACTGTCACTGTCCTGTAGCACTGTCATCCTGTTGTTTATCGATTTGCTCGAGCGGGCACCAGTAACATCTCCATTGTGAGACTTGTTGTTCCCTGTTTTTGGCATATAGAATATGCCACAGGAAGCTTTCCAGGCTATGCCGTGCAGGCAGGGTACTCTCAGTAGCTTGCCAGGCTCTCCGAGAGGGATGGAAGAATCTAACCCAGGTAGGCTGCGCAAGGCAAACACCCTACCCACTGTGCTATCACTCCAGCCCCTTTGTGGCATTAACAAATTTAATTTTCTCTACTATGAAAGTAGTATATGGTTAATAATATTAATAGATACTGAAGTAAAACAAATCCCCCCACAACCCTACTCAACACTGCTCAAGGATACTCCTGTTTGTGTGCTCAGGGTACCACACGGGGTGCTGGGGATCGAATTCTAGTCATGTCGAAGTAAAGTCAAGTGCTTTACACACTCTCCAGGTTATTTCAGTTCATCTGCTTTCAGTGTTCAGGAGGAGATACCTACAATTTTATCTTCCTAACCCTCCTATTTGAATGGTATGGCTTTTCTCCATTAATCTATTTTATTAATGTTCTCAGAGAGGGGTCAATTATCCGTCCCAGGTATAGATAAGTTTTGCTTTTCTAAACAATGTGGAACTTATGAGATTTATTTGATCATAGTAGAACTGCCAGAAATCAAGGCAGTTCAAAGGCACACAATGATCTTTTAATTTATACAAACTTCTTGGGGTCAACCCAGTAACTTGCTGTGCTCAGGGATCACTCCTGAGCAGGCTTAGGGGACTGGGACCATACTGGGATGGGGAATAAAAACCGTATCTGCCAAGAGCAATGCAAGTACCGCTCAGCTGTTCTTTTCATTCCAGCCCAAATGCAGCTTTACTTAATCTACTCTTCCACCAGTTGAATGCTTTTTTGTCCCCCTAGTTACTGCTGAGATAAAACCCAAAGTCAATAATAATGGTTTATTTTTTATTTAAAGCCAGTATTTTATTTAAAAATTATAGAAATGCAAATGGTGTCTATTGGAGCTCACTCAAAGAATAATTGTTGGGGGATGTAATAAAACATGTCAATTGTTTTCAGTTGTCAAGACTTGTGACAAGGAAGATGCAGTGAGAAGTTGCAATTCTATCAAGAGAAGTGTGTGTTCTGAAGAACAGGGTCTATTTCTTATATCATTGGAACTCTTTGTAATGCATATCCAGTGCTCTGGAAAATTTTGCACCCATTCATTCATTTCTGGTGACTGATAAGGCCTCATTAAAATATATAAGAACGTATAAAATTACTAATTTAAAACCATCTCATCTTGCTATGCTCTTGTAAAAGAATATATTAAAAATTCTCTCATTCTTTTCATAACCATTTTGTGTACTCAAATTATAGGATGGCAATTTAAATGTACTTAGAATATTGAAGATATTTCAAGTGTCAACTCTGAAGGATTTGGTACAAAAATGAATAACCATTCAATATATGAGACTTAAAATAACAGCCACAGAAAATGAAATTAAGCTGGAATTCAGGAAGTTACTAATGAAAGTGCAAGTAGCTTCCCAACTGTGCAAAATATTGGCATTTAGTTTCTTTAGTCCAAATATAATAGCAAAATCAGCAAGAAACTGTCCATCAGTGAGGTACTGTGCTATTAACACTTAAGAAAAAAAGTCTATTGCTACCCCCAATTTGTTGTATATAAGAAATAAATTTGACTGAATCAAGACAGAAGTTGACATGTCTCTATCTGAATATGTTAGTTGAAACAAATAGGACAATTATGTAAAGAGGAATCTAAGAAAAGTGTAATGATTTGATATTTCAATGGTACAGGATGTAATTATTGGAAGTGATTGAGCCTTGCTTTATTATAATTAATTATCATGAATCTACTTCTGGTAATTTAGAGACATGTTCCAGGTTTTCAAAAGAAGTAGCTTATTTTTAGGAGAATAATTAAATATCAATTGTACAAAAATTAGATGATTTCACAAAAATGAAGTTGATTAAATTGGATGAAATCAAACAGCATACATTTCTACTGTAATATAAGTAAGAACTATGGACATGATAATATTCTTATTTTCTGTCTATTATCCCTGTACTTAACTTAGGATAGGGAAAGTTATAAAGGGTATAAACAATTATGGAAAATAAATATACTAGATTATAAAAATAATGAGCCAATTTACCTCAGCATCATCTGCTTTCCAATAATTGAATTCATTTAATCATTTTTGTTAATTCAAAAAGTCACAATATTTGAAAGATGGTAGATGTAAAGCATCATTTGAAATTATGCTTGCAAAAGACTTATCATAGGTTCGTGACATTTATGTTTGGGAACACTTAAGCAGTTTTCAGTATAGAAGTCGAGAACATCACTTTTGATGACTCACATTTATTTTCCATCTTAATAGAAGAGTATTGATTCAAATAGAAGAGTACTCATCCCAGATAAAAATGTGGCTCTTTGAACTATTTTGAGAGAAATATTTCCAATTATGCTTCCTTTGTCTAGGAAGTTTTTGCTTCCATTTTAATTAATTTAATTTTGTAAAAGAGAGAGAATATTTTGTCTCCAAATGCTTTTTCAAATATACTTAGAAACCAAAAATAGAAAATTGTTCTTTATTGCTTTATTTGCAGTACCCTACGATTTAAAAACAAAGCTACCCAGGGACAACATACAGTACAACCTGCTTCGTATCTGTATAAAAATATTCATTTAGGATCCTTTTTTAATCTTCTCTTATCGATATTCCTGTTCCCTCGATATACTAAAATCATAATCTGAGAAAAGATTCAGAGGTGGTGGTGTAGCAAGTTTGAATGCCAAAGACATTAACTTTATTCTAAACTATGTTTATATATGGTATACATATTTTTATATATACCATGTATTTTCATTATGCTATACATATTATGTATATATAAATTGAAATTCAGTACAGGGATTTAGGTCCTTGTCTTATAAGCTGGAAGACTCAGATTTGATTGCTGGTTTCAAATATGGATTTTGAGCACAGGGGTAAGCCCTAAGCATCTCCAGATGTGGTCCCTATATCAGTAGTTAACCATATAGTCTTATTTCTGTGTGTGGTGATAGTGGAGGGACATGGAAGTTAAGAACCTTTGGATGCTAGACCAACTGAGCTCTATAGTACAATGCTCAGAGCCTTTACCACCAAGAACACACACAATGCTTCCAAGTTCTCCAGGTATATACTATAAACTCAGAGGGGCTTGTAGGATAAAATTTGAGATCTTATACAGGCAGGACATTCACCCTTATACCCCAAGCTATCTTCCTAGTCCTTCTCTCTTAATTAGTTATAGAACAAAAATTACTGTGCTTGTTTGACAGTGGCACTTTTTATAAAGTGGCACTTTTTGACAGTATTTTTTTAATAAAAATAAACACAGCTCTCAAGTTCTATTGAATTCTAAGTCAAAAATAGCTTTTTTTAAAATTAGAATGAGTCAACATCCATTCATTCAGGTCTAAAATGAAAATCTAATTGAATTGCTCTTATATACTGAAGGAGTTGATTCTTCAAATAATATAAGTTATACAATTCTTCAGTTTTAAGATTTGTGAGGTAGTAAAATGATGTTGAAAAGGTTCATACTCTTTTTACTTGTTTATGTATTTATTTTTCATTGCTATTCTTAAGGTATAACCTCATTCTTTTCACACTAGTAATACTAGTCACAAAGCAAGGAAACTAATATCCACAGGAAGAAAAATTTTCCTTTGTCTGTCTCTCTTTCTCTCAATATTATACAACTATAATACTATGAAAGCACATTATTAAACAATTTAGCTTTTTGTATCTATAAATATTTCTTTATATATTTATATTAATATATGTATGTATTTTGTTTAACTTAGATGGTGAAAAGTTTGAGTCATCATCTCAATATGCCCACATCAACTTATAGTGAGTTCTTGACCCCAAAGGCAAGTATTCTTATTATTCACTATCATAGCCTATTTTTTCTTATTCTTAAACATCAATGGATTAATATGAAGCATGTTTGTGTGTCTTCTTTTGTTATTAGTATTTAAAAAACTGGGCTGGAGATATAGTATATGTGTAGGCTGATTGCATGAAGTTGGCCAAGATTTGGATCCCACATTCCATATGGTTCTCTGAGTCCTGCCAGGAGTAGTCTGAGCATGAAATAAGCACTGAGAACTACTTGGTGTTGCCTAAAACAAAACAAAAAGCAACATTTTTTGCATAAAAAGTTCTCTTTGGAAAACAATATGGGCATTCCTTAAAAAACTAGAAATTAAGCTCCCATATAACTCAGCAGTACCACTTCTAGGAATATACCTTGGAGTATAAAATCACACAGCAGAAATACCATCTGCACTTTTATTTTTATTGCAGCACTATTTGCAATAGCCAGAAACTGTAACCAACATGAGTGACTTAGAACAGATGACAGGATAAAGAAACGGTGGTACATCTACACAATGGAATGCTACGCAACTGTTAGGAAAAATAAAGTCATGAATTTCACTTATAAATAGATGGACATGGAAAGTATCATACTCAGTGAAATGAGTTAAAAGGAGAGAAATAGGCATAGTAACTAATACACAAGGGCAGTAGAAACATAGGCTAGGAGATTGGAAGTCTGACTCAGGTGCTAGGGGAGAAGGCAATTGGAATAGAGAAGGAACCACTATGGCAATGATAGTTGGAAATGATCATTCTGGATAAGAACTGCATGCTCAAAGTAGGTAAAGAAAAAGAAGAAGTTCTCAGAAAGGAGAGGAAAGTGCCTGCTATAAAGGCATGCTGGGGTGGAGTGGGTGGCAGGAAGGGAAAATAGGGTCACTGCTGGTGAAAAATGTACAATGGTAGAGTGATGACTTGGAAAACTGTATGACTGAAATGCAATCATGAACAGCTTAGTAACTTTGTACTTCACAGGGACTCAATTACAAAAAAACACAAAAAATAAAATCCATGTTGTATATATCAGCAGTTTTCAGCCTTTTAAATTCTTGAGGACAAGGTTTGGTGGTTGAATACTACAGTATACATTATTAGTATATTCCAATTACATTTTGTGTTATATTTTACTCTACATATAATTCACAATCAATTATTTTCCTATTCTTTTAAACCCAAACTATTTATAGTTTTCCTAATTACTAATGCTATAAATATACTATTTATTTTTGTAAATGAACATTTTTACTTCTATTGTGTAAATAGCTACTAGTGGAATTACTGGGCTGGAATATATGTATATATATGTATATGTATATATATATAATAAAAGTGCAGTCAAAATCTTTTCAAAGGATTATGTCATTTTTACTCTTGAAAGATACTCATCGTCTTTGCTAAATTATGTTGCTACTACTGACTTTAATTATTTTTCATCTAATAAATGTGGTGCTGATCTAGTAAAATTATACCTAATTGTGTTTTTAATTAAAAATTATGTGATGATTAACAATGTCCCTTTCTTTTCTATTACCTTAGTCATTAAATATTCATCTTTTATGAAATACTTTTCAATAATTTATTGAGTTATTTGTTTTATTTATTGTAATAATTTTCATATATTTCATAGAAATATATAAACAATTTTTGGTCAGGTAATTGTATTCAAATAATTTTTTTCAAATACAAGGCTTAAATTTTTATTTCCTTGACAGTGTGTTCTGATGAGTATCTATTTTTACTTTATTAAATAATTTATTTTCTTTTTATGTGGTTTATAACCAAAAGACATGCTCAACACAAAGCAAATTTTTATCTGTATTATCTAATAGTATTATAGTTGAGCTTTCAAGACTAAATCTGTACTCCATCATAAATTGATATATTTAACTAAGGAGAAGTTAATGGGAAAATTATTGTCTGGAGAGCTATTATCTTGCATATGAATTAACTGCATTTGATCACAGAACCCCATAAGTTTAAACCAGCAGTGGTATAGGGTTCAAAGCCAGGAGTAAACCCTGAGCTCCAGTGGGTGTGTTTCAAAACCAGGTTTTTTGCCCCATTTGTTCCATAACTTATGTTGAAAGCATTTCTCTTTTCTTTAATTGCCATGGCATTACTGTCAAAATTAATGACTCATATATGTGACTATATTTCTGTATATTTAATTGTATTAATCCTTTTCCAAAACTCAATATTCATGAATTTCTCATTGTCTAAGCTACTTTGGTTAATGTAGATTCTTTGCATTTTTTGCCCTATGATATGTAGTTTACTTCAGTTTGGACGTTATTTTTTTCCCCTTTCTTTTCCTCATTTTTTAAAATTAGTTACCTTGACATATACAGTTACAAAGCTGTTCATGATCAGGTTTGGGTCATACAATGTTCTAACACCCATACCTCCACCAGTGTACATTTCTCCCCACTAATATCCCCAATAATCCTCTCACCAACCCTCCCCTGCAGCCTTCCTCAATGTCAGGAATTTTTTTTTCTCTCTTGCTTTACCTTTGAGCATTATGGTTTACAATACAGAGAGGCCACCATATTTGGTCTTTTACCCACTTTCAGCACCCATCTCCCATCAAGAGTGATAATTTTCAATCATCGTTGTCATGGTAGTCCCTTCTCTATCCCAACTACCCTCCCCCATCACTTGAAGCCAGATTCCAAACCCATAGACAAATCCTCCTGGGCCTTGTTTCTACTGTCCTAGGTTATTAATCTCAAAATATTTTTTATATGCCCACAAGAGTGCAATCATTCTATGTCTGCCCCGCTCTCTCTTTGCAATTTTTTATTTAAAAGTAATTGATTGGAGGGATCATTTGGGATAGAAGATGTGTGCTGAAAGTAGATAAAGGAGCAAATGTGATAGCCTCTCAGTATTTATATTGCGAATCATAATGCCCCGAACTAGTGAGAGTATGGGGGAAATTGTCTGCCATAGAGGCAGGGGGAGGGGTGGGATAGGGGGGATACTGGGGTTATTGGTAGTGAATAATGTGCACTGCTGGAGGGATGGGTATTCCATCATTGTATGACTGAAACTCAAATATGAAAGCTTTGTAACTCTATATCACGGTGATTCAATTAAAAAAAAGTTTTTTTTCTTTAAAGGAATTGATTGTTTGCAACAAAGCTCCTCAAAATGTTACTGAAATTATATAATATATGTTAGTATCAGTTCTCAGATGATTCCACCAAATGACTTAAAGTATTACACCACATTCCTGGTGGTTAGAATATGGGTCAGGCCCATGGCTATGAAGAGGTAACAAACCAATGATACTATTATATGGAGAAGATAAATAAACAAAGAAACTAAATTCCCTGCTAAGTCAATGTTCAATTAGTCAATAGGGAGATTACACTAGATGGGCTTATGGATTTGATAGACCTATGAATATTCCAAATCAAGTAGGTATATTACACTTCTATTTGGAATTTTTAAAAAAACAAAGCAAAATATAAACTAAACAAAAATAATATCTGAGATACAGAACACATTGGTGGTTTCTAGAGGGGAAAGAAAACAGAGTTGGTGAAATGGATAAAAGTGGTCAATAACATGCTTATGGAGACAATCAAATTTTGATGCTGTTCATTATGTAGTGAATACAGATGTAAAATTATGACTTGTAACCCTGAAACACTAATAACATTATGAATTAATGCTACTGTAGTAAAAAATATTTTAAAATAAGGTGGGGGGAGATATTTCTCTATTTCAAAATTTCCTCACTGTTCTAAAAAAGCAAGACAGTCTATATTCCACTTCTTAAGGAAAAGTAATTCTTTTACAACCACATGAGTATGGATAAAGACTTTTCAGATGATTCCAGCCCTTATCAAAGCTTTCATTGTAACTTGTGGCTAGGACCACACGCTAGTTATGGTAACCTGTTATACAGCCATAGGAAATTAACCTAATTGTCAATTTTATTGAAGTTATAGGAATTTTAAATGTGAGTAAAATTAAAGAAGTCAGGATGAGGGGGATTCCACTCACTGTATAAAATTAAATTGGCAAACCTTTTTCTACAGTTAATTAAATTGGAAAACCTCTTTCTACAGTTGAGTAATGAAATTATGAACTGAAAGTCACAAGCTAGGTGAAGAATCACTGGAAAAACTTCAGGCCAGAAATAGTGAAACATTAATAGGCAATTAGGTGAGCAATTAATTAGATAAATAAATAGAAGAGGTCAAAAATGTCTTTAGCTTATCATACACAAATGACTAAAGAGGTAACAGATAACATTCCTGAGCTTGCTTACCTTGAAACTAGCTAAATCCTTCAGTAAGATAAAGATTATTAATCATAGATTATAACTGTGGCATTGGATGTCAGAAATATGAGAAACATTATACATAACAGTTACTTAGAACAATATTTAATAATAATTCCAGGAAGGAGGAAAATAGAAAAGAAGAAAACAATGAAGGATTGCAGCAATCACTGGACAGAATTCCAACATGTTCACAATTTGATTTGTCTGAGAATCAAATTGTGTTAGTTTGTCCTATGGATAAACCAAGAAAATGATGTTAATAACACTTTTTGGGACTGTTAAAGTATGAATTTGGAGTTAGGTCAACCCATGTAATATACATTATAGCCAAGGTTGATTATAAGCAATTCCATACCATAGTATTTGAACTTTAAAAATACAAAAGAAATTTAGCAGATATATAGGTAGCAAATTCTGCATTAGTTTTCAAGAAGAATATTCAGATATTTCTTGGGGAGTTCATGCACAATTCAATCAGCATAATCAATGGCTCAATAAATAGCAGTACTCCTAAATAAAAAATATTCAGATATTTCTTAACTATGTCCCTAGCAATATTAAATATGGAGTCAAGAGAGAGAAGTGGAACACAAACCTGGTATATGCAAGGTCCAAATTTGATCTCCAGTATCCCTCACCTTCACCCCTAAATACCACTAGACATGACCCCCTGTAAATATTAAAAATTATTAGTGATAAGAAAATTAGAAATACATGTTGGATAGTTCTGCTTCTTTCATACTTAATTGATAGATGAGTTTGTAGAGATAAAAGATTTTTTTTGTGCCTGACCTGTTCTGATAAACATTGAAAGTAATGTGTTTTTCTCTAACCATCTCAATAATCTTACTTGTTCCGACACTCATAGAAAATTGTTAATAGTTATCAGAATAGGACACTAATATACACCTATTATTTAGTTGAACTACTGTGGTTTAAAATTAAATATTCACACACACAAAGCAAAATGTATAGCACTCTTCAATGTGAATTTTGGATAATATCCTAAATGTTCTGAATAAAATGGATTTTTGTATATAAAACTGAAAATCACACACATATTGCTTCTTGTTTTATATAAGGCTAAGAGGATTAGAATCTTCACTGCCCAATATTACCAAACCTCACCAGAATCTAATCTTATTATAGACAAAGCCCAGGAGTTTTCCTGCTACCTTTTGTCCAAATAACCCAACTACACAATGTAAGGCAACACAGAGCTTGCTAGTCTGTAACAGTTCAGAGAACTTTAATAACAATCTGAAACACTTCTAAAAATGTTTTTTTAACACACACATATACATATATATGACATATATTCACTTTGTTCACAATTCAGAGAGTACAAAGGTGTGATCATTAAATACCAGCTACTCACTCCTTTTCCAACAATTTGATTCTTTCATAGTAGCAAGGGCTGGAGTGATAGCACAGTGGGTAGGGAGTTTGCCTTGCACGCAGCCAACATGGCCAACCCAAGTTCGATTCCTCCGCCCCTCTCGGAGAGCCCGGCAAGCTACCGAGAGTATCTCGCCCGCTTGGCAGAGCCTGGCAAGCTCCCCGTGACGTACTTGATATGCCAAACACAGTAACAACAAGTCTCACGATGGAGACGTTACTAGGCCCGCTCGAGCAAATCGATGAACAACAGGAGGACCGGGACCGTGTGATTCACATAGTAGCAAATCAAGTCACTTGCCTTTAGTGATTTTTCACTTTTAACAGAGTTGAACTGCTAAGAGTTGCATAGTCCAGAAAACATATTCATACATATATAGCACATGTAGTTTTTATACCTTCATTTCTAAACATCTATGAAACTCTAGAAATCTGCATCTTTTTTCTACTTAAATACAACACACACATGCTGGCTATTTTATTTATAAACTCGTGAAGTATTTTTTAACATCCCATAGTAAGAATGTATATAGTTTATTTGACTACTACCACAGAGTAGTTTAAATTAGTTTCAAACTATATGGTAAATAAAATGCTGTTATTAAACATATGATTTTATGAATTTCAATAGATAAACTTCAGAAAATAGAAGTGTTAAGTAAAAGAAAGTTAAATGTTCTAGTTTTTCAGATCCTAAGATTTTTATCATAAAAAATTATTTTATTAAATACAATTGCTTTAAATGTTTATATACATCCTTGAAACAGTATTACTTATTTCATCCAAATTATAGTGACTTGCATGATTTCATAATTTCTTGCAGCTGCATAGTATTCCATTATATTTTCTATTTGATTTTTATTCTCACAAATTTTAGAATATTTTGCACAGTTATATTGTATTCTAAAGTAAAATATAATGTAAGGAACTTAACATTTTCTCAATACCACTCTATTTTCCTATTTTATTTTTATGTCATATATTTTCCTTAAAGAACTTCTCAAAAATACAGCTTGTTGCTGAATGAGAAAATAACTTTGATAATAATCCACATTTGCTTTGCTTTAAGTGTTAACTTTCTTATTTTAGTGGCTACTAAGGCAGTATTCTAGGTGTTGTCTCATGCTTATTCTGATTGAATCAATTATATAAATACAAGCATTAAGACATAATGTTGAAACTTTCAGCCCTTTTGGAAAACAGTATGGACGATTCTCAAAAAATTAGAAATTGAGCTCCCATTTGACCTAGCAATACCACTCCTGGGAATATAAAAAGTACAGTAGAAATGACATCTGCACTTTTAAGTTCATTGCTGCACTATTCATAATAACCAAAATCTGGAAAAAACCTGAGTGACCGAGAACAGACAACTGGTTAAAGAAACTTGGTACATCTACACAATGGAGTACTACGCAGCTGTTAGAAAAGATAAAGTCATGATATTTACATATTAGTGGTACTACATGGAACGTATCACTCTAAGTGAAATGAGTCAGAAAGAGAGGGACAGACATAGAGAAATTGCATTCATATGGGGAATATAAAGTAACAAAATAGGAGACTAACACCCAAGAATAGCCGAGATAAGTACCAGGAGGTTCACTCCATGGCTTGGAGACCAGTCGCACAGGCTAGGGAAAAAGGCAGCTCTGATAGAGAAGGGAGCACCAAGTAAAGGGTGTTGGGAGGATCTTCCCAGAATCAGAGATGCATGTTGAAAGTAGACTATAGATCAAACATGATTGCCACTCAATACCTCTTTTGCAAACCACAGCACCCAAAAGGAGAGAAAGAACAAAAGGTAATGCCCTGCCACAGGGGTGGGGTGGGATGGAGGGATGTGAGGGGTGGGGAGAATACTGGGATCACTGGAGGTTGAGAATGGGCACTGGTGGAGGGAAAGGTACTCAATTATTGTATAACCCAAGCACAAAAATTTGTAAGTCTACAACTGTACCTCATGGTGTTTCACTAATAAAAATTTTTAAAAAATACATAAAGCAAAAATTGTCAGAGACCAATTTCATTCCTTAAAACATTTTTATGTTAAAATTCACACATATGTAAAGTACTGATTTGCATTGTTAAATTAATTTTTTTATTTTAATTGAAAAATATAAACATGCATAATATAAATTGGGCATGATGTGAAATTAGTCTAGAGTGCAACCATATTTTCAGAAACCCTAATCTTTAATATTACTGCTTATGACTAAATCTTAATTATAATAATTATGGAACCCCTAGAGAAATTATTTTTATAATTATTTTCTTACTTTCTAGTACCACGATTTACTCTAGGGTCATTATTATTTTTTTAATCTCCATTCCTAAAATCACCCAGCTCTTCAGGGGATTCTGGTTCTTTTGTTGCAGTATCACTGTTAGAAAATAATATCTAGGTTAAATATGTGCAAAAATATTTAATATTCATATGTTACTTGAAGTGTAATTGTGGGTCTTAAAGGGAATGAAATTTTTACATTTCTTTAGATATTATCAGATTGCTGAGCAAAATAATCTTTCAATTACTATAGGTGTATGAGAGGATCTTTTTTATTTTGTCGTGGAAACATTCAACAGTCTCAACAATGCTTGATATTATCAAACCAAAAACACTTCACCAATAGAGGAGTCGGATAGTAGAGCGGGTAGGGTATTTGCTTTGTATGCAGCTGACAGATGTTCAAACCCAAGCACATCATATGGTCTCCAAAGTGCCTAAATGCACGGAAAGGAGTGATCCCTATCAAAAGAGGCAGAAAATATTCTAGAGAACCACCAAACGTCCACTCCCTCCCAATTTTTGTCAACTTAGTGAATGTAAAATAGCATTTTATTATTCACTTTCTGAAATCTAGTTAACTGAATCTAGTTAAGCTTTCTGGTTTTGTTATCCTGTATGAAACGCCTTTGCTTTCCTCCAACTAATCTCTTATTTTCCACCATAATTGTTGGGTCCTTTCATATGTCAGTGTCAAGTTTCCTAGAAAATATTTAAATACAAATGTATAGATATATTGATAGAGTTGTGTGGTTTGGAAAATTTTCATACAATTTGTAACAGAAAATCTCTATCATGTATGTTAACTTGTTCCTTAGAATTTTATAGTAATTTATAGTATAAAATCAATAAATGGGGTGCGGTGCCACCAGCAGCAAAACCTGTACCCTCATGGGTACAGCCTGATAGGGCCTCGGCTTCTTGATATTTTCCTGGTGTGCCTTTTTTTTTTAAGAATTGTAAAAATATTTTCTTCAGTATTTTCAAGTCATCTAATAAAAGCCCACAGCAAGATTTCTTCTCAATGAAAAATCTAAAAGAGTTCCCTCTTAGATCAGTCACAAAACAACACTGGCCACTCTCTCCACTCTTATTCAATATAATAGTAGAAGCATTTTCCATAGAAAGTAGGCAAGAAGCAGATATCAAGGGCATCTACATAGGAACAGAATTCAAACTCTCACTATTTGCACAAAACATGATACTGTACCTAAAAAATCCAAAACACTCTAATACAATGTTCCTAGAAACAATAGATTTGTATAGTAGAGTGGCAGGTTACAAAATTAATATGCAAATGTCTATGAATTTCTTATATACAAGTAATAAAATAGAGAAAAAAATATTTTTAAAAACAAATTAGCTGGGGCTGGAGCGATAACACAGTGGGTAAGGTGTTTGCCCTGCACGCGGCCAACCCGGGTTCGATTCCCAGCATCCCATATGGTCCCCTGAGCACCACCAGGAGTAATTCCTGAGTGGAGAGTCAGGAGTAACCCCTGTGCATAGCCGGATGTGACACCCCCCCAAAAAATTGGCAATTATACCTCAAAAAAACAAGTACCTCTGAATCAGCCTAACCAAATAGGTAAAAGATCTGTACAAAGATAATTATAAAATGTTACTTCAAGAAATAAAAGAGGAGGTGAGGAAATAGAAACATATCCACTGCACATGGATTGGGAGGATTAATATCATCAAGATGGCAATAATTCCCAAAGCATTATACAGATACAGTACAGTCCCTGTAAAGATGTCTATGTCATTTTTAAAAGAAAGTGATAAACACTCTTGAAATTCATGACTAACACTAACACTATCACCCCATTGTTCATTGATTTGCTCGAGCAGGCGCCAGTAATGTCTCCATTCATCCCTGGCACGTGCTAGTGTAGCCCGATGGCATATTGTGGGCTCTTTCAGGGTCAGGAGAAGGAAGACCATCATTGTTACTGTTTTTGGCATATCGAGTATGCCACAGGTAGCTTGCCAGGCTCTGCTGTGCAGGTGAAATACTCTCGGTAGCTTGCCAGTCTCTCCGAGAGGTATGGAAGCTTTTGGGGAAGCCTCTAATCACCTTTACAGGCATATATGCGGGCAAAATACTCCCAGTAGCCTTCTGGGTTCTCTGAGATTGAGAATTAGAGAATAAGAGGGAAACTCAATCCACTCACCTCCAGGGGGCCCTGGTGAGGACAGCCAGGCTCTGGGGCAAAAACTCTATGTTGTTCTCTTCCAGGAGCTTGGTTTTATAGTCTTTGGATACTGGCCATTGATGGAGTTACACGGCAGTTGGTGGGTGAAACTGTCTAGCTACTGGAAGATGGGAGGTCTGGGTGGAGGAGGCCCAGTCCCAAACTGAGCAGGATTGGAGATCTCAGCCCTGAGTCCATCACACCTGGGTTCCTCTGCAGGTTCCTTCATGTGTGAGGCTCATCTGAGCATGTGGAGAGTGGTCTCAGCATGGCTGTGGCTGGGTCCCGGAGGTCTTCAGCTGCCGGGGCTCTGCTCGGGGTGGAGAGGGGAACTCAAGCCTCCCCCCCTACAAGGGGCCCTGTTGAAGACAACCAGGCATGGGGCCAGGAGACTCTGCGTTGTTCTCTTTCGGGAGCTTGGTTTTATAGTCTCTGGATCCTGAAGTTCATATGGAAAAATATTCCTCACCTCCCCCCAACAAGTACATGAAGCAATACTTGGGCAGGGGGAGGAGAAAGGGAAGCATCAGTTTCCCCAACTTAAAAATGTAATGCATAACCGGAGTAATTAAAGCACCATGATGTTGACATATAGACAAACACTTAGATCAATAACTTGAATATCCTGAGACAGACTTTCAGGTATGTGATCTGTTAATCTTCAATTAAGGAGTGAAAATAGGAAATGGAGCATGGAAATCCTCTTCATCAAGTGGTTTTGGTAAAACTGGTCAGCTACATGAAAGAAAATAATCTCTTTTCTTATGACATCTTTCTAATGAATTGCAAAAGTAAAAATATAATAGCTTAAAGACCTTGGTGTCAGACATGAATTTATAAGTTACATAGAGAAAAACGTAGGCAGAACTTTCCATATGTTGAAGCTAAGAACATCTTTAAGGATGAAACACAACTGATCATGCAAGTGGAAGCAAAGACAAACAAGTGGGATTACATAAAACTGAAAGGTTTCTGCACTTCAAAGGAAATGATGACCCAAATACAAAGAAACCTACAGAATGGGAAAAAATATTTACTCAACACACATCTGATCAGGTCTTAATATCCAAGATATATAAGGTACTGGAAGAACTTTACAAGATAAAAATTATACAACCCTATCAAAAAATGAGGAGACGAGATGAATAGCAATTTCCTTTTGAAAAAAAAAGATGGCAAAAAGGTAGATGAAACAGTTCTCTACATCACTATCAGAGAGATACATTTCTTTTATTTTGAGGTAAACATATTTGTAAAAGTTAAATAAATGAGACAAATTTTTGAGATTTTCCAATAATATTTAGCCTTAATTCAATACTGATTTTAGTATACAAAAATGATTACCATATATCTGGTGAAAAATATGATTTATATAGTCATTTCAAGCATGCATTCACATTCTTCAACTGAGTTTTTGTTTTGCACAGCATTAGCCAGATTAAACAATAAATAAGAAATAATAAAATAATAATAATAATAGGAATATCTTTAGATTTTAAAATGACTGATTTTAGCACCACTGAAACTACAGGTTCTCAACTCCCAGCAT
Organism: Sorex fumeus; assembly: GCF_029834395.1. Taxonomy (NCBI): domain Eukaryota; kingdom Metazoa; phylum Chordata; class Mammalia; order Eulipotyphla; family Soricidae; genus Sorex; species Sorex fumeus. Next base: position 34,664,215 of record NW_026606070.1, read on the forward strand.
TGATCACTTGATCACTTGCCATCCCGTTACTCATCCATTTGCTCGGGAGGGTACCAGTAATGTCTCAATTTGTCCCTGTCATGTTCTAGTGTAGCCCAGTGGAGTCTGCTCCCTCTAGGAACACAAAGAGTCTCAAGCCGTTTATTCAGGGTCTTGACGAAGAAGTCTGACCACCTCATAGGTGGGTGGCCACATGACCTTTTGACATCCCGTGGAATGCAGTCGGTAGCGGCTCTAGTCCAGTGATCGTCGCATTACATGTCCAGCCCATCTGATTGTCAACACCTTGGAAAACCCTGTCTGAATGCAAGTTTCTGTCCCAATGGAAAACCAGGAGGACTGTTCTACTGTACAAGAAGAGAGACATCCATGACATTGTCAACTATCACCCAATCTGCCTGTTGTCTGTTGTCTACAAGCTGTTCACTCAAGTCATCCTGAATAGGATTGGAAGAACACTAGATGAAGGACAACCATGAGAGCAAGCTTGGTTGCAAAAATAATTCAGCATGATTGACCATATCCACATGGTAACCAAACTCATTGAGTTTTCTCTGGAGTCCAAGATGCCACTCTGTCTAATGTTCACTGATTTAAAGAAAGCCTTTGATTCTGTTGAGACTGAAGCGGTCATCAAAGCCCTAGCCAAACAGGATATTCAAAATTAATATATCAGGATCCTCCATGAGCTGTATTATGGATTCACCACCAGGATCTCACCATTCTACAAGGAAGTGATCATCAACATAGAGAGGGGTTTGGCAGGGTGATACCATATCACTGAAACTCTTCAGTGCCACCCTTGAGAATGTCATGCGACGACTGGAATGGGTTGGAATAGGAGTGAAGATAGACTGTCAGCAACTACACCACCTCCACTTCGCTGATGACATTATTCTAATAACACCAAACATTAGTCAAGCGGCACAAATGCTGGCTGATTTTGACTGTGAGTGTGGAAAGGTCGGACTGCAGGTGAATCTCACGAAGACAATGTTCATGAGAAATGGTCTCGTTCCTGACATTCCATTCGCTCTCAATGGAATGAACATCTTGAAATACAGGAGTTATGTGTACCTAGGTCGAGAACTCAACATAATGAACAACTGTCACCTGAGTTGCACAGGAGGAAGAAAGTGGCATGGAACGCCTTCAAGCGCATGGAAGAAATAGCTAAGAGGATGAAGAATCTTCAGCTCTGGGCACACCTCTTTGACTCCACCATTCTTCCTGCATAACCATACGCCTCAAAAACCTGATCCCTATGAAAACAGGATACGAAAGCTATTCGGGTCTCCCAAAGAGGAATCAAAACAGCTATGCTTGGAGTATCATGCTTCACTCAAGTAAGAGAAGGAATCCGGAGTTCCGGCCTCTGTCAACAATCGAGAATCAGGGATTCTGGTGTGTCTTTGGTGAGACCCCACCAACTCAGGACGAAGTTTCCCAAGAAATTAAACTGTCAAAATTTAGGTATGTGGGAACCATGCCAACAAACCACCACAGGCTCTGTTATTTATGTATTGGCCTTGCTTTAGATACCCATAAACAAATATCAAAATAGATCAAAAGCTGCAGTTAATCTCAGACTAACACAAAGTTAAATGGACCAGTGTAAATCAGAAGGGGTAGGTCATCGTGGTTTTCACCCAAGCAGAGCCCTTAGCAGGCTTTTGCTTCCACAATCTGAAATTGCCACCATGCCCCTGGCCTAACCTCACTGTCTCAGGATGGACCTCACCAAGATATATTCTGCTGAATATTGGGGTATGTGAGTTTTGTGTCTAAAATCTTCAGGCTTTCTCTGGGTTGGGATGGGATACCTTCCCCCACCTCCCTGTACTTCTGGAAGGCCCATAAGTGATGTTCACACCTCAAAGCTACCATCCAGTTAAAAAGGCTGCTCCAGCTGTATTAAAACCCTGAACAAATTACTCCAGGCATTAAAGCCCTGAACAAACTTGATGACCTCTTAGTGTTTGTATTGCAAATTGTAATGCACAAAAGGAGAGAGAGAAAGAAGAAAATTGCCTGCCATAGAGACTGACTATGGAGGCTGGGTTGGTTTTGGGGAATGGTGGAGGGAAACGGGGGACATTGGTGGTGGGAACCATACACTGGTGAAGGGATGGGTGTTAGATCATTGTAGACTAAAATCCAATCATGAACAGCTTTGTAATGGTCTATCTTATGGATATTCAGTAAAATAATTTAAAAAACACACTAAAAAAGTTATTTAAAAAAGTTTTGTTATGGGTTAGATATAACTTATGTTAAAGCATAGCAGACAAATGTAACTAGATAGATGGATTTGGCGACATTAGTTTGGTCCTCCCAAATGGAGCTCAGAGGCTTCAAGGTCACTCTTTATGATAGATAGTTGGCCAACTGGACTAGCCTTTTTAAGACTAAAGTCCATGTGTGTAGAGCTGTTTGGACTCTGTAGTGCTAGGAACTGCCAAGGCTACACTTGGCAATGCCAAGGAGAGGCGTATATGTTGCTGAGGAAGGTTTAGGATTGAATCGGGGTACTATTTATATAAAACTTGTGCACTGATATCAATACTATATTCCTTGACCTAAAATGACATTTTAATCTGTAACTTTATACAAACTCAGTAAAAGTGTCAATTAACTCATGGAATAAATGTATAATGAATAGATCAATATGCCAGTATTACTACCTTTTAAGTGTAAAGCTCTTAATGTTGGTGAAGAAATACCTATAGGCAGTTTTCTCTAATTAAACTGTCTGGATATATTGTACATTTCAGAGATGCAAGACTTTAAGGAAACCAATCATTTATCCATGATTATTTTTTCTTCAAACAATCCCAAGGGTTTTACCTGTTCACCTGTGTACTTTTGTTCTTTACCACTTAATGAGTTCTAAAATTTTCAATTATGCACATTTCAAAGAATAGACAGGGCTGAGAATGAACTCATATTGAGTTTGGCAGGGAGAACATGTGTCAATAAAATGTTCCATTAAAATTTTCCATTGGAAAAAAAATACTAAAAACAACTGCAATTATCAAAAACTGAAACAATAATTTGCTGCACTAGAGAAATTGATGACTTATCCCCCACACTAAAAATATCTTGAAGATATTTCAGAAATGTATATAGTCATTCAAAACTTGTCTACTCAAAATTTTCCATAGTTTTTTTTTACACTTCTGCAGTCAAGAAATGACAATATATGTGACAGGAATTGCTCAACAAAACTTGCCTGTCTCAGTATATACTTTCCAACAGAAGATTTTACTGTTCATTGTTCACAGAAGATCATACATATTTATATGTGGGCTGGATTTTATCTTATACATTTAACATGAGTTTTTAAAAAGCAGTATTGAAGTTCTATTGTCCATTTTCTTTTTTATAAAAAATAACAAAATATAAACATAAGTGCATCTGATACATACTTTATTGAGTTTTATTTTACTTTTATTTATGACATGACATCGAGTTAGATTTCAAGTAAAGTTGGAAATGCTCTTGTAAAGCATCATGATTGCATTACAATGGTTTCTATAACACCAGGTGATACATAAACTATGTAATATAGAGAATGCCAAGAGCTTCAATCACATAATATAAGACTTGAGTCTAAAGTACACAAAATAAATCTTGTCAAAATTGAAGAAATACCTTTATAGTGTTCTACAATCAGTAAAGTTATTTTTGAAGACAAGATAGATTTCAAGTTTTCATAAATCCTGTGTAGCAAAACATTTTCAGTTAATCAAATTAGCAGCTTAAATTGCTGAGGCAAGTTAATTGAAACTGAATAAAGCAATTTGCATAAATCACAGGATATAATGTTTCTCTTAAAAACTAGCTATGTACTATATAAAGAATAAGTACTTAAAGATAATAACACAAAACAGTACTCTGAAACTCATTATAGTATTATGTAGTATTTTAATATGTAATTTCTTAATTGATTTAATTAATTTGTACAAAATTTAATAGTTTGTAGAATTTAGAGGGTTTTTTGACACATTAGATCTACATTTTCTTAATTTCAGTGATATCTCCAGTTTTTGAAGAATTAGGCAAATTACAAAAATTTATAAAGTTTTATGCCAACTCTAAAAATGCTATGAGAATTCTCAATCTGTTATTTTTATATTTGTTTCAGGGGTAAATTTATTCCTTAATTTATGTGACTGACTCTTCAAAATTGTCTTCCTTTAGGAGAATATGCACATTTAATCTTAAAATACACAAAAGCAAAACTCTATATATTAGTTTGTGTTTAAATATTAACCATTGATTATACAAATACTCGTAACAAATATTTCAAGACTTATGACTACATAGTTAGGGATTTTTTTGTCCAGATACGAATAAGAATGAAGTTATTGTGTTTATTTGTTATGTCTTGCATACAAGGATGGTATATGTCACTAATAAAGAATTTTATCATCATTGTTACTGCAATGCCTTTTATTACAAATTTAAAAATCAAATTGTGTAATGTTTATGTATGCATAAAAATTATAATGGATGCCATTCACTACTCATTTTAATGAAAGGCCATTAACATCTTTTTTTGTTTGTTTGTTTGTCTTGGGCCAATACACAGAGATGCTCAGGGGTTTCTTCTAGCTCTACACTCAGGATCACACCTATCCATATTGGGGGACCACTCAGGCTGCCTGAGGACAAACCCAGGGCAGTTTTGTGGTGTAGCTGTAAGTGTCCTACCCAACCCACTGTACTATCATTCCAACCCCAGATTATTAACATCCTTGACTGAACTTTTTTGCTCATGTATTCTTATCCTATTACCAAAACAACAAAATGTCATGATAATTGTTCATTATTTACCTCAGGGATATATTTTAGTAGCAGATATGATTAATGATCAAATAAAATAAGTCAAATATAAAATATTTACTGATAAATACTAGATATCAGATATGGCATAAAGCAGCATGAAATTATGGAAGAATTAATGTTTTTGTTTATTGTGAATAGGAAAGGGTTCATTGGAAAAAGTGACTCTTCAATAAAGGCCTAGAATAAGCAATCAAATTCATCATGTTGATATAAATAAAAACTTATAAATACAAAGTCTGGAATGTATTTGTTGCTTTGATTACAAAAGGCAAAAACAGATTTGCATGTAAAGCCCAGTGAATAAGACTGAGTGAAAAGAAAATGTGAAGGCTTAGGATCAGAATTGTGAAGGTAATTAAGTCCACATTGCCTAGGATCAAGTTTGGCCATCTCACCATGCACTCAATCCATTGAATTATATCTCCAGTAATGGAATCCCGTGGTTCTCTTTTCAGTTTAAGTTGCATTACATAAGATAAGTTGTAGTTAACATATTTGCAAAATATTTTTGGGCAAAACTAAAATGTTTTACTCTATTTCATTTTGTTTTGACCATGTACATGGTGCTTTATTTATTTTATTTTTTTAACCTTTTAATGGAATCACTGTGAGATAGATCCTTACAAAGCTGTTTGTGATTGAAGTTCAAGTCATGCAGTAGTCCAACACCTATCCCTTCACCAGTGTACCATTTCCCAGCACCAGTGTCCCCAATTTTCCTCTCATGACCTCCCAGCTCCTACCCCTGCCTGCCTCTATGGCAGGCATTTTCTTCTTCCTCTCTCTCTCTCTCTCTCTCTCTCTCTCTCTCTCTTTCTCTCTCTCTCTCTCTCCTTCTCTTCTATTGGACATTGTGGTTTGCAATATTGATACTGAAAGGTTATCAAGAATATTCTTTTACCTACTTTTAGTTCTCAGTTCTTGTCCAGCACAATCATTCCCAGCGATTATTGTTGTACTAGTATCTTCTCTATCTTACCTACCCTCAGCCCCACATACTTGTGGTTAGATCCACCCATTGACTAGTCCTCTAACCCCTGTTTTCCCTGCTCATGGATATTAGTATTCAACTATATATATATATATATGCATGTAAACATATATATGCATATATATATATATATCATTCTATATCTGTTCCTCTCATTCTGGCTAATTTCACTGAGCATGATACTCTCCATATTCAACCATTTATAGGCAAATTTCGTGACTTCATTTTTCCTAACAGCTGCATAGTATTCCATTGTATAGATACATAGCTTCTTTATCCTTTTGCCTATTCTTTGGACTCAGTTTGTTTTCAGATTCTGACTATGGTGAATAGAGCTGCAATGAACATAGGAATGCACATGGTGTTTCTGCTGTGTGCTTTTGGGCCTCCAGGTTATATTCCCAGACCTGGTGCTGCTGAGTCATATGGGAGCTCAATTTCTAGTTTTTGGTCTCAATTTCTAGTTTCCAACCACAGTCACTTTTACATTAAAAAAAACTGTTTTTCTCCCCCTAGGGACAGAAGATATGGCTTTAGTGGCAGAGTATATGTCTTTCATGTAGGAGGCTCCAATTTCCATGCTGACTAGCTCATATTCCCTGAACACCATTGAGTTGAATATTATAAACTCTTTCTAAGATAAGATGTATTGATTGCATTATGAAATTTTATATGGTGTCATATAAATTTGGATTTTTTTAGTAAATTTTTAATGGATGTTTGAATCTCTGCAGTGAATATTTTCCAAAACTAGATATCCTTGATTCAAGTACTATCTCTAATGTTTCCTACATAATTGTAATTTTTCTCTAAAACTCATTCATTTGTGCAATGGAGAATCTCCTCTATAATATGAATATAAATAAGTATTAATTATATCCTAATCATATAGTCATCTTATATTTCTGGTGTATTTATGACTAAAATATTAATGAAGCAATTATTTAATGTAATTAGTCAAGGAAGAAAAATGAACAAATGGCCTTCATCAAATTCGGAAGCTTCTGCACTTCTTAAGAACCAGTTACTAGAGGAAAAAACACACCCAACTTACTTAGCTGGCAAAAATATTCTCCCACTACACATTTGACAAATGGTTACTATCCAACATTTATGAACTGGTCACAAAATTAACAAGAAGAAATTCTCAAAAAGTATGGAGCATAGCTGAACAGACACTTTTTCAAAGATATACAATGACTATTAGGTATACAAAGTTCTTAATTACTTACCATTAGGAAAATACAAATCAAAACAGTGATATATCACCTCATAACAGTGAGACAGGCACTCATCAAAATACAGAGGAGCAATCCATACTCATGGCATTGTAGGAACAAGCCATGTTCGTGGCATTATGGTGAAAAAGGACTCCATTTATTGCTGGGGGAATTATTGTCTGATTCAGCCTCTAGGGAAAATAATATGCAGACTTCTCAAAAAATTAAGAATTGAGCACTAGGATGGTGGTGAGGTATAGTAGCTTTCTGCCTCAAAAAACTATATAAATTACAATGCATATTAAAATAATACATAGCAATAAACAATAATGAAATATGTGAAAGTCACATATTTATACACATAAAGTCACTTAAGTTATACATACACACATATGTGTATATATATTTATATATTTGTATGTATATATAAAACATAGCAATTCAACTTCTTAAAATCTGTTCTGACAGCTAAAAAGGATAATTCACAAAAGTATTTGCACTCCTATGTTTATTGCAGCCTATTCAGAGTAGCCCAAATCAGGAACACTTTAATTGATCCAGACAGATGAGAGGATAGGAAAACCTGTAATACAAAGAAAATTTGCATCACTTAAACTGTGCACATACACAATGTAATACTGCTCAGCTACAAGGAAAGACGAAATCTTGCAGCTTGCTCTTAGCTACCTAGAACTGGACTGTATCTTGCTGAGGGAAGTGATTTAGAAGGTGAGTGAATAATACAAATTTATCTGTCTCACAGAATGCAGAGAAACATGCTTACGAAAACAAAAACAATGTATCTTTATAAAATACATGTCCATTGCCTGCATTAAGACCTTTTAGTATGCTGTAATATACTCTGTAGTTGTTTCAAATTAAACTGTAGACAACAAAGAGTTCATAGTGTCTTATTCAAGAATTTCTATGATATGAAGATCACAAAAGTGAACCGTTTATAAGAAAAATTCTTATGTTCAAGAGTGATGGTATAGTGGGTAGGGCCTTGCATATGGCTCAACTCTACACACCCCATGTGGTCCCAAAACATTACCAGGAATGATCCGTGAGCACAGAGGCAAGAGTAAAAGCTGATCACTTCCAGGTGTGGCCTCAAAAGAAAAATCAACAACAAAAAAAGTCTCTATATGCCTGCTTGCAATCAGAATACCACAGAAATAAATCAAAGGCAATTTTAAGATAATCAGAACATTCTAAGACATCTTTTACAAAAGATGAAATATTAACTGCAATGAAATTGTGAGCAACAAGATTTATTTTTGATATTTAGTTTTATGGCATAAAGATATGAACATTTCAGCAGTTTATTATATGAATAATGTAAATCATTCCCATTCTTCTTGATCTGAATTTCTTGCTACTTTGTTTTCTTTGAAGTTTTTTGTAAGTTTCATAGGTCCTCAGTAAGCTTCCCTTTTTATAGGACATTTTATATTAATTTTTTACCTTTATTGATATTAGTATCAAACAAATTACTGGGCTCAGAAACTCAAAATAATAATATTATGTGATCCTATATTCAGTTCAATATTCTGTATAATTTCCATTAAATAAAATATGAGATAAAGTCTCAGACTATGGAAGTACTATACTGGAAAATTTTCTGGCTTTCAATAATTAAAATGTATTTTATTTAATATAACAACTGCCTCGTGGGTTTTAGGCAAGGAAACAGCAGTGATGTTTCTCATAAATCTAAGAAAATTTTCCATGCAAGATGACTGACCTGATGCCTGAAGACAATTTTATGACTGAAAATAAATCACTCCTGTACTATAAAGAAAATTTGCATCACTTAAACTGTGTAAAAAATTTTTGGTTCACAAGTGCCTCTGAGTAAAATAGAAAATACGTGAGAAATAAGCAATTGGATATTCTAAAATACAGTATTAAAATATACTTGTATGTCATTGATATGAGAATAAACATTTATAATTTTTACTCATTTATATATATATATGCTCTATTGGAAATTATGATAAGGAATATTCTTTCTAAATATTTAAAATTTTTAAATTTTTCATAAAGTTTTTCACAATTGTTATTTACACTCAATATTTCAACACCAATCCCACCACCATTGCACCTTCCCACCACTATTATTTTGAATCTTCCCACCACCACCTCAGTCTGCCCCTTGGGCAGATGCTAAATAATTTATTTCTTATTGCTTGCAATGAATAGTCTGAGGTGTCGTGTGGCCCTGAAAGTGGCTACACAATTCTGGAATTCAAAAAATTGTAAATGTTTGGGATCTGGAGGCATATTTGTGGCGTGCTGCTCTCTTCTAAGATTCATTTGGAAGTCTGTGGATCATATCCATTAATGTGTTTAAATGGCACCCAGAGGCAGTTCTTGGGCGGGACTTCCAGGAAACTAGAAGGGCAGGGAGATGGGGGAAGGTCGCCTATTCCCAATTCCATGAAGGCTGGAGTTTTAGTCACTGGTCCAGCATATATGGGTTTTGTAGTAGATTTATTCTCATGAGCGGGAAGCCTGTGAAGGTTGGCGTGAGCACGGCAGAGATTAGGTTCTGGAGATTTGTGGCTTCCGGGTTTCATTTGGGGGAGGTGAAGGGACACACCTGCCCCCTCCAAAGTTCCCTGGTGAAATCAGCCTGGTGCAGGGTGAGGAGACATCTCTGTGGCCTGCTGCTCTTCTCTGAGATTCATTTGCGAGTCTCTAAATCCTGGCCATAATGCACTTAAATGGCCTGCTTTTTATCTCTTTCGAGATTTATTTATGGGTCTCTGAAGCAAGACCACTAAATGAGCTTGTAGAGCTGACCTGGACATGGTTTGTGGACGTGGATCCCACATACCTAACTTTTGACTGTTTAATTTCTCGGGAAACTTGGTCCCAAGTTTTTGGGTCTGGCCAAAGGCACAGTGGCATTTTGGGGGTATGAGACAGCCTGAAGGCACCATCAGGCTACTTATGTATTTGCCCCATAGGTGTTACAGTTTGACCTGCTGGGCAGAACTGTATCCCCCAGGAAAATTCTGTGATTTACAGTTCTCTAACTAAAAGTAATGATGCTGATTGTTGTTAATAGGTGAGAGTATACTGCATTCAGTGAAATACATAGTGAAATATATTCCATTTATAGTTCAAATATATGGTGAAGTAGACTAGAAGTGAAGTGAATAGAAACTTAAGGTGAAAGTTTTCAAACGTTTGCCTTTTTTTAATTAGCTTCTTTTGACAGATCACTTTTGCACTTTTTTTTTTTTGCTCAAGGGATCACATGGGGTGCCAGAAATTGAACTGCTGCTAGCAATGAACAAGTCAAAGATCCCACATTGTATACTATGTCTTCAGCCCCTCCACTGAATTAGTTTTATATTTTTGCCCAAAGTCAGTTGAAAAAAATTTCTGGTTTTATCCCAAATGTATAAAGAAATTAGAAGTTGCCATTACAGCAAAACAAAACTTAAAAGCACCAAAACCCAATGGCTAATTCCAGATTCCCTCTAGAAGCAATGTTTCAATGTTTCAAGCACTAAATTAAAATCTAGTGAACTATGTGAATCCACAATGTCACAGTCAATATTTTCTTAGTTAAGAGCTATATGAGCCATAAACTGATATCAACACTTAAGTGAGAATTTTGTTGAATTGTTGGTTGCTGAAGCATTTGAATAAGCTAATTCAAAAAGAAGTTTAGTGTTGTGTCTTTTATTTAGGAACCATTATGTAGATGATATTGTAGTGATGTTGACTGATAGGAAATATGTGCAATTGAAATGAGGTACTTAAGTTGTCTTACTCTGACAATTAAAACCACTGCTTGTTTAGAAGTACATTGATTAATAGATGAGAGAGGCCAGGATCTAGAAAAGTCTGTTTATCAAGAGGCCAAGTCTCAAGACAATCTAAGACAGCTTCTAAATTCAAAACCTGGTACTCTGTAAATATCC